>NW_024609883.1:7682677-9004820 GCF_016920785.2 Ixodes scapularis | reverse complement strand
GTTCCGCGTTTTCGGTTTCTATTTTTTTAAAATTCGGCGTACATTTTTCGGTGTTTATTTTAAAATTCAATTTCGGTTTTTTTCGGCGTATATTTATGCCCACCAAAATTTATAGGCTTTTTTCGGTGTATATAAAATAAACACCAATGGACACCTGGTCAGATGATCCTTGTAGCTCTGATATATTTGATCACTCAAATAATAACGGCACAGATATATTGAAAAAGAAATGGACACTTTATTGGAAAATGTGTGCAACTGTAATGAACCAATAAAAAAAAGACGGAAGTACAAACAAGTCAGATATGAAGCCTATGCCCAAAAACATGGAACTTCACCTTCTGTATATTAGGATTACGTGATCTTATTGCAGTACACACGCATGTACTTTCCCAAGTTCTCTTCGTTGATCCGCACTCCGTCTTTCCTCTTAATATGACACTGAGCTTTGAGAATGCCATCGCAAACGCTAAAACTGGACACTGGCAGGCTGAGGAGATGAAGCGCTGCCTGAGTCAAAATCGGCCAATCAACCACTTGTGAGCACCAAAAGAGACACGGTGCGGCGTTTTGAAGCACAACATAACATGCAGAGCTTGCATCAAGTCAGTCTTCCTTACAACGAGTTTGAAAACACGCCCGTACATGGCGAAGTCATGGGGCATTTCGGACTTCACGTTCCGATCGATGATGCGCACAATAAACCAAAACGTCGTGAGGCCATCCGTGTATCCCATACATTCGGACACATTTCGATAGACACTGTCGTTCCACTTTTTCGCCACGGCTCTGCGGTACGACTGGAAGGTTAAACTGACCGCTTCCGGTTAAAACTGATTCTCAGAAAATGGATTCGACGTACTTTTATCGGTTTTTATCGATTTAAATCGAAAATTCCGAACCTAAAAACTGACCTTTTTCGGTTTAAACCGAAATTCCGAAATTGAATTCGGCGTACTTTTATCGGTTTTTATCGGTTTAAACCGAAAACTCTGAACCCTACATATAATGGAGAGTTACAGCAAACCGGAGAACCGGTTCCGGTTTGGTACCCGGTAGCCGACCGGCGCCACTGCGCGTGCGCAGAGGTGGAGATTAAAATCGGCTGGCTGCCAGTGCACCGACCAGGGCCGTACCCAGAAAAAAATTTCGGGGGGGGAGGGGTCAGAACCCCCTAACCCCCCCCCCCCCCCCCCCCCCCCCCCCCCCCCTGGTGGAAAGCGTCTTCGGATTTCAGCGTGGTGTTTGACGTAGGTATAACGTGAAAATACGGAGGAACGGTGTGCATTTCGCTGGTGACCGACGGGGATGTTGCCACTGAAGAGACAATCTGCACTACGTTGTTCGGACCTCGGGTTGATTCGGATACCGCTAGGATAAAATTTAAGGCGACGTTTCTGTGCTCTCGTTGACCATCGGAATCTTCGAGGTTTGCAGTGAAGCGTGTGCAATATATTTGGATACAGCTTAGCGACGGAAATTGCGTGAGTCGTGCTTGACAGTGTGCAATTGTGGTGCAGCTTCGGTCAAATGACGAAGGGCTCTCTTTGGTTGTGCGGCTCACCGGAAAGCTGCCTTGAAGCTGGTAGTTCCCGGGCCGTGTTAAGGGATGCTGTGCTGCTTCCCAAACTGTTCCGGCATAGACGTGCACTTTCACGGAGCACAGGTGTGCAGCGCACCGAAGAGCTGCCTTCAAGCTGGTAGTTCCTGTGCCATGCTTTAGGTGATGCTGTGCTGCTCCCGAAATTGTTCCGGCGTGGACGTGCACTTTTACGGAGCACAGGTGTTGCAGTTGGTATTGATTCGCTCGTCTGTCGCACGTTTCGTAAACACAAACGTTTCATCTACGCTCGTTACGCGAATTGCAAGCTGTACGGACATTTCATCGAGCGTGTTACCTACCCAGCTCACGCCGCTTTGCGGCAACAGTCCGTAGTGGCTCATTACAAGAAAAGTGGTCCCTTATCCATTTCAGTTCAGTTCGTCCAGGGCAGTCGCCAAACCCCGAAGGAGAGGATTTATTCGGACAGAATGCCACTAAAGCAATGCACAGCTTCTTCAGTGGTCAGGATAGACTCTTCTGCGAGTTTTGTTATAATGTCACGGATCCTTGTTCCAGTCCTATCTTCTATCAATATTCACTATTCTGGAACACTGCAGGTCATGCTCGGCTGTCATCGTATGTTCTGGTGGAAGTGCTGGGTACTTTACCCATAGCCCTTCACTCTGTGTGAACCCGGCGGCTCCTCAGCCGAGTTGCCCGATAATGGGACACGGGTAACGGACTATCCTGCGTCTTATACCTCCGGCGAGCCATAAGCAAAGTCCTAACCCGAGTCTGGCAGAAAAACCGCAAGACGAGCAAGTACCACAAGGAGGAACCTCGGAAATACACCACGAAGCACCTGAAATCCGAGCCAGTTGCTGCTACCAGGAAAAACCGCCCGAATTCGGTCTCCTTCCAGAAAAACCGAAGCTGACTAAGCCAACAATAACAAACCTGTAGCAGCAAACCGCGTCCCCTCCCACCATTGTTTGCATGCCGTCGCACATCACACTCCGATGCTTTTTCACGCAAGGTGTATGAAGACGTCAAGGACTGGATTGAACAATATGACAGTGTCGCCTGCCACATTGGGTGGACAGACAACTAGCTCCTGCAGAACCTATACTTATCGTGGAAGAAACTGCCAGGCGCTGGTCTGAGAACCATGGATCCTCCTTAACGTCATGGGAAGTTTGCAAGATCGAGCTGAAGCGCGCATTCGTCAGCCAACATCAACGAGAGAGAGCCACATTCTTGATTCTGTCCAGGACAGTGCCCCAACGAGACCGTCACCGCACTCGTGGAGGATGTTTTGCGCTTGATCGAGCGCCCACGCCCACGCCGACCTTGATGCTACAAAAGACAAGAACCTAAGAATCCCATGTCCCTCATGTGAGGGACAACACCTTCGGCAGCCTTGTCCGCAACCCCCCACCAACAGTCGAAATGTTCATATCACCGAGGCTTCCAACATTGAATGTGCACTGCATGCCCGAGCCTGTCACTATAAACAACTTCCCGGCGTCTCGACACTCGAGTTGTCCAGCTGCTACTTCGATGCCAGCCTCTCAGGCATCCGCAACGTCATCCACGACGTTGTCTGGGAGGAGATCAGGAAGCTACTTCCTGCCATCAGTTGTCCGGCTTTTATTTTGATTGCCGAGATTGTTTCGGAACAAGTTTTACAGGTATTTCAACCGAGACTTCTGCGAGCGAAGCGGCATCTGACAAACCGAGGGCAACTTACGCCACAATGGCACGATGAAAGCACCGGCTGCCCCGTAGTATTCAATGCAAATTCAATGAGACACCCCAACGCCGAAGCATTCCCGACATCGTGTGAGGTCTGTGCTCAACAAAGTACACCGAGGAAAACGTAGGTGATGCGAATGGCCGATCGAAAATCACTTTGCTACCACTGCATGAAGCCGATCATGTCTACCAGAGCTGCCCGTACCAATGAATTGGCCTGCGAGAGTTTGTGCCGAACGATTCTCGATCACGTCTCGAGGAGCGACCACGGGAGATTAAGGATTACCTTCGGCGACCTTTGTCCCTGATGCCGACATTACCCCGAAGCTCCTGATGTCCATCACCTCAACGAGAGGTAAGCACGGCAAAACAGGTGAGCGGCAATGCAGTGACAGTGGATTTGGTGTCGGTTCTCGTCCGAGGGCAATACCTAAAAATTTGCTGACACCAATTATCTGTGTCCACCCCACAAAACACACAATTTCCAACTTTGAGGGAGAATGCCGCTGAGTGACTTGAAAGAATAGAATGGTTGGTTGCTCTCAGAAGTGGACTGCAAGCATCACCAGACTGGGATAGGAAATAAACATTGTTGCCAGCTATCAAGTCAACGGTACAGCAAAAGGCACAGCCACGTAAGCAATACATGCCCGAGCTTGCTTTATTGATGCAGAAAACTACCAGGAAACTTGGCAAATTAGAAGCCAGCCCTGCAGCTTCAGTGCATCAGATGTCAGTGGCCGCACATGATGTATGATTACAAGACAGCATCAGTCGGTCAAAGTTGCCACTCGACCAAACTGAACACCGACGTGCCAGGAGCGTCATCCGACAACAAGGACCACAGGTACTACGACCGAACGCCTGACACGAGATTGTTGCAGAAAGAACTCGTTATGGAACCATTTACGAAAAATCAATAATTATGTAATCAAGTGGAAATAAACATATTTGATACACTAACGAGATAAACATATTTCCGCTTGCCTTCGCGCCTTGAGAGTCTATACACCGAGAATTGTGTTCACTGCACGCTCTGGACCTTACGAGGACACTCGCATCTCTGACCCTTCAATATTAATTAATGGAACATACCAGAGTGGCAGACTCGTTGCATGGGGCTGCACTCGTTCACCCTTTCCTGAACATGTGGTGCATCCGAAAACCAACTCCAGTGATGTGAAAATGTTATTTATTAATTTATTCCCTCCAGGGGCCTTCGTAGGCATTGCAGAGAAGATACTTAAAACTACACACTGCTGTAACTTGTTAATTGCAAAAACAAACACACCTCTGAGCATATAGTTTAATAGCATGTGTTGATGCATAGTTATATAGCAGTACACTTCCTATACGTATGACACAATAGACCCTTTGCAGAACCTTATCAAGCAACACAACTGTCACCATTTTTTTCGGCGCAAAGCACACGAATGGGTCCCAGTTCACGCTGAACGCTAATGCAGCATTCAAGTCCAGTAGGCGCTGAGCCGAATTCACAGGGATTGCGGACATAACATTCTTGTCGAACAAATGCCCAAAGTATGAAAGCCTGGGGTAATTAAAGTAGTAGCTACTGTAATTTGTTTCATCAGAATTTGGCAGACGGCAAAGGCTACAGTCTCGGTGAGTCAATACGCACATTGGAAAGACGCATATGACAACATATCATCAGAGTGCTCGTCTGCACAGATTTGTCACACACCTTCACTCCGTCTCTCTGATTGGCTCGAGGGGGTTGTGGCGGTTGGCCTTTTCCAAGTTACGGTGATGCGAAGTATAGGCAGCCCACACTTTTGAAAAGAGTCTATTGAAGAGACCGAAAGGAATAATAGTCAACATTTTTCAACAAGCTCTCCAGGCAAGGGATGAACACAAATATAAATCATCTTATCCAGGTAATTAGAACAATTAAATAAATGACCGACTAATACAATGCACTCTTGATGAAAAAGAGTATTGCTGCAATAATTCCTATGAAAGAGAAAAAATGTGCAGTTAATCTATGCATGCACCAAAACAGTTGTTTTTAGAGGAAATCGAATAGCTTCGAACCAGGTGCCTGCAACGATTTATTCTTCCCCACACTCAATAAAACGTCATCCTCGTAGCTGAAAATAAGTGTGCACTTCGCACTCAAAAAAAAAAAAAAAAAAAGGAAGAAAAGCGATTTAATGTAGAATCGTCGATTAGCACAAAAGGTTAAAATCGCAGGAGCTTCATCGCTAAAAGTATCTGTGATTATGCAGTTACCTAGGGCTGAAACGAATTCCCCTAGGCCCTACATCCGACGCATACATTTTGCGTCGATTCTCCGACATTTCAACGTTCAAACAAAGCTAAGAGAATGCGAAAATTTCATGTTAAAAGCACTCAAAGTTCTATCGATCCTCGAACACATCCCGGAATCCGAGCACCGGTACGGCGATGCAGAGCTGATGTTGTCTCACAGGCGTTAATATCCAGATGGTCCAGAGCGATTTTGCGCAAAAACGGTATAAAGTTTCATTCTCTCATTTTTTCACATTATACCTGCGTCAGCGAGCACGAACAAGCCCGAAGTCGTCAGAAAGCAGCTGCACATCACGGCTACCGCGCACCGAACAAACTAGCATTCGCCAGCTCTGGGCGCTGCCATTTTACCTGTGACGTCACGACTCTTGGGATGTCACGTGACGAGTGGTCACATTTGCGTACAACATGGCGGCAACCGGGGGGGTGCCACTTCCGAACTTCCGGTTTATCACTCCAGAGCGGTATATGTAGAGAGTTTGGTCAATGGGAGGCGCGGGCAGAGTCAGGGCGTGTGGCAGACTCAGAAAGAGGGCTTGGCATGCTCTCTTGACCAACCAGAAGCCGAAAAGAATCCCCTAGCGGTGGTAGAGGCAAACAGTTCTGATCAAAAGTTTATATTCGTATATGGTTTTAATAAGCGCGTAAGAGTGAAGTGTAGTAACTCTTCGTGGTTGAAAATAGGGTGCACGTGTTAATTTGATCAAGATCGTGCAGAAAGATGTAAGAAACGAATGCGCCGCGCAACTTTGTTTTGCGCGGACAGAGTGTGACCGTTCGCACGGCAGATTCCCGGCCCTGGGCCCTTGGCGTACGGATCATATCGATCGTTCCGCTAGTCGCACTCTTCCACCATCATTTTGGATTAACGTTATTGAAACATGACGTGTACCATATTTTCAGCCATTGAGAGTTACTCCAATGCAGTTATCAGGTTTGTTTGTCGCGACCACCGCCAGGGTATTATATCCAGCTTCTGGTTGGTCACATTCAAATTTATGAAGACGCCCTGGAACACGCCCAGCCCGCTTTCAGCCAATGGCGCCTCCTCATTTGTCTCCTATACTTCCCAACGAATGGCCAAACTCTACATTTACGGCTCTGTATCACTCTAAGCCCCTCTACCTCGTTGTGAAGGACGAACACAGACGACTGTGTGCGTCTGTGTTCGTCCTTCATGTGTTTTATTCTTTCTGTGTATTCTGTAGTTTACAACGCGTTCTGCTACGTGTACTGTAAGTTATAGTACACATGAACAGATACGGTAACAGAGGAGCTAACTTAAATTAGATGCGAATAATGACAATGATGGCTGCATAACAATGCTCTCAGCGAGGTCATTCCACTCAGTTAATGTTCGTGGAAAAAAGGAATACTTGAAGCAATTATCACACGATTGAAAAGGAGTTTTTGTTAGATCATGCCTTTGTTGAGTAGCATATCCTGATGAGAAAGTGATTAATTCGTAAAGGTCTACCTTATAACGGCCATTAATTAACTGGTACAAAAATTTTAGTCGAGAATGTCGATTTATTTTAGATAAGGGCAGTAAATTAGCCCTGGTTAAAAGTTCGGTCATGGAAGTACGCCCAAAGTTGTTATAAATAAAGCGAGTGGTCTTTTTTGTACTCAATCAAGTTTGCTAATGTTAATCTTAGTGAAAGCATCCCAAATAATTACAGCACAGTTTAATGTTGGGAGGACAATACTAGTTTTATAGACGAGAAGACGTAATATTAACGTTGTAAACAAACTTTAAAGAGTGTTTTTTGTTAGTAATTATTATAAAAACCGTTTCATCAAAGTAAATGGTCATTTGCCAATTCGTGCACAATGTCTCGATATTTTGAAATGATTTGTTCAATAAAAGGTGATCCAAAGCACTATCTACTGCTGAGTGTATTATGCAGTCATCAGCGTACAACTTGATTTTCACAGGAGCATCTCGTAGTATGCCATTAATAAACAGCAAAAAAGGAGAGGGCTCAGCACAGACCCCTGGGCAAGGCCAGACTCCACAGAGAGTCGGTCAGAACACTGTTCTCCAAAAACTACGTAGTGTCGACAGTTTCAGAGATATGCTAAGGCCTAGTCAACTTTACTGACTTGTGTTCTTATATATTTTGTCTAATTTGTTTCAAATTCAAATTTCAAATTTGAGTGTTTTACTTGCCAAACCAACGACGGGCACCTGGCACGCCTCAGCGGAGGACTGAGGATTAATTTGAACCACCTGGGGATCTTTTGACGTGCAACCGAAAGCTCGGTTACACGGCGCCTCCTCCGCAATAGGCCTCCGTCAGATCGCGGGCACCTCGGCCGGGATTCGAACCCGCCACATGGGAATCCGTAGGCCAGCGCTTTCGCCTCGGAGCCACCGAGGCGGCTTTTGTCTAATTTGTATATTAATTTCTTACCGGAAACATCGAATGCCTTCGAGACATTGATAAAAATAGCATAAATTTGTTTTCTGTTCGTGAATAGTTTCAATTAATTGAGTACCTGTCGATAAACTTTCTCTGAAGCCATGCTGATGTTTAAACAAAATGTTATGCTTATTGCTGATAAATGATTATATATTTTATGTTCAAGAAGTTTACATGCAGTTGAAGTAAAAGAAATTGGACGGTAGTTCCCTATGCAATGTTTGTTCCCGTTCTTATTAATTGGTTTGACTCTGGCTGTTCTCCAGTCGTCTGGAACCTGACCCACGTACAGTGATTTTGAAAACAAAACAAACAGATATTTCGAAACCCATTCAGCGTACCTTGATAAAAATGCATTGGGAATAATGCCGGGCAAGTTTCAATAGCCTATTCCAGTGGTTCTCAGCCACTGATGTTTCCTGGACCCCTTGTGGATCGGCGGAGGCGATGGAGGACCCCAATCGTGGTGAGGGCAAGGCGAATGCATTGGTCAATTATGAAAATGATTTAATAAATGGATATAACTGAGGGCTAGTGTGAAGTAGACTTCTCTCTCGTTGACATGCACACGAGAAAACTCACCCGAAAATTGAAAGTTTCTTCTGAATTTAAAAAAAGACAACTTTTATTGCCGGGCTTGACTGATGAGGCAGGGATTCGCGGACCCCGATTGCCTTCGCGGAGGGTCCGCGGACCGCCATTTGAGAACCGCTGGCTTATTCAATATACCGTGTTCAGTAATTACAATATCAGGCATTCTATCAAGAACACACATGATGAGTTTCTTGCACACCAATCACAAACGGAGTTCGGGAACTACAACCACAACACTTGCTGATGCAGCAAAAGCTTGAGCAAGTGCTGTGAGCAGATTTGTTTGGCGTGGTTGTGATAGCACATAGTCAGTTCACTGAATGTGTAAACTCACCATTGTACGTGATGTGAGTAGTGACTTTTATATAGTGACGTTAATGACCATATTAAATAGTCAAGTAGTAAATAAAAGCAAAAAAAAAAAAACCATTTCAAAGTGAAGAAACTGCCTTGACTCGCTTCGTCCTGAGTGGTGCTATGCAGAGAAGCAATAACATTTATTCTAGGAGCCGTTTTGTGGATATTGTTTTAGCGACTGCGCCGAATTATTAGTTGTACCAATGCTTTTTAGTAAGAGATATTGTCCACGAACTTCAAAACATTGCTTTCCCTCTGACAGAATTCCGAGGAGACGATTGAATACTTGGAACCTTAATAAGTGCAGTGGTGGTCACCGGCCAAATGATTACCTTTAATATGTAGGCAATATAAGGCTCTGGAGTAGTCAACGGAACCGTGATTCAGGTGTTCAGTGCGTCATGGTGTTTGTGTTCTCTCCTAATGCGTAGTTGTGGGATGCATGTAGTAGTACCTTGAAATACCACAGGGACACCATTTACTAGCAACATCCAAAATAAAAATAAAAAAAAATGTGTAGCCGGTTTTTATTACACAAATGGCATCTTGAGGGGGAAGGAATTCTATTTTTGGTATATCTAAAATCTTTCCTGATTAATATTTATGGTATATTTTGAATACCTTGCGCGTATTTTGGATGGGGACAAAAATACAGAATGAATGCAAACATAATATTAATATTCAATTTATTTTAACTATGTTTGAAGTACAGCCTCTTTTTGCTTAGGGATAGGAGGGTAGTGGGCATCAAAACATGGTAAAACATCATTGTCTTGCGTATAAAAACGATTTAAAGTGTTTATTAAATGCGTCTGAGATGATACTTTCTACAGTCAACCTCAAAAACATCACACGCCATAGAATGCGGAGATATTGTACGCCATAACTTTTCTGGTGAAGTAGATATGAAGTTTGGCAAAGACTCATTGAAATAACTGCTTTTATCAATGTTAACCTGGGTTTTAACATTAATTTTTCATTTAGATCGAAGGACTCGTCGCTTCTTTGCATTTTCTTTTGTTAATCGCTTCAGTTGTCTTTTTAGCTGCAGTGACTTCCTAGAAATCCAAAGGCTCTTGTAAATTTTTTAACAATTGGTGGCACAAAACGTTAGATGCATTCATTTATAATACTTTAAGCAAGTTCCAAAGGTCGTTCGCATCGGCCAAGATTCGGCGAAAATTCGGCAAACGTCTGCGCACGCGCGAGAACGCGACGGGGCCGACGAGGCCAGGAAATGCCTTAAGAAATTGGGAACAGCGTGCAAAAAAGACGAGGACAACGAGAGTATAGAGGACATGACAAGCGCTGTGCTAGGCGGTGCTCTACTCTCGCGCATTGGAATGCAATTGGACGCCGTGCGGTCGTGCGGTTACCATCGTACAGTGTGGTACTACCAGCGGTTACGATGATGTGCAGAATAGCGACATGGTAACTGTGTGTTTGTCAGCCTTTGTGAGTGTAATTCTGCTCAATATTTTCTGCCTCAACAGAAGATCGACCAGGAATTGACGCAGCCCACTGCGCAAGTGACAAATGATGCTGGGAATTTTGAATAACGCGATTTTAATTTGATATTTCCAGTGAGGAAAGATCAAAATACTTCTCTCCTGCTCCCCTCCCATTTAGCGGGAAATTTTCGCTACATTTCCCGCTAAATCCAGCGGAAAATTCCCCCGCTAAATTTAGCGGAGAACTTTGCTAAATTTGGAAATTGTTCGGCTAAATTTAGCAGAAAAATTTTTCCACTAAGCGGAGAAATATTTCCGTTGAATTTAGCGGAAAACTTTTTCCACTAAATTTAGCAGAAAAAATTCTATTCTCCTCCTGCTCCTCCTCCTCTTCCTCCTCCCTCGTGACGTCGCGTGTGACATAATTATGGGAAACCTCCCATAATGCAACGCGCGGTTACGCCGATGGCGACGCTGCTCAAGCCAGAAACGGGCGCCTAAGAGCTGCGCTCTAAAATAGCATTGTTTTAGAGCGCAGCTCTTAGGCGCCCGTTTCCGGCTTGAGCGGCGTCGGCGCAACCAAGGTCACCCCAAGGTCACGTGACCCCTCCCAAGGTCACGTGACCCCTCCCAAGGTCATCCCAAGGTCACCTTAAGGTCACGTGACCCCCCAAGGTGGCCCCCGCGTGACCCCCAAGGTCACCCCAAGGTCACGTGACCCCCTCCCCCAAAGGTCACGTGGCCCCCTCCCCGAGGTCACGTGACTCCCCTCCCGCCCCCCCCCGAAGTCACGTGACACCCCCCCCGCCGAGGTCACGTGACCCCCTCCCCTAAGGTCAGGTGACCCCCCGGAGCATATTAAAGAATGAGGGGAGGAGGAGAAGGAGGAGGAGGAGGAGGGGTCTACCCTTCCCTCCTCCTCCTCAAGAACTGCGCTCCAATTCGGCGTTACAGGGAGTTGTAAACGACTTTCACTTTTTTTTTTATACAGCAGTCATAAACTTTATGGTTTCGAGTCGGTGATGTACTTATCATAAAAACGTGATTTGAGAATCCTGTTTTCTTTTTAAACGAGTAAGGGTTTGAAAAAAAAGATGGGAATACCGGTTTGTCAGATATATCCTATTTAAAAATACACGTTGATGGTAAGTTACCTGTAGACTAAATACAAAGCGCGCATGCGAACGCAGTGTAGTGTTTGAAGAGCGGGGTGTCTGATGTGTCTGCGGTAGATGAGTAAATCAGCCAGCGGAGTACTGCCGTACAAACATTGAGGCCGCCGGGCTTTGACTCCGCGTGCGCCGAAGTGTTACCAAAGGCAGAAAGCTGGCGCTCGAGGCGGAACGCGTCTCCGACTATAGACCTTTCCAAAAAGAGCGCTCTGGCCGCCGCCATTTTGCAAATCGAGCGCCCCCTATCAGCCAGAAATTTCTGGCACCCGCCTGAGCTGTGGAAAGCCGGTCAGCGTGACTCCCCATCTGCATTGTGCATTCGGAGTTCGCCGGCTTTTCTTTGAAGTTTTTACTTTATTTGTCTGTTTAGAATGCTTAACCTTTGTGTGTTATCTTCCACTGTGAGAACCAGGGAATACCAGTGCCCCTAGCCTGCTCGGCCTTCGCAGGAAACGAACGAAGAGAGCGAACGTCAAGCAGCCCGCGACGCAGGCAGTTCGACGTTCTTGGAGGATTTTTTATGTTGAGATGGTTTTCGCCGTCCCGCAACACACTCCGCAACCCGCTACGAGATCCGGGTTTCTTCAGTCAAGGCTAGCGGTGCGCAGGCGCAGTAGCGGCTTCTTCGTTGCGGAGGCCTAGCCCACATGGCGCGTTTTTCAGTGCGTCTAGACGCGCGTCTCGGCTTGGCGCGCGCGCTAAGCCAGACGCGTACGCCCAGTCAAACCACACGCAGCTCTACCGGGCAGCGCTTCGCGTCTGCGTTTCCGAAGCGTCTGTCCAACGTAGCCAGACGCGCTTAAGAAACATAAGCAAATTTTAAATAGAAATCGCGCGTTAAATGGTGGCTACATGCCGTAATATTTAATTTTAGTAATAGTAAGCACGCATTTTTGTTACAGCAATTGCAATGAAGCTCAATTTCACTAATTTTCATCCTTTTTAGTGCGGACGCCTCGTCCACGTTTCGATACGCCTTTGGCATCACCATCGCCCGCGCCAAAACATTCACAGCTGGCCGCGCTGGCCGCTGGCCGGTGCAGAGGTTGCGTTGTTGCCGGTGTTGCCGGTAGTATTAATGTTGTACCTTTGTTTCTTGGTGTCTTTCTAATCTTTACATTTCGCCTGCCAGAGTGCAGGACGCTTTTGTACTTTGCTAGGTCCTCTCTGTTCCGCTGAAGGAGCGTAGCCTCTCCCGCGGAGCAGAGAGGATTCCCTGGACTTGTGTAAAAGCTATGATAAACTGATATCCGCGGGGGGAAGGACGTAACTACCCACCCATGTTCGCCCTGCTGCTAGCGTTGGCGGGGCCTAAAAGCCGTTTTTAAGGCCACGAGCGTGCAAATTTTGTAAACTCCGCGCGCGCGGGTGTGTGTGTGCGCGTGCGCGCGTGCGCTCTGCCTTGGAATGGCACAGGGCTGCTACCCGTTTTTGTGTGTGTATCTTTCTGTTTCGAGTGTTTTTATTTATTTTCCTTTCCGTATCCCCTTCCCTACTTGGCGGCGGGCTAGCAGGCCCACCTGCGTAAGGGTCTCAACCTTTTTGCCTAGCCTCGCACGCTGCCGAGTCGGTATCGCAATATGTGCAAATAAAAAGTATTATTATTATTATTATTATTATTATCGCCTTTGTCGCGAGGTCCGTGGCGAAAACCGTGGAGAAAATTCAAACGCTCCTTGCAACTAGTGAACACGGCGGTTCATTGGTTGTTGCCTTCTGGACGCAGCGCGAGACGCGACGCGTGGACGCAAGATATCTGGCTCCTCCAGATGCGCCGGAATGCGCCAAAAAACGCTGCGTTTCGTCCCGGCGCCGGAAGTGACGTCAAAGCGCAGGCGCAGACGCGACGCAGACGCGGAGAAAAGCGCACCATGTGGGCTAGCCTTTAGCGGATGGGGAGACGCGGTCTACGGAAACTCCCTAATCTCCAAAAAGCCTTCCCGGCTATGTTCTGGGTCTTCGCGAAAAATAACTGATAGGGTCGGGTCCGGGTTGTGGCGACGGAGTAGACACGTTCGTTCATTTGCTTTGAGGCTGTGCGAAAAAGCAGCTCTCTTCTAGATGTTCCCCAAAACACACCGGATTCCGTCCGAATGTCGTGAAGTGACTATCGGCGATCGTCGGCACTGTATATTGGACATGCCGTGTTATTTGAGACCTTTCTCAAGTCCTGTTCGGATAACGCGGCACCGTGGGGTACTTACAATATATCTATATGTTGTTCGATTGATGATACTCGTTGAATTTCATGTTGTGGGCGGGGAATATCCATGCAGTTCGGATATCCTGTGTGGTCAAATATTTTCGACTGCTGAGACCTTTGTAAATTGACACAGCTGAGTGTACGGCAGACTTGTACACGTTACTGAAAAATAGTAAGGAATTACATTTACAATTACTCAAGGCTAAATTGTAATTTATTACAATTACAATTACCCTCCCATAAAAGTAACTGACCGTTACCCCAAAAAGTAATCCGTTACTTTCGTGGCGTTACTTTTAACATTATTTTCCTCAAGTAGGAAATAATGGGAAGAGGGTCATTCAAGCTCTTATCGTTGCAACCTGTTCCATTTAATGACCTTGAGTAGTTTGAGCAACACTGGCTCTTGAAAGTCTCGTCGGAAATTTTGCGTTATTTTTTACTTAAAGGGGCGGTGCAACGATTTTCGGACTTCGGTCAAAGATTTCTGGAAGTTGCCCCCTGACACTTCTGAAGTAAAGAACAGAAAACCGATTTCGCCTGCGTGTCCTAGTTTTTGCGTAAAAAAAAGATAAAGATTGGTATTTCGGGCACCCCTCAACTCACTCCCAGTCTTCAGGGTCACACCTGGTCGCACTCCCAGTGACGTCATTCGGAGTGCCGTGTAGCTTCCCGTGTGCTATCTCGGAGGACGCTTCCCCTCCCTCTCTCTGCGTACATTAGCGGGCGCTATGCTGCAGCTTAGAGCCGAGCGAGGTCACGTAATCTTTCCGCCGTAGTTCCTTCGGCTGCCACTTGGGGTTACAGGTGGGGGAAAAAGCTAGACTTTTGCTTTGCGATTATGCAGCGGAATCGCGACAATTTTAATGAAGGAAGTGTTTATCGTGTCCTCTGGGACACGATAAACAACGTAAATATGACGAGATGCAAATTCTTTTAATCATAAAATCGTTGCACCGCCCCTTTAATATGTCGACTGCTACGCTGAACACCATTTGAACTGAGGCGCTGGATGGGAGTGCCATGTTGTTCCTCACGAATACTTCATGCTCTGCATTGAGCTTTTTCAGCGAAGCCATCGAAGTGCTATTTACCTCGAATGTAAAGCAAAGCTTCGTCGTTGCAGCCGTTGCCTGCTATTCGAGAGACTTAGTAGATCGTTCCGATACCTCCGTTACTCGCGATAACGATAAACGATAACGATATGATGCATGCGCAAAGACGGCGGCGATTCAGGCAGCAGTGTGAGTCAGCTCTTTGCGGTGCTCACAAAGAGCTGACTCACAAAAAGGGTGACTGAGATGCAGACAACCTGGCTGGAATTCACAAATAAAGTGGTCCAACCATAGAAGTTGGACTACAAAAAAGTAAGTAGCTTTTAAAACTGGGTCAAATGATGTGAAAGATACGGAAAAAAACATCCTGTTTTCTAAGAAAAGATGATAAGTGTGCAGCAACGAATAAATATGCTTGAGGCAATAACACCATCACATATTATCATATCTTTCTTAGTGGATTTTAGGGTAAACGAAACGTTGACTCGTGTTGTGACATTATGAAAATGGTCGTAGTCACTATAACTGAGAAGGACATTGTTAATTCTTTTCAGTGCACTTACCGCCTCGAGCCTCTCGAAGAGGCGCACAATCACTTGGTGTCCTCCTCTCCCCGTCTTCAATCGCAAAGAAAAAACAAAGGGACTAAAAAAAAAAAAATCAGAGGCTTGGTGTTGCAAAAAAAAAAAAAAAAAAAAAATAAATAAATAAGGCTTTGCGGAACTGAAGAGAGCCAAACCTCCCTTTGTGCTGGTCAATTCGCGTAACAGTGTCACAGCGCTTCACTTTACCTAAATAAAAAAAAAAAAACTTTATTTAGAAAAGGGGGAGGGGTTGGTTCCGGAAAAAAAATGTAAGGGAATTACTTTAAAATTACTCTAGAAAATATGTAATTATTCCGTTACTAAATTACTGATAAATGTAAGGGATTACAAGTAATCTCGTTACTTGTAACGGATTACGTACAAGTCTGGTTTACGGTGCCAGAAAAAAATCAACATAAAATGAAACAAATTTTCCAGTTGCATTTGTTCTGTCGCGCACGGACTCACCGAAACAGCTCTCATTTCTTCGTTTTTGTTCCCCCAAAAAATAGTACAATGCATTCTTAAAATCCCCAAGAAATTCTATTCGCCATAGAACACGAAATAAAAAATAGAACGCGACAATTTAGCCTCCACCAGCTCCCGGAAGTGCGCCTACGCAGACTGCCACAGCCCACTGACTAGAAAACCCACAGCTCAGCGCAGTCGGGCAACACTGACGTACCCTCTCAAAACCAGGGACGCCCGCTGTAAATCGCTTCGTTCGAGACTGCCGCTGCGTTCCATTAGGGTCATAGCAGAGAGGGTAAAAGAGAAAAAAAAAAGCACTCCCCCTCTCATCCCGGACGTCGTCTGCTCCGCCGAGTGAGCTGTAGCTAGCGTCCGGCTGGCGTGCATGCTCTGTTTAAAATCGCGTCATTTTGGAAGTTTTAAGCGCAGATGCGCAGAGTTTGGTATGCCAGTTGTCGTGTGATACTATGCTAGATAAAACGACTCACAGGGTTCAATAACGCTGTTACCTGCGTGCAAATAAAAAAAAATATAGGCGAAACTGTGTCAGATTGGCCGGTCTTTTTGGCGAAAAGTAAATCCGGTTGCTGTACCTTTTTTACTATACAAAGTTCGTACTGGTGTAGGCCTTTAGCGACCATGAGTGGAAGTCTGAAATAATAAATAAAACGTGCTCTCCTGCCGCAATACACGCAGTAGTGGAGGGTAGTACTGCCGGCTGACTCAACTGATATTTAAGTAACGGAAAAAGGATATGCTAGTTGATCATTAAGCGAAATAGAACAACAGAGAGCTATAGGCTGATTTTGGATTAGCCACAACTATTCTAAGAACGTGAACCACTTCACAACGGCAGCCACGAGCGAGAGTTCGATGTTCCGTACTGCCCGCCGATACAGCCCAAAGATGGAGAACGGCAACCTCCCGGTTTGTCGTCTGCTAGCGTAGTCGGGCGCGTGCCCTCTCTCTCGTTTTACCCCGCCGAACCCGCTGAACTTCCCGGATGTGTGGAGAGGGCGCTGCGGTCGAACAAAATGGTGCCTTCCAGAGAGCGCTAAATGGAATGGTCTATACTCCGTTCACCGTTCCGCCTTCAGCGCGAGTTCGCTGGCTTCCGCAGTGCTTTGGTTGGGCGTGCCTGCGCGTTCACACTTGTGGTAGCAAGGCTAGAAAGCTCGTGTTGAAGGCGGAGCTTCTAGTCCCTACTTAAAAAAACCCTGAAAAAAAAACTGTTTTTTAAACAGTCTGAGTGGGACACGCGCGCCAAGAAATAATTTTTACGCGAAAAATTGCAACAGCAACAGTACTAAGGGTAAACTTCGTTCAGCACAAAAGTAGCAAAAATACGGACAATGGAAACAAGATATAATGAACACACACTTACACACACAATAGATGATGAATACACACAGATTATAAAATTGTAAAGAAGGAACAGTAGCACATATTGATGTTGTTTATGTAAACAGTGTTGTAAACACAAGCGTGGGTCGCTGGACTGCCCATGCATAAAAGTAATAATATAAAACATCAAGCAGTAATAAAAAAAGCAATAGCACTCTCAGTAAAAATTACAAAAGTGAAAAAGCTAGATCACACATTCATCAATTCCAGGCACATATCAAATTAAAAAATTGACATTGTCCACACAAAATCTACAAATAAACGTTATCACAAGGTATACAAGATTTGTAATAAAAACGGATGCACAAAAAATGCTGGTTAAAATATTTAAAAATGTATTGGAATATATCTATGGAATCATTAACTCATTGGCAAATTACAAGGAGCGTAGATCTTTTTTTTCTTAAATTTAGTTTGGTTTCCAGTAATTATGAAGGTATTGCCGACTGCATTTAGGAGCTGAGGAACCTGAAAATTGACCATTTGTTTGCCGTAGTTAGTCCTAATATATGGTAGTATGTATGTCCTCATTGCCCTTAAATTATATTCAGACAGATTTGCACGAATGAGGTCAAAGCCGCTTACTCCGTTCCTATGAGTGAGCTGCCTAAGCTTATAATGATAAAGCTTAGAAAGTGGAAGGATATTTAATGTTTCACAAGCTTAGGCAGCTAATTCAGCTGCTCTCTAACGGGCGGCAAGCGGGTAAGCTTTTAATCAAGGAACACTGGCGGAGCACCCTTGTCACGTCCATGGAAGAACAAACGAAAGGTACAGTGGGTCACGAAATATTTGAAGTAGGCAGAAAAGAATGCGAAAAGAAGACACCTAAGAACTTCTAGTGAGTAGTCAATGCGAAAGGATAGCGTCTATAGGGTCGACTGGATTCCGCGGGGGGGGGGGGGGGGGGGAGCTAAAAGCCTTACAGCCCCCCCCCCCCCCCCCCCCCCCCCCCCGCACACCAGGACTGGGCAGATATACTCCAAAAAGTATTCGGGAAAACAAATACTGAGATACATGTCTTTTAAGTCCAAAATAGAGATACTGAGATACATTTGTCTTTTATGCAACGGGATATCCCTGGGATACTTCCGCAATAACGGCGAAAAAGTATTCCAGAATACAGATTCAGATACTCATAGAAATACATTTGTTCCCGAACGGTGCTACGCGTTGAGGGTGCAGTTCGTGGTGAATGCGAGAGGTAATTTATGATTATGCTCCTCTTTTTGTGCCATTTTATGCACTGCCCACTACCTCGAACTCTTTATCTATCATTAAGTCCGCTAACAAAAAAGAAAAAAAAAAAAAAAGAAAAAAAAAAAGTCACCTTTGTTTAACCACATAGTTACAGAACGGTAAAGACTGCGTACTACGCTTGACAAAAGGCGTCCGTCCACCCGAAATCAGCCCAGTCTTGCCGTGAGGGCGCATCTCAAACTGTCACATTATAAGCTTCTGAGCAGACTTGTACACGTTACTGAAAAATAGTAAGGAATTACATTTACAATTACTCAAGGCTCAATTGTAATTTATTACAATTACAATTACCCTCCGGTAAAAGTAACTGACCGTTACCCCTAAAAGTAATCCGTTACTTTTGTGGCGTTACTTTCAACAGTATTTTCCTGAATTAAGAAACAAAGGGAAGAAGGTTATTGAAGTTCTCATTGTTGCCACCTGTTCCATTTATTAACCTTGAGTATTTTGAGCAACAGCTGACTCTCGAAAGTCTGGTCAGACGTTTTGCGTTATTTTCTTACTCAATATGTCGACTGCTACGCTGAACACCATTTGAACTGAGGCACTAGATGGGAGTGTCATATTAAATAATAAATAAGGTTTGGCTCGATATTCTTCTTCCTTTGGTTCTGAACAGGTTGAGCCCGGGTTGAGACGTTGGTGAACATGAAAAAGTTTCCAATGTTTAAATATAAGTAATCGAGAATAAAACGAACAAAAACAGGACACTCATAACAACAATTAATGAGAAAGTTGGTTAAAACAAGAAAATGTAAACGCACGTTTGCCATGTGTAGCTTTCTTGGTGCCGTTCAAAAACGCACGGAGCACGGACCGACTGCAGTTTACTCCGGTGTTCTTCAGATAGACGTCCGCTGATGCCACGGCAGCGAAGGGCAGAGAACTAAGTAAAAGCCGCGCTCCACTCACGAGTTTCACTCTATCCTCAAGCCCAGAATATCAAGTCTACGTCAGCCACCATTATGTTTTATTTGTAAAGATATCTGCTTGAGATAAGATGCGTCCTGCTGGGGTAAAAACAGGAAGAAGAAGAAAGGAAGACTATTACCATTTTCGAAGTGCTCGCAAAAAGCTGACTCACAAAAAGGGTGACTGAGAGGCAGATAACCTGGCTGGAATTCACAACTAAAGTGGGCCAACCCTAGAAGTTGGACTACAAAAAAAGTAAGCAGCTTTTAAAAGAGGGTTAAATAAGGTGAAAGAAGCAGAAAAAAATGCATCTTATTTTCTAAGAGATGATAGGTGTGCATCGACAAACGAGGATGCTTGTGGCAATAACACCTTCACGTATTGTCACATCTGTTTTAGTGGATTTTAGGATAGACGGAGCGTTGTCTCGTGTTGTGACATTATGAAAATGGTCCTAGTCACCATAACCGAGAAGGACATTGTTCATTCGTGTCTGTGCACTTACCGCCTCGAGCTTCTCGAAAAGGCATGCAATCATTTGGTGTCTTCCTCTCCCCGCCTTCCATCGAAAGAAAAAACAAAGACACCAAAAAAAACGGATATAACTTGCCCCCCCCCCCACCCTTTTCTTTATTTATATTTTTTTTGTAGAAATGTTTATTTGCCTTTTTTGACATTGTTGTTAGGGTAAAAAAAAAAAAAAAAAAGAGATTCAGGGGCTTGGTGTTGCAAAAAAAAGGCTTTGCGGAAGTGAAGAGTGCCAAGCCTCCCTTGAGCTCAACTTTACCAAAATGAAAACGACCTTTACTTTAGAAGAAAAAAGGGGGGGGGGGGGGGGCTGTCCTGAAAAAAAATGTAACGGATTACAAGGAATCCGTTACGTAAAAAATGTAAGGGAATTACTTTAAAATTACTCTAGAAAATATGTAATTATTCCCTTACTAAATTACCGATAAATGTAAGGGATTACAAGTAATTTCGTTACTTGTAACGGATTACGTACAAGTCTGCTTCTGAGTGACCCACAGTGTAGGGAGACTGGACAACAGGGCCGCACTTTTTCTCTACTCAACTCCTTTACAGCGATCGCTCCGCTAAACTGGAAAGAGTGGAGGGCTTTGTGAGACGAGCTCATTCTGTTATTCCCGTGCAGGTAACCTTCTTTAAACCACAATTTTTTTTATGGTTGGTGACTGAGATGAATTATGTTATAGGGCAGATTCATATTATAAATTCCGAAGAAAGTTGCACCAAACAGATGTTTTTATCCTGTAAACTTGTCCGGGCAACAAATGTAACGAGATACCTAAATCTGGCAAAATATCGCGATACAAGCGGTACATCGTAAATATATTTCACAACTGAGATACAAATACACTTTACAAATGTATCTCAATACAGAGATATAGATATTCAAAAGTATCTCTGAGATACTATCGCGATACATTTGTATCGCGATACTGCCCAGCACTGCCGCACACACACACCACTCACAGACACACACATAACTCTGGCTACGCCACTACCAGTGCGTGATGCTCATTACAAACCCCAGGCTGACTATCGGACTGCACTGGCCGAATTTCTCGTAGCGGAGGCAGGCATGCGCGATTGGCCCTCGAGGCAGACTAACACACATGCAGCCCAATTATTCTTATTACTCCCCCGGCCGACCGGGGAATGCTTTGATGGGTGTCGACCCGTGCGGTCCCGCGTCAACACGAGCGTCGCCGCGACTCGCCGGGGTCGCCGATCTCATCTCGCGGCATCCTGGTGACTCAGCCGAGCGCATTGGCCCGACCGACGACCCGGCAGTTATTACAGCAGGAGTCTTGAGACTCGTACGGATGGGCAACGCGAGCGCGTTGATCCCGACTTCGCGCATGTGACGTCTTTACGAGTTGCATTTCATTAGAGCTGGAGACAGTCCACATATTTCAGAAATGGCTTGGGGGGTCTTCGTACCTGTTGCGCGCGTGTGTATAGCATGACTGACCGGGAGCACTTTGCTCGGAAGAATGCCCACATTGAACGAGCACTCTCGCAACGGATCAGATGCTATATTTTGATAACGAACCGTTATGTTATGCGAAAACTATAAGCGATTCTCTGAAATTTTTAATGGTAAAATGGCGGCGGACCAAGCCCACGAATACGTAGGATGAATGGCGCAAACTACCCAGAACGACTTTTATCTTCCCATTGAAAGATGCAGAAAATAATTGATGACTTACGAATATAGACAACCTTTCGTTTTGGAACGTTTGGTTCTGCTCCGGACCCCTAGCGGTACATAGCGGAGAACGAGAGTTCGGCGGTGCGTAGTTTGTTCTTGTAGATAAAAAAAAAAAAAAAAAAAAAAAAAAAAACTTAAAAATATTTTTTTTCGAGGTCGTTTCGGGATGGTGATATTAAGGGTAGGCTTTTTTTTTAGCGCCATTCGGGAAATAAGTTCAAATAAAAAATAAACAATAAACAGAGTACATTTAACCGTTTCAAAAAGGCCTACTTCGGTAGTGGGGTTATCATACTAGAATTTCATGAGTATTCGAGAAAACATCGTAAGCCTAAAAATGCTTGCAAGTTGGTGATACAGCGCGCAGTAAGCACGGCTGTGATTTTCGCAATTACACATTTGTTGAAACTAAAGTCACTGGATCTGGGAAAGTAGCACCATTGCCTTCCCACCTGCTAGCCGGACACAAACAAATACCAAAATACACACAACAATACCTCTCAAAGTGATTAATTGGCTTATCGCTGTCGGTTACCATGGCGATGGCCATTTCGGACCCTTTCAAAGCTTCGAAGCTTTGAAAGGGTCGTTCTAAACCAGTCGCACCAAGATCGCTATGAAGCATCATCGTACTGAAAGCGTTCCTCGGCCAATATGAGCGTCTTTGGCACTGTGCATGCAATAAACTTATCACTCGTGCTTATTTCCCCAGATCTCTTACAATTATGTTGCTCCTCTTGCGTGTTTCGAGACAGTAAATTTATTTTTCAATGCCCCCAAGCACCGACGCCGCGTGTGATGTCGTACATGTTCGTACTGCCATGACACGCAACATCAGTGCTTGGAGGCAGTGCAAAATAATTTTACTGTCTCGAAACACGCAAGAAGAGCAACATAATTGTAAGAGATCTGGGGAAATAAGCATGAGTGATGAGTGTATTGCATGCACAGTGCCAAAGACGCTCATATTGGCCGAGGAACGCTTTCAGTACGATGATGCTCCATAGCGATCTTGGTGCGACTGGTTTAGAACGACCCTCTCGAAGCTCCGAAGCTCTGAAAGGGTCCGAAATGGCGATCAACATGCAACCGCCAGCGCTGAGCCAATCACCTTGTGAGGTTTTGTCGTCTGTAGGTTGGTATTTGTTTGTGTCCGGCTAGCAGGTGGGAAGGC
The DNA here is from genome assembly GCF_016920785.2 of Ixodes scapularis. NCBI lineage: Eukaryota > Metazoa > Arthropoda > Arachnida > Ixodida > Ixodidae > Ixodes > Ixodes scapularis. The sequence continues at coordinate 8,981,931 of NW_024609883.1, read as the reverse complement.
AATGGCGCTACTTTCCCAGATACAGTGAATCACGCCATAACCGCGTGAACACGTGCTAAAAAAAGCGTTCTTGAAAAATTAGTTTGAAGATTGGTTTACGCATTTATTCTTTCCCACCTTTATCTCGCACGCTTCCAAAAGTTATCTGACAGTCTTATCAGCCCCCCCCCCCCCCCCCCCCACACACACACACACACACACACCTCCCAAAAGGGATCCGGACATTTCGGTGCAGGACGTTTCGGTGTAGGACTTTTCGGTACACGGACTTTTCGGTGCACGGACTTTTCGGTGCACGGACTTTTCGGTACACGGACTTTTCTGTGCACGGACTTTTCGGTGCACTGGCCTTTCGGTGTAGGAAGCAAGCATAACATCTGAGGCCAGACCCAAGATTTATACTTGAAACATCGTTTATTCACAAAACACGTGCAATAAAAAATTTAGAAGGATACGTTACGAGCAACGCCTCTGAGAAATCGAAGAGCATGGTTGCGCTCATACTCTTTAGCGAGTGTCTGCAGGCGCTCGGAAACCTTCACATACTTTGTTGCCGGCTTGAATCACTGCCCCATCTCAAGTTGTGTGAGCCGGTGAAGCTGCATGCAGTCCTCTCTTTGTAGAACCTCCAGGAACCTCCAAAGAGACGGGTGAGAGCACTGCACATGAGCGTGGAAGCCCCTGTGCCATGCTTCCACCGAGTTGGTGGTCTTGGAGTCGCACTGGAGCACGGTGTCATGGTGATTCCAGAGTTCCACTGGAAACTGTGCGTCTCGCGTTCCCCCAGCCGTTGGCCGTCCTATGAAGGTATCTTCAAAGTAATCCATCACTGCTTGCAGAGCTGAGTGTACGCTGGACGCCACTTCGGTGAAGATATCCTCCACATCACTCCGGGGTACCATGGAAAGAGCAGGTATCATGCGGGTCTCCAAGTTGATTTGAGGATCACCGGCGTATAGTTCTTGCAGTCCTTCAGATTGAACCTTGCGATAAACGCACTGCGATAGATGAAAGAAGCACCCACGCACGTCGGATGTTGGCAAGACTGTTTTGAAAGCGTTAATGGCTGCAAGTTCGTAGTCCACTATTATGGTACTTGGCTCGCAGACCCCTCCACACTCGCTAATAAGGGCGCTCAGAGCTCGCGTGTACGCACGACAGTTTTTACGGGTCAGCAGCATATAAGCCGCGGGCAGAACAGATCCGCCAAGTTCACAATGTAGGCTGTAGACTTGAAAGAACAGTTCTGGTGCAACCTTGAATGTACCGTCGGCAAACCATTTCTTGGATGTTTGAAGAACCGCAATCATCTGCGGACTGCAGAAAATAAGGAAGCGGTCCTGATCTTGCACACCGGAGTCGAATACAAGAAACCTCGAGCCGTCTTTCTTCGACGCGTAGTTAGCTGGAATGGCAACGTCTTCTAACCTCAAGGGTAGGGGTACGGCAGTATGGGCCTTTGCTCCTTTGCACGAACTCTCCTGCACGTAAAAAAGTTGAGATATCGTTAGCATTACGATTCAAAACAGTGACACATGTGAATAAGAAATGCGTGCAATGTACGATTTTAAACACTACGAGGGGCTACGCCCTAAACACCTCTAGACTGTGAAATAGCAGACGACTAAAGAAGTAAGAGGGGGACAAGACTGCTCAAAGTCGTGAACTGTAGCGCGCGCCTTGTTATTTATTTTGTTTTTATGCGGAGCGCCGTCCTGTTCCCTTCTTTTTTTCCTAGTCGTTTGCACTTTTTTTTATTTGACAGTCTAGATGTTTAACCGACTAGCTCATCAGAGGTACGCGTTTAAACACTTTTTTTAACTGTAAAAATAACGAAAGTATAGTAAGTATTTTCCCACTGCCATTTTCCATACCTCTTCTAAACTTTCTCCTCCCAAAATATATAATTAAGGTCTATATTTGCAAACTGGGCAGCAATTGTAGTAGCCTATAAATGCTTAAATCAATGTTCTCTCGATGGTATCTTGAGGTGGCAGGTAGCTACACGCTTCCGGCGTCATCTCGGTGATGAGGTGTCCGACAACGGCTTGGTTGCATTCTTTCGTTGTTTTGGCTCTCTCCTTCATCGAGGAGTAAGCCAACTTGGCTTCTTGATCCATTTGGCAGGTGGCATGAGTATGTTCGTTGATGAGTTGCACGACTTCCCCATCAATGGTATGTGCTCTTGCCTTGCATTCGAGCTTCCTGCTGCATGTCAAATATGTCTGCGAGGAATGAAAGGTTAATTAAATCGAAGTCATTTAGAGCTTGACCATTAAGGACGGTCCACACTGCCCCATTTTCTTACGTTAAGTTACGTTACGAAATATTACGTTAAAGTCACCGGGATGTCTGTGCTTCATATTAAGTGAGGCTACCAGTTCAAGGAAAAAGCATGACACGCGACAATCGAGGCAGGAATGTTTCGGTTGTAACGTAACTCAACGTAAAAAAATGGGGCAGTGTGAATCAGCCTTTTGTCTGGTATTAAAAGGAAGCTGAAACACTTCCTAAGAAAAAAAAAAGGAGTGAGAGGTGAAGTTTGGCGTATTTTTATCCCTTGAATCTGAATATCAGGTTCGTTTGTTTCCGAAGATGCAACTGAACACGAGAAAACACGAAAAACCTCCGACCAGTCGTGACGTCATACTAGGATCTTTTGGCAGCCAAACGCGTGTCGCGCGTGTGGGCAGCGCGTGCAATTGCAAGCTTGCCAGGTTCATTCCCCCGTACTGACACCAGTCGCAACGTCTCTTTCTGACTTAAAAAAAACAAAAAAAACAAGAGTGCGCGTACATAGCTTTGACAGGCGCTGTAGATACGTGAGAGCGGAGGTTCCGAAAACTCCTAATATGACGCCCCGCCCCGGGAAGGGGGGCTTCAGTAGTACTTTAAAAATTAATTTCTGCAGGCTCCATGAACCATATTGAAAAATAATCTCGATATTTGTGATCCTGGAGGACAAATTAAGATGATCTAGGAGTTTTCCATCAAATACAAAACCGCTCCAGTTTTCTTCAATAATAGAGAGTTTTAGTAGACCGTTTTCATCTTGCACTCCGCTCTGAGGGTGCCAAACTGCGCATGCGCGGCCCGCCTCGCAGGAATAGAAAGCGGAGGTCCAAAAACGCGTTTTAGTAGAGCGTTTTTCTTCAGCGTAAGAGCGTTTTGAGCGGGTTCGAAAAATTTGCTTGCGTAGCCTCACAAGTGGACGTTTATAGTACTAGCAAGACAAAAAAAACCTAAGCGTTAACACCAAGAGAGTAAAAGGGAGCGTGATTATAGAGGTAGTAAAAACGAAGGCGACAATAATGGACACAAAAGAGTAGGCACACACATGAAGAAATATTAAGCTATAAAATATAAATATAATCGTTCCACCTTGTGTGCGAGTGAAGCCGAAGGTATAAGCATGAGCATGTTGCTCTAAACGGTACTTGCACTGCACGAGCGCGCGTGCTTATCAAGGACGCTGAAAGGCCGGCACTGGCTCTTGTAGCTTCTGCTCCACTCGAATTAAAACTGAAACAGATTTGAAGGTAAACATGTTCGGCAGATATCTGCCTGGTTGGGTGAATTTAAATGTAAAGAATAAAGAAATACGCCAACCAAAAAGTCGAAAAATTGTCCCAACGTTTCGAAACAGTTCGTTTCTTCCTCAGGGGCGACTAAACGGACTAAACGAAGACAACCAGCAATCGACAATGAAGAAGAAGAGATAGCCAGTTCAAAGAAAGACAAAGAAGCTATTATCCCGTTTAGTCGCCCCTGAGGAAGAAACGAACTGTTTCGAAACGTTGGGACAATTTTTCGACTTTTTGGTTGGCGTATTTCTTTATTCTTTACATGAAACAGATTTACTTATTCGAAGTAGAAAAATAAGAGAAAAGGACGAAGTTTGCGCATTGCGAGTACATCCTTTTGCGTAGTACGAGTACAGTGTTGCTCAAGGCTAGCAAGGCATCTGCACGATGAATCCCCGCTGTTCTCAAGGAAGGAGACTTCTACTAACGAGATTAAGCTGGCGAGACATCGAATCTATGATTCGTATCCCTCGTGCCATCAAGCGCCGAAGCTTCCTTTCCGAACGCGGTTTGCTGGATATTTCCAACGTAGAAAAGAAACCCTTTAGGAAGCTATCCTGCTTAAAGAAGGATCTGGCTGTTCTGCATGCGGGCCTCCAAATACCAGCACCTGACAGATCGGCGCAGGGTGTTGCCAATCTGGCGAGACGCTTTGCATGGTTGTTCCTCGACTGGCCTATCCCAACCGTCTGTTCGTACTTGGATGAGCGTTTGGACGGCACTTGTCGATGTTCTTCAGTTCTGTGAACCTCACCGTGGGTCACATCAACGAGAGGTTCGGCCACCTGCTCGCTGACATGAACAAACATATGTGGTTGACCCTGGCGAAACTAGAGCTGTGCTCACAGGTGAGACCCTGCATGGTTTGTGTAAATTTCGCGTTTCCATTGTTTCTAGCACAGCTGCTCTGTCTGGTGAAAAGTTACCTTTTCTATACGCCAAAGGTGTACATGGGCAGTGTCAGGATAAGTCACGACGAGCGCGTTCGTAATCTATGGGTATTAGTAGGCCACTTTTATTAGCCCTCTTTGCTCTACTTTACGCTCTGCGAGAAGCATCGTCCCCACCGCGCATGCGTGGCCGCTCCGAGTGAGCGTGCGCTCCGCTTCACACGTTGTAGAGCGGACTGCCCTCAGCGTCCTTAGCGTGATCGCTTAGATCTCAAGATGGCTGCACTTACTCAATACGCGTCGATGTTTTTGACCGTGACTTCAGCTTGAAAGAGGTCGAATCAAGAAGAAAAGCGTACGCCCCGCGCGTAAAAAGTAAACCATTCGATTTGAGTTCTATGTAACACAAAACAGCATAATCAAACGAAGTGAACGAGTATCACTTTGCAACCAGCACGGCGTCGGTAAAGTCGTCGCGTTTTGTGGACTTCCTATGGCTATGCAGTCAGATTTACGGGTGCGCGTGCTTGAACGCCGATTATATCTGTGCATGCGCCCTCCTGTCGAAAATGTCACTAAAAGCTGACCACGAGCATAGCGCTCGCAATCTGCACCAAAGAAACCATTCCCTCTCAGCTTTATTTATTCACACTCGCTCGCAACTTTTGAATTGTTTAACTTTCCTCAAGAAATGTTTGCATTGGATTTCCTTGGTAGATTTAGAAAATAATAGAAACTTAAATGCAGCCTTTTTAAAAGTGCAACCCATGGTGCCGCTAGTCTTCGAGGCCGCCTTATTTTGGCCACGTGTCTAGGGAGCAAGAGAGCTACGTCATTGTTTGTCGCGGATGCGAGTCTAAATGTATTAGACACGAATGCTGCGTCAATACTGAAAATGAAATGGGTTCTAGTCACAAGTCTCGCACTAAAAACGATGCCCAAAATATGGCGGCTGAATATGTTACCCGGTGGTGTTTTGAAAAGAGTTACCAATAACGGTCGAAAGATTATTCCACGTCAATTTTTTGTCTGGTGAAAACCAGACAGGCATAAACAATGCAAAATTTAGCAAATACAACCCTGGACTTCTAAGCAATAGTGGTAGATTAGAAGTTTTCAGAAGTTTCGTATTGAATTCCGGCGTAACGGGCCTCGCATGCACAGTTTGACGGCCTCAAACCTTAGCAGAATTAAGGAACAACTATATATATGTATATATTAATTTACGACACCCAGTTTTTTACAACCCTACAATGGAAATACGCTTTATCTTAGAGAAGTAACAAGTCCCATATCACATGTTTTGGTAGTGTTTAAATACTGCCGTGTTGTAAGGGCGTTTTTCTTTGTCTTTTTTATTAGGCCGTCAAGGACAAGGGAACACCCCTGAACAACTGTTGGGGTTTTGTTGACCGCACAGCATGCCCATATGCCGTCCATCAAAAAAATTAGAAGAAGACCACAAGAGGGTGCTCGTCATGAAGCACCAGGCAGTGATGTGCGCAGACGGCATAATTTGACGGCTGGACGAAACCTACAAAATCCATGGGCATTTTTTTTTGTTTGTTTAATATTAGAATGCATAAAATGATCACAGTAAATCATGTTGAAGCTTTTGTACTGAGCGAAATACCTGTCCAACTGGGCTGAAAGGCATCTAGAAATATTTTAATAAAAAACGTTTACTAATGACTCCCATTTTACTTCTCAGATGTGCGTGTGAATATTGCATCTAACCAAATTACAGTGTTACTGTTGAATTCAGCATTGTAAGAGTAGGCTATGTTGCGTGGCCTTCTATTGCAAGAAAAGAACGTAGCACATGTGAGGCAGAAACTGGGCAAGAGCTTAAGCTGAAAAACGCCCTTTCATAAACACACAAAAGAAATAAAAAGAAGTGTATAGTCAAGCAAAACGGTTTCATGTCACCCCCAAGGCAGATACATACACTGCGCTCCACTGTAAATAGGAACACGAAAAAAAATCGCTTTTATTTGCAGTTTATTTCTTTGACAGCTATTGAAAAACCTGAAAATGTGTCGCTCACATTAGTGCCCCAAACGAGCGCTTTATTCCACACCAATAGGCAAATGTCAGCCCCTCGAATTTAAGGTGAAAAATGAAAACAGGATATTGAATGCTCCCGCTAACAGTGTCGCGCAGTGTATATAAACACCAAGGCACCATATCACAAACCGAAGCATACGAAGAAGAAAAGACTCATTTCACTGGGAAAAAAAAGTAGAGATATAAATGGAGCACTCGCTTTCGCTAATGTTCACTGTCTTGCTGCCTGAAGTAACCAAACAATATATCTCTCCGTTTGCCGACTGCTTTAGTCTTTGGTCTTTAACCTTTAATTTTTGGCTCTGGAGAGCCGCGGCACCGCGGAAAGCAGCAGCCCGTACCACCGAGGCCCGCGGTGCCGCGTCTAGGGAACATGGTAATGTGATGAGTATATACGTGCAAGATGACGACGACATGGGTTGTTGGTATTGGGGAGGGTGGCAGTCCGATTCGCAGAAGTCCAGACTTCGTGGAGGCGGGTTGGGCGGGTGAGCAGCGAGCTATGAGGATCTTGCACGCCGTTCGATCAGTGCATGAAGGAGCACCAGGAACATAATGGCGCTATTGCTCACTGGGGTCCACTGGGGTCAAAGAATCATGCTCCGAGGAGGTAGTCCAGCCGAAGTAGAAGCTGCCGCCTCCAAGGAACCGAGGCCCAGGGCTCAGATTAAGACACCGCCGTCGCCCGGTGTGTCATCCTCTCAACGTAGTCGTCGTCATCTCGCATAGAAAAATCGAGCCCGCTGGCTTAGAAAAGGCAGCACCTGTTCCCACCGTTCAGGGGCCGTGAAGGGATTTCGGCCAGCGATTTCTCGAAGCAGCCAGAGGTTCTTGACCACCGTGAAACGTTTTCTGGGGGACGCCTTTTCAAACAAAGTCTGCGCAGCTTAGTGCAGCGAGGTTCATAACGGTCAAGCGCGCTCCCAAGCATGATTTCAAATAGCGAGCACCCACCTTTCCAGAAAAGCACCATCTAGTGAACCTTTACTGAGAGTGGAACGTACTTCTCAAAATGGCGACGATAGCGGAGCTGACGCTCCACGCTCAAATCCCAGAGCGAATCGCGCATGCGCGACGGCGACTCCGCTTTCCATAGGGCGGAGCGGGAAACCGAAAACGGTCTACTAAAACTCTCTAATAATTAACTAAGAGTCATATCCCATCATAGTGATATTATTCTATTCCATATACGATTAGGCCACAAAATACGCTAAAAATAAGCTAAACAAATTGATTGACTTCGCAGTCTTTTTTTTTACAACTTTGAAAACATATCGCTATTTAATGCTTTAGGCAAACAGCACTCACCTTCTCTTTGAAGCAGCGCTCCTTGTCGTATTCGAACCCTTCGTGCAGAAGTTTGAACCCTCCACGTTTACTTCGCAAGTAGACCGTCATCCTAAAGCTGTTTAGAAAAAGTTTATTGACGTCGATTCAATGGAACTGGGCACATACATAAGACACACACTGGTCTTCAAGCTTATAGTTATTGGACCCTTCGATACATTGGGTACACTTTACACGAGAACTGAACACACTATATTATCCCTCACGCAAAAATAGCGTACCAAAGGCTTTGATTCTGGAAAAAAAAAAAAAGATACGCGAGGAGAGATAAAAACGGCAAACTCGGATTTAATTATAATGCAATTAAATGCAAAGGTGCAAGCGAGCTGGACAAGAATGACGAAAGTAATCCCTGGAGAAGGGGAACAAGAGGGACAAAGGACAAACATAAATCTCCAAACACAGCTTTTTCGGTCGCTCACCAGTCACCTAGCTGTGTTTGGAGATTTATGTTTGTCCTTTGTCCCTCTTGTTCCCCTTCTCCAGGGATTACTTTCGTCATTATTGTCCAGCTCGCTTGCACCTTTGCATTTAATTGCATTATAATTATAACCTTAAATTGCAAGCTTCACCCTTGTTGGTGTTTGACTGGTGGCAGCTGATAAAACCCGTTTGCTCTACTGACGTCTAACCCCTGGTTAGCTCAGTTGGTAGAGCGCTCCACTTGTAATGGAGAGGTCCCGGGTTCGATACCCGGACCAGGCGGATTTTTTCGGTCGCTCACCAGTCACCTAGCTGTATTTGGAGATTTATGTTTGTCCTTTGTCCCTCTTGTTCCCCTTCTCCAGGGATTACTTTCGTCAAACTCGGATGCCATTTCAGTAAAGGCCCTATCACACCAAGGGAAGTGGCGTGAAAGAAAGAAGGATTCGGCCGTTGGCCAAACGGACGTAGAGGCAAGACCATCGTCTCAGGAACTCCTGCTCTCCCAGCCAAAAGAGTTCGCGGTCTAGATAACGGTACAAGGAACCACGAAGACGGGACAGCAGAGGCCACATGGCTCGCGTACGACGCTGCTGGCCCACTGCAGCACAACGATTTTGCCAGAGCACATGCTGGCCGACTGCTAATAGGAGGAGGGCGAAGCCTCCTCGAGGATAGCGGCGGCCCGAGACGTAGTGCACAATGCCCAGAGTGCGAAAACCATGGTGCACGAGACGCCAAAATGATCGCGCAACGCTGCAAGTCGCAAAAACGTGGGGGTTCGTCTCCACTTCTCCACAGTTCGGGCACCGGGAATCGGGCACCATGCCCCAACGTTGCAGACGATCCCTTGTCGGAAGGACCCCCCATCCTCGACGCCACTCGAGGTCCTCTACGGGCCCAGGAAGACGGCGGGAAACTAAGGAGTCCCACGGAAAAGCGTTTGCCCGTACTCGCTCATCAGCTGTGATCCGCGTCAAGCAGACCTCCTCAACTATACGAGCCGGTGGCTCGTCTCGCACCATTAGGTCTGGCACCATTTTGCCTAAATCCTCTTGAAAAGTCACCACCGTTTGGTAGAAAGGGGGTGTAATCTCAGCGCTCGGGTAGAGGTTCCGTAGGGCCCGAGGTACGAGCCTTCGACGCGAGGGACCCAAGAAATACAATGCCAAACAGCGCGCCGGGTGTTCTGTGTCGTCAAGCACCCCCAAGATGGTGCGAAGCGCGAGTACTCGCAACATGGTATCAATACACGGCATTCCCCTTCCTCCGAGTGACGTCGAGAGGCGGAGGACAGCTCTGGTCACGAGCTCCGTGCCCTGGCTCCCGTAGAACCTAAAAAGGCAAGTCGTTACACGCCGGCAAAACCGAGGTGGAGGGAGGCCGACATGGGCCGCATAGAAAAGTTGACCGCAAAAAACTGCTTTCACAAGATACGCTCTGTCACGAAGCGACAACGCAAATGTTTCCGCCACGGCAACTTGGCGCTCGAGCGCGGTGGTTATAGTCTCCCACGCGCGTGGCGACACTCCACAACAGTCAAAAAAAAACACTCCTAGGACACGAACCACGGCTACAATTTGGATGTCTGCATGTAAGGAAGGAGGCGAGCTTCCGAAACGAAGAGCTTGGCTTTTGGAAGTGTTTAAACACGCTCCCGAAAGGAAACCGTACTCTCAAAAAAGCTGCGCAGCGGACTCAAAGCTCTGCGAGTCACGCAAAAACAAACTGACATCGTCGGCGTACGCGCTAACTGCGGCATCACCGCGGCCGGGTAACGGAAAGCCGCGTATACGGGAGCAAGACGCAAGGCGTCGGAGGAGAGGGTCCAGACTTAGGACATGAAGCAGAGGAGACAGGGGGCAACCCTGCCGTACTCCGCTTGTCACGGAAATGGGAGCAAGAATCCGCCCATTTACTTGGAGATGGCTTGTCAACCCACTGTACAGAGATCGCAGCAAGGCTATAAAAGTGTCAGGAAATTCGAAAACTTTCAAAACTTCAAACAAAAAACAGTGCTCGAGTGGATCGAAGGCCTTGGCCTGATCGAGAGAGACGAACACCCTGACAGGTGCGTAAAATTGGCGTACAAAAAAAGATCCCGCGTGAGGGACAGGGACGAAAAGATGTTCCTGCCGGGTACGGAACACGTCTGTGTTGGGCTTACAACATGGGCAAAACATCAAATGAAATAGGACGATGACATGCAGATGCTACGCTTTTATCCTCGTTTTTGGACAGTAGTTAGCGCTGTACCAACGTTCCTGGGGCAACAGTAGGTTTTGTTTCTAAGCGGACGTTGTAGATAACGAAGTCTGTGGTTTGGGGTTGGTTTGAGGTTCTTGGAAGGGAACAAAAGATTGTGTTCCGGGTGTACCTTTCGTATATGACTTTAGTACTATTTCTAGAGGTTTTTGTGAAGGCTACTTTTTCTAAGCGGACCTTGTAGATAACAAAGTGTGTAGTTTGGGGTTGGTATGAGGTACTTAGAAGTGAACAAAAGATTCGTGCTTATCACACTGTTTCTGTAAATGCATAATGTTCAGAGAAAACAAACGAGGTAGCTGGGTTCGACACGTCACTGTTTTCGTACCTTATCTTCTCGGCTTTAATTTCAATTCACTCTATTTTACACTAGTCTCGGGTAGTTTAGAAATACGATCCTCATTGTCCTTTGTGTGTCACCGTTGCCCTTCTTTTTTGTTTCCTAGTTTAATTTTTGGAAGGGTTTTGACCTTTTGTGTCCCCTAGTGTAAGAGTTCAAAGTTGCTAATGGCTTGAAAGGATTTTGACCAATTCACTGTTGGCGCCTTCGAAAAGGTGTGCACGCTTCGTTTAGGTGTTATAAAAAATATCTTTCAGAAAAGACCGTGCACCGAAAAGTCCGTGCACCGAAAAGTCAGTGCACCGAAAAGTCCGCACCGAAAAGTCCTACACCGAAACGTCCTGCACCGAAATGTCCTAGACCCCTCCCAAAATGGTGATGTCAAATTTTGGCTGACACCGCCGCAGTCACGGTGGCCGCAGTGCAAAGGAAGATGGCCCCGCGAGGTTGACTGCAGCTACAAAGCATGCTCACACGCTCGGACACGCTGTCCGGTGAGTAAAGCGCCTGAGCACGCTTTACACTGGCGGCCATAGCAGTGTGCGGGACTGCTGAGCGCGTGCTGATAACGAGTTTCCACAGTTCTTTTGCAACGTGCATTCCGCACCCTCAAGAGTGCCGGTCTTAGCAGCGTATTAATGTGGGCTCGTTCTGAGCATGCGCTCTAGACAGCATCCACAAATATGGCGCCCAGTGAATACTCCTCATATATGCGCTCGTTTATTGCGCGCTGTATTACCAACTTGTAAGAATGACTCGCACTCAACACCATTGCAAATATTTACGAGTCCTCAACCCGGCTTGCGATCTCCTCAGCTCAGCATCCGCTTGTTCGTCGCTTCGAAAAGCGAGCAAATCATCGCGTCATTCGCACAAACACTGAAAATACAACCGGCCAGGAGTCGCTTTTTGGAAAGGTCTATAGGGAGTATTCACTGGCGGCCATAGCTGTGTGCGCGAATGCTGAGCGCGTACCGATGGCGAGCTTCCACAGTTTTTGCAACGTGCATTCCGCATCATCAAAAGTGCCGGTCTTAGCAGCCTATTGATGTGAGCACCCACAAATATGGCGTCCAGTGAATGGACCATTGCAAGCATGGCGCCTCACTGGTGCCCTATGCGCGCAAGCATGTGCAGCGTGCGCGTGAACGTAGCTTTGGCAAGCTTGTAAATGCACTCACTTGCCCGCACGAGCAGAGGCGTGGGGGAGGTGTCAGAATCGCGCAGCATGCTCCATGAGCAGCATAGTGGCCTCCGAGATTTCTTTGCGCTCTCTGCTCCGGCCTGTCGAAACGCTTGGCTGCTCAGCAGAAAGAAACAACAACAAGCCGATCCGGTTCTTGAGATCTCCGCGTGCGGCGCTCAGAACCAAACCAGAAACGGAAACAGAATCGCATCAAAGCTGGCTGTCAAAGGTGAACAGGTGGTAAGCTGGGCGAGTTGGTACTGGTTGAACAAAAAAAGAAACACGCTCCTGCTTTCTTTTTTTTTTTCAACGTACAATACATTCGAGTTGTGAATTAGCGTTTGTCTGTCTCCTGCGTTTTGTTCCAGTCCTTGTCCTAGTCTTTTTGTACGTTTTTTTTTATCCTGTCAGATGTGAGCCCGGGGCATGAAGCTTGCATTTTTATCGACTCATAATCAGAATAGCTAGAGAAAGGTAAGCCGACCTTTGATGATTCGTAATTTTTATTCGCCGCTTCGGTCTTTGGGCTTTTTCGCTGAGGGATACGTTGGACTGCAAGATTTAGTGAGAATCTATATTTTGACTCGCCTTCTAGTTTTTGATTGACTCGCCTTCCTGTTTCACAGCGGAGCTGTTAAGGGCTAGTTTCCCCAGGATCGTGTCGCCCGCAAAGAAGCGAAGACCCCGAACTCTGGACACCTGCCGCCATCTATGAGCAACGGCGGCAAGCCACGTGTCTGGTTGCCTCCGTCGCTCATAGATGGCGGCAGCCTTTCCACTCTGGCTAGCCGACTTGCGAACGGCCATTACTTTCCATTGCACCAGCTCCGCTTGTCTTCCTTCTTCACCGGAGTGGAGAGGCTGAAAGTTTTTTACTGAAAGGATTAGACGCGCAGTTTGAAAACAACATCGTGGGCATGTGTTTACACCCTTCGCGCTTCGAGAGGATCAACCTTTAAATTGCTCTCAACTTCTTGCCAAAGGTCTGTGTATTGCGGCGAGAGGCGGGAAACACATTTCGCGCTGCTCCTAAGTTCCGTAGACACGATAATGGTGATAATGATAATTCGCGGCTCTCTTTGTATTGCTTGGTTTGGTTGCGAGCACACCGAGGCCCCACAGTAAAGCCTGGTTCAGACAGTTGCGTTTGACTGCTTTTGACTGCGTTGCGGCAGCGAGAAACCAGGACATCCCTGCTGCTTATATCGCGTGCCAAGATGATTCCTTGGATTGGATTCCACGCTTCATACGAAGCACAGATGTGCCGGTGACTAACTTTCCGCACTCGACGCAACGCAGTCAAACGCACTCAAACGCAAGTGTCTGAACCGGCCTTAACAGTCTCTCCAGGCGAATGCAATGGCCTGAGGAGCGCAGCGAGCGCGCGAAATAATCTCGGTGGCCATGGCGGCGGCGCACTAGTGTATCATGACGACGATAGGTGGCGCCCTTATCGACTCTGAGATGGCGACGAAGATGAAGGTTGTGGATCTCAAGCGGGAGCTGAAATCAAGGAATCTATCTACTGTCGGCACGAAGATTGAATTGCTTGAGCGGTTGAAAGCCGCCACTGAATGCCCCGAGGATGTGCTCGCTGGTGTAGAGTGGGAACCGACATCCCTGGAGAGCCATGATGACACAAGCGCAGATGCACCGCTACCAGACATATCACTCACACTGACAGAAGGCATGGCTCACACCGCGTTGCTCGACGCCAGTGAAACGGAGTGTCCTAGGACTCCAGACCGACCATACCCAGGGATCGAGGTGAGCCAAGACATGCCTTTTATCACCGCTCCGGAGTCTACGACCGCAACGGTTCCCCTCGTTCGGTCAGCAGAAGTGGACATCGACTAGAATCTGACAAGCTTTATCGAGACGATCACTGGTTTGAAGGCCAAGGCGAACGGAGGTGATACAATGAATAACGCAGTCAACAGGACATATGCGCAAAGATTAGGGGAACTAGAGAAAAGCATGAACGAAAGGATACAGCGGCTTGAAGACGGTGCAAGAAGGGATGACCCGAATCTGTTGGAGGAAGTATGTCATCTTCGAAACAAGGTAGCTGAACTAGAACTACGGGTAGAAAAATTGGAGAAAAAGCCGAGAAGCCCTAGCACTGAAATGGAGCTTAACCCGGCTGCGGTTGAAGCAATATATGAGATCAGAAATTCTACAGATGTGGGGAAAGAAACAGAAGATGAAGTTTCTGAGGGAAGTCACACCGACTTAACTCGATGTCAGCAGACTGACATCCTCTCCGCACTGAGGAACACCGGGACACAGTGCGACACTGACGACTTCCAAGGAAGCCCTCACAATTCCGAAGCTATCAGAGACTGCACGGTCAAGTTCGCCCCGGAGAAACATGTCCGCGATATCGCTGAGAAGAGAATGGACAGCATACAGCCGACAGTTAAAGAAGAGCAGATCAGACCTCCGCCGGGAATACAACGAGAAATAATTATCGCCGGAGATGGAAATGTCGCACAGATTGCTAGGGCGCTCATTGAAGAGGTCAGAGCTCCCCAAAGCTTGGAGTTTGTAATGAACAGAACTGCCACGACGCAGGTAGTGCATGAACTGCTCGAGACGTATGAAGAACAAGCTAGAAACGTGCCACGTCTGTATATACTACAAGTGGGCGTAAACGACATACTCAGGGGTGAACAACCGGAAGCAATAGTGGAGCGACTGAGGATGAAATGGACCAACCGGAAGGCATCTTTGGCGATCTGTTCAGTGCCGGAGAGCGACAGGAGAGGCAAACGAATACATGCGGCGACCATGCTACTGAACGCCAGGCTCAAGCAACTATGCAAGAGCATCAAAGCAAGGTTCATCGACCTGAGCCGTGAGCTGACAAGCAAGAGAGCAATGCAAAAGGACGGACTCCAATATGGCGAAGAAGGTATCCGAGTGGTGACAGAACGACTAGGTGCAGTGGCAAGCCGTTTTTTAGGTCTCAGAAGAAGGGACAAGGTCGGAAGCCAGTATCAGAGCGATCCGTGGCGATATGGGAGCTACCCACAAATGGGACGCACAGAAATGTCGCAAAAAAAGTGCGTTACTTACGACATCCCAGGGATGACTGTTGGACCCCCCCATATCGGAGTGCCTCACGTCAAGGATCTACGACTGAAGACTCAGGTGAAAGGACACCAACCTCCGCTGAGCAACCAGCCGGAGTATATGCTGCAACCCCAAAGCGAACAACTGTCCCAGGTCCCTACTTTTCCCGAGATAGGGGTACCCCTTATTCCTGTACACCAGAGCGGCGGGATGACAGGGCCGAGGGTGACCATGCAAGACAGAGAGATTTATCCAATGTCAACACTGAGAATGGGTCTACCTACATATCAGGAGTCACCCCTATTCCCTGGCTACGTCCAGCACCAGGCAGGCATGACGCCGCTGGAGGTTGCGCAAATGGTGAATCGCATAGTCCGCCAACAATTGGCGGGAATGCAGTGTTAGGGGGTATGGACAAGAAGCAAATCACGACTTCCGAACTACCGCTGCCTCCTGGTCGAACGAGACAAAAAGGAAGTGTTATCGTTGGTTTTTTAAATTTGAATGGTGCAAGACGTCAACGGAAGTGGAATGAGTTATATATAATGCTCAGTGAACAACAATTCTCTTTATTTGGGGTTGCTGAGACTCACTTGCGTGACGCTGAAGAGCCCCCAGTGGACCCTTCATGGTGCTGGGCTGGGTGTAACAGGGTGGAAGGCAACCGACGGGGAGGGGGTGTGGGCTTACTATGGCCTCAGAAAGGGCAAGCATGGGTCAGGAAATTTGAAAGGTGCCGAGAACACATATGGGTGGAAGGACAAGTCGGGAACGCACCGACAGCTGTATGTGCCATTTATCTTTCGGTGGGAAATAACAGGCAAGATGAAAACAAGGCCATTCTAGACTGCGTTCGACACGACGTCCAAAGTTTGGAACGAAGCCATTCCGTGCTACTGATGGGGGACTTTAATGGTCACCTGGTTGAGCTGGACAGCCGCGAAGACAAGAATGGACACATGTTGAGACAACTGGCGGAAGATTTGGACTTGGAGATATTAAACCTGAGAGAAGAGTGTGAAGGAAAGTATACATGGATGGTGCGGGACAAAAAAACCTGCATTGATTACGCCCTCGCCTCCAAGAGGCTGTCAAACCGCCTTCAAAAAATAGTTGTGGACGACAATGGTGAACGGAGCGTTGGCAGCGATCATAGTACCATAATACTACATTTCGGAGCAATCCAACGGCATCGCAGTCGCCCAAAGCGCGCATTGACGTTTCGGCTGCGCGAGGGGGATATCGAGGCTGTATGTCAAGACTTCGAAGAAAGTGAGCAACGCATGAAGGCCGCAACGTATGAAGAATACGCCACGGAACTTAGGCAGGCAGTTGCCAAGCGTTCGGTGGCAAGGAGCACCCAAGGAAAAAGACGGCTTGTCCCATGGTGGGACGCTGAAATCGGGAGAGCGATTCAGTACCGACAAGACGCGAACCGAGAACATCGCCAAGCACTAAAGTCGTTTGGAAAAGGTCCAGAGACGTTGCAACTCTGGGAGGAGTACCAAAGACGCAAGGCACTAACACAAGCTATTGTTGAAAAGAAAAAACAAGCACATGACTGCAAGGAGATGGCAGACATACGAAAGGGCGGAAAAAAAGCCGGAGAGAAGTTCTGGCGCTACATTAGTAGTCTAGATGGGAAAGACAGCTCTCCCCAACTGGTGGATCCGGACAATGGAAGTGAGGTAAAGAACATAAAAGAACTTCTGGGTGAATATCTCTACACTCTCTTTGGGACGGAACAAATGAACTGCGATCATGAAGGCATGAGGGATGAAATCCCGCATTTAGAAGATGCCCCGCAGAGTACCACAGTCGACCAAAATGCAACAGTCGTGGGGTGTGTTCAGGTAGAACGTGCACTGGCGCGGCTAAACGGCAGCACAGCACAGGGGCTGGATGGAATCTCCGCCAAGGTGCTCAAAGGTTTAGGACCCGACGCACGAGAGCACCTGGCACACCTGTTTAGTCAAATCTGCTGCGGCGATGACCCGATTCCCAGCGACTGGAGACGTGGTCGAGTTTCCTTCATTCCAAAGACAGGCGGCAACAAGCAGTTGTTACACGACTACCGACCACTCACGGTCACGCCGGTTGCCTACAGGGTGTTCGCGACCATAATTAATGGGCGTATAACACAGTGGGCCGAGGAGAGCGGCATACTGACTGAGTTGCAGAACGGTTTTAGACGTGGGCGACGCTTGGAAGATAATCTTTTTACGTTGACGCAATGCATCGAGATTGCACGGAGGGAGAAGCGACCACTGATTACTTGCTTCCTTGATATAGCGAAAGCATATGATTGCATTCCTCATACCATGCTTCTAAAAAGATTAAAACAGCTTAATATGCCTGAAACCTGGGTGACGTTAATCCAGCGGCTCTACGATAAAAATGTTGTGACGGCATCTTTCAACGGTGTGAAATCTGACGAGGTTATAGTTGAAAAAGGACTACGACAGGGTTGTCCATTGTCGCCGACACTGTACATGTTGTATGCATCTAGCATGGAAAGGGCGCTGGAGAAAACGGCCATCGGTTTTTCTTTGACGCATCTCCAACACGGGGAGGTGATTACATGGCGGCTACCTGGACTTGCATACGCTGATGACCTTGTCTTGATGGCCGACAGTTTGGGTGACATGAGGAAACTGCTGGCCACATGTGAGACCGAGGCGGATCAACTCCAATTACGCTTCAATGCTGACAAGTCAGCGACAGTTATTTTTTCCCGCGAGGAGGAGAACATTGTACCATTCATCCTACAGGGTGCGGCGATCCCTGTTTGCACCAAGTACAGGTACCTTGGCGTGACACTATCAGCTACAGAAAACTACCTCGCTGAGCATCACCAAAACCTCAGGACGTCCTCAGTGCGTAAGCGAAACATACTGCGAAGACGGTGCCTCTGGAGCTGCGACCAATACGTCGTTACCAGGGAACTTTGGAAGGCCGTCGCGGTACCCGGGCTGACTTTTGGAAACTCTGTCATTGGCATACCCAGCGAGCTTCGTGAATATCTTGAACGACGCCAAAGAGATGTCGGACGTCAAGCGCTGGGATGCCATGGACAAGTGGCCAACGAGCTAGTTGAAGGAGACGTCGGATGGTCATCTTTCGAGGCACGAGAAGCCAGCAGCAAGCTAGAGTACTACGCGCGACTCCGGCATATGGACGAAGACCGCTGGGCACGGCGACTTTTCATCTACATTCACCTCAAGAACATTCATTCGACGTGGAGGAATCGTGTCACCCGCCTCGGCACAAAGTTTGGAGCCTTTTGCATGAGTGATGAGCCTCAAGCTGAAAAAGATTGGGTGCGTAAAGTGCGAACGCAGATAAAGGCTGTCGAAAGGGAGCGCTGGATATTGGGAATGCAACAGCATACTAGCATGCATTTGTATGCATCTTTCAAGACCGAGATCGCTCCAATAACGTTCTGCAAAAACACGCTGGGAAGTCGCCTACTCATCGAGGCCCGCGGTGGTGCCCTGCGCACAAGACAGTACCGTCGAAAGTTTGACAGCAACGTGACGGACATGACATGCAGCGCCTGTGGAGAAGACGAAGAGACCACCGAGCATTTGCTGCTCACGTGCCAGAAGCTCCTGCCAGCGCCCATTGGGGATTCCCGCATCGAGCAGGCACTCGGCTTCACGAACGAACATGACCACGTGGCCTGTTCTAGGCAAAGACTGGAGGCGTGGTGGAAAGTGCGACGGTGATTTGCGCACCGAGAAGTCAGCGCGTACCGATCGGACCACCGTGATCGTGTAGCTGTTACCCTCCGCCCACCAGGGGTCATCGACGACAGATGGTGGGCCCTGACGACCCCCCCCCCCTTCTCTCCCCCTTTTTTTCTTTCTTTTCTTTCCTTTTCTTCTTTTTTAACTTTTTTGGCGTGTCGAACTTCGACTCTCGTTTCAAAGAGATTGCGCCGCAGAATACAATACAATACAATACAATACAGATGCGAATTGCAGGCGCCGCTCAAGGAAAGGCTCGTTCGCGTCGCTAGAAGTGCTCGTTTGTGGTGCTCTTCCTAGAGATATTGTCTCATGCGTCCAGACCACGGTGGAAGGAACACATTTGGGTGATGACGCCGCGACGGGGGTTCGCCCAGGGCGCTTATGGTGTAGGGCCGGCCCTGACTATAACCCCAGTGTAAATAATTTTTAATATACCTTCATTCCTGGAATTTCCTATCGTCGTTCATAGATACGCACCACAGCCGAATGTGGCAAACAGCAGCATCGTGTTTGTCTCCCCTTCCCCGCTTTTTGTGATGTCACAATATTTTCAATTTTAGTGCATAAGCAGGACATCAAATTGACGCTAAATATTTTTGTTCTGACAATTCATTTAATGCATTCGCTAAATATAAAAACTATCGCAAAAAAAAAAAAAAAACGCGTGTCATCAGGATTATTTAAATTGAGATGTGAGAGTACATCTTCTTGAAACGAGGGCGGGATTTAGACACCGCAGCCATCAGTTGCGACTTCATGTTGAGCTGCGACCTGCACTTCGTTTACATCGACGCCACCGCAGGGAAGCAGAGTTCCCATTTTTTTTTCAAGTTTCCTAACCGCTTCGCGACGTCCCAAAGGGTTGAGACCCACGCTTTAGGGTACAGTGGCTTGGCCTATAATTCGTGGCAGTGTTTGTTTGTCGGAGTAGGCGTACCCTCAAGTGTTAACACAGATAATGTTTAAGGGTCTCAATTTCACGCGGAAAGCGTTATACGCTCGAGCGTAGCGACAAACTGTTACGCGCATGTCAAGACAATGTAACGCTAACATATTTTAAATTAGGCAATACACACGCGTACAAAGCATATAAAACGCTCATATAAAAGACATACTTAGCCAATATTAATCATACTAAATCGTAATAATCAAAATGATTCGTAATTATCAACATATATATCACTGCGGAAACGGAACGCCGGACCGTGCAATCCGCAGCCTTTGCTCGGCACACGAGGAATGGAATGAAAGCACAAGCAGCTGCAACATAAGCTGAAGTTGCAACATTATATGTCGCAATATAGATTAAAGAACAACCCCCCCCCCCCCCCCCCCCCTTTATAGAGAGCTCTCCACTCGCATTGGTGTCTTCCTCGTCTTCTCTCGCCACCTCTCCAACGTTCGCTCTAGTAAAGGGCATTCTGGAAGAGACCATTTGTCCTGCTGCTCCCACTATACCTTCCCACGCTTAATCCGTCACTGTGCGTATGTCAATTACATGCCATGCTCTTAGCAAAATTTCAAATTACCCGCTTAGAAAAAAAAAGGCAATGTTAAGCCTTACGTCTTTGATTAAAGAGACACTGAACGGTATTTATGCTTGCCGAGATTTTTATTTGTACATGACATATGAGAGTCCAACTACCCAGAACACAATTTGCTGCTCGAAATTCGTTTTCTTTCCACCCGAAAACCGCCGATCGAGAACTGGCCGGTTTGAGTCTCGCTCACTCTCTTCTCTGTGGTCACGGGCCGTTTTCTATGGTTTAGACACAACCACCAAATGGAATAAAAATACTGGGTCATTGGAGGCACACATTCAATGTTAAAGACAAAAAAAAAAAAAAAAGAAGATGATGCCATTTTTTTCCGGCTTCTAAAACTGCAAACGCATTGATTGAAAAAAAAAAAAAAAAGTTACACAGATTGTGATTTTTGGATAGGGACTCAAACCGGAAAATTGTAGCGTCTCGGTTACGGTTACGGTTACCGTTTCATGTTGATATCGGCTTCGTTTCGGTTTTTTACGCTTTTTATTTTTACGGTTTCGGTTACCGGTCACACGTTTCTAAAAACCAATCTCTTTTTTATTCAGTTTCTCAACTAATTTCTTTTATTGGAATGCTAGATATCCATTTTATATTAAACAGTTTAAAGTAGTCCCAGATATTCAATAATAAGAGATTCACAATAACTAAAACTCAAAAACGTCTTAGGTTTAGACGGAAGAGCTCCAACCAAAAACCAGAAAATGGTTCAGCCCGACGTTTCAAAACCTGCTCGGTTCCTTCATCAGGGGTGACTAAATCGCGAGGAGCAGCAGCAGTTTTCATCTTCTTCTTAGTTGTTTTCGACTCGAATTAGAAGACGAAAACTGCTGCTGCTCCTCGCGATTTAGTCACCCCTGATGAAGGAACCGAGCAGGTTTTGAAACGTCGGGCTGAACCATTTTCTGGTTTTTGGTTGGAGCTCTTCCGTCTAAACCTAATATTTCCCCAACCAGACAGATTTCTGTCAAAAACGTTCTCATTAAAAAAAGTCTTAGTATTTCTAATTGGTCAAAAGTTGCACATGTTTTTAGCTCCAACACATGTTCACTACATATAATTTTTATTACTTAGTTTTATACCCAAGCACATATGTTACCCCGCTACTCGGGGATCATCGCATTCTATATAATAAAAATAAAAATAAAGATAACTTCTTTGTTGTTTGGCAGCGTTTGTAAACAATCCTTCGAAAGTTCCCACTGGGTGCTTGAAGAGCCATTCGCACCTTCTTGTTGCTATGGTTTGTTGCAACCTATGATATGCAGAACAGGCTTCGCCCACACTGAAGGAATGAGCAGAACTATAGCCCTCCTCTACTAGAATACTGCTAGGCGGAGTGAAGTAATAAAATTGTGAGCTGGGCTAGTGGTGAAAGCCAAACATATAATGTAATATCGCAAAACAAGGAAGGCTTAGGAGAGGACCGAACAACACAGAAAGCTGTAAAAATATGTCCTGTGTTGTTCGTTCCTTTCCCTAGTCTCCGTTGTTGTGCGCTGTTACACATACGTCATGTTTGCTATTTCCAAGCAAATGCATGCGGTTATAAAAGCAGACGTTTCTCGCTGTCCGATTCTGTAACGCCAAAAAAGAAAATTGTGCATTCATATAGTAACGCCATTTTTCTTCTGAGTTCGGAGGCGGAGCTTCTCCTTCAGATATATGTTGCAACAAGGGATGTCACGAACTTTCGTCGAACCGGACCTCAAGTTTCGACTCGTTGGACGAACCTTCGAACTTTAAACCAGGTTCTACAAGATTCGACTTTGTGGACAGTGTGGTTAGACTCCGATACAAGTAGGTCTAGGTTTAGAGAAAATGTTTTCACGGAATAGCTTGTTTTATTTTATAAATAATTACAATCAACGGAACATATTTCTAGTAACCTAAAATATAATAACATAATTTATTCTTGCTATATTAACGAAACAATCAAACAGTTCTGCCTTATTAAAAGTAGAATGTTTGACTTGATCATTTGGTCATCACCATCCAATCCAAAGCCAACTGAGACAGCCAGAGATGCGAATAACAGTTGGACCCTAGTCGACCGTTCTCAAAACTTTCCAATAAAAATTCGAAAAAGTCAAACTTGGTCGAACTCGAACCTCAACTGGTTCGCGACATCCCTACTTGCAGCTCACATATGGCATTAAATGAGAACTCCGCCGATTCTTTGATTGTTAGTCTTCAATTCGGCTGGAAATCGGCAGAACGCATCAATAATCACTTCTCAAATAGCCAAAATATTTTATAAAAATAAAAAGTTTTCTTAAAGTTATTGAATTTTTAAGTTACGCCGGCCACGAGGATTCGAGGTGGCGACTTTACTGGCAACCAGTCTTGTACACGTTACTAAAAAAAAGTAATCGATTACAATTACTATTACTCTTGGCTAAAAAGTATTCGATTAGATTACTTGATTACTCGATGGCAAAAGTAATTGGACATTACTTAAATAAGTAATCGTTACTTTTCCGATTACTTTATTGTGTGAAGACACATCTTTAGCGCTCATAACAATGAACTACTTCCAACCTATATTTCACATTTGCACAAGTATTGAAGAAGAAAAACTGGCTCCCTCTTCGTGGTCGTTGCACCTTCACAATGCGGACACACGCATAGAATTCGTTTGAAGACGTTTAATGATTTGCGCGTTCGCCAGTGTGTGTGTGTGTGGGGGGGGGGGGGGGGGGGGGGGGGGGGGAGCGGAGCGGAGGGGGTTCTAGATCTTGTTAAGCTTGAGCAAGGGTTGTCGCTCAATGTTTGCGTCGCTCATTTTATTATTCACATGTGGATGAGCTCGCATGTTATACAAAAGAGCAGCAGCTCCAGGATTTGAAACGGACCATGTGCAGTATACATTAGCGGAAGAGATCGCCCCGACCACTTGTCAACTCGAAACATTGCTTGTCACAGAGACCACGTAGGGAAAATGGGTAAATATTTCAACTGCCTTTGTTATATTTTGCATCCGCTTTAGGCATTCTTCGGTTCTGGTTCTCCTACGGGCTGCGAGTAGGTACCCTAAGCAGGATTTTTTTTTTTATTTCAGTGTGTGTGTGCGTGAGGGGCTAGTTTGAACGAAAGACTCACAAAGCTACATTCTGCTTCCTCAAACTTCGCCCTGAATGGCCTTTTTCATGCACTGTGGCTTCCCTGGGGCTTCCCACTCCCAGTCACAGCTCGAAAAAAAAAAAAAAGAACAGACATTCCGCAGAAACTGTACATAGAAAGAGATTGACCTCGTTCCCTACAGCTCCGCAAAAATCTTTTTTCCTTTCGAAAAAAAAGCAAATTTTATTTTTGTCATGTTATAAAAAAAGGCGTGTGCCGGGGGGGGGGGGGGGGGGAGGTCCCGTGGAAAAATTGTAACGGTTACAAGTAATTTTATTACTTCAAAAAGTAATCAGATTACTCTTGTGATTACTGCCTAATAAAGGTAATCAACTGATTACAAAATTACTCCAAAAAGTAATCGATTACAAGTAATTTGATTACTTGTAATGCGTACGGTACAAGTCTGCTGGCAACAATGAAAAATCCCCACTTTTCGCTACCCGCGTACGTCACCGTCGGGCAGGCGGACGAGCGACGCGGGCAGTCGCGAATTCACTTTCTGGGCACCAGAATCGTGATTGTTTTTTCACAGCTTCAAGGTGGAAAGAGTCTTTGCAAACGGTACCAATATGTGCTCCATGCTAGATTGTGGAAACAGTGCCGGGAAAAGCTTCTTTTATACCCCTGTTTTCATATATAAAAAAAAAAAAAAAAAAAAAAAAAAAAACAAGCTTTTCTTGGCAGCTATGGATGCATGCCACGTCAAGGTGCTTTTGCGCGAACTGTGTGCCGAGAGAACTAGTGTCACGTGAAACATTCTGACTTTTGCTCGGAATACTTTATAGCCGCGCGCTGCGAGTTGAGTATCCTTCAGCAGCTGGAACAGCTTCAATAGCGGCAAGCGCAAACTCAAGCCGGTTGTGACCACCCTCCAAAAGAAGCGGTCATAATACCGAGAAAAATAGTGCACATTCTATAACTATTGTCCACATTTGGCGCAGTCACATCTGTTGCTCACAACTGCATCAACGTTTTTTTTTGTTTTTGTTTTTTCTATGAACATTACATCTGTTTTGCAGATCGAATCTAGCTCGGGCTACTCTCCGAGTTCCGCTCCCGCGGCTGATCTCTTGAAGACGAAAAGTGAAACGTCTAAACACAGTTAAAGTCTGACTATAGACAGGACTTTCGACACACTGCTCTTCTTG
The DNA here is from genome assembly GCF_016920785.2 of Ixodes scapularis. Classification (NCBI taxonomy): domain Eukaryota; kingdom Metazoa; phylum Arthropoda; class Arachnida; order Ixodida; family Ixodidae; genus Ixodes; species Ixodes scapularis. Next base: position 8,957,181 of record NW_024609883.1, on the reverse strand, counting down.
TCTGGTATTACAGAGGTTTAGAGCCGTTGCCTGGTTTGTCGAATGGTTGACGTGCAATATTCTCTCGCAGAAGAGGAGGTGAAAAGATCGTTATTTTATTCAATTACGGAGAAATATTATACCGGGCTGAAAATTTCTTAAATTATTAGAATATGGTTGTCGTTGAAGGGAGGCATGTAAATTTACAGCTGATAAAAATTGTGGAAAACCAAAGCTTAATTTAAAAAAAATCTTATATAGATTTACATCCTTCCCATGCGCACTCGTGGATGAGTGTTTGAACGCGTTGCAATCTACTCCGACAGTAAAAAAAGGGAAGTATGGGTACAAATTTTCCTTTGAGCAACTTGTGTTAACTTAGTATGAATTAAACATTTTATGATTCATTTCTGTACTTTAAGCGCTATTGCATCTTCAAGAAAATATTCTTTATCTGAAGATAAATAGTGTATATGTGTATTTTATGCGCCATTCATTGCATTGATATTTGGCTTGGTGGTTGTGGAGTTCTTTTCATTGTCATTTTTGGCAGGATCTTTATAAAGAGTAACCTGCCATCTGGCCTACAGGAATGCAGTTCATTCCATTCTATACATGTCATTGTTTGTGAGAATCACAGTCTACATGTGTTAGGTCCACGGTGAAAGAAACGTTTAGGTGATGACTCTGTTTGACGCGGCGACCACATTATGTTCGGCGCACCGAGCGCTTCACTCGCACGGGGATAGATTGTTTGTCCAGCGGTGGCCCCCACAGTGGTGTACCAACTTGTGTTTGAGTGGGGGGGGGGGGGGCGGGGGGGCAAACGAGACTCCCCCCCTGGGCCGGGGGGGCGGTGCCCTTGGTATCCCTTGGGCGCCGCCGGCCAGTGTTTGCCCTGCCCAGTAGTGACTGTTTCAGGGGGGGGGGGTGAAACACATGCCTTGCCCCCCCCCCCACTCTGAAAACTGGGGGGGGGCAAGCCCCCCCCCCCCCGGTGGGTACGCCCATGGTCCCGCATTCCCTCGCTCACCCCTTCTTGTTGTACCCGCGGTGGAAGAAACACATTTAGATGATGACTCCCTGTCCAACGCAGCGGCCACATTATGTTCGGCGCACCGAGCGCTTCACTCGCACGGGAATAGATGGTGCCCAAGTATCGGGTCCCTCCCAAACCGACCACTCCGGTTGTCTCTCCCAGCGGTGGTCCGGCATTCCCTCGCTCACCGCTTATTGTTGTACCTCACCGCCGCCACGCCGCCTCAAGTCGCCAGAGTCCGCAAATCCGTGTTCTCTTCCTTCTTCTTCTTCGGGTTAAGGCTCACTTTAATGCACGATGGTGGCACCTGTGATCGACGCAGCTCAAAAGCAAAACACAAGGCCAGCCACTGGCCGCACACCATCACCACACCACCACACCGCGAAAAAGGCGAGCACGCTACGCCGCCGACACCGTGGCCGCCGAGGAGAGACCTCATACCTCAGCGCCCTCTGCGGCGTCGCGGAACTAACTACTTCTGGTTCGAGGCTAGCTCTGAAGACGACCCGGTCGCCCGCTCCCCGCGGGAAGAGCGGGAAGAGCAGGCAGAGCCATCACCGAAATGTGTTTCTTCCACCGTGGTTTGGTCACAGCCCAGCATGCGCATGTTCTTCGCTTTGGAAGGCGAGCAAAGTACGAGCCACACGCACGAACCCTGAAAATGGCACCGACCAGAAGCGCTTTTCTTGATGGGAGTGTCCTATACATATTTTGCTAAAAAAACTTAAGCACCAAGGAGCATATGCATGCTACAAAAGCAGGCGCAGATCTAAGGAGGGGGGGGGGGGGGCGACGGGGACGGCCGCCCTCCCCCCCTCCAAATGAAGTCGACCCCCCTCCCCTCCCCGTTTCTCGGAAAGCAATTTGACATGGGTGGACCACCGAGTGCACACGAAAGAATGGGAGAATATCATCTTCACAAATTTTCCGCCCCCGCCCCCCCCCAAACGGAGTTCTGGATCCACCCCTCTACAAAAGTAGTTACATGCGCTGGCATCTGCAACAGTAACTTTTACAAAGACAATCTAAAGCAAATGGCACGTTCCTTCGGGTAACACAAGCGTGTCTAGCACCTGTACCCCCATTCCGAGCACTCTCCGAGGTGCTCACATAATTTGTAGAAAAATGTATTGCGTGACTCTTCGACCTTTCTTCGCCAGCGTTACTGCCAGCTTTTGATAGAAGGGGAACAGATTTGTTGGTGATTTCACGAAACTAGCGAGCTGCGGCTTGAGCGTACCGAGACGCGAAAACGTTTTTTTAATGCGAAAGCATTAACTGGGTCCCACGGAGCGTTCTGGAGTCATCAGTTTGAAGCGCGAAAACGGCACCTAGTTTTTCCGATCCCAAAGAAGGGAAGTAAAGCTAATGGATTTCGCCTTCGGTTCCATTGACTGGCGCGCGCCGACGGAGCTCCCATTGGCCGCTGCGCTCGGCAGTTTCCACGACCGCTCACGCCATGGCGCTGCATGCCCATCAGCGCGCCGTTAACACGGAGCGTTCAAGGTCAGCGTGCCCAGGACAGCACGTGCGCTGACCGGTGACGAAAGGTACGCAGCAGACGAAAAAGGGAGCGGACGAGCGGCTTGCATGCTTTCGCATTCACAACTCATAAGAAGTGTTTAGGTGTACCTCGAGCTTTTTCAAAATCCTTATTGCGTCCATTTTTTTACCCTTTCTAACACTTCAGCACGTAGGTCAAGGTCACACTTTCCAGAACCAGAGTTTATTATTAACTTCAGATAGCAGGAACGCTCCTGTGTTCTCGCTGTTTGACGCGAGAAAGGCGGGCGCCAGCGTACCCGATTGCCGGCCGCGCGCCTCGCTGCCCGCCGGCGACGTCACGTTTGGATGGCGGGGAAGACTGGAAAAAAAACAAAAAAAGTGAGAAGGATGTTTTGGTTTTGGCAGCGAACAATATATAACTTTTTTAAATTGACTAGAGTGAATCTAGAGGAGCGCGATAGCATTTCGGAATCAGGAAGCCACCCGCATTCAAATGATGCCTTTGGATTAGGTGGCACAAAATATCAGCGGAGCGAAGTACAACACTTCGCGCTCTCACTTTTTGCTCAGTACGTCCTCTTCCATACGCTCTTCACCTTTCACTGCCTGGGTCGTATTATCCCACCTCGCCGTTTATGAGGCGACTGAACGGCGGGGTGTGTGTGTGTGTGGGGAGGGGGGGCTAAGATGATTGTGTAAAACCGAGGCCATTAGTCAGTGATGGAGTTTAGACCTGCAAACCGACAAGTACTAAAGGGACGAACGACAGAGTCCCCGACGAAATGAATAGCAGGTTTTGTTTTCCGCCAGCTCTGCATGATAATCAATTTACCTCGTTTCTTCATACTTGCTACTGCATGTCAGGAACATCGGGGTTTTGATAGAACCGAGTTGGATGGAAATTTGTCCATCCAACATGGACATTAGTTATACCCTGAAGGGCACACTTGCTTAATAGATGTGGCGAGTTTAGGAGTGTGGCAGATTTAGAAATATACTTTTTATTACAAGGTTGACCAAACATTCCAACTAAATGTTCTTAATCCTAAATTTAGATTGAACGGAAATGTATTAAAATATGCGCCGTTCGCTGACAGTAACTCTCTAAAATGGCCACGACATTTCAAGATCTCTCATCGAAGTCAATGTTCAGAAAAAATAATATTTTGATTTTTCGGTTAATATCGGTTATTATTGGTTACCGGTAAATAATTTACGGTTACGATTTTGACACATTTAAAATACGGCTTCGTTCCAGTTCCGGTTACTAAAAAAATTTCGCTCCTAAACGGTTTTCAGTATTGGTGACGGTTACGGTTTCAGTCCCTGCTTCCGGCAACCGCTCTCGTCCTTTATATTTCTTCTTTCCCAGTCCAGTTTCGGTTTCGGTTTTGAGCAGTTGCGTTTTTTTTACTTTAATAAAAAAATATACGTGACGCTGTAGCAAAATATTGATTGGGTAGTCTTATAAGACAATGTTAAATCGCATGGCAAAAAAACAAAAAAATTTGGAGGGGTGTTAGTGTTTTCTACCAATCTGACCAAAGCGCCCTGTACTTAATATTCCGTGAGACTTTGTACAGACGGTATTCGTTCACAGCTATAACATCAAAGTGATCCCTTTACTTAATAGGTTTGTAATTGCTGTAGTATTCTCCTCACTCTCTACATTTCGATTTGAATAAGGATAGTACCCGCATACAGTCGTGCTGCACACTAAGACTTGCTAAAGATGCGTCAGAGGCCCGTTAAAGACTTGCTAGAGATACCCGAAAGTAAAGTAGCGAAGCAGCTGAGTTGGTTCATGACTTTGGACACGCTAATGAGTCGCCAGAGTTGGTAAAAGCACGCTGTAAAATTGCCCCCCCCCCCCAAAAAAAAAAAAAAAAAAAAAACGCTAAAAGTTTGCTAAATAAAGGCACGCTATAAACTTGTTTAAAATATGCTGAAGATTCGCCAAACACCTAAACAAACGCTAAAGACACCGTGTTTGGAGTAGTACTGCACCGGCCTCAGTGGCCATCTACAGCTGAGACAGTATATAGACGCCATTTTAAGGCAGACCAGTATTCCGCCATGTAAACCTGCAGTGGCCACCTCAATTTCATTTGGAAGGATTATGTAAGCAATAACCATACGCCACCAAAGCTCCGAGTTGCAGACGATGTCTTCATTGTATTATACTTATCAATGACTATTAGAACAGACTTCTGCCTAAATCGAATACTATATTCAAGATATACAATCCCCACCCCTGCCCGTTTCTATCTGGATGAGCATCGTACCGGCGTGCGGACGTGTATCACTACTGCGTGGTGCACGTTAAAGGGACACTGACACCCCCAAATTTTTTTTTTCCATTTTTTGTCAGGCGCTTCATTATGGTGTCGGAGGACTACCCAATTAATATTTTGCAACAGAGTAGCGTATTTTTTTAATAAAGCCAAAAGACGCAACTGCTCGAAACCGAAACCGAAACCCGACGGAAGTCGGAGAAGTGGAGAGAAGAGAGCGAGTGGCAGAAGTCACGTGGCTACACCCGACCGTGCGTTCTTTTTTTTTTTTTCTCCTTTCCTTAGCAGACGACACGACATGCGGCGTACGGGAACTGTTCGCTTTAGCAGTTATGTATGTTCCGCTCGTTGTTCTGAACTCCAAGATGAGTTGTTTTGTACATTGAGGAGTTGGAGATGAGTAGTGAGTGCCCGTGGTGAATTTCCATGATCGGCTCCGAAAAGAATACACCCAAGATGTTGCGTGAAGAGCTGGCTCACATGTCCTGCGTCCGAAAAAAAAAAAAAAAAGGGCATTGTGCGACAGAGTTTCCGAAAGATCAACGGGATCGGGACCAATGGATGGCTGCAATTCAACATTTACGGGCACCTCGGAAAGCACAGGCTTCCTGATTTATATGCTCCTTGCATTTTGTGGAAAGTGATTACATTGAGTTCGCAAGTGTCAAAAAGGAAATCCCATACCATTTAACTCAGCGAGGTGTTGTCCACAACATTTGTTTGTTATTTTTTTGTTTGTTTCTTCAATAATAATTAAAAAAAAGAAAAAGATATGTAAACATCGGACAATGTTTGAAAAAAAAAAAAAACTTTCGCGGGGAATCGATCCCGGTCTTACCGAGTATGAAGCGGACGTCTTTCCCACTGAGCTACCGCGGTGCCCCTTTACTGGTGGATCTCTCTCTTTAGTAATGATCGGTAAACTGTAAGTTCGAAAGTTTGCTGCCGATTTTCCTCTAGCAAAAGCACTCCCGGGTCGAAGTCGAGAAGCACCACGCTTTGGCGACATTCGCACCTAGTAAAGAAATCGTACGCGTGCATATTGAACTCGAAGTAGACACGTCGTGCTTGACGTTTGCGCGAGCGTTGTCTTCAGCCACGAGAAGGGAGCGACGGCTCGGCGACGTCTTCGTGCAAATCGGCTTGGTGGTCGGGCGTGTCGTACGGGATGAATACCAATTCTTTGGATCAGTCCCAAATTTCTCTTTCAAAGGCAGACAGAATTCGCCGGTACCGCGAACAACAGTTCTGAAATAAAGGTCCCACGCTGGTCGTCCGCTGCCATAGGAAGCGAGCAAGCCGGCCGCGTCGCGGCGGTCGCCTATTGTTCGCCGCGACCTAACGGTAGCCGCCGCAGAAGCATCGGGGAGCAATGGCGACGAACAGCACCGCGGGAAGTGTCCCCGTCGTGATTACGAAGGAATTTAAGGCAGTTACGAATTCGGAATGTTCCTTCGGTAGCCGGTGCCGTCGGCGCAGAATCATCGGGAAGTAACAGGAACGAACACCACACAGGACAGTGGGCGATTACGAATCCGGGAAGCTTCTTCGGTAGCCGGTGCAGAATCATCGGGGGGAACCAATGGCGATGAGCAGCACAGCGGGCAGTGTTCCCGGGATGATTACGACGGGGTTCAAGGCGGTTACGAATCCAGAAAGCTTTTTCCGTGGTACCAATATGAGGAAGAGAAAACTCCTTCGTGAATCTGGCCGCGTGTACGACGTGAAGGAGGTTCGTTTCGACGGACAAGTGGGCGTCACGGAGCGCCGTACTCCGCCCACAAAACAAAGCGCGCCCGAAAAAAATGTAATTGGCGTTGAGTGGATCGTGGTAATTATGTACGTTTATTTCTGAATCAGCTTGACAATAAATGGGCGATTTTTTTCTCGCCGTTCCGCGATTCCCACTACTATCTTCCTGTAGGCTGATGGAAACATCCAAGGGTAGGCTTAGGTGGGCGACCGCATTCTGCTTCTCGATTCCGGTGAAGTATTTGCTACATACTTTAGAGTTCGTTGTCGGTGTCGATGCTGTTCCATCGTCGCTAAAATAGAAAAAAAAGTTTATTGTATTATTCGTCAGCAGCTTAAACAAAGCGCGAACTGGAAGGTAAGGAACGCCACTAACCTGTATGGACGCACAAGTCGCACCCAGGTCGCGCAGCAATCCGCCTCGTACGGCTTCGAAGGGACGATGTAGTACTTCGTGCCGTGCGCGATCTTCGACGTACTGTTGCAGCCGACCACGCAGCAATTGTTGCGGCTTTCTTGGTGCGGAATAGCCATCTCAGAAATTACAGCGCTAACCCACTACAACGCACAACCAACGCAGCGACTGGCAGAAGCTCCCCGATGCAATGGACCCGTTTGCCGCTAGGGGCGCCCTGGTCGGGGCTTGAATTAGATCCGCACGGTTCCTATGGCCGTTCTCGCGAGTCCCACGATACGCGAAACGACGAACGCACAGAATGCTTCCGGTTGTCTGTGGAACTTTTTTTTTCAATCAACGAATTTGCAGATTTTTAGAAGCCACAAAAGATGGGTTTCATATTTTTTTCTATTTTTAACATTGAGTGTGTGCCTTCAGTGACCCACGACTTTGATTAAATTTGGTAGTCGCATCGATACATTAGAAAACGGCCCGTGACCGCGGAAAAGAGAGTGAGCGAGACTCGAACCGGCCAGTTCTTGATCGGCGGTTTTCGGGCGGAAAGAAACCGAATTTCGAGCCGCAAATTCTGTTCTGGGTAGTTCAGCTCTCATATGTCACGTACAACTAAAAACCTCGGCGAGCATAAATACCCTGTCAGTGTCCCTTTAAAGACCCCAGCCTAGCGGTTGTACTGTACTGGATAAATTGATAATCTACAGCGAGTGACTCGTCGCAACTTTGAAATGGCTGACCAACTACACGCTGTATCAATATCCACACAACCCCAATTATTATTACTGTACTCGAAATACTTTTGGTAGTAATTTCATATCATACAAATACATTGGACATTCGACTATCCACTGGTCTCATGCAAGGGTCGGGCTGTCCGACCCGGAAAACAGAGACTCTAACAGCAAGGCGCGCTCTATTCGCGACTCCAGCGACCTATAGGGGGCGCCACTACCAAACAAACATGGCGGCTGAGTCCAGGTCGCGTCGGCTCGGCCGGGCCGCCTGAATGGGTGGCGCATTCAATTTAACAAATTTTCTTTTGTTGAATGCCCAATTTTATGGGTATTTGAACTGAGACAGTTAAGTGTAGCCAAGGCGCATAAACTTGCCGAGCATAGTTTTGTTTTGTCGGTGTTTTTTGTTCTTTTCATGTCAAACTTTCGTTTCGGAGACTTCGATCAAAACCGAAACTATGGGCTCCGAAGAAACGGTAATAGACTCTAATTAGTTTTGATCATCTAAGGAAAGCGGCGATGACTACAGAATTGTCCCACCGAGAGTAATTTTTAGCTAACTCGCATGCCTCGGCCATGCGACTTATCTGACCGCGAAATTGAGCTTTTGTGCCTGTCCGCGTTTCAAGAAACAGCTCCAGTCGTATGCTCGGTCAAGAACACAAGCTGCAGGAAAATTACGCAAATTAAGCAAGCGCTTCTTGAGCCAAGGAGCATGTCAACTCGCTGGCGCTTCACTAAGCAGCTGATACTCGTATTTCAATTCAGGTTCTAGTAGCAATCGAGAAGTCATTTTGATGAATATGCGGATTATGTATGATATTACGTACTATGGTCCCACTAAAGCGATATTAGTATATTCTTCGGGTTGAAATATTAACTTAGTTGACTAACTATTAGGTGAACTGCTGAATAAAAGTATATTTGACAGACAGAGAGATACTACTTAAACTTAGCCAAATGGTTCTAGCGGGTAGAACGGAGACGAATGCGGACAAACTGAGGAGAGTCTTCATCGGAGATTCACTCATACCTCTCTGCATTGAACTTGACTTCGACTCCTGAACGGATAAAATGAGTATTTTTTGTGGCCGGTCAACCTGAGCAATGTAGACGTATATTGCTGCTGGCTTCGACAGGGCTTATAATATAAATATTGGATGCGCGATAGATCCTAATGACGTGACAGCTTCTAACTTTGCGAGACACGTCCCCCACCTTTTGAAAGCAAATAATTTCCCTCATTAATCATATGCAGCGAGCAGGTTTTCTGAATCAAGTAATTGCGAAATTAGCCCAACTCCTTCAATGTGGTCTTTTTCGGCGAAAAGCCGCGAAGATGAATAGCCAATGCACCGGCCGGCGTTAGTGGCTCAAATTAACTTGAAGCTAATCGAGCACAACCAAACTCAAGGAAAGCAGCTATCGAACTTTCCCATTCACTTGACTGCAACATTGGTGTTCCCTCCAGTGAAACACTTCGTCTGTCGACCTCAGTCCACTGTTCTACACTCTTATAAAGAAACCACTTATCAGTTACGAAGCAGTCGTCACTTTGAATGTGATTAGAGACAGACGAGAAATCAAAACGTTTTTCCGTGATTCCTCCTCATCCAAAAAATTGAAAGCACGCGACCGTGTGTTATGGAGTAAACGGGCTTTCAAACACGTCATGGAAAGAAACAATCTACTGAGGCTTCACCACACTAATGAACACTCAGGCAAACTTAAGAAATTTTCGGACCTTCGTCAAATTACATTGCACGCCCCAGCGCCGACAGCACGTGTCCGCGAAAGCCATCAGAGACGCGGCGGGGCGCGGAGCGACCTGGACCGACTGGTTCCCGGTTTTCCCGCTTGGCGGCGTCCGTTTTGCTGGAGTCGCGAATTGACAAAGACGGTAGGAGGGCTGCGCATGCGCACGAGGGGTGTGGGCAAGAGCGACGCGGGCTGTACGTTCGCTAACCGAAGCTGCTACGGCCTTTCTAGCTTTTTTTTTTTTTTTTTTTTCTGTCTCGTATTTCGTTATTACGCTACACCGAAAAACTTCCTTGACGGCGTTGCCTTCGAGGATCCCTACGCCGTGAGCAAGGAGTGCCGGCGCTCCTACGCCAAAGCGCACGTTGTCGTCTGCCTGGTTTTCCGCTGAGCTAATTTATGGCCGACACGGTGCAAGCGTATCTCTCGAGGCCTACAACTACTTCGAGTCTGGTAAGAACTGGTTGAGCGCTATGCGTGCGAATATATCGGGAGTGTCGGCCATTTGACTGCGCTTCTTTACGCCACAAGCTCGGTACGAGACTGCGAGCTCAGGACTAAGACGCCGCGTTGTGCGTCGTTCGAGCCGAAGTGATGCCGTCGCAGCGGGCAGCTGCTGCACCTTACAGGCTTGCCCGTAACGAGCAACCGATGAACTCTTGGGCGGCAACTTCTCTGCAAACACTGTAGGAGCGAATTCCGGGTGGTCTAGATCAGATGACGGCCCCTCAGTGCTGGGAACAACGATTGCAGTGGAAGCTACGCACTTAGTACCTTTAATGAAGGCTTGCCACATGCTCAAGCAATCGTCCGTGCGAGACGAACATTTTTTTTTTCGATCCACGCAGGGTATTCATTTTCTGCGCCTGTCATCGTCCGCCTGGAACTTGTGGAAGCTTATTCCACCACTTTTGCAGTACCTTTCGGCACAACCAGCAGCCACGCAGTTTTACGGCATGCCGAAATGCTGCGTCGCACGTGCAAAGTGCCCGCTGTTTTGCCCACACCTCGCCCGCCTGGCCGATTGGGGCCTTAGATCCGGCGCGATCGCAGCGCCGCCGCAGCTCAGTGGTGCAAGATGAGCTGTCGAAATGCAAACAAAGGCTTTTTCAACGAGGTTCTTAGTATGGGGAAAAAAACAAAAAACAAATAGGGAAATTGACAACCACGAGAAAGAGAACGGTGCCTCCCCGTGTCCCCTCGTGCCCTTCTTTTTGAAGTTCAGTCATCACCGTATGCAGGGTTTGGCTAACCTATTCTGACGTGTGCAAAATTTGTTTAAAGACGGATAGCGACTTCGGCGCTTAGTAAAACGATGCGTCTGAGCTGCGCATTATAAAACCACTAGAAGATGTGAAAACCTGCGTTGTGACGATACGTATACATTTTTTTAACATGTACCAGCGTGATGCGAACCTTGTGCTGGGACTGTATAGAGTAGCCCCGCAATTTTGTTTTCTTTGCTTCTGTTGCTTGAAAATATAGCATTCGGGTTTTACTGAAGTCGATACAAATTACTTAATGTGGAAGTACGGTACAAAGTAATTGAATTAAATTTATAAGTATTTCTACTCTACTATTGCTATTTTGCAGAGAAAGTAACTTGAGTATACTACTTTAATTACTCAATGAAGCAGCTGTTTCAAGTAACTCAATTATCTTAAATACCTTCGTTGGGTGTCTTATCCAACACTGAATGACGATCAAATACAGAGCCAGAAGAAATAGTTGGTTTTCACTTCGAAGCTCTGTTTTACTTACTTCTGTTGTCTAAGAGTACCCGTTAATGACATCGAATATTGCTCTCATTTTTGCGTAAGAATACACCCCTGCCCTTACGGTCTGGATCAAACCTAATAACAAAATCATTCACCCCAAATTTCATCTTGCGTTCGCACCAGAAAATATATTCGTTTTGTTTTAGCTTTCCGACTGTTTTTTATTTAATTTTGTTTAACAGCATCTGGGTAAGTCACGTTCGCGTAGCCAATGTGGCTGGGAGCGAGTGTCACGGCCCCTCGTCTCCATTCAGTCTTTGACCACAGAGAGTAAATATTAAGTTGCTTGTAATGCCCTGAATGGTTATAAAACGTTCAATAAAAACTGAACAAAAGAAGATTAAAAAACAATAATATTTTGTGTTTAGATATTTTTCTGACTGCCGGAAGGCTACAAAAACCTACGGCCGATCAAATATGATAGAAATCACATTGATGTCACAGGTGGTTAGGATCACCAGAGACGTCACGTTTTGGACAGTCCCGTTTGAGAGGTGCATTTCTGTCGTCCCGCCGATTTGTGTCAATGAAGTCTCTCGTCCCGTTTTCGTGGGAATGTGAGTGCAAAGTTGCGAAATGAGTGGGAGTAGAATAAAAAAATACATATTAAATTTTATAAAAAGAAACACTATAAAATTATTACCTTCCACAGAGTAAATTTAGAGCCTTTTCTTTACTTCCACCTGTCATTGCATTGTGTTGGCACAAAAGTTTGTTCGGGGAACTTTTTCAAATTACTATATTTGGCGTACTTCAATTTTGTCTCAAAATGAAAAAGAAAAAGTGCTCGTGTATTTAACAAAACGAAGGACTTCGGAAAGTCTGCCTTTGCGCAGTGAACTGAATAGTAGAACAGCTTGCTTTCCCTTTCAACCTTGGTCCCCGCTCCCGCCCCCCCCCCCTCCCCCCCCCCCCCCCCTCCCTTCCCCGCGATGTCCCGTTCTAAGTCTTGATTTGTCTTGCACCCAACGAAAAAAAAAAGCCAGAGAGAGTTTAATAATTTCAATCGGGTTACGCCAACTTGGCTATTTACTCGTTCTCGTCTAAAACATCTCAATAATAAAAAAAAAAAGGTCCCCGCAGAGTATGCTTATTTATACACGTAGAGAATTCAGATGCTTGTAGCTGCATTCCAGATCAGTTGTTCGTTATTTTATGAACCTGTGCAGGTTTCAAACACAAGAAAAAGCTGCTTTGTCTTTTTACAATTATATTTGGTTGTGATTACTTCGCACACTTCAGGAGCTACGCATACAGCTCCTCGGTGCGCACTCATTATTGTAGGAAATATTAATTTAGCTGAGTATAGTGTTTCGTCGAAGCAGCAAACATTGTTTTGGCAAATGTTTTTGTTTCCCGTTATACATTCCGCAGAATTGAGACCACGTGGTTTTTCAGGACCACGAAATAGCTCTACTCATTGCACTTTGAGTCTGGGCTCTACCAACGCTACGAGCCAATGGGGGACAACCAAGCTACTCGGAAAGAGCTAAGTCACGACATTTTTCTTGTTTTTTTTTTTTGCGTGTGTCATTTTTAATTGAACTAATCAAGCTCGAAGAATGCGTGGTGACATTGCGTTTTTAGTTTGTGCGTTTGTTTTGCAACTAGGTTTTGACCCCGCTGAGACTTTGGATAAAGCAGAAGGCTCGTATAAAGCTCCATTATTAGAAACGGTAATAGGCTGAAATTTTGATGCCGAAGGACGTTGTTTTGACGAGCATTTATGTAATCGCCTTCCGCGTGATGCACGTAGAAAACCAGTTGTAATCCCCCAGCCAAACCGGCCAGTGGAGTCGTCAGGCTCTATTTTAGTCAAGATTAGTTTCCTCGTTGTGTAAGTTGATATAAATGCAGTACAAATTAGACGTTATGGATGTCTCATGATGGCGACACTATAGTTCAACGCTGTAGAGGAGTAATTTAGTCGGTGTATTGCGACTGGTGCTAACCTGTGGTTTGAAGCGCGCGTCACGCGGTACTGATTACGGGAGCGGCTGCCGGTACGATGTTTGTCGATATCTACAACGGCCAGGAGCCCAGGAATAATCCATGCGTTGTGTAAGCATCTCTTCTTCAAATTTGACTGATTTCTTTCCTGCAAATGACTTAATTCTGAAAAGGACCTGATTTTCGTGATTATTTAAAGAATAGCGCACAAAATTGATTGCGTGATTACGCCATCCCATGGACATAGCATATCACTTCCAGTCGGGAAAGTTTGTGCCTGAAATACATTTCCTAAACACACACATTGCAAAAAAAAAAAAAAGTTTTTGAAAATAAAGGCGTTTACTACTTTGACGACACTGTAGCAGCATCCAAATTATCAGTATGGAGGGCACATACCGTATATGTTTGTGTACTTCATGTAGGAAATTCAGGAAAGGGGGGGGGGGGGTGTGTAAATAAATTCTATAAACAAACTTATTCGATAGGTTCCACCTACCGTGTTTTGCTTGGGTATATTGCATCGTTCACTCTGCCGATCGCTTCCAAACTGTATGGTCACCTTTAATCGGCCTTTGAGTGATGCGGTACAATGGCCATGATTGTGCTTTAACGCCCGACAGGTTTCGTGTCTCTCTTTAAACTTTATCGCTCCTCTCAAAGGAGGCAGTTAATTGGCATTCGAGAGAGCGCGCCGCTTCGTATGCCGCTCTCCGTTTACTTACAAAGAAGCGAGACAGCACTTCCCTTCTCATATCACGTCGTCAGTCGCGACGACGTCAACACGTGACCGATTCTGCGAGCGCCGGCATGAGTCACGCTTGGCAACGAGCGTGCGGCCGCATCGAAGAGGAAGATTCCAGGCACACGTCATTGGATATGTTCTCAGTTTCCACCGACGACGGAGTGGCGGGGATGGGCTGGGGGCCCACCCAACCTATGCTCAAGCGACGCGAACGCATCACTCGCATCACCTCCCGAAGGTCACGTGGTACCCACGCGTCATTTGGGTTGGCTGGGAGAGCCCGTAGGGCGTCCGCAGTGGTCCACCGTGAGGTGAAACTTAGCGTGGCCAGTCGTCACATGGACAGTGGCAGCGAGTGACAGCGCACACCGCGGTGCTTGGTACGGTTACTTATTTCCTTGCGCGGCGTCCGTCCGGAATAGTCACACGATTTCGGGGAAAGCGTTTCATAGAAAAAAGTAATAGCTCTTTTCTTTTTGTTTGTGTGTGTTTTCTTTTTGTTTTTCTTGAGAGGCGCGGAAACGAGCGACCCAGAGGGAGGATCTTCCGTGTTGACGTAGGTCACCCCGGTGCACGGTTCAGCGAGCAGTCGACGCCGCGCGCTCTGCGTCTTTATTATTGCGGCCGGTCCGTTCTTATCGCACGATGCGTCATAAAGGCCTCACTCATTCGCGCACCCTTGGCCATAGGAAGTGTATCACCGAGGGAACTGCTTTCTTTTTTTTTTTTTATTTAGCGAGAGTGACTTTGAATCAGATGTCGGCAGTGTATCATAAGAGTCAGTTTTTCGAAATCGTGCACGGATAGATAGCTTCCGCGTGCTATAGTTTGAACTTATAGGAGAGTTCACTTCAGTCAGAAAAAGTTCCTCGGAATAATGTGGTTGTGCACACTGTCTTATATATACATTTTTACTGTGTTTATCCAAAGCCTCCTCTATACTCACAAACCCTGGCAGTTCGGCGACGGAGCCATGAGTGCCCGGTCGCAGATTTGGAGCGCGAGGATCTGGTAGCACAGAGCGCCAAAGAGCCATTTCTCGGGGAACCTGGACGTCAGCGCACAGCTTTTGCAGCGGCGACGACCCGAAACACACTTGTTCGCTAGGGATAAGTGTGTCTCGGCGTCTCGCCGCACCGGGGCCCCAGTCACGTGGCTCTAATCTAATCCGTTGCCTGCCGCTCCACATTTTTCATTTCGGCGGCCGCTTCTCGTGGTGATCAGCCACGCTTTGTCAGTATGTAGGAGGCTATGGCTTATCACCCGGAGAGAAAAGGCCGAGTCACTGGGCTGCACGCATGCGCAGAAGACAGACCCAGTGGATGCTCTCAACGAGTCCCGCAGTATAGTGTGGCGGCGCGCAGAAAGCGATTCGGGGAATGGTGCTGCGATCCTGATACCTTCATTGCACCGGTTCGAATAACCTTTCATTTCATGAACCACTGCTCCGACATGATTTCTGAAGAGTTCACGAGTAAATACAAACTGTACTCAAAATTCGGCCCAGTTCTTCTGTAGAACATGTGGATATGATGTCATCACCAATCAGCAGCCAAAATTAAAGTGTCGCTGATTTGCACGAGAAAGAAGCTTAAAGACTTGTTCGCGTATTTATTTATTCGTCGAACTTTCGAAGCGCTCCAAATTAGCTTATGACATCGGAGAATGGCACGTGCACCTCTTTCGAAGGAGCAAATGATCTGGCATCGAGTGTAGAGGAAGGCACCGCCAAAGCAGGAACTTTTGTACTAAAGCAAAAGAGCGCCGGTGAATCTAAGAGACAAATTGAATTATATATATAAAAGAATGTAAAACATTTACCATGCGTGATTAGCGTTTTGTGGGAAAAAAGACAGATAGTTACAAAAATGCACGGTGGATTTTCCAGAGTTTTAGCAGCTTCAGAAAGTTGCCTCAAAGTTATGCTCATTACAACCGCCGACCGAGACGGACACTGCTAAACGATATTCATTCTACTTGCGATTGATGATGAATGCTTGTGAACGACTAGTTATGTCTCGTGTCACTTACCCTTGTACCTGGAGCGAGAACATATTTGTTTTTGATGTGTGTTGCGCACGCTTCTTTATATAGACAGATCTGCACACGCACGATACACTTGCTCGGCATTGATAAGAGCCGCAATATGTAAGTTTTTCTGTGTGCGCATTTTGTGGATAGTCCTCCTCCGGGTCGTGTACCAATATATAAATGAATTTTCATACAAGCGTGCTCTGAGAAAGTAAGAGCTGGTTTAAAAAAGAAAATATCAATTTCCATTACACAATACCTTCCCAGCTACAGATATTCGTCAAACATTTGTTTGAAGATGCATGCTTCTCTTCTCATCATAATATGCATAATTGTATTACGTTTGGGTTCGACACAGGAACGCTGATAAATCAATCTCCGGTATATTTGCCTGCCGATTCTGACGGGAGGATTACTGCAAACGTATCTCTTTTAGTGACTCAACCATGCACCGCGTCGTTATTTCGCGGCTCTTTGATTTCTTAGCTTCCCTCAGAACTTTGGCTATTTGTTCTGCTTCAATCCGCCGCTAGATCCTTCAATTATAACTTCCTTCCTCGAGTAGGCGGATATGTCGTAATAGAAAGGAAAGGGCGTTTAATTCCTATGCGGCTATGCAGACTCTCATCATCCAGGCATGAAAAAGCCTCCTAGAGGCAAACGAAGGAGTGAGAGAAAGATGGGACTGTGTGAATGAAGACGGGTTGACTGGAGTACTTTGGCTGCTTATGCGAAATAAATGAAAAAAGATTGGGAAAAACTAACGTTACCTAAAAATATTTTATATGCGCGCATAAAATTGGATAACCAAAAAAAAAAAAAAATCAAAGCGGAACTTTTTTTTTTTTTTTCAGTTGATTTAAAATATTGTACCACATTCGAAAAAATCTTTTGCTTTACAGCGGCCGCGTGATTTGAATGACTACGCCTCTACAACGCGCATGGCATGGTTGAGTAGACACCAGATGACCTTCAAGCCTGGCTGACCGAGACACGTGCTGTACCTGTTTTCAAACAGACGAAGGTGCCAAAGGGGAGGTGCCCGGGGATGCCAATTTGTTCGCTGAACGGGACCACACCCACGTGTGGCCGAATGACGTCAACGAGCATGCTTCGCCTGCGTGCAAAACTGGTTGAAGGCATTACCTTAGGATATGAAATAATAATAATAAAAAGAAAACGCACCAAACGCGAGGGACCTTCCTGCAAGGCGGAAAAAAAGAAGTTTGTAATACCTTGCACTGATGGAATTCTAGACAGTCATTGGATAGAATTCTCGAAATATAAATAGATTATTGCCGTTTCTGGTTTTTGTGAGTCCCGTAGCGCGGGAGATGTTGTTCTTAATACTGTGGCTGTTCTTACGCCCCACGTGTTTAACTTAGGAGCAACATCAAAAGCCCAAGCTCACCGAAGCGCACGCATTGTTAAGACGGAGGTTTTGAGGGCGTGAAGAATGCGGAAGACGAAAACAAATGTTTAAAGGCGCCAAAATATATTTAGAAGAAAGTGTTTCGTGCTTGGTTTCTTATTGTTTTTCGCCACTACTAAATTGCGTCTATGATTCAGCTTACGCAATAAAAAAAAATTCTTGGCGAGCAATCAATCAATACCCGTTTCCACCTAAAAAATAAAGCAAGTTTTGCGGATCGTTCATACGCGGCGCTAAGTAGTTCTTACGAGGTTTTGTTTTCGGAGGAAAAAACGATGCTTTTGGCCTTTGCAACGTGTACGTCTTGATAAGATAACGTATATCTAATCTAAAAATCACATACATATATCTTAATTATCACATAAAGGGGCAGACTGGTAATGCTTAAGTAGGAGCCGAATTTTTTCTGCTGCGGTGAACACGTTTTTTGTTTTTGTTCATATAGGCAATGGGAGACACTTGGAAATCATTATTTTCTTGTGCCACCTCTGTTCCCTTGTTCTTATACTTTTAGATCGCTCCAAGAGAACTGACCGTAATTTACATAAAAATCAATTGACCTATGTTCTTTCTTCGTTCCTTTTCTCAAGAATGCGCGGGGATGCCGGTTTATGCCGGCACAACCAAAGTCGACAGATTAAATTGAATGTATTTTTTAAAGCTTGCAAAATCTGGGTTTCCAATCTGGATGGTTTAAATACGTTTCCTGCTCGAAGCTCTAAAAATAAGTGTTTTCATCGATATTTTTATCTTGTATTTTTAAACGTAATCAGAAACATTTTGGAAAATCATTGGGCCTAACTCAATTACACAGAGTGTTAATAGCATTTCAACGCTACTGCTAAGCCTAAATAGAAATACGGGCAGGGGAATGAGAAATGAGTTCATAGGCGGTGGCGGGTACTTACGGTGTGGTCATCAAGGCGAACTAGTGCGCAGAATTTGCAGCTTTTTGTCACGATGAGCTTCAGTACAAACTAAATGCTGCGAAATAATATAAAAAAAACACACGCACACACAAAAAAGCGTTTATTGGCAACTAGAGAGGCATTCGTTAGAAAATATCAGTAAACAAATGTTAAAGCACAAGGAAAGGTAGAGTGCGGCAAACAGGTTACAATTGCGTTGTGTACTCGCGAGGCACGGAAATATGGCTTGAGAGGGTTTAATTTGAATAGCAATTTTTGGAGATATTTATTTCCTGTTCCAGAGCATATTTGTGAAAACTGTATACAGATATAGTTATCCGACACGATGTGATTAGCTTGTGAAGAGGGGGACGAGATGCCTGATTATTTGATCCTCTACTGTTACGAGCTTCACTTTGCAACTCTTATCAAGCAAAAGTCATAATTACGAATAGCGAGGAAAACAGGCAAAATGAAGGTGCTGATAGTAAAACGAAGCATATTTGGTTATTGTATTGAGTTGAGGAAATGCTGCGCATTTTTTTTTTTTATTTTGTATTACCTCGCTTCACCGGTGTAGAGCTTCCCGGATAAAAACGATGCGCTTAATTCCCTGCTATTACTGAACGCTTAAATCCTGCCTTCAAAACTGAACAATATACATGTTTTGTAATATAGCACAAATGAAAATTATATTTTGTTTTGGTCAAAATGTAACTGCCGAAATTGCAACCGGTGCCTGGTGGCGCAATTGCCTCCGCCGATGTGAAAGGGTTCAGCCTCATCAACCCAGCTGCCCATCCGTAATAAAACTAAAGTAAAGAAGTTACGTTTTGCAGTGATGAGTAATGTTCTTTACGTAGCATACATTGTGAATTATGGAATATGCGAGGCGCTAACACGAGCTAGTACTGATTTGAAATAAAACAATCACACGATATTTCTTGCAACATGTTTTATTTTTCGTGAACTATGCATGCCTTAATCTAATTTTCACCGTAATCCCCATTGTTAATGTTGGAACATTTGGCGAATGTTTCATGTTTTTGGACAGCTTTTCATACAAATCAGCCGCCTGAGCCTTGAAAGAGAAAGGAAATGTATTTATTATGCGAAGTACCAGCCTACCTTCGCTGAGGCCATCAGGGTCTGTCGCCTGAGCCTTGAGAAAACGACTTTAACATCCACTGTGAAAACAATTGTGTAACGATTTTGCGGATTAATGACTTTGGAACGTCAGGGACACGTGTAATAAAATAAAGCAGTGTAGGTTTTTTAGATCCGGTTTATTTTCACTATCGCTTTATTGCCCTTCATTCCATCACTCCTCATTGAGTCCATATAGTTTCGGAATTTGTCGATGCAATTTTTATGGTCTCACATTTTTTCACATTCTACAAGGTTTATCACAGATTGAAATTTAAAGTCAACGCGCCATTTTAAACATGATGAACACAAAACACAAGCCGAGAAATGACCACAGTGTCTGTAAACGGCGTCAAGGTGGAACTAATGAACGATGGAACAAAAAATGCACGACTCTGAAGTGAATGCTCTGGCAAGAATAACCATCGTCATCACCAGCCGCAGCTGCAGAACCACGATATCCCCCTCATTTGTTTATTTTGGTGCTTCTACGCGTACGGTGCTTACTTTCCGGACACGCTTCATTGTAGGCTTAATTCAGGATGATAATATCAAAGACATAAACGTTTTACTGATGTCGCTGAAACAATTTTAAAGTTATACATTTGTAAGTAAATAAAACCCTCTAACTACTAGTCATAGTTTCGTCTTTGCTTGTCAAACAACACCAAAGTAGCTCTCTTTAAAGAAATTTGACTATAAAGTTTTTTACTTCGATGGACAATTTCTACTTGATTGCCGTGGTAAATTAATTTGACATTATGTTACTACTTTTTGAAATAAATGCGTGAAAGCGAAATAGCGCACGCGTTTCAGAAATTTGTAATCTAAGTTAGTTATTTAGAACTACGACTATTTAAGAAAGGTGGCTTTCTTTACCCCAGGTGTGCTGTGTACTTCCTCTTTTTGCAAAAACAAAGACACAAAAAGAAACCTGGAAATATAAGTGAATCAGCTAATGAAAATGATTGGGCTATCTCTACATTAATTCTGTTCCGCAACATTATTCCTTCAATACCTTTCAGAAAGGGCACGTGACCTTTGAAGTGATACTTTCCACGCTCCACTGTTTCTATATCGTGTGATCGCGGTAGCGTTGCCTGCCGTCATGGATCCAGAAAGAACAACACCCCAACCCCGCAAATAATGGACAGTGAACAACAACGAGAACAATGGCCACAACCAACAACATCATCTGCAGTGCACAGTTAGAGTGGAGGGGTGAACGACGTCATCTGTGCGTCGACGCAGAGGTCATCCTGACCAGCAGGGGCGTCCCGTCTCAGGAAGTAATCGCACGGCCAAGGGCAAGGGCCCGCACGAGGCCAGTCGAGGCCCGTCACCCCTCTCGGAATCGACTTGCCCGTGGCCCGCTAGCTTCGAGTCGTCTGGTCCACGAGACGTCCTCTTCAAACCGGTTGTCGGCGATAGTGACCGAAGTGCCCGTTAGTCATGTGACGTGATGCTCTCTGGCAGGGGGTGGTGGTTGTTTTGCTGCTTTTGCGCGCGTGCTTGCTTGCCGTCGTGGTTCGCCGGCTCCTCGGCCCTGTCAGCTGGCGCTGTCGAGGAGAGAAACGCCCGGACACTTGTTGCTTTTCCTCGATGTTCAAGGAAGAAAAATGACCCGTCTTTCTTAGGCCGTTCTTTTTTTGGCTTACGCAGTGTGATGTCATCTGACAGTTAAGGTTACTGAGCGTGTGGATGTCACGAGTGTGGCCTTCTCTCTGAGCCTGTCTCTTTGGCTTCGAGCATCGCGTGACCGAGGGAAAATTTAAATAAATGATGGGTCTCCTTATGGCGAGGAAACGCCGGCGTTCGGTTCCGGCTGAACTTAGAAACTAATAGCGTTAGCGCGGTAAAACGAAAAAACAAACAAAAAAAGTTACTTTGCGCCTTGCATTTCTGGCCCTGTGCACTGCCAAGAGCAGGTAAAGACTCGTATAAAACATGTCTTAAACATAGAGGAAGGTTAACTGTGGTTTCAGAACTATTGTGATTCGAACTTTTAAAGCAATAGTCCACTTTTTTAATTTTACAATATTTTTTGTGGATATGTTGAAAACAGGCCATTCAAGACAATGAAGTGACGATTGAAAGGTGAGATATATAACTAAAAAATACAATGAAATAATGCAGAATGTGACAAAAGGCACTTGCCGGCTCGTTCCTTAGATATATTAAAGATGATTCAATCAGCATATTCGTTCGATCTAGTTAAAACCTTCATATATGCAGGCCTAAATTGAATGATAAGTGTGCTTTCTGGAACACGGGATAATTTGTCTTCTCCTAGGCCAAAACTTAGCTTTTGACTGTAGATAAACTTTTATTCTAATTACGTTCATGCTGCGGAATTTTCATTTATTCTTAATTTGAATTTAATTTGAAGGATAAGACGCGAAAGCTGGTGAGTCTATAGAGTTCGAAGATCATTATATTCTTGACTCGTCAATTTTTATATTGATGCGATATATAAAGAACCTCCTTCACAGGAGTTTTACACCTTGCTATAATTATTTTACTTCATACATACCAATAAAACAAACACTAAGATGATTGATTGGTATTGCTACGCCAAGACAGTGATGGGTAAACCCTCCTTTGTCTGTTTG
The DNA here is from genome assembly GCF_016920785.2 of Ixodes scapularis. NCBI lineage: Eukaryota > Metazoa > Arthropoda > Arachnida > Ixodida > Ixodidae > Ixodes > Ixodes scapularis. The sequence goes on along the minus strand of NW_024609883.1, from coordinate 8,935,102 downwards.
CTCGACTTCATTTGGCCCACGGGTGGTCAGTCACTAAAAGAACGCTTTGCATAAATAGCAAATTGATGTTGAGAGGCGATTTTTTTTATTTTACGGTGAAGGATGCACTTAACTGCTTCACGTCCGTGAGGCTTTACCGGAAAACCCTAGAAGCGCGCGACATAAATTCATGGGCTCTCTAACGACCACAATTCCTCTCGTTACGTACACAGAAATAAAATCAGAGATCCCGTTTTTATTTGCGTTTACGAAGCTGGTGCTCTTTCAAGTGCCCATGCAGTGGGCCGGTCTGTAAAATGTCTCGCTGCGAAACTTCTCGAAGAAACCGGCTGCTCTCAAGCTGGGTGCTTCCGAGTCCTTTGTATTCTATATAAAAACCACAAAACGTTCTACTTGGCGGCTTTTGGTAATACGATTTGTTTCGTGCAGGGACACATTCATTTTGTGGAAATGCTTTTTTCGACATCTTCCTTTATTAAGGCGTAGATAGCAGGCGTAAGTTTGTCTCAAAGTGGAAAAAGAAGCAAGTTTACTTGAATATGGTGGTAAACCCTGAAACTGGGATCGTGGAAAAGAGTAAGAGTAAAAACAGTAAAATCTCTTTCCTGCCCCAATCTCAGAGTTTACCGTTTTGTTGAATATACTCCAGCTCGCCTGCAGTTTAAGCTTTTTTTTTGTTGTTTACGGGAACGTTTTTACCGGAGATTGGGAAACTTCTGTAACCTTTCATATCGTACGGACACATTTCCTTTCTCTGACGTTAAAAGTAGTTTCATAGTCGCATACCTATTCGTGACTGATTCGAAAGTGATGAGTTAGCCTAGCCTCTTCGTGGGATCGTCCAATGACTCCGTGATGAATCATGCAGGTCAGTTAAGACAACGTCACCTTGAAAGTGATTCATTGTCCCTGCAAAGACGTCAAATAATAGGGAGTTTTAGGTTATCGGTTTCGATTTTCGATTACAATACCCGATCCAGCCATGCACGATGGGCGCGGCATATCCGTTGTCTCGGGTATCCTTATTGTAGCGCTGACACGGTCGAATAAAGCACCCTATGACGACGCCTGGTGGATCGAGCGATGAGCGTTATAGACCGCTCTTGAAAGTCACGTGCCGATCTTTAGAAGGTCCGAGCCACTGCGCAGTGGTGGAACAACCGAAACCGCATGGGTGTCTAAAACTAGCACGTAAGATGGTGGCGAAGAGAAGTAACATTTCAGTCCACGTAAAGAACGAGCACAAGCGGCGCTAATGACCTGATGGAGTCCATTGGACAACCTGAAAAAACGTCATATGGCGTAAGATGGTTTTTACAACGTGTTATATTATTTGCTAGGTCGAGTCCCCGGTGAATGCCCTGTGGCTTGCGCGTTTAGTGTGTGTTAATGTTTGTGTGTGTACGAGCCTTCCACTTGACTCTGACCCATGTCAAAGCTAGAGGCCAGCGCGCTGTTTACAAACAAGCCTCCTCAAGATGTGGGCAGACGCGCAGTTGCAACACGACGTGTGGGCGCTGTGCTTGCGCAGGAACCAGATTCGCTCCAGGTGGACCGTCTGCGCATGCGCAGTTCCAATCGCAGCGCCACCACAGCGGCGTGACGTCAGACTCGCTCGGAGCATCGACATCTTGCGGGATCCGCCATTTTGGTGCTTAGTGGAGAGCGGGCGCAATGAGCCGTTGGTACTATTCAAGAAGGGACCTTCGGAGCATTGCGGGTACACGATGTCAGAAAACTTTGGCGATATTGTCTCGCTCTATCGCTCACTGTTCTAGCACTTCTGGAGGACGGAAAAGCGTCTCCTGCCGTTTGCGTATACTTCGTGTGACTGGCAGCGATAATTTGAAGCACCAGGATTTTATTTTTTTTACCAATCCACCGAAGGTCATCCTGGCCATATCCCACACTGACTGGTGATAGTTACAAAAATGCAGAGGGGAAGCAAACTGGCTTAAATGTGCGAGGAGAGGAATAATACTTTTGGTTTCTAGGCTAGGTGGCGCCGTCTACCGTCCGTTATAAAGGGCACAGCCATTAGCATCCAATCATCCATCCATCCCTAAAGTGTCATTACTTTGAGGCGTAGGTTATTTAGTGGCTCAAAGTCGAAACGATGTAAAGTTGCATATCCAGGCTTCCAACTTTCGTGGTATCCTTTGTGTCCGTCATGTTGCAGGGATTCCACTTCAAAACAGGAAGCACACTTTCGAAAGAGGGGCATAGGGTGCAGGAACAATGGTCTTTCTGTCATCCGAACGATGCTCCTTCGAGACTGAAAAGTCAGAGCGAGGCGTCCGCCGTTGCCCATTTCCCGGGAAATCCCCCCTGCAGCCGGCGTCGCCTCCAAGAACCGGCCTTGTCCGTTCCCATCTTTGTTTGTTCCTTCCGGACGGGGCTTTGTTTCCGGAAGCTTCGGCAGCGCCGCCGCGTTCTTGACCCCGATCCCGGAGAGTTCAAGTGTGGATGATCTCTGCCGGCCGCAAGGAGGCCACGTCTCGCTGCACACAGTCCGTCGACCGGCAGGGAGGGAGCGTCGCCCAAGACGTCTACCGTGGGCTCTCCGGTTAATACGGACACATGGATAGCTTGGGGAAGTTCACTGACGTCGGCAACCATAGTTATATATAAATAAGATGAGGCAGTAAAGTGCCCGAGTCTGCTCCCGCAGATTGTTTCCAAAATAAATGAAGGAGGCAAAAATAAATTTAAAAAAAGATGTATACAAAACAATATGTAATAAAAAAATGCCATAAAAATTAGCGGCTGAGCTGTGGTTATGATAGTAATGTTGATAAAAATGAGTCCGGATATTTTCTCGAGCGACGTTTCATTGAATACCTTTTTATCGAACTTTGTTTCGCCGAACAGTTTCTTCAAAACCGTTTCATTGAACATGCTTTCATTGAACTCCGCCTGATTTAACAGTGATCTATTTTCTTCTCGAGCCAGAATTATTTTTTCTTCAGAAATATCGGTTCGAGCGAATTTGGTACATCCTCTCTCTTCCCTTTGGCCGAGCAGATAGGGAAGATGGCTTTATGTATCAACTTTGGGGTCGGAAATAATCCTTGATGGGAGTCAAGGGATGAGGACGATTCGTCACATGCGCACTCGTCGCAGGACGATTGGTCACAGGACGATTCGTCACATAGGAACATTTGTCACAGGATGACTCGTCATGCGGGCAACTGGTCACATTGATCGGGCAGGGGACGATAGTAAATTGTAAATTTCAACAACTGCCCACATTCCCTGATGAGGGGTTTCACGAATTTCCACTGTGACATAAACCAGTGGTTAGAAAAACTAATCTTACAATACTCATTCGCTTTTCCTTTCATCATATTACGACTCTTCAGCAGGTTGACCTAAGTTGCTGGCTTGAACGAGCAATAATCCGACTGGCAGCCAAATCAGTTTTTACTTTGCCTTGCATACACCTCTGCTGCATGTGTAAGAGTACCCCTCGTGCAGCTGCATGGCTCCACCTCTCTCTGCTAAAACGTTTGTTACAAATTCTTCGCCTTTCAGAAGCCAAAGACATACTAAGATATGAGGTCAGGCACGTTGTCCGCCCGAACCAAATTGAACCATACATTTTTGGGGGGACGAACTATTGTAGGACCGGTTGGCCGCGTGACGAGTCATCCTATGACGAATGTTCTTGTCTGACGAATCGTCCTGTTACCAATCGTCCTGTGACGAGTGCGCATGTGACGAATGGACCGTATCCCGGGAGTCAAAAGCGAAGTTTATGGGGGCCGTACCTAGTGGCGAATTCCACTGGTCGTTTTGGAGCACGCCGGGATCGACTTTCTTCAGGACGCCTATTTCTCTAGGTGATCGGGATCGAGACGGACGTGTTCAAACGTCGTTCGTTCTCGATCAGCTCCCGCTTCAGATCTCGATCCGGATCCGAGTAAAGTCGCTCGGCTTATTTCGGCGGTTATGAACGGAAGCCAGCCTGGCCAGCCGTCGGCGCGCACACATGGCTTCCTTTCTCACCAGGCATCTCTCGCCTCGGAAGAATTCGTAATGGCCGCTCCTAAGTGCCCCCCGCTTTACGGCTGCTGCTGATTGATGACAGTTCGTCATCAAGTTGCTCGAGCAGCTCCTCCAGCAGCAGCGGCTCGAGCAGCAGCGACGACGAAGATTGTTCGTACCTCCGCAGAAGAGGCCGAAAATCGAGGCGTGCATCGGCACCGTTCACGAGTATTCCGATGATGATGCAAGTGGGCTACGCCAATGCACAGCGCTCATCGACACGCATATTTCACATCATGATTAACTTCGGTGCGTTGAACACGTGTGGTTAGAGCCACGATTGCGAAAACACGCGCTTCGAGATTCGGGACCACGGAAAGGGCATTCCCGGGAAAGTGAATGACAGGAAGGCATCCGCCGATCCCGGAGGAGTGATCATGATCAAGTGGGAATTCGGAGGCGGGGCGACCCCGTTCGGATCGCGTGCTCCATCTCGGATCTAGTCTACTGTTCCCAGCGTGCTGCAAAACGACCCGTGGAATTCGCCATATATAGGTAGCAGCGTTCGAATGAGCCAACAGGATCTAGGTGACGTTTTGGGCTTGTTTTTGGTATCGAACGGGTTGGAGAGGACTCGCGAGAGCGTTTAGTTTTAACAAGTTGTGTAGCTCGACTATCAAGCCGCTCGTGAAAGTTGGTGCCGTCGGTTCGACGTCGGTGGACTGAACGTCGAGTGGTTCTTTCGGGGTGGTACATATGGGACAAGGGGTGTACCCCCCGACACCCCATATTTGTAAGATTGTAGTAGCTTCGTGCGAGCCCTTTGAAGCGGAGTTTTCTCGAGTGCCTTTCTTTCCACGGCCGTCGGAGATGGTCCTTTCCAAAGGTAAAGACGTGTTTAATTGATATCCGTTGCGAGTACTTGCACGTTCTAAATAGACCGATCTCACTAAGCGTTCGGCGCATGCGTGACGCCGCCATAGCTTTAGTTCCCGGGAGGGAAACGGCCGGACATGAGGGGTCTCGTGCTGTCACGTGCTTTACACGCGCAGAGCTCCAGCGCGGTTGTCGCACGTGCAGAAAGACTAAAGTTCCCTCAATGCATTGCGGCAGCGGTGGCGTAGTTAAACTCATAGAGTTATTACAATGAACGCTAGAGGCTCAGCTGGCGCTAGTGTCTACGGGACTTCCGGTTGCAAATTGAAGCAGACAGCATGCAGTCTACATTTCCAGGCTCCCTGTGTATTCCTATGGGAAAACGCGCGTGAATTTTGTCTCTTCGCCGGAAAATAACATTAATAACTTTTGTCATTTCGGTTGTACCGGATAGTACGAACCTTTATTGGTATTGTGAAAGTGTAATTGCTTTAGTTACAGCACTTTTTTCTGCCATTGAACGATGTTAAACTTCGCTCTATTTCAGGTCCAAACCTCTGTTTCAAGGAAGGTATGTGAAAACGAGCGACGATTCTAAGCAAACTAACGATCGAAAGGAATGTAGAGTGTGTTCAAGGTTTGCTGGCATTTCGGTGGTGCTTATATATTGCTAATATGCCCGTCTTGTCATTGGATGAAAATGACTCCGTCGTGCATATTTACGATCGGTTAAAGAAACATTCGAACGCAAAATATAAAGCAGGTGAGCTACGAAAGGCGTCTTTTTAATTATTTTCTATGTCGGGCAGTTTTTATCGGGCACCTGCTGTCTGGCTTCCCCTATTTGCAAAGATTTAGAACGTGCGGGTGATGATTTGAACCCAGAACAAGCATCTTCGCACATATTCATGAGCAGAAAGAATAAAGCAGTACTTATTTATTGCAAATCTGACTATATTACGTGGCTTTCAATTTATTTTGGTCGTCCGCGTACACAAGGAGTTACTTCTCCAGTGTTACTGCGTAGTTCTTGCCGTCTCTCTTGGTTTTCCGCATGTCCTTCTATCGTTTGGCACGTATATCCCCCATGCTGGAAAGCGTCGACGCCGTGTCCGCGCTAACAGTGTCCGACAGTGCACATAAATGCACGTACGAAGCGGTTTTAACAACGTTTTTCATACCACGAATTTCAAATAAAAATACTGTAACTGACCAATTATTTCGTCTGCGTGACTGAGAAATGTTCCAATGTGCCTAGTACGTACAAATTATTCGTGATATATGCTCTTATAATCGAGCGCAGAGAGAAAATGCACTCTCTTTTTCCCATAGAAATGCATTACCGGAAGTCAATTTCAGACTGCTTGCTGTCTGCTTCAAAATGCAACAGCACACTAGCGCCAGCTAAGCCTCTAGCGTTTATTGTAATAACTCTATGGTTAAACTGGCTCGTGAGATCGGTCTATTCTCGAAGAGACTCGAATAATTATGGGCATCCACATTTATGAGTCTTTCTAAATGCGAGTGCCTGCTTTGAAGCTGGCGTAGGAGGCGCAGTTTGCAGAACGTTACTCAATTGTTTCACCACACGAACAAATTGTACCCCGCGAGCCGCCCTTTCACAAAATAGCCAAGAGAAACCCCGCACCATTAGTCGCGTTTAGCGTACATTTTCGTTTGATTGCCTTTTATGACAAATGAACGCATGACCAATTTGCAACACTAGAAAGTCTTACTTTGGCGTTGTGGGATAAAGTAATCAACTGCTGGAGTGGTTTTCTGTTTGTTGTACTGGTTTGGGGTGAGGGGGGGGGGGGGGGTTGGAAAAAGATGAGCTAGGAAAAAAGAAGAGGAAAGAATCTTCCTCCACTAATCTAGTAACAGTGGCCGACAGAACCCCACCTGTTAGGATATTGAACTCGGACTAAGGCGAAATGTTGTAAGCGAGACGGCCGAAAGCTTTCTGTTCTTGCTGCGTTCTATAATTGTCCACCCTGCGGTTTATTTTATTTATTTTTTTTCGCGCGGCGAAGAAAACTGTCGGTGACTGGCACGTTGTGATGACTACGAGTACGTGTTGCAAAAGGACCTGAGCATGCGGTAGGACTGACTGGGGTGTTTTAAGAACTCCAGACGTTCTCTCCGCATGCATTATGTGAGCTGCGTGCTCATTATTCTTTAAGAAAGATGGGTGGGCTCTCAATTTCGAAATGTTATAAGTCACGCCTGCCTTTGTAATCGGAAAAGACAAAAAAAAAAAAAAAATACGAAGAAAGGTAGCAAAACTTGTTCTCTCGCGGCTGCCTTTTTCGAGCACGAACGATAAGTTCCTGAGCCCAAAAACCAGCTAGCCTGGCACCAAAATGTCTCAACCGCATGCCGCCTCCACGCTGCTTTTTGAAAATTTGCGTTTCGGGGGATTACGTTGACAGACGTCGGCCAGTCACCATAATGAAACCAGGCGGCACGTCGCTTGGTTTACTGGGGAAACCCGGAGTCGTATCTGTAAATTAGCACCTTTAACATACCCAAACGCAGACGAACACTATTGTGTGAAGGTTCGACTACGACTTAGTTGGCTGATTGACAGCTGTCCTCACCCGAATAAACCTCTCGCAAAATTGAAGGGAAGACTAAACGCGTCTATTAATATGTTCATACCATTTCGAGGCAAATCAGTGACTGTCGTAATTGCGCTTTTATTGGGAATAATAGTGCGTTCTTGTTTTGTCGATTTGGTTCCGCTATTGTTCTTAGTTACAAATTCCCGTTCACTTGGGTGTCATTCGTGAGAACGTGAGCGCTAGGTAAAACAACCTCAAAATATTTTTAATGAATGACCTTTTATCGTTGTAGAGGGACAGGTCAAGACACATGGGCCGCTGGACTTGGCGCATTATGCACCAACCTTGTTGGTGCATAATACGCATCAATTCTAACGTATCTTTCGGCCGCTAAAACATGCGCGTTAACCGTCATCGATGCATCTTGTTTATGCTCGCCACGTGGGTTTTCGTTAGCGTTGCGCGCTCTACACTGCACGTGTTCCGTACGTACGCAGCGCCGCGAGCTTTACGTACGTACGCTCGCTACCGATTTTTTATGCATGGCTTACACGTGATGTCATTCCAAGAGCGCTCTGATGACCACCAGAGAAGAGGGGAAGAAGGAGCCCCTCTCTTATCAGGATCCTCTTTTGTACTTCCTTCTTCCAGAAGATTAACCCGTCACTCAAAATTCTTACAAAAGCAGCTTCCCTCTCCTCCTCTTACATGGTGGTCAAAAGTATGCGATGTGACGTCAGTGCAAGCGCAGCTGTCTATCGCGTTCCCGTGCCGTTGCTCTCGTCGCGCGCAAAACAGCGCGAAGACTCAGATTGGTTCGACCGAATACCGCACCGATCTCTATTGTATAGTAGGCTGGATCGCGGATTGAGAGCCTTTCGGCGGCACCGCCGGCGGCCATTGCTTGACGCTATAGCCTATAGGCAAGACACGCGAGTCTATGGGAGAAACAAACAAAAGTAGGGATATTAGGGAGTTTTAGTAGACCGTGTTTTCCCCTCCCGCTAAGGGCCCTCCGCTACCCGGAACTCTAAAGCCAAGGCCATCGGTACGCTGGCGCAGTGGCGGTTTCTTCGTTGCGGAGGGGGAAACACGGTCTACTAAAACTCCTTATTGAAGCTTGTACGTGGTGCTCGAAGGTGAGTATTTTATGATGTGCGGCGATGATTATATCGGGTGTTTAAGGCTCGAATCGGTATTTTTCAAAAATTCGAATCTTGATTAAAAAAGTGAAAGCCGTTTACAAATCCCTGTAACGCCGAATTGGAGCGCAGCTCTTGAGGAGGAGGAGTGAAGGGTACTGAGGGGAGGGTAGACCCCTCCCCCTTCTCCTCCTCCTCCCTTCATTCTTTAATATGCTCCGGGGGGGGGGGGGTCACGTGACCTCGGGGGGGTGGGGGGTGTCACGTGACTTCGGGGAGGGGGTCACGTGATCTCGGGGAGGCGTGACCTGGGGGTCACCTCAAGGTCACGTGACCCCCAAGGTGACCCCCACGTGACCTTGGTGGTCACGTGACCTGGAGGGGTAACGTGACCTCGGGGGGTCACGTGACCTCAGAGGGGTCACGTGACCTGGGGGGTCACCTTGGGGTCACGTGACCTTGAGATGGCCTTGGAAGGGGTCACGTGACCTCGGGGGTCACGTGACCTTGGGGAGGAGACCACGTGACCTCAGAGGGGTCACGTGACGGGGGTCACGTGACCTTCAAAGGGTCACGTGGGGTCATATTGGGGTCACGTGACCTTGAGATGACCTTGGAAGGGGTCACGTGACCTCGAGGGGTCACGTGACCTTGGGGGTCACGTGATCCCAAGATGACCCCACGTGACCCCCAAGGGCACGTGACCTTCAGGGGGTCACGTGGGGTCACGTGACCTTGAGATGACCTTGGGAGGGGTCACGTGACCTTGGGGGTCACGTGACCTTGGGATGACCTTGGTTACGCCGACGCCGACGGCGACGCCGACGGCGACGGCGACGCCAACGGCGACGCCGACGGCGACGGCGACGCCAACGGCGACGCCGACGGCGACGCCGACGCCGCTCAAGCCGGGAACGGGCCCCTAAGAGCTGCGCTCTAAAAAGAAAAAATATGCCGGAGAACCACCAACTATGCCGGCGTCGCTTGATTCAGTCGCTCAATAAATGACGCGTTCATCGAATGAACGAGACGTACCTAGCTTTAGTTCGTCACAGAAACCTTCGCTGCAGCTCAGAGCAAAAGCTGGCACCAGAAGTACTCTACAAACGCTTCAAACGATAGTTTCTCCGTAAAGGCATTTTAACTTATCGTGCGCTAAGCTCTAATGACTTCGAGATCACGGACTACTCAACACTGACTCTCGGCAAGCCTCGTCTCATTGAGCCGTACCACAATTTACGCCCAAGGCAGTCGCAAACCTCTACCCTCAACCACAAAACATTTATGTAATAAAGATAGGTAATCTGACGTTTTTGATATGTGCGCCAAGAATATTAACCGTCATTCTCGAAAAACACGATAAAAGTTTCATCGTCGAGAACAACCTACAAAGGTGAAATAAATTGCAGCTTTCTCTGTTTCTCCCGAAGAATCCCATGCAATAGCTGGTGTCAAGCGATAACTGCTTGTTGTGCCGCTCGACCCCAGCAAGGCGAGCCTCGATCCGCGATCCTGCAGCCTATACTACAGTGAAGACCAGTGGAATATCGGACCTGGGTTGCTCGGAGCAGTTTGCAGGAGCCGATCTATAGATGGCGGTGCAACTGCTTGCGTTTCCGTTTCCGTTCTGCTATACTTAAAGCGCAGTGGTTTGACGCACTCCGCAGCGTTCCTGCTGAGAGCTTGCGTGCGTGGTATACGCAGCGCTAACGCGAGGGTCCTTTACGCTCTCCTATAACACTCTAATGTAAAGTTTGAGTATTGCGTACAGGAGCAAACGTGCGCCCCGTGCGTTACGCGTTAGCGTTGCGCGCTCCACGCTGCACCATGCGTGTCGTCGCCATTCGCCAGACCAACACGCAAGTTTGGGGTTCCGCGCATGCGCAGTGTGGAGCATGCCACGCAAACGCATTGGGCGGCGTTTGCTCGTACACGCAATACAAAAACGATTACGTACGGGAGCAAATGCAAGCGCCCGTTCGTTTGCGTTAGTATTGCGTGCCCCAAGCTGCGCATGCGCGTCGTCGCAATACGCCAGTTCAAGACGCCGTTCGGGCTCGGCGCACGCGCAGTGTGGAACATAGCGCCAAGTGAGCAATGCGGAGAGCAAGTCGTCTGCTTCTTGTGCAGGAGGTGCGGTGACGTCAGATCGACGCCGAGCTCTGATTGGCTTGGATGGAAAGGATAGTGGGTAGACCTCAACGCTAGATGCCTCGAGGACTACCAACTGTTTTTTTTTTCCATCAGCCAAACAAAGCTCAACGTTCTGACATCATCACAACCCGTACAAGAAGCAGACGAACTTGCGTTGCGCATTGGACCCGAGCCCGACGCCGAGGGCCTCTCGGCGCATTGACAGGAAGCCTGACGCGCAGCACCCGTGCCGGTGTCTACGCTCGATGTCGCGTGGGATAACGTCTAAGTGCTAACGATCGGGATGAATCTATAGTTGCTGTTGGCCAAGGAATCAGAATCTTTAATTATGTAAGTTCTCGCAATTTCTAGGTGCGTATGTACACAGTTCAACGCATTCTTCATTGTACAGATTTTATATTTTCGACCGCATATCGTCCCATTGATTCCTCGAGTTTGCAGTCTAGCCGCGGTTCCGGTATATGGGGGAACCTATTCTTCAGTTCCTAAATGAACGCCGATTTGAATCGAAATGTTTACATTGTCGAGCTCCCGCCGGCGGTTCCAGAACGTTCCGTGCGAGCAGACCTAATTAGCGGCTGTCGCAGCAGACGATGGATATCGGGCATGCCGGCAACTGGCACGCTGCCCAAACAACGCTTCGAATTTCGGGGACGTCCGCTGGGCTTCACGAATGTTCCGTCGAGGAAGGAGGCTCCGCGTTGCGCGATGACGACAGCTTCCAATAAAGAACATCTATTCTAATTTCCACACGTATGTACGCGTTACACCCTGCCACGTGACAACATTAAATGCCATTTCTATCGAATGAAATTCAGTGATCGACCATTCAGCTCGGGGTCTTGAGAGCGCTGATTGGCCGTGAAGGCCGCTCATTGGCCGAACAGTTAATGTCGTTCGATGGAAATGACTAGCCGTCGACAGTGATCGGACGTAAAACGGAGTATATAGTCGCTTCGCAGGTGCCATCTCAGACGCTGAATTCGGAGCCATCATTCTAATTTCTCTCGCCGATTTAGGGGTCTCTTTGATAAAGTCGGCTAAATTGTAAATAGACGAAAGGCGAGCACAGCGCCGATTTGATGAAGGTTGAGAAACGAAAAGTGGCACAGACACAGGGCCATCAACTGAAGCTTTATTTTCCGTCGCATCGGAAAAGTCGAGGGAGGGGTCATCAAAGGGTCGAGCATCGCGCAATCAAAATAAAATGACAACTACTCTGGTGGTGCAGGGGTGGGGTGCGGTGCAGTTTGTGTATTAACGTGAGTGGTAAATTTTTATACCCTCCAGTAAGTAAAATTGCGCCAAAGTGCCAAGTCTGTTAGTGTCGCCCAATGTAGTACGTATCATTGCCTTTATATCGTGTGAAAAGTAAGAACTTCCCAATATTCGAAATTTCTTGCGTAGAAGTTGGGCACCCTGCCCATTAGTCGACGCGAGTTCGACTCATAGACAGCGTGCCCGACTTCTACGCCACAAAAATTCAGAAAAAGTGGAACTTCGTCCACATAAAAAAAAAAAAAAAAGTTGGAAGGTTCGAGAAACAACTCAAAACTCAGGTTCCACAAAATACTGCGACGTTCCTAATTACATCGGCTCACTGAATCCTCACTTGGCATCACGGTTGTCCGCCCCGCCAAACGCTGTTATCTGTCCGATAACATCGGTTTTTTTCTTGCTCTGTAGATTGCTTTCACGTCGTTATAAAGCAGAGGCCTATTTGTTTTGGTCATCAAAGAAAATGGCATTTGTTCGAACGAAGGTCACTTTACATGGAAATATGACGTCACATCGTAAACGGCTGGTCGTTGCATTTGTCAGAAAGCTTGTTTTGCTCCTAAATAAGGTGTGACTATTAAATAACAAGACTGATTTTTGTTTTACTTCCCTTTCGACCTATCAAGATTGTGTGCTGTATTGTTCATTGTTATCTCCTACGCAACATATAAACGTTTCAAGGTCAGGCGGCCGACAGCCTGGAGCCAGCGTTTAACGGAAGCGGAGAGTACTTACTCACTCTGGCGGAATCTTGCCGCTTCTAAACATGGAGCAACGAATGAATTTGAGGTTCTTAGTTAAACTTGATAAAACTGCTACGTAAACGCGCGAAATGTTACAAAAAGTGTATGGGGATCAGTGTCTGTTTCGTCGTAGAGTTTTGAGTGGTTTAAAGGTTTATAGTAGATATAAGAAAGAGGTCGAGGACGATCTGGGCCCCGGTTGTCACAGGATATCAAAACGGATGACAGCATTGAGAAAGTCAGCCAAATCATCCGAAAGGATCGGCGCTTGAATTTCCGCGTTGTTGCCGAGTTACTCAATATCGACGAAGAGGTTGTTGGACAAATTCTTTACGAGAATTTTTAACGTTAGAAAAATGCGTTCAAAAATGGTGCCGAGCCTTCTCACTCGGGAACAAAAGGAAATTCAGATGACCATTTGTGTTGATATTCTTCAAAACACTGAAAATGATCCAAACTTTTTAAAACGTGTCAGTACGTTAAAAAAAAACATGTAATAACTAGTGATGAATCTTATTTTTATTTACACTCAATACAGAAACCAAACGCGAATCACTGCATTGGAAGAGTCCCAGTTTACCAAAACAGAAAAAGCTGCGACAGACCAAATTCAAGTTCAAGGCAATGATGTTTGTGTTTTTCGATATCAAGGGCATTGTTCATGTGGTTTTGGTGCCTGAAGGACAGACAATTGACCAAAGCTACTACCACAAGAGTGTCTTCCAAACTCTTAAAGAACGGGTTAGAAGAAAAAGGCCTGAAATGTTGAGGAACCAGCACAGAAAGCCTTGTCAGTCCTGTCGTTCCTGGCTCACCATAGCATCACTGTGTTGGAGCGTCGGCCGTACTCAACTGACCTGGCCACATCGGACTCTCAAACCTATTCTCCAAGATCCGGTCTGGGTTCGAAGTAACATGGTTTGAATCCGTTTATACTGCCAAGGCAAAAGCGACGGAGCTTATGAAGGGCTTATCACTCGATGACCTACAGCACTGCTTTCAGCAATCAAAGATTCGCGTGAAGGGGTGTAGAAACCGCTGCAGTGGAGTACACTGGAGAGAACATTACTATTGTATTAGAGTGGAAATTTGGGCAAGTTGTTCACGTAGCTAAGCGTCAAAGAACACAGGGACAATTGTATAGGGGACAGGGGCGCATAAACGAACTGCATTAAAGTGGCAATTTGGGCCAGTGATCCAAATGTGTAATTTCTTATAATATTCTCGAAAGATGAGTTTCGGTTTTTAATAGCCACACCTCGTATAAAATCAACAGAAACGGATGCTTGTTCAGCTTAAGTACACCCTTGCCATTCTTATATTGACATTTTTTGAGTATCAGATATAAGTGCAAGCGAACAGTTCTAGAAAAATTATTAAGAAAACAGCATATTTTTAGTTTCGTTATTTATCTTAGCCTTTATAACAGATGTAACACGTCAAGGTCACTTGGAATTCGACAAATTTATTTTAGAGGTTGATGAGGGACTAAAATAAACCCAGAGATTCAAAGCGTCAGCGTAAAATGGGGGTTAAAAGCTTTGCAGCCATAACAACGTAGTAAAGAGCTGACTGTACAGCATATCAGAAGTGTAGTGTGTCTCGGAGCTTCTATTTTTTGTAATAGTTAGCACATATTTTGAGTGTTTTCGGCTCTGAATCATTTTTTTATACGACCGGGCAGGAAAATTTATTTTAACCATAAATACTTAGTAACAAAGGCAAAAGGGGACAAGGTCGCGATAGTAAACGATAAAATATTAGAACACAAAAATGGCAAAAAACAAGAAAACGAAGACAAACGCAAACATGACAAGTCGAAGAACTTGTCCAATTTATTTTATTAACTTTTTTCTCCTTTGGTATTGTTTACGATTTCCATACCACGTGTTCAGACAACTCTTGCATCGAGGCGAGCAGTCTCCGTCGAGAGACTCCCCGAAATGAGGTGAGGTCGGTTCGGTTCCAAGTCGACCACCGGAATCGCCGCGGTCTTAGGAACGTATCAGGGAATCCGACACGTCACAATTTGCTAAAATAGCACGCGATGCTTTTTTTTTTTTTTTTGTAGAGGGAGCGCGTACATTGAGATTAATTCGAGAAGACCCTTCGTGCTACTCAAAAAGGAGGAACAAGAAGACAACCTCCTTACAGCAACGTTCAGAGGACGTGACAAGGAGGTACAACGAACAAGACCAACAAAGACTGTGCTCACGAGTATATATTTTTGGGAAAAAACTGGCGCCACTTCGCAGAGAACGTTGTTTCAGGATTCCGAGGATGAAACAACGCGCGCATTAGGAAGGAGAGGGAAGTAACGTCTCAGAACGAACTTGGAGCAAAAACATAAATCACAAGCCTGATATAAGTCACTGCAACCCAATAGAGCCCGCAGAATATTGCTTCCTTGGTCGGGGAGGTGTACGCTCGCTCGAGCACGTGTTCACGTATTGTCATTACCAGAACCTTCCCAATCGGCGACTTTTCTAAAATGGTTCATCGTTGTAAGCTGAGATTGTTTTGGGTGTGTTCTGTTCCCACATCGCGGAGTTTAGCTTACGTGAATATGCATCGTTACCAGTCGCCAGCTACGAGATATGCTCTTACAACGCGACACTCGGACGACGGTTGAAATGAGAGGCCTCCTTGGAGCTGTTACTGCAATGGGAGCGAGTGTGACATACCTTCCAGGTTTCTTTGATTAAACGTTGACTCCACCTTGTAGTCACCCGAACATATATGGGTCGCTCCGCAGCCAAAGAGGTTGAGGCATCAGCAAATGAGAAGGCCCATAAACATATCACGAACGATGCACATGATACGCCACATCCTTCGTCTCTGAAGTTCTCAGTTACTAAAGATATAGACATAGAAGATAGAGCAAATTCCATACACGAATGTGCTCAATCGCATTCCCATTCTCGCTTTGTTGTACGAAGCTGCCCGTTAGCGCCCTCCTCGCGGCCTTCGCCGCACCTTCCACTCCGTCTAAACTCGGAGACATCTTATAATTTGAGACGATAAATCATCGCGGTACGATATATACCTGGTCGAGGTTCAAGGACAGGTCAGCCGTTCGGTCACTTATTTTTTTACATTGTGCGCAAGAATGACCAACCACCAGACTGGCAGGTAAAGCGGTACCAGGACTGCGCGATAAGGGACGATGACGTCATCCATATTTCTTTTTTTGTGGGCTCCGGGACCTACTGGTACCTGTTATGTTTTAGGCGGCACGCCTTCCATTGTGGTCGACCGTGAATTCGGTCATCAGCACCCGGCCGACTTGGCAGCTCTTTGGCGAGTACTATACGCTTACGGGACCCGACCGGCAGCGAGCATCAACAAGACGACGACGAGTCAGACGGGGAGGCGTCTCGAAGGTTCGTTCTGCGCGCAGTCGTCGGGCGACCTTGGTCGTGGTATCCCCCTCGCCCTCCTCGCCCCGTCCGGCGCATTGAAAAGGAGGCACGCCTGAATCGGTCCCGTCAGTTGCCTCGGCGAGAACGCGGAGCATCCCACGACGCCAGTTTGATCCTCTTCCAGCCCAGCGGAAGGACTACCGGTCGTGCTCGTTTTATTCGTTTGGGGACACCGCTCGCAACTAAGCCATGCTGGTGTATCGGCCGTCGATGCTGTTGCTGGTCGCGCTGGCCTGCCTCGCGGTTCGCTCCTCGGGCCTGGAGAAGGAAGATGACTCGGAGGAAGTCGAGTCCCCGGCGACCGAGGATCGGGACTTCGAGGGTCGAGGTTCCGAGGGTCGCGGCTCCAGGGAGGGACGGTTTTTCAACCTGAACGGCTTCTTTAGACCTCAGATACACGGAAGGTGAGTTTTCCTTTTTATAAAAAATTGCTCGAAGTGCAGACGAGCTGGTCCTCGGTCACCCTTTTATTTCTATCTCTCTCGCTGACTTTACTCTTTTAGACTTAAGTCTCAGGGTTTGTCATCGTAATCGGGGTCGAGGTTTTACCTTTACATTTTTGTTGTTTTCCATATTCCTATCATAATCTAACCGGATTAGCAGGATTACGCACTCTACCGATAGCAGGAACATATGAATAATTTTATAAGTTGTTAAAAATAAGTAAATTGTATCTGCGACAGCGATAGGTAGCGCTTAAAAAGCAGGATGAAGGGAAAATACTCGAGGCAAAACATAGCACTTCTTCCCCCGTGACTCGGTGAAGGCTGCTCGCAATGTAAGCTTACCTCCAAATTAATCCTTTCCTCCGGCATATTATCGCTATATATTATTTTGCCTAATAGACCCCTAACTAAAGTCCCACGTCCAGTATTGAGTCGTACATAATGGTCCCGTCGACAGCCATGAGGGCCTCAATGAACAGTTTATTATTTGCCCATGCTTTCAATACATTGCGATGCTCAAACGTATGCAAATCGAAAAGCTGGCGCGCCGTTATTTGTGGAGCGGAACTTGCGAGATAAGTGTCCGAGGGAATGGTGTCAGAACTATCGTGTGCTATCCAAGGTCACACTGCTCTCCAATGACTGCTAGAGAGGTTTTCCCATCAAGGAGGAAGTTGGGACGGCCTCATTTCCGATATTACGAAAAGATGAGGATGTCCAAGTTTATGGAAATTAGCACACTCTAATACCTCCATATATCTATAGGCCCTTGATTTTGTACGGGTCGTTTGATTCACAGCTCCACGAACACTAGCTTTTTATGCCCCATTCAACTATGACCATTTAAAAGCAAAAGTCGAGTAACTAGTTCACCGTTTCTTTGTTTTTTATTATGGAGACTCCTGTCGTTCCGCCTTGTTGTAGTTGTTTAGTTGCAGTGTTGTTGTTAGTGCGCTTGAGAGGAAATAACTGGAACACTTCTGCAAACTGAAAGATCAAGTGATTCACAGGGGTGTTACCTCGTTCACTCCGGTGTAGTCATATCTGCAAAAAATGAGTCATGCGAGATTTTACCATTTATCTTCATTGTTCTCCGTGAGCCCACGTCTTTTTTTATGTGTGCGTTTTTCCTCGATTAAAAAAAATAATTCGAAAATTACGTCGTGCCTTGCCCTCTCCTTTTCATGGCCATGTTCCCTTTTTTTTGGCAGGAAGAATTATGACGAACACAGCTTTTTTTTACTTAGTTTTGAATATTTCCGCTTAACTAGACCTGCTTTAAGACGCTTATCAACTAGCTTGCTTCTTGTATTTCTGTGGGGACGCTCCTACACGCGCCAGCTTTACCTTCTTTCATCACTTCTGTGCAGTGCACGTTCAAGGTCTAAGAGAACCGTTTTACCGACTACATTCCTTTTCTGCGGACACGATGACTCAGTGGTTGACGCTGCGATGGCGGGACGGTCTAACGAAGCAATATATTTTCCATTTAACAAAATTTATCTTTTGCCCAGTCAGAGCAATTTAAAACTCTTATTTTTCTTTTTTTTTTGGTTTCCAAGAGTCGGTATGGGTTGCTCTATGTCAAAACAAGTGGACTGTACTAGTCAGGGCAAATCTTGCTCTTCAAGCCAGTTAGCAAAAGGGGTTCTAGTATTTTCCATGTGTCATGTAGCCAGGAAAACGTACGAAAACAACCAAAGATTTCAATATAAAACTTTACCGTTAATCTTTTGATGCCCGTATAAGCCGTTTTAATGAAAGGCTAGTCGCCCGTGCAGTTACCCTTTGTTTTTCTTTTCGAATGGCATGTTCGACGAAGTTTTGTGTGAGCGGCTAAGCGCATTCAACATGAATGAACGCAAACACTTCTTGACATTGGCACTCTCCATCCTGCCACTGTCACCATTGTTTTCTCATTCTGCTGGGCCCACATAGTTGCGAAAACATAGCGCAGTCACGTGAAATGAAAAAAAAAAAAAAAAAATTAATACTTTCGCCATACGAGCCATTCTTTGCATTAACCTTGGGCGCGTAATTTCACTCTAGCTCTGCGAACCTGCACACTGCTCGGTCTATTATGCAGACTGCATTGTTTTAACCGGACAAACGGCGCCAACTACAGTAATACAGCACGGCTTTTACGGGTACTAATTCAAATGCACGAAAGGCCTACGGTTTTGAGGAAATATGTACGCACAAGTTAAGTAGAAAACGAGCGTGTTGGTAACAGTAATGAAACATGTATCTTCCTCGTGTTGAATTTATATACGCACATATTCGCGTTTTTTTTTTATTGCGATTCGCGAATGCTTCGTTACCCAAGAAGAATGCAAAAGCTTTATCCTGGTAGCTCCCGGATAACCCCCCCCCCCCCCCCTCCAAAAAAAAAAAAAAAAAAAAATTACGTGCGTTATGTAACGAAGAAAGGAAGAAAAAAAATTACCCTTCAAATCTGAGTTAGCGAGGGTCGCGTCATCGTTGGGATTGCGTGTTCTCGGCATTCGTGCCATCACAATGGAAACGTCCCTCCCTCCAGTGTCTCGGGTGTGTTTCGACCGCGTCGGATTACGGGGGATTGATGCAGGTCCTCTTTACAGTGGGAGATTACCTTCTCACTGCAACAATACCTCTACTTCGTCTTCTTGCTTTCTATGCGCGAGCCAAATTCTCTTTCTTTCTTCGCGCGCAAAAAAACAAATCTTAGGAAAGTGGCCTTGAAAGAAGGACGTGTGTAAATGGGTTCCGGTAGAACTGTAAAAAAAGGAGTGGAGGTTTTGGGTTATCTGGAACTCGTGGGAGCCAGCGAGGGTGTCCAAGCAAGTGCCGTGTTAGGAAAAAAAAGAAAAAAAAAAACAAAAAAAAAAACAACAACAATAGCGCACTACTATTTTTAGACTACTGTAAAGGTTCCTAATGCGTTTAATGGCTGTAGCGATTGTCTTTCTCTTTCCCATCTCGTTTTTTGTGTGATTCAGTATTCTAAAATTATCAGAATATTTTTCTTGATAGTAAGAAACATTTTATTTGTTTATTTATTCCATTTATTGACAGTGCCAAAGACCTCTTGACTAATATATTATACGGGTCAATTGATAAACATAACAATCGAAGCTGTAAACATGTCCTGACTTTACATGTTATTTTTTTTTTATTATTACTACTAAAAAACATTGTAGTTTGGAATATCCAGACTTCGCTTACAGAAGTAAAATAAAATCAGGGAGAAGAGAGTTTTGTTTTGCAGATATATGGGCGACGGATTCCAACTACATGACTTCCTAAACTATATATATACTTTTTTTTGTGTACTTATACCCTGCTTTTCTCAGAATGATATTTATTACCTTTTTATTCAGAATAACTGACAAAGCCTGGCAGATCGTCACGTGACGCGGCCGCCGAAAGTGAAAAGGTAGAGCGGCAAACAAGAGTCATGTAACGGGCGCTCCGCTGCGGCGAGACGCCGAAAAACACTTGTCCCGACCGATGGAATGTCCGCTCGTGCTCCTTGCAACCGGGGCTTTAATAGAAAAATAAGGAAGTGAAAAAATGTGCTCCTTGCGTTCAGGCTACCGCTTCTTTTTCTTGTCTGGTTTGAAAACCATGTCTTCGCCGCTGCAAAAGCTGTGCGCTGAATACCAGATTCCCCGAGAAATGTTCTGGCATCGTCGTCGAGCTGCCAGGCTTTGCGAGTAGAGGGAGGCTATGGTTGTACACAATGCAGGCAGCGTGCGATCTCCGGAAAGACAAAGAACTAGCGTGTTCCAATATGGCGACACGGAACCGCCCTAAGCTGAGAGCTCTGGCCCAGTCATAAGGGGCAATAAACACCAAAAATACCCCCGCCCTCTCCCCCCCCCCCCAAAAAAAAAAAATAAAATAAAAAGAATGCGTCATGTGATTCTTCGAAGCGAGTTGGCTGCGGAGGTAGGTAACCCTGTACAGTCCTTACCACAACGTCGGAGAATCGCTCCGGTCGGCAGAATAATCCGCCCTCCACAAAACGAAACGGGTCCAGCAACCCAAGTTGCTAGCACCGAGGAGCAAACGGAGACATCTGGCACCTCTTTTTTTCCCCGCTCGAAATATACAAACTGGCGTAAGGTCCGCCCTCCACCGTCGGTATGCCACCGGGGAACGTCGCACAACCTTGTCTCGTAGCTGCGCCACGCGGAGAGAAAGAGAGAGAGAGAGAAAATGCCCGTATAAAGTCGGAATTGAACGGAAGCGGAAATTAAGTTGAGCGGAAACTCATCGGAAATGGCAGAGCTATCGCACCCACACTCGACGTTTCGCAGGATTGGTCTGCAAAGTTCTCACAATCCGTTAAGTCCGATCGACCCACGGGGAAGAGATGAGCACGTTGGTAAAACATATTTAGGAGACGCCAGCTGAACAAACCAACCATACAAATGAGAGAAGAACGTCAGAGACGCATCAACTGCTGGTTCAATGCGTCTCTCACGTTCTTCCCTCGTTTGTGCTCGTTCAGCTGGCGTCTCCTAAATCCGATCGAAGCCTTGGTTTGAATCCCGGAGAAAAGCTCACCGCAAAACCGGTGGACGCTGATAAAAAGCTCACCGATGATTTTTTTTCTTCTTTTCATGTGGAGGCTGTCGGATCTTGCGTAACATACATCAATTTATTATCATAAGAACTCGTGAGTTTTGTAAAAAATAAAAATAAGAAAAATGTCATTTTTTGAAATATTTGTTAAGTTTATTGGGTATATATGGCTCCACAATTAATAAATGCGGGCGAGTGTTCTTTTTTTTTTTTTGTGGTTAGCCAACGAAAGTTTAACTGAAAACTTTATGAACTCGAAAAACAGGAACAAGTTCGAAAACCTAATAATATCTGCTTAAAAACCTAAAAAGAAGAAACAGTAAATGTCGAAAATACGAAAGTGCATGCGCAACCATGCTGTGCCTGAAATTCTCTTTGAAGTTTTTGTTAACCCTTGACAACAGGATAGAATGATCAGGATAGGATATCGAGGTTTTCTTTCTTCCACGGACGTGCACGATCTCTAACCGCTCGTGCCTGTTCTTCTACACGTTGCCTTCGTGTGATGGTCCCTTCCACGGTGAACCACCTTGGGAGCCGCACACTGTCACTGTTGTTACCCGTGACCTATATAAGAACTAGTCTTCTGTAAGGTAGCGAATTGGACGAGTTGGTAAACGTTGTTCACGACGAGAAGAGCTCAAACGACAAAAACGAAGTAAAGACAACGTAACACGACAGGACAAAGTTGTTCTCGCAACTAAAATTCTAATAGTAAAAAAAAAACAGAAAGAAAATTGCGTGGCTGACACTGACTACATCAACAAACACCTACTCATCCATCAGGCACCACACAAGCTTCGTAGGTGCAGCGATTCACACGCCGCCATTCGTATTAGCTCGAAAAGAAAAAAAAAAAAAAAAACCGAAAGAAAAGAATTAAAATTGACTGTTGGGCTAGTTGGTTACACATCTTAATTACAAAAGAATATTACAAAAAAGAGGACAATTATTTTTAATGAAGTGACGAATTCTAATTGCGTTAAAGTAAATTGCCACGTGTGACGCACAATCCGCTAAGCCAAGGGAAAAAAAATCGGTGAGCTTTTCTCCGGATCCGCTCAAGGGCCGGTGAGCTTTTCTCCGCTTCTGCCGGTTTTGCGGTGAGCGTTTCTCCGGTGAGCTTTTCTCCGCCACCCGGTTGGTTTCGCGTGTGGTACCGAAGGCAGCAAGACGCAGAACGCCGTGACGACGCACTTTTGAAGTTGCTTGATCGGCTGCACCGAACTGTAGGATCGGATGAGGTCGGATAAAGCGAAAGGCGCGGCGCACAGCGGCAGAATGAACTGATTGGTGCCATTTTGTTGCCGCAGAATCGACTTGGTCGTGCGTGACGGTTCGCTTTCCATGACACCACTGAGCATCGTAGGAATCAATGACCTATTACCACCAGCCATCGTGGTAGTGAATCGACCGGGATAAACGACGCAAGCAGGCTGGTGAAGGGCCGTCATGTCTGCTCTTTCGCACATTTGCCGAGAGCGTCTTTGTATACGGTATACAAAAAAAAAAAAAAAAAGAAATCGAATAAAGGAAAGTTTGTTTATAATCACTAGATCCTCGAGCTCAAACGCTGATCCAGAAATTGTGGTTTATCCTCACAATTTCTGGATCAGCTTTTGAGCTCGAGGATCTAGTGATTATAAACAAACTTTCCTTTCCTCAAATTTTTTTTCTTATCGAGTCGAGTTGTAGCAGTAACATTTGGCGAATCCGCACAAAAACAACGCGTTTTTTTTAAAAATAATTTCGCATTATTATTTTTTTTAGCAAAACGTGAATTCGTGAACCTGCGGGTTGTTCACGAAGGTGACACGAGTGACATGAGCTTCGCGTGGTCAGTATTCGCGCCTTAGGCCCTAGTTTTATATAGTCAGATTTTTTTTGGTGTCTTTTTTAACATCTACAGCAACTTTGAATGACAAATATATTCCCCGAGATAGTTACTTGCGTTGTAGCTTTCTTGCTTCAAAACACGTCGAGCACGAGGCGTGTTAACTTTTTTAATTGTAAGAAACAGGAGTGAACACGAGTCCGGATGATCTTCTTGTTTGCAAACGCTGCCGCTTGTATGGGTTCAGAAACCGCTTGGCACAGCCGTCGAACAATGCGGAACCTCCAGGGCGCTTGGAGGCCTCTTCCGTCCGGACTGGGCTGCTACGCACTGTCCGCTCATGCGTTGCCGACGAAGGAAGTGCCTCGTTGCCCGTCGTCGGGCACACAATATCCGTCTCGTCGTTCCTCCTTCCTCTCCCCCTCTCGAACCCACTCCGCTTTTACTCCTGCCGTCAGTGTTTCGAACGTCTAAAGAAAAAATAAACGAACGAAACATGTTAGAGCGAGACGAAAAGCCGTTCATAGTAAAAACCAGGGAAATTCGAAAACATTTGTATTTGGTTTCTTCTGTTAGGCTGCCCTTTGTATTTTGTATTCGGGTTGTAGTTTTTTTATTTTTAGCTAAAAATAATTGATAGAGAAAGACGGGCCAAATGTTAAATTTCTTTGGGTGAAACTTTGAAACTGTGCATATTTGTTTTGTACGCGAACGCAATCTAATTCTTCGGTGTACAAACGAGGCTTCGGTACGTTTGCGAAGAATCTCGAAACACTTCCGGTACCGGTTCCTCAAATTACGGTGGAAATCTTTATACAACCGCGAAGACCGATTAAGTTAGCGTGAAAAGGTATGTTTACCTTTGATTGGCTTACTAGAGCCGTGACAACGTATGAATTAAATCCTGTGGCCCGTACCAAGAAGTTTGTGGCGCCGAGCTCTGTTGCAGATCAGCGTCGCCACGCTGCAATCGACGCCTTCACGAGAGGACTGCTCTTTGTAACCAAACCTGATCGGAGCTCAGACATCATCTTCTCTGTAACGAGGCCGCAGTGCTGAATTTTTGACGTCACCTAAAGAAGGCCAGCAGGCACGGATTGGACGCGGGTGCTGCGTAAGCGTTCGGTTGAGACTCGTGTTCTCATTGATTGAGCATGAACGTCTGATCGGTGCCCCGCGTTGGCCTTGTCTAAGTGACGCTGAAAATTCAGCACTACGGTTTTGCTAGCCAGGAGGTGTTGGCGAACAGTTGGCAGCATTTTCGAGCATATGGTCCAGATTCATCGTCCTCCGCAGATGCGATTACCGTCAACACGATATAACGGGTTCTGACGAAAACTAACACGCTTGTCACCTACGAACAGCTCGCAAAAAAACCGGCAGTTCAGAGGTCCGGCGTGAATGTTTGCATGCGCTTTTTATCTCACGATTTCAAAATGGCCGATACGAGGCGGTACGAAAACGAATGGCTCGATTTAGCAGTCTGCGCGGACGCTATACGAAATGCGGTACAGTGGAAACATTCAATGGCTCAATTAAACCCAGTCATATCCTGTTTCAGCGGAACTTAGCAAACGGTGGAAGCCAAGTGCCCAGTGTGCCAATAACAATGTCGGATCAAGGCACATGTGAACGAACCGCAGGAGTGAACTAGTGCATCATGGGCCTGTCACGTGCCTCGTTCCGATGCTCTTACCAGAGTTTTTTCAAATACTGAAAACAATAAAATATTTAGGTGACTGTCTACTAGGTCGAACACTAAATACACGAGCCTGAAAAGATTTTGATTTGACTACTAAATTCACAGAAAAATTAAACTTAAACTTAAAAACGCAGAAATCAAAACGGTTAAAACTGTGGAGTTGAAGTGTCTAATCACTGATGATACAGTACCCCAAACGCTCGGAACTGCTGGATGTAATTTCGGATGTTCATTTCAAAGAAACGTTCACGCTTTTGCCTTGTGTTGTGCCGTCTGGGAGTAGCACCGTCGATCTAACGGTTTATTCCGTTTCACTTCCTGTTCATTAAAAAAATAAATAAAAAATAATACAGGATTTTTTTGGTCCTAAACTTTTTTCTAAAACGCACATATAAAATTTTAATATGATAGATGCAACACATAAAGTAGAAGCCTTTGTGAAAACTGTATTTGCGCTCAGTGCATTGGTTCATTTACACACATTTGTTTATGCCCGAACGGCGCTCGAGAAAACTTTGTAAGTTTTCCTACGCTTGATAAGTAGTGCTTCAACGCAGTATAGTAGCATCACGTTGAGGGATTCCGGAGAACTCGCTTGTCGCGTTGCATGCAAAGTCCGTTGGCTAACAACGTGACGTCAAGTGCATTGCGTTTTTAGTGCGGTGCGGCCTCCGCTTGGAGGCACATCCTTCCGGTTGGCGAATTTTAAAAGTTCTCTTTGAGTGTGCATGCGTTATTCAACGGAGGACGTTGACTATTGGTGACTTGAGCGATCGAAAGCGCTGCTGTGGTCGGCTTGCCACGATTGGCTGAATGCTGACTACGACGTCAGCAAAGGACTTCTCATCGACGGAAACGAAAGTAGTGTAAGGACTTCAATTTTGCCGCTGTTGGCAGTTGTTGCTTTTAGGGCGAAATGATTTCAAGCTTCCACCATGCTCACTCACAAACACCATCGAATTTGTTGTTCGCGAGGTAATGACGTCAGAAGAAGGAACCTTAAGAGGACGCCTCCAAAATATCTAGCCGCCAATACTCGGTTCACCCTTATGCTGAGACTAGAAGCTCCGCCTTCAGAGCGAGCTCTCTGCTCTTGCTACCACAAGTGTGAACGCGCAGGCACGCGCATCCAAAGCACTGCGGAAGCCAGCGAGCTTGCGCTGAAGGCGGATCTTCTAGGTATGGTGTTGTGCAGCGCCTTGAGAGGCAACAGGAAAACGAGGGCGTGGTTTTAGAAAGTGATTTCTAGCAGCGCGCGAGTAGTCCTGCGAAGAAAAGATTTTGCTGAGCTACGTTTCCGCCGGTTTCCACAACTTGAGAGAGAAGGTTTAACGAATTGACTCTTGCGAGTGCTCATCACGGTTGCAGGTGCGTTTAGCAGGTGCTTCCATTGTTTTCCAGTTACTAATAGAAAAACAATGAATCACCAGGATTGTAAGTTTAGGATGCGGAGTTGAGGGATCTTATAGGCCTGTTTCTCTCGGTCAGAGGAAGTTGAGATGCACCTCTGCTATCGTTCGTGGGACGCGACCATTTAATGCTGACGTGGAGCGGCGTCCTAGCGTTCCATCACGCACCTTCCACGGGCGTAAACTAGCGCCTGTCAGCGTCTCTCAGCATATGTGCATGGTTTCACTCGCACTAGCAGAGCGTTTGAAAGGACGCAATGCTACACACGGTGGAAACGCGACCTAGAAATGACGGACGTTGCATGGAATGGGCGCTGCTACGGGCCTATAACATGATATGTATTATTTCCCCGCTAAATTTAGCGGCCGGCGGTCATGTGGAACCAACCCCGTGATCGCGTCAAGTTATGTCACTTACGTCGTGTTGTCACGTGACGGCACGACGGAAGTGACGTTCGAAATTAACGCTTTTTTGGAACGCTGTAAAATGCTGACGTGCATTGTATGTTTCCAAAATGAGTCGAATTAATAATTTTCGATGGTGCTCCGCAAGTTTATAATTGAAACCATACCTTTAAACTGTGCAATTAAAAGTTAATTACCCGAGAAAAAATGAAAATCCTAAAAAGCCTTGTACCCGCTCCACGAGTGGTAACTTCAGTGCGCTACTACTCGTCTCACGCGCTCAAAGTCTTTCTGAAAATGACTGATTTAGTGGTTTTTGATAACGCTCAGCAACTTTCTAATTGGAACCATATGTCTATTCCCCCTAATTAAATAGTTGATTAACAAGTTTTAATTAATTATCTGGCTAATTAGTAGGTTTTTGGCAATTCCTGACTTCCGTCGTGGCTGGTAGTTTGTTCCCAAAGAGAGTTTCTTCTTTTTTCAATCGCCCTAATTTTTAGGAGTCTTGAAAGTCTGCGCATAAACACCCGGTATATATATATATATATATATATATATATATATATATATATATATATATATATATATATAACGGGCATGGTGGCGGGAGGCCGAAGGCGTGGGTATAAAACTGAGAAGAAAAAACCCTTAGTGAAAACAGCAACAACGGACGATTTAATCTTCGACGTTTCGGCCGGAGTCCGGCCTTCGTCAGGAAGGCCGGACTCCTGACGAAGGCCGGACTCCGGCCGAAACGTCGAAGGATAAATCATACATAATTAAACAGCGCACAAGGAGAGGGACAGAAAAGGAAGACAGAACAGTTTTCTTCCTTCTCCTTTTCATAGTAAATCGTCAGTTGCGAGTCAGCGCTTGCCTGTTCTGTCTTCCTTTTCTGTCCCTCTCCTTGTGCGCTGTTTAATTATGTATAGCAACCACCAACTAGCCCAAGTATCCACCATTTTGAAGGATAAATCGTCCGTTGTTGCTGTTTTCACTAAGGGTTTTTTTTCTTCTCAGTTTTATATATATATATATATATATATATATATATATATATATATATATATATATATATAAATATATATATATATATATATATATATATATATATATATATATATATGAGGCACCTAGCCAGGATTTTGTTTCGGATATGGGGGTGGAAGGGGCCCACCCATGACAAATTGCTGTATGAGGGGAAGGGGGAGAGGAGGCTTCAGCAAAATGAGATTTCAGGGGGGGGGGGGGGGGGGCCGGGCCCCATGGGCCCTCCTGGCTACGTGCCTGATATATATATATATATATATATCGGGCGCGTAGCCAGGGAGGCCCATGGGGCCCCTCCTGGCTACGTAAAAAAGTAATACGCGAAAAAGGATATTTTTTGTGCGATCCGTAATTTTCGCAGGAATGGTTTGGCTTGCGTTTCGAAAAACACCCTGTATAGCATGCCACCGCCGTTTTAGGGTGGTTCATAGTACTGGAGGTAGCGATCGTGTAACCCCAGCGACAACCAATGGCGTTATAGTCGCAAGACGCAGTATCGGTACATCAAAGCTTACATCGACATTTTCCCACCCAAAACGTATTCCACGTATGACGATTTAGTTGCACAAAACCAAAGGACTGCCTTCGGTGGCTGTAGTGAAGATATAGGCCATTACAATAATTGTCACAATGAAAAAAAAAACGCAAAAAGGACGGGACAAAGTCGGAGAAACACACACATTCGGGGACAGGCGCTGACGAAGGAGAAATGTACAGTAAAACAGTGGATTGCTTGGCTGGTTTGTCGTCATCTGTGCGCTACTATATTAGACTGCCGGGATATGGAACGTTCCCTGAGCATGCGCAGGCACTTTCTTTTGCGGGATGTCAGACGCCGCGCGCAGTGACTCAACATTTGTTGCCCCCATATTATAAGCGCTAGCACCGTTGTTAACCGTCCCTTGGTTTTGTTTTTTCTCGCCCAGGATCCGTCCTCACGTGGGCCACGTGCCCTTGGTGTCGACCCTGGTGTCTCCGGAGCGCGACGAGGGTCTTCCTTCGGGCGGCTCCGAGGCCGATCCCGAAGCCGGCGCCGCTGGAGGCGCCGTTTGGGACGACGACGGCAGCGCCACGGCCGTGTTCGTCAACCGGCCCTGGGTGCACGACGGACTCGGCAACTTCTTCGGACTCGGGTTCCCTTCCTTCCAGCCCTGGTACAAAGGGTGAGCGCCTCAATCCTCTCCTTTCTACTCAAAATGTGTGCAGGACTAGGGATTCACAGAGAAAGTGTCCCCAAACGAGTGAAACGAAAAAGTGTAACGCGTAAGCCTAACGCAGAAGTGTAACACTCCGAATTTACCAGAGTGCCGTCTTGTGAAATATTCTGGAAAGCGTTTCACAGCTTAACGTTGCTGGGATATTAATTCGGTGTATAAATAATATACACCTATAGTTTGCGAGAAAACTTAATTGACGCGTTCAGTTAAATTCAGCAGAATTTAGCCGGTTGCCGAGTTCAGAAAATCAGATCAGATATACAGCTCATGACACGCTGCATATTCTGGGTTTCCCAACTTTATTAATATAATACATTTAATATTTTCGTCATTGTCAGTGTTCCCGGCGGTACTCGGAACCACGTAGCTTGTTTAACTTCCATCGTGATGTCCTCGAACGCCATTCAATTTAGAAATGAGTGGCCAGGAATTTACTTCAGAGCTCCTTATTCTACGAGAAGGAAGCAGACCAAACAAACCCTTGAAAGACGTATTATTGTTTTGATCGGGAACTGTAAGTATAACGAGTGAATTCACAGAAAGACTACAAATGAGGTTATAAAAGCATGTCGCTGGGCTCGCCTTGAAGTTCCCGTTATGGCACTAATTTACAACTCACAGTTGCGATTGTCTTTCTATAAAATAACCTTTAACGTACTGTTGTTCTAAACACGACATATTATGGTCTCTAAATCCCTGAAATAATCCTGATAGACCTTTCATTTGGTTTATCTAAAACTGAGACGAAACCCTTTTGTGGGTTGGTAAAGTTGTTGGTGACAGTTAAAAAATTGTTCTCAAAACATTGTTCGAGGATAGATTGGAGATCGCTGTTAACAAATTATTTTTACAAAGATGGTGCTGATTAAAAACTTCATCCGTCGAGGGTTGCAAGTTCTAAATCGCGGCGCGCAAATCGCTGCACGCAAAAAAATAATATAAAAAAAGCCCCGATAAATAAATAAAAAACAAACACTCAGACGTTTTCGACCGTTTTTTTACATTGATTAGAAGAAAATGTCTTCTCGCAGTTACACTTCTGTAATATTACACTCACATTAACTGCCAAAGCTGACCAGTTATGCGAGCCATTAAAGATAGATGTGTTCCGTCGTTCTTGCTTTGTTGCCTTGCCCGTGCTAGCTGTTCGTTCTACACGTACAACAATGCTTGAATCCCGCTGAACCGTTCTTCGTCAAAAATTATATTTTGTGACCCTAAAGTATAGGTAATCAGAACCCAAGTCTCCGACCAGTCTCCTAAGATTCCATTGAAGATTGTTGATTTTCCGGAACCCTTTGATGTTTGCCGGAAAGCGGTACTTCGAAGACTTTGGGCGTTCTTACTAAGTTAGTTGATTTAGTAGCAGAGGACAGATGGATCCTCACGCTGACCCATTTGGTGCAGAGGTTCAAACAGTACCGTGGACGCTCTTTGTTGTTCCGACGTTGTTCCGACGTTGTTTTTGGACCCCGGCGGTCACAACAGTGATTCGAGCCGAGTAGCACTCAGTCATCTGTAGCGTCCCCTAACTTCGAAGAAATTGGACGCCGTCCTGTGCGACGGCGTCAAGAAGCTAAGAATCCGTGGGCGGTAATTTTTGGTTCGAATTGCTATTCACTAGTCTCTATGGGTGGCTTGCACATGATATCATCGCACCATGCTAGTACGGTCATGACTTCTTCCTACTTGTCAAAAAGTGAAAATTCGGTGACTGAGAATGCCTGATGCAGAGGGTACGCGCACAGCAGCAAGGCCACCACAGTGACCGTTAAAGCGCGATCCAAACCAACGCTTCTTTTTGCGTCTGTAGGTCGTGCGGCTGCGGATGTGACGTATTTTCGTGACGTCGCGCCGCTTCTTCGCTCCTTCCGGGCGCGCACAAGAAAGTTGGTTGATTTCAACTTCTTTCTCAACGCGCACAAAAACGCGCGGTGACGTAGTAGGGCGCTCCTGTGTCCCGGCCAATCGGTGGAGGGCAAGCTAGTGCCGGCTCCGCGTTTCTCGCCGTCTGGCTGCCCTCTCCTCCCCCCCTTTTATTCTCTTCCAACGCGACAACGCCACCTCTCTCTCTCTCTCTCTTTCTCTCGCCGTCTGGCCGGCCATTCGGTCGCAGTTGCACTTTGCTTGTGCGCTCGTGCCTGCGTGCGCGCGTGCGCGCTCGCCCGAAGTTTCGCCCGTCCAAACCAAAGCGCACGGTTCTGACTCAGAAAGCGCGCCCGGAAACAGCAAAAACGCCACGAAATGCGTCACATCCGCAGCCGCACGACCTGCAGGCGCAAAAAGAAGCGTTGGTTTGGATCGCGCTTAATAGGACGTCAAGTTGGTACATCAGATCTGCAGTACAAGCTCCCCATACGGCGCTAGTTTTCTACCTTCGATAACACTTGGGTGTCTCGTGAGGCAACCAAAGCACGACGGAAGGCAAGGAGTGGGTGCTGGAGGCGGAGCTTCTACAGATCTTAGGTTGCAACAGACTATGCGGAGAGCAAGTCGTCTCCTTTTTGTGCCGGAGTTGCGGTGACGTCAGATCGACGCCGAGCTCTGATTGGCCTTGATTGGGGAATAGTGGGTAGACCTCAACGCTAGATGCCTCGAGGTCTACCCACTATTTTTTTTTTCAATCAGCGAATAAGAGTTTGGCGTTCCGACGTCACCGCAACTACTGCGCAAGAAGCAGACGAACTTGCGCTCCGTATAATTTTGACCTAAATACAGCGTCTGTGCGTGGACATGGAACGTGCTACATTACGTATTAGATGCCTCAGCCCAAATATAACTTTTCCATTTCTCCGCACCTTTTTTTCCCGGTCTCGCCATTCATTGAAATGTCTAACTTAATAACCGCGTTCGCATGTCTTCGCCATGCTCTGTTGGGGTGTAGATGCTCAATCGGGCTTTGTTCGGAGCGCACGTGTGGGAGTTTAGTTCGTGGACTCGTTCCAGTCGACTGATACTTAAACAGTTTTGTCGAGTGATTCCGCGCGCTCGCAAACTGCCACGAGTTGTCTCTGGGACGTCCCAAATAGACGCTTGTTTTTCATGGCCAACGACGCGCCGACCGACGCGGACGAGCAGTAGTCCTTTGTCCACGACGTCGCGACCTGTCGGGCCATCGGTAAAGCCCAGCCGGATTTCCCGTTTCTTTGTTCCTGATTCCGCCTGGCACGAGGCAGCACGGCGGACGGTGTCAACGCATGCGCAGTATGATGAAACGACCATTAGGTCTCGCGTCGGAACGACAGGGCTCTGCTTTCGACGCCTTTTCACGAAGGGGTGGGCGGGGCACCTGGCCTCGGGCGCTGATGAGTACCACGAATCGCTGCGAACCGCCGAAGCGGGCTTGTAAGGCGGCGGGGCAAGCGCGGAGCCGCCTCTAATTCGGGAAACGTGCGAACTCACTGTCCTCTCGAAGCTGGCAATAAACAGGGGGAAATTGTTTCACCTCGCGGCGTCATGTTATGCAGCTGTAATGCACCGAAGGCGGCCATGACGGTGCCGCAGTTGCTTCCGTCGACTTTATCTGGAATGCGGGTGGACGGAAAACCAGACTTGTTCGTCGTATGTGGCATGATCAGAGTGTTAAAACAAAACACGTTTCACGTACTTTTGGAGCTTCGTAGAGGTAAACGAATTTGTTGCGAGATTTTATGAAGTTTTTCTGCCACTCCTGGTGCAGTGACTACACGCGTGATCTTATCATAAGCTTACATTGTGCTCAGTGAAACAGTTTACCGAGATTGAGTAGACCCATACAGTGAATTAGGGAAAAGCTGAGGTAAGTGAATAGCGGTGCAACACCGTTAGAAAAGTGACGCAGTGACTTTTAACCCCGTCACTAGTTGCACGCTCAGAATGACAGGTGTGCTAGCAGAGACTCAACTGGAATGGCCCAGCATTATTCGCAGATTTCTTGTACGCAAACAAACTAAACTCAATGTATCTCATTGTCCCGTAAAATGCACCATCGGTGTTCGCTGTAATCCAGAGATGGGCGAAGAACGGCTCGAATTAAATAGCCTTCTTTCAATCACAGTTTTTGTAGCGCACGGGCAGATGAGACGTCGATGGTAGCCTCGATTGAGCCCTCGGATGGCAAAGCGCTGAACGCGCACATTTTATTAAAACAAAAAAGAAAAATATTTTTCCACTTGATCATTATGAGAGTTACCTTCGTTGATTACCGTGTTTGACTCTTTGTGCGTC
Source organism: Ixodes scapularis (assembly GCF_016920785.2). Classification (NCBI taxonomy): domain Eukaryota; kingdom Metazoa; phylum Arthropoda; class Arachnida; order Ixodida; family Ixodidae; genus Ixodes; species Ixodes scapularis. Next base: position 8,902,095 of record NW_024609883.1, on the reverse strand, counting down.
ATACCAGAGAATAAACGCGCGGGTGTCTTCCATTCTCGAAAGAAACCGCTGCGCAAGCACACGCCTTTGGCACCGCTACGCGACTCAACAGCAAGCCCCGATAATTGAGCTTTAATCACTCCGTCCGTGTACCGAATACGTAGCCTCGCTAAGTGGTTCCAGAGGCGCGCATGAAGGGGTGGGATCCGAAAGTCTGCCGTTCCCTCGCTGTTTATGTAAAGTCGCGTTCCGTGTTGCTGGCGCCCATCGGATGTATCACGCTCGGCCTTGTGGGATTCGGATGAGCGACAGCGCGTCGCGGACGCAGATCGTGTTCTCGTGCTGCTCCTCGTTGACGGAGCCCGCGATCTGCAGGGGCGTCGGAGTTCTTCTCGGGGGACGAACAGTGATCCCCGCTCTGCATTGCAAATGAACGAGAGAGCTGCTGCTGCCGGGGTACAGCGCGTGCGGCCGTGTCGAGCTGCGTCCTCTATCCCGATGCCTTCGGAAGACGCGTCTCAATCCAGCAGGGACATTGTCGTCCCAAATCGGTTCGGGTACAGGCGGATCCGAGATTTGGGTCTGTTCAAAGATGAACGATAAAGAAGAGCAGCGTTGCAAGAAGAACAGTCCATACACCTTTCTTTTTGTCAGTGTTTAGATTACACTTCGTGACAGGATGCCCTCATTCCGTGGCAGGGTTTGTGCAGGTTATTTCCGGCAAACCATGTCAAGGGACGTACTTTGCGAATGCCTTTTAGTGTGGCTGTTTACGTTTCTTTTAGGAGTGGCTGCAAAGCAAACACAACATTTAAAAACAGCGAGGACGGTGCGATGCTAAATAAATTAGGCCAAAAGAGGCAACTTAACATTTTTGTCTTCTGGCTCGTCAGCGAGGCTTGTACGTATAAACGCATAGCCTTTGCAAATAGTCGCTGCAGTTCGAGAGTGGGCCCGTCTACTTGCACACGGAAGTGAAAGATCTTAGAAGAAATCTACTGGCACGTCAAACGTGCCCTGCTAACAACCGAATTCGGCTGTCAGCCGGCGATAGTAAGTCATCGAGGTCTCAAACAATGCGTCGATTTCGTGCCGGCCAGCAAGAAACTGTAATTTTTTTATTACATTTTTATTTATAGGATACTACAGGCCATTGAGGGCCCAAGTAGGAGTGGGGTACAACATACTCCGCGCAAGGTGGTTCTTACGAGATTGGATTGTCGGAGGTAGAAGCGACGATTTTGGCGTTGGAAACGTGTACGTCTTGATAAGATCACACATAGCTAATCTAAAATTCAACTACATATATCTTAATTATCTACATAAAGGCGAAAATTTGTAATGCTCCACTAAGAGTCAGACTTTTCTCACCACGGCTCTTGAGCTGAAAACGAGCAGATAAACGAATATATAAAATAATAAGAATAATAATAACAATGCTTTATTATTATTATTATTATTTCACTGAATGCTTGAAGATGTTGGTAAAAATAACATTTATTAAGTCTCTTAGATCCTAAAGACGGTTAGGTGTTTCATGAGCACAAGCATACTATATTTACCACGTGTAAATTTTGCATGTATTGCAGTTGCCCCGTATAAATTAAGGAAGGAAGGAAGGAAGACAAAAAACGTATTCCAGTTCGGTTTTACAAAAAATGTTTTTTTTGAACAATATTAGAACATTATAACTCACAAACGAATCTTCTGGGAATGCCCAAGGTCCTGAAAATAAAGGGAACGTAATATGAATTGATTTTAACGATCCTTCGGATAGAATATTTTTGCGTGCAATGAAACGTTTCTAGCATACTTCGCGTTGAGCATTCTTAAAAATTTAGGGCGCTTTGTTTATCTGCTGGAAGCCTTTACAACTCTAGATGCGTAACCCTATTTAAAAATTTTATTTGTGTGAGAAATTTCTTTGTCCAATGAAGACACATGAATCATACAAGATATAAAAGAACATATAAGAACCATATAAGACATTTGTGAAAAGTTTATTATATTGTTCTTTTATGTTCTTATATATCTGATATAGTTCTTATATAGTTCCTATGTAATTTTTATGTGGTTATTATATGTTCTTATATATCTTGTATGAAACATATGTGTTTATTGGACAGAAGAAATATCTCATACAAATGGCTTTTTCACTATGGAAACACATCGATTTTGTATCATCAATGGATATAAATCGGAGGAAAAATATTATTATATTCTGTGTTGATGTCGCGTAATAAATACCCAGGTTCCCGAAGTCCAGAAACAGTCGTTAAGATATTTCAATGAGAGTAAATGATAATTAATGTCAAGTTATAGCAAACTACTTCAACATATGAAAAATGACCTTACAACAGCGAGTTTAAGTGGCGATCATATGGCGATAATAACCACTCTGGTCAAACTGAAAGGGCACGTAGATTTTGTAAAATCATGTAAAACGATTAAAAAAAATAAGACTAAAGAACGCAAATGGAAAAATTCTTACCCAATTGTCCTTATCAAAATATCTCCTGTTTACTCTAGCACTTCTTTTGTGTTAGGATGTGATATTGAATTAAAAGGCGCAAAGGACAGACACGGATATGAAGTAGACAGGACGTCGCTACTTCATGTCCGCGTCTGTCCATTGCGCTTTTCAATTCAATATGTTAAACCAACTAGCTCATCTAATATTTTAGGATGTGGTACCTTCACATACAGCAGAGTTTTCAGTAAACTTGTCATATATTTATTTATTTATGTATTATACTATCATGGCCGAAGCATGGGAGTGGTGATTTGGGAACTCAAAGATAATTAAAAGTAGTTATACAGGCTCTAAACGAAAATTAATGAGCAAGTACACCCTTAAACCTAATAAAATAACTGATGGATGCTATAGAAGAGGAAGGCGGTTTAAATCACAGGAGATTTTGGGGATGAAAGAACCCTAGAAAGATCGAGGTACTGTTACATATGGCTATGTCAACCTTGCTGTTATGGTCGAGGCGTGAAGATATATAGATTGGATCATTAATTAGTTGTGCTTTTAGACTGGAATTATTGTAATATATTTGATGAAATAGACATAGACGAGAGATCATGCGCCGGATATAACGGAGGGGTAATGAGAGATTGCATTTCATTGACGTGACCCTCGACATACGATGGTAGTTCGAGGGTATGAAACGAGCTGACCGGTTTTGAACGGCTTCACGAACTGATATAGATAGTTCTAAACCAGGATACCCGACTGAGCATGCACATTCGAGTTTGCTGCGTGCTATAGTGTTATGAAGTAATAATTTTAAAGATAATGGGGCTGAAGAAAAATTGCGTCTTATGTATCCAAACATCCGATTACTGTTGCTTATAACATATTCGGTATGATATTTCCATGATAAGTCAGATGCAATGTGGAGACCTAGGTATTTATGAGATGATACAATTTCAAGGTGATTATCTGACAAATGGTAGAAAAGACAGGGTGTGGTTTAATTGGCGATTCTCATTGCCTTGCACTTGCTAGTATTCAATTTTATTTGTCAAGAATCGCACCACTATTTAATACCCTTAATGTCTGATTGAATTATGTGAACGTCCGAAATGTTGGTGATTTCATGACCAACGACGCAGTCATCAAGAAATAAGTTATATAGAAGAGGGAACTTGAGTTGGGAAGTCGTTTATATGAATCAGGAATAAACAAGGACCAAGGACAGAGCCCTTTGGTACACCGGAGTTAACACTGACAGGTAAAGAGTCATTGCCATTTACTGTTACAAGTTGTGATCGGTTAGTTAGCAAACGCTCTAACCAAAATAAAATATTGGGATCAATATTGACAGCACTGAGCTTGTATAGTATAAGTTTATGGGACTTCTTTTCGAATGCCTTTGAGAAGTCTAAGAAGGAGCTGTGAGTCTGAGATCCCTGATTGAGAGTTGGATGCATGTTATGGGGGATAACTGCAGTCATGTTCAGAAGTCGTCATTAAAAAAGGCACATCCACTCAGGGGTTTTTCAATACGCTAATTGGATTTGCTGTGGATTTGAATGCAGACATGAACATGTAAAGAGCAGCGCGTGACAGTCCTTTTTTATATGCATCTCTGTTGCACAGTCGATATGACGTCAATTAAACTTGACAGCGTTTTGTGTACAAGTAAGTTGTGAGCGCAATTAAACGGGGTTGCACGTCTTTCGAAAGAGCGAGTTCTAACCTCTCCGCTACCTCGTCTGAACGCCACAATATGTGCTCCGAGAAGGCGATTTGCGTGACCCGTCCACAGTCCTGTTGTTGACAGAACCTTCCTTCTGCTTTCGTCCAGGCCCAACGTGTGCAAGCTGAGCAAGGAGGTGAACGACGACGCCGAGGGCAACGGGTCGCTGGCCTTCGCCTTCAACTTCCAGTCGAAGCAGTGCCAGGAGACCGAAGACGCCTTCATCTGCACCACCAAGTGAGTTCGCCCGTCTGCCGGGTCAGAATAAGAAAGACTCGATATGCTCCTAGTATGGACACTCTATTCCTTGATTGCCTTCTGGGCGCCGCCACTTTGTCGTCAGTACAGGGCGGTCGCAATTGGCGATAGTTGCGATCCAAGAATGCGACTCTTTGAGCTTTAGACACAATGTCACAAAGCTTAAAGGGGCACTGACACCCCAAAGGTCGTATTTATTTTTATTGTCTAAAACGATGCAAGTTGCAGTCATAGACACGCAAAAAAAACCGCATCGCGAAAAAAAAAATTTCCCGCGCGCGCGCGCGCCTTTTTATTTTTGGCGTTTGATTTTCCCGCCTCTCGCCTCCTCGCTTCTTTTGATCGGTGACGTCAAAAATCAGGAAATTTAGAAGCTTTGTAGGCGACATCTCTATAACATTTAATAACGGCAATCGTAAAACATGTTTTTTAACGCAATTGCGAACGCACTACCCCAAGTAGCACAACACGCCGGGTTGGGGATGGGGCGGTATTGGCCTGCCGGGATAACGATACCGGCCAGTACCGGAAACGCCCCAAGGGGCGACATTGGCCGGGCCCAATGCCGGAATCCGGCCGGTACTGGGAACTTATTGGGAAACCGGGATGCCGGGAATACGGGATGTTCCCAGCGAGCTCCCGACACAGATCCCCGGCATGGAACCGGTGGTACGGTAGGAAACCATCAGTGTGCCAGCGTGTTTCCGGGTCAGAGCCAGTCCAATTGCGGATTAGTCCCAGCGTAAAAACAGATCAGTGCCAGCATAATTGCAGGTCATTGCCTGCGAAATTGCGGATCAGCACCAGCGTATGCGTTATTCAGTGTACCCACTTGAACTTGGACTTGAACTGAAAAAAGCCGGTTTAGTATTTGTGCAATTTTAAGAAACAATTCTGTGTGAACAATTGACTTTCTCCATGTATACAGTATACTCATGGCAATTACTGTATACTCGTTGAGACGACATGTCCCATTCATCTGTCGCCCAGATGCATATTGTGGGTAGTACAAGAAGGGAACATACAAATTTTTTTTTACCGTGACATTCTTTATTGTGACTCGTGCATCCATAGCAGCTAGCTCCTCAGCCAGAGTGTCCCTCATCGTCAAGGGCGGTTGGAACCACCAGTGGAGTGTCCGTCTTTTTAACTCTATTGCCCTTGCCCGCCTCCCTGCCCGTCAGCCACTTCTGCACCGCGTCCACGCTGCACGAGTGCAACTTTGTATGGCACCTGTAAAGAGAATTGTCAGATCACACAGATTAGTTGAAGGATAGGGGAAGCCAATATCTTGCATATTAGCTACACACAAGGTGCTGTTCACACACTGCAGTTTGTGAGCGTTTACTTTGTGTAAATATAGGTCCCTCACTTAGCCTGCAATTCAAAGGTGACAGAAAGAGAGCACCACAGAGGTGGAGATTGTGCGTTTGGCTACCACGCTAAGGTGCAGATTCTATGGAGGCATATGGCTATTTCACGCAACATCCTATTAATCTGAAATGGGGGGCGAGACGGGGCAAGGGCGAGAAGGGGTGGGGTGCAGAGATGAGTGGTTAAAAAAAGAGCAAAACTTCCCCAACTGACACTCTACAGACCAAGGCCTCTAAATGGTCGTCATTAGATTTTCAACCTGGAAACTAACAGGATAACAAGACAAGAGCAACAAAAACCTTTTTTCACAGTTCCTTCAAGACGCTGCTTTTCAGTATGAAGGTTCCGAGAATGGTAACACAGGAGATATTCATAATAAAAAATGCAAGTCAAATTTAAAAAAAAAAAAAAAAATAACGACAGGAATTGACGACTTAAATTTTGCATATTGCAAGACTTAAGAAGAAACTGAAGCTGTTCTGTATTTGAGGAAGAACACCAAAATCGTCTTGATATGGCATCCAGGATCACGAATATCGAGTTCATTTTTTCAATCTGGTGCACGGAGGCTGCAGAAATTAATTTCTAAAGTACAGCTGAAGCCCCTCCTTCCCGGGGCGTGACGTCATGCTGGGAGTTTTCGGAATTTCTGCTCTCGCTCATCTTCAGCTCCTGTCAAACCTATGCACGTGAACTCTTGTATTTGTAAAAAGGTCAGAAATAGACGCCACAACTGGCATCAGTGTGGAAAAATACAACTGGCAAGCTTGCAATTGCACGCGCCGCCCACACGAGCGACACGTGCTTGGCGCCCCAAAGATCCTAGTACGACGTCACGACTGCTCTGAGGCTTTTCGTGTTTTCTCGCGTCTAGTTACACCTTCGGGGAAAACGAAAGTGATATTCAGATTCACAGGACAAAAATACGCCAGAAGTCACCTATAACTCGTTTTTTTGTCAAAAAGTGTTTCAGTTTCCCTTTAATTGTCAACCTGTTTCAAAGATTGTGCTTGTCTATTGAGCTCCAATAGAGATACCATCATTTTAATAGCTAGTAAAGAATATGCATTACCGATGACCACCTTACACATCATGGCGTCCTTGAACCTTGACTTTCCTTGGTAGCCCAGAAGGGCTGGAGAACTGCTCCTGGACTTGCTTTGAGAACAGGCGTCCCACCATCTCTCGTACCACCTTCTGCAGGTTCTTGCTGTCTCCTAGAGACACGAGCTGCTCCTGCTAGAAAGACAAAATGTGTTCTCAATATGTCAATAAAGTTATTTATATGCAGATACAATGGTATGAACATGTCTCAAGTAAGAGAATGTGAATGCCCAGGTAAATGCAGCAAGCCACACTATACATGCATCAAAATGTTACAATATTTACAAGAGAGAGAATAAAAAATATTAGAATATATGGCATCTCTACCTGTCTTAGACGAAACCAGAAAGATTAAAATATTCCCCTCCATACTCCGCTAAATCTCATTAGTCAGTCAAATTCGTTGCAACGTTCAAATTGTGCAAACGTTTTGACAGATCCTCTTTGCCCATCAGCATCCACTCAGTAATTTTAATAATGTATGTGGTTCTCAAAAAAGTGCATTCAAGACCCTGCGCATCTTGACTTTGTTAAAGCTTAGTCTAGCTGCCGGCTAGTCACCCTACAAATTTATCACCTATTTTACGACTTTACAAAGACTGGAATTGAAAAAGGCATAAAAAGGCAGGAATTGACCAAAACCGTCATCATAGTTGCAAAAAATGGCAACAGCAGCACAGTATGAGTAGTTACCTTTCCATATTTTTGTTTAGTGCTGACTCAGTTGTGGCCCTGTAGGCCAATGAACTAACTTACTCAGCTCAAGCTCGCCTCAGGTAATAATCGCTTGCGCGACTACCGTATGCTATGCCTGGAGACACAGCTACGCATGCACTCACACCCCCTGAATAAAGTGGCGGATGCAATGACAGTTACTCTTTCACCTTGGAAAATTTGATTTCCTCTCATAGGGTGACCTTCGGTTAGGACTGGCTACCATCTCATTTTGGAAATGCACTACTAATGTAAAGATGGAATTAATTAAGATTTATCTGGCAACCCCTTACAAATTTGTTTGGGCATACGCATATGGTGGGCACGCTCAAAAGCGATTTTAGACCAGGCTAAAAGTTATTTTCAAGCATGTACCTTTACTTCTGTAGCAGATGCCGAAAGCACAAATGAATTTATTGCCCTAAATATTTAGATCTCTTGATTATAGCCTCAAGTGAGAACAGGAACAAAACCAAAAGAAGCCCAATATATACTACAGCATATCGATCCTTCTGTCAAGCAAGCATTAAACACAAAAAGCACGCAGGCAGGTTTGTGTGTGCTCCGCACACATACTCACGGCGAGAGTTGTTGCAGGTGCGGAATTTAACTTCTAAGGATATAACGGGCAGAAGTGTCGTAGCAAATCAGCATGATTTATGATTATTTGCAGGCCGACATATTGTAAGCACCCAAAGGCATATATGTTGGGCGATTTTACTTCCCCCGTTGTGAAATGCTTTACTTAAAAATATTTCAAGAAGCGGCAGTTGAAAAAGACATAAAATGCCGTTCAATGAGGATGCACATGAAGGCCTCTTGTCTACACGACCTTCGGGTGGAAAGAACTGTTCAAAAATGTAATGATGCACAAATATTTAATTTTTGGTGGCCACCGTCCATCATTTCTCCCTTCAGTAGCCTCTATGAAACGCAGTTTAACAATTGCAAAAAGTTTACGCAGGCTACTAAAGCTGACTTACAAAACGTGCAACTGGCGTTGCGTCACCTTGACACAATTCTATCGCACGGTTCAGTTTAAGGGTACCCCTTACAATAAATAGCCTTCCATTGTGCATTGGCTGTGCATGCACTCTGCTGTTATAAATAACAGAAGGCCCGTAATGAAGGTAGGGCAACTTACTCATTTTTGATTTGCCACCGACCGTGCTTAAAACATAGTTTGGGTGGGCATCCATTTGAAATGTTACGGTAAAAGGCTTCAGTCCACATTCCAATCCCATTTGCATAAATCTTCAGATAACCCAAGTTAAACCACAAAGTAAGAATTGTAGCCTTATGCCCGTCAATATTGTGAAAAAGAGGACACATAAATACCGGCAGTGTCCTGTTGGTGAAGTTCTTCAGCTGCGCTTCTGCAGCATAAGCTGTTCCATGTTGCGGAGAGGCATCAGGAACAGCTCGGGTGGTTCAGGCCTGGCCAGTTCCTGGGGCGTCGCCTGTTCCCCGGGCCTCGCCTGCTCTCCCTGGTGCTTGAAAGACACCACGTGCCCGAGCACCAGCCCAACAGACTTGCAGTTCCCTGTTCTGCTGCTGTAGGTGCCCATTCTGGATGTGCAGGTCTATCACGGCCTAAGCAGCTGAACGTCGAAGGCTGCAAGATAACCAAAGCATAAGAAAGCATTATCCATTTTGCTGATCAACATTATGCACTGATGATGCGAAGAAACTTTTTCAGAAACTTGGGTTTCGGGAAGTTTCAGAAGAATGCTTGAACCTACAGGTGTTTCGGATGGTTTGGGTAGCTTTGGAACGGTTGCCAGACACAGTGAGTGTTTCAAATTTTTGTAAAAATTTAAGAGAAATTATTTTTTGTATGCAATATTTATAAATTTAATAAAAAAAATGTGTTAATCAAATAAACTTTCTGAAAAGGAGACACAGCCCCAATTTTCAGAACTTCACAGTTTTGGCTTGTACGGTCAAAATGAATGCTTCCAGAAAGTTTTATGATGTTTTTTGACAATCAAAGGAAATAACAATACTGATTCGTCGGCAATGCACGCAAGACGCGCTGCGCTTGGCTGCGATAAGCACCAGTTTAAAAATCTGATATATAGGTCCGTGCCTATTAGGCCTAGCTTGGTGCCTGTACCCTTGTTGGAACTGCCATTTTCTGGGCTTTCAGGACGGCCTTTTTTTTAAACTATCAACCGTCTAAGAATGGGAGAGAATCCCGTTAAGAACACTTGCCCTGGTATAGAAAACGAAATTGGCTGCAAGTGGCTGCTCTGTGGTCACATGATACCTCGCACCTAGGCATATGATGCTTTAGAATGAATTGGCACTTCCAAGTAAAGCACAGGTCATCAATTGCGCCCCTTGTTAAATAGCAGAAGTTCCCAATGCAACTTTTTTTCTATCGTTTCACTTGCAGCATACAGCGCGTAACAGATGATCCACCTTTCTTCGGTTCTGGTAGCAGACGACGCAACGGCGTCTTGTTTCATGCAGCAAATGACACTCTAGGGCAGACAAGCACTCCCTCTTTACTCACGTTAGCAGGCGACGTGTCTGTTAAAGAAAGGTCAGCTCCCTCAGTACAAGCCTACCGAGATCTCAATTTCACAAAACACCAAAATCGGGCCATTAGTACAACATTTCAAGGTACAAACAGAAGCTGCACAGCACGGCGCCGAAGCAAACTTGCTGCACCTAAAAACAAGCCTCTACGCTGTCCGTCGAACCTCTCCAAAGTAGGACAGCACCACGGCCATTCTTGGCAGCATGCAATGCTTTCCCACAGCATTACGAGAAAGTTTTGTGCCCAGTAGCGTATTGAAGGACTCTGTCACCACTGTAATTGTGCATGTGTCACTACGAAGATTTTGGAGCTAACTAAATTGAGCAACGCACGCAAGCTAATCTGGTCAAGCATGCTAACAGAGGGCAGATCAAAAACGTGTGCTAGCACATTATCAGGACTTTAGGTGAAAAGGAACAGTACAAAATAATACTTACTGCATTTCTGCAAACTTGATGCTCTGAACGAAGGCCAGTCAGGGTCTGGTGCTCGGTACGCTCGCACACGAGACAAGATGTCCGCCCCAAAATTTTGCTTGGCCTCACGCCGTTGTTTCATACTCACGTCAAACCACAACAGAGGGACGGGCGCCACCGTTATTTCGTCATTCTCTTCGATGAACAGTACTCCTCCTCACTAGAATAAAAGGCGTGGTCAGACATGATGTTCATTCAAGTTACTTCACACTGTCAGGTCTTCGCAACCTTTAGCATATAATATAATAACTCCATGGCTATATCCCCATGCACGGCCACAATGAAACACGACGGCGTCGCATTCCGGTAACGCCAAATAATAAAAGTAGCAGTAAAAGAGAAAAACGGTGCTCATTTCGCGTAAAGGTCTGTTTACACCATGCTTTGAAGCTTTTTACTTGCAACGGTTTCGTGATACCCAGGTTTTGTGCAAATAGCTTATTTACATCCAGTTTTTCAAGCAATGGCAATGGCGTTTCGACTATACTCCGTTCATTTTTAAGCTGAGACTAGAAGCTCCGCCTTCAACGCAAGCTTTCTGCCCTTGCTAACACAAGTGCGATCATGCAGGCACGCAAAACCAAAGCACTGCAGAAGCCAGCGAGCTCGCACTGAAGGCAGAGATTCTAGTCTCAGCTTAGGGGCGAACGAAGTATACATTCCTTGCATAAGACGACATGCTAGGTAAGGACGGGGCCCTGTGCCATGCCGGTGGTGGACTGCACAACGCGCGGTTGTGCTTACCAAGGCGTAGGATGCCGCTAACTCCCTGGACATACCGTAGAATACCGTGCATCCGCCCATTCCACATTATGCGCCCATTACCAAATTTTTGAGATCTGAGGAAATACGCACAGTACATTTATATGTAAAATTGACGACCGGACAAGCACCCATCCCCCATTTTTTTGCGATTATTTCCAAAGTTTGAGTGCGCGCTTGCCCGGTATTTAACGGTACACCGTATTTTCATGGAAGGAACCTAGTTTTGTTTGATGTGAACTCGGAAAAACGAGCCGAGCTTACGATGATGACGTTTAGCCAGTACGTGCGGAATTTTTCAGCATTGGTGTGATTGCGCTACGAGCAGAAAGTTTCGATATACCGCTAAGTTATAATGCAAAAAAAAAATGTTGTGTCGAAAAAAAAAAAAAAAGTTGTATTGCGTGCCCCAAAATTTGACGAGCGGCTCTAGGAGTCGCGTGCAGAAAAATTGTTACGACTTTGCGAAGTATGGCAAACAATGCAAGGTTACCGTCATAATCTAAAACCTGATGCAAGGATAAATAAAATAACGGACAAGCGTCTCGCGGACGGCACAAACCGATGCCCCGCCAGCAACGTCTCGGCGAGCTAGCATGCCTCCACCAACACGGCGCGGTCGCCCCCGGAGACCGCCTTGATCACCGGACACCGCGCGGTGCCAGCCACCAGTGCTAAACCCCCCCCCCCACACACACACGCACGCACGCACGCACGCGCGCGCACACACACACACACACGCACGCACGCACGCGCGCGCGCGCGCGCGCGCGCACACACACACACGCACGCACGCACGCACGCGCGCACGCGCGCGCACACACACACACTCACATTCACTCACTCACGGATTAAGCGCGACGATGGGATGACGAGCGAGCGGGACGGTGAGACGACGCTCCTGACGCCCGACTCCTACTTCTATCTTCTCCCCCACTTTTCTCCCCTCACCCTACCCCAAGTCAGTGACAAATGCGCCTAGCGCGCGTACACGATTGACTCTATCCCCCCCTTAATTTTACTTCAACGCTTACAACAACACACGGAGGCAACGCCGACCGATCGCAGTCTCGCCGGGCTAGCGGTGCGACACTCGTCCATACTCGGCCGGGAGCCCCGAAGGTGCGACTCGAAGCGTGGAAACAGCGCGATGCAACGAAAGGCAAAGGGCATCTACACTACGAACGGGCAGAAGCCGATGCGAAAACGTGCGCGAACGTAAACAGAAAAGTGCCGCCGCTCGCCACTACGAAATAATACGCGGCCGCATCCCTTTCCTGCTGCTCGTACTTTCTCTTACTTGACGGCTACTCTGTCTTGCGGGACATGCCGACGAAACGATCGTCGGGATACGGCGAAGGGCCGTCAACACCGTCGAGTCAACCAACAGAAAGCGTTGTTGAGCGGAAGTTGGTTTACTAGGCCTACATACGACGAAACCGACAGAACACGAACATCAAAATCAAAGCACAGGCGGTAACTTCAAGCGACTTCTGCCTCGCATAGATTTACATGCAGCGCTTTCACTCGCCACCACGGTCACATACAATTTTTCAACCCTGGAGCCACCGTACCTGAACCATGCCGCGAACCACTCCAAGGTCCCGCTCGCCATTTGTTTTCGCTCACCTTGTCCGGCTTTGGATTGGATGCTGGATCGGCTGTGTAGCAAAGTCCATCAACAGCTGGCTCGATGTTGGATGAGGTCTGTTCTAGTCTAAACACGAAGTCGCAAATATATAATTGTGCTACTGTGCTACTCTATAAAAAAAAAAAAAAGAAAAAAGAAACGGGGGCTCGAAGAAATACACGACGCTTCGACGAAGTGCCCTCTGGGAACTAGTTGGCCACTCAGTTTCGGTTTCGATTGAGCAGCTTCCTTTCATGCTATCACGCCGTGACCGAATGCGCCGCTCGAGTTTTCGATTATCTGACTTTTCACGAATGTACAATACATTCATTCTCGAACAAAACAAAACGAAAACTGGGGCAATTTCCTTGCACACAAATTACTGCACACAAATTACTATGATGTCTTCCTCGTGTCATCATATATCGCCCACTCAAATTTTACGCTGATAGGAAATTAGGTTTTCGCAAACGCTGAGGTCGGCTAGCTACGACAGAGGCTCCAACAAGCGTCTCCTACTCTTCGCTAAGCCTTTTGGACGAGCTTTTACTGACGCCCAAGATCTGTGTCTGGACGGTGTGGGTGAAAATATCTCGGCATACTCAGCCAGGAAGAAAGCAAACATATAAATATTACGGCCATTAGCAACCGTCAAATGCGCTTTGAATAATTTCGTTCCTTTGGCACACCGCATAGAGGTTCACGCCCGTCCGACGCACTTCCGGCGAACGGTGCGACATTCTTCACACAATTGCTCGACTTTTGCTTTCTTAAAAAGGTTTGTGTGTGGGAATGTGCCTATATGATTGCAGAAAAATTTTATGTGCGTACGCGATGTTGAATATTAGTGGAATGCAAGCGGGTGGGGACTTAGCTTCGTGCAGTGCTGCGGGTCAGTGCAGATAAGAGATAAGATGTGTGTTCAAATTGAGCTTTTCAATGGCGCCCCCAAGTTTTACCTCACGTACTTAGGCGTATTAAGAAAAAGAGTAGTTGCAAAAAATAATATTTCGTCTATGGACGCACAAAACAAACTTCCTGACCAGCTGTAAAGGGTCGAGTTTGATGTATGCAAACTTATTGGTCGTTACAGCTTGTTGACTCGTAGACAAGCAAGATACCCGAGCTACGCAGCGTCGAGATTTCCAGCACTGGCTCGTTCACATATATCTCGAAACGCAAACCGAAAGGCTCTATAGTGTAGAAAAATGCAACAAGCATGTGTGAAGACAAGCTATACGTCTCGGGCTTATGCTATAGATTCGAGGTCTGGCCATTTAGGTTAGTTTAGAGACCAAAAATGATGCTCTCGTGACCAAAAAACGTGAGATCACGGCCGTTAATAGTCCACGCTGCCGATCGAAACCGAAACCATGCCACTCTCCTCCCTGGCCAACTAGTTTCCAAAGAGCAACGTGCGCCGTGTTGCACGCAGGGGTTTATGGAAGTAGTCCATAGAATCCCCTAGCAGTGGTAGCGAGAAGCAGATCTGGTTTTAATAAGCGCGTAAGAGTTAAATGTAGTGACCCTTTCTGGTTGAATATAGGGTGCACGTGATGTTTTGATTGTGATCATGCAGAAAGATGTAAGAAACGAATGTGCCGCCTGAACTGTGTCTTCCTCGGACAGACCGCTCGGACCCGGAGTAGTTCTCCGCGCAGCCTTTTTCGGGGGAGTACGATCTGTAGTCACTCGCAACATTTCAGTTTCGTTATCAACGTTGCCGCGGGGGAATGAAGGAGTTTCGCTGTTTTTTTTGTTTCGATTTCTGGGTGGGCTCTCTTGCTGTGCTTGCTTTCGTTCCTCTTGTCATGACCGACTGGCTCGAGCATACTGCGGCGCTGACGTCGCTGCAGTTAATTTGAGGAGGTAAAAGAAAACGCAGTAGCAGCGAAATCAGCGACAGCGACGAAGATACCAACTTAGCTCCAGCTCGAGTGACGACGAGGCAGCCGTTCTCGGCGAAGTCTTCGCCGACTCATTCGCCTTGCCAGCGAAGAGGCCCAAGATATGGCGTTACGTCGAAGACGTTGTGCGCACCTATTCGGATGAAGAGCTAGGTATGTCGTTTGCTAGAAGACAATACGACAAATTCCCCTCAGATGGAACTCGCCTTCCGAGATGACGGTCGGTTTACGGCATACGTGTTTGGTATTGCTTAATAGACCCTTTGCAAAACGTACAGCGCCACGACGGCAGGAAATTTTGGGAACCCTCGGTACAGATCACGCGCACGCGCTTTCTCGTTGCGCCTCCGCGACTGCGCGCGCGTCCCGGCAGCTACCGCCAGCAGCCGTTGCAGCCATCCCGCCGAGTCGTACGTCGTTGCCGGCGTATACCGTATCTGTGGCAGCGTAAAGGCATCGCGACAGGTGAACTCATTCCAATACGTTATTCGTCGGAACTTACCTTCACGTATTGAAGTGTCACCAAATCCATCTAGTTTGCACCGCAACCATGGCAGGTTTCGACCAGGTTCGACAAAGCGTTGGTGCAGCAGACGACAGATTCGGTACAAAAGAAAGGGATACGAAAGGGGCAGCCGTCGGATCGCCGCTCGCCCAACCAACGGCCCAACTCGGCTGCTTTGTTGCCGTGGTAACCTGTGCCTGCTCGCATATGCCACGTGGAAGCCGGAGGGGGGGCGTACCGAGGACTCCCATTATTTGAAGCGCGGCGCGCACGGGCTTTTGGGATTTTTGCAAAGGGCCTATTGCATCCTGCGGCTCGTACAAAAGCACTTGTAGTTGTCTTCATCGGGTTTATATAACTGTAAGGAAAAATAAATACTGCCTCAACGTCGGGGTCACCGTTAATAAAGTAGTAACAATCAACATTTTTGTCAAAGCATGAAGTTCCGATCAGAACTTCATGCTTTCAGCAAGATAGCAATGGGAACCGAAACTGTTAAAAAGCGAGGGCAGACGCTATGAAAGCGGTGGCAGCGCGTGCAACTGGGTGGATCGCTTACTGAGGCCGACCGCTCAACGACTGCTTGCGCGGAGCGCTCGGCATCTGCCTGGGCGAAGGGCTGGATCGCGCATCCCCGCTTGGTCGCTGCAGCTGCAGCGCGAGAGTGAAGCCACCGATCGGCGATTTTGCATGTTGAAAAATCGCGTTTTTGGAGCGTTCCGGAGGCTGGCGGCAACATGCTGAAGACACGTTTTCTACTCGTTCGTAGTCATTCGTCGAAGAAGCTCTTTAAAACCCGGTGTAAGCCCTGAGACTTGTCGTTGAGAACATGTGGAAGCGCAGTGCCGCAGTAAAATGCCCAACTCATCGAAAGCAAGTTTCGCCGCCACGATGCAACGCGCAGGTCACGAGTGACCCGCGCGTTGCATCATTGGACTTTTTTCATAATGCAACGTGCGGGACCCTTGTGACGTCACACGTGACGTCAATTGTTACGTCATTATAGGAAACGTCCCATAATGCAATGCGCGCGGGTCACGAATGCGACTGCACATTGCATTATAGGACGTTTCCCATGACTCAACGCGTAGTTACGCCGACGGCGACGTTGGCGTCGCCGGCCCGCGCGTTGCATCATGAGACGCTTCCCATAATGCAATGCGCGGGTCACAAATGAGACGGCGCGTTGCATTATGGGACGTTTCCCATAACCCAACGCGCGGTTACGCCAACGGCGATGTTGGCGTCGCCGTCGCCGACCGTGCGTTGCATCATGGGACGCTTCCCATAATGCAACGCGCGGGACCCTCGTGACGCCACACACGCCGTCATTATGGGACGTTTCCCATAATGAAATGCGCGGTTACGCCGACGCCGACGGCGACTGCGACGGTGATGCCGCTCAAGCCGGAAACGGGCGCCTAGAGCTGCTCTCTAAAAAATTAATAGATGTAAACCAAATTAAATTTTCATTCCACAGCCATGTTTGATCCCGTCTTTTTTAACAAAACTGAAATAAGCCTTTGTTAAGTGGTTTAAGGATGACGCGGCGTTAATACTAGGCCAAGGATAATATTAGGTGTCACCTTTTAGCACATTGAAGACATACCCAAACTAACGGTCATTTGTAACCATCATATAGTTTCCATATCAGCGAAAAAGCCATGTCGGTTACATATCAAAACTTGCATGGCTCGAATGGCCTGTGAAAGCAGCGAAAAAACGATGTCGGCCAGTCACCGAAAACTCAGTGGCTGAACTGGCCGGTGATAACAGAAAGAAAACGATGTCGGCCAGTCAGCGGAGACTCCACGGCTGGACTGGCCGCTGACTACAGCAAGAAAACGATGTCGGCCAGTCACCGGAAACTCCACGGCTAGACTGGCCAGTGACTACAGCAAGAAAACAATATCGGCCAGTCACCGGAAACTCCATGGCTAGACTGGCCGGTGACTACAGCAAGAAAACGATGTCGGCCAGTCACCGGAAACTCCATGGCTAGACTGGCCGGTGACTACAGCAAGAAAACGATGTCGGCCGGTATCGGGAACTTTCCGGCTGGTGCTGGCCAGTTTAGACAACGAGTCCCCGATATCGGCCGGCGTCGGTTTCTCACCGGCGTCCCTGGCCGGGATCCGCCGTACAGCTCCCGGTACTGGCCGACGTAATCCCAGTATCGGCCGACATGGTGTGCTACCTGGGACGGCCCTTCTTTTTGAAATACCAAAAATCGGGAGTTCGTTGTGGTGCCGTCTCCTGGATTTGTATCCTCCAACGGAAAACAGGCGACACCGCTCAAAACCGGTCCGCCGAAACGCCGCCGCTCACTCCTTTCCTCCTCGCTTTGGGTCGCCATGGCAACAGCAGGGAGTGGTGAAAGATAGTCGACTCTCAGGTCTCCGCGATTTTTGACGTCAAGGCACCGGCGCCGATCGCGCGGGAACTTCGAATTCGGCATTTGGAAATTGTTTTTTTACTTCACAAATACTGAATTCCCAAATTTCAAATTTTGAGGGTAATGTCCCGGCATCGTTTTCAATCGTTTCGGATAATAAAAAAAAATATGATTTTGATGTGTCAGTGCCCCTATATCTTTTCGCTCTGTCGTATACTGTTGAACACTAGAGGAGGGAAAGCTTTAGATAACTGGTCACAATGATTCAAAGCACCGAGGTGGCTGAAGTTTCGGTGTACTCTCAAGCGTACCGTTGTGACTCTTGTCAGAGGGAAACGTGGCCTACTAAGGGGCGGCTAGCCAACTGTTCATACTACTCGTTAGAATTATGATGCCTCTAGAGACTGTATCCATATGACGCTAGTTTGGACCGACTTGAGTGGAGGTCGTCGCATCGAGGATAAGATGTACTTCGATGGTCTTTTTTTTTTTCTTTTTTTTTTTGTTTGGGCGAGCATTGTGGGACAAAAGCTGCACTGGCAATATTGCGGCAAAATAATTTTGTCGATGAAATGTATTAAACGTGAATTAGATATGCATCAATAAGGAACCAAAATGCTACAAAAATTTAATATCTTGCAAAAAAAAAAAAAAAGAACAAGCGCTGTGCATAACTTACCATATGTTCCTTGAAATGAAACTACTTGATTTGTTTTTTGTTCCTTTCCTTCAGTAGTAGTTCATTGTACGTATTCCTAAAATATAAGCCGGTATGCTGTTAACTGTGAGCGGAGCATTGAACACTCTTTGTGGTCCTTACGGCTTCCCTTTGCCTTAAGTGGCTGTAAACATAATACTATGTTGTATTGACGGTTTAGAACAAAAACATTGCACTATGGCAGGCACCAAGAACACCGTCGATTGCACGCGATCTATAATTCACACACTTTAGGAGCCTACTGTGTTCTCTGGTTTTCTAAATAAAGCGCGAAGTGTTTGTGTTCGTCGCTACTACTTTACCGACCTCAGTTAACCATTAGCTGCAGACATCTTTTTGACCTTAAAGGAGTCATGAAACGCTTTTTCAACTTTTTTCTGTTTAGCTTTCCTCCTCAACTCATAAATCGCGCATTGTACCAAACAGTTCAAGAAGTCGGAAAGAAGGGAGTCCCCTCTTGCTCGGAATCTTGCTTGTGTAGCCCGGACACAGCCATTGTCCCCCTAGAAGATTAGCCCGTCGCTGAAAATTCCGACTAGTTGCTTTCCCCACCCCGTTCACCCCGAAGCTGACAGTGCTGTGGAAGCTACGTGCTCGTTGGGCCAGCCACACATTTTCCACGTGATCACGCCCTCTCGCGCATACCGACCCGCAGAGAATGAGATCAGGTGATGAAAGGGAGGCGGCTGATTGGTCCGGCAAGCGCGTAGCTTCCACCGCAATGTCAGCTTAGGGGTAAAGGGATTAAGTGAGGTCCGGTGTCGTGTGACGTGCGCTTGGGCCCTGGTGACGCGCTGCGGGGGCCCGGTTATGGTGGCTAGTAGCCCGGTGACGCGCTGCGGGGTCCGCGGATGTATCACAGTGAAAAGGCAGAGTTTACGAAGGGAAGGAGGTACGAAATAGTCCGCTATGTTTTGCAAATTTTTGTAGCGAAAGTCAGGCTTCTGACTTTCTACCTTTGTTCTTTTGGCCCACTGAACGATGTGCTATTAGTAAAATCCCAATATAAATTGATTTACTCCAGCCCAAAATTCGTTTCATGGGTCTTTTAACAACATATTCACCTTCGCGCTTTTAACGAAACCATATGCGCAGTACAGTGATGGGGATGAAGGTTCTGTAGCAAACTTTTTCCGTGACTCGTAATTCAGCGCAATCTGTTTGCTGATGTCACTTATTAGCTCACCACTCTCCGTGAACAATGTGCATCGTATTAGACAGTGTAAACCGATGACCTACTAATAAAGCTGCGTGTCGCTCGACTCCGTTCTCCACCCACGCCACGCTCAAAGTAAGCGTAGCCTTCGGTTCAAGGCTGGTGACATGGTTGGCCGATCAAGCACACATCTCGTTCTCCACATCTACGTTTGTGTTTCGGACCTTCATTTTCATTACGTCGGCTCTTTTGCTAATATGGAGTATCTTCTGCACTGCGCTGTAAAAAAACAGAATTGAAGAGAAAAAAGCAGAACCTAAACTTAGGGAGATCTATTTGAATTCCCCGCAATTTATAGGTCTTTCTTGATGACGGGTTGCTTAAGAATGAAGCATCCCATTGTTTGTCTATATCAAGTACCTGGTAGGTTCTGACTGGTAGTTTGCTCGTTTAGACCCTGTTAAAGTACGAGTTACGCTATCGAGCACTTTCCTGAATAATATTAGCATTAGAGTTAGTGACCCGCGTCCTCGGCGGTTGATATGTCAACGTGGAAGTTCTTGGAGAGCTGTGATGTCTATGGGTCGTTGGAAAGAGATCAACAGTCGGCGATTAATAAAGAAACAGAAGGCGTTGCTTATGATGTTCACGCCTTTTGCTTCGTGGTTCGTCGTTGGACTTTCTTATCGGCTAATGCCGTGACCTGATTCGCTGCGAAGCGATGGTAAGATGTTCGCGGATGGCCGCGTCATGCGCTTCTGTAGATGTCAGGGACCCTAGATGGCAAGCACCGTGCTTTTATATTTACTTTTCCTCTTATTTCCGTGCTTACAGAATCAGGACGATGAACGAGAGCAAGACCACGACGGAGACCTTTGTCTGTTGCCACGGCTTCGTTCGCAGGAAGGATGGTGCTGCCGGCTGTATGCAAGGTACTCCGGCTTACCACTGCCTCGTTACACCGATGACGCGCAGCTTGCGTCGATCATCCGGTCGAAGACATTTCATAGCCGCGTTTACATAACGGCGACACTCTCATGTCTGATCAGACGTGGATGGCTTGGGGATTGGGAATTCACGTTTTCATGTTTCTCAACAAATTTGCTGGTACTATCTATCGACTATCTCAGACCCAACTATAACCTCGTCAGATCGCCTAGCCTTTTAAGGCTTTGGCGCTTAGGCTTCTGGTGAGGTTCGGGTCGAAGTAAAAGGGCAATAACTTTTCGACACCTCGATAATGCGCAGTTGTAGATGCAGATAAAAAAAAAAGAAAAGTGCAGAACCGTGAATATTTGCAGAACGTTTCAATACAGGCGCCGTCGATTTTTACTTTATGCGAGGAAGAGCAAATGCGAAAGTTGGACGAAGGGGTCAAATTTAATTCAAACTTATTCTTGTTAGCTTTTATTAATACAGTCAGGCGCAGGTCAGGCGTTAGTCAGGCGTATAATTAGCTCCGCTGATTTCAAGAAGCAAGTGTTTGTGCTTCTGCATATTGCCAGAAATGACAAGCTGCCCGAGTCGAGCAGTTTCCAGGCGCAGAAAGCTGGAACTCTTTCGCGGTTTCTTTGGAATGTTCTAGACTGTGAACGTTATCGGCTTCCCATTCCAAATCTGGACGAGGGGAGCGGGCAGCTGGAACGCAGCCAACCCGGTTGCGCGAACGTAGGATCGTTTCCTCATCAGATTAAAGTGGAGCTGCGCAAGGGATCTAAGTTTTGAGAGATGGACGCGGCAGAAGTTCACCGACTGACATTTCAGATAGTCTGTTGCTATGCTCATTGACAGCTTAACCAAACCAGGAGTTGTTTATAGTGTTCACGCTTCTTGCTTCGTGATTTCTTCCTGGTCAATCATATCAACTAATGTCAAATAATGAGATAATAAGTTGTCAGTGTCTATAGTCAACTCCGAGTGCTCAGTTAGAAAATATTTTTCTCTAGACTCAAATCAAGGATCGAATCGTCGTCGAAGAAACATCGCAAGTAGTCTCACTTTTTTTAAAGTAACGTAGCCGCGTAACAGTGCCGCATAACACATAACGCGCGTTCACGCGAATGCCCATACATCGTCACTCTAGAAATGATGACGATGTATGAGCGAATGCCCATACATCGTCACCCATACATCGTCACTCAAGAAAAAAATGAAAGCCGCTTACAACTCCCTGTAACGCCGAATTAGAGCGCAGCTCTTGAGGAGGAGGAGGGAAGGGTACTGGGGGGGGGGGGTTAAACTAACCAGGGGGGGGTCACGTTACCTTGGGGGTCACGTGACCCCCAATGCCGATGATGTCATCACTGACGTCACTGATGACGTCATCAGTGACGATGACGATGCGGGTACCGATGACGTCATTAGTGACGTCACTGATGACTTCACCAGTGATAATGACGATGACGATGCGAATGTCGGTGACGTCATCAGTGACGTCGCTGATGACGTCATCAGTGATGATGACGATGACGATGCGGATGCCGGTGACGACATCAGTGACGTCACTGATGACGTCATCAGTGATGATGACGATGACAATGCGGATGTCGGTGACGTAATCAGTGATGATGACGATGACGATGTGGATGCCGGTGACGTCATCAGTGATGATGACGATGACGATGTGGATGCCGGTGACGTCATCAGTGATGATGACGATGACGATGTGGATGCCGGTGACGTCATCAGTGATGATGACGATGACGATGCGGATGCCGGTGACGTCATCAGTGATGATGACGATGTGGATGCCGGTGACGTCATCAGTGATGATGACGATGACGATGTGGATGCCGGTGACGTCATCAGTGATGATGACGATGACGATGCGGATGCCGGTGACGTCATCAGTGATGACGATGACGATGTGGATGCCGGTGACGTCATCAGTGATGATGACGATGACGATGTGGATGCCGGTGACGTCATCAGTGATGATGACGATGACGATGTGGATGCCGGTGACGTCATCAGTGACGATGACGTCATCGGGGGGTCACGCGACATCGGCGGGGGTCACGTGACCTCGAGGAGGGGGCCACGTGACCTCAGGGGAGTCACGTGACTTCGGGGGGTCACGTGACCCCCCACGAGGTCACGTGACCTTGGTGGAGGGCTCGCGCGGTGCATTATGGGACATTTCCCATGATGCACCGCGCGGTTACGCCGACGCCGACGCCGACGGCGACGCCGCTCAAGCCGGAAACGGGCCCCTAAGAGCTGCGCTCTAAAAAAAAAAAGTCAACGTGCAGGCGAATTGGTTTGTATTAATCACGATGTTTAGACCCCGAGGCAGGGAAGGAAATTCGAAGATATTCGAAAAAAAAAGAAAGGTTGCAGACCAAGCGTCTCAATCTTCTTTCTTCTGTTTCTTCTAAGATATCTTCGAGGTTTCTTCCCTGTCTCAGGGTGCTTAAACATCACGATTAGGAGCTATTCCATCTTTATTGTTAACGCTTGAGACTATTTGATGCAATGTTACCTTTAAAACGTTCAGTGCAATCTTCCCGTGCAATTTTGATCGCCAATATTGGAATTGGTGAGAACGTAAACCATGGGGGTTCCTATACTAAACTGACAAATCTGAATCTTGCACACGCTGGCGAGGAATGTCCATCCTTCACTATGGTCACTGACAGGTTAAGAAACTGAGGACGTGGTGAGTAGCGGGAATCTTAGTATCGCCCTAGAGCCAATTTGATTGCGCCATTAGAACGCCCAAGAATGAATCACAAAAGCTAGAAACGTGAACATAATTAGCCGTGCTTTTCGCGAGCCGTCGGTTTCTTTAGACCATTCGATAGGGAAGAACTGTAAATAAAATCGTACCAGGTTTTTTAATGTGCAGTGTCATTTCTTACGCGACAATAGTACTTTGTCATCATTCGCGGAGATCCACATTCATTTGAAGCAAGCAGTGGACTAGGATTTCTAGGAGGGATTTTGCCTCGGAGGCCACATATAGGCGACTGGGATAGGGGAGATATCATCGATGGGCGTCCTTATAGAATCGCGAAGTCGCGAACTCAGAAACGAATCCCATCTCTGAGCTAGAGGAACACGTGATGAAGGGAACAAAAACAGATCCCCCGAAGAGAAACACCTCTGCATACATATGGCGAAATGTTCTGGTTTCTGGGAATTGCGTTGAATAGTCTGCCCTGAAAGGCTTGAACTGGTTGGTAAAGCATAGCCTAGAAAAAATAAGACTTTAAATTGAAAGTTTAATGAAAACACACGCAAGAACTGCCGACCACAATAAACACCACATTATTTTATGAAACTTTCAGCTGTATGCCAGAGCTCTACTGTTTGTGACTTCTACTTGTCTGTCGTCTGGTATCTGCGATACAAAACCCCCAATACTGGTGCATATGCACGTACGTTGTTTACTATGGAATGTATGCACCACCAGTAAGCTATACCTCAGGATTTAGTGTATTCATTATCCAGCCTGTAGATTGGTCAGCAATAAGTTAGACCCGAGAACATACGCCACAACGTGAATAATTCTGAAAACTTCGTGTCGTCGTTGCAGTGGATCTGAAGGACCTGATGACTACCATGAAGGACATTGGTGCTTCCAAGTTCGTTGACGTCATTGAAGACAACAAACTGGACGAGGAATTGAAGAAGGAAAATGTGACCATCTTCAGCCCGACCAACATCGCACTCAAGGACATTGAGCAAACGGTAGGTTCTCAAAGCTCCCTCGCTTTCAGATTCAGTGGTACAATTAGAATGAGTAAGACCGACCCAAGGTGGGCAGTCTCAATTCCTTTGTTAACAATGGGACGCGCTGCTCTGTCGTCATGGCACTGCTGTGGCGCTGCTGTCGGCGCGGCGCGTGGGCAGACGCTTCGCTTCACGCAAATCTGGTTTCAGGGCATGCGCGTTGTCCACACGTGGTGAGGTCAAACGCGGCTTTGTTTGAGAAAAGAGCTTTTGTGTACAGTAAATCGACGCGTTAAGGCCGAAACGAGGATCTCTGCCGTTCTCAAGTTATCAATGAATCGTAAAGGCAGGAATTGCTTCTGGAAATGACATGACGCCATCAGGGGCTCAAACTCGTCAAGCACAAAGTTGGGGCCGAAGTTTACGGAGCCAACCGATTGGACTATCACGATGATGACTTGGTGCTTTTGTCGCCAGCGTCCTTTCGCTGCGCTTCGTGAACTTGCGGCTCCAACTTTGTGTTTGACGAGTTTAGGGCCCTAGAGGTGGAGCCAGGAATGAGGAGGGACACGCCTCCAACGACCATCAAAACCACAGCTGTCTTGGCCAGAAAAAAAAAAAAAAATCAGCACCGTATGTTTGAGTTTTAGTGAAACGAGGATAGCCTCCTACAACGTTATCACGCTATCCGATTCAGCCGGATCAACGTAAGCCGCTTGTCGCGACGGTTTCAGAATGAGGTGACGAGCAGCCAGGACGAAGAGCAGGGCAAGATGGTCAAAGGTCACGTCGTGAAAGGCATGCTGAGGACGAGCGACTTCCGCGACGAGATGGTTCTCGAAACCCTGGACGGGAGGTCTTCCATCCGCATCAACGAGTTTTACAACCCTGCCAAGGTAAGTTGGAAATTTCTGATATTATCGCAGCGTTTATAACAGAAAGATACTCGAAGGAGTCCGCGTTTGGGTGGGACTCCCTTTCAGTTAATAAGAACTCGAGACCCCGCCGTGTACAGTGTGTCCCGCGCTAGCTTCTGCTAGTGGCGTAGAAACCTAGTACTTTGGCCTTCTTATCTAAGACTTGTAGCATGCGGCCACAGTGTAAGAGGAATAGCCTTTTCAGCTGACTTGTGTACTTGCCCCTTGCTCTGTGGCAGCTGATGACGGCCAACTGCGTGCCGATCGTGTCGACCAACAACCTGGCGACCAATGGCGTGGTGCACGTGGTGGACGAGGCCCTGCCATCGCCCAACATGACCCTGCTCGAGATGATCAAGACCGACCCGCAGTTCAGCATCCTCAGAACGCGTACGTACACCGTGTACACGGAGTCATGCGCGTTTGGCCCTTGGCTTCTGCGCGAACGCGACTAAAGACCGAATAGTGCTTGGTTCTACAATTTAAGCGTATATAGGCTTACACCATATTGGTGTAAGCCTATAGGATGCGAACATGGCGTTTACGGCCATGCCTAGGTATGATAAGTCAAAACATTTCAAATCATTATATGGAATAAACTTGGTCGAGAATTTTTTTTACGGGTCGTAGAAAAAGTTATTGTCACTGTGTGCAGCGCGACACAAAATTTAGGGTACGGTCTTTATTATATATTTTTTTTCAGTACTGCCGTCCTCCGACCTCGAGACTATGCTTTCCGACACGTCTGGCCACCACACCGTGCTGGCGCCCAACGACGACGCCTTCTCCAAGGTTGACAGCGAAACGCTGAAGAAGTGGCAGAATGGCGAGGCCTGCGTGGGCAGTGAGTACTCGAATGTTCGCTCGTCCCCGGGTCTGTACTCCGTTTCATACTAGGTTCCACCGCAGCCAACTCTACAATCCAAACAGAAATCAAACAAACAATGACAAAGAAAACAACAACAAATATTTATGCATTGTGACGGCGTCCGTTGTCTCGATGGGTTTCCTATCAACGGCCAAGCCAATCAGCACGAGAAAGCAGGATCGCGGTGCATTCAATGTGCGTGATTGATTCGGCCGGTGATAGCAAAAGTGCCAAAGACGACGGGCGCCAAAACAATCTGGAGAGCAAGTCGCCTGCTTCTTGCGCGGGGAGAGGGGGGGGGGGGGGGGTGTTTCGGTGAGGTCAGAACGACGCCGAGTTGTGATTAGTTTTGATTGGAAGGATAGTAGGTAGACCTCAGGGCTAGATGCATATAGGCCTACCCACTATTTTCTCAGTCAGCCAATACGAGGTCGGCGTTCTGACATCATCGCAACCCCTGTGCAAGAAGCTGACAAACTTGCGCTCCACTTACACTTTCTTCGCTGCTCGATTTGCTCCGTCAGATTGAAGCGTTTACTGAGGTCGAACCTAATGTGAAACAGGGTTTAGTGTTACAAAGAAAAAAACAAAGGGAATGAGATCGACCTTTATCTCGGGGGGTATGGCTTGCTTTCAACGGAAGATAGACATTTTTTTAATAATTATGTTAAAGTCCTACGTTTATTTTTGAGAGCAGCGAAGCGGAGATTTATCCACTTGGCTGCAAGCAAATTTAATTTCGCCAGTGACTTTTGTGCGTCTATTTAGGTGGCCAATACTATAAGATGCTGTCAGTTGGCTTTCAAGTGATGCAACACGCCGCTTCTCAATTCACCTTTTAACGCGAGGTAAAGGATATTCGCAGACCCCGATAGACCCGAAAGCCAGAGCCCAACTGAAGAGTCGGATTAGGCTAGGGTCAATTTATAAGAGCAAAACGCCGAGGTTGGGCGCGGGCCGCTTTGCACAAACTGCAATTTTGACTAAATAAGAACGCGTCTTATCTTATCACGTTGAAAGAGCATATTGCTTATTACTCGCATGCGGCCATAAATTGGTGTTGCGAAAGGAAAATGAATTGATTCAAACTGCTTCTGAAAAAATATTTAGTTTGTTTAGAGCTACCCTGTTAAAATATATTAAAGATACACGTCTTAAAGATAGGCTTCGCAAATAATTAAAGATGTTTGGCAAAGAGTGCACCGATCGCCTGGGAATTTTATTACACATATGTGCGTGTTTCTCGGGATCTTCACAAACCCTCGAGCAGAGTATTGATATGTCACCTGACGTCAATCAGGAACTATCAGGTTCCCGTGACACTAAATACGTTTCACATAAGGTGTCTCGTAAGCATGAACACCGAGCAGGTAAAGATGATTGATGCATCTAAGGAAGTGGTCTAGCGGCGGAGTAGGCTAGTCAGAGTGTGTGACGTACATCTTTATTCTGCCCACCATCTACTTCATTCTCTTCCCGCTCGCGGCACCTCCAGTCCGTTCCTTCTTTCACAGCCAACATGACATACTATACCCCCGAGGTAAAAGGCTGCTTATTTTTCTCGGGCGTGAATCGGACGAAGGCTTCAGCTTCCGGTACATCTGTTGTAGCGGGATCTGGTTGTGAAACAGCTCTCTTCAGCTCAGAGGCGTTTCAAAAGTTTCCATGCTCGTTTCCAGGTCTGAGTGCCTTCTCGACCGTCATTGTAGGATCAAATAAATCGAACTGCTCTTTACTGCATATCCTGGTTAAAAACACACACGCTATTTCTATTCACGAATGCAGAGCTGCTACGGGGCCACGTGCTGTCCCACGTGATCTGCTCGATGGCGGTGCCCTCATCGGCGCGCGTGCGCAACTTGAACAACGAGCCTGTGACCCTCGAGCGGGACGGCGACAAGCTCTTGGCCGATGGTAGCGCCGTAGTCGCCCGCGACCTCATGGCCACCAACGGTGTCATGCACGTCATTGACCAGCTCATGATGTCCCAAGAGAGTGAGTTAGGCCCCCATCACGCCTTTACACTGCGCGACACTGTTAGCGCGAGCGAGAGATCGCCGGCTTTTTGTTTTTCTTATAGAATTCAGTCTGTTATCACAACTACTAGTGTGATGAGAACCGCTCAATCGGGCCACTATAAAGCAGCACGCCAGAGAAACGCCCGACTTGGCACAAGTTTGGCAATCCTAAAGGTCTAACTTGGGCCTAATAAAGTTTCGCTTCAAGGTATTAGTTAGCGGCGAAGTATCCTTTCCTCTGTTTTCTTTTGGCTTTTCTCCCTTGACTACATAATCGCCGAAGTGCCAGATGAGTCTAAGATTCCACGTATCAACAGAAGAACTAGAAGTGAAGCCTAATTCTGGCATTCCTTTGGCAATTTTGGATCAAAGGTGCCACATGAAAACCGAACGACCTGAAGTGAAGCCTTACTCTGTCACTTGTTTGGCGATTTAGGCCAAAAAATGCCAGATACCCAGACTTTGACTTTAGCACGATACCCAGACTTTGGCCAAATAAGGTCAAGTTTGGCTCCGTCTTGGCTTATTCGGGATTTTCGAGGCTTTAAATTCCCGGACAAAATCCAAATTTCAATCGAAGGAACTGCACGTGCTACCTGGGTAAGCTAAGCGATAAAGTATAATGCCCGTCAATACCTTTTCAAAGTGAGAAAATTGAAAAGCGTCGATGTCGTGTTCGTGCTAAGAGTGTCGCTCAGTGTACACTGTACGCAATACTGTTAGCCAATGCACGAGTTGGACTTTTTATTTTTTTCCTTTTACTTTAAAAGGGTACTTGTAGGCGCAGTACAGAAAAAGATTTGAAATAAAATTGTCACCGTTTTTAATTGCAATTTTTGCAGAATTACCTCTCTTCTGTGATTTTGCTGACTTATTAAAATCTGTGACATACACAGTTTTTAGCTGAAAAGACAAACGTCGTTAATATCTAAACTGGTACTTAATCGGCACAGTAATTGAACCAATTTCACATTTAAGTTTGCCAACTTGCTTACCTTGTTTTTGTGACTTCTGAGATGTGTTTGGCACGAAACACCTTATTAGTGACCAACCTTTTTGCTTGAAGTGGAAATTCGGGATAGTGGCGTCTTTTGAAGATCCAATGGCAGAAACAGCTACATTTGCTGCGCGCAATGGGCCCCTGATCTGAACGCCTCCTTTTTTTTTTTGCGGCAGGCAAGTCGCTGGTGCAAACGCTGATGGACAGCCAAATGGCTGACCTGGTGCACCTGATCGAATCGGCTAACCTGACGTCAGCCTTTGCCGGTCTGGACAACTTCACCTTCTTTGCGCCGTCTCCTGATGCGCTCAAGGTGGGTGACAGTTTATGCTTTATGATTGTTGAAATACATTGCCACTCCTAAGCATTTAGGAAACATATCTTGAGGACTTGCAGGAAACCTGGGTCAGCACTTGTTTGGACAACGCTCATGGTAGTCACCGCCGGCTTACTTCGCAGTCGCAGATTAAAAGAGGCCAAACCGCCTTTACGCTGCTGTGTAAAGAAATCTTGAATTGACGCCATAGATATTAAGATGGCGGATTTAAAATGAAAAACTTTGACTGTAAAATCAACTTTTGATGCCCGTTGATGCCGCGAGTAAAATCAACATGTTTGAAAAAAAGAATTTAATTATATGTGTTAAAATTAGCAATTCAAACATTACCAAACATTGTGTGTGTGTGTGTGTATGCTCTGCTTAGTTTTACCAACACTTGGCAAAGAGCGAATGCTACGGCCGCCTGAAGCCAATTGGAGTGACGGAGGCAAATCACGTGACGGCTCTTACCAAAGGTTTACGGCTGAGAGCGTAACCCAAGAACTTGGAGAAGACTATAACTATCTTTTGGGTATATCAGGCGTTGCTTTTGTTCCCCTCAGATATTATCCTGCCACTCAAAACTCGCACAAAAGTGGCTTTCCTTTTCCTCCCACCAGTGGCTTCGACAGCACCGCAAACAACTAGTAAAGTAGAGTAGAGTCACGCGTCTCCCTCCGACGTGCTGATTGGCTTACAATCGGACCGTAGCCTTCGCCGTTTGCCAAGTCACGGTGAGGTGGAGCATATACCAATACGCAGCTCTGACGTCACGCCGCTGCGGTGGTGCTGCTGTCGGCACGGCGCGTGCGCGGACACTCCACTTTATGGGAATCTGGTTTCTGCGCATGCGCGATGCCCACACCTGGTGTGCGCAGAGCTGACTTGTTTGCATACAGTATGTTGGTCTATGCAGAGCGCAAGTTCGTCTATTTGTTTTGCAGGGGTTGTGGTGACGTCAGAACGCCGAGCTCTGATTGGCTCTGATCGAAGGAGTGTGGGATGACATCAGGTCTGCCCACTATCCTTCAGGTGGAGCCAATCAGAGATCGGCGTTCTGGCGTCATCGCAACCCCCGCAAAAGAAGCAGACAAACTTGCACTCCGCATAGCTCAGCGCAGATAAGCACTTTCCAGGTCCTCAACGCTCTGGTACTGCGGTTTTCCTGCGTTCGATTTCTGTTCATAATATGAAATGAGCAATTTAAGTCTGAGGCCCACGGAGCTCACTCGTACTTCAAGATGTCTTAAGGCTCTGTCGCCTGCAATTATCTTTCCTCTCTCGCCTTTCGTCACTCTGCAGGAGGTGTCCCTCAAGGAGTGGGAGGACATGAAGTCCAGCGGCCGGCTGGCGCAGATGCTCAACTTCCACATGGTTCCGTCCAAGCTGGCGCCCAGGAGCTTCTTCAACAACATGCTTCTGCAGACGGCCGAGGGTGACGACAAGATTCGGATGAACGTCTTCCCCAGGGTAAGAACGTGCCGGAAGTTCGAAACCAGCTCCAAGACAGACATGAAATCAGAGAGCTTACTGATAATGTTACAAGAAGTTTTATTACGATGGAAGGTTGGTGCGAACGGTTTTTACAAAAGGCGCAACAATCGGTACGACGTCAATCATCGGTAACAGGCGATGCTCGGCCAGGTACGCTGTGGGCAGTAGAAAAGAGTTATCGACGGTACTCTTATCCATCGCAACAAACATCCTTGATAAAAGTTTTGTTTGTTACTGATAGTTCAAGCATTACTTTATTAACAGCACTTGAGATAATAATAATAATAATAATAATAATAATCTTTAATAACTAATTCTTAGAGTCAGGATCAAGTTCCAGGTCTTGTCAAAGCCTCAAGGGCTTGTGGGACTAGACCCAGCAGTTGCAGAAAGCTTATTGAAAATGTTCAAATTGTCACGTACACACACTCACACACACACGCACAAACACGAATCACACACCGATGATACAGTAAGTCATACTAATTTTTGTGTGATAGTAACTTTCTCACTGTCGCAGGGTGTCTCGTCTTTCTCTTCTTCATCGGATCTTTTATCACAACAGTCATCGCAGACAATGTTTGCTATCGCCTCCTTACTGAATTTCCCTTCGTCTTGACCATTCTTGTAAACTCTGTCCGATTTCATCGTCAACCGTCACTCACCAAATGTCTACTTTACCATCGGCCATTGGCAACTGGAACTCACTGCCTGACGTAATTGTTTCCTTATCTGTCACTAAGAAATTTTCTGCAGCCATCAGCTTATTTTTCTAACCTATAACTAAATTGCAGCGTGTTCTTGTTGATAAATATTTGTGTTATTTGTTTGCTTTTTTGAAGTGTTCACTCCCTTGTACAATGCCCCCTGGGCCTTCAAGGAATAATAAATGATGATGATGATGATGAGGATGATTCAAAACCGCCAGAACTTTTACCATTCAGATAAAAAATAATAGAACAACTATATACGGCTATTGTTGGGTAGCACGGAATTTCACAGCAAATTAGCGACAAACGAGCAGTTGTAAGGGCAAGAGAAGCCTCGTCTTTACTGTGAATTGTTACTCATTGTTTTACATTGTTTACACACTAGTGGGGAAATATAAATATATGTCCACTACACTTACTAGAACGTATAAAATCGAACAAGCACTTATATATTACTTACATAATTCATACAAAGTTGTGATATTTTTATTGAAAAATCAAGTATTAAAGTCGATTTTTATAGGGGCATAAATGGTAGCGTTTAGTTAGTGAAGGGCTACTAGCTGTGAATTGTTGCCATAGCACACTCGATCTCACTCTGAATTTTTTGGTCTCTCTAGGCTTTCTCGTTTGAGAGACCCACTGTGACAGCCCAGTGCGCCCGAGTGGTGAGCGCGAACAACCCTGTTTGTGGAGGCACCGTCTACCTCATCGACAAGGTGAGATACCACTTGCGGCTCACGTCCTCTTAGGATACATCATGCTCTCGTTCGGTATTACTTTAAATTTATTAAGTTGCACTGGTCACATCTGAATAATGCAGATGAACTACTTGAGTTTTTAAGACTTAAATCATGGACTTCTCAAAGGCTAATTTCTACTAAACTGCAGAATGCACTGCAAACCTATAGCTATGAAGAAAAAAACTTTTAATGCTCATCGAAACTCATGCCATCTTTCGATGAAGTTTGATCTTTCGTATTAACCTTTGTTGAATTAAAGGAGCGGACATCGGATGAAATTTAAATTTCTTTCGCATTCGGTCTTATTTTGCCTGCTGTCAAAATTCAGCTCCTTCAGGTCTTTTGTTTAAGAAATATTGGTGGAGCACGCGTCTGCGTACGCTAGTATTACTAATCTTAGTTCTAAGTCGGGGGGCCGCGGTGCCACTAAGAGGCAAGTAGCCCATACCATGAAGGCCAGCGAGGTAGAGGCCAACCCGGGTTCCGGATTGGACACGTGTCCTGCGTCAACGTTCGGGTGAGGCTCGTGTCCTCACTGATTGGACAAGCGTCTCAGCCGAACGCTGAACGCGTCTCCAATACGGACTCCGGGTTGGCCTCGTTGGGTGACGTAGGAAATTAACCACCATTAGCCTGACATCTCGTAGGTTTAGGTAGAGATCCTGGAGAAAAATAGAGCTTGTAGTCGAGAGTGAGGAGATGATGCTCCGGGGGATGACGGCTCAGAGTTCTTCTGTCGAGAGCTTCTATAATTAGTCATTCTGTCGGCGACGATCCATGATTGGTGGGAAGGTTCCATTCAGAACGTATTTTTGCTAACCTTCAGGTCCTCCGTCCTGCTGGAGGCGACGTGCTGGAGGTGATGGAGTCCGCGGGCAACTTCGCCACCTTCCTGAACCTGGTGAAGGAGTCCGGCATGGCGGACCAGCTGCGCTCCAACGCGGGGCCCTTCACGGTGCTGGCGCCCACGGACCAAGCCTTCCAGAGGCTCTCCAAGAAGATGCTGGCCAGCCTCCAGGGAGAAGATGCGGAATCCTTCGTCAAGCAGCACATCCTCCCAGGTGCGTGTTCGATTGCTCTCAACTGACCGATTTAGCTCTGCATTTGCGGTGAGAAAGAACAGCTCAAAATAATCTATACTGATTAAATGTTCTCTTCCCCACCCCAAGAAATCGAGTGGTTTTTACACCGCCAAAATAAACGACGCATTGCCAAATGCTCAGTCTCCACCCAAAGCAGCCGCCCGTACAAGATGCCAAAGTTTCAGAGCTTGCCATTATCTGATTCAAAAGTCATGAGCGTTTTCGGTGAATACCGATAAGCTCTTTAAATTAACCTCCTATCTGATTTTATTAAAATGGGAGAAAACCGGGAAAGCCCCAAAATATAGCTTACCTTAAATGCAAAAAGGGGAAAAAAAACAACAAATAAACAAATCAACAACTTCACAGGAGATGGCCATAAAGGCGTCGCTATGCAGAAAGTTTAAACAGTATTCAAAATGCTACATTTAGCATTAAATTCCCAACTCACAATACTTTATTAGAGTTTCATGGTTTTCCAAGCTTCACCATGTTACGCATAAAAACTACAGTGCTAGTAGTTTCAACCTGACGTAGTTATTATGGAACTCTCAAAGCAGAAACGGGCTGGAAAGGAACTCAAACAACGCAAAAAATATAAGGTGCGATGTGAGTGCCGTGTAGCTGTTCTTTTCTTGCGCTGAATTTTGATAGTCCTGCTGCGTTTATTCATATCAGGACCTTGCTCCAACGTAACGGCGAAAGGAACAGCGACCTACTATTCTCTTTGTTATGAGAACCATGACCTATTATTGTTCTCAGCGTGTCTCACTAGCCGATATACACGCACAATAGTCACAAGTCAGAGTAGAGCGAGCGACAGTAATTTCATAGATATTATCGGTAGCTCAGAGTGGATCTCACGCTGTAAAACGAGCCATAAAAACTGGTGCCCGCACACAGAAAGCTGCAACTGTCACCGAATATGTGAGGTGTATTTTATTTCGCGAAATTTCAAGGCGTAGTTTTTGTCCTGTAAAGCATAGATAAACTTGCGAATGTTGACAGCGGACATGTTCGCAGACGATAAAACTAGCGATGAATGTTGCTTACATTACCATCTCCCGACAGGCGCAACGAGCAGACGACAGAGCGTGTTATCAGTTCGCTACACCTGTCGGAAGATGGCGCTACAAGTTACATGCATCGCTAATTTGGTCGTCCGC
The DNA here is from genome assembly GCF_016920785.2 of Ixodes scapularis. Lineage (NCBI taxonomy): Eukaryota > Metazoa > Arthropoda > Arachnida > Ixodida > Ixodidae > Ixodes > Ixodes scapularis. The sequence continues at coordinate 8,867,373 of NW_024609883.1, read as the reverse complement.
GAACACGCCTACCGTAACTGCGGAACATTTGTTCGTCGCGTATGTTTAGAGGAAAAAGAACTACGTCTCGAATTTGCACAGTAAAATGCACCACCTCAATGCACATTCGGTGAAAGATGGAACTGTTTGTGCGCGAGTGTCAATTTTTGCGGCTCGTTTTACAGCCTAACATCCATGGTGTGCACCCTACATGCCGTGGGTGCGTCGACGTGCAATCTGCTTCGTCTAGGTGCTTGACCTTAATTTCTCTTACTTTCTTTCTGCAGAGATGGCATGCACCAGCGGCATTGGACACAACGGTTTCCTCAACCGTCTTGAGTACCGAAGCCTGGACGGAAACACGGTGCCCACCCAGAGAAGTCTGCGGGGCAATGTCTACTTCGGAGGCGCCAGGGTCTCCAAGGGAGACCTGATGGCCCGCAACGGTGTGGTCCACGCCGTCGAAAGGGTGCTTGGCGCGCAGCCAGAAAGTCAAGACCGACTCGGCTTTGGCTTCAACTTTGACTTCCACCCCTTCTTCCGGTCATTCTAGAAGGAAAAGACGAGAGGGTGCAGTCGTTTGCGCGCTGGTAGCACAAAGGACTCCACTCCCTCTAGGTGACTGGCAAGGGGTGGTTCGGGCGCGCGTTAAAGCGGGATGGCTGACTTAGATGACGTCACACTTTATAGTTTGCTGGCTAGTGGACGTGCTCTGCGGATAGCGGCGGTGGGTTTAGGTACGCAGGCTTTAGGCTCTATAGGATAATCGAGCCATAGTTTTCTGTTGATTATCAATTTATGGCGTTGTTGAGTCTATTTTTTAACGACGCGGCTGGATTACAAAAGGACAATGCAACTCCATTTGATTGAGCTTTTCCACAATTTTTTTTTCTCATTGTAGAAACAGCCATCCCATTTTTGCTACGTCCTCCCGTTGAACGCTGTGCGGCTACGGATTTTTTTTCAGCGTTTCTCGTGGCATTGGCTACGTAAACACAGTTATTTAGGACGCTGCTATATTGGCACTGTAAATACATTTTTTTTTCCGGGCAGCCATTTTACAGCGTCTGGATTGTTTGGAAGATTAAAACAAGAAAAAAAAACACAAAAAAAACTGACGGCGCACGGCGACTGTTCCCGGGATCATTCGTTGCCGCTTCACTGCGTCCTTGAAGAAGGTCTCCGCACCTGTTGTAGCTCTGCAAACATGACCGGCTGATCTCGGGGTGATCCATTACCGGGGCTGGGCTCGGTGGCTTCCATGTTTGCGTTCGCTTGTCGTTTACACTTGAACATAGTAATAAAGAAAAAAGTTTCTCTCCGCGTGTGGTCCTCTTCAATCTTGCAGCACCCACGAAGAAGATCCCTCTCAGCCAGCTGGGCGTTCAACGACTTCATTCTCGTGGTGTGTGGATTCTTGAGCTACCTTGCTGTATATATCAGATATAAAAAAAAGAAATGAAACAGTTGGGAAAGGTGGTGCGCACACTGGGCCATGCCCTCATCGTAGGGGTGCCTGTGACCGCTGCAGATGGAAGACAAGTGCCTCAAACATTTGTCTTGGAGGGGCGATGCGAGCATTTTTGTGATTTCCGTAAATGCCGCTTAGAGCTATTCCTTGACATTAAGAGCACACGTTACCTTTTTTTCTCTCCAAACAATAAATTTGTCAGCGAAAAAAAATTAGAAAAACGAGCAGTGTTCACTAAAGTGTCTAGAAAAGAGCTTCCTACAAGTAGCGACATTCTTGAAGCGCCGACTACGTGACGGTGCAAGTTTTAGGAAGCGAATGGCGGTGCACATCAGAAGACCACTGAATGACGCCATTTTGTTCCGACGGAATATGCTTTGTCATTTGTGCCAGTTTTTGCTGCTTGTGAAAAGAAGCATGAAGGGACTTTAGTGTTCACACCCTCTGTTCGCAGCCAGAACAATCGGTCACGTGGTCTGGAGTCGATTCTATGCCGCCAATGCTTGTTATCCGGCGATAAACTGAGGGAGAGGAGGGAACGAGAGCGCGTAGGGACGTCAGAAGGCCGGGCTCTGGTTGGATGGATTAGTGGAGAGACACAAAGGTACACTTAGTTACAGTTGAAGTCCACGCGCAGCCGACGCTGCGAGGTAAGGGGACCAATCAAGCAGCGTCAAAGGCGCGAGTCACTGGGCCTCCTCTGTTTATGATAGATTCAGCGACGATAGAACATGCACAGAAACATGACGGACAACACGGTGGTGCACTTTTGACGCTTTCTGGATGCTCTTATAATCTGGTAGCGTCGGCGGCGTCGGGACTTTGGAATGAAACCAACATTACTGACACACACAGTTGGGAAACTCACCTTAAAGCCTGGACTCGTGGCGTCGACCGAGACCGAGCTAAACACGATAATAAAGTCACCCTTCAGCGACGAGTTGAAACAAAATTTGCCTTACATGGCTACTGCTGGAGTCACTGAATGTTCCTAGAGAAAAACCTATATTTATATGAGAAATTTCTTGTGTCCAATAAACACATATGATTCATACAAGATATATAAGAACATATAATAACCACATAAAAAGTACATAAGAACTATATCACCATATATAAGAACGTATAAAAACCATATAAGAAAATTCTCACAAATTTCTTATACGTTTCTTATATGTTCTTATATATCTTGTAGGATTCATATGTGTTTAATATTACAAGCAAGCTGTACCCATAGTTTGTTTTTGAGAAGTATTAGAATCTCCTAATTTTATCGTTTTAGTTATTCACTTTCAAATGTGCCCCCTCCATCAGTGCGCATTAATGCAACTGTCCACCTCCTCATGCGTTACGATTTTTCCTGTCCCCAAATTTTTTTTTTTCTGGTGAAAACTAAGTGTGGTTTCCTTTATACCAGACAGTAGACAATGGCATATAAAAACATCAGTTGATTTTAAAATGTCGGCCAGCCACCCTTTGTTCGATATTATCTGAAATCACCCACATCCATGCCTCACCGCGGTGACTTCAGGTAGCGCGCCTGACCTGGGTGGGTCTTAAGTTCGGTGGTAATTTGCGGCGCGTCCGCCCTGGAGAGGAGGCTTGGCATTTGTGAAACCCCTTCCACCGTATAGACCAGAATCTGCTCTGTTTTACGGGCGCTGCCATGTTGATCGATGCTGGCGCCAGCACACGGGCAAAAAAATCGAAAAACCCAGGGTGGTGGAGGGGGGCTGCGCAGTCCGCGCAGCCCCGCGTTGTTGGAGCGCGTCGAACAGCGAGGAGGGCGCAGACGACGCACACGCTTCGTTCAAAATGGAATTGTCAGAAGCTTCCACGGACAAGTTTACAATAGGTAAGATACTGTGCACATTTCCGGTAATATCTAAAACCCGTCTGGTTAAGTAAACGAGGGCAAAGGTTTTTTATATTTATGCTTCCCGCGCTAGTACGCTCTTGGCATTCCCGCTCTCGGCTTTACTGCGTAGTAGGAACGGTAAAAAGTCTCGAAGGGGCTACCGGCGGTTCACGGTATTGTTCGAACGCTAAATCGTTTGCTTCTTGCATGAATTAATACAGAAGGATAAGGAACTTTTCCGCAACTTCGATCCGATCCGGCCAAATCACGAAATCGATCTGGCTTCGACAACTTCTGTCGCGGAAATGGGATTCAGGGGGATATGAATCGCGTCTACGTGCTTCCGAGCGGCACGCAATATATTCGTGCCGTGTTCCACAAAACATTTTCGCGATCATATTTGATCTTCCACACTGACAGGCATGCACGCGAACCGATTCAAAACTGATCTTATAACACTGAAGGCGCATTGCCTGTCCTTTCTTTTTCCATTCTCCGGATTAAAATTACTAACAGAGTCAAGCACAACGCTAGTGAATACCGGCTGATGACGTTTCACATGATTCGTCATTCGTACCGTAAATAATTCTATCGTTTTTGCTCTTTATTTCTTTTTAGCACCCTTGGAGGTTCCAGACCCCTCCACCCTCCCCACATGTGACTGGGTCGACAACATGAAGCAGTGGCCTCCTCTCCAGGAGCACCATCTCACATATTATTTGTTGAAAACAAAAGCCTGCGACCTGGAGGAGGTCCAGGCTTTGAAAAGCCTAGAATCGTATAATTATGTTGTAAGCGGTAAGGTGGGTCAGTTGCTCATAAACAAATTCTCCGATCATGTCTGCTTCATCAAAGGTGCTGTAACTCCATCTCAGTCAGAAAATGATGTTCCCCATAAGCCCTGGGTATGCATTGCAACTGATGGAAACGACTGCCGTGTGCTGACAGGAGCCTGTTCTTGCAAGGTTGGCAAAACTCGTGTGTGTAGTCACATTGTTAAGTTGCAGAATAGAGCATGTTTCCCCAATCTTTCAGGTCTGTTAGATTTTTATTGAGATTAGAGATGTCGCAATCGCATAAAAGATCACCAAAGTAATCAATATACAGTCGTTTCGTAGAACAGTGACTCAAAGCCTAACCTCTCGGCTCGCTCAGCAATCCAGCAAGCTTCAGGGTGGCAGTGATGGCTTTGCCCAGCATAACATTTATCTTTTACCACTTCGTTTCAACCTTGCTGCACAGAGCTTACGTGTCAAAACAATGAACGAAACTTACTCGATAACTGTAGAACTGAAATCTTCCCGAGATTCCTAGAGTTCATACTTTGCAAACTTATACATCGGAAAAAAATGTGATATCTTTGAATTTGTTAACTTAGACCGCAAGAATATTTGAGAAGTCTCGAAAGCTTTTAACTTTGCAGACATGAACCTCGGCCAGGCGAGGGGGGGGGGGGGGGGGGCGGCCATAGGGCCAGCCCCCCCCCCCCCCCCCCCCTTGAAACAAAATATTAGCTACGTGCCCGACCGCGGCGGCGCTCGCATTTTGTGAACTTTGCAAACTCGAACCTTGCCTCAGCGAGGTTCGAAACTTTTCGAACTCAAACCTCAGGATGTTTGCGACATCTGTAGTTGCGACAGCCAAAACTGACTGCTTTGAAACAGTGAGACATCGTACACATGGTGTAAAGTTCTCATTAAATGATTATGCTGAATACTGTAAACGACTAAATTTTCGCGAGGACCTAATGCGCGAGGAAAATGCGTCCTGCGAACTATTCGGGCAATATGTGAACGCTACGAAAGTTACACTCGATTCGCGAAAATTAGAACCCGCAAATAATTTCCAATTTTTAGCCTTGACCCGATTCGCAAAAACTTCAGCCCGCAAAGATTAAGTCGTTTACAGTATGCAAGTGCCAGTTTGTCGTGCCAGCATTCTGCAAGTACTACAGTTGACAATCACTTTGCCACGACTGCCTTAAAGTTTTTGTCGAGAAAATGTTTTTAGTAAGGCACATAGTTCTGGTGCCTAACCTCTGAATTCACAAACCTCACTCCAATTGAGGGGCCCCTCCAGTTTTCCGAGGAAGGCGCTGGCCAATTGTGACGGCGGATCCGTCGTCGCCATTAGCCAGCGCCGGCCCTCGCGCCTTCCTCGAGGAAGTGGAGGGGCCCCTCAATTGGAGTGAGGTTTGTGAATTCGGCGATTAGTGTGTCTAAATCACTGCACTGGTGTTATCTTGTTCTGTCTCAAGGTTGTCTTTGCGACATAGAGGAACCGCCATGTTTCAACTACTAAAAGAGCAAGTATATAACTGCATTTGTACTATTTTGCTACTCTTGATAGCGCAATAGATTACCAGATGTCTAAATAAATCTTTACTTTCAATTTGTAGGTGCTGTCCTTTGGAAAGTAGAGTTTGCTGTCCGAAAGGGCCTGACTGGAAGCTCGTGCACGGACGAAACTGCTCTCTGGAACTCCGGCACGAAACGCAATGTGGTACCAGGTCAGATTGGAGACATGTACTTCACACTGAAGAAGGAGATGGGGGAGCAAGTACCACCCTCTGATAAAGTGCGTTTTGAAAAATTGAACACCCACGAAGAGTATGTCAAACATATGCAGGACTCGGTTGTGTCGCCACTCCTTACAGTGCAGGGAAGTCTGCTTCAAGCTACTATAGCTGCAGATGTGAGCTGCTTGGCATCAGGCGTCAGTGGCTTGAGGTGATTCATGGTAGTCATCAGAATGTTGAGCCGCTTTCGTGTAGTGCATGCTTTTCTTTTTACAAGAAGTGGGTTTCACTTGAGGAATGTGCGAGAAGTGCACTCTCTGAAATCACCACAGATCAGGAAGGCGAACACTGGAAGAGTAGCCAGAAGGTGCGGTTGACCGCGTCTATCCTGTCTAAGGTGCCAGAGAAGACGTCGACCGCACCTGACAACTTTGTTAATAGCTGTTTACACTTAAACTTTAGAGGTAATAAGTACACTGAGCACGGGAAAGTGTATGAACCTGTAGCTAGAGCGGCACACCAACAGAAGACTGGGAGGGAGGTGACCCTGTGTGGCACTGTCGTGAGTGCGACACACCCATTTCTTTCGGCAAGTCCGGATGGCCTTTCAGGACATGACAGCATCCTCGAAATTAAATGCCCCGCACCTGGCAACTGCAGAAAATACATTCGGGAAACAAGAGACTCTGATGTCAAAGTCATTAGAGCCGAGGGAAGTGGGGATGACAACGACGACGAAGACGACAATGATACTTACTTCCTTGCCAAAAATGGAAAGCGGGGTTTCTACTTTCAAGTCCAGTTTACAATGTTCTGCACTGAAAGAACCCGTTGTTTCTTCTATGTGTGGTCCCTTAATAAGGACGTCCTTTTTGAAGTGGATTATGACCAAGACTTTATAATTGACCACATCACCCGCTTTTCAGACTTCTATTTCCAGCACTACCTGCCAAGACTGGTGGATGCCGTACACGATCATACCGTTGTCCTGTCTGATGAGTATGCTACATTAGCTAATATGAAGTGAGCTGTTTCTGATCCTTTGCTCATGCACTGTTGTGAATCTTTTTAGAAGCAGGATCTAGACTACATTGTTAAGTTTGGCAGACAATATTTTTAGACTGTGCTGACAGCAAATTAACTGCGGCTAGCGTATTGCCACTCATGTTTAGATGTACATTTTTACCAGTGCAATTGCATCCACACTCGGGCATATGTGGCGAAAATGTGGGGAAAAAAAGTGGTTTGTGATATTTTTAGCACTGTCTTATTTTGTTCTGTCAATGTTCTTAAGGTGACTTCAGAATTCTTGATAATAAATAGAGTTCGTAATATGTTTAGCACTTGGATTGTGAAAAATATACGAGTGATAGATATACTAATTTTTATGCACGAGTCGGCAACTTGCATTTTGTGTGCCAAAACAAAAACCTTCGACACCAACTAGCTCCGTCCCTTTACCTGTTTGCCTTTCAGCTTTCTTGAAGTCCATTGATTCAACCACTTGCCACTCAGGTTCAAGAAGATTGGCAGCATCCACAGGACAGAGGTGCACCAGTTATCTTTATGCAAAAATGCTCCAAAAGCTAGGAGACATCAGAACTAAATTAAGAGCACCGACTTGACACAACAGAAAAAACGGACATTCCTGATAAATAGCATCGACTTGAGGTTGAACCTTGCATTCGCTTTGTAACCACTGAAGATGCCTCTTGCATGGGAGGCAAAACGTCATAATAGTAATTGTATTTCTGTTGTGTCAAGTGAGTGCTCTTATTTTAATTGGCTATCTTCATATAAGCCTCACTTGCACCAATCAAAACGATTGCACAATTATGGTATAACTTACCTACTTTCATTTAGAGCCACATGAAAAAGAACTGCAATAGTCCAGAGGAAAATAAAGATTATTATTCCTGTGTTCACATTGTGCTTATCTCTGAATTAGAAGCACATACATGCAAGTTTTTCTTTTGGCAATTTTTCCTAGCCAAGTCTACAATGTATTGTAGCCACCTGTTGTACCCACAAAGACACATATTCCACATCCATGACACCATCACCGCATGTCCGACTCGAGTGACAATGTGGATAAGCTAATTCCAATAGGCACAGGCGTACCAAGTGCTATGCATTCGTGGGTAGTTCCACATGCTGCCGCTTCATGACTACAAAAGTGGCGCTGTGGCCAGGGTACCGGTGCATGTGTGCTCGAAGGGGAACACAAAGGCGCCGCAAAGGCTGGATTTCGCCAGGTCCTCTTGTTTCCGCTGCACGGTATCTCGAAGTCCGGCTTTCGCCAAAGCAGTCTCCAATGTTAAATCTGCGTCCATTTGAAGCAATTCGGACAGCTTTCTGTCGCAAAATCCCACAATGAACTGGTCGCGGATCAGTCTTTCTTCGGGTCGCCGAATTCTCGCCTTGCTGCGAGTGTGTGTATGTAGCTAAGTGACAAATTGGTCCACCGTCTCATCGCCTCCCTGCACCCTCCGGTTAAGACAAGCGCTCTCGTACACCACATTCTTTGAATGCAGAAAGTGAGCGTTGAACCGCCTCTTGTGTGATTCTTGTACTCTGTCTCAGTGATATTAACGGTTAACATGCAATCTTCAAATTTGTCCAACCATGCTGGTCAGTCGGCGACGTCAAATTTGAAAGGGAACAGTTGATAGATGCTCATGGTTACTGGTGGGGTGGATGCAGCCGACTCCTCGTCAGGTAGGCCTTTCAGCAACGGGAGTGTGAAGTGGCTTGGTCACTCCTGACAGCATGTCTCAGCAAGCACTCTGTGTGTTTATTTTTCCCAGCGCTACCCATTCCAACCTCGGTCAGAACTAGAGCGCCACCATTAGTTGTTCACTAACACTACATGCGCTTCGTGAACCCTTTCTTAATCATTGTTGTCCCCTATCTTGCGCCTCTGAGGCTCTCTGTTGGCAATCAGGGGACCCTTCAAGTTGCACAGCCCAACACAGACCTGGACGATTTTGTTCATTATCTTTTTGTGGTGAATCGGCAGAGGTTGCTTCAATATCCGGTACGTTTTAATTCTTCCAATGGCCCTTTCCACTTGAATCCGCAGCCTTGAAATTTTTCTAGACACGGTCGCTTCCATTTCGGAGATGTGCTTCCGTCCTCTTGTGAAGGCTGGGACGTTCAGTTTCACCCCCTTTTCTTTCATCTCGGTGCTGAGGCTAAATCCTCTGTCAGCCATTATGTGATCGTTGTGTGACAGGTACTCGACGAAACCAGAGTCGTCTACTATGTGCTTGTCGGACGCACTCCCTCCGTATGCACAGGACACAAACATCACGAATCCACTCGGTGCGAGAGCAATCAGAAGCTTCACCGTGTTCCGTCCTTTGTAGTAGCTGAAAGACTGTCCTCTGGCAAACAGCCGTTTCGGCATTTGGAGTGGTGCTTCCGTGCAATCGATGATGGCTGTGGTATTTGCGTATCCACCCTCGATGAACTGAGCAGGGAGAGTCGCTAAAATCACCTCTTTTGGCAGCCAGACAATCACTTTGGAGAGAATGCCTGCTAAGATGTTCATGAGCTTGCGGGACACTCTTCCAACTTGCGCAACTGATATATGGAAGCGCCGTGCGAGGTCTCCATAAAGTAAGCACAGGCGCAAGCGCATCAACGTCATCAACACTTGGTCTCCAGTGTTCATGGTGCCAGACCTGTACACCATACTAACTGCAGCAACGAGCTTGGCAAAACCATCAAGGTTGAGACTTGTATAAAAACAACAGTCTGCTTCTGACAGAGTTTGCGACATTGGTAGATATACTGTTTGCGTCTCCGTTGACTGGGTTGCAGCTTGTGTTGCTGCATAGCTGTGTTCTGCTCGGACAGACTTGGAAAGGACCTCCCACTGTGTAGCACAGTTGACCATCAGAGGCCTCGCTTGCACACCATACACTTCAAGGTCCTCCCACTGTGTAGAACAGTTGACCATCTGAGGCCTCGCTTGCACACCGCAGTCGTGATACTCGCTAGGTGCGGGAGTCGCGGCAGCAACCTCTTGGTCAAGTCCATGTACAAATACACTTGACTGGGCAGGTGCTTGTGTTGTCCTGGAAGAGCAAGAACCACTACTTGAGTTGAAGGCGTCTGGGGCAGTTTCAGTTGATTTCTTGGATGAACAAGAACCACTGCTCAAGTCTAAGGCATCTGATGCTGACAAAACATTGGTTGGGCGTAGTGCAGTCGGATTATCAATTGCAGCAGACACCGTTGGGGATGTAACGTATGCTGAGGGGGCCTGCAGGTGCCTTTGAATTTGTCGCCGACCAGGCCTCACCTAAAAGGTAAATTGCAAAGAAGTGATGTGACACAAGAAATCATATTACCTGGCTATAGTCAGTGACCAGTTAAGAAATCAGTGAAGTAGTATAGAGGCCCTACCTACAAGCATTATGCGCCCAATTCAAGTAGCTCTGCTGACGGAAAAAAATATCAAGCAACCCCATTTTTTTAAGGAGGCCACTACATTGTATGTTTAGGGAACTCAAACTTAGCAGTGTTCAGTGTCCGTGAAAATAAATCATTAAAGGGTGACTCCTCTCAATTCCGAAGATTTCGGGATAATGGAAAATGAGTGATTTCGCCTTAAAAAGCCCTAGTAAAAGACACTACCATAAAATACCAGAGGAGCGCCCACCCCACTTCCACTGGATTAATCTAGACGTAGGAGCTTGTCTGGTCAAATGGGGCGCTCGACATCAAATTTTCAGAATTCCCAAGTTTGGAACACATTTAATAGCGGGCGCTTGAACGAGGTGGGCGCTTTCGCGGTATTTTACAATATGTCATTTGCTTCGCGAAAAATAGGATATATATTTTTAAATCTAATTTTAGACACGAGCAGAAATCTCAACTGAAACTTCGGCTCCGTCCGGCAACATTGACCTCGGGCCGCCTTGAACATGGCCATCACGTGGAACAAGATGTCGCGTGATCCTCTACACGACGTCGGGCGGGATTGGGGCGGGCGTGTGCCAAGGGGAAGTGTCGTCTGCACCATACTTTTCACCACATTTTGGTTTCTACGACATTCAACAACGTCTGCATAACTGCAGCATAAGTGCGTACGTAGTGTCCGTAGTGTGAATGCAGTTATGACGCAGGAAACGGCAGTAACAGCGGGGCGGCCGGACTGCTCCCAAGAAGCGTGCTGCACAGACGCGCCGAGAGATAACGTTGCTGACGTCACGTGTTACGCTTACTTAGAGAAGTAAAAACAAGCAAAAGGGGACAATTGTGATGACGTTGAGCTCATTGTTGGCTACGCCCACGCCGTAGCCTTAAATGCGCTGTTGGTTGCGCCCCCCTTTGCGCACTCGAGTCAGCCGATTTCGGCAACTTGGCGAGTTGCAAAATATGCCGAGCTGTTAAGAAACATTTAGACCGAACTACGTCGTAATATTTGACGTGTGGTCTTCCTAGGTGATAATGAACAGGACTACTATTTCTTTTATTTTTTATTGAAGCAGAGTTGCCTTTTAATAAAGAAAACTATGGCTACTATTCAGATGCAATCATACCACACGCTGCAGGTAGCGAAACTTATCGCCTGCCATGAACAACAATTTTCATGGTACTTAGCGAACATAATTGTAGCTCGCTGTCGGCGCACGCAAAGCAGCAGCGAACACGTTCAAATAAGTAAAGGTATTTTCGTTTTTCGTCGTAGCTACAACATGGTTGTGTTTTGGCATTGTTAGGTTCTCGGCACACCCTCTTGGAAAGGAAGGCAACTCGACCAGCGCTTCTATGTTGTGGCGAGACAAGCCCCTGCCGGTTGTGCCACCATCATTGCACTCTGGGTCATCAACTCTGTCAAAGACGTTCTCAGCTTTGAGTCAGTATTTTACGAAGCAATCGTGCCTATGCGGAGGGCAAGTTCATCTGCTTCTTGCGCAGGGGGTAGCGATGACGTCGGAATGCCGAGCCCCGATTGGCTGATCGCGACCCCCTATCTGAGCGTCGTCTGCTCCTTTGCATCGTTGTCTGCTCACAACGTCGAGGCTGCGCCTGCCTTACCTTTCCTGCGACATTCGGAAGTGCAGGTCTTTACGAGCGAGCTCGACTTCGCCTTTCAGAGAGGGCAGACGAAATCACTCGGGCGGTACGTTGTTTTTGTCTGACAACTAGCAGACGCGCATCAAGGAGATAAGTCAAAGGACTCACTGGTGAGGTGTCCCGAGGCACCGAGGTTTGTTTGCTAAGAACCGACAGGTGAGGGTGGTTAGTGTCCGCAAGTTCCCTCCCAAATACTTTTTCCCTCCTTCCGTGTGCGACGAGACTCCTCACTCTTTAACGGCGTCAGCGGGTTGGTGCAGTTAACGTCGTTTGCTTTACGTCTGCTAGTCAAAACGATGGCTGCTTTACCTTTCCTGCGTCTGTCGGAGATTCACCGGTGAGAACGTGGCCTTCGAAAAAGGCGAAAGGAAATACCTTGAAGGATACGTCCTTTCTTTTGAGGTGAGGGATTTCACTCTAGTTGCGAATGTCCAGGCGTCGTTTAAGAATTGTAGCTACGCGGTAAAGATGACGCTCTCCGATGAAGGTGACATTAGAGAGTCACTGTGAGTGCCCTCGCGGGGCCGCAAAGTACAACCACATGGTGGCTACAGCAATTTCCGTGGCTCTGAATGGACTGTCTAAGACGAACCTTCCACAGCAGTGGCTGCAACGCCCCAAGAGCAGCATGCCGCGGCAGGTCGCTCGCTCAGGCAAGAAGTAAACACCATGTTCATCGCTATTTTAAAACGTTTAGTTGCACAAGTTTTGTGAATGGTACCTTGCGTTTAATGAGTCGTTCAAAGATAATCTGCTAAAGACAGATGACAGCCGATGTAGTGACTGTAAATAAACAAATGCGGCTTTGCGATCGGTACTGTGAGCACATCATCGCCCAAAAGTGCTCGATCGCTGCTTGTCACAACTTTTTCGCTCGACTAAAAGGCTGTTGTCAGTTAGCGTATTATGGTATGTATGTGTGTCGTAAACCCAGGGGGCAAAAGTTTGAAAACCTGTGGTAATCTGTGGAAGAGAATCCGAGCAAGATCGATCGAGCTACCCGAGCGGCGTCGACGTATCGCGGAAGTTATGTTGTAGATTCGTTGACACCAAGACGTAATTATTGTTATAATACAAATAAATGCAAAGGTGCAAGCGAGCTGGACAAGAATGACGAAAATAATCCCTGGAGAAGGGGAACAAAAGGGACAAAGGACAACCACAGATCATTTTGGAAGGCCGCGTTCTCGCCGGTAAAAAGCGGTGAATCTCCGACAGACGCAGGAAAGGCAAAGCAGCCATCGCTTTGACCACCAGACGTAAAGCAGACGACGTTAACTGCACCAACCCGCTGACGCTGTTGAAGAGTGAGGAGTCTCGTCGCACACGAAAGGAGGGAAAACTTATTTGGGAGCGAACTTGCAAACACTAACCACGCTTACTGGCGGTTTTTAGCAAACCAACCTCGGCATTTAAGGACACCTCACCAGTGAGTCCTTTAACTTCTCTCCTTGATGCGCGTCTGCCAGTTGTTAGAAAAAAACAATGTACCGCTCGAGTTATTTCGTCTGCCCTCTCTGGAAGGCGAAATCGAGCTCGCTCGTAAAGACCTGCACTTTCGAAAATCGCAGGAAAGGTAAGACAGACGCAGACGACGTTGCAAAGGAGCAGACGACGCTCAGGTCGCGATCAGCCAATCAGGGCTCGGCGTTCTGATCTAACCCCTGCCCAAGAAGCAGACGAACTTGCCCTCCGCCAGGGTGTAAGATAGACAGGTGGGGAAACGGCCCATAGAAACCTACCGCAGCGCCGTGACCGGATTGTGTACTCGTCTGCTTGCGGGAGGCTTGCGGGTACCTCCGATTTGCGACAGATGGCGCTGCGGCGAGAAGAAGAAAATTGGAATCGAATTTGCATGGAACTCTATTGGAGAGTGCGCAAAATAAACTGAGAGCACGACAGTCCTCCATTGAAAATCCACGAGAAATCATCTTCGTCAGTTTAGCCGGTCGCCACCGGTCGCCCACCCGGAGTGAGAGTTCGCGGTGCTCCACATAGATGGCGCCACAGAAAAAGAGAAAACCGAGGGGGACACAATCCGGTCGCTGATTTGGCTCTCGTTTCGCCACCTGTCTATCTTACACCCTGCCCTCCGCATATCATCGCCTTTTGTCAAGTGCTAATGCAGGTGTGAGCACCGGTCATTTTCAACAGTTGTTAAATGTTAATAAGAGGTCATGTGGACCGGTACTGACTGAAACCAGGGGGCCCATGTTCGACAAATGTTTTGTTTCTCCTAAAAAGAAACGGAAGTGGCGGAACTGACGATATTGCGTCCGACTGGTTAGAGGCTCAAATGACGGAAGTTCCTTCTTTCGTCATTTGAGCCTCTAGCCAATGAACGGGGCATCGTCACCTCCGCTTCTTTTTAGGCGAAACGAAACATTTGTCGAACATACCCCCCCCCCCCCCCCCTCCCCCTGGTTTAGAGGGTAGTTAATCTATGAATTGTCTGATCTGGTTCGAAGTCAGGCAAATCTGTCAAACGTAATTTAGAATCCCTTCGTTTGATCTCCAAACCTCGGGTTTGAAAAAAAGGTTGCGGCATCTCTAGGCAAAAGAGCACACCAAACTAATTTTGCACTTCACAAAGTGTAAAGAAAACTATGTGCCAGTTATTTTCCAATTCATTTACCTTTCTCTGGTACCCAAGCTTGAGCATTGGCGCTGGATTAGTGGTCGTTGGCTTCCCGTCCAAAAAGTGCACTGAGCACACCTGGAAAACACATTTATGAAGGATTTGGTGACAACCAAGGGTCATCCAATAGTGTTCCCTCCAGCAATAGCACAAAGCACATTCTAAAGAATGCCACTAAGGTGCAATTAACGCTCGCTGCCTTGATATACAGAATAATCTGGGGAGAAATGTCTACATTGATACCTTTTATTGGGAAGATAACATATGCTCTAAGGTTTCGCGACACAGCACGAGCAAGCGGTCACACCGCAACACAGCACGAGCAAGCCGTTGCCGGTTTTTTCTAGGACAAATGAGATGCTATCACCACAATTAAGCTGTGAAAAAGGGATTCAGACGGGGAAAATCGGTCATCAATTCCGGAGTTGCTGACGGATTGCTCGCAGCAAATCGAAATACTGGGATCGGCTTGGATGCCTCGGTTTCAACAACCCGCGAGCAACTGGTCGAAGTAAAACAAAACGTCGCGCGATTCGAGAAAAATGCGCGCCGATGCCGTACTCGCGCTATTTTCCTGTGTAGCATTCGGAACCCGTCCAAGCGACCGCGCACGCCAAATGCGGCCTAAACAACAGATAAAGTATCACCATACTACTACTCACCCTTGAGTTTTTGCTCGGAGTGAAATTTTTTCTGTGCAGCGCGGTGATCCACTCATGCCGAAGGGCTGCGTCGGACGGAAATTTGTGGAAGCCGTACACTTCGCAACCGCAGTCGCCTCTTGTGCAGTCGTGTTGCGCGCAGTGGGCGTCTAAAAGAAGCCTGCGCTTCCTTTGGTTGTTAGCACAAGCAAAAACGGCACAGTGCCGTCCCGATGATCGACTTTCGTACATCTCCACTCCCGCAAAGCCGATGACAGCAGGGTAACAAGGGCAAATATCGGGTCACCTACGGCATCGCTGCGCGATGTAGGCAGCCCCCCCCCCCCCCCCCCCCCCCCCCCCCCCCCCCTGTCGTGGCGCTGCGAGCGCCTGGGTTCGAGAGTAGTATTTCTGGTTTATTGAACGCTGGGTGCGCGGATTTCGGACACTGGTCTATATGTTTGGGTGCCAAAATGGCCGATTAAAGTCAAAATAGAACAGTCGCAGGGGACGCTATTGAATGCGATAGCGTCCCCGAACTCGTCTTGGAACTAGTTATTTTGCCAAACGCCGGCGTCCAGAGTTCCGCATTCGCGTCCGAACGCGCTCGTACAGTGAGTAGAGACAGATCCAGATCTAGCTCTCTGTTTACCCACTAATGCTTCCAATGAGAGCTCGGCGTTCGGACGTCCTCCCGCCCTCTCGTCGCCTTTTCTCCCTCAGTTTCTCGGCGCCACACGTTAGGATTGGCCAAGCACAGGGAACGCACTGAATTGCCTGTGCTAAGGTGGTTAAGGTTCGGCTATTTCCGTCATCGCAGCGATTGGGAACGTCACTGCCCGAATTCATGTCGAGGCATTGATTGTCACGAGCCCATATTGAATGCTCGTGCTAGGCTCGCGTCGGGCCATTACGCGGTGACAAAGAAGCTTCTCGGTCAGTGGCCGTGATTGAGTGCCTTCATCCGCGCTGTGCTTAGGGTGATGACATCTGGCCATTATGTTTCAAACGCTTTTTTTTATTTGTTCAGAAGCGCCTGAAAGGGCGTCTCCCGGCACGCGCTCTTGCCGTGGACTGCGATAAGGCGACATTTTGTTTTCGGTGATTTCTTTGTAAATCCCAGGTTTGTACGTAACTTAAATACGCTACTGAAGTTACTGCATCGTAAATACTTTTGGGATTAACTTGGCATCTTGCAAATATTTTCAAGGCAGTATTCAGTACTCTTAGATATTTTTTTTTTACGAGTAACTTGTAATCCCTTCTTAAGTTACTCGTAATTTACATCCGCTTTTTTCGGAAGAAGGTCGACGGTGACCTAGGCTCAGCTGCGGCGACATCGCGTTTGTATCAATGGTGGCTTATATTTCGCCCCCAAGTTAACATAAAGAAGCTTGTTCCTTCTTTTTTCTATTGGCGTTTTTTTTCATTCGACCCAGCATAATACTCCGACACTAGGTGCCTCTGGGCGAGAGGTGGGGGCGAGAGGACATATTGTCACGAATGACACTTGATGAGGCGACGAAAACTGACGCAAACTAAACGTTTAATGGTTCAAACTTGTGCCAAAAAAAAAAAAAGAAACGAAAAATAACAGCAGAGCGTCGCGGGCATCGCAGGATCGAGAGCTATTGCGAGACTGACCGCGTGTCACCACACGGAGCCCCTTATGCACACGCTTTGGCTTCTGGAACAATCGGCCTAGAAGGTTCGGGGACGAGAACATTCGGACCTCGAACAAGCAACAGCGTTCTCGAATTTACCAGGACATTAAGCTGAACGAATAAATAAAAGACGCGTAACTCCCAGGAATCGAACCCTTGGCCTCCGCACGAAGGTCAATCGCGGTAACAATTCGGCCACGGACGCGCTCGCTCGCCGACGCGCGTGGCAATATTTTCTGTCGCACTCATTGGAGGAAAGGGGAAGCTCGTTGTATGATACTTTTCTTTAGTAGCGATTTGTAACTTTGAATTTGAATTTTGTTTTTTGTTTGATGTTATCATGTTCTCAGAAACATGGTATTCCGATGAACACGATGTTATAGAACTACCAATGTATAACAACTAGTTTTTAAACAGATCAACTGGGCGCAGAGGGGGTGCGTTGTTAATGTTAAGAAATAATATGCAAGGTGAATTGTTACCTGAATACTCATCTGTCACCAAAGACTATGAAGTGCTGTCCCTAGTTGTGGATAACAGCATTGCCTCGGTATCTTATAGACAACCAAATGGAAATCTAGTTTCCTTTTTTTCCTCTCTAGAAGGTTATTTTAGATTTGCTACGGAAAATCAGTATAATATTATTTTTGGGTGGAGATTTCAACTTGAACATGCTTCAAGACACCCCAAGCAAAAGGCAGATGTATTTGTTAATTAATATTAGTGGTTGTACAAATGTCATAAAATCACCCTCAAGAATTACGGTTGACTCTTCAACACTCCTCGTTCTGTTTATTACAAATTTTGACTTAACCTACATAAAATCGGGGATATTAAGTACAGATATAAGGGACCATCTGGCCGTGTTCATTTGCATAAAAAAAGAAATAGCTAAAACAACAAGGAAGCGGTTCGGTGCACCTTTTCAAAATATTACAGCGAATAGCGTTTCTGAATTTGGAAATAAACTTTTGGAGATGGACTGGAGCCAGGTCTATGAGGAAGTAGACGCGAACGAAGCATATAACGTGTTCTTGAACAAATTTAAGGAAATACACCAAACATGCTTTCCATATAAATCGATTAAATTGTCGAAAAGAAATCGTAAACCATGGATAACCACAGAACTTTTGTTTAAAATAAATAGGAAAATTATTTTGTACAAGATATTCGTAAACACTAAGGACCCTGAACATCTTAAAGCATTTAAATCATATTGTAACATACTTACAAGGAAATTAAGAAATGCTAGAGCAAGGTACCTTAATAACTACTTTGTGTCCACAGCAATGCTAACAGACGTCACGTGGAAAAAGCTTAACAATGCCCTGAACCGTTCACAGGAAATAAAGCAAATTGAGAAAATCGCCTTGTATAATGTAGAACTTAGAGGAACATTACTAGCAAATGCTTTTAATGACCACTTTGTAAATTTGGCAAAAGGTAATCCAGGCGAAAACGCTTGCGCGTATATTGAACGTAAAACTGAAAGTACGATCTTTCTTGAGCCAGTTTTGAATGTAGAGGTGATACACACACTTTGTGTTTTAAAAATAGTACAAGCTGTGACGCTGATGATATGCAGATAGGTCCGATAAAGCATGTAATAGATATCATATCACCCTGTCTGACATTCATTTTTAATCTCTGCTTGCAGTTCGGGGTGTTTCCAAACAATATGCAGATAGCTGAGGTCAGCGTATTATATAAAAAGGTGACAATTGAACAACATGGCAAACTACAGGCCTATTTCTGTCTTACCGTTGTTTTCGAAAGGCTTTAAAAATATTGCTTTCACGTATGGTAAAATTTTCAGATAAGCACAGTATAATCAATCCTTCGCAGTTTGGTTTCCGTAAAGGCCGGTCTACCGAGCTTGCTCTTTTAGAGCAAAAATAATATATTTTAAGCAACTTTGAGCAAAAAAAAAAGGCCCTTGGAATATTTATTGATTTGTGTAAAGCGTTCGATCATCTAAATCATAATCTGTTAATAACAACATTAGAAACGTGGTTTTCGTGGACAGGTATCAACTTTAATTGCGTCATATCTTTTACATCGTAAGCAATACGTCCATATATATGGCTATTCTTGTAATATAAAACCATTTGAATCTGGCGTTCCCCAATGAAGTATTCTAGGTCCTCTTTTTTAATTTATATGTCAATGATATCGTGCACTTAAATAAAAATATCAAATATGTAATTTACGCGGACGATACTAGTTTACTATTTGCAGGTAATAACTGTAATGAACTTATAACTAGCGCAAATAAAGCTCTTAAACACCTTGCGAAGGGGTGTAGCTGCGATTTTTTAAAAATCATTGAAAATAAAACAAAAGCGGTTTTATTTCACCTAAAAAAACAAGAATGTTACTTTCACTTGTGATATCGTTTGAAATTCGACTAAAATTGAAGTCCTCACTAGCTTTAGGACTCTTGTTGTCGTATTCACGAACCAAATGCGATGGGACGATCATATTAATTATATTTTGCTTAAACTATCGCGTGTCGTTGGCTTGATGTATCGACACCGCCATCGTTTGCCAAGAAGGGTCAAACTTTTAATTTATAACTCTTTATTTTTCTCTCATATAAACTTCTGCCATCTAGTTTGGGGTAATAGTACAAGTACAAACTTAAATAAACTACTTCTGTTGCAGAAAAAAAATGCTAAGAAACATTTCTAATGTCCCATACGACCACCCTAGTGAACTCTTATTTAAAAGTTTGAAATTGATTAATGTTCATAGGATATATAAATATCGTTTGTGTGTGTGTTATAAATCTGAAGTACAAAAAATTATCTTAACTGGCTTCTCTTGCTGCAAAAGTGCCAACTTACCCCACTCGAAGTTTGGAAAATTGGAAGTTACCCAATAGTAGAACGACCTATACTGAGCAAATGCTATATCTTATACGCTTCTAAACCTACTTAATTTTCTTAGCTTCAAAAATATTCATCCAATTAAGTCACTGAGAAAAGGTATTCAAAATGTTTTTTTTTTCAGTGTGGTTTTTTAGCACTACTTTCCAGAGCTTTGAGATGTAAAATACTTTGTGTATTCTGTGTTTGTATCTAAATGTATATATGTATGACATTTCCTATGTATGTATCCTCTCAACGTATCTATGGTATGTATCATGCATTACATAAATACAAAGTTACATAGAACACTCAATTTACGTATCATGTTACAACGAAACGCGTTAATATTGCCGCCTAATTACTTTTTGAATCTAATTGCGTCTTGTTTATTTTTTTCTTGCGCCACTGCTGTTTGTGTGAGAGGGGGGCCAGGGACTCGTCAAGCTGCATGATGCAGTTTTTTTCCTCGGTCTCCCTCCATCATTTGTTTGATGGAAAAATAAACATTATTTTTATTATTACTATTATTATTAACTTAACAATATTTTGGAAGTAGTGAGTTACGTTTATGAGCATTTAGTACTATACTCAGTTACTTTTTTACCTTGTATATTCAGTAACTTTACTTAAATGATTTTTTGAGTATCTTGGAGAAGTCTTGTATTTTCCCTGTGAGCGTAGGCTGTCGAGATGGGGTACTACTACAAAGATGCCAACTCGGACATGAAGGCACCCTGGCCATGGTCAGTGGCGTTGTGTGCGAGTATACTGGAGCCCATTGGAGCCACTAGATATGCCGCTTCAGAGAATCGGCACTTTCCCATCTTGTGGCTGAAAATCGTGGTTATCAGTTGTCTGAAGCTTCAGGAAAGGCTTTTCGGTCCTCCACAAATGTTTGAACAGTTCACGACTGAGCAAATCAATATTACATGAGCTTTCAAACACCAGATCTAGTGCCGAGGAAGCCACACTTCTAAATCATGACAATCGGTTGTTGCGTCTGCTCTGTGTTAAACACCAAGATGGCGACACCCACAACAATATTGGGGAAAAGAATGCCGATACTTTACGCGTGGCTCATCTAGTGGCTCTAGGTCCCACTAGGGCGCCCTCGTGTACGTTCTGCTAAGGTTGATGACATTTGACAATTTTGTTCAGGACGGTTTTCTTTTCTTGTTCGAGACTGCGCGTGAAAAAACGACTACAGGTTTGTGCTGCTGGCGATGACTGCTACGGCAGCATTTTGTTTCCCTCAATTCTTGTTTTGTATTTTTTTTGTGAGCGTACTGTCGGCATCGGGTACCACAAATAATGTCATCACCCTAAGCCAGGGGTCTCAAACACGTGGCCTGTGGGCCGCATGCGGCCTGCGACTCGCTGGGGCGCGACCCTCAGGCATCCCCCGGGTTTGAGCCTCGAGCATCTCGCGGCTGCGAGTCCCCGTTCTCATGTCAGAGCCCTACATGCGCCATAAATAATACTTTCATGTCGTGGATTCATTTCCGCTCGTAAAAGAGCTCTGCTCATATAACGTGTTCACATATTATATAATACTCTGTTTCCTTTTGGACTGAGTATTTCCTCTTCAATCCATTTGTTTCTCAGCCCTTTCTCGCGTAAATCAACCGGAACGACAATACCACTATACTAGGCTACACGTGAGATCTTTGCACAAAGGGGCTCCTCGGCTCTATGAAATCTCGCTAAGCAGAAGCAACTGCCGAAGAAAAAGCTATGTGCTCAGAGTTCTGACCGTCAAGGAAATACCTTTAAAATACAAGTATTTTTTTATGCTGCTATGAAAATTGTCAAGAAAGTAAAAACTACCGCATTTGTTTCCATGACTGTTGAGCCTAGTGAATTGTGTGACAGGGTAACAACAGTGTGATTGCCCTTCTTCTATCGAAAACTGTATGTACGTTGGCGTTTTATATCTTATAATATCGGTTGTGGGCCCAAAGTACATAAAAAACAAGTGTCATTGGAAATACGGTGGGCTTACAAAAAGCAGAGCACGATGTCCATTCTCTAGAAAAGCCCTGGTGTCACTGGGAGAATCGGCTGCTTTCCAACATGAAACACCAGTTTTCTTGCTAATAACCTAAGTATTGTCCCTCCCCCCCCCCCCCCTTTTTTTTCCCGTTGGCCCTGGGACTTTGAGGAGTGAGCTGTCTGGCCTCACACTTCAATTAGCTTAAAACGCCTGCCCTAAAA
Organism: Ixodes scapularis; assembly: GCF_016920785.2. NCBI lineage: Eukaryota > Metazoa > Arthropoda > Arachnida > Ixodida > Ixodidae > Ixodes > Ixodes scapularis. The sequence continues at coordinate 8,845,430 of NW_024609883.1, read as the reverse complement.
CAACGTTGCCCTAAACAGAAGGACAGAGTTACACTAGGACCCACTAAAGTGAATGGATCCCGGGAAGGTAGCGCCAAGCTCTCCGTATGCTCGGCTTTTCGGTTTGTAGAATAAGCTCTTTGACCTCTTCATTTTCGGTGAGCCGATCCGAATTCCCGGTGCCAGGTTGCTTTATAAAGATATTCCTTGTATACCGAGATTTCGCCATCCACTCGCGGGCTAAACGATATCCAAATATTCGCTCCCCTACCACATGCGGCGTCGGTGCTTGGCGGCATATAAAATAATTTTCCTGTCTTTAAATACGCAAGAAGAACAATATCATAATAACAGATCTGCTGATATCAGCATAATTAGTTGATTGGCTACAGATTGCCAGAGACGCTTATATTGACGGGAACACTTTTAGTACGACGAAGTTCTCTTGCGATCTTGGCGCGACTGGTTTAGTACGACCCCTTCCAAGCTCGAAGGTCTGAAAGGGCCGAAAGGCTACTGCCATGGCAACAGAAACCGATCAGCCAATCACCTTGCGAGGTTTGGCGGTCTATATATTAGTATCTCTTTGTGTCCAGCTAACTAGCATGCAGAGAAGGCAATGGTGCTGCTTTCCCATGATCTATTGACTTTAAGTCCCGCTACTGCCAGTAAGCTCGTGGGAAGGGAGAAATATGAATACCCAGTATCGTCGCACGCGGCCCCCAACACAAAAGTATTTTTGGCGCCCTACGCAGTGGTGACCTCTCGTGAGCCTGCTCGCTGTACTCAGGGCCGGATGAAAAGCTGCAAGGGCCTGGTTGTAGAAAAGTTGAAGGACCCCCTTTAGTTTGAGACTCGCCACTTTTGTGTTTTGTTTTTATTTCGGCAAAACAAATAGCAAGTTTTTTTATTAAATTTCTAGATGTTTCTCAGCTTTCATGAGGTGTTGTTAACAACTTAACATAGACAAATATTTATGTCTAACTTACCTACGTTTTTAGGCAGAGTTAGCATCTTATATATCAAAATATTTTATTCCTTCCCGCCTTGAACAGGAGAAATGACTGTTTTATGAGAGTCAAAATTAGGAGAAGGCAGCCTCTATATCAAAATCTCACAAACATGTACAGTATATAACGTGCCTTACATACTATTTTTTAGATAAATGTATTTGAATTTTCTCAAACTTTAGTGCTCTTTTGGTTTTAGTAAGATACATGCATTGTGAAATGAATTTGGAGCATGTAAAAATGTGTGATAGGGGAAGTCGACGTATTTTTAATTACAGCAAGCTAACATTCCTAAAATCAACGTTGCACTGGATGCACATTTTGTTCTCTTCGAAACATTTGCAGAATCCTATCTCTGAACCGAACTCTGGGTACTTCTTAAGAAAAAGGTATTAGAATTGCAAGATCGTTTTGTCCCTTCGTGGATTTCGACCAAAGGATGTAATAAAAGTAAGCCATGATTTCCCAAACGACTACGAGAGTTGATACAGCGCAAACAAAGAATCTATAGCGCTTTTAAATACAGTCTGTCAGCTGGAAATATCAGAAAACTGAAAGTGACAACCAGTGAGCAAAGCATCGAGATAGCGAAAGCAAAATATATATTTGAGTCATTTTAGCCTAAAATGAAAGAAATCCCTCCCTCTTGTGAAAGATACGTTGTAATCACTGACACTTCTCAAAAGGCAGAATGTTTTAACTCTTACTTCAATTCTGTGTTTTCGTCGGGCGTTACAACTAACACCACCGCCAGCTGTACTCTAGATGGAACCTTGCCCATGGAGAATATATGGTTCAATGTAAGTAGGATAGCAATGTTATTAGAGGGCTTAAATGTTTCAAAGGCTGCTGGCCCTAATTACCTGCCGACAGCATTGCTAAAATCTTGTGCTGGTTCAGTGTCCCCCTCTCTGAAAATGGTTTTCGAAAAGTTACTGAACGATTGCTTTCTGCCAGATGATTGGAAGGTAGCCTCTGTCGTACCAGTCCATAAATATGGGCCTCGTAATAACGTCTTAAATTAGAGTCCTATTTTATTGACTTGCTTTTCTTGCAAATTCAAACGCACATCTTGTAACGTCCATTCTGTGGGAATACCCTTGCTGCTACCCGTCTCGGGCAATGACACAGCACACAGTTTCAACAACACGTAGACATTTAATGACCGTTATCGCCCGCCCTGCTATCCCATTGCAAGAGACCTCGCGCATACGCTGCGACGGCCCTTTATCCGCGGCGGAGCGCCGCTCGCGTGGCCAAATGCCCTTGGCCCCCTCGCGGTGCAGATGAGCACTCGGATTTGGCAAAGGGGCAACCTGGGTTAACACTCTGGATGCTCAGGTTGCACACAATTGTTAAACATATGGATGCTCACTCATTGTTGAATCCGTAACAACATGGCTTCCTTCTTGCGTCACGCAGGTAGCCGAGTTTACTCACGATTTGTCTGAGGCAATGGATAACCGTAAATCTGACGACTGTGTTTTCTTCGACTTCAGTAAAGTGTTTGATGTGGTATCTTATAACTTACTGCTATACAATTTATCGCATCATAATATTAATTATAAAGCTATCTCCTGGATTTTCGAATATTTGCACGAAAGATGCCAGTATGTTGTAGTGAATGGAAGTAAACCAAAAATCGCACTAGTAACATAAGGAGTCGGAGAGGGGTCGGTTTTAGGGCCTATATTAATTTTAGTTTATGTAAACGATAGCAATGAGTTCGCCACTTCGGAATGTTCGCAGTCGATTACATATTATATAGAGAAGTAACGTGTTATAGTGACAATTTCATAAGTCAAAGGGATCAAGATACTACAAATTCGTGGTCCGACAAATGACGGATGAAATTCAACCTAGATAAAACCGTGCGCATGGCTTTTTCTAGAAAACAAAAAACCACCAGATCTTACGATATCAACAGTGCTCGCTTAAAAACGGTTTCAGTTCACAAGTTTTTAGGTGTTTACTTCATATCCTAGTTCAGCTAGCATGGACATGTAGATTGAAGAGTAGCAAAAACTTCAAAATCTTTGGGTTTCTGGCACCGAAACGACAACTGTTTACAGGTTACGCGGAAACAATTATATAAAACAAACGTGATAACTATGTTAGAATATGCTTGCACAGCGTGGGACCCCCAACTAGTCAAAAAGTTTAACACCTAGCGGTTAGGTATGTGTTACGAAACTTTTTAAAACATAAAGAGTTTAGTGCAACGCGCTCAAGACAAATGTTGAAATGTAATAGACTGAAATGCAGCAGAGCAAGGCTCCGGTTAAAGTTTTTCCACTGTATATTTCACTCGTAGACTGGCATCACACGTGAAACTTAACTGTATCCCCATATTATCTATCCGCGCGTGTAGATCATACTCATAAACTGCGTGATTATAGGTGCAAGACTCCGACTCTTAAGAGTTATTTTTTCCAAAAACACTGTGCCAGTGGAACAAATTACCTTCTCCTGTTGCCTCAGTTTTAGAAAATGGTGCCTTTTTAGTGCTTTAGAAACGGTAGACTTATTTGATTGATAAAATTGTGTAAAAAAGAAAGACCAGGCAGAAGTTAACATAAGATTATAATTATTTTTATGCATAGGTACTGCATACTTTGGTGTACTCAGAGGGATAGGGTTTCATGCATCATTTACTTATTTTCAATGTCGCGAAGTGTGATAGAGTGCGTTGACTGACGGAAAATTTGAAAAGCGCTTTGGAGGCCGCGAGATGTTGTAGAAATTTTTTTTTTTGATTTCGTAAGGTTTTACAATGTTGTTATTACCTGTTAATTTGTTTTCTTTTTTGTGTATATGTGTATAATGCCGAAAGGCGCTACGGGTACCGAATAAATGAAATGATTTGAAATGAGAAATAATTTTTTTCAATATTAGAAACTGTTGTCTATCAAAAGCTGAATAATAAACTAACAATTAAAACTAATCGTAATATCGAGACATTAAAGTATCATTGAAGAACAGTTTTTTAATTTGACATTAACTTTATGACTGTGAGATATAAATAGAAAGTTAAAAAAAAACAAAAAAAAAACGTCAAAAAGGACCAAAACATCATGCATTGTGGGGTTGCACCTTAAAGGGATACTTCAACGAAATTCGAAATATTCCCGTCGTGTTCAAAAATAGGTTGAATATGATCCAGAATATCCGTAAATGACAATCGCACACTTGTATTTTCAGTCTGGTGGCCGTATTTTTCGTTTAAAACGGCCCACTCTGGCAAACGCTCGGAGAAGGCCCAGCGGAGACCACGTGACATCCAACGCACTCGTGACGTAGGCCGTCTCAGGACGAGCAAAGCTACGGCGAGGCTGACGTCGAGAGGATGGCCTAGTCGTTCCAGCCACCGAAGCGGCTGCTTTTGTGCGAATTTTGAGTGACAGGTTAATCTTCTATAATCTTGTAGGGGGACAATGGCGACTTCTGCGGCACACAACAGGCATTCTCGGGAAGAGGGGAGTTCCTCCTTCCCCTCTTCTCTCGTCGTGGCCGAAGGCGAGACACTCACCGTCACTAGCTGTCAAGGTTCCTAGACGGGCATTACAAGCGAGGCGTTAGCGATATCCACCAGGTGCTCTTTGCTAATCGTTTAATTCGTTTTAAAATTCCTTTTCGAGACTTTTTTAGCAAGGTATTGGTATGTTTGATGTAATAGTGCTCCTTTTAACACAAATAGACCAAACCATGAGCGCCAAAATTTCGTTGTAGTATCCCTTTAAAGGGGTAGGGAAACGATATTCCAGCGCTCATTTTCTTGTTTGAATGTGTTGCATGTTGCACCCTAACCTCAAGAACACCAGTCTTCCGTTGAAAGGCACAAGAAAACTAATTTGAAAGCTAAATAAACGATCTTTCAATGTGCACCTGGTGGATGCATGCGGAGCCTATTTGGGAGGTAATCTAGCAACGTTGGGGAACTTGCTACGTAGTCGTGACGTAGCAGATTCCTTCGGAGCAGCGTCCTATTTGAAATTTCAACATTTCCCTTCTTAGCTTTCCTTCTAGCTAAACTCACAAATTGCGCATTGTACCAAACGGTCCAAGAAGCGGAAAGGAAGGACTCCCCTCTTTCTCGGACCCTCGTTCGGACACAGCCACTTTCCCCCTGGAAGATTAGCCCGTCGCTCAAAACTCGAACAAAAGTTGCTTTCCCCACCTCGTTCAGCACTAAGCTGACAGCGTTGTGAAAGCTACGTGTTCCTTGGGCCAGCCACACGCTCGCCACCCACGGGAACGGCTCGGTTGTAACGCGCACCACAACGCTGACAACGCTACCAAGGTCAAAGCTCATAACCACGCCAGCCTTGCCACGTCACGAATGCCGGGAATCTTTTCTTTTTGTTTTCGTTTCCGCCGGATATCCCATGACGCATCGCGCTCTCCGTTCGCTTCTCTTTAAGCGCTTGCTCGAGTGCACCGTTTGGAACGAAAACCATAGCCAGTCGTTTTAAATACAAACGTGCGATTATCATTTACGGTTATTATCCGTCATGCTTGACTCATTTCCGAACGAAATTTGAATATTAAAATTTTTGTATCCGTACCCCTTTAACGCGGTACTGAAACGAAACGACGTGAGCGCGAGATCTCTACCCCTTGCTCAAAGCCGGCCAGCGAGAAGTGCAATCCGTATCGCGCTCGTTACGCCAATAGTTCCTGCACGGCCAAGGGTACTGTAGTTGCGAGCGTTGCAAGTTGGTGGCGTGAACACGTGAAAATGCCGCCCAGATGTAGTATCCAAGGGCTGTACGCCCTATACATAGCTTGCCAGTAACGTGATTCGTACCCATGTCGGTATTTTATGAGCCACGACCGTTCGGTTCATCGTGTTGGTTTCACACCGCAGAAGTAATAGCGCGAGCGAACCAGCAAGTAGAAATAACCGTCAGTACCCAGAAATGGCGACACTACAAGCGCCTACAAGTGCCTGCAAGATATGCATATATATTAACTGGGTGCTATATTTGAGCACGCTATTCCCAGCGCATCGGAGGAAGGGGGGGGGGGGGGGGAGTATGATTGGTTTTGCAATTGTCCCAGCATCTTCAGATCAAGCTCCCACCTAACTTCTCCAAAGAACGGAGATCTTTATGGTGTAGAATGCACGTGCAACTTTTTCACATGCAACGTAAGAGACGCGTAATGCCTGATTCACATGGTGCGAATTTGCCTGCGATTTTGCAACAGCGACGCCGTTCTTGCGACACAACGCAGTTGTGGTGCGAATTTGACAAATTCACGATTGCGTATTTTGCCAAACTTTCCTTGCGACGCCGCTCTTGCGAAGGGGGCGGACAATCAATAAAACGCGGCTCGTGAAAGACGTCACGGTGGTCATAGTAACGTGGGAATGAAAAATACAAAAAAGGCGTCACCTACGTCGTCGTCTTCAAAATTCGCTGCAGGGGTAGGGCGGCGAATGTGCTTCTCGTGAGTGAACGTTTTTCGCCGGGGGATGTAAGTTTGAGTTCGGCATTAAAACGAATTGGCGTTTATTTACCACGCGAGGGTTGTGGTTGCTTCCTTCGTAAAAATGCAGGCGACAACGATTGAGGCTTGTATTCGATCACTTTGCGTATGTTACTCATTACATAGTATAGAAAGATCCTTTCTTCAAATGTGTTTGGAGATGGCACGAAGGCCTGTCTAGAAACCGAGAAACGTTGAGCGGCATTTTGTAATTAAAGGTACTTGATAAAAATCGAGTTTCACATTTTTACGGAGTGCCAACAATTATTGATATGTCCAAAACTTGAAAGAATAAATTAGAGAGGACGAGGACGGGAACAGGACATCTTTCATTGAAAGATGTCCTGTTCCCGTCCTCGTCCTCTCTTTGTTTCTTTCACTGAATTGAATCATTGAATCATTGAATCTTTCATTGAAAGACATCTTTAATTGAAAGATGTCTTTCATTGACATCTTTCGTTGAAAGATGTCTTGTTCCCGTCCTCGTCCTCTCTGTTTTATTCTTTCAAGTTTTGTATCTATTAACCAACACGCTCGTTTTCAATTGTTATTGATATGTAAACGCGCGAGACGCGAGCTAAGCGAGTGCTGGATAAATCAACGCGGCGCCTTGATAGCTGCTTCCGGTGCTGCGCAGCAATTTCCTTCCGAGGTCCCCACGGGGCACGCGTTGAGTACATTGGCCCATCTGCCCTGCTTCTGTTGTTTCTGGTATAAAGAGACATGTTCGCCTTCCACGGATTCACGAGCGACCGTGGCATTCTTTCAAGCGAGATATTGTGAAAGCGCTCGTGGTGCGCAGGCGCCTTCTAGGCCCAAAACAGCAGTTTAAATTTACCATTTTTCGTCGAAAGAGCCTCCGTAAAAACAATTCTCTTCCCAGCTGACCGCTGCCACCCCCCCCCCCCCCTTCTCCTTCCCCCTTCATTTTGGGATGGTGCGACAATGATAAATACCTGTACATCTCTCATGCAAATCCTGTGACAATTTGGTTTCGTACATCCTTTGTCATTATTTCATCAACATGATTGTTTTGGCTTTCTTTTACATCTGGCAACCTTTGTTTTTATATGTCGTTTACTTATCTTTATTTTTGTCATGTTCGCAAACGCTAATATTGTTTTGAATAAAAAAGAAAGCTAAACATCTACGTAAGCTTGTTCATGCTGACCTAGACTGAGGAAGTAACGAATGTGTTTTGCACCTTCACACAATCACACGATGTGTGTGTGGTCCAGCGTCGGTCCAGCGTGGACCGACACTGGACCAAACACACAAATCGGCTGATAACACACATTCTATGTTAAGTAAACACACGCTTGGGCATTATAGGCCGAACTAAACCAGAAAAATATCACCTCCCTCTGGGGGATCAGCCGGTACTCTGTCGATTTACTTTGGGCGATACCTGCCACAAAAAGTGTCCGCCAGTTTGTCCGTAAAAGAGGGAAAAACCGCAACCAATTTTACACAAAAAAAGTTTCACTGATTTACAGGCAACAGGTTCAGTGTGAAATAAATAGAGAGGTGACATAAGGTAGGAATGACCCACGAAGAAATATTTTATTACTCTCTTCAAATGTTGAAAGATAACAACTGACAAACCGAAGAAGTTTCAAGCGCAAAAGAAAAGAAGTCAAGTACTGGCTCACCTTCCTGGCGGACATTAGATAAGAATAAAGAGGAACATACCACGTTGCTGGAGTCTTTGGGTGCTCTGGCGCAAAAAGGCAAATATCTGCATTTAGCGTCGGTGCTCCAAAACCGCCCACTCAACTACGCACGCCGCCGACGATCCGAGTCCCCCTTGTCAATGGCCAAACGAATTCGACCCTTACGTAATCCGGAAGCTACAACACAAGGCACTATGAGAAGGAAACTCACCGCGCCTTCTCTTCGCCATAACCATTTAACCCCCTACTGCTCACCCCCACTGCAGAGAGGACAGATGCTAAGCTTCTTCTGCGTGTGCAAACACACTCCCTCTCAACACCACGTTATCCTCCAGCACGTTTTCGATCTCTCTGAACCACCTAAATGCGCATACTTCGGAGACTACCCAAATAACTCTCCTACATCAAGTTAAGGACTGCGCGTCAGTTGAGGATCTTGCAAAGCGTGCGCTGAAAACACTGGCCCCACTTATCCAACCAAGGAGCTGGGAGGATTGGGTCACTCCTCCACGGGCGGCAGAGTATAAATTATGGACACTTCTAGTTAAGCACATCAAAAACGTACATGGACAAGGAAAGCCCCTAATTTCATCTCTCTCCGGTAGCAGCGGTCTTGGTACAATGCAGATGTTTCACTATCTTTGTTAAAAGTCCTAGTGGGCCTGAAACGCAGGCCGTGCCACACCACGGCACCCGTTCAAAAGTCGCTAACTCACAGCGGCACAGTATTCTCCTAGTGACGGCCTCAGCTCCCTGTTCCAACGGAAATAGGCCAGACGATCCTCACGCACAAAAACATCAAAACTTGGGGATTTGACACAATACTACTGACACTGTTTAGGATTTCAGGCCAGCTCGTTTCCTTTGCCATGACACTGCATCTTCCTTTACAAAGCTCCTGCAGTAGAGGTCTTTCACGGCGGTGGCCACTGTGCTGCGTTTTCGGACAGATTGGTTTAGGTGCCGCAATCTCAGCCAAGGCATGTGGAACAACGCATTCGTTTGCTGAGAGGCCTCCTTGCGTTACTGGCCATCATTAATGTTCGCGAAGGGGTCGACTTTATCAGCATATGCACCTGGCATGTACAACTTGTTGTCTCGTAGGCAGTTGTGGAGTACACAAGCTGCGAGGACGACTCCAGTGGCGCAGTCTGGGAGGAGTCCGATTGGCCTGCGGAAAGTGCTGAATCCCGTGACCAAAATTCCGAACGCGTTCTCGACGCACCTCCTGGAAATGGGGCAAAGACAACGCTGTGTTTTTGTTATCCTAATGCAAGTGCGACAATTCTAAAGGTTACCTCGCTCTACACAGTCGATAATTGAAATCCCAAGATTATCATGGAGGTACCTGTCAGGATAGGTCCTCAGTTGAAATGCCTCATCTTCAAAAAAGACGCACGGAGCGATAATATGGGAAGACGGCAGCTGATTTGATGGTGGCAAATTCAAGGCACCTTGACTGAAGCACTGTCTTAAGTTATTATTGATGCGTTGAAGACACCACCATCACTTTGGTGGCCATATGCAACAACGTCTGTGGCCATAACCCTCAACTTGCTGTCCACGACAGCCATCAGCACTATAGAGTAGGTACCCTGAAAAAGGCGTATGTTACGTCACTTCATGCGCTCTTGCAAAACGTGATAAATGTTAAGATCGATTTGTATACGCATATGAAGCACCTTGTTGTAATAGTACAGGCTTCCAGAATCGGCAGGTGCCTCGATCTGTGCGTGTTTCCCGTCAACGGCCCCAACACAATGAGAAAAATTCCACTCTGTCTCGAAGCCCTCGGCAATTTCCTCCCATTCTGTGTTGCTTGATGGGAGCTAGAAGTACAACCCAAAGCTCACACATGGATTTAAGTTGTTATTTAAAGGCAGTTTATGCAATCTTAGTTTATGCATAGTAATACTGGCAATAAATGCATCCTCAAATATGAAAAACCCTTGTTGAAGCTTAAAAATTTCGAATACTTTTGTAACTAAATCTAAAAATCTGAGTGTCGGTTTATTTTTTCTCCCTCGCTTTGTTTAATCTACGTTCAGCTGGAAACTTTCAGAATTATTTTTAACCATCCAGCTCAGCTCCAGTTACTCGCCACTTACTTTTGTAAGCTAGCATATCATGCCCGAGTCAGGCCGGTGTCACACTGATTATACAAAATACAAAAAAAAAAAAAAAAACAGTCTGCAGACATTGATCGAGTGCGACTCACCGTCACATTCGTGTTTCATTAGCCGCGGGTCAAGCTATTTCTTGAAATGATTGCCGTGCGACATACAAAGTAGGAATGTTGTGGTGCTCCGAATTAAAGTTTGCAAACTGTATTCGTAGGATGCGTAATGTGTGACCCCAGCTTTCGAAGGTGGCGCAGTAATAGCATTGGGGCCCTCAACATCCTCAGGTCTGCAGCTCTCCCTTCCCAAGTTCGTCCCTATGATCATAAATCATGGCTCTCTTTTGTGTAAACTTTTTGAGAAACCATTTTTGACAGTACGATTTTCAACATGAATAATTTTCCGGATTACACTGAGCGGCTTCTGCATTCAAGGCAATGTTCTATGATGCTGTCAGCATTCTTGGATCGTGAGCTATTAGCGGCTTAATATTTCGGCTGCGGGTATAAAACCGTGGGACCGCAGAATTAGCCTTAATATTTGCGATCCTGTCTAGTTAGGAAGAGTTGGAACGGACGCGTTTGGTGCAGTGATTTGTACACCCCTTCACCCCCCCCCCCCCCCCCCGCCAATTATCTTTAGGTTAAGTACGACAACCACCCCTCTCCCCCCAAATAAAAATTTCTTAAGCAATTTATATAAATCTAAGACCAGCAACTTCCAACACCCCCCTAATTATCTCCAGGTTGGGCGCAACATCCCCCTGAATTTCTTGAGCAATGCATACAGACCTAAGGCCCCCCCCCCCCTCCCCAACCACACACCAGAAAGATTGCAATACCCACTGACTAAGAATGCTGGATAATTCCCTGGTTTGGTAGTGTGTGGAAAGAGTACGCCGGAAATCTAAATAGACCGATCTCACCAGCCAGTTTGACTACGCCACCGCTGCCACAATGCATCGAGGGAGCTTTAGTATTTCTGCACGTGCGACAACCTCGCTGCAGTGGAGCTCTGCCCGTGTGGTGCATGAGGCGGCACGAGCCGTCTTGCGCACTGCTGCCTGCCTCCTGCAAACTAAAGTTATGGCGGCGTCACGCATGCGCCGAACGCTTGGTGAGATCGGCCTATTCATCACTTGCCCAAGACCACCACCGTGAAACTTGATGTTACAAATGTTCTACCCCTTTAAAGGCGGTATTTACTGGACGCCATATTGGCGGGCATTGTTTGCAGCGCGTGCTCAAAAAGGACTGCTACATTTTGCTTTCAAATATTATCAATCTTGACGGTGTGAAATATACGTTGCAGACGCGTTGTGCAAACTCAATGACAGCACGTGCTCAACCGCAGCTGGCGCAAGCTATGGCCGCCAGTGAATACTACCTCTATTAGCGGCGAGATGCTTTGGTGGCGCCCTCCTATGGTTCCCCCTTGTGATGTCATTACTTTGCAAACAACAAGTTCGATGGTGTTTGTAAATAGCATGGTGGAAGCTTGAAATCATTGAGCTCTTAAAGCAACACTGCCAACACCATCAAAATTAAAGTTCTTTCATTCCTCTTATTTCCGTCGATGATAAATCCCCTTTCCGACGTCATAGTCAGCGTTCGGCCAATCGTGGAAGGCCGACCACGGCGACGCGTTTGGTCGCGCATGGGGCTATTACGAAGTCTTTGATAATTACGAGACGCCAGCGACTCTTTCACGGCATATGAACGCCATTAAGGATACGGTAGGTGTTGGATGAGCCGCGTTTTTATTGGTTGTCGTTTCGCACCCTAGTAGAGTCGCTGGTGACGCCGCAAAAGATGTTTGACAGTCGACGCAGCTCCGAATATTTTGTAATTGCACTGAACCTGCCTGTTTGCTGCAACAGCGTCGTCGTACCTGCGAAATCGCAACTAAATTCGCACCATGTGAAACCGTCCTCTTTTCTGCAAGTCGCCAAGAACGATATAATATGTTTTTGTTTATCTTCATGTATTTTGGGCGAAGCACCTTTCATATATAGTGGCATGTCTCATGCACTATAAATGCCACTGTTGACACGCCTACCTTGATTTGCAGTGAATGGTCCTGCATTGACGTTCCTGATGACATGTACCTGAATGAAAACAAAACACTGCTGTGTATATTAATGTCTGGAAGCCGAGAAACTAGTAATGAGTTCTTCCTGTAAACCAGTTTAATTGCACCTCGTATTCACTCTAATACCCCTGTTACACGGGCACACTTAACCGCGGTTAACTCAGCTTTAACTGCGGTTACGCGGCACCACAGTTACCGCACTATACTCTCGGACAGCTATTTCGGAAGAAGTAAAGAGAGCGCGTGCACTGCTTTGATGGGTGCTCAAGATGCTCAAGCGCACGTTCGCTCATAGCTCTGACTGCATCGCCGCAGAATGTTGTCGGCAAGTATTGTGCGCTAATTGTGGTTTAGCGTAACTGCAGTTAAGTGTGCCCGTGTAACAAAGGTATAAACGTGGCGGTTTAAAAAGAAGGCCATTCTACTTGAAAGCGATAGCAGCCGCGCCTGCAACAAAATGGGCTCTCTCAGACATGTTGCTTCGTGAGGTTTGTTTTCAAGAGGGCGTGAAGTCTTTCAGAAGTGTTGGGAATCATCCGGCAATATCTTATGGCGAATTCCACTGGTCGTTTTGGAGCGCGCCGGGATCGACTTTTCTGGAGCGAGCCTATTTCACTGGACGATCGGGATTGAGACCGACATGTTTCACTGGTCGTTTTGGATTAGCTCCCACTCCAGATCTCGATCTGGATCCGATGGCGAATTCCACTGGGTGTTTTGGAGCGCGCCGGGATCAGTTCACCAGATCCGGAATGTAGCTCACAATCCGAACGGGGTCGCGCCGGCGATGGATCCCCCGTGGAACATGACCACTGCTCCGGGATCGGCATTTGCCTTCATGTCATTCAACTGCCGGGGAATCCCCTTTCCGCGGCCGCCGCGGTCGTTTCGAACACGTTTTCGCAATCACGGCGCTAACACGTGTTCGACGCACGAGGGGCAGGAATGGCTCAGGAGCTTCTAGCAAAGAGTGCCGGAATGCCCGTAGCGCGGCCCCAAAACCTTCTGTTGTGTGTTGGCAACCGAGGATATCCAGGGATGCCGGTGAACTGGTGCTCGCGCGCAGGCACGAGAGGTTCGACTGCTCTGGCCCCAACCCGGTCGGTTGTGCCCGCTGTATGCTGTACTGTATATATTATGTAAAGATTAAATACACAACATTGGCGACGAAGTGGAGTCAACCTGCGGCGGAAGACCTTCTAGAGCGCCGTTCACGGCGCCATGGCAGAAGCAAAGGCATCAGCGGCGCCGGCATTCGGCGGCATCGAAGAGTTCGCACCGAGCACCGGTGCAACATGGCCACTGTACCACGAAAGACTTGAGTTCTACTTTATCGCAAATGAGATCAAGTCAGCCGAGAAGAAGCGTGCAATCCTGTGCACGGTCTGCGGGGCGGCAACGTACGCCATCGTTCGTTCACTCTGCTCACCGGCTCTACCTTCCGAGACGAGCTACGACGACATCGTCTCGCGACTGGCGGCCCACTTCAACCCGAGGCCGTCCGCCATTGTTCAGCGTTTCCAGTTCGGGAAGCGCGACCAGCGTCAAGGAGAAAGTATCGCCGACTACATCGCCGAGCTTCGTCGGCTGTCGGAGCACTGCGCTTTCGGGCCAACGTTGGACGACATGCTCCGAGACAGGTTAGTCTGCGGCCTCCGGGAAGAGTCCCTTCAGCGACGGCTTCTCTCCGAGCCGGAACTAACCTTCGCGGTGGCCAAAGAGAAGGCGATAGCAGCAGAGTACGCCCACCACCAGACAGAAAAGATCAGGGGGGCGTCCGCAGAGAGCAGCGATGTGTGTCGTGTTGGTAAGCAAATGGCTCCGAGAGCTAAGCCTAATGTCGAGGCAGCAAGAGAAAGGACTGCGTCGAAGTCACAGCAAGACGCTGGCAAGTGTTTTCGCTGTGGAGGGTCACACGCACCAGACGAGTGTCGTTTTCGACACGCACAGTGCCACTTTTGCAAGCAGCGGGGCCATATCGTGAAGGTTTGTCGACGAAAAGCGAAACAGTCCTCACCGACGCCTAGGCCTACAGGTGGCAGCCGCCAGAACGGCCGGCGGCGCGACGGTGAAACAGCGGATGTTTTCGGCATCTTCCAAATGACTGCCGAGGAACCTGCTATCCGCGTGGTCGTAGAAGTGAACGGGAACCCTCTCGAGATGGAAGTCGACTCAGGAGCGGTGTGCTCCGTGATCAACGAGAGAACTATGCGTCAGCTGCGGTTGTCCAAGCACAAGCTGCAACCGTGTGAACTACGTCTTCGCACGTACAACCAGCAGGAATTGAAGGTGCTAGGCTCCGTGATGGTCCAAGTCACCTATAAAGGGCGTCAAAAACGACTGCGTCTCGTCGTGATCAAGGGAGCAGGCGTAGGCTTGCTTGGCCGAGACTGGTTCAAGGCTCTTGGGATTGAGCTGAGAGTCAATCAGCTGGAAGAAGCAACGAACAATCAGAGCCCGTCCAGCGCAGCAGTGCTGAGTCGTCACGCCGACGTTTTCCAACCAGGTCTAGGCAAGAGCAAGGGACCACCAGTTCGAGTCGAAGTGGAACCGACTGCCCAGCCCAAGTTTTTCAAACCGCGTCCAGTTCCCTTTGCCTTACTACCAAAAGTGGATGAAGCCTTGGACAAGCTCATCAGGCAAGGCATTTTGGAACCGGTCCGACATTCCAGTTGGGCGACTCCAATAGTACCTGTGGTAAAAAAGGATGGCACAGTGCGAATCTGTGGCGACTACAAGAGTACGGTAAACCCTGTGGTCCGTTGGGAAAGCTACCCCCTACCCACACCTGAGGAACTTTTCGCGAAGCTGGCAGGCTGTGCAAGGTTTTCCAAGCTTGATTTAGACCAAGCGTACCTGCAGCTGACAGTTGACAGTGAGACAGCTGACCTTCTCACCATCACCACACACCGTGGACTTTTCCGTGTCACGCGCCTACAGTTCGGAGTAGCTGTTGCAGTCGCTATTTTTCAGAGGTACATGGAAGAGCTGCTGCAAGGGCTGGAAGGGGTGCAAGTTTTTCTCGATGACATCCTGGTAGGCGGTAAAGATGAAGCCGAGCACAACACCCGTCTGCAAGCTGTGCTTCAAAGAATTCAAGACGACGGTGTCCGGCTAAAAAGGGACAAGTGCGTTTTTGGAGTGGATGAAGTTGTATTCCTAGGATACAAGGTCAGCAAGGCAGGAATACAGCCGACAGACGACAAGGTCAAAGCTATCCATGGGGCACCCGAGCCAAAATGCAAGAAGGAGTTGCAAGCGTTCCTAGGGGCACTCAACTTCTACAACAGGTTCCTACGGGGAGCGGCACACAATTTGGAGCCCTTGTACAGGCTGCTCGACAACGGCCATAAGTGGAGATGGACTACGCAGGAAGCAGAGGCTTTTCTGCGGGCCAAGCAGCTACTGCAGTCTTCGGACGTCCTTGCCCATTACAGTGTCCACCAGCCACTAGTCATGGCATGTGATGCCTCTCCGTACGGACTTGGGGTGGTACTCAGCCACGTTGATAGCGAAGGCCGGGAGGTACCGGTAGCCTATGGCTCTCGAACTATGACAGCTGCCGAAAGGAACTACGCACAGACAGACCGGGAAGCTCTGGCGATAGGCTTTGGAATACGAAAGTTCCACAAGTTCATCTACGGTCGGCATTTTCGGATCGTGACCGATCACAAACCTCTACTGGGACTCTTGCATCACGCAAAACCGATGCCTCAAGTGCTGTCGCCGAGGATGTTGCGATGGTCGTTAATGTTGTCGGCTTACGACTACGAGCTGGAGTACAGGCCTGCTCATCAGCTCAGGAACGCGGATGCACTGAGTCGACTGCCTCTAACTGTGGAAGACAGCTCAACTGACGAGAAACTTTTTGAAGTCCGGATGCTGGAGACTGCGCCGGAGATTCCGTGGGATGCCCAGAAGATTGCCCGATGCACCCGGAACGACCCAACCTTGTCCAGAGTTCGACATTGGACGGGGGTTGGATGGCCTCAAGGCAGGCTGCCGGACGAGTTCAAGCCATTTGTTCGACGGCAGCACGAGTTGTCGGAGTATCGGGGATGCCTGCTGTGGGGATGTAGAGTCATCATTCCAGAGCAAGCGAGAGAACAGGTTTTGGAGCTGCTGCATACCACGCATCCCGGGATCGTCCGCATGAAGGCGCTTGCCAGAAGCACAGTTTGGTGGCCGGGTATCGACCAAGATATTGAAAGGAAGGTCCGAACCTGCATGCCCTGCCAGGAGACAAGGCCGCAACCTGCACGTGCAAGACTGCATCCGTGGGAATTTGCCAGAAACCCATGGTCCCGAATCCACATCGATTTTGCAGGACCCTTCCAAGGAAAGGTTTTTCTTCTGGTGGTGGATGCGCATTCGAAATGGCTGGAAGTCATTCAGATAGCATCCATGTCGTCAGCAGCAGTGTGTCAAAGGCTGCGAGTGCTGTTCGCAACACACGGTGTTCCCGACACTATAGTCTCGGACAATGGGACCGCGTTCGTCTCACAAGAATTTGAAGAATTTTTGCAGAGAAACCAGATCCGGCACGTTAAGGTGGCGCCATATCATCCATCGTCAAATGGCCAAGTGGAGCGCATGGTCCAAGAAACTAAACAAGTCCTCAGGCGCATGGAAGGAGGCGACATGGCCACCAAGTTGGCCCGATTCCTTTTGAGTCAGCATATTCTCCCGCACTCAACGACCGGAAAGAGTCCGGCGGAATTGTTGATGGGTCGGAGACTCATCAACAACAACGGAGACAAGCAAGAGGAACAAGCGCTGCGGGGAAGACAAGGTGTACGCGAATTCGAGCCGCGAGAACCAGTCTTCATCCGCAATTATTTAGCAGGCCCCAAGTGGCTACCCGGTATCATCACTGAGATCACCGGTCCGGTGTCTTACAAGGTTCGCACCATCGACGGTCGTTTCTGGAAGCGGCACGTGGACCAAATCCGGAGACGGGAGTGGAGCACATACCTGGACGAGGAGGAGCCTACGACAGAGCTGTCACCTCAGCAGCTCTCCTTACCAAGCGAGCCATCGCTTAGGAATGAATCGGTGGAAGAGTGCCCACCATCTACGAGTCAAGCGGACTTCCCTGAGGAGTCAACCCCAGTGGCAACACCTCCAGCTTCCCCACAACGTTCACCTGCTTCACCCCATGAACCGAGGCACCAAACAGTGTTGCCAACTTCAGCGCCTGCGCAAGAACAGTCAAATCGTCCCCAGCGACAACGGCGACGTCCCGACTACCTAAAGGACTATGTGACCTAGGGGGGAGGGATGTTGTGTGTTGGCAACCGAGGATATCCAGGGATGCCGGTGAACTGGTGCTCGCGCGCAGGCACGAGAGGTTCGACTGCTCTGGCCCCAACCCGGTCGGTTGTGCCCGCTGTATGCTGTACTGTATATATTATGTAAAGATTAAATACACAACACCTTCTCTTCTCCTTCCTAAAAAACGAACCGGCTGTCGAGCCAAGGGGTAAAGACCCTGTCACACTGAGGGGACAGATGGACAACTCTCTCCGGCAACACGGGGAAGTCGTGTTGCCGGCGACCCTGTCACATCGCGGCAACAACAGTCGGGCAACATATTGCTGCCGCCCGGCAACAGTGTTGCCCGATTTGTTATTCGACAACGCTGTCACACCGCACTGACGGCGAGGACAATACGGGGAACACTCCGCCATCTTGATTGTTTACCTTCGTTCGTGTGCGGCGCGGAATCGCTGGAATTGTGACTCTACAAAGTGCTAGTGCGTTCGAAGGGCCGGAAATTACCACGGTACGACATCCACCAGTGGCTGTAATTAGAAAACTTGACACGGGGAGTATTTTCCGCTCTTTATTTTACCGAGATGTTCATCATTCGTTGACAAAGCAGATAGCCCTAACCGAGGAAAGTGACATCGCTGATATATGTTCGGCATTTATGCCACCGTATGAAGTGTTTCTGTCCGGTTCTTTCATGCAATTCCTATTTCTACTGTGAAATTGCGTTAGGACCGGCAGTACCCCAAACCGGCTTTTGTAACGTGGTGTTGAGCTGAACTGACAGTGCTTCAAAACTGCGACACCGACACCATCGGCCTTCATAAGAATCGGTGGAATCAATATTTTCAACGCTGTGTACTTGTCTACCGCCTGCTACGTGATGATTCATTGCCCCAAAACGTCCTGGGTATTTTTGAAACAAATCAGGTGTCTGGTAGCAGCTGGTTCCAAGTTCCAATTCGTTTTCGCAATCGCGGCGCTAATACGTGTTCGACGCACGAGCGGCAGGAATGGCCCAGGAGCGTGTAGCAAAGATTGCCGGAATGCCCGTAGCGCGGCAAAACCCTTCTCTTCTCTTCTCCTTCCTGGAAAACGAACCGGCTGTCGAGCCAAGGGGTAAGCAAGCGGCCATTACCATTTCTTCTGAGGCGAGATCAGGCGAGATGCCCGCGAGAAAGGAAGTCACGTGTGTGCGCCGAGGGCTGACCCGGCTGGCTTCCGGTTGAATCCGCCAAAATCGGGGGAGCGACTTTCTCGGATCCAGATCGAGATCTGGAGAGGGAGGTAATCCAAAACGACCCGCGGAACACGTTCGTCTCGATCCCGATCGCCCAGTGAAATAGGCTCGCTCCGGAAAAGTCGATCCCAGCGCGCTCCAAAACGACCCGTGGAATTCGCCACGAGAAAAGTCGCTCCCACGATTTCGGCGGATTCAACCGGAAGCCAGCCGGGCCAGCCCTCGGCGCACACACGTGACTTCTTTTCTCGTGGGGCATCTCGCCTCAGAAGAAGAAGAAGCACGTGGCGGGCTGGGCTCCTAGATTGTCTCGACATCAGAAGAATTCGTAATGGCGGCTTGCTTACCCATTGGCTCGACAGCCGGTTCGTTTTCCAGGAAGGAGAAGAGAAGGAATTTGCCGCGCTACGGGCATTCCGGCAATCTTTGCTAGAAGCGCCTGAGCCATTCCTGCCACTCGTGCGTCGAACACGTGTTAGCGCCGCGTAGCGAAAATGTCTTCGAAACGACCGCGGCGGCCGCGAAAAGGGGATTCCCGGGCAGTTGAATGACGGGAAGGCATCCGCCGCTCCCGGAGCAGTGGTCATGTTCCACAGGGGATCCGTAGGCGGCGCGACCCCGTTCGGATCTTGTGCTCCAATCCGGATCTGGTCGACTGATCCCGGCGCGCTCCAAAACGCCCAGTGGAATTCGCCATTAGAAACTGCTCCGTGTCCTTATGAAGCATAAAGAGGGTCAGCAGAGAAAAAGTATTCCAGAAACCTGCGCGCAGAAAAACGCAAGTCTACTTACCGATGAATAAAACTCCGATTCTGTGGCTTTGTTTTGCCAGCACGGCCGGAACCACCATCGCCGCGGGTTTCCATCTAGGAGCAGCAGTTTTTTCTTCTGCAGAACTAGGTATTTTGTTTTACAGAGCAGCCTGACTTCGTCATCATCTAGAGTATCGGCCATCATGCTCTATGAAAGACAAGGCACGCTGCTGCTTGCACTCTTTCACTATGGAACATCGTCCACGTGATGAAGCCACCGGAACAATTGTTCGCCTTGCGCGACATGCCAAGCAACGCAACAACTAGCTTGCTCAAGCAGTTATGAGCTGCATTTGTCCCGGTGTCCTTGTCGTATTCGTTGAATTCGTTGTTTTCGTCGATTTCGTTGCGGCGAACGCAGCAGATGGAAATGTCTGAATCAGCCCATGCAAAATATAAATATAGCACGTACTTTTTGCCAGAACGTAATAAATTAATTAATTTTTTAGATATTGAAGATAGTTACCTCACACAAATTCAATGCTTCTAACCATATGCTTCGCAAAAGCGGCACATCGCATATGCTCTCAATCAATGTGAAAGGGAACGCGAAATTTCGCATGTGCGGTTCATCGCTCCACCGATTTTGCAGAAGAAAATCGCACCATGTGAATCAGGCTTTAGCGTTCTTCGCCAAGTCACATTCAGGACTAAGTAACTCCAAGAACGAACCATACTGCCGCGAACTGGCGCAGCTTCTTAGGAACTCATGACGTGGCGGCATTCCAACGCAGTTTGATAAACCGGCACCAGAGGCAATTTTGAAATTTGTTAATGGACCTTTTGTAGAAATACGCGGTGCGCGTGCGCGGAGTATTTGATGCGCCTGGGTTCGAGAGTATCTAGTTCTAAACAAACCGCCATCTTGCTTTTCTCGCCTTTGCGCGCCTAGGAGACCATCGAGACTCAAGTTTTGATGTTGCGAACAAGGGTTACACGAGTCATCGTACTGACGACGCCCGTTCTAGATTACGACGTGCACCGCAATCATGCCGGTGAACTGTGTAGCCTTCGGCTACACAGTTCACCGACACATCAGGGGTGCTATGTTGCGCTTTTTGCACTCCCAGGAGACTTGGAAGAGGGAAGTGACATCAATGACTAGAGCAAATGCAGATTGGATGTTGACGGAAGAAAACAAAATCCACATCCAATCTGCATTTGCTGCGTTGTTGACGTCACTTCCCTCTCTCTACACACACAGCGAAAAAGTACACCCCTGGACGTGTAAACCGTTGTCCCAGGGCGGACCCCCCAAATGGTGTTCGTTTTACACGCGAGGCTCGGTGTATTTCGTTTGCACCCGAGGTCTCGTGTAAAATGAACATCTTTGAACGTGTACTTCGTTCTGCTATCACACGTCTAGGGGTGTTTTTTTTACAATGGCGGCCGTTTGACGGTAAGACGGGTTCTACGAGCGAGGCCCAGCGCATTACACGGCTTTTCGCCGCAGCGAAAGCGTAGTTTGCACGTGTTCGTTCGTAATCGTCCATACGCGCTGAACTACCGCAGGCATTCACCCCCAAGCGCTGACGCCGTATCCCTTACGGCGATTACGCGACAGTGGGAGCGACCATCGACTGCATCCAGCAGCGTGTTTCCCCATCGAGCAGGTCCCGTTCGCGTGGCGATTCAGGCGATCGCCGAGGCCTCATGCCGGTTGCATTGTCACTGACGCCGGGTAATTTCCACAAGACTTATCTCTTCGCGACCTCAGACATGAACTTTATTGAAAAAGCTCGTTTGCCGTGAGCGACCACGAATAGCTCCGACACCGACCCGACCCGACCCTACCCGACCGGCGTTACCGACGTCCCGCTCACCTCTTTACCGCGAGCAAAGTTGTACGCGACGTTTCGACGTATCCACTCATATCTCGTGTGTACGCAAATTTTGCGGCTTTCCGGGTACGAATCGGCTACTGAAACGGCCAGCGAACGAAGACGAACTGAACGCCGGTGCTATGCGCCATTTAAACACGCGGTAACTTTTCTACTAGACTGTAGCTATAGTGGTGTGGTTCCTTACAGACTAAATGGACTATGTACGAACAAAGCTAAAATAAAATTGGACGGCTGCTTGCGCCACCTAGTGAGTATGCGGAAAACTACAAAAAATGAGAGACATTTTGGAAGCGACACGCTCGAACAGGGACGGCGGCATTCGAACACATACATCACAGCACATACCACATAATCAACACACAACCACGTACATGCACAAACAACGAACAGAGGCACTAACAACCCGGCACTACTACTCAATTCCAGAAGTAACCCGCTCGGCATATATAACAGACTTTTTGTTTCAGACGAAGGTCCGGTGACCCCCACCGTATTTTACATGAACGTAACGATATTACACAATTATTACTTATATAGTACGGTGACACAAATATAAATTGGGAAGGTACACATTTCTCTTAGTCTAGATTCTGGCTAAAAGACACCCTATATTAAAAAAAAAATGTTTCGAGCTAGCCAAAATGTAGCAAAATCTGGTTTCGTTTTCGAAAGTTCGAGCGCTCAAGGCTGGAATGCGCTAGCGAAGTCTGTGCTTGCTTCTGTCAAACTATAATCCATTGTATGACACTCTCAAAGCTGCTGGCTGCAGCCCCCGTCTTGGGTTTAGGGTTTAATTTACACGCGCTCCCGTGGAAATAATAATAATAATATAATAATAATAATAATTTTATTTGCCCTTCCAAGGGCGCAGGTGGTGGTGTGCTGGGCTGAACAGATAGGTGAGAACCCTTACGGGGAGCGCCTGTCAGCCCACCACCACCTGCGGGAAAATTATACGCGCTCGAGTCGATATTGACAGCGTGAAGTATAAACCGAATGTAAACGATTTTGCGAGCGACGAGAAATGCGACGGCGACCCGCTTCGCTGACGCTCGGTCACTCACGCGACGACGCAAGCCGCATGAAAGCGGAACGATGTTTTCTAGAAATCCAAAAACCGAGTGACGCGACGAGCAGTAGTAAGAAATCTTCGTAATACGTCGCTGACTCGTCGCTGCCGCCGTCGCTCGCTAAATCGCTTTATGCAGTTCAGCCTTTATACTCACGCTAGTGCCGACCTGCATTACCCGCTGAGCCCAAGCAAGCGATAAGGATATTCAAATATGTCACAACAGTGGCGTGCATATAAGAAAACATATATCTCAAATTCCTGCAGTTTGACGTCGGGATCCGTTACTTGTTCTGCTGACACCTTGGCGACACGGTCACTAAAGAGAAACTAGTGAGTTTGTTTTATCAGAAATTATAAAAACCTTATCTAGCCACTGTTATGCACAAAAGCACTCTGGCATTTCATATAAATAGTTTCGAGTAAGCTGAACAACAATCGGTGACTTAATTTTCCAAGCATAATAATAATAAAAAAATCTTAGAAAACAATGTATTTTTAAGGTGTTTCAAATAAAAAAAACTGAAAAAGGAGCCTTAATTCAGCTGCACTATCACGTAAATACTTTGGGAAAAAAATATCTATTGAGAAGCAGGTTTTGCAATCTCTAATTTGCTTCTTTCAACTTTCCAGTTACTTTATGCGTACTTGCAGATTTTATGCTGACAAATCTAGACAAAATTGTATAAAAAGTAAGTCTATTTAAAATTTATAGCGTAATTAAATTCACATTTGTTTGATAATGTTCAATCTTAAATATGAGTTTTAAATTTCACATCTATTATTACAAGTGATTGAATTACATGCTGCTTGATGCTTGCTGTGCCCCCCCCCCCCCCTTTTAAATATATATCCTGTATATTTGCTGGTTAGTTGTTGTAAACCTCTTAATGTTGTGTTATTTGTTTGTTGTTGTAGGTGCGTGAATGCATATGTTGTACCCCACTCCTACTTGGGCCTTCAATGGCCTGTAGTATCCTCTAAATAAAATTTAAAAAACAAGTGAGCAGTAAAAATCTGGAAGACAAAGGTAAACACAGAGCCGTGCAAAAAGGCATTCAGTATATGAAACAGATACAGATATGGGCCTCTGGCGGTCCATCGGTTCAGCCTTCACACCGCCTAAAGACGGCAGTGTTGCAATATTACGAACCAACGGACAGGTAGACAGTTACCCAAAATCCAAACACAAAAAACTCACATCAGCGCTGTGCGAGTGTATATTTTTGTGTAGTTGGATTTTGAGTAACTGTCTACCTGTGCGCTGGTTCGTAATTATGCCGTACCAACTCGCCCAATCTGCCGTATTAATAGTGTTGCAAAACACTTAAATCAACTCTAATGCTAATGACTGCAGTGTATAAAAGCAAGCTACTCGTCGGAACGAGCTTGACGGTACGAGAATAAAGAGAATGTTTTCACAGTTAAACTCGGAGTCTGTTGCACCGTCTCTTCCGTCCTCAAGATCGGAAGTGCTACAAATCGGTGACCTGGACATGATGATCGACTCCGAGCACCTGCTATCCAGGGGAATGTTCTTCGTGGCCAAGGGCAGGGCAACGGCTCTGCCTTTCCGGACGAAAATGCAGTAGGCGCATATTCAACTTTATCAGCCTCCACATCTGCAGCGCCTCCGCAACCACCTCTGCTCTGTCGCATCCAGCGCCGGCATCTCCCAGCAATGGGCTGCGACCACCTTGCATGCCCCACCGGCTCGGCAAGTGAATATTCATTGACATTCACAAGGCATGTTGCTAGCCGACCAGGGTCTCCTCATTGTTGCCACGTCAGGCATTCGCTCTCAGTTCGGTTCCTCATCTTAGGGGATGTGGCATCGGCCCCGCAGTCGGCCAGCATCCCCCTTTCAGTCCGAGGCTGTACACTCCAAACTGATCGAGCCGGACTGAAAGCACGACAGGGTCGATTTCCCCCGTCTGCCGCCTCATTTCCTGACCTCGGAGTCGACTACCATGCATGGCTTCCGAACGCTCTCTTTCCTGCTCTCTAGTATGTCATCCTGCTTGCGGTACATGTTAACAGCAACAACACCTCTCTGGAGCCGCAATCACTTCAACAAAATCGTGCCATTCCTCACAGTGCAGAGCTGAGGGCGATAGCTCTGCGGCAGTCTATCGGTTCAGCCTTGGCATCGCCAAAGATGACAATGCTACTCATACTCGTTGCCACGAGCTCAACGACATGAGAATAAACAGAATGTTTTTATTGCTCGGAGTCGGTCGCAGCATCTTTTCCGTCCACAACATCGTATACTCTATAGGTAGTAAGCAAGAGACACACTTCAGATGAAAAGAACAAATGCTCAGATCACACATGCCGCGGGTGTCCAAAATTATCCATCATGTTGAATATTGTTTTGGTTTTTTTAATTCTAACAGAAGACAAGCATCATTATCGTGCAATCAACATGAATACTTACGAAACACCTAAGTCCCAGTGTAAGTGCTCATCGCTGATCTGCGGCTGTGGCATATATTTATTTAAAAGTGCACCGATGATAAAACCTTCAGGTTTGGCAACAATACCGAGATTACAACGCTTGTTACCCTCTTAACAAAGAAGAGTTGTCCATTATAAAATACGAAAGAAATAAAAAATGCCGGAAACAATGCAAGGTACAAATCTGCACAACAGGCTTCCGAATTCAACTACTTCGTCGTACTGGAGTCTGTTACAGTAATAACAGCTTTGGATGGGCTGCGAGGACAGCATTCGCACTGAACTGGATGGTGACTATCACCAGAGTTGAAGAGTTGCCACTCCAGAGTTGGAACGATTCCGCACTTCCAGAACCCTGGAATCGAATGCAAAAAAATGGTGGCAGCACTGGAATGGGATGGGAATGAAATTAGTAGTTGCATTTTGCCCAGAATAGAGTAGGAATGGAATAGGCTTTGTTCTAATGCGAGCTGCGTCGATGCCGTCAAAGGGGCTTTCGAAACGGCATTATTGCACTTAGGTTTGGTTTGGTTATCTGACGGTTTGGTTATCTGACTGCTTATGTTCCTTCGAGGATGAAAGTGGCAACCCCAGTGAAGCAGCCCAAACTGTAGAGTTGTAGGCGGACAAGGGCAATTTACTCGATCTTACTCCAGGGTAAGGGTTTTGTACCTCGGCGTTCCAAAACCTACCCGTGCCCAGCACTTTTCAATCTGTGTTGTCACGTGACACGACCCACCGGAGTAACTCGGATCCATTTGGGCAAGATTTGGAACACAGCCAAAGTGTCGTTCCTGGCGCTGCGAGATGCAACCATAAGGCTGTTGGGACCATGTGTGATTACAGCACCAGTTGCAGGCCACCAGGCAGGGACAATGTCACACCGCCCGCATTTCGTTAATACACGTGACTCCTCACTTATTATGTATCTCGTAAAAGTGGAGGACATATACGGTTCTTTTGTGGAAAAGATGGGCGACTTAGTTTTCCTCTCTGTTATGAGGCTTTTAAGCCTGGTGGTGCGATCGACATCTGCAGTGCCCCCATACCAATTGCGCGCACTCTAAAAAAAAAAGGGTATCGCCTTACACCCTTTTGTCCCATATAATACACCCCAAAACTTCATTTCGACGTACAGCGCCCTATAGTCGAACAGACGGCACAGAATTTTACCAGGGGCTTGATTGCGATATAACTTATTAAATTGCTAAAGTGCGTATCAAACACCAAAGAAAGAAAACACGGAGCTTTTGCAGTACGTCCAAGAAAACTCCGACAATCTTTTTTGTAGTCAATAATACGTATATCAGCTATCTTAATAAGTTGTACCACACGGCTATCAAGCCCCTCGTAAACTTTGGGGCCGCCTGTTCGAATATGGGGCCCTGTACACCGAATTGAAGTTCTGGGGTGTATTATATGGGACAAGGGGTGTAATAGTACACCTTTGTTTCTGAGAGTAGTGCTAGGTGCGACCAACGCTCAACTTAGTAAAATCAATGATTGCGGGTAGGGTTTTGAATTTTGCAGTTGTCTACGCATTTCACAACGCCAGCTTTACGCTGACGTTATTTTCCGGTAACTTAGTACTAGCTGTCAAGTGCCATTTTCACAATTGGGAGGGATTGAGAGGAATGGAATGCAGCAGTTCAGCCAATCCAGGAGTGGGGATGGGCTGAGTTTTTCCTTTCCAGGAGTTCGAAGGAATGGAATTAGTATTAGAAAATCCAATTATCTGGAATGGAGTTCGGTGGAATGGGGGATCTTTCGTTTGTTTGCATGCCTAGAATGTTTGAGATGACTCGAGAATCTTGTTTGTTCGAGCTCGGAACCTTCTAGATACCTACGGGCTTACAAAAAGAGCTTCGCATGGCTGCTCGAGCCAGTCGTCCTTTTGTCGCTGTCAAAGTATGTGCGTTTTTTTTTACTTTATGTTTCTCGGCACAAGTTCGCTGCATTTAACATTGATCTGAAGTTTTGTTAATCAAGATTTTTTTTTGTTCATGACATATTGGTGGATGTGCAGGGTAACGCAGTCTATGCCCATGAAGCGTACCATCTGTGAACACGATAACTCTGAAGACGACGATCGTGAAGGCGTCGTCCTTGAAATCATCCGAGGACGACTCCAACTGTGACATCAACGACGACCTCAACTATGGCCTCGGAAGCGACCCGGACAATGAACTTGACAAAGCCCCTGGCTACCACACTGAGACGAAAACATCATGACGACTTCTACGCTGATGATGAAACGGACGACAACTCCAAAGACCAAACCCGGCTACAATGTCAACAACCAACCTGACAACGGCCTCGATGACAAACAGTCTTCAACTGTGATGACGAGACTGATGACGAAACTGATGATGACCCAGGCGAAGACTCGAACAATTTCATGGAAGACGATCCCGACTACGGCTTTGACAGTTACCCAAGGACAATCCGGACGATGACTTTAAAAGGGAACTACAGCCAAAACTCAAAATTATAAAAATTACGTGTATCGCTGTAGTGACACAAAATACGACCCCAGCCAAAATATTTCGTCCGTGGGACGCCGCATGCTCAACTAATGCCGATAATAAAAATGTGACCCGCCGGGAGCCGCTGCACCTTAGCGGGTGGCTAGCGGGTTGCCGAACACTAAAGCAACATTGGGCCGTGACGTCAGTATCATTCTCTTTTTTTCCTCCAGTCCGAGTGTTACGCGGAGTGCGCTTCTTTGAGCCGCTACCACCGCTACTTGGACTTGTGATTGTCATGTTTAGCCGTTGCTTTTATCTGTAGCCCGTGTAGCTTCGGTATAGCCTTTTGTTTATTTGCTTGTGAGGACTCAAAGACTGGTTTTAGCGAGCAACTCGTAGCCCCCAAGACTGCCCAGCTGTTCCTCGAAGGATGCAGAGTACAACTTGTAGTGCTGTGGGCTGCTCAAACAACCCACTGCACAACCCGGAGGTGCTTTTTCACAAGTTTCCAACGTACCAGAAATTGAAGAAGGTGTGGGTAAACGCTGTTCGACGAGTGGACTTTGGCTTTTACGCGCCCAAGGAAAAAAGAACGCAAAAACAGACATGTACAGCCCTAACGCAGCAGCCCGCGCCGGAAAGCCTCAAAGCTTTGTGTCTGTTACTGTACCGCAGCGCGAAAGTTAGAGGGCCCCCAGTACTGTACTTCACTGGCAGCGCGTCGTAGAGCAGCGTCGCTCCATCCACGGAGCCCCGATGACAATTTAGGCCTAGCGACAGAGTACGGAAGGCCGCACACACGGCGACAGCCGCCGAGTGCGGTACTGAACGAGTTCACTCGTTTTCCAGTCGCTACCTTTTGGGTATACTAGCGACAAGTACGGCATAGCGCACGCACGGCGGCAGCGGCCGCCGAATACGGCACTGTACATACAAGTTTACGGGTTTTCCAGTCGCTAGCTTTTGGGTATACACACTAACTCTTCCTACATATGCTGGATAACTACCACGTATACAGGATTAAAATAAAATCAGCTTACCTCCTATCTTTAGACGGCTAGCGCAACAGAAATAGCTGCTGCTCGGCCTGCGTACTCGTTGACCGAGAACGATCCTAACGTCACGTTCACATAGCGGCTGATTTCTAGTGCCGCCAGGGCCTCGAGCGGCTAGTTTCGGTTTTGTTGGCCATGCCCGAAACAAAACTTTGAGGCGTCCATATCTTTAAAACTACGCACAATAACGAGGAAAAAATTACACCTTGCAATTCAGGGACGCTGACTGCACTAAAAACAGTCATAATCCCAAAATTGGAAGTATTGTCCGGAGTTGCCCTTTAACGACAACCACGACTACAAACTTGACGGCGACCTTGATGATGAACCCGATGACGATACCTTCGGCAAGTGTGGTATCTGCCACGAAGACGAACAGGACGACGACGCCTGGTATGTCACTCAACGAACGGAGGAAGTTTGCCAGCTTGGTCACATTTTGATGCAAGCCACAACTTCGTGACGATGACTGCTACAATCTTTGTCGCCACGACGCCCAGTTTCAGCCTGGCTACCCACTGTGAATCTAAACACCAATTCATTGTCGCAGCAAGGAACTGTTAAAGTGGTGCTTCGACCTCAAGGTTATTCGCTACATGAGACCTAAGTTGTAAGTCATTGGCCAATGGCGCATCAACATTGTCACGCTGCCCTCTGCGACCCGAAGGCGATTCACGTCTTCCGACTCAACTGAACTAGGTATGCTCGGTAGGACTGTGAAAATCTGCTATTTACGTGACTCTCTATTTTGACCTAGTCTTGTTTAAGCTGTTAATTTAATTTTGTGTTGCATAGAGACGATGAAACTTTCACAAGAGGGGAGTAATGCCACGTGCAAATAGCCGAGTCAGCAGCGTGATCGACTCTCATGCCGCTGACCCCGCCAGCGCATGTCCTTCTTTCTTTTGTTTGCGTGACTGGAACGATGAGATGACTAAATTTTTTTTGTTCGATCTCAGAAACTTCTAGATACCCACGCGCTTACAAAAAAACCTTTGCATGGCTGCTTGAGGCAGTTGTCCTTCCATCACCATCAAAGGTCTTTGTTAATTTATGTTTCTCAGCACAAGCTCGGCGCATTACACACTGATTTTAAGTTTTATAAATAAGTATGTTTTTATTCGTGACAATATTTAGATGAATTTTGATAATTCAATCGTCTGATATTTCAAACTAAAGTATGTGGCTTCCAGGGCCCGTTTGCTCAAGCGCTAACCGCGGCTAAAGTTAGCCGCACTACCTAGGAGAGGGATTTTGAAATCACGTGACTGGCTTGGTAGGGATGCAGGGAAACATGGCGGTGCCCCGGTGAGTGAGCGCCACTCGCTTTGAAACTAATATGTCGTTGTAGCTGCAATATTGGGCGCGTTAGTCAGCAATGAATGGTGCCGGAGGCTTTCGCTTTGCCTTACCTCATTTAAATCGCAAAGCATGAGCATATGACCTCGCCGCATTTTTTAGATAGTCTTTTGATTCTGGGCCATTCCTAAGCCTAAATGAACGCGATAAACGTTAGCATGGCAATGTCTTTGGAAAGTGGATTGCCTTGACTCAATCGGCCAGGTATTAATAGCACACAAAAGCATACAGCGTCCCAATAGACTATAATAGACAATTCTCTAAATTTCCCAAGCACCGAGGTGCATGCTACAATTAAGTGTAGTTACACGCGTTGCACATGCTGGCGTCTGAAGTAGTAACCGTTCTAAAGCAAAAAGTCTAAAACAAATTTTGTCTTGCACGTGCGTTGGTCAAATTTTTATTATGATTATTTACTTTGAAGCTTTTATAAGAGGAAGGCCAGTGCGCGCGGGCCGCAGAATTATACTTCCAGCGTTCTTCTCGATGCTTGGGTTATTTAGAAAAAGGTCTATAGGGATGCTGTCTGCTTTTGTGTGCAATCAATACCCAACCGATTGAGTCAAGACAATTCGCTTTCCAAAGATGTTGCCAAGCCGACAATTACCGCATTTATTTAGGCTTAGGAATGGTTAGAGTCGAAAGACTATCTAAAAAATGCGGCGAGAGCCTTGCTCATGCTTTGCGATGAAGTGAGGTAAGGCAAAGCGAAAGCCTCCTGCACCATTCGTTGCTGACTAACGCGCCCGGTATTGCAGCTACAACGACATATTAGTTCCAAAGCGTGCGGCGCTCACTCACCGGGGCACTGCCATGCTTACCCGCATCCCTACCGAGCCAGTCACGTGATTTGAAAATCCCTCTCCTAGGTACTGCGGCTAACTTCAGTCGCGGTTAGCGCTTCGAGCAAACGGGCCCTGGAGTTTGAAATAATGAGAGTCGACTGTAAAACACCATTTTTGCTACCCCAAGTAGCAATTTATTTTAGTGAAATTTCTGGAATCTTTTATTGAGACCGAACACTTCTTTTTCAATAAGCTTGTCGGATTTAAGTTGCACCGGTTTTGAATGCTCATAAAATTTAGACTATTTTTTATAGCCTAAACGTAGCAAGCGTTCACAACAAATACAACCTAGTGCATCAGATACAAAGAAAACACAATATTAGCAAATGCTACTTTTATTGAACACATCTGGAGTTTCTGTTGCATACATACAGCGCTGTGAAGAAGTGCACCATTCTTATATGAAAATAAGCTTCCCACCAGTGAAATTTCTCAAGTTGGACAGCCTTGTTGTAAGTCAGGCACGTTAAAGAGAACCCTGCCAAAGTTTTCATAGACACTTTTACAAAGTTGTTTCATCCATACAATAGCGACTTCAAGGTATATGTGTAGAAACTTCCCAAAATGCAAACATTATGTGAAGAAACTGCATTTCAAAGTTGACGTCCTCACAACCCCCCCTATCGGTAGCCGCTCTACCGGCAACAATGAAAAGAACTATACAAAGACCGCTGAGGCCACATAACGTAAGACATGGTGTCCAAGATTCGCCATGTACGGCATTGTTGGTAGTTGGACTTGTTTGTGCTCACTCTTTTACCCAGTCTGTCAATTGACAGCTATTTACAGTGCATGATAGGAACTATTTGTGCTGTAGACATAAAAACATGTACATGTTGCCCCCCCCCCCCCCCCCCCCCCTTTGAATCTGGCAGGCGAGACCACTCGAAAATGTTTGAGAGTAGCTGTGTAAAACTGACATGTTCTAACATTCTGATTACACAATTATTCATATTAAAAGGTATGCTTAACCGAAATTCGAAGCTTGCAAAGCAACACTGGAGCGGTAGGCAGGACGCTGCAAAACCACCAAAACATCACACATAGAGCATTATTTCTAACGGATGGCCGTATTTTTGGAAACATGTGGGATTCAACAAGACCGACGAGACATGTGATGTCGCGATTCTCATTCCCTCTCCTCTAGGCTTCATCCCCTTAAGCAGGTGAACCGAAGCGGGAATGAGAGAAGCGAGGCCGCTTCCCCTCATTCTAAAGTGTACCAGGAGAAGTATGATGTCACATTTCTTGTTTGATTGCGCCCTTTCCTTTCCAAGAATACGGCCCTCCGTTTGAGATATTAATGTATGAGTGATGTTTCGGAGTTTGTAGAGCTCCCATTCAAAGCTTCCGCGGCCTTATTTTATGAAATTCAAGTTTTGGTCCAGCATCCTTTTAAACAAGATTTTTCAAATTTTAGCATTGAACATACAATTGGACAACTTGCTAACTTACAACGGTGTCCTCCCGATGATGCCGTACAAAGGTTCTGTCACACGCACCAACCGAGGAGATTGCTGCAAGTCCATCCACCCTCAACTTTTAGTCGCCTTTGAGCCATGAAGAACTGCTGTATGAGGCCCGTCCAGCCACTGAGCACACAAAGAGAAACACGGGAAATAACACTCTGTGACGAGCAAAGTCTCTGGGCGGAAAGCCCTCCATGACAAATGAGCACTGCTGGGTTACGGCAACGGCGTAATACACAGGTTCCGCTTCTTCGATGCCTTCACCGCTGCGGTGGGTGGTCGTAGCTAGTCGTAGCAGATAGTGTCACGTTTGTTGCTCGTACCAAAACACCAAAGCCGCGTAGTATTCTTGTTGCCGAAGTTCATAAGCCTACGTTCCCGGTCTACACAGACTACACAAAGCCAGCCACGAGCAAAGCTAGCTAACCCCGTTTCTGCTTCAGCGACAAGCCGCCAGGGCGGTGACACCGCCGCTGAAACTTCTGCCTCGGCTCTTCAAACCAGGGCCCCTCAGTGCGCAAGCATGACACTTGCTAGGCTGCCCTGCCTGTACCAAGTGACACGCGCCCGCATGTTCCCTCTCATAATTCTTCTGACTGTACGTGCCCCGTATTGTACACAGTCATACTGTGCACACGGCGAAAGTTCCCTTTTGAAAGTACTCCACAGTCGGCCTACAATGCTGCGAACACATAGCACATGATCACTATAGGTGACGACACTTGGAATACTTGCCATCCGTCGTTGTGGCGCAAAGCCGCTTTCTCAGTCGTCCTCACAAGGGGCAAGGAAAGGCAGGCACTGCATAAAAAATCAATACATATTATAACACTGGCTGTGGCAAACTAGTTTCAAAGATGATACAGTCATGTCTTCTTAATATGGACACCTCCGTACTATAAAATTGTTTTTTTCTATAATGTAAGGTGTTTATATGAGAAAATTAAATTTAAAACAAAGATTGGATAACAAGCATAACCAAACAAACAGTTTATTCAGCTAAAAGATACTGTCGTTTACAAGAACAGATACCCAGGCTGTAAAGTGATGATCGGTTGAATAGCAAAAGATGTTGCACTGTATGCACAAGCCGGATGTAATTGACAATTAGCTGCCGGCAGTGAGGATCCTATAATCTTATGATCGCAGACGGGAATTACATCTGGTGCCTACGGCTGGAATAATGTCTTGCTTCGTAATAGAAAAAGCACAAAATAAACACAGGATGGAGAAACCGGGTGTCACTAATTCAGGCTTCTCTTTATTTTTTTAAAAAATACTTTTATGATCTTTTTTTTGACCACTTTAAGTGTCGGTACGGTCAAAAAGGGGGAGTGTTGTGCCGCTTTTAATCTCAGTTCGTCCCGTCGTAGTTCCTAAGTCCCTAACGAATTTGCTCGTTTGCGGAATGGGTTTTTGTTAACGGGCGACGTAGATCATCCCAGGTCACAGTTTGTGGCCTGGACCTCGCGGACGGAGGGGTGCGTATGCTGGCTTGCGTATGGTGCCGATTTGACATGCGGGGGCGCCGCTGGGATACAAAGATGTTTACGCTTTCTAGCGCGGTTTTTGAAGGCGGCGGCTTTGCTCAGTCTGCCGCCTGTCGTGTTCTATGTATCGGCGATAATTGATGTTTTTGGACTCGTACGGGGGAATGAATGGGCACATATGTTTGGTTGTCTGAAAAATGTAATAGGTTTTGCCATTTGGGTCGTTGCTGTGTAGCTTTGTTTTTCTTGAAAGTTGACTGACCCGAAAGGCGGGGAAACGGGAGGTTGGTCGGTAGACGAGCCTATAAAAGGGGGTTCGGGAACTAAGATGGTAGTCCAACCCCAGAGCTGGCTGGGTCGCTGCTCAACGCGGTTACTCCCTGCAGATGAGTCTTGGAACGTGTAATTTTTGGCTTCTGCCCTGCCTGTCGGACAAGTGTTTGAGTTTGTTGTGCTGAAGCGTGTGTGGCTGTGTGGTGCGCGGTGTCGACCTCATCAAGCCTCTAATTGGACCGCTGGACTTCGAGACGCTATCTTCGGCCGACAACTCCAGACTACGGACTGCTCTGGACTCGGCACCTACCGGAAAGCTAAGCCTGGTTTTCTAGGACTTGTCTACTGCATTCTCTGGCTCTGAAGTACGAATTGCTGAATGTTGGGAAGATTTTTACACAGTGCTACTTTCTGTCGCGACTGTTTTGGGGGATTATCCCATGTGTGTAACGGCAACGTTCGAGTTCCATCTCGGTTTGCTCTCGTTGTTAGTGTCGGGTTTTCGCCGCTGTTTTGTTGGCTTGTTCCGGCTTTATGAGCGTCGAGTCTTTTTAGTATTAGTTTCCGGCTCGCAGGGCTCCATAGCTTTGAGCTGGAGTGTGGTTTGTGTTGAGTGCTCTATTGCCATGTACAGCTTAGTTTTTCACTTTATTAAATCTAATCTTTTGTTTGCTTATCCTCCCTGTGTCATCGTCTTTCTCTACTGATTATACTCCAGGCGTGGACCTAGCGCTAGTCACTGGTCGAACTTAGCTCTTTTGTTCTTTTCCCGTAATTTCTCGTTTATCCTCAGAGTAAATCATTGAATTATTTTTATTAATTTGAACCCCACTCCGTGACAGCACAACAGATGGGAAAGCACCACAAAGAATTAAACTCGTCGAACATTAAATGTTCTTGAATTACACCTCACCCATGCTTGCTACGTGATGAAGCCCAAAGCTTGGTTCAATGCCTATCAATATTAAATGTCTTTAGATGGGCACCTGCTGCCCGATCATGGCCTTTATTGCAAAGCACTGTTCACACATTTGCGAGTCCTGCAGTGCCTTGTGAAATGGTGGGCGATACTTTCCGTTCCGCAACGCACTGCAAGACAGATCAGGCTCAACTTTTGAATGTCGACGTGCTTACGGAATGCTGCAGCAAACCAATCATTCGCCGAGGGAAAAAGAAAGGAAGCTGCATGCCTCCGTGTGCTCATTGCCAGTGTTTTCTGCTCTGCTATGTACCCTGCTTGTGTGCTGTGACTTGCAAGCCAGTGCGGGATATATTTCCTTGATTTGTTTGTGTGTTCAGCTGTGCGAGGTTGTGATTGAAACAACCAAGAAGTATAGACCGCCATTCTTTTCATCAAGCTAAGGCATCGCTCATCCGAACCGGGGACGAGGACTGCTGTTGTTTACCCGATTTTCGACAGCTTTGTGGAGTGGCTTTGTGTTTAAAATTGCAATCTCAAGTGCAAAAAGAAGTTACCGCAGACTATACTGTTAAAGGTTGCTGTTTAGAAATTTCAACTGGCAGGCTCTGGCTACAACCACCTTAATATTCATTCAACGTTGTTTGCATTTCAGCTTACCCGTGATCGCTTCATTTGCCAAACACGTTAGTGGCCGGTCACCTTAGCAATGAAACTAACGTGCTGGTGTCTCCGGCGAAGAATTCCCTCAGGGCTACATGCAATGCACAACACAGTTTGTAGCCCGTTGTGACTGAAAGCTTTCACACTGGGGAAACGTTGTTGCTGTCACAAACGCAGTCAAAGAATGCGATAGGATTGAGGGACAACAGGGGGATTGTCCAAGTTGACCGACTGACTGCATGAGCATATGTTTCTATCGCCACCGTGTTTCCTCCACGCAGGCGACGGAGAAAACGATATAGAGACTCTTCGCGCTTGCCAAGTTTCTCTACAACGTCGAAATACGAGACACCCAGCAGCGAAGTGTCGATATTGCCGGAGAGAGCGACGGGACAACGATCAGTGCAGGATCGCGGCTTCGCCACTCTTATGCGACGGTGTCTTCGATTTCCGCTCTCTGCAGCTTCCACCGGGACGCTAGCGGTGCCTAATTGTGCTAGCTTTGAGCACCACAGTTCATAGGGTTCACAGCGCCCGAGCGAAAGCTCGCGCAAAAGAACCGGCGAGCAGTCGAGTCGTTTCCAATCGACGGGGTGGCTAAACGCCTGTTGTGTGAATCGGGCTTAACGCCTGAGCCGGCTTGCTCAAAGCAAATCTAACGTTCTTGAACGGGACGTAATAAAAATCTGAGACGTGCTACATTCTATACAAACTTGATAAAAAAAATCACACACTCACCTTCGACTGCGACATCCGCCGTACCGCTTCGAGGCAGAAGCAACATGGCGCTCGACGTTTTGGGGTGTTGGATAGGGGTGTCGCGAACCGGCCGAGGTTCGAGTTCGACCTGGTTCGACTTTTTCGAACTTTTCGTAGAAATTTCGACGAACCTTGTATTGAGGTTCGACTCGTGTGCGCATGCGCGACAGGCTGGCCAGTTGGCTTCGGATTGGATGGTAATGGCTAATGGATGAATTAAGGGCACCGCTGGTTGGTTATTTCAGTTAATACAGTAAAAAAAAATTAAGTTATTAACGTCTTTAGTGATTAGAAGTGGTTACTTTTAATTCCAACTGTTCATAAAATAAAATAACCATTTGCTTAAAAATAAATTTTCCAAACCTAGACATGCGTCTATCAAGGTCTGGCCACACTGTCCGCAAAGTCGAACCGGTCGAATCTGGTGAAAAGTTTCGAAGGTTCGTCGAACCGGTTCGACCCAATCGAACCCCGAAAGCTCGACCTAAAAATCCGGTTCGACAAAAGTTCGCGACACCCCTAGTGTTGGACTGGGGTGTTTTTAGTGTTGCTTACACGCCTAGTCGTGTAAACCGAAACCGAAACACCAATTTTTACTACCCCAAGTAATTTTTTGACGATTTATCACTAGCAGAGCGTGTAAGAATATGCTAACGAGTGAAAATGGGGTGTAAACAGGAGTAATATTACATTTTCGCTAACAGTGTAGTCTCCTGGGAGAGCAATAGGCGCAACATAGCCCCCCTGGTGTGGAACGTAACCTTCTTCTTTGAATGACCATCCCCGATGTGCTTGCCTCAACGAACTCTTCTTTTTGAAGTAGCTCCATACGCGGTCCTGGGTGAGGTTCGCACGGTCCGGGGGATGACGTGCCCAGTGGTCCGCGTCAAACGCGAACGGGATGTTCTCATCCCGAGACATCGCGACTCAAAATGCTTCGAAGAGCAGCGAAAGAAAACTAAGAGCAGCAAAAAGAAAACGAACCGGTAGCACACAAGAAGCCTAACGTGGACGTTGTTTTCTCTACAAATACTCTCCAACCCAGTGCGCCTCAGGTTCGTCCATCGCCCCATAGGTGGCAGCACATATTCGCCAAAAGGTCCATTCACTTTAAAATTAGTTTTCTTGACTCTTCTGCCGGCAGCCCAGCAACACTAGTCTAGGTCAGTAATTCTGGGCCGCCAGCACAACATAGACCACATCTAAACAAAGAAAGAAGTGCGAACATTTTGTTCCCGCACCCCTCTAAAGGGACCATAAAACAATTTTGAAATCTAATTTCAGCCACCGCAAGTCGCGAGAGGTGTGAAAATAAAACGAAAACAAAAAAATAGAGCGCCGAAAAAATGTTCTCTCTATAGAACTTACAAAAAAGCGGACTCTTTTATACCTTCTTTTCTTCAAAAGCTTTTTGCCTTTTCACTGCAATGAACCAATACCACCTAGAAGACAAGGTCTGCTCATGACGTTTCGATAGTAGATCCCCGACCCGCCCCAAGCGGCAAACACCCCGAAGCTTGATGAGAGCCGCGTCACAACTACGTCGCCTTCCACTGATTTCCATGTCTATTTCCTGGATCGCGTTTGACCAGCTCCGCCTATGGACCGGAATGCGGTCACTGGCGGCCATATTTAGGTAGAGTTATATCATCTCTAGCCATCATAGTAATATGGCGGACAGCGCAATGGCGGCCGGGTGCCATAAAATAGCCGTGCATCTATTACACTGTACCGTGGGAGATATTTCGTGCTTGATTGAAGTTGTTGGACGACGCAGATTCTTGAAACCCGGCGTGAACAGTAGCCTCATCTTAGAAGGCCCGGAGAAAGTTCTACGGGCAATTTTGGAAAGTTATTAGCCCCAGTCACAGTCAGGACGTAACGCTCAGGGATAATGACGGAGTTGAAGTTCAAGGTGATTTGTGCCTTTTGTATTGAATGATGAGTTTGCTAAATCCTTTTCACTACCTATTACCTCTGACCATCCGGTTCTCCCAGTTTGTGAGTATCTGCAAATGAATCCAGTCATTGTTGATTGCGAGGGTATTGCGAATATTGTGAATAACCCTAAAAATATCAACTTCAGCAGGCATCGATAATATTAATACTAAGTTATTGAAAAATACTAAAATGTATTCAAGCATCATC
This sequence comes from Ixodes scapularis, assembly GCF_016920785.2. Lineage (NCBI taxonomy): Eukaryota > Metazoa > Arthropoda > Arachnida > Ixodida > Ixodidae > Ixodes > Ixodes scapularis. The sequence goes on along the minus strand of NW_024609883.1, from coordinate 8,806,926 downwards.
TTATCAAAACTGTTTACCCAATCACTTGAACAACAGATACTACCTAGAGACTGGAAAGTGGGGAGGGTGATTCCTCTCGACAAAGGCGGTGATAAACATAATCCTTTGAATTTCCGTCCTATCTCCTTAACAAGCATCCCATGCAAAATACTTGATCACGTTATATATTCCAATCTTATTAACTTTCTAGACTCGAACTCTTTTTTTCACCCAGCACAGCATGGTTTTCGAAAATTCTATTCATGTGAAACACAACTCCTAACTTTTACCCATGACCTTCACGTCGTTCTCGACCGGGGTTCCAGGACAGATTGCATATTCCTTGACTTCTCCAAAGCCTTCGATAAAGTACCCCATGTACTCCTTCTCCACAACTTCGTAACTTAAACATAGATAACAACATACTCAAATGGATAGAATCGTTTTTAACAAATCGTTTTCAATTTGTTTGCGCCAACGGAACTAACTCATCATTATCAAGTGTTAACTCTGGTGTTCCTCAAGGTTCTGTGCTCGGTCCACTACTATTTCTTATTTATATTAACGATCTTCCTATGCATGTTTCCTCTTCCATCAGCTTGTACGCTGACGACTGTGTCATTTATAAAGAAATTATTAACGATTCTGACATTTCTGTTCTTCAAACTGATATAAACAACGTCACACAATGGTGCTCAGAATGGCATATGGAACTCAACACATCTAAATGTAGATCTATGAGAGTGTCCAGGCATAATAACACTTGTCCATCCTACAACATCATTAACTCCCCCCTACTTTCTGTTACTTCCTATAAATATCTTGGTGTGCATCTAACCAATGACCTTTCCTGGAATTTACATGTCGAATATGTCACTAATAGCGCTAATCGCTCACTAGGTTACCTCAAAAGAAACCTTTCGCTTACTCCTGTCTCATTAAAGCTTCTAATCTATAAGACTTTAGTCCGTACTAAACTGGAATATGCAGCCTCTATCTGGGACCCCGGTATCACCCTTTCATCCGCTGTTGAGTCCATACAAAATCGTTCCGCTCGTTTCATCCTCTCGAACTATCATCGCACATCCAGCGTCACATCTATGAAAGCATCCCTTTCCTTGCTTAACCTCTCTCTTCGCAGGAAAATATCCCGGCTTTGTCTTTTTCAGAAGATTTTTCACTCTAATCCAACACTTCGTCAAACATTATTCTTAGAACCATCTTACATTTCGCTACGAACTAATCACCATCTAAAAGTGGGCGTCCCCCAGTGTAACACCTCATCTTTCAATGCCTCCTTTCTCCCTCAGACCTCAATAGATTGGAATCGCCTTCCTGCACTCATAGTCTCGATAACTGATGCTACTGATTTTCAAATTGCCATTACTAAGTTTTTTGATGTTCAATAACTTTTGTTTTATGTCTTGCCTTATGTATCGTTATACTCATATGTTTCCGTTCAAAAAAAAAAAAAAAAAACCCACTCCTCTCTGTAATGCCTTCGGGCCCTGAGAGAACAATAAATGAAATGAAATGAAATGAAAGCGCAGCACCGGGGGAAAGCAGCGCAGCTCGCATCGAAAGCTGACTCCGTACCGGCGTCTCCTTTTGATGCTAATTTTGATGCGACTTTCGATGCGTACTGTGCTGCTTTTCCCCCGGTGCTGCGATTTAGTGAAACTTTCACCGGGTCCTCAAAGAGTGGGCTACCGTTCACGCCGGGTTTCAAAAATATGTTTCGTCAAACAATTTCGATCAAGTACGAAATATCACCCACGCTATTTTGATGGCAGCCTGCCACCACAACTGCCACAACGCTGTGTGCCATGGATAGATGATAGTGGCTGCAGCAGCTGTACCTTGGCTAGAGGTAATACAACTCTACCTAAAGATGGCCGCAAGTGACCGCATTCGCAGAGCGAGCAAACGCGATCCAGCAATTGTCATTGAGATCAGTGGTCGCGTTCACTGGCGGCCACTGCTGTGTGCGCGAGTGCTGAGCGCAAGCTGGTAGCGAGCTTCCAAAGTTCATTTGCAGCGTGCACGCGAACACTCCCTCGGCCAGGAGCGCAAGCTAGTACGCGCTCCTGGCGTTGAGACGTGCATTTCTAGCGCGCGCGCTCGTTCTGCGGAAGAACGCTTCAAAGCACCGACCCGGAGTATAAACAGAGCCCTTAAATATGGCGTCCTGTGCCAGCGTCCTGCGAAGGGCTTTGCAGCCCTTCGTACAGCAGTAAGACGTTTTCACTCATGCATTTGACGCTCCACGTGAACAGCTGTTTCATATTATTTGCTGCACAGGCCACTGCAGGCGATGGAGCAGGCGACGTCGCAGACGATGTAGCAGTCGATGGAGCTCATCCGGGCTAGCTAGGGGGCGCCAAGGGGATCTACTAGTGATGACGTTTAGAGGAGGAAACGCTCATTCCTTGTGTTCTATACTTTGTTTCAGCTTCGGTCCGAGCGCGGCCTATGTTATGAGCCGAAGGGCCAATCAAACAGCGAAAGAGGCACAACGTCATGGCATGCTCTCTGCAGTTGGTAGGACAGGCCGGTATTCGCTGTCTCTCTGTGCGCGCTCCTCCGCCGGCTAGTCCTATCGAGCGCAGAGAGCACGCCATGACGCTGCGCTTTTTGCGCTCTTTGATTGGCCCTTCGGCTCATAACATCCGCCGCGTTCAAACCGAAACTGAAACGAAGTATAGGTGGTATTGGATGAACCCGCGGGGCCAACGTACGCGAGCCAAATCAACGTCGCCTGTCAACCTACCTCACCAGCACCGCGAGCATAAAAAATAAATAGCTGGCGAACGTTTATTAAAAGTTTTGTTAAAGAATATTCTGGTCCCCATTTTGTAGAATAATTAGCTATGTGACGGAAACTGGCGAATTTTATATTTCTTGGAGCTATGCGCTATCTATGGTAAACGAATGCAAGAGCAAGATAAGACTGCACAAGCGCTGTTTCGCGGTTCCTGCGACGTTTTCAGCGTGCTGGAAGCTCATCGTTCCGCATAGTCTGCTCTCCCTGAGTGAATTCTCGTCGTGAGTCGCGATGATAACCCAGCACGTCCTAGAAGGGAAGATCCATCTGCTCGTGCGTACGGCGATGTCGTGGCGGCATCCTCAAGACAGCAGAAACGCTTGTGCCGTCGTGTTCTTTTACTTCGACTGCAGAGCTGCTTTCTTAGCATATTTGTCTCCTCGAACATCGACCGGATTCCTGATTTTGCGCATTCGATGTGTATGCTCAAGTTCAAGGCATTACTGGTGCATACTCTATTTAAAGGCGTGTAAGAAGGATGCGAATTTCGACGAGTTTTCATCATCGAGGAAAAGTGATTAGTGTTAGAATTCCTTAAACAATCGCAACGTCTATATGATCACAAAATCATATTCCTACGTTGCTATATCTTTCCTAAGATTACATTGACTTTTGCAATCATAGAAACGGCGCGTGGCGAGATTTGTACTATCGGTAAAGTCGTGTGTTAAGATCGTGATCGTCCAAGACGGCGTATTGCATCTTTTCTTTTAATTTTTTCATGCACTCTGCCCTGCGAGCCTATCCTGACAAAATAAAAATTAATAAAGCTTGAGCCCATAGAAAAATGTGGATTTCCTGCTCCCCCAGTGAATGGCAGCGCGTCCCCTTCTTTGTAGATTTACCGCGGAAACGGCTGACGGGCGGCGGAGTAGCGGCCGCCGCGCTTGCGGCCTGCTGCACTTGTTGCAGCGGGTGCAGGAGTGTGTACGAGCGGCGCAGAACGGTTGTTCCGGTCCCTCCGGTCACAACGGACACAGTCGTAGCTAACGCGCTCGTACAGTTTGTGCAGTCGGGAGCTTCAAAAGAAGCGGCTGCAGTTTCACCGCTTGGCACTCGCGGAACCACGTCGAAGCAGTTGGTGAAGGCTTATCAGTTTGATACCTCACGCCTAATGTCATCTGTGCATGCTCGCAACAATCCCTACATTAGAGTCGCTACTCCTTGTCCCTCGATTCCAGCGAGTAACTGAAGTCTTCGTCGGAAGAGTCTCTGCCCTTTCCAGCAGGTGTACCGGCGTATGGGACCAGTCCCATGCTGTCGCTGTAGCGCAGCATATCTGATTGAAGTTTCACTCAGCTTCGACATGTCCATGGCGATCACAGGGACAAGAGGCGCCGATTCAGAAAATATGTCGGTGGCATCGGCACCATCAGCGAAGTAAAACACTGTGGTAAAACTTACCGGCATATCGCCAGCTCCCCGCTAACGCTCACATTCTTCTACTGCCGAGAGAACTTCGTGTTCCTTATCCAGAACATGTCACGACCGCCAAAATTACGCGGAGGCTTGTTTTGCGGCGAGTAGGAGGGGAAGAAAAACTCGAAATTTCAATAATTTTACGTGTAGAAATTAATAAACCGAAAAAAAAAAACCGGATGCCTGTTCGACATTCAGTGAGCATTGAAGGTTTAATGTAAAAGTTATTTGGCAAAAGTAAAAAGGTCATTTTATGGTCCCTTGAATCTCGGTTCACGCAGGGGCGTTTGAAATTCCCGCGGGTGATCATGTGGCTGTGAAGTCATGACTCATGACCTTATCGACCAATCAGGATTTTCCTGTCACAACGCGGACGCCGGCTTTTCTCGTCAAGCCACCGACACCGAATTTTCTGCGACACAACCCTGTAATGCTATCACGTAAAAAAACAAAAAAGAAAAAAAAATGTGTATGTTTATGCAGTTGAAAGTTAGTCTTCCTCAGTGGGCGCCTGGTGTCTCAGCTGTAGATGAGAAATTTAGCCAGTGCGGTACAACCGCTAGCCTGGTGTCTTTAACGTGCATCCCGCAGTAGTGATACACAACCGCACGCCGGTACGATGCTCATCCAGATCGAAACGGAAGGGGCGGATCCAGAACTCCGTTTTTTTTTTTTTTAGGGGGGGGGGGGGGGGGGTGGGGGCAGGGGGTGGGAAAGTTTGTAAGAATAGTATTCTCCCATTCTTTCATGTCACCCGGGGTTCCCCTCATGTCAAATTGCCCTTTCAAAAGGGAAGAGGGGGGGGGGGACTGTTTTTTTTTTGGGGGGGGGGGGGGGATGGCCGCCCCCGTCGCCCACTCCCCCCGCCCCCCCCCCCCCCCCCCCCCCTCTTGGATCCGCGCCTGAGTCACCGAGAGTTACTCCGACGCAATTACTACTTTCGTTTTTTGCGACTACCGCCAGGGTATCATTTCCGGCTTCTGGTTGGCCACATTAGAACTTGTGAAGACGCCAAGGAAGACGCCCAGCCTGATTTCGGCCAATGACGTCGCCTCATTTGCCTCCTATACTTCCACACTTCCGAATGAATGGCCATACTCTTCCTATATACAACTCTGGTGCCACAGACAGGCTCCCAATCCGCGATCCAGCCTAGTGCCCCTAAATAAGCTACGTTTAGTGGCTCTATAGCGTGCGCTAGAGTCACTGAATGCGCCCAGAGTACCGAAACCCTCAGGCTCGAGGCGCCAAGATGGCGGCTTAATCTTGTTTCTTTGCCGTCGTCACCATGAGCGTTTAGAAATATGTTCTTACTTTAAAAAAAACAAAAAAAAGCTTTTTTTTTTTTTTTTTTTTTTTTTGTAGGCACTTTGATTGGAGATTAGTACATAATGACAGGAGCGTGATATCTTTACAACATTTTACTTTACAAGGTTTTTGGGCACAATTCATATTGTTTTTATACTACCATTAATCACAGGTGACTTCAGGAAGCGCGTACCGACCTGGGCGCGTCCTAAATTAGGTGGTGATTCGCAGGTCCGCCAAAATGGTCGATCAAAGCTAATATTGAAGAGTAACAGCGGACGCTATCGAGTGCGATACTCTGGCAACACACAGTGACTCTAGTCAGCGCTAGTCCACTCGGCCACCGACACTTGCTAACGCTCATAAAGCGCTACACAAACGATGATAGCTGCGAACTCCACCAAGCAGAAGACAAAGAAGCGCGCTCTTAAGCTGCTCGGGCTCTTTGACCCGAAAGAAGAAGTAGAGAAAGCCGTGGGCCGCAATGCAGCAGCTTCCGCGTCTCACATGGCTCGCCCTCGTCTTGAGCGGCGCCGCACTGGTGCCTCTGGCCAAGGCTTCCTTCGGTGGTAAGCGTTGCTTTTTATACGATGTCAAGGGCTGCTGAGCGGGAACTGCTTTCGAACGACTTGTGCGGGGGTCAGAATAGAAGCCTTTCGAAAGTCACGTGCCCACTGTTGTCTGAATCTCTGCACAATAGGGAAACAACCGACACCACAAAACGTGCAGGCCCAAAAACTACGTAAACTGACAAATAAGTGACATTAGTAGCATTTATAGGTTTCACCCCTTTCAAACTTTACGGTATGGGCTACTCGCCTTCCTGCGGCGCCGCGGCTCTCCTGAGCCAAAGTAAATATCACAACCACAGGTTGACAATTTTAGTGGTGTTCATTCGTTCAACCACTGTGCAGAGACTGTACAGCCTTAAACGGAGAGCACACTTTTGAAAAGAGTCTGATAGGGACTCCTTTTATGACTTCCCTAGAAAAAATGTCGCATCTCCTCTAAAGTTTCAAGACCATACAAACTGACGAAAAGTCAACACCATGCGAGACAATTGCCTACCGATAACCACGTAAATGTCGCTAAACATTCCTGGTTAGTTCACTAGACTTGTCAGGTCGATGAAGTATTTTGCACAAGCTACTGTGCAGTATCTTCAAATCTTTTTGTAATAAGCCATAATTTTGAAAGGATTTCCTACGTAATGTAGTCAAGACGATTATAATGGGTAGGAGGTGGCGTCTGTATTTTCCATACATTGTGCGAAGTATAACGCGTTATTTCAGGCGTGTTTGTGAGTCTTTGTCACTGTATGTTCTACAATTTGAAAACCCGGAGATAACTGAAATATGCTATGTCGTTGCGAACATATATAAACAAAACTTTGCAGCATCTCGACACTTTGCTGGTATACTTGGTGTGAACTCGCCTCAACAAGAGCAAATATACTGAGTTACGTCCACCAAAGTCAATAAATGGACTCTTTTCAACAGTCCATCAGACAACACTGCCGGTTGCCATATTTTGTGCATTGCTTCCTGCGCGAAGCATGTGATTGGATCCGAGTTGGCGCCGAGCGCTGACGCAGCACTCGTGTCGAATACCTTCGGACCCGAGTGCGTGCCGAACTCTGCCCCAGTACTCGGGTCCAATGCATGCTCAAACCGCATGCCCGAAATAAGGCGGCCATGGATAATCGACGCAACGTGTCCTGGAGGCTGTGCACTTTTGTAAATGGTATATAGACGAACTACACCGAGCTATTAAATCTCAGGACTTATTAGCCGAGTACTACCAAAATTCGACGCTTCGAAGCTAGGCCTAACGCACAGCGCTCGACCTAACTGCCACGAGCGCGTAAACCAACACCGCGAAGAGCCCGGCTTTAACGTCTACGAAAGTTCAATCCACCCAACTGGAGATGAAGCGAGAAAAATCAATGATCACCAATGCTCCAAACCCCTACTGGTTCCCCCTCAAGACCCGAATCAACTTCACTGAAAACCGAGAAAGATGAAGTCATTATCCGCAACATGAACTGTTCACACTCGAACACATGCTCCACTTGAACCAAATACTTTACTAGATGAATACAGGACACTCACGTTATTTGCATTAGACAGTACGACGGCCACGCCGAATCCTCCCCTGGTGGAGCGGTTTATTCTGCGACGCCTTTCCCCCCACCTCTATCTGCTCGCCGCCAGAGCACGCGGCCAGGGGATGCCTCAAAATTAGGGCTGGGCATCGATTAAAAATTTTAACCCGATTATTCGCCACCGTTTAATCGATTAATTAATCGATTAATCGGTCGCATCGATTTGTATAAATAATATATTAAAATTGAATGCAACAAGTCGACTTGCCCTTGAAGACTTATTTTACTCTCTGTTACACGGCGCAAATGACATTTAGGATTGAGGGTATACATATAGATCAACGATTTAAAGACAAATATTGTTTGCTCCAGCTCCAAAGACAAAAAAGTTTCTCCGCATTCTCCGACAGGAAGACAAGAAGCCAGGGCTTGGGCGATGCTTTCTTCTTTTTTCAGAGAAAGGGGCCTCGATGAAAAGGCGTTGATTGTTGTTAACGTAGCAGCTTGGGCGAGTTGGTTGCACATGATAACACACACCACAGCGCACTATAGGAAATAACACTCACACCTTACACACGAAAAATTCAAACAAACCGCGCTGACTGACAACTCTTTTTATATAACTTTGTCTTCTTCAACCTCTAGCACCACCGAATTTCCCAATTCACGCGCACCGATCTCCTAGATGCAGTTGTTATAGTTCCTGGCGATACAAGGAAACTTGGGGTCCAGGAGAGATTGTTGTCTGCGTTTTGGCGGATGGTCCTTGCTGCAGCGGAGTACATGTGTGGTTCGCTCATAGGTGATACTAAAGCGAACTTAAGCTTCCACTGTACGAAAACGGCTTTTTGCAGATGTTGCACTGGACTTCCTTCGAGTTAAAGGCTTCACCCCTGGTGTTTACTTTAAACCTAAACTTTCCAGCGAGATTGCCTTTCATACTCGTGAACTCGTCCATTTTTGCGGGCCGAATACTGGCGTTGTTAGCTTCCCAGCTTGTTTGTCTTGCCTAAGCAGGATGTGTAATAGATCCTCAACACGTGAAGTTTCGCGGTCGCGCGTGGATAAATAGCGGGCCCGGCTTTTTCTTCTGGCCTCGGCAGAACTGTAATGTATATATATCCTCGAATACGTGACGCTTTGCGAGCGCGAGAATTGAACTTTGCCCATAGCACCTGGCTGGCAACGGAAAACCGCTCGGGACAGAACGACCGGATGCACGCCACGCAGCGTTTTCCTGAAGGGGGGGGGGGGGGGGGGGGGGGCATGAGTCACTCTTAGTTCGGGCAGGTCGTCCTGGATAGAGCCATGCGTGCGTCCAGTTCTTTTTGAGTACCGATTAAAAAACCGATTAACCGGTTAAAATATTTGATCGCGATTAGAGCCTTAATCGATTAATCGGAAGGTTAATCGATCAATTGCCCAGCCCTACTCAAAATGCGGTGAGGTTTTGAAGAACCGTATTTCCGCGGTTCTTCTTTGTCGTCTGTTCCGATGTATTTTTGGGGAGTGACCGAATTCCCCCTATACTCAGTTCACCTTAACCCCACCTTTGGTTAGTGTGATTTTGAACCAACAGATGGCGGTGGAATCGCCTTCCAGGCCTGTACATCAAGGCGAGAAATCGTGAGTGGTGGCGCTTCGATACAGTGGGGTATTTTTCTATTTCCTGAATTTGACATCCCTGGTCCTTCGCTTGTTTTTCTCTGCACGAGCTTTCTTTGGAAAGCGCACTGCTGCGCCAGTTCTCGTGCAAAGAGGCCATGCACTTGCATACGCTCCGAGCTCATGTCTCCAGCAAATGCGGTCAGAACAAAACGCGAAAATCGTCCTCAGCCAAATGGCGAGACACATGCACAACAGAACAACCGACGCGTTGAAAAATACGAAATTCCCTGTGCTCCGTTAGCACATCGAGGGGATTTCGGAGGCCAATTAGACATACTTCAATGTGATAATATTTATAGGACGGGCCGGCCCTTTTGTCGTGCATGTGTTTGTTTCTTTGTGGATTTCCAGGAAAACGTGATGACGTGCTAAACTTGGGTTTCGAAATTTCTAGCTTGAGGAATTAAATATCTCAAAATCGAAACAAATGAACTATTTTTTGGGCGGTCAAAGGTCTCATTTAGGTAACTGAATGTTTATTTTGACCAAAACCACGAGACTCGAAAATTCAAAAATAGACACTCAGGTTTAGATATTAAGTTTGGTACACCCAAAGTAGGACTGGTGCGGGAGTCATAATAAGAAAATGCCATGGTTAAAAATAAACTTGCAGCAATAAATGATACGAATGAATTTTAATGCGAGTTTAGTGATAAATTCAATGACTGGAAAGACAAAGATTCTGGATCTGTGGATAGCTTTTGCACAGAGTTTAAGCAATGTACCAGTCTTAATTTGATGATTTAAGCGCGCAAGAAGTCGTTTGCAAAAATGAAAAGGATGCAAACGGGTAGAGTTTGACGTTGTATAAAATGTATAGTTTGAGCACGCACGTGGTTCGATGATGAAGGCTGAAACAGCGCTACATTTTACACAAGCGTTGAGCGTATCGAAAGTTAAGGGTGCATCGAAAGCTAAAGCTTGTACACATATACTGCTCAGGCCGTTATGTTTGAATGTTCATAGTACTTCGTTACCCTCAGATTTGGTGTAAGCTGTCTTCTGATTGCTTACAACAGAGAGAAGGAAAATTCTAACTCTGGGTTGATATAAAAATTTCCCCTGCTCATGATCTGCTGATGATCAATTGTTCCTGACAAACAACACTGTTTACTCACGCAAGTGGCCACATGTGAAGTTAATATTTTGTATTGATTGTGGCACGCGTGGAAAGTAGCATATGTTTTTTTTTACAAGCCGCGAAATAGAAAGCTCGGGGTTACTTTGGTGTCTAATGCATATAGCACACAAAAGAAAACGAGCTGAATCGCAGTGGGAAACGAAAACAATGATGATAAACTATATTCGGTGACAGGTCAAGAACGAAGTCGAAGCTCCTCCCACCTCATTCCACTTTACCGGAGCGAACGGTGGAAAGGAGGTCGCCTCTGCTCCACCGTTCGCCCTGTCAAAGTGGTAAGAGGTGGGAGGAGCTTCCACTTCGTTCTTGACCTGTCGCCGACTATAGCGTTTAATCACATGGAAACTGAGGGCTACGCACATATGCAGAAGGTAAGCTTTGTTTCACTAAATACATTACTAGTAAAGTATTTGGTTTTATCGTGCGAGCGAAGCGGCCGGAACATGCAAGCGCGAGCATGCTGCAGTGAACTACTCTTCCAGTGAACAAGCGCACCGTTCAAAGCATGGAGCTCACTTTTATAGCATTTGGTGCGCTCTAACCTTTTAAAACACAATTACATTCAATTCTCTTATTTAATTTCTTTTTATTAAGTGCGTCTATGTTTTTTTTGGCTTTTGCGTTTACGTGCTACTTTCTTAATTATATAATATTTTTCCAGAAGTTCGACAACAATAGTCTGTTTCATCATAAGAGCCGCATAATCAAAGATGTAGACAAAGAAACGCCAAATTAGAGCGCAGCTCTTGAGGAGGAGGAGAGAAGGATACTAAGGAAGGGTATACCCCTTTTCCCTCCTCCTCACCTCCACATCCTCCCTGCTACTCCCCCTCCCCTCCTCCCTCCTCGTCCTCTTCCTCGTCGTCCTCCTCCTCCCGTCCTCCCCCTCCCCTCTTCCCTTCTCCTCTTCTCCCTCCTCCTCCATCATCCTCGCTCCACTCCTCCTTCTCCCTCCTCCCTCTTCCTCCTACCTCCTCCTCCCCTCCCCTCTTCCTCCCCCTCCTCCTCCCCGCTCGTTGCATTATGGGAAATGTCGCATAATGCACCGCGCGGGACCCTCGTGACGTCACGTGTGACGTCATGAGTACCGCGCGTTGCGTTATGGGACATTTCCCATAATGCACCGCGCGGTTACGCCGACGCCGACGCCGACGGCGACGCCGCTCAAGCCGGAAAGGGGCGCCTAAAAGCTGTGCTCTAAAAAAACAACAACAAAAAAAAAGAAACAAAAAAAAAACTCGAGAACACACATTAAAAATGCAATGTAACGGCGCATTCAAAATTAGTCGGTAATTTTTTAGAGAGCAAAAGTTTAGTAGGGCGGCATTGTTACCCGTCGTAGATTATAAAAACGTGCAGTACAACTGTTAGCTCGGGACCTTTAACGTGCATCACGCTGTATATGTGATACACGATCGCACGACGGTAGGACGCAGACGGGCGACAGAACCCAGGGTCCCTGCTAAAGCCCCTCGATAAAGGCGTTTTTTACAAGTGCCGCCAGCCATTGTTGTGGAAACGCGCAAAACACGTGCCACGAGCGGGTGCTTGGCCGCGTTTCGCTTTCAAGGGCCAGTCATCGTAGTGCTACGCTGGCATTTGCCTCCAAGGGCCGCTCGAGACACGGGCCTCGTGCACAGGCACATTGGACATTACTTGAAAGACCAAAGCAAACACATTGAGGGGCTTTAGTCTCTACAGGTTCGGGGGATAGGTGGCCGAGTGGGCTAGCGGGCACCAGCTTGGGGCACGCGAAGCGAAACCTCGCGTTGCGGAACCCAGGGATCCTGGGTTCAATCCGCACCCCTGCCCGTTTCGGCAGTTTGATACTTTAGACCCCTGTTACGGAAAAAAAAAAAAAAAAAAAAAACAGGACGCGGGATAGCCAAAAAAAAACGCGTTTTTCGTTTAAGGCTCGTCAAATTATGAGGCGCTGGAGAAATGCAGCCTTCTGCGTTAGGTCCTTATTTCGAACACTTTTTGTTCGCTTTCCGCCCATTGAAAAGCATGCGGGAAGGGCCTTAGAACGCACCTGGTATCGCTGCACCCAAGGAGGTTATAATGGGCAGGAGGTGGCGTCCCTATCCCCAATGCATGGAGCGAAGTGTAACGGAAGTAGGCGTGGCCACAAGCCGCAACGAGCATTTCTTGACCAATGGGAAGCCTAGTGAGTGGGCGCCGCCATTAATTTCATAGCAAACAACCGCGTTGCGATGACATTTCCGTGGCAACGTGATTGTGTGCACCGAAAGTAATGGCGGCACCCACTGTTGTTTGAAACAGCATTTAACGGGAGACGTTTAAACCGGTATGGTCGGAATTGGATGAGATTATTATAAACGAACGCCTGGTTGCCCAGCAGAAAGTAAGTGACTAGAATTGAGACGCTCTAGACGACGCACCGTGAAGGAATTGGCGGTGCGCATCGCATTTTTTGATAAACAGCAGCAGCAGATCGCACGAGCGCGCATGCAAGCCAGGAGCGCACAGAACAACGGGCTCGCGCTTCCAGTTCTGACTTCGCTCGCACATAATGTGGAACCAAGTATAAACACTCACGCTGCAGAGCATTTGCATCGCGGACGCCCACGGCGGACGCCGACCGCATCGAAAGCTAGCCTCCTGAAGCACACGCCGGTGCGGATTAGAAAGCAGACGAACTGCCGGTGCGCTACCCTACGGCCTCGGAACGGGTGCGCAAGGCAGTCTGGGATTAAACGCTTCTTCCGGCTTCACTCAGGCTGACGTCATGCCGGGTCCTGTCTGTTTAAACGTTCTTGGCTGCACCGCAGCCAAGGACGTTTAAACAGACAGGCTTCTTCCGCAACATAAAGGTCGTCAGCCTTCCTCGCCGTCACCATGGCAACGAACGCCGAATGAATAAGCACGCACGGTACACTCTAAAAAAAAAAGGTGTCAAGGGAGAGTAAGTGCCCTAACTTACTCTCCTTTAACTCTATCTGCATGGAAGTTACTCTTTCCCGACCGCTTCTTTCGATGATACTCTCCCTTAACCCTCCCTCGACCTCGAGAGTAACTGTAACGAGAGTTAGTTTCTCCTCGCGATATCACGGGCTGTCGATAGATGGCGCCGCTATGGGTTCGGCGCAAGTTCGACGCTGTTCGGCGCAGGTATTTTTTTCGTTTTCTCGGGGAAACCTTTTTTTCCTATCCGCTTTTCTTTTTTTCTTTTTTTTTCTTCTTTTTTCTTTTTTTTTTTTTGGGGGGGGGGGGAGATGGGCAAGGATGTTTTAATAAACAAGTTGGTACAGCCTGCCTTGACGGGTTTATATTTCAGTATTTATTAACTTAATTATTACCTGCGGCAGGAAGATCATTTGAGCGGGGGACACTCCTTTATCCAAGCAATAGGCAATTAATGTTTTTGCTACACAGATATATTAAACAATAAGCATATAGATCAGTGTGTAAACGGGTGTATGAGCGGATGCTGACGCGCGTGTGCGATTATGTTTCGTTACATAAGTGCCTAGGGTTGTTATGTAGCCCAGGGATGTTTTTGGGGCATTGTTATATTTTTGGGGGGTCGTTTCAAGTTACTGCTGAGCCCGACCTCACTGATCGTAGGAACAGGTATATGTATAAATCAAGTATTTTTTCCACATTCGCATTAAAAGCAAGCAAAGAGGAAAACCTCCCTCCGTGAGAGAAGAGGTCGGCTTCGCGCGGTCTATTGCATACGCCACGTGACGACCATTTCATAAAGCGTCGCCCTAAACACGGCGATCGTTTCGAAGCCATGTATTAGCCCCGTGCGCGACCGAAAGCGTCGCTGTGGTCGGCCTTCCACGATTGGCCGAACGCTGACTATGACGTAGGAAAGGGGATTTACCATCGACGGAAATAAGAGGAATGAAAGAACTTTAATTTTGACGGTGTTGACAGTGTTGCTTTAAGAGCTCAATGATTTCAAGCTTCCACCATGCTATTTACAAACACCATCGAACTTGTTGTTTGCAAGGTAATGACGTCACAAAGGGGAACCATAGGAGGGCGCCACCAAAACATCTCGCCGCTAATAGGTTCAAAAAACCTATACATGGCGGCAAGCCAGGTTCATGGTACGTGACACTAGGGGCTCCCTTATTTTCACCGCCGTGGAGAAAATAAACGACGGAGCCAGAGCGTTTGGAAAAGTTGTTAGCGATGATTTCCAAACTGTTATGCGGTCTTTGTTTTGAGTCATTAAATAAACTTGGCTTGACTACTACCTTTTTTTTTTCAATATTTACATTTTACTTTTCGAAGCGAGGGAGTCGATTAGTCTTCTGCTCTGTTCAAGAAAAGCTCTGGGGGGTTAAACCTTTAACTCTGCACAGTTTGCTACATCCTTTAACTGTTTTAACCTCACTCTCCGAAGCTCCCTTGACAGGAAGGTTTTCGATATAAGAGAACATTCAAGATCGCTGCTCTTTTCCGCTGTTCATCAAACAGTTCCTAATGTACAGCGGAAGCACCGTGTAGCATTCCGGATATCGATATTTGTGGTACGGATCTCACTGGCTTTAAATATAGATACATTAGTGTGTAATACAGAAGTCTTATTTCGCTGTCCAACAGAGCCACATTTAAACTGCCATTGACGGGTTCACCTTACGTTCAGTTGATTCTACACAGCAAGCGATAGCTCAATTATTTGGGGGAGAACGTACACTGCTCTATGTCGCCCTACGATATGTTAAAAATATGCTAAGCTTCTTATGTTCAATGTCCCCGAGGTACGAAACACGGACGACAGAAGCTCAGTTAAAATGAATGAGCGAAAATGCCTGTATGTTCTGTAACTAGCGGTAGCTTCCTCCATCTAGCATGGCCTTTGAAAAAGCCTGTGTCTAGAGTGTCGTGGTACTCTTGCCAAGCGTTCAAGTGCCCACGTCCGATGGCACTCTAAGCACGCATTGGAGTGCCGTCCGAATGCCCTAAATGGGCTGTACAGAAGACGTGGGTCAGCGCGTCCCGAGAAGCATAGCCTGCCGCATCCGTGAGCTAAAGAAATCCGATTCACAAAAAATTTTTCACCATCGAAGTGCTTCGGAAGTGAGGGAAGTGTCGCAAGCGGAAATTTAGAGGACCCAGAGGAAATTAGAGAGTAAATAAATTTAGAGGAATTTAGAAGATAAATAAATCTGTCTTTTACAGACAGCCAAATTTACTTATAAGCTTGGTCTTGCTACCAATCCAGCCAGCTGAAAGTCATGATGTGGAAAGATTGTGAACTTTAATTTGGTCTCCTGTGTTTGTTAGTTACCGAATCGACAACAAACCAGCACCGACCAACCAGCTCTTTCACGACGCAAATATTTTCGCGAAAAAACTTAAAAAAAAAAAAAAAAACTTCGAAAAAACAAATAAATAAACACACAAGAAAAATAGTGTGGAATGGGCATGCTGCGGACACTAAAGTTCGTTAATATTTTTCTCTTATTTTTTTTTTTTTTGTATGGATCATTAGTGCAAGCTGGGTGCAAGGTGCGCAAGGAACGAGCGAGGCGCCCGTTGAGTCCGGATTCCCTGGATTACCGCCTTCGGAAGCACACGCTGTCCTCAGTTGCCACACAAAGCCTTTAGTCATGGATCGGGGACTTTATCCCCCGTAAGCTGACAGCGCGGTGGAAACTACGTGCTTGTTAGACCGTTCGACTGTCAGTCTCGCACCACGTGATCACCCCTTCTCCGCATACACACGCGAGGCGAGCGAAATCAAGCGATAAGAGTCAGGCCACTGAATGGTTGGCTAACGCTTTGCTTCACCGCATTGTCAACTTAGAGATGAACGAAATAAGAGCTTACCTCTACAATCAATTTCCGGCCTGTTATCGCCTGACATCACTTTCTGCGCGCCGCGAAACCTCCAACCTTGAAAGCAACAAGATCGTTTTGCCCACGAGCAAGCTTCCCGGAACTTTAGAACGGATGCCTTGCGAACGATGGGGCCTAGGAAGAGTAGCGCTGCCATATTTTTTTTTTTTTTTTAAATTCTGTTTTTGATTTTACGAACGGTTTCGGAATATATGACCGAATACCGTTTTGGCATCTCCATAGAACTAAGATTTAGTGACACTATGAATGTGTCATTGATAGTAGGTATTCCATGCGCAATTATGCATAAATATATAGGACAACGATAATTTATTTGTTATGTTTGTGAACACGGAAAATACATAAATGAATTAATTAATATATTTATAAAAGTATCTGTTTCACATTTTTTCTCAAGAAGGTCTTTCTCGCGCGCTTCATGGGTAACAACACAATCATTTAAGTACTGACGTGTGCACTTATATGGCAGAATTTTTTTTTAATTTTTATACAAAAGAATTTTACGTTAATTTACCTTAATTACTTTTCTCGATTAAACTTTCCCTATAATAAGGGACGTGCTTAAATGCATATATGCTTCTGTGCAACCCTGCTGTCATTGCTGCCAAAAAAAGCAAACATCTTTTTGATAGGACAGGTCAGGAGTGCTTATATTATAAATTTGAAATAAACACCCGTGCCAAAATCGCCGGTGCATTTCCAATGAGAGGGGCCGCCATCCCGTGCTCGCCTGGCGTATAAATGATCAGTGACTCGTCATTCGTAATCTATAGGTAGTATTTCGGATGAAAACATTATTTCAAAGCAAATGAGGGCGAAATTACAGTCGATGTGCCATAGTGAATCGTTAATTAAACAAGAGTCCCACCTACACCAAATCTATGACGTCGCGCTTAGGCGGTGGTGCAGCCTGTTGAACGGAGCATGGCCGAACGCTTCACACTTCGGAAAATGGGTACATGCAGCGCGTCGTGCGCGGAGCTCTTGTGTGCAAACGCGTGCTTGTTTACACGCAATGAGTTGGTGTACACTCGATTCAAAGGTCAAACTGTTCGTAAGAGATTATTCGGCGTGAGGTCGGTCTGCCTTTCAAGATTTGCGGCACTGGTTCACGCTGTACATGAGACACGCGTAGCTATGCTCTGTTTCATACTTAGCGTGCAACGCTGGGAAAGCTACTGACGCGAGCGCGTGGCTTCATCTATGGTTTTGTTTGAGCGAGAACGCGTGCAAATGATCAACGAGAACAAGCCCCACGCTCGCACCAGTAGCTCTGACAGCGTTGCACGCTAAGTATGAAACAGAGTATAGTGCAGCACGACCGCTAACCTGAGGTCGTTAACGTGCATCACGCGCTATACTTAGTTTCACCTCCGAATGAACCGCAGATGCTGTTTCAGTGCTTGTGCACCCGCGAGCGCTCGTGTGCCCGCCGAGGCGTCATCCAAAACAATTAGCTCGCGCTTTTAGCACGTGTGACCAACAATGGTCCATGCTGAGTTGAGACGAAGTATTCCTGGTGTTCATAGCACGTTCTACAGAATGAGCTTGCGCTCCTCGTGCTCCTAGCTCCAACCAGTCAGCGACACGCGCGGGCTAGCGCGTAAACCTCCCTTTGAAACAAAAATTTCTAGCGCAAGCGGTCATTCCGCGAAAACACCTCTGAAGGCTGCACTTTCGTGCCGGTAGCCTTCGCTGTTTAAGGACAAGCCTCGGGCACGTGCAGCATTCGCGCGGAAATATATGTTGGTGGTGTTGTAGTATTTTGAAGTGCAGGAGAAAAGCTGGAAGCCACCCGCATCTATTTCACAAGCAGAGTGCTCGCGAAAGTAGCGTAAGTGCTTTTAACGTAAGCTACCACTTTTAGAAACACATTGTAATTGTGTGAATAATCTTCATTCTTTTTTTCCCAAAAAATTGATTTGTGATAGGAGTGATCTCCGAGAATACGGGTCACCAGTGATACCTGTATAGTGCCATATTGGCGTGATATTTGAGTTCTGTGCTCTTGATGGATCGTGTTCCTTCTTATTATTCCTGTTTTTTTTGTTTTTCTTTTTTTCTTTTTGCAATTTGAGAACTGGACTTTTATGTAGTCGGACGCTGTGTTTCTCTACCTGTGACAATTTGATAGTTTATATACGAAATTAATCCCTAAAATAATGCCCTCTGCACACCGTAGGTATTTTATAAATAAATCGAACAAATAAATATCCGCGGGAAGGGTGCGCTAATAACTGATTGAATAATTTTCGATTAGTCTTTCATAGGTTGGCACTTTACAGCTGAGATCTGTTTTTGTAGTGAAGGCAACGTGGAAACCGTTCGCGAGTTTTAGAGATTCGAAGAGCTATCGCTGTAAAACGCCAAACACTATCCAATGTACTTTTTTTTTTTTTTTTTCGGACATGTTGGTTTGAATATATTTACTGTGGCGGATGCTTTCAACGCGTGAGCTCTTGTTTAGTGGGGGAATTCCTTCAGTAGTGCACCCGCTCTCTTGCCTCGGAATTACGCAAATCATATGATTAATAACCCCTCCAACTAGCAATCCGGAAAATGGGTTTTATCGACGTGTTTTATCCGCTATGGCAATCAGTTTGTTGGAGGATGCTTCATCGACAAAATCGTCTCGTCGGCACCCTGTGCTGTCCCATCGACGGTTTCATCAAAACGAGCGTTGTATCGTTTCATAACATAGCTTGCTTTGTGGTAGCATTTATGGGCGAGCCCTGCGCACTTTACGCGTCCGTAATGGTCCGCCGGTCGGTCGTTTGGATTGGAGCCACCACAGATTGGAGCCACCACGTAACCACAGTGGAACTAGCGCTCCATATAATAGTCACAAGGTCACGTGACTATAATCCATGCGGGCGATGTAAACATCCTCACTGATGAATCCATGAATCCCGAACAAGAGCTCTGCCGGACAAAAGCTTTTATGACCCGTACTAAACCTCAGCACATTTTTTCCAGAGACCCGGATAAAAGTACATCATTTTACGACTACACATGAGCAAAGGGTGCATGAAGAATTTTTTTTATTTCATTGCCGATCTTGATATGAGGACCGTATGTTTGTTTCTGGGGGCCGAAAACTGCGATCAGAAATGTCTCGATATGGGCTCATCGGGGCCGCCAAATGGGGCTGCCGATGTCCGCGTCAATGCCTCGCAGTTCTGTCGCGGCCAAATGCATGGGACCTTTCGCTCCAGATTATTATGTTGACTCTATGACCTGGAGAGAAAAGCTTCGTACTCTAACTACGGGTTTATGGACTCCATTTCGTGTCCAGTAAAGAACCCCGGTGCGATTGACAGGACAAGAACATATTCTGAAACGTGGTTATACAAGGACGGCTCTATGACTTTACGGCACTACTGCTGCCACAATAACACGCCGAATGCCTCCAACATGGCACCAAGGCACTGATAGCAGACGATAACGTCGTTTTTGATTCAGAGTTTAGCCGGAAATAACGTCAACTGCAAAACGCAAAAAAAAAAAAAAAGAACGAGCACAAAGAAGTATGAGTGCACACTCGGAGCGCTACTGGCTACTGAATTTTATTTGGAAAACACGAACATATATACACACATTATTATACCTCACCCCAAATGAATCTGATTTCCTTGTTTGATGAAACGAGTGACGACGCACTGATGCAACCGTCATCCTTCTTTACACTGATTTTGAATGCCTCGAAAATTTTACCCTTTGTTTTCGGTACCCACTTGCCCGGAATAGGTATTTTATCTAGCAAAAAATCATACGAACGCTTATCACAGTGGACTGCCAAGTTCCACAAGGGAGACCGCTTTACAGAAAGTTCATGCCCTGTGTACGATCTGGTGGTGGACGAAAGCACCCAATGTCAAAAGCCCGTGCCAAATGCCCCACGACTGACACCCCACCCTTTAGCCCCGCCTTTAAAAGGCTAGCTTGATCAGAAGCCCATGACGCGAATCCCGAGATCACATGGCCGGGTCCTCACCGTGACGGCGGAGCATTCTGCTTTTAATTAAGAGACAGCAAGTGTGCACGCGAGCGTGTGTAACGTAATCATGCCGTCATTTGTAGACCCTCAACGTATTAGCTTAAGACATGGAACAATGCTGGTTGAAGCTCGCACAGGGATTCTGCACGTGAGGCTATAATGCTACACCCGTACGATCGCCCACATGTGGTTGGTATTTTAGACTACCGATCTGGCGCAATCCACATGTTTGCGTGCATGTTTTTTTACTTTTTTTTTGTGTGCGCATGTTTTGCTGTTTTGTTTATTTTTGAGCTTCGCTGGTGCTCCAAGGCAACGCGAAAGTGGCTGACGATTTTCTTGAAAATCATATTGCCTCTTTTTTATTCGTTGGGAGACATTTGATTTATCATTCTCTTTTTAATGTTGACATTAGGCTTCAGGCTGAGTTCGGAGCGTCGTGTCTGCCAGACTCCTTTTGTCTTCTTGCTAGAGCTGTCATGTCTAAGCAATCTCTACCACATTGGTTTTTTTGGATATCCGGCAAGCAGATACCAGCAGAGACAAACGAAAGAATTCGAGTGCCCTTCCCCCCGCACGGCGGGGGGGGGGGGGGGGGGGGGGGGGGGGTGAAGGAAGGCGCACGCACCGACGGCCTCGAAACCGGAATGCTTACAAGGTCGCTCGGCCTGGTGCAAGACCTCTATCTTTCCCTGGGAAAGGGCGAGAGAGGGTGATGAGAGGACAGTTCCCCACCCGTTTTCCCCACACTGCCCTACACCATCACCAATATCTCCAAATCTCTTTGTAAGCGGACTCGGCGTCCTTGAGGCGGAACTCCCTTCATTCCTAACCTGATAGTGCCGGGCGAGCTAAGCGCCCACCGGACCAGTTACCACCTGCCCCGCTCTCTGCGCGTGGTTACAGGAGGGAGCGTGATCACGTGATTATGGACAGACGTGCGATTAGTTCACCGGGCACCCCTTAGCTTCCTCTACACTTTCAGCTTAGGAGTGACGGAGCCCAACCCGCAAGACACACACGCTGTAAAAAAAAAAAAAAAGAAAAAAAAAAGAAGAGAAGAAGGCGTTGAAGCGGCGCGCAGCAAAACGCCGTCGAGGCGAGATCTCTTTGCTCTGGCGGCATTTCGCCATTGGAGCGGCGGAGGGAGACGAAAGCCGGTGCACTCAGCTCGCGGACGAACACGTCCGTCACGTGATGTTTACCGGCCGCACCATCGACACCGCTGCGTGCGCTCGTTCGCGCGGGAACCACCACAGGCGGTCCGGATGACAGCTCTTCCATGACTTCGCTGTTGCCGCTATCACCTGTCACCATTCAACCACACTTAAAAGGTAAGTAGATCATTTCGCATGCGCCTTTTAGAGGTAATCGAAGTGCAGAAGGAATGAAAGACGCGTAACTTAACGCGATAGCGCGTGTTGTGTCAGGAAACGCGCTCAACCTTGTTGCTTCCGCTTTCCCCACTCAGTCGCACGAGGTCAACGCTTCCTCGCATCAGACTCGACTCGATTGACGTGTGCAGGACAAGGGCTCATTGCCATGGGAGTTTGGTTTGTTCTGGTTTCTTCCGAACACTTCCTGTTCGTACCTTTTCGCTTTCCTGCGTCGTAAGAAGAACAGAAGAAATAAAAAACACTGAACCGCGCTCGCTGAATAATTATAATGGGCGCTCTCGCGTGCTGAAATTTAAGAGAGCATGTCATCTTTTCTTTAGTCTCTCTCTCTCTCTCTCTCTATATATATATATATATATATATATATTAAAAAAAGTTCTTGTCTTAGGCAGTGGTGTGTTCGTTTCACATCGCGCATCCCCGCTCCGCGAGTGCGGCCACCGGACGGCCATGTTACATGTCGAAAAATTGCCTATTTGGAGCGTTGCGGATGCTGGCGGCAGCGTACTGAAGATACGTGTTCTACTCGTTCGTCGGTATTCGCCGAAGAAGTTATTTAAAACCCTGTGTAAGCCGTGAGACTTGCCGTTGAGAACACGTGCAAAGTTTTACGGAAGCGCAGTGCCGAAGGGAAAAGACGCAACTCGTCGAGATCAAGTTTACCGCGGCGTGATCAAAGCTTCCTTGGCACGCCGAAGCGCTGCGTCTCTCTGCCTTCGCGCGCTTGGATACCGATCAAGAATCGGCGCCGCGGCAAAGTTTTGAAGGTGTGTCGCGCGTATATGTCATTACATCATATATCGGGCACGGAGTTCTGGGTCGTCCAGCTGTTCCGGCGGGTTGCTATGAATGAAGGGGGAAAACAATATGGGGACGGTTGCTCTTATGCACTATTAACCATGGCTATTAACCAAGTTCCATATCTGCTCTAATGAATCACATGGCAGCACAAATAGAGCAACGCTGCGGAGCAAGTTTGGTTTTTGAAGGCAAACCTACAAGACAGCGAGAATTAAAATTTTTGAATTGCGACCCATATGGTCGTGTGCAGTCCCTTGGCCAATCCCAATTAGGCGAGTCGCGCTCAAACGTCAAGTGCAATAAAGTAGGTTTATAATGAGTCAGCACTGATCATTATAAACCTACTAAGGAGCTGTTGTGCACAATATTCTGTAAACCGTCTAACGACGAAAAAAAGACGTGCTGAGTGCGACACAATTTGTGCGAACAAGTGATCGCTGGTTTTTTCAGTTTTTCTCTTTGAAACCAAGGGATGTCATCCAAGTTATTATTTTTACGGAAAGAGCTCATATAATGTAAGCAAAAACATTTTGTGTTCGCTAATACTATTTGGAAGTAAAATGTGCCGATGTCGTGTTCGCGCTAACAATGTCGTGATGTGTACCTTCCTCTCCTCGTTCGTTGCCACTGGAGACTGGATCAAGCTCTTTCTGGACCGCTAGTGCCGGAAGTTACAAATACAGCCGTCAGAGTAAAGTAAAACGCTGCTCCAGAAGCACATATGGCTTCATGTACATTGCACTCGCAAAGCACATTTACACATTGATTCCTGATAGTTATCTGAGCATGGGAAGGCACAGAGACACAGCACTTTTTTGAGCCAAGGAAGCTTTGATCACACCGCTAGACCGGTGAAACTTGCTTTCGACCAGTTATGCCTTTTTCCTGTGGCACTCTGCTGCCGTAAAAGTGTCCACGTTTTCTCAACGGCAAGTTTCACGGCTTACACAGGGTTTTAAAGAACTTCTTTGGCAAATGACGACAAACAAGTAGAAAACGTCTTCAGCTCGCTGCCGCCAGCCTCCGCCACGTTCCAAAAACAATTTTTCGACGTGCAAGATGGTTGTTCGGTGGCCACACTCGCGCTGCAGCGAGGAAGTGGGAATGCGTAATCCGGCAATTGTCATAGAGACCAGTGGTTCGTTCGTTTCGCGGTAGGCCTATTGAGGCGAACGACGACCGTGCTTGCATAACTTACCGCAGGATGGCGCCACCGACATCATTAGATGCTGGCTGGAAGCAGACGAAGACGTGCCACCTGCTTTTGCCACTATGATTTATTAAATACTTTCAGCGGATATGATATGTTACCGCTCGATAATAAATAGGACTGAGGTACACAAACCACTTCTGTCCCACGGTGAGCTGAGCAAGCACTCTGCCATAGACGGAAACAATTTTGTCCTTTCATGAAATTAAGGAACCCCAAGTTACTCGCTTATATTTCTCTACGTAAAAGCAACCATTAAAATATGTGCTTGAGCGAAAAGTAGACACTTTCCGAGAAAAGTTTTCAACTTTTCCTTTATGGTTGCTTCCCTTTGGCTGGAACGATTATTGATGCCTTGCATGGGAGGAAGTGAGGTGTCAATCATTGTTTCAGTGGCCCCAATTACTTGAGGATCACTCCTACGATTCTTCCTCGCTGTATTTGCATTTTAAAGGGATGCTGAACCGAAATCTGGATTCCACAAAACACGGCGGCAAAAGCGTGCAACGGGATGCTACAAACACCAAAACATCACCCGTATAGCGATATCTCGACCATATTTTCTAAAAAAGGAGGTGCATTTGACAGATATGTTGACGTCTTGTTTCTCCGAGAAGAGTCGAGAAGGAAAGGGAACGGTCTCGCGTCCTCCCCGCCTTGCCGCCTTAATAGGGCGAAGCGAAGAGAGGAGAAAACCAGATACGTTGACGCCTCGTTCAATCTTGACCTCTTTTTCCAAAAATACGGCCGTCAATCCAAAATATCGCCTTACGAGTAGTCTCATAGGGATTCTAGCGTCCCACCTACAGCTATTGCATTGTTTTCTGAAATCCAAATTTCGGTTCACCATCCCTTTAAGGAAAAATGCATGTTGCATGCAACGTGTGGTTTATTCGCTCTGTTGAAATAGTTTTATTGCCCTGCAGTTGTCGAAGACTGAACTGATTTAGTAAATGGATCGAGATTTAAAGGCGTTTTGCGTTTTTACTTTCTATCCCCTTCTATTACAACACTTCCAACAACAATCTTTTTGCTGCAAATATTTGTCTGTGTTTAATCACAGTTAAAATAGTTTTTATGGCACTTTGAGGAACTGCGGGGTTTTCTATAGTACTTGCATCGCTTTTTACAAGGTGATGAACCGGAACCACCTGCTCCAAAAGCTGAATTTAGAGGGGAGGGGGGGGTCACACTACCACAGCCATGATGGAGCACTCACACATATTTTTGTTGCAGACTATACTTCTGAGCATCGCCAGCAATGACGGGGCCCATGTGCTGGACGGACCATGGGACGCCACTGAACCGATCATTTTTGAGCCAACCACGGGAAACAGCGGCTCCCAAAACCCGTCCTGGTGGATTTCAAGTTAGGAGCATTAGGAGCCTGCCAACATTGGTCGTCAGCTGCGATGCCTCTACAAAAGCCGTTATCCCATGCCGGTCATTCGGGGCACGCTACCACAGCCGTGATGGAGCACTCAAACATCTTTTTGCTGCAGGTTGGTTATTTGAAAACTTCAGCTTGCTGTCATTCTAGCAACTAATGTCTGCAAGTGGTATTGTGGCCCAGTGATTGCCAAATTTAACATAGCTCTCTCGAAATTTTCTGACAATTATGTTGTAATTCTTTTTTTTTTAAAAATTGTACAGTTAATGACAACTAGTTACTTTCCAAACAGAAGTTGCTAGAATTTATTCTTGCCTTTGTTCTATGCTTTCGTATTTGGTTAGACAGCACTAAACCCCGGTACAAGGAAGATTTTGAAAACTAGGGCAACAGAAAGAAAAGACTATCAAAGATAGCCAAAAACTCGAATGTCGAGGCAGCCTGGACCAAATATAACTCTTGGGCCAAACTCTGTATCGAACGTATGCATTTCTTCGAAGACAAAATTTATAACTGTGACCTGCCTTTAATATTATAGAATAACCAAAAAACGTTTTGGAAACATATTTTCTCATATCAGTCATCCTGTTCAATACTCTTGATGAACAATGATGGCAGTGTTATTTCGGACGCTGTATGTCCTACGGTTTTGAACAATTGCTTTTAGTCTACTTTTACTGATGGAGATAGTTCCTTCTTACCTTTTGTACCAGATGTCGATTTTAGGTATATGAACACTATTTCTATAACACCGTCTGAAATTGCGATATTGATGATAACCTCAAAATTTTCAGCTTGGCTGGTGTCGACTCAATTAATACAAAAATTCTAAAAAATACCAAGGGTGTAACCAGCGAAATATTGTCACCAAAAATAGGTGATGAGGCAAAGTAAAACTGAACAAAATGAACGTTTAATGGGGCGAACTTTGCCTAAATTAAAGGGAAATAACAGCACGTCGGAGGCGTCGAGTTTCTTCAATGCAACAGGGTCGAGCACAAGTGATAACTGGTTGCATAAGGCCACGCGGGGCTTCTTTTATAGCACTTTCCTTTCTAGAACATTCTGTTCTGGAACATTCTGTACTCGAACATTCCGTACTAAAATATAGAATTAACCACGGCCTTCTCAAATTTTCCAGAAGCATCGTCTTAGGAGTAAATAAAAACATCTGCCGGTCCCAAAATTCAAATTCGGGACCTCTGCATGACAGTCGGGCGCGGTGCCCACTGGGCTACCCCTAAGCACGCCGTAATATGCAGTCTACTTTTCCAGCATTCGTCCACTGGTTGCATCCCACACGAGCGGAAGGTTGGGAAGGTCGTTCCAATCTACAAAAGTGGCGACCATCACTCTGCGGGAAACTACCGTCTTATATCATTAACCAGCGTTGTATGCTAGTTGTTAGAACCCAATATTTTCTCATGTAGTATCGCTTTTGGAATCTACTAACAACTTTTTCTACCAAGATCAGTACAGGTTTCGTAAAAGATATTCATGCTAGAGGCAGTTGCCGGAGTTCACCCATGATATTCATGTTAATATGAACACTAACTCCCAAATATGATGTCATAATTTTTGATTACTCTAAGGCTTTCGATCATGTATCTCTCTGTCATTTAATATCAAAACTTTCCTCGCTGAATCTTGATTCTCTCACTTATCATGGATTAAAAATTTTCTTTGTGAAAAACAGCTCAAAAGGGAAAAGGACAAAAAGGAAGGACTACATAGGATAAGTGCTGAATAACAACTGATTTTTCATTGGAATGTGTAGATGGCACTATGTTCGCACGGGCATAGGGCGCACCGTGGATTTTGCACTTCTTTCTTCTTCATTGCACACTCCACATGCTAACCAAGATCCAGAAAATGAATCTCACTGTTCGTTGGAGTCAGTGAAGGTTGGCTCACTCAAGATGGTCTGTTTTTTTTATTATATAATAGGTTTCCTTCATTTCATTACACATTTGGTCTTGGTGTTTAAACAATACAATGGTGTTGGAGAACTGCGGTTTGCACCCGCAATCGCGACAGTGCACCGCTAAATACTAGTATTAGGTCCCTTGCAATGAGCTTTGGTGTTCTCAGAGTTTGATGTTCAGGCATCGCCCGGTCACCTAGGTATCCTGGTCACCAGATAGAAATCAGAAACATTAAAAGATATATTTTTGTAATTATTGGAACTTTAAATATTCTGAAATGTTTTCTGTATGTCCAGTAACCTATGGGGCTGTCATGTAATGAATACTCTTACTTGCCTAATTTCTGTGTCCTGGCACCTTTCAAGTAATTTCATTTGGGTTTACAGCTTTCTTGAATCACACTGGCACCTGCAGTGCACTTACGTGTAACTCTCTGGGAGGTGCACGCGGCAGTAACCTCTGAAATTAACTTGTGACAGCAGGCTTGATGAAACTCATTGAATGTGGAAATTTCATTTTGAAAGGTATTTTTCGAACTTGCCTTGTTAAAGTGGTTTCATAGCATAAGTCACAAGTTGGTTTCACTGCTTAGTGCCTGCCAGAATGAATCTGAGTTACCTGCACTGCGCTTATGTACAACTCATAATTTGCTGAAATCGGGAGGTTTAGTTTGTCATTGCATTCTGTTCAGAACCTAATCACATTCCACTTTTTTTTTCCAGGTCCTGTAGTTTTCCGTATGGACTTGATTGCTCTGGAAGTTAGAGATTACCTTCCACATAAAAGCTGGACATGGCCCACTAATTTTTTCCCAAGAATAAAGGTATGAACAGGTTTTACTCCGTATTGCATCTTATGTGCACTTGCTTGAAATTTCTTACTAACATAGTGTGTAATTATCTCTGAGAGACAAAGTTGGCAGTAACTTTTGAAAGTAACTCGTGACAGCATGCTTGAAGAAACTCATTGATTGCAGCAATTTTGTCTTCGAAGGCATTTTCGGACTTTCCTTGTTAGTTTGTAGCATAAGTCTCAAGTTGGTTTTGCTGTCTAGTTCTCGCGAGGAGTTAAGCTGAGGCTCTTGCAATGCGCTTACGTGTAACTCATAGTTTGCAGAAATTGGGAAATTTATTCTGTCATCGCACTCTGTTAATAATCTAATCACATTCCATATTTTCTGTTTTGCTTTTCCAGGATCTGTAGTTCTTCATATGGACTTTATTGCTCTGAAAATCAGAGATTGCCTTCTACATGAAAGCTGGAAATGGCCCACTAATTATTTCTTGAGAAAAAAAGGTATGAACATGTTTTACCTAGTACTGTATCTTGTGTGCACTTGCTTCAAATTTCTAACTGTTTAAGCACCTGCTAACCGCTGGGATGCGCAGTTGGCGTTAACTCTTGAAAGTAACTTGGGCCCACAACCTAATCACATTTTATGGGCGCTAGATATTTAATTTGAATTGTTCCGGCATCAAAAATTAGTTGGCGTGTTCTCCGTAACTTGCGGCACCAGAAAATCGCAACTCTCAATCACTGAGCTGCACGTCAGGCGTGACAACGGGAATCATTCACACATTAAAAATTAGCTGCCGTGTTGTCCACACCTTGCAACAACGGCTAGAGCCTGTTGAACTGCTAGCTGCAATGATCTAATAAAACGGACGTCTCAGTGAACAATAATTATATTAGTAAAATGCCATATTTATTGTTCACTGAGGCGTCCATTTTGTTAAGTCACTGCAGCTAGCAGTTCAACAGGCTCTGGCCGTTGCTTCAAGGTGTGAACAACACGCCAGCTAATTTAAACGATTCCCGTCGTCGCAAGTTACGGAAAACATGGCAGCTAATTTTTGATGCCGGAACAATTCCCGTATCCGTGCATCACGTGCGGTACAGTGACTGAGAGTTACAGTTTTCTGCCATGCTTCTACGGGTCAAGTTACGGGGAAAACCGTGGGGCCTCATTACTCTCATGCACGTAAGACATAGTTAATGCTGTGACCATGATGGAAGACAACGGTAATTGTACCGGCATCAAAAATTAGCTGGCAATTTCTATTAATTTGACGGAATTTGTTTTTACAGTGAATGTACTTTTTGTCAGGATCCGATGAGCTTGGATTGTGTCTAACTCTGGACCGGGAATCTCTGACAAGTCCAGCGTGTAATCCACGACGAAAGGCCCTGTACAGCGCTATTTGTAAGTGCTTTTTATTCTAATAGTTCCAGAAAGACGTTATGATTGGTTACTGTTGTGTTCGAAGTCATGTTTATTTCATTTTGGCTATTAAAATCTGGCTGTCTTCTCGGCGGTAGATGTGTGCTGTAGTAAAGTCCTCCCAGTAGGTCCAAAGCCGAATGCCACAGAGCGTTGAGTTAGTCCTTATTTGCCAAGATTCGGCTTGTTGGGTGCGAGTGGAGTGTCAGTTACGTCACTGCGATATGTGAATGTATTTGCCAGTAATTGTCTTTAAACGACGATTTCTTTTTATATGACTGATTTATTTTAAATTCTTGATTCATTCAAATGTCATGTTCTTTCCTATAACAGGGTATTTATTCAACTTAATTTAGTAGTACATTTGACGCTAGTGAGCTGAAGAGGAAGGCCAGCGGTTTGATTTTTAACTTGTAAATGATATGGAGGCACTATGGGTACATTTATGACTACATATTTCTGTGCCGCAAATACCGTAAGCCTTAAAACATTTTTTTGTTTGTTTTCAAATCAACATAGAAATATAGGTGTGAACTTATAGACCAACACGCGGCCCTGACGTCACGCAGCTGCGGTGGCGCTGTCGACGGCACGGCGCGTGCGCACACGCTTTACTCCTTCCGAATTTGGTTTCTGCGCATGCGCAGTGCCCACACCTAGTGTGGGCAAACGCGTGCTTGTTTGTAAACAGCGTGTCGGTCCATATGGCGAGGTTGTAATTATCAGTTCTTAAAAACCGGTGAAAGGACAAAAAATGTTTTTTTTTTTTAAATCTGGTTGGGGCACGCGTGTCAAAGAAAATTGAAGTGAAAACATTTTTTTATTTTAGAGAAATATTGATGGCGCGAGGTGCCTTGCAACTAAGTCAATAGTCACCTCCTTTCAACTGCTTTTCTCTTGGCATTCGGGCATGCGGAGGAGAGGTGGATCGGCTTCGCCTTTACGTTGAGGTGGAAACAACGAATGACCATCTCGTTGAGGTGGAAAGAGCAAATGACCATTCTGTGATGTCATGGACTTTGCCTGCATAATTTAAAATCAATCTTTTGCTGTCAATATTGCTCTAAAAATTATTTTCATTTTTTTTCGCATAAAATTTATTTTTTGACACGCGTGTCCCAACCAAACTGCTTAAAATATATATATATATTTTTTTTTTCAAAGCTTCTTCAAGGTTAGATGAAGGGTTGAGGGTCACTATGATGCAGCAAGGTTAGGCCTAAGCAATTTATAGATTCACCTTCCTACTATTTGAAAAAAAAGAAAAAAAGAGCTCTAAATTCGACCTTGCAATGCAATGCATTCAGAGTGGTGCAACCAGTTCATTCACATGCAACGAGAAATTTAGAGCCCACATCTATTGTGCAGCCAGCTGCATGATGAAGTGGCACACATGAACAGCTTGCTGACTATCTAGTAGTGTCGGTTGTGGCGGAGCTTAGGCATGCCACGATGCATTCTTTGTTTTGACATGTGGCACATTTATCAATTATTTTAACTCTTGCGAATCAAAACCTGTGTGTTCTTGGGTTGGGGTACTTATATATATATATATATTTAGAATTCGTGCATTTTAGTATGTATAATTGTTTTTTTTAAGGTTAAAATATACTTTATGGCAAATTAGCTCCTTGTAGAGTTGAAATTGCTTTTAATTGATGGTCTCCCCAAACTGAGATGTTACATGCATTCGCTAGCTTTTTTTTTGTAAAGTTGTAAAATAAACTATAATATACGGCAGTCAGCACTGAACCACCACAATAGATTGTTCACACTAACTAATTTATAAAAACTTGAACGAGTCTACTTGGACAAATCCAGATGTTAAGAAATTGCATTCATCCTACCCTTCGGGAAAGTCTGTATAAATATAGAGCTATGTCTTTTGCCACTGTGGGCAGAGGCCAGCTGAATTGCTACCGTTTGGAACGTGGAGGGGTGATGTGCAGGGAAGCTAAACCCTGTCCCCCTCTCCCATATTGTTTGCTATAATTGTTTCAAATGTCAGGAAAAAGGGGGGGGGGGCAACTGCCCCCTCCCCTTGCACCCTTGTCCCGATGCCACTGGCAGGGGGTGCTAGCTTGGGGATGCCATAAATAAATGCAACCACTTACGGCTGCCATTGCATACAAAGGAAAAAATAGAGAGAGAGGGAGAGAGATGTGGATTATTTTTCTTTTAGGTGTTCATGTGAGAAGGGGTACTAATGGTTTTGGATGGTTGCGGCTGAGTGGCTAGCCATGAGTGCTGCCTAAGTGTTTGGTTCGGACTCTTGTTCAATCGGCAAAAATGCAAGTCCCAGCCAACTATTCAAGTATATTCTATGAATGGCTCCTGGGATTTTCGAAAATGGTCTATTGTCTTGCAAATGAGTGCACTGGTATTAACTAAGGGCACTTAGCAAGCTTACTCTTTTTTCATATTTCTGACTTTACATTTATGCATTCATTCTTCACAGGAGGAGTGGCACGACGGATCGACCTGCCCGGTGATGCGCAGTGATGAAGAGGACTCAAGTGCCATAACTCTGGTGTCGGAGGACCACTTCTTTGAGGTGACGGATATTGTGGCTCGTGCTGTGCTCGTTCTTGCACTGCACTGGGTCCACGACATATCTTACCGTCAAAAAGCAAGCCGGTCACTCGCAGTGATTGGGCACTTCATTGGTTTGAAGTACAAGATAAAGTCCGTGCTGGCCTTGGATCTGATATCAAAGTTAGAAACTTTTAGCCAGAGGGAATTTAGGTGCCAGTTTTGGTTTTTTTGCCATGTGCTGAAATTAAAGTCTTGGTTTATTAAGCTTTTTTCTACTGTTTTTATTCTTTCCATGCTGACTTTTCATGAAGACCTGTAGCCTCTGTACAGGCTCATTATCTATGTGCCGTTCCACATTTCCTATGCAACCATCTTGTAAACATGTACATAGCCGATTTTAGATTTTAGGGCTACTGTTCATTGCAAAATACTTGAGTTGTCCCTAGTTGTATGCAACAACTCCTGCAATAAGGCCAAAAGCATTCCACATTACAGTGAAATCAAGAGAGGTATTGACATTCATAAAATAATTGCAAAAAGAAAAGTACTGTGGTCGCACTTTAACTGGCTAGAAATGCTGACTGCCAGTAGAGTTTTTTTTTATTTTTTTTTTTTACTTTTTTTCAGCAAACTTTTTATTAACAAACAGCCAAATTTACACTTCTGTTCTTCTAATTTTCTTTTCAGGCGTTTCTGCTACTTTTTGCTGGGTTAACTTGCACTCAACAACACAACAAAAACAACATATAAGAGTATATTTGAGTGGAGTTTGTGTGACCCCTTCCTGAGAGTGTGTTTAATTCTTTCATACAGAGTTTAGGCACAGGGGGGTGTACTTTACACAATTCTTTGTGGAGAGTAATTGACTCTATTAAAGAGTTAAGCACTCTTCGAAAAGGGGTCACACAAACTGCTCAAGTGTGCTGTTATTTGACATTAACTCTCGCTAGAGAGCATACTTAACTCTTTAGTACGAAGTGTAGGCAACACTTCTAATGGAGTTTTATTTACTCTCCTCAAAATGGTCATCACAACTCTTCCTAGAGAGCATGCTTAATTCTTTAATACAGAGTTTAAGCAACACTTCTAATGGAATTGTAGTTACTCTGCACAAACAAGTGAAATCAACTCCTCCTGGAGAGTTTTTTTAACTCTTTACACAGAGTTTAGACAACACTTTTAATGGAGTTCTCATTACTCTACACAAAAAAGTGAAATCAACTCTTCAGGGAGAGTATGTTTAACTCTTAAGTACAGAGTTTAGGCCACACTTCTAATGGAGCTGTAGTTACTCTACACGATGGAGTGAAGGTAACCCTTCCTGGTGAGTACGCGTAGCTCTTGAATACAGAGTTGAAGTTACTCTACATGAAGGAGTGAAGGTAACTCTGCCTGGAGAGCCTCCTTAACTCGTTAACAAGGAGTTTAGGCAATACTTTTGATAGAGTTATAGTCACTCTACACAAAGGAGTGATATTAATTCTCGTCAAAGAGTTTAGACAACACTTTTTATGGAGTTATAGTTACTCTACACAAAGGAGTGAAATTAACTCTCACACTTACACATCGAAAGAGTAGTGCTGACTCTGGCAAAAGTATTGGCATGACTCTTTATAGAAGAGTTAAGTGAACACTCGCATGGGAGAGTTAAACTGACTCTCGTCGTTGAAGAGTAACCGTTACTCTCAATAGAGAGTGTGGTTTGCGACAACCCAGATACTCTCCAAAAAGAGTCGAGTCGACACTTGTCGACTCCTTTTTTTTTTAGAGTGTACCGCCGCGTGAAGCCAGCAACAGCTGACGCCATTTTACGAACGCCGTCTGCTAACCAAAGCCGAACGCGGTGTGTCAGATCAACCGCCTCCGCCGGTGCGCCGCTAGCAAAGACGACGAAGCTGAGACACGCCGACGGCGATCCAGCAAGCAGCAACACCGCGGGACGACTGCAACGGCGGCATTTATTCGGATCAAAGGCCGCCTTCGCCGGTGCGCCGCTAGCAAAGACGACGAAGCTGAGGCACGCCGACGGCGAATGGGCGAGCAACACCACCGCGGAACACTGTAACCGCGGGACGACTGCAACTGCGGCAATTATTCGGATCAAAGGCGCGAAATAAGCAAGAACAATTTTTATTTGAATCATAACACCCGATATCCAAGTTGGGGACCACATACCTTTGCTGGGTCTTTTCTGTGAACTTTTAACAGAGACACGGGGTGCCGCATTCAAAACACAGCTCCGTTTGCAAAATATGGGGGCCCTGAAAAGGACCGTTTAGACCGCTGCCAGGCCTGTAACTGACGTAACGAGCACTTGACGAGCGGTTGGCGCATAAGTCGTCTTTATGCATGCAGGCGGGTGACGGGCTCAGCGCAGCGGATCACTCGAAGTCATTACGAACCAGAGCACAAGTAGACAGTTATTCAAAATCCAAACACACAAAAAAATACACTCACACAGCGCTGTGTGAGTGTATTTTTTTTTGTGTGTTTGGATTTTGAATAACTGTCTACTTGTGCGCTGGTTCGTAATGATGCCTTACCAGCTCGCCCAATCTGCAGTATTAACACTCGAAGTCACCGGGGCCGCCAGATTCCTCGCCCTGTCTGCGTCGGGGCTCTAGATTTTGGCAGCCGCGGCGACGGACGGTTGGAATCTATCAGTGTTTCTGCGCGCCTTGTCTCTCCTTCAAAACATGAACTTTGCAAGGTGACTAGTGAAATGGTGGCTCTCGCGCCGTCCAGATGGAAGAGAGTTTTTGACGTGGGCCCAGGTGCAATCCACCGTATTGGTGTGCGCACCAGTGTACGCGTCGATAAAGTGCAGCTTGTGGTTGACGGTGAGGTGCGTGAAGCGAGCGTCATCTGCAAGCTTGCGATAGCCAGCACAACAATCAGTGAATATTCTTGTTCCAGGGCGGACCCACTCGGCTATTAGCCCTTACAGGGTTTTAGCGTCACGGGTCTCCACGGGAACAAGAAAGCAGCACCCGCTGCACCGCTCCACACCGCCGAAATCCCGCTGGCCAGGCCTTAAATACCCGCGATGGTACTTGTGCCGACCGAACATAGTCTCGTCTAGTTCTACAGCCACGCCTTCGCCACCAATCATGTCTGAATGCTTAAAGACGGCATTTACCACGACCTCCCGACAGAGGCTCGCCCAATCAGTTATTGTCTTACTTGCGATATCAGCCTCCCGCTGAATGACGGCCCACGGTAGGTTCTGGCATCCGGAGGATGATTTTCATGAGTTGGAGAAGCGTCAGGTGCGATCCTTCGAAAAAGGAACCGCTCCGTACCGAGACCTCGCCCCGCCACTGAACTTTGACCGGCTTCCTCTTGGGCGCCGCGCGAGTCATCCACACACCGCACCGCACGTGTAGCCATCCACAGATCTAGCGCGGACTTGCAGCTTGTCATCGCAGCTTCGCACTCTGGACACGCACAAAAATCCAGGAGCCAGGACCAGGCCAACGCGCTAAAGCAAATTAATTGCTTCAAGAGGGTCTTTCATGGCGCCATGAAGACGGCACAAGTTGAACGCCATGGCACTGCGATGCTCGCCTCTGGAAGAATAAAGCGACAAGGGGGAACTGCGCGCTTCTTTGCATTTATTATATTTATTTCATCCGCCATTTTATACCTCGTGGCACAATTCTAGCAAACTCATTGGTTGATCGGTCGGACCACACCATCGCGTGGCAAAACAAACGCCAAACGTATGTCCACAGACGGCATCGTCACAGAGAAGGGAGCAGTCGAACCCAAAAACAAAATGAAATAACAAAGTGAATAAAAAAAAGAAGGTAGCCGTTGGAGTTTCGGACGGCGTCTTCTATTGTTAAGAGGAGCTGCTCTGGCCAGAGCGGCCAGAGCAGCCGTGCTGCTCTGGTTGCTCGGAATATTCCTTTTTTATTCTTTTTTTTTACTCTACAGGGTGCCAAGACCCTTATTTGAAGCTGATTTGTTAAAATAATAACAAACAACGCGTTGGAACGGAGGATGTAGAGAGTCTTGGCGTCAGAATTTGACGTGGTAGAAAAGAAAAGAAAATAACGAATGCACAATATATACCGTATGCCAAGACCGTTATACTCCGCACTCGGCGAGGCCTTATGACGCCGCCGACGACCGTTAGGCTATTTATTTTGTTTCTTTAGATTTTTTTTTTATCGTGACGACTACTCCACTGTGCCTCGGAGTCTCCAGCGGAGATCCGGCAGTTTTTAATAATAATTATTATTATTGTCGTTTGAAGGACACTCTTCGTATGCTGCTTCGTTCCCGACGCCATAAAGATATGGGGCGGGAATACTTAGCACCACGTATAAAAAAAAAAAAGTTTAGTTCATGGTCGGATTGGTTTGTGGATACAATCAGTCCAATAAAATTAGTCCAATAATTGATTATTAGGATTATTTAGCTTCATTATTAGCATCTTTTGTGTGCATGCGTGAAATACAGCACCCAACGAGAAGACACGAGAACAACGCTGCGACTGCTAGACCATAGACCAGTTTTGAGAAAATGCGACGCAAGACAGGGATGGAGTAAGGGAGACAACAAGTAGATTATTTAATGTCACCAAAATCCTGGGCGGGGAACACTCGGCGGTATCAGTACATATCGTTTTGAAAGCGATACAAAAACACGTCGGGGACACTGGACTTCTGGACCAACTTTGAGTGCGTGCGCGTGTGATGTGTGTGTATGCCATTGTTTCTTTCTAGATTGTAGGCGCGAAAAATCCACACGGACTAGAGCCTGAGTAATGCAGAGTTGTTACTCAGGCCCCAGTCAGTGTGGATTTTTCGCGCCTATAATCTAAACAGAAAGAATATTTTTATGGCGTCAGGAACGAAGCAGCATAGAAAGAGTGCCCTTCAAACGACAATAATAATAATAATTATTAAAAACTGCCGGATCTCCGCTGGAGACTCCGAGGCACAGTGGAGTAGTCGTCACGATAAAAAAATCTAAAGAAACAAACTAAATAACCTAACGGTCGCCGGCGGCGTCATAAGGCCTTGCCGAGTGCGGAGTATAACGGTCTTGGCATACGGTATGTATTGTGCATTCGTTACTTTCTTTTCTTTTCTACCACGTCAAATTATGACGCCAAGACTCTCTACCTCCTCCGTTCCAACGCGTTGTTTGTTATTAATTTAACAAATCAGTTTCAAATAAGGGTCTTGGCACCCTGTAGAGTAAAAAAAAAAGAATAAAAAAGGAACATTCCGAGCAACCAGAGCAGCACGGCTGCTCTGGCCGCTCTGGCCAGAGCAGCTCCTCTTAACAGTAGAAGACGCCGTCCGAAACTCCAACGGCTACCTTCTTTTTTTTATTCACTTTGTTATTTCATTTTGTTTTTGGGTTCGACTGCTCCCTTCTCTGTGACGATGCCGTCTGTGGACATACGTTTGGCGTTTGTTTTGTCACGCGATGGTGTGGTCCGACCGATCAACCAATGAGTTTGTTAGAATTGTGTCACGAGGTATCAAATGGCGGATGAAATAAAAATAATAAATGCAAAGAAGCGCGCAGTTACCCCTCGGCGCTTTATTCTTCCAGAGGCGAGCATCGCAGTGCCATGGCGTTCAACTTGTGTCGTCTTCATGACGCCATGAAAGACCCTCTTGAAGCAATTAATTTGCTTCAGCGGATGGGCCTGCTCCTGGCTCCTGGGTTTTCGTGTGCGTCCAGAGTGCGAAGCTGCGATGACAAGCTGCAAGTCCGCGCTAGATCTGCGGAACGTTACACGTGGGGTGCGGTGTGTGGATGACTCGCGCGGTGCCCAAGAGGAAGCCGGTCAAAGTTCAGTGCCGGGGCGAGGTCTCGGTACGGAACGGTTCCTTTTTCGAAGGATCGCACCTGACGCTTCTCGCAATTCATGAAAATCATCCTCCGGATGCCAGAACCTACCGTGCGCCGTCATTCAGCGGGAGGTTGATATCGCAAGTAAGACAATAACTGATTGGGCGAGCCTTTGTCGGGAGGTTGTGGTAAATGCCGTCTTTAAGCATTCAGACATGATTGGTGGCGAAGGCGTGACTGTAGAGCTAGACGAGAGTATGTTCGGTCGGCACAAGTACCATCGCGGGTATTTAAGGCCCTCTTGTCATCTCTCCACGGGGCGCGGTGCCGCCGGGGCCGAGATCCGCTCCGATAGCAAACCGAAACTTAAAAACCCGTCGAATTTGTGTGGTTTTTCAGAAAGCCGTAAAATGCTTCGCGGGCCTTCTATCGTTCTGCAGTTCGTTGGTTTAGTGGTTTTCGATGATGCTGATCAATTTTTTAATTTAAACCATGCCCTTAAACACAATATTAAAAAAAGCTAATTACGCAAAAATAATTAACAAGTTAATTATCCTGGACTTTAATAATTTTCTTAAATGGGCCCCTAGCCCAGGACCAAAACGCCACAAGCCTTTTTTCGTTGCGATGAGTAGTTTTAGCAGGAGCGATTTGGCCTGCGTTCTGTGAAACACCCTATATATATATATATAGGTGAGTGCTCGAAACGTCGTAATAAACTTCAAATTAGTAACTCCGACAGTACGCATCTTTGACCTATATATATATATATATATATATATATAGTTTGTCTCTTGAAACCGACACTAAATACTTAGTCGCTTTCATCAGCATTACTTTTCTTTTTATACGTTGCTATTAGCGGCGAGATGTTTTGGTGGCGCCCTCCTACGGTTCCCCCTTGTGACGTCATTACCTTGCGAACAACAATTTCGATAGTGTTTGTAAATAGCATGGTGGAAGCCTGAAATCATTGCGCTCACAAAGCAACACTGCCAACACCGTCGAAATTAAAGTTCTTTCATTCCTCTTATTTCCGTCGATGGTATACCCTTTCCGACGTCATAGTCAGCTTTTGGGCCAATCGTGGAAGGCCGACCACAGCGACGCTTTCTGTCGCGCACGTCGCCAATACTCTGTTTCACCTTGTGATGTACCGCAGGAAAGGCTACAAGCGCGAGTTCCTTGCTCTAGGGCACATCTCGGCGGCACAAGCTCTCGCGCGTCAATAGCAGGTCCCAACGCTATGAGCTCGCGCTTCTAGCCTTCTCTGCGGTACAACATAAGGTGAAACAGAGCATACATAGTTGTTGGTGATCGGTTTTGAGGTGCTTTAATAAGAGATCCACTTATTTTTTTTTCACTGTCTGTCTTGGTTCTCCATTCCTGTACACTGTTAATTTTAGAGTAGATAATTTTTCGTTCCAGTTTCGTTATAGATACTCTCATGATTTTTGGTGAGAAGCCCAGAACCTGGAACTGGTCCTAGGTCCTCCTAACCTGTTGTTTGGGGTCTCTCTATTCAGCTGAGACTAGAAGCTGTGCCTTCAGCGCGAGCTTTCTGCTCTTGCTAGCACAAGTGTGAATGCGCAGGCAGGCGCGGCCAAAGCCCTGCGGACGCCAGAGAGATCGCTCTGAAGGCGGAGCTTCCAGCCTCAGCTTAAGGGTGAACGGAGTGTAGTAAAATATTTGGTCGAACCATAGTCCCAATTTTTTTTTTTTATCTGTGCAATGCCGTTGCATCATCCTTAGAAGCGGTGCCACAAACCTTTATGGTAGGAGCGACTTGCCTTTTTGCGGTACCGCGGCTCCTGTGAGATCAATAAATGTCACTATTACAATTTCCTTTTTTCGACGGCCCCTTTTAGAGTGGTTTAGGCCTTGTCCGATATCTGAACTCCCCGTCTCGCAGGGTTCATCTGCCTGCCGAAGCCGGTCAAGTTCGGCGCGTGCACGAGCATCCGGCTGCTGGGTTCCTGTCAAGAAGACTCCGAGTGCGACACGCGAGTGTGCTGCAAGGACTGGTGCGGCAACTACTGCGCCTTCAAGCAGCGCGCCTATGCCGTCGGGAACAGGCGTAGACCAACCGGCGGTGACGACCTTCTGCCAGAGCAGCGCTTTCCTCAGCGGCCGCGAGGCGACTCCGACGGGCCGGACCGGACGGATCAGGGGTCGTCGGAGGACGAAGACGACGGCGGATCCCCGCGTCGAAGAGGAAGGTATCGACGCCGGTATAAGAGGTGAGCACGTGGGCCACTTTTGCAATGCCATTTGTCGGAACTCCGGCTCCTCTCACTGCTACCGGACTAAAACAATGGCTGTATATTTTATGGCGTCTACAAAGCAGTGAGGGGATTCATTTTCGCGGAAAACAGGTGCGCCCACCCTACGCATGTTAAGCAAAGTAGAGAGTTAAAAACCTTTATGCAAGTGCGCCTGGAAGCCTGCCAGCGAGCCCGTTAGGTTATAAGCAAAATGAAAGCACTGCAATGTTGATGGTGATGACCGATGACGACAATGAAACAGTGGATCGAGACGAGCTTGAAAACAGCGAGCTGGCAAAAACCGGGAAGTTTCTGCGATTCCCTGAGTGTTCACGTGCTCTCGGTAGAAGACTACGAGCAGTCAACGGGATAGAAAGGAGATCACTAATAGATGCCGGCAGCAGGGAGTTGCTCTCTCTTCCTGTGACGAAATGTCCCCTTAACAGGAGATGTTTTTTTCGGCTGCTAGTCAGCGGGGATGGTCTTCAGAAAGTTCAACTTTGGGCAGGACATGCCACCGAAGGATTGAAGACAAGCGCTGTGTAACATTTCTGCAGAACATACGGAAATTTGAGATCGGGTCAAATGCTTGCGGCCACGGTTCTTCTGAGAGTTGTGAGAATGCAGCATAAGATGGCGCTACCTGTCAGGTTAAACTCCAATGCCCAGTCAATGTAGCGTTATTTTGAGTCATGCTGAGGGGAATCGATGCTGTGAAGCAAAATACGAAAATAAATAGCTCTTTCGTGTACTCGAGCTATTTTGTTCGCACTATTGATGCTGCATCTGTAGGAAATTACCGTAAGCCACAGACGAGCCGCGATTTTTGGGTTTTTAATATTTGCAATGGTTTGCGCTACAAAATAAATGATGCTTGACTCTGAAACTGTGAAGAAAACACATGCTTCTGAAGCCCAGTGCGTTTCTGTTGGCAATGATTTTATGCTTCGATACAGGGGGACGTTGGAGGGAGCAGCCGTCCTCTAATTAGAACCTTCTCGGATTACAAGAATTACTAGGGAGACGGAAAGGCTAGTTGCCTCTATCCCTCATTGTTCGAGCGCGTTCAAACAGTGAGTTAAAGTTGGAGAAGTGGCCTGCAGCAAAGCAAGCGTTTGCCACATATGCTACATCTGCCACACCACTGCTGTGACAGCCAGGGTTGCGGCCGGTGATAACATGACACTTCTTTGACGTAATCAGGCGCAACTTATGGGACAACCTTTTAGGACGCGGTAAACACACCCGTCGAAGACGCGTTCCAGGCACCACATATCTTCTGTAAGAGTGAAATAAACCTTTTTCAAAAGTCAGACTCAAAATCTCTGGACTCTGGTAAAGTAACGCCATTGCCTTCCATGCCTGCTAGCGGGACACAAACAAAACCGACATAGAGACAACCGAACCTCGTGAGGTGATTAACTGATCTGTCTCAGTTGCCATGATGATCGGCATTAGGGTCCATTCGAATCTTCGTAGCACGGAGAGGGTCGTTCGGTACCAGTCGCGCCAAAATTGCCTCGAATCATGGTCGTACTGAAAACGTACCTTGCCAATAAAAGCATCTTTGGCACTGTGCATGCGATCAACTCATCTATCATGCATACCTACCCAGATTGCTTACAGTGCTGTTGCTATTCGTGCGTATTTCAAGACAGGAACGTTACTTTTAATACCTCCAAGCACCGACGCCGTATGTGGTGGCGATGAGAGGATGTACGCTTGTTTCGCCGATGCGTGGACAACAAAATCTGGGTGTACAGGAAAGGCATCTACAATGCTACCAGTGACCAGCGAATTTAGATCGGCTTACCAAGGATGGAGAGGTGAAGGGAAAGCTGCTAATTTCATGAACCAAAATGGCGATCATTCGGGGACCTTGGCTCTACTTTTCAACGTTCCAGTTACCTTAGTCAAAGCAACATAGTAGCAGGCCCAAAGCGCGAATATTTCAGCTTTCATGACTGTGATGGGAGATTGAGATCGCATAAAACAAGTCCCTTTGACTTCTCCAATTGAAGGCGACGTACAATGACAACATATTTGTAAAAAACTTCCTCGATTTGTATTTATGCTTTGCTAGACGTTAGATATTCCTGGTGTAGAAAAACTTGTTATGCCAAGGTAATGCCGACATTGAAGCGCAAGGTTTGAATCTGAACAGACGGGATAAACTAAGTTTCGAAAAGGGTCTGTGACCAAACAAGGTGTTTGTAAGTACCTTCATTTAAATGAAAAGAAATAAAAACAGTATCACGCATGTTCCGGTAGTTTCAAGATGACATGTGTGCCATTCCTTAATATGGGTTGTTGCAGGTATACAAACGCTAGTGGGGTTGCAGACGTTGGTGCTCCCACAGTAGGAGCGTTCGTGTAGCCGAGATGCCATCGAAACAATATCGAGTCGTCCGTACCTGCTCGCCCGCAGGCAAAAGACAAGAACCGTGTTGGAACGCCACTTTTCCGTGGAGCTTGTCAACTGATAGATCTAGGAACGTTGATCCAAACCGGGGACCTTGTGCTTTCAGCCTTCGCTGTATTCCATACTAAAGTGAGACGATCTGTCAATGAGTTTAGACGCTTTTCTAGTGAACGAGATATTGCCCTC
Organism: Ixodes scapularis; assembly: GCF_016920785.2. Taxonomy (NCBI): domain Eukaryota; kingdom Metazoa; phylum Arthropoda; class Arachnida; order Ixodida; family Ixodidae; genus Ixodes; species Ixodes scapularis. The sequence continues at coordinate 8,764,477 of NW_024609883.1, read as the reverse complement.
TTTCGGTTCACATTCTACCACAGCAGTGTCCCAAGAAAACAAATAAGCTATTTTTATCGATCCTGTGATGAAATGCAGCGGATGTTACGAGCCATCCAAACGAATCCGGCACTGCGAGACTGTGATATCACTACGCGGTCGGCGCGTTGCCACGCCTAACCGGAAGGTCACGTGACTCACTCTCAAAGTTTGATTGGCTCTTTTCGCTTTTTATGTGCGCTTCGGTTTATTATAGGGGGCAACCAAGTATCGTATCTGCACAGTTTATTTTGCTACTTTAAGGGGCAAGACGAAAACGCAGTATAATTTTATAAAACGTAATATTGAAAAAATGTAGCTTGACAATATTTTGATTGGGAAGAGCAGCGAAGCACCAATCTATTGGTGCCGCATAAATTGATAAGCATTAATTGATATAGACCAACCTAACTAAAACACTAAGTTGGGAAACACCCTTGAAACCCGGACCGCCCGTGCCCACCGAAACCGAACTATATACGATTACAGCGTCAGCCTTTAGCGGCTAATCAAAATATGAAAACAGCTTTATACAGCTATTGCGAAATGGCACTACGAGGTGGCGCCACCCAGAGTTCTTGCATATGCTCCCTACAGGAGCCAGAGTTGCGCGCCCGTTTTGCACGTGCCGCCGCGCCGCTATTAGCCGAGATCAATCACGTGAGGAGCAAAGAATCCCGCGCCGTGCCGAAAAGCCAGCGATGCGGTCGCTTCGCCGACGTAGCACGCGCCCTCGCGTAAGTTCCCCTGCCATTTGCGTCCTCCTTTTGTCCTATTTTCCACGGGCTTTGGCGCGCGCGGTGCCGCTATTCGCCGAATGCAGTCACGTGACGAGCACAGAACACAGGGTTGTGCGGGAAAGCCGGCGATACGGCCACCGGCGGTGTATGACCCTGCCACTCTGCTACCGTAGGTAGCTATAGACGCTTTGCAGCAGCTGTGCATGGACGCCGCCATAACTGACCTTCAGTTTTTGTTTCCTCTTATTCCGTTCGCTTCACTTCACCATTGCCACAGCCGGCCAGGTTATTGTCACTTTAAGTGCTACTGTGTCCTTCTCCCCAGCATAGGCCCTTGTGGAGACTCGTCAACGCCCGATTCAGTGGCTCGGCATCTCGGTAAGGCAAGAGAAGGGCGGCTATGGCGGCTCAATTTGGCGCGTGTGTAAAGCGTCTATAGACCCCTTTCGAAAGTGTGCCCTCTGTTGGAAGCTGCTGAATCCCCGCACAATGGTGGATACAAAAGACACCGTCAATGTTCGAACCTTAAAATCTCAACTAATGACACTTCATTTCTAGCTTATGTAGTTTTGGAATGTCACAATCACCGGTGTCGGTTGTTCCGCCATTCTGCAATGTTTCAGACCTTTTAACAAGGACCACGTGAGTTATACAAGCAATGCAAAGTGTTCCCTTTCTTGTTGTCTTTGAGTTAATGAAAGCAGCTCGAGACTTCAATTATGTTTTGCCCTGAACGCTCAATGTGAGATTGCGGTAATCAGGAAGCCTTGTTGAGTCCTGCCGCGCCCTGCTGCTTTACATTTCTGCATCTTATTTGCTTGGCCCTTCCTCACTCGCCACCAGCTTACATGGTACGAGCATCTTCAGAATAGCAAACGTCGGTATTCAGGGAAAAAACATTGTCTTTTCCACACATTCTTCACCTTTGTTGTGAGAGCGGTTGGGGAACACGGACACTCCTTCGGCGACAGAAAGCGTCCAATGCGCGTTATGCCGAGTGATCTCTTTCAACGCAATGACGCTTGCGACCAGTCATACAGATTCTACATCAGGTTTGTCTGCAGTCAACAAGACTGCAGACAAACTCCTCGTTGGGATGACAGTTTCGTTCTCTTTTTCCACGATTTCTCCACAAAGACATCCACTCAAATGAGCAGGGACGCTTACATGAGCACTGACGTTCGGTAAATTTGGCGGACAGCGTCCAGGTTAAATTTTGGGATTCCCGAACTTACTCACCGTTGGTTCTGTATGCATAATTTAACTGCAAGATCAAACTTCTATGCAATTTTGCTTCAGGTCAGACGTTTCTTAGGATTCGCCGATGCGAAATAGCGTCGATGCAGATTTAAATTTCACTCGTTGACGCAACCGGGCCCCGAAACCCAACTTGACACACGTCCGAAATGCACTGCCCAAAAATACTTTAAGAGGACTCCTTGAAGGCTAGACGCAAGCAACGCGGTCGCTTCTTTCGCCACTGGTGGTGACAGGCATCAAACTCACCCTCCGCTTATTCTATTGCCCCTATTCCTCACACTGTTCAAGTAATCAACGACTTGGAAAAGATCGGCAATAACCCAGAACGTCGATATTGCCGCGCGCAGGGCCGAGAAAGCAACGCTCAGTGACGGACCCCTAGAAAGTTCTCGTTTATTGTTCTTCCGGACGTAACTTCTATCAATTATTCCTGCTTTTGTTGTTCTAGAAAGTGCGTGTTCATTCTCGGCCCGAGCGCACGACGCTCGAGCCGCTTTCGCCGAATCTTCGATACAGTGATGCACTCTAGATAAGAGGCCGCCCGCGACCTTGTCGCCTCAGCGTTCGATCTTGCTGCTTCGCCGCCTTCAGCGCCTGCGACGGTCTGTTGTTATCTTTCTTTTTCCTTTTATTTTTGGGCACAAGTTCACCCCAATAAACGTTCAGTTTACTCAGTCATTCGCCGCCTCATCACTTGTCATTCGTGACAATATCTGGAAAGCGGAAACAGAAGGACGCATCAAAGGTGGCTACATCGCTTCCTTCGATTTGTAAGGGAATGAGTAACTGAACCTTACATTAGAGGAGCCAATATACGGTAAGGTCGATTCATAATTCGCAAGTGCGCCCACTTACGAAAGGAAAATCGCTGATCTAAGAAAAGGAGGCTTCTTGATTTCGGAGGATAGCAGCCCATTTTAGTACTGAGCCGCTAGTTGCTTCCCATTTTTGCACGAGGCACGGGCTCGTGCATTGGCGTATATACTGATTGGATGACGCTTGCAGGACAAACTTATCAAGGGGCTTTACTTTCGTTGTAACCTTGGAACTCACGGAGCGCGAGCTTACGTAGCACGTTCTTATCACTAAACCGGCCGCATAGGACGTTGCACCGGCCGTGGCCATTCTCAATTTAAAAGGCAAAGCTCGTCGCGTGGAGGCGAGAGACAGTATGTTTCCATAGCATCACTACGTTATACATCCGTTGCCTCTCATCAGTGCTATTTTTTTTTTTTTTTTTTGTGGTGCAGCAGGCAGAATTCTCACTCGGACCATTCTCCGGCAAAACGGCAAAACTGATCTCGGCGGTGTCAAGCGTAGGACTCGCCAGCGAGTCGCCGTCCATGCAAGCTAGTGAAAACAGCAGCAACAAGAAATGGTTTGGCTTGGGGAATTCAGAGACGTATATAGAGAGAATTCGGCCATTTATTGGGAAGTATAGGAGGCAAATGAGGTAGCCCCTTTGGCCGAAAGCGGGCTGGGCGTGTTCTAGGGCGTCTTCACAAATTGGGATATGCCAAACCAGAAGGCGGAAATATTACCCTGGCGGTAGTCGCGAGAAAGAAAATTAAGAAACGCGTCGGAGTAACTCTTGGTGGCTGAAAATATGGTGCACGTGATGTTTCAATCATAGTCACCCAAATGCATGGTGTAAGAGCGCGACTAGAGGAACGATTGACATAATCTGTACGCAAGGTGTCCAAAGCCAGGAATCTGTCGTCGCAGCGGACACACACTGTCCGAGCAAAACAGAGTTTGAGCAGCACATTAGTTTCTTACATCTTTTTGCATGATCATCATCGAAACATCTAGTGCACCGTATTTTCAACCATGGGGGTTATTAACCCTTACGCTCTTATAAAAACTGTTTCTCGCTACCACCACTAGGGGATTCTTTTCGGCCTTTCTGGTTGGCCAAAAGAGCATGCCAAGCTCTCTATCTGCGTCTGGTGCACCCCCTGCTTTTGCCCACTCTTCACATTGACTAAAATTTTTCTATACACGGTTCGGAAGCCATTTAGCGCTAGTGTCGCTATCTCGTTATACCAATTGAAAATAAACATATCCCTACCGAAAAATTCGGTATAACTTTTCGCTATCCGGATTATGGAACCGGAAATTTATCTGGATTCTATTTGGACTATCTGAAATTTAGGTTTTCAGGAATTATTCTTTTTTCTGCAATCCAGATTTCGGGTTTCCAGAAACAAATTTCCGGTTCCATAGTCCGGATTGTGAAAAGTTATACCGGATTTTTTGGTAGAGATAGCGAAAGGCTTAGCCAAATTTGTTTTCACAAATACGCAAATATCAAGACATTTATGCTTCCCGTCCGGGACGTAAAGTTAAGAAAAGGGACCTATCTAGTACATCCTGCCATTTGTTTATTCATTTGTCATCGAAGTAATTTCAATTTAAAAAATTTTCTCAAAATGCGCTTAGAATACTCGAAAAGGTAGTATTATGAATTTTATGCAAAATCTTCAGCACTCTCAGAACAAACTCTAAGGATCGTACGACATTCACTATTTCTTCATAATGAACCTTAAATAACAATCAATGCTCTGGTCGATGCTTTTAACACAGGTTGCCCATTGAGTGACCAGTGACTTGCCGATTGAGTGAAGAGCGAATGAATTCCCTTTAGGCTTTAACAAAGTATAACGTGTCTGGAACTCAGCAAGTGCCCTCTGCTTTGCCAACCCTAAAGTCACTGGATCATGGGAAAGTAGCGCGAAGCTCCCCGTATAGTCGTCATTTGTTCATGAAACGGACGATTTCTCGTTGACCTCTTCCTTCTTGGTGAGCCAATCTGAATTCGCTGGTGACGGGTAGCTTTACAGAGTCGTGTTTTGCATACTGTAATTTTCCTATCCACACATCTGCGAAACAAGCGTACATCTTCGTAGCACCACAACATGCGGTGTCGGCGCTTCGAGGAATCAGAAACCCTTCTCTTGTTTCGAAATACGCAACAAGAATATCATTGTAGGAGATCCATGGATGAAGGCATGATTGATAAGTTTATTACGAACACAGTATCAAAGTCGCTTATGTTGGCGAGAAACTTCTTCAGTACGATGATCCTCCATGTTGATCTTGGTGCTACTGGTTTCGAACGACCTTCTCGAAGCTTCGAAGATCTGAATGGACCAAAATTGCGATTGCCATGGCAACAGAGACCGATTAGCCAATCGCCTTCCGAGGCTTTGGTCGTCTGGATGTTAGTATTTAAGTATTTGTGACCGGTTATCCGGCAGGGGAGGCAATGGCGTAACTGTCTCAGGATCCGGACTTTTGCATACCGCATCGCGCGACTATGAATTGCATTGACGGCGTATAATCGCCACCATGTGATATGGCCGCTTCGTCTAGCTGGGAGTTGAGGTGGTGAACGCTGCTGGTTCTACGATTTATCGGGGACTGCTACTTTGTGGAAAGAAAAACTAAGATGTTTTGGTAGCTTATCGACGTTGCGGACTAATTCTAAGTGATATTTACTGAAAATAGGGAAGGGTATTGGACCGCCTCTTAAAGTGATATTGAGCTTGTAGAAGAGAAAGACGCTAGGAAGGAGAGCGGAAGGGCTGGATTCGCCACCTGATTGCTGGGTTTGTCCAGATGAAGGTTTTTATTTTTTTGCGTCCAGCCTGTACAGTAGCGCCACTAACCTAGAGGGCGCAACGTGTTTGTTAAGTGGGTTATAAATAAAGCCGCCGGGAGCGAGCTGCTTCTTCTTCGTCACCGGCTCTAGCACCCTGCGTGTTGTGTTCCACTACATGGTGTCAGAAGTGGCGGCCCGCTCCATCTTCCGCCTTCCAGCCGACTGCGGCAGTCTCGATCCTTTCGACGCCGACGGTTGCACTACGGAATGGCCAGTGAGGAGCAGAAACCTACAATTACCGCAGCCAGCAGCTTCGTCGTACAGCCGCCGCAGCCGTTCGATTTCAAGAATGCAGGTCGATGGCCGCAGTGGATCCTGCGGTTCGAAGACTATTCTTTTGCTTCGGGGCACGGCAAAGGATGAAGTGCGCACTCGAACGTTGCTGTACTGCATGGGTTCTCAAGCCCGCATCGTCTTAACGTCACTCGGGCTTGGCGAGGACGAGCTCGGAGACTACGCCAAGGTCAAGGAAAACACATTTTTGAAAACCGGAGACGACGGACGAAGAAGGGGACAACACACAAAACGTCTCAATTGAGACGTTTTGTGTGTTGTCCCCTTCTTCGTCCGTCGTCTCCGGTTTTCAAAAATGTGTAACATCAACCAGCTCGCCTGCCTACTTACTTTATCTTCAGTCAAGGAAAAGTTCGACAGCTACTTCGTGCACCCTGTGAACGAAATGTACGAAAGCTCGCGTTTGCACAGACGTACTCAGCAGTCCGATGAGTCAGCGGATGCTTTTTACACGGCACTTTGTAACATGGCGAAGCGTTGTAACTACCGCCCACCGGAAGTCGAGGGCCGTCTGATAAGGGACCACTTTGTTGTCGGGCTGCTCGATACTAAGTTATCAGACCGACTCTGCCGAAACTCGAGGTTGACGCTTGAGGAAGCTCTAGTTCTGGTGCGTCAGCATGAAGATTCTGAAACAGAACGAAAACTCCGAGAGTCAGCGGTATCATCGGGGAACACTGCGCTGAACATCGATGCGGCTAAGGTGAAAAGACACCGCCCGCCGAGACAAGCGCGCGCACAGGCAGCAAGCGGGTCATGTCCCTCTCTCTGGGTCTACTGTGGACGGTCTCCTCATCCGCGCACGGAATGTCCCGCGAGCAAGGCTTCATGCAACCTGTGCCACAAGAAGGGGCATTTTGCAGCCGTTTGCCGCTCAAAGAAAGGCAAGTTGGCATCAATTAAACTTGGTGCTGTCAGCACGGCGACCCGCCCCAGAAGCAAGTTCGTCGAGATCAAGGTCCCCGAGCTTCAAGGTGGACAGTGGTGCTGAGGTGTCCGTCATTCCAAGTACATTTTCGGGCATCCCAGCACATCTTCAGCGTCCAAAAGGCGAGCTGAGAGGCCCTGGTGGGCACCTGCTGGAAGTTCGAGGAACGTTCATGGCCAGCTTGTCATGAAAGGACACATGCGTGACACAGAGGCTTTACGTCGTCCGTTCTGAGACTGTGCCTCTTTTGGGGTTTCCTGCGATTCAAGCCCTTGGAGTCGTGAAGTGTGTGGACCATATCCCGGAAGTTCCTCTGTGCCAAAACGGGGTAAACGTCCCAGCCGAGCTGTTTCAAGGCCTCGGGGAGCTTCACGGTGAATATACCATCAGGCTACAACCTGACGCGGTTCCATTCTCGTTGGCGGTTTCAAGGAGAATTCCGATTTCGCTGCGAGACACCGTCAAGGCAGAACTGGATAAAATGGAGAAGGACGGGGTCATCCGGCGGGTCCTCAACCCAACGCAGTGGTGAGCTGGACTTCCCTTAGCGAAAACTAATACGTTTGAAATATACCACAGTCTAATTTGAGTGTATTTGAAATACAGTTCATAATTGTAAGTACACGAAAAATAGACCGAAAATATAAACTTCTTTTTTTTTACTTAGTACTAAAATATACTTCTAAAAATCATTTTAAAATACCTTTACTTCAACTACATTTGAAGTTCCCTTCATGCGTTTTGAAATATGTAAATACTAAATTAATAGGCACAAAATACCTTTCACATATATTTCTTGAAATATTTATTTAATTCATGCAAAATATACTCCAACCCTAAAAAAATGGAGCAATTAAAAATATGTGCAGAATACTCTTAAAATACCTGAAAATAGTAAATACTGTTGTGTTATACTCTAAGTACCTTTTGACTGCAATACTTTGGTAGTTTGACTTAAACTACCAAAATATTGAAAAGCTTGAAGTGAACTTCTAAATGGGGATCCCCTTTTAGAAGTTCACTTCAAGCAGATATGGAGTACACTGAAGCGCCTAAATACAACATTTGATTAGTTTGTCAATTGAATTGCGCAGCATCGCACTGATAAATCAGCCCAGTTTATGTTATTGTTTCCTTTTTTCTATCAAGAACACACCTGATCAATTCCTTGCACACCAATCACAAACGGGGTTCGGGAACTACAACCACAACATTTGCTGATGCTGGAAAGCTTCAGCAGGTGCTGTGAACAGATACGTTTGGCGTGGTTTTGTTAGCACAATGTTAGTTCACTGAACGTGTATACTCACCATTGTACGTGATGTGAATAGTGACTTTAATATAGTGACATTAACTACCATATTAAATAGTCAACTACTAAAAAGGAAAGGCAGAACAACTACTGTAAAATATTTATTTTTCGCGGGCTCAATATTTCGCGATTTAGGTCAAAGTTGGAGTTTTGGAATAATTCGCAAATTCTAATTTTCGCGACGCGCTGGGATCGCAATATAGATTTGAATGTTTTTACATTTTGCCGGAATTGTTCACGGGACCTATTTTTCGAAATTGTAGGCGAATCGCTAACTTTGCGAGAATTAGGTCCTCACGAAAATAAAGTCGTTTACAGTATTTTAAAGTGAAGAAACTGCCTTGATTCGCTTCGTCCTGAGTGATGCTACGCAGAGAAGCAATAACATGTATTTTATGAGCCGTTTGTGTGGATATTGTTTTAGGGACTGCGCCGAATTGTTATTAGTTGTACCAATGCCTTTTAGTAAGAGATATCGTCCACGAACTTCAAAACACTGTTTCCCCTTTGACAGACTCCCGAGGAGAAGATCGAATACTTGGAACCTTAACAAGCGCAGAGGAGGTCACCGAAAAAATGATTACCTTCAATATGTAGGCTATATAAGGCTCTAGAGCAGTCAGCGGGACTGTGAATGAGCTGTTCAGTGCGTCATGGTGTTTGTGTTTGTGTTCGTTTCTAATGTAGCTTTGTGAGATGTATTTAGTAGTGCCTTCAAATACCACAGGGACACCATTTGCTGACAAGACCGAAAATAAAAAAAAATTGTGTAACCGTTTTTTAATGCACAAATGGCATCTTTTGGGATAATATTTTTGGTATATCTAAAATATTTTTTGATTCATGTTTAAAATGTATTTTGAATACCTTACGCGCGTATTTCGAATGCGGCCAAAATAATACAGAATAAATACAAAATGAATATTCGTACTAAATATATTTCAACTTCGTTTGAAGTACGGCCTCTTTTTGCTAAGGGTTGTTATGATCCCGAAGTCGTCGGGGGGCTACCGGCTATGTGTGGACCTTACCAAGCTAAACAAAGTGGTCCTCCGGGAGCGCCACTTTCTCCCTATGGTTGACCAAGTCTTGGGCCTTCTCGGCGACGTAAAGATCTTCTTGAAGCTTGATGCTACGTCGAGCTTTCATCAAGTCAAGCTGACAGAAAGTTGCCAGGAGTTGACAACTTTTATTACACCCTTTGGGTGTTATTGCTTCCGCCGTCTGCCTTTTGGCATCACATCGGCGTCGGAGTATTTCCAGCGCGTGATGACTCACATTTTGGAAGGGCAGGCAGTCGTGGTCAATATGATTGATGACATCTTGGTGTTTGGTCGAAACCGTCCTGAGCATGACCGACGCCTAAAAAAGGTGTTGCAGCGCCTGCGCAAGGCAGGACTGACCCTCAACAAGTCGAAGTGCAAGTTTGGCGTGACAAGCGTCGACTTCCTTGGTGTCGTCGTGAACGAGCATGGTATTCCGCCGGACCTCAAGAAGTGTGAAGCGGTTCTTCAACAGATGGAACCACCCGTCGACGTTGGAGGCGTCCGGAGACTTCTGGGAATGATGAATCACGTGGACAGGTTCTTGCCACACTTGCCGGACCTGACTGCACCTTTTCGAGCTTTGCTGGGCAAGAATAGCGCCTGGACCTGGGGACTCGATCAGCAGTCTGCCTTCCTGAAGCTGAAGAAGATACTGTCTTCAGAGGTCTGCATGGCAAGGTACCATCCGGGCTGGCTACTAATGTGTCCGCTGACGCCAGCTCGTTCGGACTTGGTGCTGTGCTCCTGCAGGACCAGAGCTCAGGAGAGCGAAGAGCAGTGGCTTTCGCGTCTCGGTCCTTGACCCCCACTGTGCAACGGTACAGCCAGACCGAAAAGGAGGCCTTGGCGGTCACTTGGGTGGTTCAACGTTTTGATGAGTACGTCCGAGGCTTACAATTCTTGGTAGAGACGGATCACCTTCCCCTGACGCCTTTGTTTGGCAGCACGGATGTGGATGTCCTCCCGCCAAGGATTCAACGCCTCCACCTGAAGTTAATGAGGTACCAGTTTAAGATACTCCACGTTCCTGGCAAGCTGTTGGCGACAGCCGATACCCTATCCAGGGAAACCGTTGGGACAAGCGTCAGCGGTGGTTGGCACAATGGAACTCTTCGTGGAGATTGTGGTTCATGGGATCCAAGACACTTCGCCCGTTGGACTCGACAGGCTCCGTCAGGAGCAGGCTAGAGACGGCGAGTGCATGGCGCTCATGAAGCACTGCAGCCATGGTTGGCCCGTAAAACCCAAGGTGGGAGTCAACCTTCTGAAGTACTGGAAGCACCGTGGCGAGTTTACAGTGTGCGATGGGCTGCTCCTCAAAGGGAGTCGCCTAGTCATCCCGTCGTCGTTTCAAGACGAGGTCCTCCTGATCATCCACTAGGGTCACCAAGGTGTTAACCGCTGCCGCGCTCAAGCGCGTGACTCTGTATGGTGGCCAGGAATCAGCAAGCAGATCAAGTCTATGATGGAGAACTGCGAGCAGTGTGCGACTACACGAATCCTACCTGCAGAGCCTCTCTTGCCATCACCTTCGCCCGAGTTTCCCTGGCAGCAGCTAGGAATTGACTTGTTTCAATTTAACGGCCAGGACTTCCTACTGATCATTGACTACTTTTCACGATACCCTGAGGTGATCACACTAAGAAGCACAACGTGCTCATCAGTGGTCGAGGCGGTGAAAAGTGTAGTGGCACGCTTCGGCATTCCAGAGCTCATCCGAAGCGACAATCGCCCGCAGTTTGCGGCTCAGGAGTTTGCGGACTTCGCACGTGACTATGGCTTCAAGCACGTGACAAGCAGCCCGCGCTATCCTCAATCCAACGGGGAAATTGAGCGCGCTGTTCGGACGATCAAGGGTCTCTTCTCCAAGAACGACGACCCTTTTCTGGCATTACTGGTCTTCAGAGACACCTCCGGGCCGTCTGGGTTCAGCCCCGCACAGCTGTTGATGGGACGACGGCTGCGGACCAGCTTACCGAAGCCGTCGGAGAAGCTGAGACCAGAGTGGCCATTGACGGAGGTCTTCCTCAACAGGGACAAGGCAGATAAGCGTCGGCAGGCCACCGACTTCAATCGTCGACATGCGGCGAAAGGACTGCGCCCGCTCGCTACAGGTGAGGATGTCTGGGTCACGCACGTCCAGTGCGGTGCCAAGGTTCTGAGCGAAGCACAGCGACCACGTTCTCACGTGGTGGAGACACCCCAAGGAGTTCTGCAGCGGAACCGGAAGCATCTGGGCCCGTTTGCTCGAAACACTAACCGCGGCTAAAGTTAGCCGCAGTACCTAGGAGAGGGATTTTGAGATCACGTGAATGGCTCGGTAGGGATGCGGGGAAACATGGCGGTGCCCTAGTGAGTGAGCGCCGCTCGGTTTGGAACTAATATGTCGTTGTGGTTGCTAAATCGGGCGCGTTAGTCAGCAACGAATGGTGCAGGAGGCTTTCGCTTTGCCTTACCTCACTTAAACCGCAAAGCATGGGCAATGACATCGCCGCATTTTTTAGATAGTGTTTCGATTCTGGGCACTCCTAAGCCTAAATAAACGCGATAATTGTCGGCATAGCAACGTCTTTGGAAAGCGGATTGTTGATAGCACACAAAAGCAGACGGCGTCCCAACAGACCTTTTTTCTAAATTATCCAAGCACCGAGGTGCATGCTACGACTGTAGTTGCACGCGTCGCACGTGCTGGCGTCTGTCTGCAGTAGTAACCGTTCTAAACAAAATGTATAAAACTAATTTTGCCTTGCACGCGCGTTCGTTAAAGCCTTATTATGATTTTTTACTCCAAATCTTTTATAAGAGAAAGGCCAGCGCGCGTGAACCGTAGAATTACACTTCCAGTGTTCTCCTCGCGATGCTTGGATAATTTAGATAAAGTCTGTCGGGACGCTGTCTGCTTTTGTGCGCTATCAACAATCCGCTTTCCAAGGACGTTGCCATGCCGATAATGATCGCGTTCATTTAGGCTTAGGAATACCCAGAATCGAAACACTATCTAAAAAATGCGGCGATGTGATTGCCCATGCTTTGCGGTTTAAGTGAGGTAAAGCAAAGCGAAAGCCTCCTGCATTATTCGTTGCTGACTAACGCGCCCGATATTGCCGCTGCAACAACATATTAGTTCCAAAGCGAGCGGCGCTCAGTCACTGGGGCACCGCCATGTTTCCCCGCATCCCTACCGAACCAGTCACGTGATTTCAAAATCCCTCTCCTAGGTACTGCGGCTAACGTTAGCCGTGGTTAGCGCTTCGAGCAAACGGGCCCTGGTGCCGTACAAGCCTCCAGTGGCGCCTGTTCCAGAACCTGCTGATCTACGGGAGTCGAACGAGTCACTTGCTTATGGAACTCTTGGTTTGCAGCAGCGGACTCTCAGCCGTCCAGCAACCCCTGACGTCGTCAGTCAGAGACCCTTGGATCCTGAGTCTGAAGTAGTTCAGAGGTCTCGATTTGGTCGGGCGATAGTCCGCCCCAAAAGACTCAACCTATAACTACGGTCTGTGTACTCTTTCCAATGTTATGGTGTTGTTGTGATGTTGTTGTGGTGTTGGGAAGAGTTGATGGTTTTAGGGTTTTAGGTTTTAAACGTCATTGGTATCCTCGGTCTCCGTTAGAAGGAGAGATGTACAGTAGCGCCACTAACCTAGAGGGCGCCACGTGTTTGTTAAGTGGGTTATAAATAAAGCCGCCGGGAGCGAGCTGCTTCGTCTTCGTCACCGGCTCTCGGACCCTGCGTGTCGTGTTCCACTACACAGCCTTTCTTGTCCCCCAGGTCAACGTGCATCTCGGTAGCGAAATATAGCGGACTATCTTCATTAGTGCCACTGACTGGTGGTAAGGAAGTAATGGGAGGAGCCTCTGCCACATTCTGAACTTTTATCTGACTATACATTTCTGCAACGGTGGGATCGTGGCCGGTTCCATCTTCAGTTCAGTGTGGGTGCGTATGGCGCGTGGTTTTTTCGCTTTCCGAAGCGACAAAGAGGCGAGTGCTGGGCTGAAGAATTGTATATATTGCAATGGTGTGGTCGGTGTCATTTTCTGCGTTCGTGCGTGTGGCGCGCGTCTTACTCGCGTTCAGTCTATCTACGCTGGAACGCAAACTAAATGATGTAGACAACTGCATCGGGCACTGATTGGCTATTCTCTCGGGTCACGTGACCTGACGTTGAAATGTAGTTTTTCCCTATGCAGTTCGAGCTATGCTCGTAAAATGATGCAGTTGGCGGTGACGTCAAAATGTTGTCACGATGCACTTTGACGATGCAGTTAACTGAGTGGTCGATACGAAGCCAGAGATCAATCTGCATCCTAAAAGATGGCGATTCTAACATATGCATCTCTACTGTCGGGTTCACCAGCGGATTGAGTTTTTAGAGATCCCCGGGACGCTTTCGAGTCGAGCCATACGAGCTTTGTGGGCGAATACCGGCTGACCAAAGGGGTGACTCGCCGGCTGTGTCACCAGCTTCGCGGAAAGCTCGAGCGTTGTCGTGAAGGGCCCCGTGTGCCGACGGTCGAACAACAAGTCCTCGCAGCTTCCAGGGAACCGTCGGGAGCGACGAAAACATTGGTGTTTTCCAGTGCTCTGTGAGTCGCGTACTTGGTGATGTCACCAGCGCTATCATTGATTGCCTTGGATCGAAGTGGCTGTGTTTCCAACAAACTCGAGCAGAGAAGGCGCTCACAAAAAGGAAGTTCTTCGAGCGATGCAAGTTCAGCGGCGTTATCGATAAATATTCTAAATACTCTTTCACGATTTAACATGATTGTGTTTTCAATTGAGTGCACCCCATATAAGCGAATCAAAATTAACTATGGGGCTAGTTGGCTACACATTGTATAAAAATTCAAAAGCGCAAACACCAAGGAAAAGAAGAGGGGACAGGACAGAGCGCTTACTTCAACTGGAAGTTTAATGTATTCCCCGAGGAAGACATAGAAGAAGAATTAGGCATGTAAAGGTAAAAAAGAAGAAAATTATTGTTATCGTTTATAGATTATTGTTTGATGTAGCAGAATGTCTGACAACTCCCAAGGGAAGAGGGAAACGAAATTGCGAGAAGAAAACGCGGCCGGCAGTGATACCCTACTTCCACAACATATCCCACAACTTCAAACTGATAGCCTCAAAGTATGAAGTACCAGTGGTACTTTCAGCTCCAAACTAAAAATAAGGTGTCCTAAGATTAATTCGCCAAATGAAAATAACAACAACTGCAACGTCAAGTACGTCAACTGCAACATCAACGTAGTGTAGGAAGTACCATTCACATGCGGGAAAGTCTACGTCGGACAATCTGGGGTGCTATGTTGCGCTTTTTGGACTCCCAGGAGACTTGGAAGAGGGAAGTGACGTCAACGACTAGAGCAAGCGCAGATTGGATGTTGACAGAAGAAAACGAAATCAACACCCAATCTGCGTTTGCTGTGTCGTTGACGTCACTTCCCTCTCCCTAGTCTCCTGGGAGTCCAAAAAGCGCAACATAGCCCCCCTGGGCGCTGTGTGAACGTGAGACTTCGAGAGCATCACCTTTCTCTGAAATCATCACCATCGGGACATCTCGCCATACATGTCCGCGACTGCCACTGCACACCCATATTCCAACAGACTAAGATCCTCAAGCATTACCATAAAAAAAGTTCCAGAGAACTCTATGAAGCGAAATCCATATTGCCTCTCGGGGGAGCTTGTATAAGCGCGCCATCAATAGCTCTGGCCGAGAAAGAGATGAGATACCTCAACCTTTTTTCTGAACGCGGGTCGCTTTAATGTTCTCTAACCTTATCCTTGACCTGCTGATTTTATTTATACTTCTGAATTTTTATCACATTCTTTGTTTGCCAGTGTCAAGGGGTGAAGTCAGATTTAGTTTAAAATTTTTTAAAGCATCTATAAACGATAACAATAATTTTCTTCTTTTTTACCTTCACATGCCTAATTCTTCTATGTCTTCCTCGGGGAATACATTAAACTTCCAGTTGGAGTAAGCGCTCTGTCCTGTCCCCTCTTCTTTTATTTGGTGTTTGCGCTTTTGAATTTTTATACCATATAAGCGATTTGGCTGAGCGAAAAGCAAGCAACGGCAACAGGCTTAAGTTGAGCTAGTTATTTCATACTTCAGGTAGAGAGAGAGAGAAAAATATGCTTTATTTTAAAGCAACTACTTCAGGTCAGGCCAGCTGAACTAGAATAAACGTACACATAAAGAAAGGTCATACACACCGTGGGACTAACTAATTTTCTTTTTCCTCCTCTTCTACTACAAACCGAACTTGAGGGAAATATTCTCTTTTCTTCTTTTTTTGCTTCCTACTTCACCGAAAATTTAACCCCGAAGGAACATTTTTTCTTTCTCGTGCAGCACGAGAGAAGTTGCATTAACGCAGTCAAACATAGTCAAAAAGTAAAATTTGTCGTTAGTTGTTTATACAGCACGAGGTTAGTCTGCCTGAACATGGCGACATTGTTAGCCACTGTAGATAAGCAATTTAGCCAGTGCAGTAAGACTGCTAGCCTGGGGGTCTTTAACGTGCATCACGCAGTAGCGATACACAACCGCACGCCGGTACGATGCTCATCCAGATCGAAACGGGCAGAGGCGGGGATTGAGCTCAGGATCCCTGGGTTCCGTAGCGCGAGCTTTCGCTCCACGCGCACTAAGCTGGTGTGCGCTAGCCTACTCGGCGATTCTTCAAAATTCCCTGTAGGAAAAAAAAAACAAAAGACGATGTAGTTTCAACTCAATCGCCACTGTTCGGCGACGTCACCGGACAGGTCACGGTGCAGTTCCCTTCGGATGTAATTTGTTGGCGATGGAGATTATGCTCCTCCCACCGGCGACATCACGATGCAGTTTCTCCACCGCTTTTTCCAGCATAGACAGACTGAAGTGACGAACAAGCGCGTGCTGGGTCCTGATTTTGTTAACACTGAAACGGTTCATAGCATGATTTACAAAGTAGCTTATTTTACTTAGGAACGGAATCGGGTTTACTTCATCGATAGTCGCTTGGAACGGAAGAAGAGTTGATTCAAAGCTGTTTTGTCTTGTCGCAGGGTGGACAACCACCGGCGTCGAATGGAGAGTGGTTCTGCGGACCGGCGACGAATGCAGAACAAGGACGCAGACGTGGACAAGGACGAGCACGAGTACTTCGACGTGTAGATCTCCCATGAGCGCTTGGCTGGCCGACTCCGCTGCCACGTATTTTGAATAAATGTGCACCTTTTGTGGTTTGTGTTGTCCAGTTTTCAATAGTGTTATCTTTCTGCTATGCGGATAGCAAGTTTGTCTGCTTCTTGTGCGGAGGGTACAGTGACGTCATGGAGCCGAGCTCTGAGGGGAGGATATTAGGGAGGAGATGGAACAGTTCCGCCTCTAGCGGAGCGCTTTAGCTGTACAATCAACAGACCGACTTTTCTTGTTCGTTTTTGATCTGAGAAATCGGGAGATGGCGACTCGTGCGACCAAAGCACTGGTCTGAGCGAAGTGCTCGTGCCCAGACCATGTGATACTACATCTCACCTTAGCGTGGACTATTTTTAGCGGCGCATGCTAAAAGCGCCAGCTTTTAGCATGCGCGGGTTTATAGTTTGGTTTGGCGTTCTGCATAACTGGAGGTACCGGCAGCGCTATGGCTCCGTGTCTGTCTATACTGGCAGTCAGTTTGCTTGCCGATATGATTCGGTGTGGCTGGTATGAATTTGCGTCCGATGACGTAGGCGACCAAGATCGTTCCAACAAACGCTTATAGCACAGAACCACCGGTATCACGAAATCATACATGCAGTAAGGCGACCGCCATCTTCCAACAAAAAGTCCAGCATTTACCACCGGTATCGTTACATATACCATACATGTCGAAACGGAACATAGACCGACGTTGAGCCCACACGAATTTCTCGGTCAACTCTTCACGGCGACGTCTTGGGGCGACTGTCTCGAATAATGTGCACCACAAGTATTAAACAGCCGCACCAGCCGTACCGCATAGCAAAGCCAACGTGCACGGCAACAAACCGATCGTGACACCAAGCCGAGGATACTGCATCACCGGTCGACAGCGCCAAAGAGCCCGTTGCTCGCACTGTGACTCGTACTCGGCCAACTCGGCGTCTTTTCGTGGCTTCTTTCGTCGTCGCAACCATAGAGTTATTATTATTTACGCTAGAGGTCCAACTTGCGCTAGTGTCTATGCGACTTCCGGGAGGCAAATTGAAGCAGACAGCAACCAGTCTACTTTTGCGGTGCTCCTGTGCATTCCTATGGGAAAACGCCCGTGAATTTTGTCTCTTCGCCGGAAAATAACATGAATAACTTTTATTATTTTGGTTGTGCCGGATAGTATGTACATTTATTAATATTGAAAAAGTGTAATTGCTTTAATTACAGCATTTTTCTTTACCACTGAAAGATGTTAAACTTCGCTATATTTCTGGCCCAAGCCTGCACTCCAAGAAAAAAGGGAGCGCGACTTAGTCCCTCGGGGGACCAAATGCGCTGCCACCACCATTAGTCCCCTAGGGGAGCAACTGTAACGGGAGCAACTGTTGCGCCCCGTCAGTTAGTCCCTCGCACTAGCACCGTTGGGACGAACTGTTACACCCTTTCAGTTACACCTCGAGGACGAACTGTTAGACCCTTGCGCTTGGACCCCTGGGACTAACTGTTACACCGTTTCAAATGAACCCCGAGGACTAACTGTTAGGCCCTTGCACTTGGACCCCTGGGTCTAAACGTTGCACCTTTGGATTTAGGCTTCTGGGACTAAAGGTTTATCCTTCACATTTGGTCCCGAGCCACAAATCTCCCAAACGAAATTGTGGAGTTCAGGTTAAACGTAGCTTTATTGCCTCGTAGATACGCATCGCATTCAAGGATGACTGAAGTCGAAGTTCCTTGGCGGTAGAATCCACAATAAGGCCAAATTCCGAAGAGTGCACTTGCGTCGACGATGGCTTGGACACTGGGACGTCTGTCCAAGCCGGTCGTGGTCCCAGCACCGTTTATTGGGGCACCGGCAGCTTCTTGGCTGTTTGGGAGGAATTTGGATCATTAGTAACAGGGCAGCGTAAACACCCAATCGCTTGACAAATATCTGATATATAAGTTATAACACATGCATAATAAATTAACAAATAGGCTGCATAAGTGATACAATGGTTCACATCCAACATGCGATCCGTTGACAGCACACCAGCGCAATATTAGATTTTAGTAGACCGTTCGCTGCGAATTACAGACCCAGCGCGTGCGTGCTCGAACTATGCTTCAAAGTGACGGCACGATCTCCCGCCATCAACGCGAAAGTCTAGTGTACAATCGAATGAATATCTCCATTAATGCCGGTCCTCACACGCAGCGAAGCGCTGATGTAGCGCTGCTCACGTATCGTGAACTACTTTTCGTCTTCCATGAGCAAGAGTTTTGTCGGTGCGATACAAAGCTGGTGACCGATCCCGTCAGCACGCGCTTAGCGCAAGGTCAGCGCTATGCCTGTAGCGCTCCGCTGCATGTGTGGACAGGCGTTTATGGTCAAGCGATCCTGCCAGGGTCTGCGAAACACACACACACACAAAAATATAAGCCATAGGTAGAACTGGCGTTTCGCTCGATACGATTGAATATGAGGTATCTGTGCTGCATAACAAAATCAGCAACCATGGTGCCAAAAAGAATAGAGCATGGCGCGCGCTTTGCAAGCTAAGAATAGAGCATGACGCGCTCAAAATAAAATACTTTCTGAAGCCGCAGTTAATAAATACACCATAAACAGAAGCACTTCGACATACCTTAATCGAGTTCCCTTGACTTGTGACTTCAGAACAGATCAAGTGCAGTGCTTCAGTACCGCGAGTCCAAACCGGATCCCGCCATGATCGGAGACGACACAAGGCGACCAGCCTCCGACGAAGGCTGTATTTCGACTTTCAACTTGCTAAAAACAGGTTCTTTTCAAACAAAGACACTTCCCATTTTCCCGACGGACCCCATCTGCACAACCAACGCCCAACCCCCCGCGTGGACAAGGAGCAAAAATGCGGGGTAGGGGATTGGGGGGAGAGGGCAGTGCGCGCAGAAGATAATTTCTTTTCCCGCTCCCACTACACACGACACAAGGACACCGAAGAGGTCCAAGGACGGGAGAAGGTCGCCACTTTCAACACGCCGGTCGAGTGACGTACAAGCAAACACTTTTTTTCTTTCTTTTCTCTCTCTCTCTCTTAAGCATTTTCAGCTTTCTCGAGTGGCTTTTTTTTAGTTTGCATTTGTTTTGTATTAGTAGGGTGCTGCCAGGTGTTCCTCGCCTTCGTTGTTCATCTGGATTGTTTTGGAAACAGCGACGACGATGGCATGAAGGCGTCTGGATACTGCCCCTGAATGTGCTCTTTAAGTGGAACGTGCCGTGCATCAAGTGTGTCGTTGCGGATTTTGAGTTCGACATTGGACTACCCAGAAAGGTTTGTCACGCAGAGACGGAGGCGCGTTCCCACCGGCGATGCGATCTAGTCGCGCGATAACTTTCATCGCAAAAGCGACCATCGCGAGCAAAAAGCGACACGATTTGAGCAGTCGCTTCTCGACCCGACTTTTTTGCGATGCGATCTAGTCGCGGAGCGGCTGAGCCAATCAACGGCGTTCGGAGCGAGAGTTTTCGAGAAACGACTCGCCAACGAAGGCGTTGGACTCGCTTATCGCACACGCCGGTGTGACTATCTAATTTTTTTTAGATGTGATCTAGTCGCATCGCGCGACTGCTTATATCGCCGGTGGGAATGCTCAGTATTAGCGATTGAAGTGACCATTTATTCTGACTGCGAGACTCCGGTGTTAAAAGCATGGCTTCTACAAACTGTTAAGTTTAATTTTAAAAATAAAAAAGTGTTAGTATTTGAAGGTGTTGCGTTTGGATAAATGCACATTTTTTGCGCGAAGGCAAATTTCGTAAATGGGACTTGTGGAATGTCAACAGATCCTTTTTGACGAGATAGTTGGGTGAAGTCGAGTCAACACATTCATTCACTCGCATTCACACAACGCGTGAAGCTCTACCATGTAATGTCTTAACGTTCGCGGCACATTAAACAAATTCGCCACTTTCGTCCGAGTTTTGTCAACACTTCCAGCCGTGCTGGGCTGAGTCTCGCCGATCCCCAAGACAAGCGAAATAGAATCCGACCCCCTGGCAAACATTCCGTTTGCCTCCGGAGTCTAAATCATGCAGATGCACCCTGTCTGAGGGGGACTAATGGATGCTTTTGCTCGCGCACGCCTATCGGTTGGTCCCAGTCAAGCGCAGTTAGTCCCCAGCTCTTGCGCACGGTACCTAGCTTGAGCCAGATGGTCCTTTCGGGGACCAACTGGGAGTTCAGAGGACCAAATGCTGCCGTTAGTCCCTTGAGGCCAACTTTTTTCTTAGAGGGTATGTTTCGTGACATGTATCTAAAAACGAGCGACGATTCTAAGCAAACTAACGATCGAAAAGAATGTAGGGTGCGTTCAAGGTACGCTAGCATTGGGGTGGCGCTTATATATTGCTAATATGCCCGTCCTGTCACTCTATGAAAATGACTCCGTCGCGCATCTTTACGATCGGTTAAAAAACATTGGAATGTAAGGAATAAAGTACGTGGACTACACTCTCAACAAAAGGGTAGTCATCACTACATTTCGGGTACTCAGAAGCCGTCACAGATATCGCTACTTCCCCTTAGTTATACTAACGACCCCACGGGTAGTCACACAGCACGCAATCAACAGGTAGTCACAGTGACCACCCCCAAAAGCAACATGGCGGCTGGCAAGCGACAGTTGAGCAATACGAGTAAGGCCTAGCGAGCTGGACTGCCTTTTTGCTAAAATACGATTCTGAAGTGCGTACACCCGTTCGCTGCCTTCCGTGCGCACTATAGCACTCCAAAATGCGCCTCGAAGCACCGGCACCGCACCTATTAGGAGTAGGGTCGACGATGTGAGGTTGGGCATTCGAGGGGGTTTGTCCGCGACTGCTTTCGCGCGGCCGGCTGCATTTACTTCGCGGCCAGAAAACATTCAAAGAAGGAATTGTATAGCGACAAATGTAATGATGTCTTTATATAACAGAGAATCTGCTTGCTGTGCTTGCCGCAAGTGATTCGGCGTTTTCGGTTGACGGCGGCGAGGTGAAGCATCACCGATTCAAGCGGCGTCGGTTCCGATCATTCAACGCTCCTGCTCACCTGTTAGCCTTCGTTATCCACTTTCAAGTCCCTGGTAATCCTCACCACGTCTGTGCACGCACTTGGCGCTATTCACCGCACGAAACACCCATTCAACTGACTATGGAACTGATCCCACTGGAACGAGAGGCCGAGAACCGAACCCTCCGAAGGCTGCTCCGTGGAGCCATGGAACGCCTCCATGTTTTTCGCTCATATAAGTAGACATAAACGCGCGACTCCTTAAATTGGGCGGCAACACGCGCCACCTAACGGACAGTGCTCAAACTAAAAAAAAACAAAAAAAACAACAGTCTTCGCTTCTAGCGCCTCGCCAGACATGCACGTATGTACATATTCCACACCATACTTCACAGATACGCGACATACAGACACCATAGGATTTTATACATGAACGCGTTCACAAACAGCACAAGGTACAACATGCGATATTGACACTCTACATTCCTATACACACGACTAGTCGACACCACCAGCTGCTGTATTTTCTAAGGATACTGCTGTATTTTCTGGGACCGATTAGGATGGTGACCACTGTCATATTTTGCATAAATACGAAAAGACTGTGCAAGATTCACCCGTATATAATATTTTCCTCTACTGCCCTCAGGAAAGCGCTCGTATCTCTAATGTAATTCATTGCAAAAGTGAACTGCAGGTTATAAATATAATTGAATTGTCGCTACACGTCACGTTTTGATCAGTTTCGTTTTTTGCTAGCCTACACTTCAAGTATACAGAAGCCTGTTTAATTAATTGTATTAATTATCGAAACCAATTTCTGCAATCACAACTTTCTGAACACGCTGATGCATTTTCTTTTCTCTTCTTACATATCCGAATGACTTTAGCGGGGGTTGAGTACACGTTGGGTACACTGAGCATGCGCAGGTGATCCTAGCAAAGCCCGTCCGCCGGGCCTCCCCGAAGCGTTGTTTCAATTTTCTACTTTTCGCTGTAATTGTCTCTGCTCAAGCGTGTGTCTTTCAAATATGCGTATGCGCTCGCGCTCGCGCCAAGAGGACAGTGCAGAATTGCCGCTTTCGGGCCCGTGTCTTCACCTGCAATGAACGCGAAAGACGTATCCTAAATTATTTAAGTATCAAAAGACGCGAAGAACATAGTAGTTCTCTGCTCTGCACTTGCTGGCGCCTTCAGCAGTACCTTTTCTAAAAAAAAAAAAAAAACTAAACCAAATAGCACGTGTATGTTTGCCAACGCCTTATTCTTGGAAATTTACTTGGAATATTTTATATAGGCAAAAGGAACGCGTGCCGAAAGGCCTGAAATCCTAGTCCCCTTCAAAGTACTCCACCTTGGATGACACGCACTTGTTTGAAGCATTTTCTATCGAGTATGCTCGATGAAATGTGCCAGATGAGCCAGTGAAGGCGAATCATATATCCCGAGACGGAGAAATACTGAAATACACGGGCATGATCCTGTTATGCGTGGGTGTTATGCGTGGGTTCTTTTAGAGTTTTGGATTAACAGGATGGAGATAGATTTAAAACATAACGTGCTGTTTAATGTTACAATGGCGTCTGACTGGGTCTGCAACCAGTTGCCAGTAGGGCTAACACAACACCAGATCTATGGTGTCGCAACGTAGGTGGCGCTAGCTTTCGTTACATATATAACATATCCCAGATATTTGTGTACGTTCGTCCTGTCCGGCCTCAGTCGAGGTATTCAATGCTTCATACTTCACTGCACTTGAAAGCAAAAAAATAGGGTATGACAGGCGTGCAAGTTCGGCGGAACCGAAAAGGCCATTTGCAACTGATCTGCACGCAGAACTGACCGGTCACACCTTTAATGAGAGCACGCTCTTTACTGAACCGCACAATAAAAGACGACAAGAGTATCTCGTCCGGCGAACATTCAAGTCAACTCACACTCGTGTGTAGCTTCCTGTACTTTTCTAGAGATTTGGTTAAATTTCTCGAGCACGACGCCAGCTGCCAGCTGTTTACTAGCAGTGCATGGTAAAACCCACGACGGACCCAAAAAGGACAACCGTGATACTTTTTATCTGCCTCGGGTTTTAGTAGGTGCCTACGAAGGTTGCCTGTACTCTTTGGCAATGTTTGGTTTCTGCCAGTTTAGGCGAACTGAGCCACACGCCTGTTTCGACCAGTTGAAATTTGAATAAATGGTAACCAACGCACAAAGAAAACAAGTTTCAAGCACTTTCTGAGATTTGTGAAGTTACTTTTACTATTGAATGACTGCATGCACTTGAATGTTCAATTCAAGAGTTTGTAAAACGTGACTACCCCATGCTTGTCACCTGCCAACAGGGTGGTAACGCTTAATGGCTCGAGCCCAGTGGGTAGTTAAGTTAGCCTGTGGGGTAGTTACAGCCGTCAAAACGCATGATAACTAGGGGGGGGGGGGGGTGCTCACTTTTTCTTGGAGTGTACCAAAGGTGTGCCTTTTTATTATTTCCTATGTCGAGTAGCTTTTATCGTGCTCCTGTTCTCTGATTTCTGCCCATTTCAAAAGATTTGGAGCGTGTGGTTGATGATTTCAACCCAGAACATGCATCTCTGCACATATTCATGAGCAGAAAGAAGCCAGTACTTATTTATTGCAAATCGGACTATATTACGTGCTTTCAATTTATTTTGATCACCTGCATGCACAAGGAGTTACTTATCCAGAGGTGCTGCGTAGTTCTTGTCGTCTCTCTTGGTTTTCCACATGTCCTTCGTTCGTTTGACACGTATATCCCCCATGGTGGAAAGCGCCGATGCCGTGTTCGCGCTCACAGTGTTCGACAGTGCACATAAATACATGTACAAAGCGGTTTTAGCACCGTTTTTCATGCCACGAATTTCAAATGAAAACGCCGTAACGGACCAATTATTTCGTCTGCGTGACTGAGAAATGTTCCAATCTGCCAGTACGTACGAAATATTCGTGATATTTGCTCTTATAATCGAGCGCAGCGAAAAAATGCACTCACTCTTTCCCATAGAAATGCATTACCGGAAGTCAATTTCGGACTGGTTGCTGTCTGCTTCAATTTGCAGCAGCACACTAGCGCCACTTAAACCTCTAGCGTACATTATAATAAGTCTATGGTCGCAACCAGCCGCAACCCCACGACCGCACAACCGAAACCGGCGTCGGCTAAAAGCGAAATGTAAAGCTTCCTCCCAATGATTTCCGCTTCCGCTGCCGGGCTTCCCCGCTTTCCGTCGTCGCGGAGGAGATGGCAGAGATGTAGCGGCGTGGGGGTCGTCAGCTCGTTCTACGTTTTACGGGACAGATGTTTGGCGGTCCGTTTCTACTGCGACTATGGTTCTCAACTTCACGGCGGCTCTCATAGTTCAACCAGGTGTGGTCAGCCTGGGCCAGCGCGGTGCGGCCGGCTCGCTTCGTCCGATCGCCGGACCGCCGACGAACGGTAAGTTCGGCCGTCAGGCCAAAGATCCGAAGGCGTCTGTCTTTCCGTGAAGCGGTAAGCGAATCTCGTCCCCTTTTCGTTCTACTTTTAAATTATGTTAGGTGCGCATCAGTGTAAACATGTGTGCCAAGTGTTCGTGACAATTTTGAGTTAAAATAATTGTGCCTAATCGCGGTTTTTCGTTTACCGAAAATGTAAATCGAGCCGATGAACGACTAGCTATGCTTGAAAACGATGTACTGTATACGTGTTAACTTCTACCTAAACGGCTTAAGAAAAAAATGGTTATGATTGGATGCGAGGCTGGTCCCAACGCAATGCTAAGCACTTAGAGCGCCTTTCTGAACGGCATGTAAGCAAATTAGCGATCAACGAGACGAGTGCCGGCGACGAGCGACGAATATTTCTCCCTGTCGCTGCTTGCGTCGCTACGTTTTTGGGTTTCTAGAAAACGTCGCTCATATCCTTGGTCGCTTGCACCAATCGCTTTCATAAGCTGTGTCTCGTCGCGCGGTAACTGTGCGACATCGAGTCCTGAGGCCGCTTGCTAGAAAGTCTTGACTCAAGTCTTGGCTCAAGTGTTGACTCAGGCGCCTGGCGGTCTCGGCTGATACCTTGACTGAGACCAAGACGGATCCAGCACGGTCTCTGGTGCGGTCTTGACTCAAGTCCGGACCTGAGTCTGGCACCCAGACCACCAAGAACAGAGTGATCGGTACCTAGAGAGGGAATCTAGGGAATTCATCAAAATTAATACCGCGTGCAGCTCGCATCTTAATTTTTGGAGTACACTGGCAAATGCTCGCGTTTTTGGGGAAGATTTTAGCAAATTCAGAAAGACTCGTAGAATGCCAAAACAGTTCTTTTTTTTCATTAGACCCAAAGCAACATACCCCAGGCAGCACACAGCATTGGGCCAACACTGGATTTGAGGTGGCAAAGAATGGCCCAACAATGGCCCAACTGAGCCATATGTTTCCCAATATTGGAAACACATTGGACAATAATGGACTATCAAAGCCAATGGTTTTCCAATATTGGTGATACGTTGGCATAGGCTGGTCAACATTGGACTGTCAAAGCCAATAGCTTTCCAATATTGGATATATGCCGGCATAAGTTGTCCAATATTGGACTGCCGGAGCCACTAGCTTTCTGATATTGGCTATACGCCGGCATAAGCTGTCCAATGTTGGACTGTCTAAGCCAATAGCTTTCCTATATTGGATATACGCCGGCATAACCTGTACAATATTGGACTGTCAGAGCCAATGGTTTTCCGATATTGAATATACGCTGGCAATTAAGCTGGGTAATATTAATCTGTCAAAGCCAAGAGTTTTCCAATATTGGTGATGTCCTGGTATAGGCTGGTCAATATTGTACTGCCATAGCCAATGGCTTATCG
This sequence comes from Ixodes scapularis, assembly GCF_016920785.2. Classification (NCBI taxonomy): domain Eukaryota; kingdom Metazoa; phylum Arthropoda; class Arachnida; order Ixodida; family Ixodidae; genus Ixodes; species Ixodes scapularis. The sequence continues at coordinate 8,738,169 of NW_024609883.1, read as the reverse complement.
ATATTTGTGTCGCCTAGGCTGTAGACCCGCGACCCCCTTTTTTGCATTGCAGAGGTAGGAAATTGGAAAAGAGTCATTCATGAGCTCGCTCGGGCGAAACTTTTATTTAGCCAACTTCATAGGGCGTGCGTCGCCGGGGCTTTATAACCGGTATCACAAATACGTCCTTAGCTGCCTATAGGACTATTGCAGTTTTTTGCCGGCTACTCTCCCTTCGCATTGCCTTACCTCGGCGGTGACAACTTAATTCCGTTTTTTAGATTTAAGTATTTTTGTATTTTCTCATGTATTTTGTATGTATACGTAGCGTTAACGTCTTCTCTTTGTCCGTGCCCCTGCCATGTTTGTATTTCTTTGTGCGTGCTCCATTTTTATATTTAATGTTTCTGTGCATATTTGTCATTGTCGACGCAGGTGTCAACAAACATAAAGCCACCGCTTACGTCGCAACCGAAGTGACTTCTACTTTTAGTTTTACGAGAGTCTATCGCGCTATAAAGTCATATATTAAACTCGAGTGAAGTCTCAAGAGGGTTGCTTCGACTGCCAGTGCACATGTCATCAGTGTAGGCAGAGCAACGACGTAGCAATCGCGACGCGAGAGCATACTGCGCCTCGATCTGGCCGGCCGCGCCCGCTCTGCGGAAATGTGAGCGTGGGACTCTCGAGCCCCGTTAGCTTACTGATGCTGCAAGACGCTACTTTGTTGTCGCGAATCATTTCCCCTTCGAACGGTCGCGAAGCCGTTGCGCCCGGCGTACTTTACGCAGCATATTTCAGAAACCGTTCGCGCAGCATCGCAACCTTCTTACTGCGAGCGTCGGTGATTCATCGTGTGTTGAAAGTCGGACGATGTTCTGTTCGAGGTGTCTTTTATGTGCAACTCTTTCGTAAAAAAATTTGAAGTTTAAAAACGCGAACCTAACAGTGTACAAACAGTTTTAAATTTATTGATAAAAAATTTATTTATATATTTATAGATATATTTGTGTACATCGTGCGCAAAAATAGTCGCGCTTAGTTCTTCATTCTAAATTATAATGTAAGTTATACGACGCAAAACATGCTGTCGTCAAACTTGCCCCGTTTAGAACCACCTTTGGACTGGACAGTTTCTTTAGAAGTTCGAAAGCTGACCTTCAAAGAGCTGTCCTGTTAAATCGGTAATGACAGCAAGGTAGACGCTATGCGTGTTTAAGGCCAATCCTGTCTCCGGTTAGGGTCACGTGACTACTGTCTCAAAGCTGGCGATAAGGCAGAGCACGGAACCTGCCTAAAGCACAAGGTCACGCATAACTTCTACTGCACCATCAACCTTGGGTAGAAGTGACAAATTCTCTCGCTCCGTTCATTGTTGAGATGCCCCTGAAGATAAGCCTTTGTAAGCGCACCCCACCCCCGTTCTGGCCTGCTTGCTTTGTACTCCTTCTCTCTTTTTTCTCTCTCTCCCTAAGCTGAAGGCGCGGTTGCTGTGCGTACTCGCCGGACTTGAATTCGCTCTCTGTGCGCGGGTAACGGCAGAAGTGTGATCATGTGGTTTGACGGATGACACATTACCCGTTGACAAACTCGGAGTGAATTCGGGTGGTCGGCTCTCTCCTCTGACCTCGATTCAGCAGAGTGCCCCCTCCTCGCCGCCAGAGCTACTCGGGATCCTTTTCAGCCGATCACAACTGCTGGCTTCAGAGCGCTCCGAGATTCTCAGACCAGTCACGGAAGTGAAAGTTCTTAATTTTATTAATGCGTTAAAAAAAAAAAAGATTTTAGAGCGTACGCTGGATGATTGAGCAAAATTTACGCTCGCAACGTGATGAAATAACGGTTTTGTTACGTAAATTGTTTTACTCATCGGTATGTAAAAAAAGAAAACAACAGTATGTGAATTGATTTTTGCAGAACGGAACGAAAGCCAACGCTTGGAAACAGTTGTCAACTCATCGCGTTTTCGACAGTGGACGCGCTGCGATAGCGGTCATGCGTACGACTGAGCGGGCGAGTATAAAATGGTTAATAAACCGCATTTTTCTCACGGCAAAATATCGTGCAAACATCGAAATGTGACACAAATCACAGTGCATTATATTCGGCTCTCCCTTTATTTTACAACACAAACCTTTGAACGCACTTTTACCAAACCTCAAAAATTTCTTGAAGCGACTACAAACTCCGAAAAAACAGTGGCGAGCTCTCCGAGCTGTTTCGTCGTAGGTTAGGCTTAGCGGATTCACCGCCGTGAGACGAACGATCTTGTGAAAGCACTGGGAACACTTCACACGTCGGCTTTTCCTGTTACGGTCGCAAACGAATGTCGTTCCGTGCGTTGTAATCCTCGCACCGACGAACGCACAAGCACTTTGTAGAACCACACATCAATCACCGTCATGCCGTACCCCGCACACCACCACAGACTTCACAGACGACGGACGGCCATCGTCAACAAAACCACGTGATCACCGTCCAGCTACCACGTGACGCCTGCGCCGCTCCGCACTCCGACGGCTACAGCCGGAGTGCCAGAGAGCGCTCTGAGAGGGAGAGGCGCCCTCGGAATGAACCACCCGATCAGGCCACAGCCCTCTCTTTCAACCACCCGATTTCGCGCACTCTGGAAAGAGCGCTCCAGAGCGCGCAGAAAGAACTACGCGAATTCGCCATCGGAATGCCTGCGTCGCAAGGACCGGACCTAGTTTCGCGCGTGATGCGGCCTGCGGGGTGCAGGCCCGCTGTGGATTTCGCTTCTGTGGTAAATGGTATCTCGTTCGAAAAGTCCTACCCGTGTCGATTTCTTCAAAGAGGCCCAAGACATTCTTGTGAACAGTTTAGTGTCCGGTTCGGCAAATGGCCGCGTGTGCTACATTGTGTTGAATCTTCGCGGATCACTTCCTTGTAGTTTTTGTGTTTGAGTGGTTGTTCTGCAGTGCCCGTGTTGACATATAAGTCGGATTACATCTTTCAAGTCCAGTATTTTCAACGTAAGTGTGCTGCAACCTACTTGATGATCATTGTCCGTTCTTGTATGGGCAATCTTCCGGATAACCTCTAGAATTGGCCATTGCCTATCTCCTGGCAGCTGGGAGAATAATTTTCCCGCAATCTTACCGACAGTCGCCTGCCATGATCTGTCTGAAATAATATCACAACCGCAGGTAGAATACTGACTTTTTTATTCTACCTGCGTTTCGCAAAAACGCGTTTCGTTGCCACCTTTCTGGTCGACATTGACGTTTCATCGTCATTCGTTACGCGAATTGCGCGCTGTAGGGGCATTTCGTCGCGCGTGTATTCCTGAGGCGCGTGCTCACCGAACCAGCCCACCCTTTCACGCCGCTTCATGCTAATCTGAAGCGGTTCATTGCAACAAAAAAAGAAGAAAAGAAAACATATTTTGAGTTTTTTTATGAAACATCGCGTGTTGATGAAACGATCTGTCTATGAAATGTAGTTCGATGAACTGATTGCACCGCCAATGAGGGGCGACTAGTGGTAGAATTTTGGCGAAACAATTCTGTCAGCTGCCGGGAGACTGGACACTACCCAAGAATTACCCCGGTTGTTGCTTGCTTTGCAGTCTTTTTAATTGTATCACAGCTGAGTAGTACCTCTTCACATATTACGAATTGCTGAGATTGTGCTTGTCTACAGAATAAGCTGTGTGTAATAAACTGTTAGGAGATTTCAAAACAATCCCTTGTGTCTGTTTACCTTCCTTTTTGCAAACAACTTGGCGAGGGCACTTGCAAAAAGCTGGGCGAGTGCAACGATGGCCAAAAATCAGCATGACGGCCAACATTGGATCGGGTCGCGCTTCCAGTGTTGTCCAACATTACGCCGGTCTTCGCCAATGTGGGAGCACCTTGGCTGGAACCATGGTTTAGCGATGGCCCAACATTGGCACCAATGATGGGGCCGACATCGGCTGGAACGATGGCTGAACACTGGCCCAACATTGGCACCGATCACTGGGCCAACATTGGAAAGGGTAGCGCTTCCAATATTGTCCAATATTGAGGCCGGTCTATGCCGATGTTACGCCAATGTCGGACCGATATTGGTGTGCTGCCTGGGACACTATTTACGACGCACATCAACGGTTGTGACAGTGCACTGTCACGACCGAAGACAGCTCAATCAGAATCATTCAACCACCGAGTACACACAAACCGTGAATAAGTTCTCACTGTCATGTAGGAGGAGGCAGAGACAAGCTTCTTGGACGACGAAACCCAGTCCAGTGACAGCGGCACCGGCTCGTTAGAACTATCCTCGGAGCAGTCCACGCACACACTCGCCCCATCGAGCGCACGAACGTTAACTATGCACTCCAACACGGGAACACGAGAAATGCACACGATCGACACTAGGCAAAAACGGCAGGTTCACATCGGAGAATTTAACGTCTTGCGAACTCCGACTAGCCCCAACTTGCTTGTCGTACAATGTTGCCGAGCGTTGGTTGTGAAAGAAAAACATTAGTTAAGAAAAAATACAAAAATATAAAAAAATATAAAAACAACGTAATGAACTTTTTGTTTTTGTTTTCGGAAACGTTTTTAGTATGTGCTGCGTAGCTATTTTCATCCGAGTTAAAACCAAAATGAAAATATAAACGCTTACAAACGAATGCAAACGAGAAGGAAAGTAAGTAAGCCGCATGGCCATTGCATCAACAATGGCTGCTGCGCTCGCTGCAGCGGTGGCTTCCACGTCGTGCTGGTACGGAGGTTGCGATCGTTATAACGTCAGCTCCAACCCTTGAACATGCCCCGTCATGCAATATCTGACGCTACGATTGCGTGTAGATACCTCGCCCTGCGATCCGAAACAGCAAGTACGTCACAAACGCTGGCAATCGGGTATGAAGCTAGCGTCGCCATCTTCTCCGCGTCTTTGTGGTAGCAAATAGCTAGTAAAAAGGTAATAATGGCTGCATTCGCAAATTTTTTACTACGTATCGCGTGTTTGATTCTGTAAATTGTTAGTGAAAGGTACAGTGTTAGAAAATTCCATCAATCTACGTGGAAAAACCGAATAGAACATGTCCCGAAATGCATACAATGTGCTGTTTGCTTTCAAGAACGGAAACTGTACCATATGCATTGAAATGTGCTATTTAGGCAATAAGTATGACCTTATCCGTATAAATAAAAAAAGCCTTACCAGACTACAGTTTATAGTCGGTTCAACTGGCATAAGCGAATTGAACACGCCCAAAAGTGCCGGATATCCAGCAATTTTCATGGAACTCTATCAGACCGCGGAAGTACAGTGCCCGTGAGCCGTGTTACGCCGCGCGCAGGAAGACATCTCTCACCCGCGCATGCCCAAGCCGCTGCCGGCCGGCGTGGGCCCTCGAGCTGCGGAGTGCTGCTGCCCGTTCGGAAGGCGAGTTCGACGTTGTTATCGCGTCGTCAGAGGCGTTCAGCGGTGCGTAGACGGCTTTGTTTTCCAAGGTACGTATACGTTAAGTTGTTCCTAACGCAGTGTTATTTTACTATCTTTAAGGGTGTCGTATATTCCAAGTTCGGGATGCCCAGCATGTAGCGTCTCGTCTTCCCAGCTGCATAAAGCTAGGCCTTTTATAGTTCCTGATTCGGGGCGGCATACTGCCCGACCCTACTTAGTATTGATGGTATGCTGCGCTGCGTAGTTACGCGAAAGAAAACTGGAGAAATGAAGTTAATGCAGAAGGACAGACAAAAACACGTATGAATTGGCGCAGACTAACAACTGTTTAATTTCTTTCTCTTTTTTCTCCCCCGACCCGTATTTCCGAAATTGTGGCTAAGAAAACGAATGGTTGATGTCTTGAATTTGTTGGCTTCTGAACTTGATGGTGTTTGCTGTAGCTGCCTCTTTGATATACGAACTGGATGGTGTGTTTTTGTAGCGTTTACCTGGGGCCTGATGTTTGCTCCGACAAGTTTGGTATCTTATTGACTATCTATTTCTTCTTGTCGCAAAGCTAATGATGGCTCACTGACGCACGCTCCGTGTCTACCCGAGGCCATGTGAAAAGCCTCGATTATTTCACGCTTTGTTCTGTCCTTTGATCTGGCCAAGATGAAAGTAGTGTCAAGGAGAGCTTTGCAGTTGCATTTTGAACAATGCGCTGCAAGGTTGCCAGGTGCTTGCAGTTGTCCGCATGCATGGTTGTGCTCCCTTAGTCTCTCGTTAAGGCATCTCCCAGTCTGCCCGACGTAGGATCTTCCACACGACAGTGGTATTTTGTATACCACACCTTCGACACATTCAACAAATTTTCTCCTGTGTTTCACTTGACACAGTGCCTCGCTGTTAGTCTCGTCCACTTCATTGTTGACCTTCCTGCATAATCCTTTGAGCCTGAAAGGGGCAGATAGTGACACTTTGACTTCGTACCTTGCGGCGATGTTTTTTATCCTGTGTGAAAAAATGTGTATATATGGCAGTACCACCATTGGTCTTTTGTCCAAGATCTTCTCCTTGGTTTTGCACTTTCCTGTGAGTGTGGAAATACATTTTTCTGCGACAGCTACCAGTAGGGTTTCAGGATAATCGCTTGCGTGTAGTCTGCTTGTCTGCCTCTGTAAACTTTCTGAGACTTTGTGGTGACACGATTTTTGAATTGCTCGCCACATGCATCCCGAGGCAACACTCCTCTTTACTAACTTTGTGTGTCCAGAGTCATATGGCAGAATTCGTTTTTTTCCTCTAGTTTTGTACATCCAGTATGTGTGTCTGTAATCAAAAGTCATGTGGATGTCCAAGAACTGAAGGCTGCTTTTCTCAGGTAACTCAAAAGTAAAATCCAGTCCTCTGTGCGCTTCTCGAAACTTCTCCATGATCTTTGAACGTACCTTGTATGTTAGTTTGTGTATTGCACAAACTGCATTGTGTATTGTGCATGGCACATTGCACATTTGGCAATGTGCAATGTTTCCGAAACTTAAAGGAACACACCAACTGTTCATTACCTCATAAAAGTGCTAACTTGTCGGTGGCCGAACGACAACTATAACACGTTGCTTAATGCAACAATTTTGTGCGCTACGTCATGGATCGATGTAATCTCCAGAGGTAATACAGTAGCGTGTTCCTTTGGTGAGTACTGTACATATACAGGGCTTTTTTTTTTTATTCTTACAGATTTTGTTTAAAGAAAGTCATGAAAGCTACACTTATTCAAATTCTGGGAGTGAGTTATACGCCGATGGGGACATTATGTGGGTGGCTAATCTTTGCGATTAGTCGGCTAATTAATTAAAATTTGTTAAATAACTTTTTAATTACTGAAAATAGACATATGGTTCCAATTAGAAACTTGCTGAGCGTTATCGAAAACCACTAAATCAGTCATTTTTTGAAAGACTTTCAGCGCGTGAGAAGCGTAGTAGTGCATTTAAGTTACAACTCGTGGAGCACATTCAAAGCTAGCTTTTGCGGTAAGGCGCCTGTGCGATTTTTCTGTCTCTTATTTAGCCCCAGCCTTGTACCTGCTCCACGAGTAGTAACTTCAGCGCACTGTTGCTCTTTTCACGCGCTCAAAGTCTTTCTAAAAGTTACTGATTTAGGGGTTTGGGACGACGCTCAGCGAATTTCTAATTGGAACCATATGACTATTTTCAGTAATTAAAAAGTTAATTAACGAATTTTAATTAATTAGCCGACTTATCGCGAAGATTAACCACCCCCAAATGACCCCTGGGCGTATAACTCACACGCACAAATCGGATAAGTGTAGCTTTCATGGCTTTTTTTTAAAAACAAAACTGTAAGAAAAAACAAACAAAAAAAAAAAAAAAAAAAAAACGCTCGGTGTAGCAGACGCATAACGATTCCTCAAACGTATTGTAGTGTTCCCATGTAGATATTGAGGGTTTCATTCAGCTTGGTCACACTTTCGCTGAGGCATTGTCAATTACATTAACAAAGTGTCTAACTTTCGGCAGCAATTCGGAAGAAAAATTATGTTTTGTAGAGCAGCATATTAGTGTTAGCATTTGTGTTTGTTTGGCACGTTCAACAGCAACCTGGAACATGTTGTACCATGTTTTTGTTGAAACTTCGAACTAAGAAAGGCAAAGGCCTGATGTTAACGTGCTGCTTTCTAGACACCCTTATTCACAATTCGCTTTAAAATATTCGTTGCTCACATTAATTGGATGTGCTGCAGTAACTGCGTGACCTGCTTGGGAAGACCGTTTCTCTGTAAGTCATATTATTATGTTGCAATATAATAAAAGAATCAGTATGAATCTGGTATTCAGATACATTGTCATATAGAACCAATACTAGAACTTGTGCATCCTACGGAGCATGCAACTTATATTTTAATCCGCCTTAGTATCGATCGGCTTCAAATACATGAGCCCTTGTTCTGCAGGGGCACACGAATATACCTGTGACCGGGCTATGCTTATCCGTTAGAATAAGTAATATGAACCAAAAGACATGAATGTTCAGCATTCTAATAATGGGCGTATCTCAAAACGTCCCATTCGCATTTGAACCTTGCACATTTCGTCCTATTCTCATTTGGTCCTTCTCGTTTGAACCTTCTCATAAGATCCGAATCGTGTTTTTCGCAACTGGGCCCATTCTCATTTTGCCCGTTGGCCCTACGACCGAATGGCATTACTTCGGCATGCTTCTAACGTTGTTATGCCTTCGCGGCTTTGTTGATGAGCCTTACCTTGCTTGGGCCCCCAACATACCATTAGGTATATGTTATGTGTAGAGGCGCGCACTGAGAATCGTACAATGACGCGTCCTTCTCTTCCTCTAAGCAAACGAAAAAAAAGCGATGAACATTTAATTTGGAAACTGTTTGAACAGAAATAGCATACATATTAGTAGTGGTTATCAACCATTGATGTTTCGCGGACCCCTTGTAGAAAGGCGGAGATGGAGGACCCCGCTCGGGGTGAGGGGAATAGAAAGGTATAGGCTATCATGATATTAATTTAATAAATGGATATAACTAATTGCTAGTGTGAAGTAGACTTATCTCATTGACACACGCACGAGAGTACTCACCCAAAAATTGGAACGTTTCTTAACGACGTGAAGAAAGACAACTAATATTGTCGTGCTTGACTGATAAGACATGGCTTCGCGGACCCCTATAGATGCCTTCGCGACCCCCATTTGAGAAACACTGCAATATAGAAGTGGTGGCATTGTCCCAGGTCGAGAGACCCCAAAAAAACGTGACATTTCGGAATATGATCTGGCTGCGATAAATACTTGGTCTGTTTTATTGTCAGCTAGTAGCTTTTCATGACGATCTCGACGCACCGCTAAAATCCTTGGCAGAGAGAGTATGCCTGTAGCGTGGCACACACACACGCACGCACAAAATATATCAATGTACTTATTAATATAACCCCCCAAGAAAAAACGATTTTCGTGTAGTCAAGTGCGACGGGTCAAAGCGAGATATTTTTGAGAAAGGCTGTTTTGGAAAGGGCCAGGTGAAAAGGGCGAAACGAGAACGGACTCAAATGAGGAGGGTTGAAATGCGAAGGACGATACGGGAAAGGACCAAATGCGCCAGGTCCAAGGGAGAAGTTCTTTTTGAGAATGGTTGTTTTGAGAAGGGCCAAGTGAGAAGGGCGAAACGAGAACGGGCTCAAATGATAAACTCCCTCTAATAATAACCAGAATATTCTGCTTAAGCACTTCAGGCAAGTTTTTTTGTAATATTGCATTTACTGGTACTGTGAATTCCTTTTTTTAACCGAGGTATCGTTGGGTACAACTTTACTAGACACGCGAGCTAGTTAATATGACATTCTACAAACCGAGATGGAGGCTTCGAAGACATACGTTTCAATTGAGACGGATCTGTTTGTCCTTCTTTGTAGCCTCCGTCTCGGGTTGTAGAATGTTTTAGCGTTGTGTGCTGACACAAGATCCGAAATGTGTCCAGTTATTACTGAGAACTGATGCCAGTAAGCTGAATCGTTTTTTTTTTGTGTGTACAACCACACTTAGTCTTGATGCAAGGATCAGACTTGGAGGCTCATGGTGTGTGCACGGACTGTCCAAATTAAGGGCGTGTCTCGGCTTGAAAGTATACTATAGACGAGGTTTAGAATTTGTCCAGATTGGATTACTAACCGATAGAGAAGTTAAAGAAGGAGCCAGGAACTCCTTAGCTTCTGTTATACATCCTGCTCTAAGAAATCCCACCCATTATTTATGTTATCTTTTTTTTTCAGGTGACTTGTGGCAATGAACCCGCAGGAGGGGTCCCGGCAGTCGTCAAGAAAAGTTGCTCTGGTGCATCTGATGGCGCAGGGAACCCTCCAAGAGTTCTCGAAGTTCCAAAAGAAGTGGGAAGAAACTTCGGTGCTTGTTTAGATTAATCTTTCTTTTCTATTGTTAATATTACAGCTTGTTGTATAGGCCAAGATGGTTCTTTTCGAGATGTAGCATGTCAGCATAATTTTTGGTCACATTTTTTTTAGGAGACTGCTCACTTTGATATTTTTTTTTATGGCTGAGCTGCCCCCCAAAATATTTGCGGCATGAACTGTGTTTTTCTTTGTTGTGTATCTGCTCTAGTCATTTAAAAGAAAATAAATGTAAATATTTTTGAAGCAGCAAACTGTTCAGTCTTCTTTGCAATGGGTCCGTTGCTATGGGTTGGAACCAAAAGGACCAAGCGTGAACTTAGTTTGATAACGATTTTTTTACAAATGTTTATCTGCCTTTATCCCCGTCACTACATGTACAATGCTCTCTAAACTTGACGTAGCATATGAACACTTTCTCATGGCATTCCTGGCTGCTCTATTGAGTATATATGTCACAGATTCATTGTTCTGTTTTCAGGATAGTGCTCGCATTATATACGACAGTTCAAATTTTCCATACATACAAGTTTGGGGAACATTTGCGCATTGCAGGTAATTTTATGTTGCAAAGACGTGCATCAAGTTGCGCCTGCAAACTGCCAGGACATCCCTGTTTTGCATGTCGCTTATCAACTTTTTGAAGAAGGAGCTTGGCATGTGACATACAAAGCCCGGATGTACTCATGAATAGCGGCAGTAACATAAAATGGGGCGAGTACTATCACAAACAAGACTGAACTTTTTCCGTACGTACAAGAAATGTAACCTGTGTCGTTTTGGACGCATTGGAACATGTAATGTACTTCGTAAAAATGGTACATGTTCTGGCATGGCTTGCAACAGAACATGGCTGCTGTGTGCCACGATGGTACATTTCCTGTAGCATACAGTACTTGTTCCGTGATGATGGTGTATGGAACTTGTTGTGGCTGCCCATACCGCAACAACATGTCCCGTACTAAAGAAGTATGGAACATGTTCTGTAGTCCGGTAATACAGTACATGTTGTGGCAACAAGGTTAGCATGTATGTGTTTCATATTTTGACAGGAGTTTTTCTAACAGTGTAGTAATAGTCAGAGCGGGGTAGTAACTGCTGCAGTTACTAGCTTTTTACTAGCTTTTTTCTAGGAGTGTAATGGGTTCTCGGGCGTTTTGTTTTCATTGTCGCCGATTTGCCTCAAAATTAGTTAAGCACACGAACAGACGCTGTAAAACTCTATCCCACATATTTTTGTCAAGATAACTTTTCTTTGCCAAAGTTACACATTTTTTATGAAGGTTGGTCTTCTCTGTTTTTATCTACACATTTATTTGAGTATCCACTGGCAACACTAAAACGTTATGCCAGTGGCGAGGACAAGTTCACTGCTCAAACTTGTTCTCAACTAATTGCAAGAAATTTGGTTGTAAAAAATGAATGCCGTGAAACCTCCTTCCAGAACTTGCTCTGCAGCACGAAAAAAATATATACATAGGACATGCCCTGTTTTTCTAGACTGCTTGCTCATTCTGCAGGTCTGCCTGCCATAGATTTCGTGCTACTGGAGAGCAGGCAAATTCGATTGTTGGTTTTGCCATTTTTTTAGCAGTTCTTTTTTGTAAATTTAGAGATTTTCCTAAAAAGCAAGCCGGGAAGAACATTTAGTTTGATTAGGTAGCTGGAAATGAGATGATTGAGTACCCTTTAGTCACTAAAATAGATACTGTGTGCCACTGGTAGTGCCAAGTCGAGATCGGCGCTTTTTTGACATTCTGCTTAGAGTAGTATCCATTTTTATTGGTTAGCCCTCTTGGTGCGCCAACTAAAATCTTTCTATGCAGACACCTGCCCTCTGCTGGCAAACTATACCCTCATGCTCAGTGAGTGTATGAACTGGAGTTGTATCCCCACTCGATACTCGTTGAGCATGACGGTAGAAACACCTTTCTATTGCAGTAGTAGTGTTTTATAGTCTTTACAGTTGAATGTGAATATGTAAACATTTTCGACGGACATCCGTCTGGTTAGGAATGATTAATAAATCTTCAACTTAGAAACTCTAACCAAGCTTTATTAAAAAGCAAAAATCCCGACGTTTCGGAACCAACTCGGTCCCTTGGTCACGGGTGACTGTTTTTGTCCCGCGGAACGGCCTGCCCACGAAGCCGAACACCCCCGGGTGTTTTCCGGATTATCCCTCTTAACCCCGAAACGTAGCTGCTGGGAAGGGTCCCCGTCGACCGGTTTATGTTGCCACGTGTGCATTGAATGTGCCACGACTCCAACAGGAGGCGCCTCCGCCAGTTTTTCTCCGTTCCGAGGATGGAGCTGTTGTCAAGGTCGATGGAGTGGTTCGTCTTCTCGACGTGTTCGGCCAGCGCGCTTCCCTCCATTAAGAGGGATAATCCGGAAAACACCCGGGGGTGTTCGGCTTCGTGGGCAGGCCGTTCCGCGGGACAAAAACAGTCACCCGTGACCAAGGGACCGAGTTGGTTCCGAAACGTCGGGATTTTTGCTTTTTAATAAAGCTTGGTTAGAGTTTCTAAGTTGAAGATTTATTAATGTGAATATTCGACAGAAATCTCTGTTTGGCGCAAAAGAGGGTTAAACGAACGCGTTTAATCATTTGCCTTAATTAGGTACCCATCATTTCAAGGCCTACATGGCCTTGTCCTCAGGGAAGACTATGGCTGTGGCAGTGAAGGAGGAGTTTTCTTTATATGTACAAGTACAAAGTATAAAAATAAAAGGATTTATGTGCTGATCACTCAAAAATATGCTATTCATTGTAATGTATCTCTGCCAAGTACTTGAGTGTGATTTGTTTTTATTTTCAGCTACCTGGGTGACCTCAAGATCTGGAGATCCTAGTGGCCAGAAGATTGGACTCAATTTTCTTCTGTGGTCAGGCCAGGACCATTGGGGAGGTAATCCCAGCAACAAGAGCATCGCAGCACCTCCCTGCCAATGGCTTTTGATTAGCGTCGTGAGAGGGGAGTCCTCGTGCCACCAGGTGTTAGGTGTGCCACACAAAATAAGCATTCTTCTTACCTATTTCTTAAGTGAAACAGCAAAAGCACTACTAAGTCTAAAATGCAAAAGACATATTCAAATCTTGGGTTGGGTGGAGTTGCAATTACAAGAAGGAGTTGCAGACATGATTAACATGTGAACCATGTGAAGCCCGTATATGTAGGTTTGACGGTGTCACACGAATAACTTCCCGAAGATGGCATCACACCTGCTATACCCAAGCGAATTCTTAAAATAATCATTGTGTTACGTTGGTGTCATCAATCTTATGTACCTATCGCGCCCAGCAGTCGGGGGATGTGAAGTATAAAAAAACAGGAACTTGCACATTGTCAGCTCTGCAAAGATTTATATAGTAAACAGAGCATAGCACATTCAACTTAGGAAAGCAATTCAGTGCAGGCCTAGTGTAAAGGCTCACAGATGTGTAATTGCTCTACATAATAAAGTGAAAACTGATTAATTTGTGGCACACTACAAGCTTTCTATTAGTGTTAAAAAGTGTTATGGTGTTCTAAACAGCTCGCGCCAAGCATTTTTTTTAAATACATAGGTTCATGGAAATTATTATGTGGATGTTTGTAGACAGTCATGGTGAGACCAATCTTTAATGTCAAGTGTTCCACTTATTCAGAATTGGTTGAGCCTGTAAATCATGTAGGTCGCAAATTAAATTTTAGGCTATGCAATGAGCACAATCATCCGTAATGACTAGCTCTGCCTAGGGGAACTTTATACATTTACTACAGCAATATGGTTTCGCAAAACTAAGCATATCTTTTATTGAACTCCTGCCCTAACCTCGTCTCTAGAAAGTTTTCATATTCTTTACGATGCTGAGATAAGATTCTGGAAATAGTTTTTCTAGAACTACCGTAGATATTTCCAGTTCATCAACTTTCTCGCAGAGCATTCGAGAGAGCCATACCTTGTATTGTACGGAGAGAACTCACCGAATGACGCGGCTGACAGTTTGTTTAAATCTATAAGAAACAGTCGGCACTGTAACAGTACTAATGACACGCCACTTGGTTAGGCCGTGCTCATTGTCGCAGATCAAACTGCTTTTTCCGTCTACATTAATTTTCGGTAGACTCATTCACCGAACTCCCTCCTCAGACTGCAGCGCTTGGTTCTCCGAAGTAATTTGCATGAATATAAATGCAATACGTTTCTTTCAGTGTGCGTCTAACAAATATTCTTCATATTGAATGTGCTAACTGTATTCATGACCATATCCATAATGGTATCCTCATTCTACCTAATAATTTTTATTTCGACATTTGAGTTTTCGACAGTACTTTTCTTCACATCTGTGCTTGTTGAGCCGTACTCAAGCCCATACATCTTGTCTTTCACTATTACATCAATATATAGAAGTGTTGATACCGAGTGAGAATTCAAGCTACCGAATCTGTTATGTGAGTTAAGGACCAAGAAAAATATCTATAGACGAAATTTTGTTAAAGAGGGTTGTATGGGTATCAGAATAGCATTCCCCCATGCCATGTTAAAAAATGCAAACTCTTTGACGTAGGCAAGGATGACAGTGCTGCGCCATTTCTGATATGTCAAAAAAGATCAGTGATATACAGTGTTCCTTACGAATATTTCAACTGTCAAATTCAAAGCTAAAAGTTTTATTCAAGAACGTTCCTCACTACAAATGTATTTAGAGATCTGAGCCACCGACTCATGCAAGACGATGTGCAAACATTCATTTTCATGTGCATTATGGTTTACAAGGTCTAGTCTGCACCGATTTATTGCATTCATGTTGAAACTGGGAGGGGTTCTCTGGGTATGAATAAAGAGATAAACATTTCTTGAAATAAAAATATTTGAGAACGGACAAAAGGAATGATATTAAAGCGGTATCTTAGATTCACTTTTCTTTGTCTTATCTTTAATTATCACTTTGTTCCATGTGAGGCATTTAGTTTCTTAGGGCGCAGCTCTAAGAAACTAAATGCCCCGCTAAACTTGGGCAGGAAATTGAATTAATGTAGAGGTCATTTTTCTATTGAAAATCACTCTGAGTGGTCTTCAGGAATTCTTTAAAGGGTGTGAAGGGGACTTCAGGAATTCTTGTGATATTTGAAGGGGGCACTGATATTTCCTGGTGGGTTCGTTGGCCCCGTCAGTGGCTCTCCTGAAATGTCTGAAGTGCCCTTTACCATGCCTTGAAATGTCTGAAAGCCCGTCAAGAACTTTTCTAATGGGGTCGGGAAAGCTTTCAGGCTTCTTGAGATGTCTGTGGGGCCACGGCCTAGGAGGAGAAAACACATTTCGCGGAATTAGAACCTAGCTACGCATTGTTCGCAAAGGGGAAAAAAGAAGTATTTGGAGAATGTCGATCCCTTGTGTGTAGGGTAGGTTTTTTATTACTGCTCTTCTATCAAACACGACTGGGCTCCTCGACCCGTCTGTCACTGGCCGGGTGTTCGGTCGCGAATGGGGCTACGGGTTTGATCGCCCCATGTGGAGAATTGACAAGGCGCGGGCCGAGTGTTTTTGGCCTAGCGGCGTTTTGAGGCAAACAAGCTTGGCTTGTTGCACTAATAATAATAAAAAAAGGGCAAGCCGAGAGCAGCGCGTTGCCCAAAACAGGGACGCTGGGGAGGCCGCGAGCGCGAAGCGGCAGCGACTCGTCCGGGGAAGCGGTTTCCCCGTGGGGGACGGTCCCAAAAAAGGAAAATAAATAAATAAACAAAACCATTTTGCTATTCACTAGAGTAGGAATCCTCTCTTTTTCATCGTCGACAAAAACATGAACAGGCAACTTAAATCTCGCCCCCCCCCTCTTTTACAAGGCCTACACACACACACTGCGCTTCTCTCCGCCCGGCAATGGGGAGAGGGTGCAGAACCGCCAGGGCCAGACAGCACGCTTCTCCAATAGTCGGCGGGAGAGAGTGGTGTGAGGAAGCCGAGGAAGTCAGGAGGCCGCTATAGTCATTTTCTTTCCGCTCGTGGGCGGTTTGTTTCTCACCGGCGTGGAGATCTGGAACGGTCCGGTTTCCTCCACCCAGAAAGGTAACCACTGCTTTAGGGCTCGCCCCTTGGTCTGTTTTAATCCGTGCCGTTTCTTCCTTGGTGCCGCAGGAGAACCCTAGTTCGGCGTTGGCCGCCTTCAGCACCGCTCGAGCGCCATCGTGTTCAGCGCATTCAAGGAGATGGTGGCCGGTGTCGGCCTACTCGCAGCAAGCCTGGCATTCGAGATCAGCGTTCCACCGTATGTAGTGCCTGCTCACCGGGATCATGGCACTGTGGGTCCTGAGACGGCGGATGACGGCCGCTGTTCCGCCTTGTTCCTTGCGCCTCTTCGTCCGACCGGCTTCAGAAGCATCCAGCGAGCGAAAAATACGCCGAAGACGCCGCCCCGATGACATCATGGACGAAACCGTGACTGTGCTCGGGATTTCTCAACGGTGGCGGGATCTGCTTGCGAGTTCGTGGTTTTTGCTAAACATGCTCATTGAGACTGTATCTTTACGTGAGGTGAACCTGCTCGGTTTTATTAACTGAACTACCGTACATCACGAATTTACCCAACGGCATTGTGAGTACTTTGAAAGATATGTTTCGTTGTGATAAAGAAGTCAGTTGTTCCTATTTGATATCATCTCTTTCGTCGACAGATGGTTGCGCCCGGGTTTGAACAAGCGTTGGTTTTTATCGCCTTTTTGAGTTTTAATACGCATGTAAAACTCAATGTCCGCAATAAATTTTCAATAACGTTTTGAACTGAATTTTTGTCTATGGTTTACAGTCATTTCGGCGTCTAAAGGGTTGATGGGCTAAGGGGTTTGGGTTGAAGGGCTGTGGGGCTGGAGGGTTTTTTCTGAGGGGTATACCTGAAGGGTATTTTTGAAGGGTTTTGAAGGCCTGTGAGGTTCCATAATCCTTCAAGGCTGATGGCCCTTTAGAATTATATTCAATAGGGCTGACATTAATTTTTTCAGCTAAATCTAGTGGAGAAACTGTATTTGTTTCTGGCTGACGTGACACAAAGTCATGTGACGTAATTTTCCCTATTACATTTAGTGGGAAAACTGAATTGGTGTTGAGGTCAACTGACATCAATTTCCCTGCTAAATTTAGTGAGAAAATTTTCCTGCTAAATTTAGTGAAAAATTTTCCCCATAATTGGGAGGGAGCAGAAGACAAGAAGGGGAGGAAGAGGAGTGGCATACCCTCCCATCCTCATCAGCAAGAGCTGCGCTTTAATTTCGCATTACAGAGAATTATAAACGTCTTTCATTTTTCATCTCATGTTTATTCAATTTTTATGTCGCAGGTGCGCTCGGAGCACAAATCTGGGTTGTCCTGATCCTCTACGCACAAGTTAGGAACTCCTGAGCGGCAAGAGCTGGAGTTTGGTCTGACAGCTCAAGAGGCAGCTTTGTTCAGTATTGAATTTATAATTATCACCTTTTGAGCAAAGTTCAGCTTTGCTGCATGTAATTCTTCTAGAAATAAATACTGGCTACTAAATTTAACACGTCACTACATTTCGCCACTGCTATGAGTGCTCGTCGAGGACCTCGGGCACGAGCTTATTTGTGTGCAAACATCATGCTAGTTTCAAACCAATTGCTGATGTAGAGACTCGCTGACATCCAGCATTCCAGTGGAACGCTGGACGTCTGCGAGTCTCTCCCGAAGGATGCTAGCGGGGAAGGAACCATACAGTCGTATCGTATTAGGGGACTTGCTATAGGGTGTTCTTTGTATGCTCTACAGATTTGTTAAAAAAAAAAGCCGTAAAAACTACACTTACGCGGTCTGTGCACGTGACTTATATGGCCGGGGGGGGGGGGGCATGGTATGAAGGGCTAATTGTAATGATGAGTCAGCTTATTAAAAGGAAGTGAATGACTTCTTTCAGAAAACTAGATGGAGGTTGATACTAGTTTAGTTTTATCTCGTGAATCTTAATATCACGTTCGTTTTCCCCAAAGATATAACTAAACGTAAGAAGACACAAAAAATATCCGACCCAGTAGTGACGTCGTAAAGGGATCTTTCAGCTGCCAAGCATGTGTCGCTTGAGGGCCGCGCGTCCAATCGCAAACTTTCTAGGTTTTTTCTCCCGCACTGGCAGCAGTCGTGACGTCTTTTTTCCTCCTTTTTAGAAATAGCGTGTGCGTGCATAGCTTTGATTGGCGCTGAAGATGCGTGAGCGGAGATTTCGAAAGCTCATTTTGTGACGTCACTCTCTGGGATAATTTAAAAATGATTCTATCTAGGCTCGATTCACCAAATTACCAAATAATTTTGACATTTGAGATTCTGGAGGTCAAAAGAAGAATACTTAAAAGTGTTTCCCCAAATCCAAAACCGCTTCAGCCTCTCTTTAAGTATATATATGTTCGTGAAATTTTTATTCAGTGAAAATAGACCCATGGTTCCAATTAGAAACTTGCTAAGCATCTTTGAAAAAAACACTAAATCAAAACGTTTTCTGAAGATATAAGACAGGAGCAGCATTTTACTGCGCTTAAAAAAAAATCTCAATTTGGATGCGTTGCCAGATTTCGGTTTCTTATCAAGGTGTATCTTTGTGCCCGGAATCCTGCTGCGCGGTGGCCGCAGCGAAAATCCATCCCCTCGCCTCCCTCGTAGAATTGAGCAAGCAGGGTGTACGTTTGTTGCGCGTCTCAGCGCCTGGGGAACAGGACCGTGGCGCAGAGATGCGCTCCGATAAGAAACCGAACCCTAGAAACGCATCCAAATGAAGCGTTTTTAAAGAACACGTAAAATGCTACCCCTGCGTTATATCTTTCTGAAAAGAGTTGATTTAGTGGTTTTCAATGACTCTCAGCAAGTTTCTAATTGAAACCCTGTGTTCATTTTTAATAATTAAAAAGTTAATCAACAAAGTGTATCTAATTATCCGACTGATCGTTACGATTAGGCCCCTATATGCGTACCCCTGGCCGTATAACTAACCGGCATAAACCACAGAAGTGTAGCTTTCACGAACTTTTAAACGATTATGTAAAGCTTAAAAAAATCGCCCTGTATAACAGTGACAAGGCGATACCAGCATGGTTGAGCCAATGGCTCCACCATGCTGGTATCGCAGTTTTGCCTTTATAGGATGTCCCATTATTACGGGCCTTAAAACCCTTACAAAAATGAGCAACAAGTTTTAATTGAGCTTCTAATGTTTTTTATAGAGTCAAATGAAACTCAAAAGAAACTTAACGTTAAATGAGTTTTATCATGAAAAAACTAATATCTATTATTTTGAATTTACTCATTACACATTCAAATGAGTGTTATCATTACACGCTCAGTATCTATTATTTTGAATTTACTCATTACAAATTTAAGTGAGGTTTATCGTTACCCAATCAATATCAATTCTTTTGAGTTTACTCATTACACATTCAAATGAGTGTTATCACTAAGAACACAATATCTACTATTTGAGCTTACTCATTACAAATGGCAATGAGTTCTATAGTTACCGACTCAGTATCCATTCTTTTGAGTTTACCCATTACAAATTCCCACGAGTTTTATCGTTACCCAGTCAATGTCCATTCTTTTTGAGTTTATAAATGTACCGATTGCTCATGCAAATGAGTATTATCACTAACAATGCAATATCCGTTCTTTTGCGTTTGTCCATAGACACTCGAGTGAGTTCTACTATAAGGCACCCAATAGACATCAGCTGATGGCCATATGACACCCAGCGATAGGCAGCATCGGCTCGCAAACTTCCCCTCGCGCGCAAACCACTAAAATATAAAATATATCCTGCCACGAACCCGCCCCCTCCTCCATTCGCATTTGGCTAGACCACAAGGCTTACCATCTCAGTGCATAAGGCAGTAACATATTGAAATTGACTCTGAAATTTAGTTTCTCGGCTGATACAAATAATTAACAGTTAACAAATTTAAAACCATTGGGAAAAAGAAAAGAAACAAGTCAGCAGTTGTTTTGCGACATTCCGCTAGATCAGTCACGACGCCCCAAGGGTTCTTGCCTCACAGTTTGGGAAGCACCTGCTGGTTAATATTACAAACAGCGGTGCAGACTTGCCATTTTACGGGGGGGGGGGGGGGGGGGGGCAGGCTGAGAAGTTCTCCGGGGGGGGGGGGGGGGGTGTTTTCCCGCGCAATTTTGTTTTGTACCGGCAATTATCAGTAGTTTATTTTAAAGGGTACATTTTACAGCGTATGTATATCGCCATCAGTCCGTCGCTCTGTGTCAATAGAGAGTTTTAGGGAACCGGAACAAAATACGATCGATAAACAAAAACGATCGATACCTTGGATCGGGCGTGTGGACCGATCGTGCGCCCTGAAACGGCTTTGGGGGAACCGTATTTGCAGACAATTGCAGACGATCGGTACAGGTCGCGCCCCCTGGCAACGGAAACCTGCATCCGCCTCATCCAGAAAAGACAAATTTGCGTGTGTTTGTACAAATCGCAGAAACTCAAGTAAATAAATATCGCACCCTAATTATATAGAGAACCAAAAATATAGTATACCTACTTATAGTTCGTCTCGTTTTTTTACTGGAATGAATGCGCTTCCGTAATACAAAAACCTGGCGCACCACTGCGTGTCGCCCCTGGCACAGCGAAGTTCTAAAATGTTCGTCTGTTAAGAAGCAGACGAGCTTTCCGGCAACAATGGCGCTCGATCTTTTTGACCATGACTTGGAGTTGGCTGTATTCAGCGAAAGAAAATTAGAAAAAGTGATTTTGTACGACTGTCTGCGCACTAAGTGTGGCGTGAGTCTCTTTTGAACTTCCCGCTTTCTATAAGCGAGGCACGCACGCGCGTGCCGTGGGGCCCGTGACTTGTGCAGGGGCACGAGGGAATAAACATTCTTTTTGGTGTGCCGTGACACGAAGTTAGTCGCATTTCTTTCGGGTGCCACCAAGCACCGATACACTAAGAGAAGCCGCTTGTTGGCGGCAAGGCATAGGACGTTCAACTTGGCGTAGCTTTTGAGTAAACAAAAAAGTTGTGATACCAGGAATGATGTGCGGATACCACGAATGATGTGCCAGCGTATTTTGGGTTTTTTTTCTTTCAGTTTACCAGATTTATATACTTGGGGAATAAAATAATGCCTCGATCGTACATGATAACTTGTCTTCTAATAAATCATGCGTTCTCAGCGGGCAAGCTTCGGTGTTTTACATCAACCAAATATGATGTTTACACCAAACACGTCCTGATAAGCTGAAGCGTTGCCGAAAGCAAACTCGATTTGGCACAAGAACACGCTCGCGCGCGCTTATCATCAACATTCGAAGTCGTCTGCTAGCGATCCTGTCTCTTTCCCTCGAGGCCCAATGCAGGATCGAGTATTAAGAAAGCTATCGTCAAATAAAACTGGAAATATCAAATCTCGAAGAAAATACAAAAATAACCAAAATATACTCACTTCCTCAAGTTGATGCGGCCATTTTTCTTGTACAAAGCTAATTCAATTCAATTTTCAATTTCATTCAATTTTTATTTTAAGATCAAGTCATACAAAATAAAGAGCTGGCCCACAAAAGCAGCATTCTGCTTGTATGTGGGGTCAGGCGACCAACTACAATACATGTTGAAAAAAAAAAAGAAGAAGAAAACACTCCGCAGCACAAAAAAAAAATAACGAAAGGAACACAAAATTAGGAGCACAAATAAATACAAAAAGGAACACTTTAGAGCATGAAATATAGGTGTTTATAGCCAAGTCTACTCACGCAACCATGAAATAAAAGTACGAAACATCTCCAACGGTTAGGCTACGATATCTACAGCTCAAATGCTTGACACCAATTCCTTAGTTTCCTTTTTAGTACCCTAGTGGATTCTATATTCATAAGGGACTCTGGGAGTTTGTTAAATAAGTAAGGAATGTAATGATTTCTGTTTTTCTTTCCATACAGTGTGAATATTTTTGGAATGACGTATCTTTCAGTACGTCTCAAATCTCTATTTTTATTTACGAGGAGGTCAATCCGTTCCTTCGCTCCTCGTAACGAGAAGTTTTTTCAACGCTGCGTCATTCCAAAGTGCTAGAGCGAAAAAAGAGTAGCGCCTAGCACCTCCCGAAGTAGAAAGATGTTGTCTACTGCTGTAAACCGCTTGCGAGGAGGAGGCGGAGGGACGGTGGTAGATGCGGCGCTCATGCTGCTCTCTTACGGTGCAGATAGCAGACGATCACGGTCGTACGCCCGAGTACCGATCGTTGCGCCGTGCACGGTAGGACCACGAAGAAAATATAAAGGAAAACCTGTAACTTTACTGCTGTACACCTATTAAAACTATCACCCAATATTCAAAGGGCTCGTTTTATAGGATATATGTGATTAGCATTTGTACAGAAATTTTTAATTCATGCAACGTTTTTAAACTAAAAAGTATCCAGAGCCTTGATGCAGAAGGCTGTTGCTCACTTTGTTGCCACTACAAATAATCCTCAGTCATAACAGCAGCTGTAAAAAACGGGTGATAAGTGCTCAACATGCACATCCAATGTTTGTATAAAAAAGAACAAAAAGAAAACTTATAATATGTAAAAAAAAAAAAAAAAAAAAGGTGTATGCGCCAGCGGGATTCGAACTCTCCACTACCGGTCCTCTACGAGCTCCAAAAATTGGTGCTCCAATCCACTAAACTACCGAGCTTTTTTTTTTTTTTTTTTTTTTTTTTTTTTTTTTTAGTTTATTTTCGGTTAAGACAAAATGAAAAAGCACACAGTCATTCACATACGTACAGTTTGTTCAAGAGCGAATCAGCACTTAGCGGCGGTTGCCAGCACATTAAAACCTTTTTAAACATACCAACTCATCCAGTATTGGCAACCATTCAGGGGGTTCAGGGAGTGCACGGTATACCTCGCGAATATATGCCACACTTTCAATGAAATTTTCTCTTACAGTTTTGGTATTAACATCAGCATTATTAACACTCATTCTTGTCCTCCAGAGACTGTGGAGGCCGAGGAGCATGAACATATCGTAAGGGACTCCCCCCTCGTTTTCCAGGGGCAAAAAGCGGATGCCGTGCGCAGTTATAGGTAGATCTTTTTTCAGTGTGCGCTGAAGAATGTCCCAATGAAACACGGCGTCCCAACACTCAATAAATGCGTGCTCTATCGTCTCGGGTTTTTTGCAGAGTATACAATTCACTGACCACGGTACAAATATACCTTTCTGTTCCAGCCACGCCTTTAGAGGGAGTACGCCGCAGTGCAATTTAAAGAAAAAAGATTTTACCCAAGATTTGATTGGCATTTTCTTTACCCTTTTAAGCACATCTAGCCCTGGACGTTCACAGTATAATGACCTATAGAGAGGTATTGGCAACAGTACATCTATTAAATCTTTATACAATCGTTTTCGGGTAACTGAACTAAGATACTCTAAGGAAAAGCGCACCTTGAGTATTCTGAAAGAAAGCACAACTTCACGCAAATAACCTTGTACACTGGATCGCATTTGACTACTAGATGACACCACAAACTCAGGGAGTGCATACTGCAGTCGCACTTGCATAACAGTACGCAAAAATGAATCTTTCTGATCGCGTAAAAACATGAACCGAGACACAATTTGTCTTAGAAACAAATGGGACAATCCTAGACCACCATTACCAACAGATCGGAACAAATTGGTACGAGCAGAATGCTCCCAGCTCGAATTCCAGATGAAAACAGCGAAAACTCTGTGCAGTCTTTGCACGTTGAGGCGCGGCATACACAGCACTTGCAAGATGTACCAAATTTTCGCGGTTAAAAATAAATTACAAACGGTAGCGCGTGCAAACATGGAGAAGTCCCTACCCCTCCAGCTCTCCGCTTTAGTCTTAACCTTCTCCGTCTCTTCACTCCATAATTGCTTGCTATCGCGGTAGTGCTGGAGTGGCACCCCGAGGTACTTCGCAGGTAAATTTGTCCACTGAAGATTCACAAAGTTACCGGGTGCGGTAGCCCAATTACCGTGCCAGAGACCTACGCTTTTGCCCCAGTTGATAGCACTACCTGTTTTCTTACAGAAGGAGGAAGCAGTGCTGATTACCTCACGAACGCTGTCTTGGTCTACACAAAAAACAGCAACGTCGTCTGCATAAGAAAGCACTTTTACTTCGCAAGAGTGTAACCTAAAACCATGTATACTATCATTGTTAATCAGTTTTAAACAAAATGGTTCCAAGTAAATTGCAAACAGCAAGGGAGACAGTGGACATCCCTGTCTTACAGAAGATCGAACCTGCACACTTTCACTGACGTTCTTATTTACAATGATGGACATCGAATAGTTTGCGTACACCATTTTTAAACCGTCTAATATCACAGACCATACATTAGCATGCTCCAAATTAAGAAAAAAAACCTCATGCGACACACGATCGAATGCTTTCTCCAGGTCTAGCTGCAACATAGCAACTCGTCTGTCAGAGGCATCACAATATTCTAGAATGCTCCTTACAATATGTATGTTAGTTAAAATGGTGCGGCCTTTAATACCGCAGGTCTGATGCGGTCCCACAAGGTGTTTTATAACATTTTGCAAACGTCTAGCCAGGACTTTTGTGTAAATTTTGTAGTCGACATTAGTCAGACTTATTGGCCTATAAGAGGGAACAGACAATAGTTTTACAGGGTCATCGACCTTAGGAATGAGGACAACATGGCTTTTCAAAAAGGATGGCGGTAACTTATTTATGGAATACGCTTCTGTGACTACCTCGTACAAAGCGTCCGCTGCCTCCCTCTTAAATGTCTTATAAAATTCGGCACTGAGACCATCCGGCCCGGGCGTTTTTCCGGCAGTTAATTCGTCTATGGCATCTTCAAGCTCGCGGACGCTGATCGGCGATTCTAAACTTTCTCGAACATTCTCTTCAAGAGTGGGCATAAGCGACAAAAACTCGGTGTCAAAACCGTTATCTCTTGCTAGGCTGTGACCCATCAAATCGTTAAAATATTCAACGAACGCTCGCTCGATCGTTTTCTTATCGCGAGTTATCGTATTTCCGTAGCAAATTTCTTTTATTTCGTTTCGCTGCGCATACCTTTTCTCGTCGCTCAGTGCTCGCTTCGAAGGTCTTTCGCCCAACCATAGCCTCTGGGACCGCGCACGTACAATAGCCCCTCTGTATCTTTCACAGTCGATCACTTCAAGTTGCTTCTTGATATCCCTTATCTCTTGTACAAACTCACCCGGTTTCGCGCTTTCTTCGATCAAAAAGAAATTCAATTGGCGTCGTAGCTCTTTTTCCTTCTTCTGTTTTTGATAGTTAAGGCTGGTGCTCCTTTCAATTGCGTTAATTTTTACCTCTTCTTTGAAAAGTTCCCACCTAGCACCCCACATTGTCCTCTCGTCTTCGAAAAATTTCCTAAATAAATCATCTACGTTAGATTTAAAAACTTCATCCTTCATGAGGCTAATGTTCATTTTCCAAAGCGACCATTCCCATCTTGCCTTTTTTAATTTTTTACCGAGGGTGAACATAACTAACGCATGATCGCTGAAAGAAACAGGTTGAACGGAGTAGTTGTCGCACAGCGGGACAAGACTAAGCGAAACGTAAGCCCTGTCCAGTCGAGCTTGACTAAGGCCCTGAAAGTGCGTGAAATGAACGCTACTTTTGGCGGTGACGTTTGCGACGTCCTCTAACGCATTTTCAGCGACAATGTCATTCAAATAAAGAGCACTTGAGTCGCGAACCCGGGTTGCATTAGCACGATCCTCTGGTGCGCAGACGCAATTGAAGTCTCCGAGAAAAGTAAGAACTCTTTCACTCCTAAGGAACTCACTCAGTCCCTCAAAAGTTTGTCTACGTTCACGCTCGTTAGTCGGAGCATAAACACAAATAACGCGCCAGTCTATACCTGAAAAAGAAAAATCGCAGAACACAAAACGGCCAGACGCACACGAAGCCATGGCCGTCTCAACGACGCCTAGAGACCGGCGGAAAAACAAACAGCAACCGCCGGAAGTTCGAACAGCGTGTGAGACACAAACATTGAAAAGAGTTCGAAACGGTTGCACCATGCGGTCCGTCTGCTCTAGGCTTTCGACCTTCGTTTCCTGCACGGCCACGATGTCTATCTCGTTCTCGGCTAATAGTCGGTTAAGTTGATATTGCCGGCGTCTCGCCGCAAGCCCACGGACGTTGATCGTGGCGACACGTAAAGGAGCTTCTAACGACACCGCCATTCAGAGGGAGAGGGACCCCATGGTGCTTACCTCGGGTCGTGCGTCCATCTGTTCCGCCAAGCGCGATGTTGGCTACTGCACTTTGCTTGCACAGACTCCGAGGCCTCCGTCAAACTCCGGCGCATGCTATCACGGGGGTGGCTTGGCTGTTTCTTGTCGTCCACAGTTGCATTCGCGTTGACTGTAGACCGCCGCATCCAGAGAGGGCCCGCCTTTGACGGAGGCTCTTCCTGCTCCGAATCCTTGGGGCCTGCGACGTTTTCCTCCCGCGTCCTTTTTGCCGTTTTCTCTGCGTCGTCCATGGGGACGTCGACTGCCGGCTGCCCGTTGACTTCATTGGAGTTGATGCCCTCCCCACCGGACGGTGGAGGCGCTTCCGTCGCCACCATATCCTGCTGCCCAGCGTGCTCCGTCTCGCCAGCACTTGGCGACGCATCCCTCGTGTTCGTCTCCGCCACGTTCTCCGCCGCGGGGAGAGCGTTCGCTACAGGGCTTCTTTTGTCTGTAGAGCCCGCGGCAGCCTCCTCGGCGTCGTCTTCGTCCATAAGGAGCTCGGATTTCTCCAGGCCCCCCACAGGCGCAGCAGCCGCCGCATACGTTCGGACGCAGTGAGCGCCCTCGTGGCCGAAACGACGGCAGACGTTGCATCGTGGGACGCGACACTCCTTGCGGATGTGCCCCGTCTGCTGGCACCGAAGACAAAGCGGAGCTCTTCCAGGCACGACGACGAGAGCTAGCTCTCCGCCCACCCGCAACTGGTGTGGGATGTCGTCGCAGGTGATGCCCGCCTTCAGCCGAAGTACCGCCGTGCGCGTCATGGTGCCGACGCTCTGGCAGCCGTCGACACGCCACTTTTCTCTGGCCACTTCGATGACCTTGCCGTACGGCGCCAGGGCCTCTCTAACATCACCGTCGGCGACGCTAAAGAGCAGCCAATGAAGTTTGACGCGAACGTCCTGGTGGCTGGGGTCGATAACGATGCATCGGCGACCTTTAGCTGTGAGCTCCGGCGTTGCCAGCATTTTCTTTTTGCCTTCGTCGTTCTTAAACGTTACTGCCCACACGTGATTCATCTGGTAAGCCCCGAGGGCCAAGACCTCGGGAAGCAAAGCCAGACGAATCAACGCGTCGCGAAAGTCCTCGACGCGGTACGGCCGCCCCTTCACGTCCGCATGAAGAAAAACGGTGTTTAAGACCACTGACCCTGTTGGCAAAGGAGGCAGGATGACGTTGTAGTCCTGGGTGTTGTCTTCAGCCCTGTTACCGCGGCCGGCGAAGGCCGCTGAAACCGCTCCACGGGAGCTCATGATGTCACGTTCGCTCGCCTCGGCGTTCGAAAATGGAATCACTGAGCTACCGAGCAGACGATTTCTGGGTACGCTAAACACCAATTTATTTCTATTAAAAAAGTCTTATTGCGTTTTGTTTTTCTTCTTTTTCTTCTTTGCTGACTGAAACTTTATGGACTTGCTATCACACATGGCGCTCCTGCCAGGCACTGCTACGATTTATTTTATTCATGTTTGGAGCCCCGGCACGCTCTCTCCGCCAGCGAAATAGCCGTTTTGCCAACCAAGCGAGACTGTCCATGTCGGCCATTGGTCGTGCCGGTCGTGCCTTACGGTTCCACCAGCGCATTACGGTAAGATCGCAGAAGACAAGCACATGCGCAGTTCGTACCGGAGGGCCCATCGTACCGTATCGGATGTGCAAAAACGGTTCCCTAAAACTCTCTATTGTCAATCACCGTGCAAGCGTAGCCGTGTGTTCATCGCCGGTACCACGGCGCATGCGCCGGCGAGCACAAATCTGAAAAACAAAATGCCAAGTGCCAGCTGCGAAGTCGTGGGGGCAGAACCCAGGTCCCTGTGCTTCTGAAGCAGTAATCCACGTAAACAGCGTCTCGGTAAAGATCATGGCCCCGCTCTGCCCCCCCCCCCCCCCCCCCCCCCCCGGATCTCACCAAGGGGGGCACGAGCCCCGATGCACCCCCCCCCCCCCCCCCGCCCCCCGTAGTCTACGCCTATGATTACGAATACAGAGTGCTGCTTAGAACATTTTTCAAAACATTTATAAGTAGCAACTGTTGACCTAATACCGCGCGAAACTTTTAACCAACACTCACGCAATCTCACAGAAACATAATCCCAAGTTTCCACAGAATAAAAACCAGTAAGAACAAGACGAAATACACACTAGGCTGAATAATTAACTCTGAGCTGTCATTTTGTTTTAATTCAGTACATATGAAAATAAAAGAGGAATAGGAATGCCAATAGGCACACCTTTTGGTTTTACAGGAGGTTGGACTGTTCCCATAGGGACTTTATCGGACCATTTGGAATTTTTATCAGTCAAACGAAATGTTTGGTTGGCAAAACAGGAATGTTTGGGCCAATTGTGCATGTATACTTGAGGAAAAGGTACCAATTAGACGTATGTTCGTCAGAACGATGTAAATGCTTATTGGACGCATCAATTGAGAATCGGATCAATGGGAAAAAGTTTTTGTGCTTCTGGAAAGTTGTTTTTGACGAAGCTGATATCGCCACGCTCGTCGGCGGGCGGCCGCGTGCGTGGCCGAGTGGTTACCGCGTTCGACTGCCGCGCGGAAAGTCTAGGTTCGATTCCTGTCAGTGGAATGCTCTTTTGTTTGTTCTTTCAACATTGCGTTCTCGTGAGTTCGAGAACATTCTCGTCTGGTTGAGTTCCGAATGCTCCAGTCGCCGAACATTCTAGGCCCATTGTTTCAGAAGCCAACGCGTGGTCGCATAACATGCAAGTACGATGGAAGTTGCGGCATGGCGAGCCAATCGAGCGTGACTACGTATCACCGGAGTGCGCTTTTACTGCAAAGAAGTATCGGGCTTTTCGCTGCGTCATGCTCCAATATGTGTGCGTTACGCTCGTATAGGTAGCGGATATCGAAGCCGTCGGAACGCAATGTGGGGCTTATCTTTTACCGTATGCCAAGTTACACCGACGATGGGTATAACCTTGGGCTCTCACTGTACTGGCGCCGCCTGGCTGTTACCGGCAGGCTATACTGTAACAAAGAAGTAAGCAGCAGCAAAAAAAAAAAAATCTTGACTCTGAAAAATCTGAGCTACTGTCCTCCCACAAAAACTAGGGGCCCATATTTAGGGCCAAGGTAATTCTTAACAATCAGACAACCAAAATCTGTTATCTATTAAGGGTTTTACAAATTCGTACTACAGAAGAAGATGCCGAAGGAAAAAAAAAGTCGTATCTTCGCTAGGCCGCTTTATCATGCAGTGTGGTCCAAGGCAGCACCGGGATATTGTGGGATATCGTCAAGGCGATGAGAAGTTGTCAGTCCAAACTCCTCGTTCCGTCACTCGGAGGAATGAAATCACACACAAACACGCAAACGTACTCGCCGAACGTGGAAAGTAACTGAATACCCTTGCGCCTATGCGTAGTGAGAGTATCAAGGCTTTTCAGAGTTTCTGATGTTCCGTGCAAGGAAAAGATTAATCTAATAACGAATTGCATCGGATGCCACCTCGACACGCAAAACAGAAAGCAAGACGGACTTCATCGTATCCGTTAACGGCCATCGAGACGAGTGTCTCGATGGAGGGAAATTTCACGAATTGAGGGAAACTTTGCCCAAAATAGGGAAATTGTAGGCGTGCGATGAAAGAGGGAGAACCGTAAAACGCCCTTCACGTCTGCGCTGCAGGCGCTCGCCCTCTGACCGGAGGCCCTATCCCCAAACGTTCATCGTCTCCTCAAGATCCTAGCGACTCTGCGAGGATGGCGGCAGCTGAGCGTTCGTTCTTTTCACTACGACGATTTGAAAACATACCTGAGAGCGTCCACTTTGAATGAGCGACTGCTTTGTCCAGTGCTTTTGATGTTCACCACTACATTGAAGTTCAAGCGGTGGACATCCTGAATATTCCTTGCCGTGAACGCAGGCGGCTGCATCTTAATATATAGGCGCTTGCATAAATGAAGTAGTCAAGAGAGCCTGTAACTTGCTTTCTTAAATAACTAATGACAGTTCCTTTTTTATTCGTGGTTCCTTTCTTATTCGTACCTTCAAATATCTATTTGAAAGCACGTAATTCTGATCAGTACACAAGGTGTGCGTCAGCGCAGTGCCACCCGTTGCTTGCAGTGTATTTGTTTTTACAATTCATTTAATATTCTTTACGTCACTGACATTGTTTTATGTTATCACCATGTGTGCGTTTTATTATGTCCACTTTAGTTTCATTGAACTATGGATTTCAGTAAAAATAGTTTGTTATACTTTGCCTTGAAATTGCCATCCTTTACAACACAAATGTTTCGAAATATCCCTTCTTTATATATCTGAGATCAAGTTCCGCATCCCATCAAATAGGCATGAATGAAGAAATTTGGAGTATTTTATTTATTTGAGCATTTTCTACCCCACAAACATTCCTCCCAAAAACAAACAAGTTGGAGATAGTCCGCGTTCTTCCTTTGCTCCGTGCCCCGTGCAAGACCAATTGCGTCAGCAGGGTAGCGAGGAGGCCCAATGCGGGCACCGAGGGGGGGGGGGGGGGGGGGGTAGCTTTGGCATTTGGGGAGGGAGGGGGGTTTCGAATTCCTCCCCCTCTCTTGCCTACGCCACTGGCTTCACGCAGGCGTCCATTTTTACGGTCCATTTTAGATCGAGCATAATGACTTCAGAGGCCGTATACTTTAGTTTAACCTTATAGGTCTAGACGCAGCCGACGCTACGAGCTGATGGTACGAATCACACAGCGTCTAAAGCGAACCGATATGGTGTTCGGCCTGGTTCGGCAGGTCTTCTATCATCGCCGAACCAATTATCAACAGAAAATGCTCAGTGACTTGCGCTTTCAACCCTAGTTGAATGGCCCATTAGCTCGTAGTGTCGGCTGCCTCTGAAAGCTGAGGCCTAGTATAGTAATATCGTCATCCTTGTCGTGACCTGACGCTCTAGCAAGGAGGAGAGGGAAAGGATCGGACTACCGCCGACAATTTTTCATCAGATAGAGGCACCACCGCAGTTGACTCAGTCTCCTCTTTTGGAGCAGGAAGCGACGCCTCTTATCATCAGTTTTCGTAGCATGTCAACCGGCCGACAATGAAAAGAGTCGCGTGGGATCTGATGCTTTCAATATTTTTCCCCATGCACTCTCGACTGTGCCTGGATTTGCGCTGACATATAGATCTCTCAGCGCGGTTCCGTATGCTCCGTTCCACAGTCCAAGCCCTATAGCCGAATTCTGCGAGCTTATGGGGCCGATCGAGCTTGCCGAACATTGTTAAATGACATCATTTTTTTTTCTGGTTTTTTTTTTTTTTTTACGTGCGTGTTACCGCCAACGGATTCAATCAAGCTCCAAAAATGCGTCGTGACATCACGTTTTGAAGCATGAACTGATTTGAACGAAACCCCCAGATCCTAGTTTTGTGTGCGTCCGGCCGTCTGTGCATTTACCGCTAAATTTAGCTTCAGGTCGCGCGACATCAATTTATTTCACTTAAGCCGATGTCGCATGATCTTAAACAAATTAGGCTTCCCCGCCAAACTCGATGGAAAAATTGATGACACGTGACCTTGCGTGACGTGACCTCTGCACTAATTCAGCTTTCCCACTAAATTCAACGGGAAACAAATTCACGTGACGTAGACTGACGTCCCGTCAGCTATGCACCAATCAAGTTTTTTAGCGGCAAATTTGATGTCACGTGACCTGACGTCACGAGACGTGTAAAGCCACTTAATTTTCCTTCTGAATTTAGCGGGGTAACCAATTAAATTATCCCGCAAAATGTTGTGAGGAAATCAATGTCACGTGAACAAGGCATCTTCAGTTCTACAACTAAAATTTAGAGGGGCAATTGAAAAAAACACACAAAAGAACAGGTTTTCCTCTCCGAAATAATGGGTAATGCCTTCTAAGTTATCTTCAACGATTTCATCTTAAATGCCGGGTTTGATGCAATATGATACCTTGAAGATAAAGGTCGCTGCAATTTTAACGCAATAGCATTATAAAGCTATACATTACAGATTTCAGCCTATGTATGTCGCCTCTAATGTATTGTATTTTCCGCTAATTTTAACGGAAAATTGATTTCGCGTAACCTAGGCACAATTTCAAGCTCGCAATAAATTTAGCGAAAAAGTTGTGCACGCGAGTATGCACCTATCCAAGTTCCCCACTAAATTTATCGGAATCAGGTTCCTTGCTAAATGTAGCCGGGAACCTCACTTGGTAAATAAACTGGTTAGTTCATTCACGTCTTCACTACAGTTTCTTGTATGGGGGATTACAACCAAAAACAAATATAGACACCTTCCACAGACCGCAGAAAAAGGCATTGCCCTTAGTTGAAAATACTCCGTACCTGAGTCACTCTGCTCCGCTCTTTAGAAAACCGAGGATATTTACTATTTAAAATGTTATAAAAGGAGTTATTTGTATTATTCTATAATCAGATCAAATTAGCATCAACTGCCTTTTTCAATATGCATCGCAAGGAATATCATCCATACGATCTATTGCACGCGAGCTGAACAAAACCAAACATACCCACAAACTATATCATGCGGAGATTAGATTGTCAAATACCCGGACCTCCAAATGAACAGCCAGATCTTATGACCATTACTCAGGGAGCTATGTCTGTGCAAGCAAAAGGTGCATAAATTGTCACTTCAGAGGTAAATATTTTTGTTTTGTTTCGTTTGGTTTTATTGTGCGCGGGTGTTTTTTCTTTGTGCAGGGTTTATTAGCTGGCTTAGTGAAAGATTGCTTCTTTTTTTTTTTTTTGTAGAAACGGCTGGCTGGCTCTGCGATGTTGTTGCGCGTGGCTCCTATGTTTTCCGTGTCTGTGCAGGCTTACAAAAATGATTGTGTGTCTTTGTGTTTTGTCACGTCGTTGGGGACAATCTGGAGTTATTTCCTTGGTTTTGTCTTTGTTATCAGTGTTTTCACTGCTTATGGGTTTTTATGTTTGATTCGTCATGATCAAGTAGTTTTCGTCCTCTGTCCTATGTTCATTTTGTCTAGGCATGCTGGATGTTCTGGCAGTGAAAGGGGTGGGAGTGGGAAGGGGGGGGGGAGCTTTCACCTTCTCAGGCATGTATATACCTTTTGTGCCAGCCCCGTATGCCTTGACTGTTGTCTCAGTAAACTTTGACTTCGACTTTGACTTCACGTGTCATTTGTACAAATTCAGGTTCCCGCTGTATCTAGCGGAATCAGGTTCCCCGCAAAATTTAGCAGAAAACTGACTTCACGTGACCTGGCACAAGTTCAGGTTTGCCGCAAAATTTAGCGGGAAATTTACTTGTGACCTATGCACTGATTCAGGTTCCACTATAAATTTAGCAGGAAAATGACCAATTCAGTTACCGTCTTAAATTAAGCAGAAAATTTACGTCACGTGACCTACGAGCCAATTCAGGTTCTCCGGTAATTTAGCAGGCAACCGAACACCTGCCCGTGTGTGCAACAATAAATGCGATTGCATTCATAGAGAATCACTCATGTGGTTTCTACAAATGTGCTTTCACCATCAATTTTCATGGTAGAGGCATTTATATGGTTTTATATTTTTGTCTGTCGGTTTGTGTCGGTGTTGAAGCTTTCTTTAAGACCCTTTGTGACTTTAACATGAAACCGAGTATAATCGTAAGAGATACGAGCGGGAGCTCCCTGTCTGCGTTTTTGCAATGACTGCAGTGTACAAAACCAAAGTAATCTCTCAATTTCTCAAAATCCTTAAGGGCCTGGAACATAAACTTCGAGTTTCAGCCCTAGGTTTAGATTTGAACGTCCTTAATGACAGGCAGGTGCTCCAAATAAGCATGACGGGCCGTGCTGTCTATACATCTTACGCCATAAAAGAAGTAGTCTATATCAAAAATCGTCCGGAACCAACTATGTTGCGTTCTAATTAAGCAAGTAGCGGCAGAGATAATTGAAAGACTCGCGGCAGGTCACATGTCGATTTTTCCGCTGAATTTAGCCGAGGAACTGAATTTATCTTAAAATAATACGCAGGCAATTTTACCCCTAACTCTCGAGGGGAGACGGAATTTCCGTATAGGTCACGTGACATCATGTGAAGCTATTTTCCCCGCTAGATTAAGTGGGGAAATTGCATCTTTTGGTATAGGTCACGCATGACGTTAGTTTCACTACTGAAATTAGCGGAGCAGCTGAAGTAGTGTTGAGGTGCTCTGAAGATTCTAAGACAGCTAATCGCTTTAATAATCTGCGCTTTCCTTCGATCGTGGAACACGTGGATAGAGTGAGACTTGTAGAAATACGAAGTCCACTAAATTCTTCAGCATTCTACAAAGTCAATGCAAGCAAAAAAAAAAAAAAAACAGGACTGTAACTAGTGTGGATTGGTTGTTCAGTGCACCATAATAATGAATGGCCCATAATCACAAAGTCAAACATGTTGCGTTAGAGCTTGAAATGTTTTAGAGCGCAGCTCTTAGGCGCCTGTTTCCGGCTTGAGCGGCGTCGCCGTCGCCGTCGGCGTAACCGCGCGGTGCATTATGGGTAAATTTCCCCGCCAAATCTAGCGGGAAATTTTTGCCGCTAAATCTATCGGAAAAAATTTCCCCGCTAAATCTAGTGGAAAATTTTCCCCGCTAAATCTAGCGGAAAAAATTTCCCCGCTAAATCTAGCGGAAAATTTTCCCCGCTAAATCTAGCGGAAAAAATTTCCCCGCTAAATCTAGCGGAAAATTTTCCCCGCTAAATCTAGCGGAAAAAATTTCCCCGCTGTCTAGCGGAAAAAATTTCCCCGCTAAATCTAGCGGAAAATTTTCCCCGCTAAATCTAGCGGAAAAAATTTCCCCGCTAAATCTAGCGGAAAATTTTCCCCGCTGAATCTAGCGAAAAATTTCCCCGCAAAATCTAGCGGGGAAATTTTGGTCACGTGACTTGGAGGGTCACGTGACCTGGGAAGACATGATACCCCGAGGTCACGTGACCCCTCCCGAGTTCACGTGACCTCGTAAGGGGGCACGTGACTCCCCCACGTGACCCCACCAAGGTCACGTGCCCTCGGGGGGGTCACGTGACACCCCCCCCCCGAGAACACGTGGCCCTCAGTACCCTTCTCTCCTCCCCCTCAAGAGCTGCGCTCCAATTCGGCATTACAGGGAGTTGTAAACGGCTTTCACTTTTTTTCTGAAACATTTCCGAGGTATAAATAGTCAGCAATTAAATCCCCATCACATCCTCCGTGATATTATCATTATATTTTTATTATTATCATTATCATTATGAATGATTATATTATCATTTTATATTGTGTTCTTAAATAACACCTCTGGCAGAGATCAATACGATCTCTATTTTTCTTCTTCTCCGCGATGCGTACTTTTCAGAGACGATTGGGTCCGCGTGATGGGAAGCATCCTCTACCTATATATAAGTTGTCATGCGCCCAACGAGTTTGAGATATGTATTAGCTTATGAAAGGCAATTCGTCTCTAAATATCTTATCACACATATA
The DNA here is from genome assembly GCF_016920785.2 of Ixodes scapularis. Classification (NCBI taxonomy): domain Eukaryota; kingdom Metazoa; phylum Arthropoda; class Arachnida; order Ixodida; family Ixodidae; genus Ixodes; species Ixodes scapularis. Next base: position 8,702,103 of record NW_024609883.1, on the reverse strand, counting down.
TATATATACAACGGGGATGGTGGCGGGTGCCGAAGGCGTGGGTATACACTTTTCGTCCGGTAGCGGCTATTTTGGCCTGAAAAAGTGCCTCTTTTTAACGGCTACTCGGAGCGTTACAAGTCACGCCGATATTGGTGTTACAAAAGTCACGCCAATATTGACGTGACTTCTGTGACGCCGTTTAGGCGTTACACTCTTAGTTCGGTAACGGCTATCTTGGCGTGAAAAAGCGCCACTTTTTAACGGCTACTCGCGGCGTTACATGTCACGCAGATATCTGCATCACAAAAGTCACGCCAATATATACGTGACTTTTGTGACGCCATTTAGGCGTTAAAGGCGGCTGACACTTTTAGGCTTAAATTGACGTAAAAAATGTGACCCCTCGCAAAGGCTAATAGCCAATTGGTCGCAATGAAAATTGGTGTTACAATAAAAAAATACCGTTGTGCGTATATACCTCTTCTAAAAAGCAAGACGGCGGCATTCGATGTCTCATCTGTTCAAAAATGCTAACGTCGGTAAACGCTGTCGAACCCGAAATGCGAACTGCAATGGGACAAATGACTAAGTATTATCCCCGCGTGCTTTACGCCTCTTGAGGAAAAAGACATCACAGTCGCTTGCAATTGCTTGTTTCTTTTTTTTATCTTTTTTTTTTTATGGCGGTCGGAGCACAAATAAGAAACTATATTCAACAATCGTATGTCAACTCGAAATAAACTAAGAGTCGAAAACGAGAATGACTGAGTTTCAACAGTTTATTGAGGACGTTTTTTTAAAAAAATAAAGTTTTAATCCCATAATTAGTGGCAACAGTGTGGTACATCACGGCAATTTCGTTCTTTATATTTATGAGATGCTTAAGCCTTTTGTCTTTAAGGGTGAACAGAATACAAACAGGAAACGACGTTCTGTTTCTGAAGAAGGTGGAGTTTCTGAAGGACGTTGCGGAACCTCAAATTAATCCAGCGAGGTTCAAAGTTTTCGGCGGGTTTAAGCAAAATTTGTGAATTTTAAGAACAGCCAAACGCTCACCTCAAAACTCAAGACGCCCATGGCTTGCAGGCGCTGACCAGTATAAGCACCAGCCGAGCGGAGAAGCAACATTCCCACTTCCACTGGGGCCACCTGTCTCTCTCATAAACTCCTGACAGTCGCAACCTTCAAGCAGCACGAAAGGTGCATCGTCACGACGCTCATTACCTTTGTCCGTTTGTAATCACCTGCTAAACTAATCACGGACAGTGAATTCGTCGCGATCCTGCTGCTTTTAAGTGCCTGACAAGTTGAGCCGGTGATGGGAAAATCACAGGACTTACGAGCCCGCGACGATGCACGTTCGGCACTACTCGGTTATCATTATCCGATCTTACGTTTGTGTGCGGTCGAATTAATAGAGAGTTTTAGTATACCGTTTTCATCTTCCGCTCCGCTCTGAGGGTGCCAAACTGCGCATGCGCGGCCCGCTTCGCCGGAATGGAAAGCGGAGGTCCAAAAACGCGTTTTAGTAGAGCGTTTTTCTTCAGCGTAAGAGCGTTTTGAGCGGGTTCGAAAAATTTGCTTGCGTAGCCCCACAAGTGGACGTTTATAGTACTAGTAAGACAAAAAAGCCCAAGCGTTAACACCAACAGAGTAAAAGGGAGCGTGATTGTAGAGGTAGTAAAAACGAAGGCGACAATATTGAGCACAAAAGAGTAGGCACACACCTGAAGAAATATTAAGCTATAAAATATAAATATAATCGTTCCACCTTGTGTGCAAGTGAAGCCGAAGGTATAAGCATGAGCATGTTGCTCTAAACAGTGCTTGGACTGCACGAGCGCGCGTGCTTATCAAGGACGCTGAAAGGCCGGTACTCGCTCTTGTAGCTTCTGCTCCACTCGAATTAAAACTGAAACAGATTTACTTATTCGAAGTAGAAAAATAAGAGAAAAGGACGAAGTTTGCGCATTGGGGGTACATCCTTTTGCGTAGTACGAGTACAGTGTTGCTCAAGGCTAGCAAGGCAACTGCACGATGAATCCCCGCTGTTCTCAAGGAAGGAGACTTCTACTAACGAGATTAAGATGGCGAGACAACGAATCTATGATTCGTATCCCTCGTGCCATCAAGCGCCGAAGCTTCCTTTCCGAACGCGGTTTGCTGGATATTTCCAACGTAGAAAAGAAACCCTTTAGGAAGCTATCCTGCTTAAAGAAGGACCTGGCTGTTCTGCATGCGGGCCTCCAAATACCAGCACCCGACAGATCGGCGCAGGGTGTTGCCAATCTGGCGAGACGCTTTGCATGGTTCTCCCTCGACTGGCCTATCCCAACCGTCTGTTCGTACTTGGATGAGCGTTTGGACGGAACTTGTTGGTGTTCTTCAGTTCTGTGAACCTCATCGTGGGTCACATCAACGAGAGGTTCGGCCACCTGCTCGCTGACATGAACAAACGTAGGTGGTTGACCCTGGCGAAACTAGAGCTGTGCTCACAGGTGAGACCCTGCATGGTTTGTGTAAATTTCGCGTTTCCATTGTTTCTAGCACAGCTGCTCTGTCTGGTGAAAAGTTACTTTTTTCTATACGCCAAAGGTGTACATGGGCAGTGTCAGGAGAAGTCACGACGAGCGCGTTCGTGATCTATGAGTATTAGTAGGCCACTTTTATGAGCCGTCTTTGCTCTACTTTATGCTCTGCGAGAAGCATCGTCCCCACCGCGCATGCGTGGCCCGCTGTGAGTTGGAGCCTAAAGTTAGCGGAGTGAGCGTGCGCTCTGCTTCACAAGTTGTAGAGCGGACTGCCCTCAGCGTCCTTAGCGTGATCGCTTAGATCTGAAGATGGCTGCACTTACTCAATACGCGTCGATGTTTTTGACCGTGACCTCAGCTTGAAAGAGGTCGAATCAAGAAGTAAAGCGTACGCCCCGCGCGTAAAAAGTAAACCATTCGATTTGAGTTCTTTGTAACACAAAATAGCATAATCAAACGAAGTGAACGAGTATCACTTTGCAACCAGCACGGCGTCGGTAAAGTCGTCGCGTTTTGTGGACGGCCTATATGGCTATGCGGTCAGATGTACGGGTGCGCGTGCTTGAACGACGATTATATCTGTGCATGCGCCCTCCTGTCGAAAATGCCACTGAAAGCTGACCACGAGCATAGCACTCGCAAGCTGCACCAAAGAAACCATTCCTCTCAGCTTTATTTATTCACACTCGCTCGCAACTTTTGAATTGTTTAACTTTCCTCAAGAAATGTTTGCGTTGGATTTCCTTGGTAGATTTAGAAGGTAATAGAAACTTGAATGCAGGCTTTTTAAAAGTGCAACCCATGGTGCCGCTAGTCTTCGAGGCCTCCTTATTTTGGCCAAGTGTCTAAGGGGAGAGAGAGCTGCGTCATTGTTTGTCGCGGATGCGAGTCTAAATGTATTAGACACGAATGCTGCGTCAATACTGAATATGAAATGGGTTCTAGTCACAAGTCTCGCACTAAAAGCGATGCCCAAAATATGGCGGCCGAATATGTTACCCGGTGGTGTTTTGAAAAGAGTTACCAATAACGGTCGAAAGAATATTCCACGTCAATTTTTTGTCTGGTCAAAAACCAGACAGGCATAAACAATGCAAAATTTAGCAAACACAACCCTGGACTTCTAAGCAATAGTGGTAGATTAGAACAGTTTTCAGAAGTTTCGTTTTGAATTCCGGCGTAGCGGGCCTCGCATGCACAGTTTGACGGCCACAAACCTTAGCAGAATTAAGAAACAACTATATATATATATATATTAATTTACGATACCCAGTTTTTTACAACCCTACAATGGAAATACGCTTTATCTTAGTGGAGTAACAAGTCCCATATCACATGTTTTGGTAGTGTTTAAATACTGCCGTGTTGTAAGAGTGTTTTTCTTTGTCTTTTTTATTAGGCCGTCAAGGACAAGGGAACGTCAAGGACAAGGGTTTTGTTGACCGCACAGCGTGCCCATATGCCGTCCATCAAAAAAATTAGAAGAAGACCACAAGAGGGTGCTCTTCGTGAAGCACCAGGCAGTGATGTGCGCAGACGGCATAATTTGACGGCTGGACAAAACCTACAAAGACCATGGGCATTTTTTTGTTGGTTTAATATTAGAATGCATAAAATTATCACAGTAAATCATGTTCAAGCTTTTGTACTGGGCGAAATACCTGTCCAACGGGGCTGAAAGGCATCTAGAAATATTTTAATAAAAAACGTTTACTAACGACTCCCATTTTGCTTCTCAGATGTGCGTGTGAATATTGCATCTAACCAAATTACAGTGTTACTGTTAAATTCAGCATTGTAAGAGTAGACTATGTTGCGTGGCCTTCTATTGCAAGAAAAGACCGTAGCACAAGTGAGGCAGAAACTGGGCAGGAGCTTAAGCTGAAAAACGCACTTTCATAAACACACAAAAGAAATAAAAAGAAGTGTATAGTGAAGCAAAATGGTTTCATGTCACCCCCCAAGGCAGATACATACACTGCGCTCCACTGTTAATACGAACACGAAAAAAAACGCTTTTATTTGCAGTTTATTTTTTTGACAGCTATTGAAAAAGCTGAAAATTTGTCGCTCAGATTGGTGCCCCAAACGAGCGCTTTATTCCACACCAATAGGCAAATGTCAGCCCCTTGAATTTAAGGTGAAAAAGGAAAACAGGATATTGAATGCTCCCGCTAACAGTGTCGCGCGGTGTACATAAACACCAAGGCACCATATCACAAACCGAAGCATACGAAGAAGAAAAGACTCATTTCATCGGGAAAAAAAAGTACAGATATAACGGGAGCACTGGCTTTCGCTAATTTTCACTGTCTTGCTGCCTGAAGTAACCAAACAAAATATCTGTCCGTTTGCCGACTGCTTTAGTCTTTGGTCTTTAACCTTTAATTTTTGGCTCTGGAGAGCTGCGGCACCGCTGAAAGCAGCAGCCCGTACCACCGAGGCCCGCGGTGCCGCGTCTAGGGAACATGGTAATGTGATGAGTATATACGTGCAAGATGAAGACGACATGGGTTGTTGGTATTGGGGAGGGTGGCAGTCCGATTTGCAGGAGTCCAGACTTCGTGGAGGCGGGTTGGGCGGGTGAGCAGCGAGCTATGAAGATCTTGCACGCCGTTCGATCAGTGCATGAAGGAGCACCAGGAACATAATGGCGCTATTGCTCACTGGGGTCCACTGGGGTCAAAGAATCATGCTCCAAGGAGGTAGTCCAGCCGAAGTAGAAGCTGCCGCCTCCGAGGAACCGAGGCCCAGGGCTCAGATTGAGACACCGCCGTCGCCCGGTGTGTCATCCTCTCAACGTCGTCGTCGTCATCTCGCATAGAAAAATCGAGCCCGCTGGCTTAGACAAGGCAGCACCTGTTCCCACCGTTCAGGGGCCGTAAAAAGATTGCGGCCAGCGATTTCTCGAAGCAGCCAGAGGTTCTTGACTACCGTGAAACGTTTTCTGGGGGACGCCTTTTCAAACAAAGTCTGCGCAGCTTCTTAGTGCAGCGAGGTTCGTAAGGGTCAAGCGCGCTCCCAAGCATGATTTCAAATAGCGAGCACCCACCTTTCCAGAAAAGCACCATCTAGTGAACCTTCACTGAGAGTGGAACGTACTTCTCAAAATGGCGACGATAGCGGAGCTGACGCTCCACGCTCAAATCCCAGAGCGGGTCGCGCATGCGCGATGGCGACTCCGCTTTCCATAGAGCGGAGCGGGAAACCGAAAACGGTCTACTAAAACTCTCTAATAAGGAGTTTTAGGGAACTGTTTTGGCACGAACGATACGATGCGATCGGCTCTCCGGTGTGAACTGCCCATGCGCGAGGTCACTGATGTCTTACCTTGTGCCCAAGTGTCCGAACCGTAAGCTGTGATCGTGTGGTCAAAGCGGCTGACACCCCATGGAGCGCCCCGACTCTTATAGAGAACGGCTGTTTCACCCTGGGAAGACGCTTACCGTATGTTCAAAACTGAATGAAACCGACCGGAGATTTTCCTGCAAGAAATATAATGGTGGTGATGATAAAATCAAGTGGAATCTCTTAAAATAAAACAGAAAACAAACGAAACGCGAGGTTGAACGTCGTTAGTCTTGCCGGTAACAATCTTCTCCTTGTTGAAGTATCCATGTCGAATAAATGATTTTTCTTTAAGTTTTTTTACAAAACAGAGCCAATTCGAACTCATTGTCAAAACACTTAGCGTCATGATTGCCGCGAAGGTTGTCTGCTCCTTTAGCAGACCACCTGTTCAGTCCCGGTGGAGACGCCGCAGCCACATTTCGCGCTCCCATTCTAGCAGTACGATACAAGATATGGCTAGTTCCACAAATTTGGCTTCAGGCTATTTATGAAAAAAAGAAATGATTTTCCTTCAGTTCTGTTAAATTACCAAACCCTCCCCCCCCCCCACCCCCCCCCCCCCCCCCAAAAAAAAAAAAAGAAACATGCACCTCCTTAACCCTCTTTACGAAGCCATTTCGGATCTCCGTTGCCAGGGGGCACGACCTGCACCGATCATCGCCAAACGCGGTTCTCTAATAGCCGGTTCATGGAAAACGATCGGTCCGAGTTCCCGATCTGAGTTACCGATAGTTTGGTCTATCGAGCGTGTTTTATTCCGGTTCTCTAAAAACACTCTATACGCCGCGCAGCGCCGCTAGCGGATGAGCTGGCGTTCGACAGTCAGGCGCGTTCAGCAGCCTGCGGCGCCTTTTCGCATGGCAAGCTGTGGCGGCGGAAGCGCGCGCGGACGAAACTTTTGCTTTTTGAGCCGATACGTTGAGGGTGACGTTGCATGAGTGCTGGGGCAGAAGGGCATTTAGCTGTTCTCCACTTCTTATATATTGAGTTTGAGTCGTTATTAGGGGTAATTTCTCTAGTTGCGGCCGAAAAAGGAGTTGGAGCGATTCTCCGAAAAGCAAGACTGTTGCCACCATAATTGCTCTGAGTGGGAAATTCATTTCGCACGTCGCTGTAAACGTAGGACTGCTGGAGCGATGATATTTGGAGGCGAGTGAGATATTCACTAAGTTTGTGCACGAAGTGCGCCAAGCTTCATTAAGACAGCAGGTGTGAAAGTTAAGCTTCTAACGATTAAAGAAATAAAGCTGTCCGGGATATGCAATATTGGACCTAAAATGTGTTCTAGCGGGCTGTGCAAACTGCAGATTTGGGCACACAGGTGCTTGGACTTGACAGTAACATGACACAGAACTTATTATACCGAAAAGAGGTGGCATAGAGAAAACAGGTGGAAATTTGGTTTGGGCGGCGTAACTCAATGAGAACCGGTTTTGACCATAAAAGGGCTGTCGAGAGAATACCACTGGTCGTGGGAGGTGGAGACTTTACAGGTAGGAAGGGACTAGTGGACTGTACTTCCAATTGAAACATCTTTACGAAAGGTAGTTCCAAAGTCGAGAAAACAAAGTTGTCGGCCAACACACGGTTTGGCCGTCAAGGTCTTTTGCGGCCAACTGTTGTGTACTAACCTGTTGTGCGAGGTGCTGATTTTCGGCGCACAGGTGCTTTGACATGACAGTAATTTGACACAACACTTATTATACCAAAAAGAGTTGGCATAGCGAAACCAGGTGGAAATTCAGTTTGGGTGGCGTAACTAAATGGAAACTAGTTTTGACCGTCAAAGGCTGTCAAGATAATACCACTCATCCTGGGAGGTGCACACTTTACAGGTAGGAAAAGACCAGTGGACGGTACTTCCAGTTCGAACCACTTTGCGATGGGTGGCTCTAAAGCCGAGAAGAAAAAAAATGTTGTCTGCAGAACTCGGGGTGTCAGTGTTTCCACATCCGAAAGGAGGCGGATCAAGAAAGAAAGCACACCACATAAGCTTCCATACTCAAACGTGAATTCTCCAGGGATTCCGAGTTTCATTGTTGTTTTTTTTAGATTCATATTTGTCACTTTCTTTTTACCGTCGGAATCTTTCTTCATGAAGTACAGATTGCGTGCCATACTTGTCCGGAAATATCATGGACACGTACGATAGGGACGAAACTTCTTTGGAGGGCATTCCTCCAACGAAATTGGCACTGCATACCCGCGAGTGTGGGATGGCATTTCATTAAAGTAGAAGTTTGGGCTAGTTGGTATTTCATGATTAAAGATTAAAACAGCGCAAGGACACGGACAAGAACAAGAAGGTAGACAAACAAGGCGCTGACTTACAACTGAAGTTTATTCGTTCTAACAGCGAGTATAAATACTGTATTGTCACAACAAACAAACATGAATAAAAAGCTTTACCTGGATGCCACGTGCTCACTAGCCATCGCTATACACTGTCACTGTTTGTCTAAATAGGAACGTTCATTATCTGATAAAGATAATGACGGAATGCTGACACAGTTTTGCTCCAATCTTCCAATTTCCCGCGCCTCAATGATTTCCCAAGTGAGTTTGTCTTTATTTTTCCTAATCACTTTACATTTGTCAAAGACGGGAGCGCAGCAACAGTCTCGGCAGTGCAGGCCAAGGTAACCTGACACAACTCTAAACACGTTATACTTGTGCTCCCGCAGCCGATCATTGAGGCATCGCCCCGTTTGCCCGACGTATCTCCTGCCACACGAGAGGGGAATAGAGTACACTACTCCCTCCACACAGTCTACGAATTGGTCCTGGTGTTTTTTGGTGTAACCCTGCTTTTCTTTAGAACAGGAGTTCACTTTTCTGCACAGCCCAGATAGCTTCTCTGGAGCCAAAAAAACCACATCAACTCCAACCCTATGGCCAACTTTCTTAGGATTGTGAGATATCTTATGGAGGTATGGTAAAACAGTCACTTTTTTGTTAACCCTACGAGCCTGCTGGGTAGTTTCCTCACGTCCTTTCTTAAGTAAGCTCTCAGCAACTGTCATCAACAGGTAAGAGGGATATCCCGCATGTCTGAGCCTTGCCGCTTGTGTGTCGAAGCTTTCTTTCACCCTGTGGGGGCAGGACTTAAACAGGGCATTTCTAAAACAGATGTTAACAATTCCTCTTTTCACAAGTTTGGAATGCGCTGACGAAAAAGGCAAGATAAGTTTCTTTGCTCTTGGCTCATATATCCAGCACACATGGCCATGACCAAGTTGCAGGCTCAGGACCAGAAACCTAATGGCCCCATTTACAGGTACTTCATGCGTCAGCACCAGCGGTTTCAGACACTCTTTGAACGTTGACAGGACAAACGACACAGCCGAATCAATTTCCTCATTGTCACAATCTAGGAGCACCAAATAGTCGTCTACGAATCTAAAAATTTTCCCCACCTTGGTTCCTTCTAGCTTGCCTGACAGGACTTTATCGTGGAACACAAGAAATATATCGCTTAGTACTGGGGCTATACATGACCCTATGGACACGCCATTTCTCTGAATAAAAACACCGTCATTCCAGATCGCGAACGTCGACTTGAGATAAAAAGATAAAAGTTCTAGAAAGGGGCTCACACTAAGTCCAGATTCATTCTGAAACGCCACGGTACCATGAGTGTCAATATATTCTTCCACAGATGCCAACAGCTCTTTATGGGGAATCGAATAGTACAAATCTTTAATGTCAATTGAGCAAGCCAACAAGCTTCGGTCTGGATGGTCTTTAAAAAAATCTATTATCTCATCAGAGTTCTTCACCCGAAAGGGATCATCAATCATTAACATATTTAGTTTTGTTTGCAAAAATGAAGCCACAGATTTTTGCTATGTCCCTTTCTCCGACACAATCACGCGTGGTGGACAGTTAATCTTGTGTGTTTTGGCAGAAAAAAATAAATCTAAACCTAAGCATTTGCCCTTATCAATCGCTTGGCAAAGTTTATCTAGGCTTAGCTGTTTGCAAAGCCTACGTGCTTCCGTTTTCACCTTCGAAAGTGACACGTCATCCCTGCGCTTAAACGTGGCCGTTATGGTGTCTGACGCTTTAGACATAAACATCCCCTTAGGCACCACTACGAAGCCTCCCTCTTTGTCCGCTGGTAATAAAGACAGGGAATGTTCTTTTAAATAAGCGACAGTGCTTTTCAGCGGGACCTTGGATCCCGAGGGCTTGCAATGTGACAACACGTCCACGCCTTCAGATATACATCTGTCGACTTCAGACTCTGGAGCTCGTCCGGAAACTTCTCTCACCATCGTTAGCAGCTCAGGAGGCGATTTTCTTGGTTCGCCCGCGAACTTCGGGCCCTCGCTCAGGACTCGTTCCACTTTCAATGGGAGTTCAACGTCGCCCAACTCGTGAACCAGGTTTCCCACAGCTGGTGTCGTCTCTGGGATGCTGGCTCGAAGGTACATCAAAGTTTGACGCCACAAGAATTCAACAGTTCTGTCGATACCTTCGAGCCAGCATCCCAGAGACGACACCAGCTGTGGGAAACCTGGTTCACAAGTTGGGCGACGTTGAACTCCCATTGAAAGTGGAACGAGTCCTGAGCGAGGGCCCGAAGTTCGCGGTCGAACCAAGAAAATCGCCTCCTGAGCTGCTAACGATGGTGAGACAAGTTTCCGGACGAGCTCCAGAGTCTGAAGTCGACAGATGTATACCTGAAGGCGTGGACGTGTTGTCACATTGCAAGCCCTCGGGATCCAAGGTCCCGCTGAAAAGCACTGTCGCTTATTTAAAAGAACATTCCCTGTCTTTATTACCAGCGGATAAAGAGGGAGGCTTCGTAGTGGAGCCTAAGGGGATGTTTATGTCTAAAGCGTCAGACGCCATAACGGCCACGTTTAAGCGCAGGGATGACGTGTCACTTTCGAAGGTGAAAACGGAAGCACGTAGGCTTTGCAAACAGCTAAGCCTAGATAAACTTTGCCAAGCGATTGATAAGGGCAAATGCTTAGGTTTAGATTTATTTTTTTCTGCCAAAACGCACAAGATTAACTGTCCACTACGCGTGATTGTGTCGGAGAAAGGGACATGGCAAAAATCTGTGGCTTCATTTTTGCAAACAAAACTAAATATGTTAATGATTGATGATCCCTTTCGGGTGAAGAACTCTGATGAGATAATAGATTTGTTTAAAGACCATCCAGACCGAAGCTTGTTGGCTTCCTCAATTGACATTAAAGATTTGTACTATTCGACTCCCCATAAAGAGCTGTTGGCATCTGTGGAAGAATGTATTGACAGTCATGGTACCGTGGCGTTTCAGAATGAATCTGGACTTAGTGTGAGTCACTTTCTAGAACTTTTATCTTTTTATCTCAAGTCGACGTTCGCGATCTGGAATGACGGTGTTTTTATTCAGAGAAATGGCGTGTGCACAGGGTCATGTATAGCCCCAGTACTAAGCGATATATTTCTTGCGTTCCACGATAAAGTCCTGTCAGGCAAGCTAGAAGGAACCAAGGTGGGGAAAATTTTTAGATTCGTAGACGACTATTTGGTGCTCCTAGATTGTGACAATGAGGAAATTGATTCGGCTGTGTCGTTTGTCCTGTCAACGTTCAAAGAGTGTCTGAAACCGCTGGTGCTGACGCATGAAGTACCTGTAAATGGGGCCATTAGGTTTCTGGACCTGAGCCTGCAACTTGGTCATGGCCATGTGTGCTGGATATATGAGCCAAGAGCAAAGAAACCCATGTTGCCTTTTTCGTCAGCGCATTCCAAACTTGTAAAAAGAGGAATTCTTAACCTCTGTTTTAGAAATGCCCTGTTTAAGTCCTGCCCCCACAGGGTGAAAGAAAGCTTCGACACACAAGCGGCAAGGCTCAGACATGCGGGATATCCGTCTTACCTGTTGACGACAGTTGCTGAGAGCTTACTTAAGAAAGGACGTGAGGAAACTACCCAGCAGGCTCGTAGGGTTAACAAAAAAGTGACTGTTTTACCATACCTCCATAAGATATCTCACAATCTTAAGAAAGTTGGCCGTAGGGTTGGAGTTGATGTGGTTTTTTCGGCTCCAGAGAAGCGATCTGGGCTGTGCAGAAAAGTGAACTCCTGTTCTAAAGAAAAGCAGGGTTGCACCAAAAAACACCAGGACCAATTCCTTGACTGTGTGGAGGGAGTAGTGTACTCTATTCCCCTCTCATGTGGCAGGAGATACGTCGGGCAAACGGGGCGATACCTCAATGATCGGCTGCGGGAGCACAAGTATAACGTGTTTAGAGTTGTGTCAGGTCACCTTGGCCTGCACTGCCGAGACTGTTGCTGCGCTCCCGTCTTTGACAAATGTGAAGTGATTAGGAAAAATAAAGACAAACTCACTCGGGAAATCATTGAGGCGCGGGAAATTGGAAGATTGGGGCAAAACTGTGTCAGCATTCCGTCATTATCTTTATCAGATAAGGAACGTTCCTATTTAGACAAACAGTGACAGTGTATAGCGATGGCTAGTGAGCACGTGACATCCAGGTCAAGCTTTTTATTCATGTTTGTTTGTTGTGACAATACAGTATTTATACTCGCTGTTAGAACGAATAAACCAGTTGTAAGTCAGCGCCTTGTTTGTCTACCTTCTTGTTCTTGTCCGTGTCCTTGGGCTGTTTTAATCTTTAATCATGGCATTTCAGTTCGTCCCATCGGTTCTAACAGATGTAGGCGTTACTGGTACGAAAACAAACGCAGAGCGCAAAGCGGCAGTGTAGAGTATCCAGCCGCGCCGACACAGTGGCAGGCATGATCGGGAGACTAAATTTCTCGCGTCGTACGGCACGGGTCCATCTTTGTCGCTGTCCCACAAAACATCGTGAGGTGAAAAACTGTGAAACTTTGTCCCTGCGAGATACGAAGCATAACTATTGAAGCACTTAATGACGCAGCACAGGCAGCACTTCATGCTGTGAACCCATCGCAACCGCACCGCTCAGACTTCAGTGCGTACCAACGTACGCGGCGTGGTTTCGGTTTCGTTTCTCCGAGGTTCTCACTGCCTACCTTCGGTACCGGCCGCGCGGCGGCGCGCCAGTCGTGTCGCACGGAGTGTAGAGTGAAGTGCAGCGTATATTCTTCTTGAGCGGTGAGAGGGCAAGAAAGCGATGAAAAAAGCCTAATACGTACAATTCCAATGGGTCGTTCCAAAGAACGGAGAGTACCGTGTGGAGGCAGACAAAACAGCAATAGTGGCTTTTAGCAGACGGTTACCGTGTTACGCGTAACGCACTGCAGGAGTCCTTGAAGCATTATTTTAAGATCGCGCCAGGGTGATACTGTGACCGCAGTGTGCGCACTTAGATGCGTGCTTCCATTGGGCTCAACTTGTATTTGAGCAACTTAAACATTCGTCGTGTCCGTCAAATTTCGAAGCTCCGAATGGTAGGAAAGTATAGATGTCTGTTACCTTCGAGCTTAAACTATAACTTTTTTTTAATATTAGAAAATGCAGAATTGCATCTTCCGGAAACGGCTATAGAAAGTAATATATATATATATATATACACACATACATACCAATACTTGTGCGCATGCCTCTTCAATGTATCTGTATCAACGCATGTGTATAAAAAAAGGGCTTCCTTATTTAGTTAATATGTGGGTATCTTTTACGTTTCTGTACCTTTTGTGCTTATATTAATACGGAATGAACGGCGAGATGTAGCCACCCTACGGTTGTTGGCTCAGGTGATTGGTCCTGGGATCCCGCAGGACGACTACCTTCGCTCTGTGCCCCGTCGCAACGAACGAACCGGGCGCATAGACCCTCTCTTCGCGCGGACCCAACGGCACGACAACTCATGTCTCCTCCGGGCTGTGAGACTTTGGACGTCCCTGCCTGACGCCATCACCAGCTTGCCCATCACAGACAGAGACGAGGTGACACAGCTCTGCAAGGCAGCAGCCAAACACCTCTAAACGCCCACGAATGTCTTGCATACCTCATCATACGTCACCCACCTCACTTTTCACCCTCTTCACCATCCCAAAATCATCGTCCCACACTTCTCAAGCCAAGAAGCCTCGCATCGCCATCATTGTCTAGCTGGCCACATAGGCACATATGTGTACGGGCGGAAACGCCTTCTATGCGACCTGTACTTAAATGTACAAATAAATATCTATCTATCTATCTATCCATACACAAATCGGCAAAGTCGCGGTCTTTTTGTAGTTGACTTGGAGTACTATTACTGAGAAACTTTTATTAAAAAATGAACCCTAATAATATCTATGCCTCAATGTGTTAAACAAAATGTTTGATTTGTAAGATTTTTGTTTTTAACTACAGGACAAATTGATCTCCAAGTGACAACAATTAAAACCTGCATATCTTCAGGAGGCTGCTTGTTGAGATCCTGAAGGCTTGAATTAATCTTGACGCTTCTCGTATGACATTGCTGAGTGCGCACTAGCAGTACCCTTTTTGTCTGCTTTAAAAGCAAAAGCATAAAAACAAAGTTTGCATTAGACTGAAAATTAGTAATGGGACTAGTTGACTGGGTCCTATAGGGCCACTGACGCACCAAGCTTGATATTTTGTATCCTCGTAAACGACTGTATATTATTTCCGGGGATCCTCCTAAATATTACGGCTTGGGGAGAGCGTATTCGCAGAGAAAAACATTATTTCCAAAAAGCCAGATTTGATACTCCTGCCCGAATCACGGACGTGGTTGGCGTAGCAATGCACTCATTGACTTCTTGAATGGCTTCCAAGCGAAAGCTTTCTCTAACATTCATATATTTGTTTTAATTAATGATGGGAATTAAATGCGCTTTTATCTGTCAATTCGCGAATCGCACGCTTATTTCTCTGCAGGGTTGCACCTGTAATTTCTCCGAGGGCAGAAGACGCACCACTTTCTAGTTCGACTTTCAAGCATGTATACAATGAATATTCTTTTTTTTTTCTTCTTTAAATAGGCAGAGAGGGAAAAGAGAGGCGCAAGGGATAACCCGAAATTGTTGATCGATCGGCAATCGACCTTTCTTCCACTAAGCTTCTGCAAATGCGTGCGTACACATGCGTCGCTTGGCCTCGCCTTCGGCTGTCACCATTTTCGGAGGCCAAAGATCGGGTCGACCAGCATATTGAGCACCTATCTTTGCGCGTATTTTTTCTCTTTTAGACATTCTCGCTTGAGTATACCTTTGTATGGGGTATAAAAGGCAACGATGTTAATGTATTCTGACGGGCCAAGGAAAGTTGGGCTTCCCTTTATTTTAGTTCGAAGATAACACCCCAGACGGCGCTCGTTACTGAAAAAAATTCATTGCTTTCTCGAGTTCGAGAGCTTATCCCACACCGAGAGAAACAACACGGGTGACCCGTAATCAACTTCTGAGTGGGTCCTATTCCTCTCAACCCCTCCGGTACCAACGTTTTTAGATCAATCAGTTGACAAGCTCCTCGAAAGAGCAGCGTTTGAAACCGGTTCTTCTCTGTTGCCTGTCCTCGTGAATGTCGAGCGGATAGCGTTCCACGCGCCCCCAGTGTCGAAGAAGGCATCGATGGAGGCATCCAAGGGGGAGCTTCTCCGAACGGCGCTCTTTCTGCGCCAAGTTTAACGCAAACTTTATGTTTACCATAAAAACCACGATAGCAATGTTCCTTTCCACCGCAGGTAATGCGCATCCAACGTTCCACCGGTTCCGCCGCTTCTGTCCATAGGGTGGGTTGAAAGTGCACAGAGCACCACTGAGCGGACGCGCCACGAAACGGCACAATGCGTTCTAGGAAGCTTATAAACTGACTTTTATTCGTTACGTTGCACAGCACAGCCGCCAATCGCCACCATATCTAGTGTAAGAAAAACCATACGAAAACAAAAGACGGCCGATGCCTCCTCGCTAACTCTTCCGTGTTTTGGATTTTTGTATTTGCAAATAAGCAATGTTGTGCGTTTGCACTGGTCGTAAAAGACACGTTTGATGAATGATATCAACAATGGTCACACACATTCAACTGGGGATATCTCTAATTCTTTTAATGCCTTCTCATTTTACGTCATAAAAAACCGAGGTGGAGTCCGGATTGGAGAAGGACACAGAGCTCTGTTGGGCTCTTTCGCACTGGAAGGAAAGGTTTCTAATTAATGATGCGATGAATTCAGAGACGAGATTCAGGGGGTCATAAATTTGTATTAAAAAAAGTAACCTCGAAGAAAAATATCAAAAACTATAGGGATATTTACAACATAGTCTCGGGCTTGGTTCAGTCCGGCTAAGTTAAAAGTGTTGTGTCGATAGCGGCATCTTATACCGTCCGACGGGCTGATTTAGTGCGCTTCAACGGAGTGCACTTCCCTTTTAGCGTCACTTGCATAGTGTGCCACACGCCGTCTTCCTGAACAAAGTCGGCTGCAAGTGAGTTTGCTTCTTGTTCTTTTTCTTCGTCTTGCCTCGTGAGGATCAATCAGAGTCATCCACTCGGCGTAATTATTGTCAATTAACATAACATGTTTTCATATAAAAGAGATTAAATGTTGCCGAGGCATCAATGCCTTCGCTTCAACATTTTAGGTGTCTCATAGTATTTTACAATGTGTCGTTATTGTCATCGTTTTCAAGAGACACTAATTTATCCCGTGTTGCAGAAAACACTTGAGGTAACTTTCGGTGTGCTGAAGTGCACGTGGTAGAAGTGCACTAAATTATGCCGTCTGACAGGGGCATTAGTGGGGCACAATCCGATGAAGTTCCGTCAGAGCAGGGTATCAACAGAGATGAACCCTGGAACACCACAAGTTAGCGAGCTGCTGAATTGTTGTTTTCCTCTTGGTTCTTGAACCGAACGGAGGTCCTGTTGGTCGCCAACAACTTGTGACCGGGCAGTCACACCTCTGATACTGCTCTGCTGCCGCCTGGTTGTACTGCGACGTGGTAGCCCAGTTTCGCTTCTGTCCGTGAGTCCCAAGAACCCAAATTCAAATTAATTATTTCTCTCCACTCGAAGAAGGGAAACAGGAAAACAAGCAACTTGGTGTTGCTTTATAAGCCACAACAGCAGAGGACGAACAGAAATACACGCACAATATATATGTAACATTAATGAAAAAATTACTAACAAACAAAATATTAGCATCTAAAATAGCAAAAGAAAATAGGCAAGATCGTGCAATCACTTTAGGCTCTTAAAATGCAGAGACCTGACAAGAAAATCCTTTACCAAAAACAGAACGCATTTCTTTTCGAGTCCAACTCAACATGTTCACGTTGAATTCACTACACCAATTTAGAAAGCACGGTACTGTAGATCTCATCTTTTGAGGGCCACAATCAGTCCTGGAATGCGGTCATTGCTGCCCGCCGCTGGATGCTCGGAGAACACCGCATCGTTCCTCCGCTTTCTTCTGGAGCCTCTGGCTTTGTCCTGAGGGTTCCTCTCTGCCGGCGACTTGAAGCCCATTCCTGGATCAGGCCATTTATCGAAGCACCCAGGCCTGGATGTCGGTCGCTCCTCCCGCGAAGCCCTCCACCCTTTCCACTAATCAGACAGAGCACTAAAATGAGGCAAATTTCTCCTCGCCTCGCCTCCTCTCCCGCATTGGCTCTGGTAAAGCAGAAAGAGGAAAGGTATCGAGGGAGATAAAGTTGAGTTAAGTTGAGTAAGCAAAGTGCAGCCCTCTGCGAGGACACCCGCAGTGAACTCACGTGTTATGACTCCATGCCTCGAAGTCCTCCTTTGCACAAGTACGTGTGATACGAGGCACAGGAGAGCGCACCCCGCGGCGAACACACCGGAGTAGAAAAACATCCACCGGCCTCCAAATTCGGCGAATGTCGTCCCACCAACGAGGGTACCAAGCGACTTTCCTGGAACAAAAACATTTTTACTAAATTCAAAATGCATATTTTTCGCAAAAAAAAAAGAAAAAAAAAGAAAGTCACTTTGCGACATAGCTAGGATACTGTGCTTTC
Source organism: Ixodes scapularis (assembly GCF_016920785.2). Classification (NCBI taxonomy): domain Eukaryota; kingdom Metazoa; phylum Arthropoda; class Arachnida; order Ixodida; family Ixodidae; genus Ixodes; species Ixodes scapularis. The sequence goes on along the minus strand of NW_024609883.1, from coordinate 8,684,299 downwards.
GGTAAAGACATATAAACCCGAAAATTACTTACCAAGCCAATTTCATAGAAAAAAAAAAACGCATTCTAAATATTGTTTACCTTATGAAGAAAAAGCTCAGTTCAAAGAAAAACTATTGTAACGAAGAAGATGAAGCTAAGCGTCTTCTTCACCTAAGGGCGCACGATAATGAGGTGAAACAAGCTGCATCCAACCCATCCGTTCAAAGCCTCCACCCAGTAGCTCAGCCTGTCAACGTCTGCGCAAGTTGCGATCCAGAGCACAATGACATCCGCACAGGTGGAGGACACAGGTCTTGGTATGGCCGGGAGATAATTGAGGCTTTCTCCAAGCCACAAGCCCTGGTCAACATTGGCTCCCCTTCTCACAGCCTCTTCGACACCGAGATATCGTATTTTGATATATAACTGCAGCCACGTATGTGGTTCAAAGCGGAATCTCCACGCGCGCCACTTCGGCGACAAAGACCCTTCCCAGTTATACCCTTTGTTCCTCTTTTTCTTTCGCTGTTTAGTCAGGCCTCCGCTGAGGCGATCAGCGTCCTCGAGGAACGTCAATAAATGTTCAAGCTGCCAGTTGGAAGGACGTTTCGTCCTGTCCTGGTCCTTTTAGCCGTTAATGTGACATTGCTTTAAACCCGTAACCTTAACCCGTAATCTTTACCTAATCTTTAATTTTTTTTTAATTTTTGATTTGCCGTTTGGTGAATATATTTTCCTTTGTCTATTGTACAAGTACATAATTTGTTGCCTCGGAACGCCTTCCATATACGTTTTTTTATAATATTGTTAATATTTTAGGCGTCTTAAGCTGTAAATTTCGTTGTCTTATTGCTATTTTCATATCTGCTTCAGCACCTGGCTCATAGTGAATTTTGAGCACATAACTATACTGCGAGTTTGTGTGTAATGCTTATTTATTTATGAAATTTTTCGTGGTGCTTCTATACTGTGGATGGGCCTACCGACATATCTACCTGCTTGGGATTGATGCAATGTGGAATAAATGTAAACACCCAGGGTTTAGATTATGATGTATTCTAAGCAGCTTCCCTGCATACTTTCGCTCCTTGCATGTTTCAGTGCCTCCTCTATACTTTCAGCGCTTGGCAGAACGGCCTCCCGAGGCTGTTGAGCAACCGCCCATGGCGACCGCGTGAGGGCGTTGTGTTAAGAGGGTCTGCCTAGATCGTCCAAGGGAGCAACTCAAACCATGGAGAACGTTAGCAATTGAATGGCGAACGCTTACTGGGAAAACGTCTCGCAGGTGAGCATGCCTTGCGTTGTCGTGTGTCGAAGGGAAAGCGGACGGAAATGACGTGACTTTGATCGAGCACTTGGGAACGCTCTCAAATTCAGGCAAACTAGACCGGGTCTCATCGTCTATTTTAGCCTATTTCGTCTTCGCCGTTCGACATGGTTTCGCAATATCGCGGTGAAGGTACACTGAAACGAAGTTCGTGATAACATATTGACGTATTAGTGTTGTACGGAACGACGTTCCAAGGAACAAAGTTCCTGGAACGCGTTCCTTTCAGGAGGAACGAAGGAACGCCGCCGTTCCATTTTGCATTGGTGGAACTGGAACGGGAATGCGTTCCATTTTTACGGGAACGGAAAAAGGAACGGCGTTCCTTTTTTTCGTCCAGTGGAGTAATTTGTATTTTATATCTGAAAGGGAAATTCTAAAAGTATAAAATCAATATTCATCTATACCAAAAGTAGGATTTCGTGAACTTTTTGGTTACATACCATATGGTTAATTTTGTGTGATACTCGCTTGGTAACAGTAAGGGACAGGAGAACTAGTGGACATCGATTCTTTTTTCAGTGCCCGTGACTGCGGTACAGAAAGCCAAAGTTTTACTCGTAGGAAAAGACACAGAAAGAAATACGTGTCAAACTCAACTAGTTTCTTTGCTTCCACGAATCCTTGTACACCCAGAAATCTAAGACCGACTGCAGCTATCACTGAACTTCCACAAATAGACGTACAGTTACAACAGAAGAGCAGGTTACCCGGTATCGAACGCACCCTTGTATCCTGAATATTGGTGACATACAATATACACAAAAATTAATTTTTATTTCTTCTGCCCTTGTTCCCTATCTTCAAACTGAGCAACGAGTCCAACCCTCACGTAGAAGGACCTGTACTTTTCAAGACTGACCTTCCAACAGCCCTACCTTCTTCACTTCCTCGTCTTGCGGACAGCAACATCGAGAAGCAACTGTTGTTATGTTCCAACAAGTGACTTTGTTAGATTGAAACGCGTGAGGTTGTGGTGAAACGCTCGTGCAATGTGGGGTAAGAGTACATTTGGCTCGTCGAAATCGCCTACCACAAAATATGGTTAAAACCTGAGATTTTTAAAGGTGAATATATCATCAAATGAAACACTGCTTCCGCTTGTCTTCTCCTCTTGGTGCCTTTCCATTACTGCATTCAATTTTGTATGTTGCCATTTGATGGGATAGATAAAAAACAACAAAAACTACTTTGTTTGATCTAATTGTATATGGTAATCGTCAAAATACAAATGTAACGTATATGTAACGACACGTTCCATTTCTTTAACTGTAATTGGAATGAGTTCCTTTTTCACATATGGAACTTGTAACGGGAACGCGTTCCAAACATCAGAAGGAACGAGGAACGAGCTTTTGTTCCATTTTTTGAGGAACGTGTGACGTATTTAGCGCACAAAGTAGAGGGAAGAAGAACAGGACGGAAAAGTGCGACACTCACAACTATGTCTAGTGACAAGAATCATTCGGTTTTTTTCTTTCTTTTTCTTTTCTTGTCAGCAAACATAGTTCTGAGTGGCGCTCTTTTCTGTTCTGTTTTTCTTCCGTCTACTTTGTGCGCTAAAAACCTCAATATGTTATACTATAAGAACTAGCCCAAATGTCAACTTGACTACATAAGTGCTACTAAAATGTATGCAATCTGAGTTTCAATTTTTTTTTGAGGAGGGGGGGGGGGGGTGGTGAAAGGCGGCGAAAAAAAAAATGCGCATGTTTTCAGTGAAAGGGCATAACATTGTAAAACTAAAAGTAAGAACGCAGAACGACATAATGTAGAGGGAATTGTTTGCAGCCATTACCGTGCGTGTACAGTTACTACAACAGTGGCAGCGGCGATTGCAACAACCTTGCTTCAGTGGCGCGCCTCGCGGCTAAAGGTTACACTTGCGGCAACTGCATCGGCGCACTGTTTTGCGACCATTTTAGCTGGCACTGCAGGTATATAAGAGGCACTGGTACTATAGGTATATAAACATGTTTGGCCATTGGGCGAATAATTATATCTGTAGTATTTCCACCTTTGTCTTCGTGTTAATAATGCGCATCAATATGGTTATAAGCATTTCTGAGGCACCCGTGCCTTCTGGAGCTTATTATGTTACTGGGCCAAGCCTATTATGTCCACGCCAGTGACTTCGTGATTGGTCCTTCGTCATCCTTATGTGCTAATGCCGTAATTTCACTGTAACCAAAGCGCCCTTTGCTCCTTAAAAATTAATACGTTACTGACTATGGCATACCTGAGTGGGCATCAAACTTACCGATGGCTCCTTCGCAAATGTTGAGGACGCACAAGACGGACGCCGCGGTACCTTCCGGCGCCACCTCTTTAGCGAACACAGTCATGGCGGGTGTTACAAGCGGATGTGCAGCCCCGGTGACGGGTTCGACGAGCAGCGCGAACCACGGGTTGTATAGAAAGGCAGAGCCAATGTACCTCACCCCGAAGATCAAGAATGTCAATATATACGAGGGATAATAGCGCGTTTTTTTCAGAATCCAACCGGACACAGAATAGAAGGGCACTTCTATGCATATGCAACTTACTGCGGATATTAAACCGATTATCAGTTTAGAGGCTCCTATGTCCTCCAAAAACCACGTGTTGTACGACATGTAGATTGAAAAAAGGGCTCCGAGGGCGCATGTCCAAAAGGCGAATACGGCAAGTTCGACATTGATGAACACACCATAGATGTCCTTGAAAAAGTTGACCGACAGCTTGGGCATCCGAAGAGTGGGCATGCAACAAAGAAGGACACTGTCCAAGATAATGAGCAGCGCATAGACGAAGTAGCTTGGAAGGTAACCTGATCGTCCTCCCGTCCATCGGTTGGCTGCATCAATTAAGGCTCCCACGACAGGACCAGCGGCTCCCATGCCTATTGCCCCTCCCGCTCGCTGCAATCCGAAGTCCCTCACATTTTCAGCCAGTATCTCAGAAACGCCGGCGTCCGAGATGATCAGAACAGCCCCCGAACACAACGACCCCAGCGCATGAAACACGGCATAGAACCACACAACTCGTTGATCTATCGAACCTGCTGTGCAAGGGCACTTGAACTGACAGGTGCTGCGGTGGTAACCAGACGTACCATTCCAAATAGTGTGGCAAACGGCGGAGGTGTTCTGAAAAATGTAGCTTACTTCGATTTCGCTGAATTCGGTGGCATTCGTTGCGCACGAAACGAAACACTTCTCCGGTGGTTGAAGGCACACTGAGAACGAATTCAAAAGCGTTACGTTTCCTTCTGGGCATGATACCTCCCCCTTTGGTTCTGCCGTTTTGATAATAAAGTCACTGAAATAGAGAAGGCCGTGGAAAAGAATCGCAAGCGATTGAAGTGTCAACAATATTCTTGTTACGTTTTGCGTCCGGTCAGCAATGTATCCCATCAAAATCTTCCACGGAATAGCGAGCAGAGATGTGACAGTTAAAATGTAGGCTATGGTTGCTTCAGGGATTCCGTTTCTCCGACCAATTGCAGACCCGTATGGCAGAGTGCAGCCGGTGGCTGATAAAGAAAAAAAGCAGAATTTCGTTAGCCTTTGCAGCAATGTTTTATTTACTATGACCAGAATTGTTAAAATTACAATATATATTGCACTTTACGCAGTCATATAATCTCAAACAAGTAGTTGAGGGCTTAGCAGCATGATATACAGTGATATAAAAGCAATCAATGGACCTTTTCCGAGAAGCGTTCTGCGCACGCGCGAGCGCCCGATGCCAAGCGGCGGAAGTCGGAACGAAAAATTGAGGAAAATCGGAAGGAGGCTGTGTATCAGCGATTAGAACACGTAACTGCAGCATATATATAATTGTGTTACACAAAAAAAGAACGTCGACGGAAAGGAAAACACGACGTTTGGGTGGACGTCACGGATGCACCTCTTTAAAGTCGCGTTGGGCAGGCGCCGCTGCTCAGAGAGCGAAGAAACTTGTAGCGTACACTCTAAAAAAAGTCTGTGCGTCTAGTTTCACGCACACCACTCGGAGAGCCAATCACCGCAACTTACGGAGGCATCTCAGCGAATGACGATGCCGAAACATATGCTTAGACCAAAAAACGAAATCTGGGTTGTGACATTAAGCAATGCAAGCGTGACATTTTGCATTGCTTAACGTCACAACTCAGACTGCGTTTTTTGGTCTTAACATATGTTTCCGCATCGTCATTCGCTGAGCTGCCTCTGTAAGTTGCGGTTTTTGGCTCTCCGAGTGTTGTGCGTGAAAGTAGACTTACAGACATTTTTTAGAGTGTAGCTCCCATTATCGATTGGTAGCGCAAGTAGGTCACTTCCTCGATTTTTAGTTCATGCAGCCACCGCCTGGTGCCGTCGGTATGTGGAAAAGGTCCATTCTGAGCAAATATAAAACATGTACCGTAGTATCCCGAGAGATAGTCCACCTGAAATAGAAAGCAAATCGGGTGAAAATAAGCAGTGGGCTAACTTTCGGTGTGCGACCAACGAAAGTTGGAAAATTCTGCTGTTTGAAATTGTGTCACCTTCAAAACTTCTAATTGCGAGAAATCAAAGACGACTGTACCTCTTAGTCAGGAACGGTCGCTGATCTCCTGTCACAGCTAAGTAGCACTGTTTCTGTAAAGGTCATTGTTGACCAGCGCCCTCCATTTCTAAAAATAATCTATCTTTCGGTGTTTTTTTTTTAAATACCAAGGCGTAGAAAGGATAGGGGTGGGCTATCTTTCGGGTGTGGGGTATCTCTCGGGACATTACGGTGTATTGCGAGATTCATTCCACCAGGACATGAATTTTAAACTGGTAGTACATACAGAAAGCCGAATTCCTCAATATTAAAAAAAATGCAAGTTGTGATTAACAATGCCTCTGTTGAAGCCCTTGTACTCACCTGCAAAAATGAGAAAATAATGAATCTTCAAATACAGAAGTCTTGTGTTTATCCATGGCAGCAGCATGTCGGATCTTAGCAGGGCGGATATATTCCTGCATTTAAACAACCATCTTGATAACACAACCCAGTGTAAGGTTTTTGTTTATGCACTTGGCCATTGGCTTCTCTTGAAATAAAGCACGAGAGCTTGAATAGCATAAAATAGTGTGCGTAATTTAGAATAACACGATATTATAAAATTATATGAATGTAACATTAAACGCAAAAAGATTACTTCAAATATAACAGACAACAGTGTTCTCACTGCCCTGGTTACAACATAAAAAAAAGATGTTACATCAATTGAGGAGCAACCGTAAAAAATTTGACGTGCCTACTTTGTTAAATCTATATATTTTTCATCGATGACAATGCTAGGACTCGTTATGACCATTACAATACGCGTGGTAGCTGGTTGATGGGCTTCGAGAGCGCTTCACTTAATAAGGCTTCTGTTATTCCACCACTCGTTTTTATTTTTGCTACCTATGCATAATTTGTTTATGGAGGACAATTTAGAGTGATTGAATTCTTAAAAAAATTCTATCCCGGGGCGGTGGAATGCAGTATGTTTTGGCGTTAAAGATTTTTATTGAAGATCACATGTAGTTAAAATTAATTGGGTTCAAGAGTTTATTGGAGCATACGGAATTGCGAAGTTCCAGAATTAAGTTGCCATTGTAATTCTTACGTTTCCATCTACCTAGGTTTTTCTCTATGCAAAGCAACCGATGCAGCCAATGCGTGTTTGTATTGGAAGTGAGTAATTAGAATCTTGCGAAGTGAGGTATAAAGAATCAAAGTAAGTTTGTTCTAAGACGCATATGATACAAGTGTTTCTTTTAGTGTTTGAATAGTGAACTGTCTTCCTCTCGTCTGAAGGAAAGTTTGTAAACAGTTGGTTTTCTAGAAAAAAAAAATGTTTGAGTTTTTTAAGAGTAGTGTGCCGGAGCTGAGTTTGATTAAGAAAGACCCTTTGAAGATTTACTAGTGTTTCTGCATGTGTAGATTTTTACCTCAGTTTTTATATCTTTTGTTGGTTCTAAGGACTAGCTGAGAGCAAATATCTGATTTGAGTCACTCAAAATATACTCTGAGGGATATTGTCTTTGCGCACCTAAGAATATCAGTAGGTAAATTTTACCGGAAAGAGTTAGCAGATAGTTTAAATTCTCAGGTGATTAAACAAGGGCTCATATTGCGGGAGGAGGGTGAACGGGCTGTTAAAGAAACTTCGGAGGAAAAAGGACGGGAATTGAGAGGCCATGCCCAGGTAACACAGCTTTCTGGGCCAAAACGTTTTATCTTAGAGTTTAAAGCCCTGAAAGCTCCAAAAAGCTAAGGTATAGCCAAACTCAGTGTCATTTCGCCAAAGTCTGGGTGTTTTGGACCTAAATTGTGAAACAGGGGCATGATTTAGGTTTCAGTGCCTGGTTCTTCGGTTGTCATCTGGCTTATTTGTGCCTCTGTTCCCGATAAAATTCCAGAATTAAACTCAATTCTGATCATTCCGGGTTTTCTCCTTAAAATTTTGGGCCTAAGTTAACAAACAAGTGCCGTAATTATGTTTCACTCCGGGTAGTTCTGATATGCAGTATTTTTGGCTAATGTCTGACAATTTAGCAACAACATGGCGGGCCACAGAAAACCGTACAAAAACCAGAGAAGAATACTTTGACCCTAGCTAACGTTTTGAAGCAAAACCTTAGTAGGCGAAAGCTGGGCACTAACACTGACAATCTTGGGACTATATTCCGTCCCACTAAACCCGCGCAGTACAGCAAAAGCTACACGGGACAGAGTGTATCCCAACCTGCTCAAAAAGAAGGAAAAGGAGAAACGGGAGAGAAGAGCTGAGATTCCCCTGTTCTTCCTTTCCCTTCTCTTGAACAGGTTGGAATGCACTGTGTCCCGTGTAGCTTTTGCAGTACTGCGCGGTTTTAGTGACACGGAATATAGTTAGGCGTTTTTTTTTTGCCTTGATGCCTGGGTGCATCCCAAGATTATACTAGAGATGATACCTTGTGCATCCCCTTGATACCTCCAAGCGCCTCAAATTTGTGATGATTATGTGGATGGCTGAGACATGGTAGAGTGCGAGATGGGGAAGGGTGTTATGTCAGTGTCTATACAAATGAGGTATTCACGCTTGGTGCCAGGAGCAAGAGATTCTTTATTTTCTAGCGCACGGACTTTAGGTCTGCGCGTGCAGGGTTGCTGGCATCAATATCTGATACAGAGGCCGGTCAAAAAAGGGTGTGTAAGAGTTTTTTTATTTTGTTTTGTTTTGTTTTGCTAGTGTATAAATAGTTTGACAGGGCGCTGTATAAATTAAAGAATCGGGTAAAAAACTCTGTCAGCGAATCGTCGCCCTCGGGCAATATGGAAGTGCATTGCAGCATATACAATTATGTACCAAAGCTTGACATCTTCATTATTTGACTCGGTTAAAGGACTAAAATATGAGAGAGGCTCGTAGACGTTCTTTATACTAATGTGTCAAGAAGGCATATGCTGCAGCGCTCCCTCCAAAACCTTCTCAGGGAGTATATTGCGAATCGTTTCAAGGGGAGTGAACTGCTGTAGATAATAGCCGTTTCTCAAGTCACATATCTTTTAGATCTCATGGTATGTTTGTTTATTTTGCTGGCAAACTGCAGTGTAAGGTTCGCTTTATGGGGTTCGTCATTCTTCCACTTTTCTGCCCATTTTTAACGCCTTTAAGATAGTCTTAGTAGGTCGTAGGCTGCACAGAGCGGGCCAAGCGGATGCGTGCTCTATCCAAGCTTCAAAGTGACGGCACGAGCTCCCGCTAGCAAAGCTTAGCTCTAAATAACGGCCCACTGAAGGTATTTATTGAACCTTCAAATCCGCTGTATCCCCCCCACCCAAACAGGTACTGACTTTCACTAATGCATACTCTAGCCCTCTGAATAAACCTGTTGCTCTCGGCCAGGTGGCGCCAGTGCGTTCTTAAGACCTGCATATGTAATGCCTGTAATACCTCAAAGGCCTCCTTTAAGGACGCATTACAGGAAGAGGTTATTTCGAAGAATACATTCGTACCAGCATGATCATACCACATGGAATTACCAAAGAACAAGATGCGAAATCAGGCTAACACGTTACACAGAACTTATTACTAACTTAAACGAAAAAGAAAATATCGAGGAAAATAAAACATACGAAGTTATTTACACGCTCTTCTGGGGATACAGACGCTCTCACATTTCTTTAAATTACCCACGATTTGTGTTAGTAATCATTTAGTGTGGCAAGTCATTCCATGTGGCAATCGATAGCATGAGGGGAGAAAACCGAAAATAATTAGTGTTAGAGCGGAATCGCTGAAGTTTATATGAATTATCCCTTCGAGGAGAAATATAATCCGCAGAATGCAGAATGGCAATTAATGTTTTTGAAGTATGAGCTAACTCTAGTACATAGCATGGAAGAAACAGATTCGGTTGTCTGCGCGCCTGTTGGATAATAAGGAAAGACCAAGACTGAATTTTAAAGCGGAGACACTATTTTCAGGCCAGACACAGGTTCCAGGGGCCAGACATAGGTTCCGCCTTAAGAACACCTAGTGATTTTAGTAAGCCGTTGACTATGCTGTGGACTTGTTGGTTCACTGCTAATGTTTCTGAAAAATGAACACAACCCAGGTAGCAGACGGTATTGGGCCGGATTTCATGGTGCAAAGAATGGCTCAACAATGGCCCAACTGAGGCATATGTTTCCGAATATTGGAATCACATTGGCCAATAATGGACTGAGCTGGCATAAGCTGTCAAAAATCGGACTGTCAAAGCCAATAGCTTTTCAATATTGAAGTGTTTGAGCCAATGGATCTCCAATATTACATATACGCCGTCATAACCTCTAATATATTGAACTGTCAGAGCCAATGACTTTCTGTTACGGAATATATGCTTTCCTAAGTTAGTTAATACTAAACCATGGAATGTTCTTTCGACGACTTAATGATGCTTTATGCCACCAAAGCCATAGATCCCCGACCTTTTAATCTGCATTAGCCGGCTATAGAGGCATGTAAGTGTCTCGAGCTATAGACTCGCAACCATCCTATCCTTTTTTTAGCCGTCTCAATTGTGTTTTATATCGCCTAGGTCAGTGGTCTCAAACACATTCGAGTGTGGGGGACAGATGGCCTACACTGGAAAGGTCGAGGGCCAACGTGAGATGGAGGGATGGGAGGCGGGGGGGGGGGGGGGGGTGTTCAAAAGATTTTGAAGAGAAGAAACCGCGTGCTCAAGGCTTTTTCTAATCTCACAGGTTTTTCCGCTCACATCGTTAAAGTTGCTTTGTTCATATGACTACTTTGAGCCCTGACCTAATGTGATAACAAGAAGTAAAATTGCATACCCCACCAACGTGCGAGCATTTTAATAGAACAATAAAGTGAGTACGCTGTCGTCTCTGTTGCTAAATTCACTCAGGAAATAGCCAAGCTCAACATGTATCTAAGATACAGTTAATTTGACAGTTCTTGCTTTCCTGACGTTTTTGATTACAACACTCTAAACAAATACTTTTCTCTAAATGGCGATATTCTTTTAAGGCAAGAATCCCGAGCTCGTAAAGCTTTATTTTCGGCAGTTGCTCCTGCTGATCGAGAGTTCGCACAGCCGAGATGCATTATTCAAAGAAAACCTCGTGCTTGCAGCCTAATAGCGAAATCGTTGTGCATTACAGAAAGCTGGAAAGCAAAAAATAAAACCAAAAACAAATGGCAAGTTACCACAGATAATTATGAACTCTGTGAATACGTTAAAACAGCGTATCTACTTTTTAAGCGAAAATGAATCGATGAGGGGAGATTACTATGGCGCAGTGTTGGAACTAACGCGTTACAAGTAACGCCGTTACTGGTAACGCGTTCGTTTTTTAGTAACGTACTAACGTACTCGTTAGAATCCCAAATGAGTAACAAGTAAAGTAATATCGTTATTATTTTACGGTATCTGCTATCAAATTACGTTACCCGTTACTTGTTACTTTCGATTAAAAATGGCCGCATGATAGTTTGAAAACAAAATAATTTTTATTCTGCGCCCTCCAAAAAGTGGCAAAGGAACCCTAACAAAGCTATCTATAAACAGCGTCATTTCAAACTCCCTCGGAAGACACTTTCAACGTTTCCATGGCCGGGCCCAAATTACGCGATATTATTGCTTTGCGGAATTCCTAAGCGTCCTTGGTGCACTCTTTACATCGAAGCTACTAAGGCCACCGTCGCCGTGCCCTAAAGGAGCAGCCGTCTCGCTGGACAGAGACATCCGCTCAGAAGGCAACAGTCTACCACCGCTCGAAGGATTCTGCCTAATCGTCCCCAGCAACTCCAGCTGGTCAAATCCTTCTCTTCAAAATAAATAAATTCTTGTTTTGTCAACAACAGAAAGGATAAACTCTAAATTTGGAAGCGTTGATGTTCCCACGCTTTGAACCAAAACAAGTGTCAAGGATATCGCAGGAATGAATGGCGTCGGTAACCAGAAAGACGTCACCATCTCTGAGAATCCCTTCTGCCGTGGTACAAAGGTGCGGTCTCTCGCTGGATAACGACTCCCGTTCAGAAGGTCGCCTCCCACTAGATCCTCTGGGCATCCTTTCTCCCATAGCGCCTCAAAAATTAGATGAAAGAGTGCGTAACCACCACGGACGGCACCTTCTTTGTATCGCAGTTAGCCTCCAACTCCCTGGCATTGAAAGACCAAATTATCTATTGCTGGTCGCTGCGCCAGCCTTAACCTTCTCGCCGTTCCTGGTTGTGGGAAGGCTACTGTACCATTCTTAGACACATTCGTAGCAGTGATAGTGATGGCTTTCGTCTGCTTCACCCTTATGTTGCTGCTGCAGGCGTGAAAAAAAGAAGGAAAAAAAATAAAAACGTTTTTTGACGTGAAAGAGAAACTTGGGGTGAAGAGCTTATAAACGCTCGCCACCTTTTTTTATTATAGCCGAAGTATGGCCGGCGCTATACTTCGTTTATAATCACCCAGGGTCATCTTTGGTTATAATTATTGGTTATAATAAGCGATCGGTGTTCTCTTTCCGTAGCTTGTGTAGCCTAAACCGAACTGTGACTAAAACCAGTGTCTCTATGAGGTGTGTTGTTTGTGAGCAATCCGTGTACTGCCTCGGTCATGCAACGCCTGTCTCTAACCAACAAGGCCGTTTTGGAACGCTTGTCGTACACTCTAAAAAAAGTCCGTGCGTCTACTTTCACGCACACCACTCGGAGATTCAATAGCCGCAACTTACGGAGGCATCTCAGCGAATGACGATGCCGAAACATATGTTTAGACCAAAAAACGCAGTCTGAGTTGTGACATTAAGCAATGCAAGCGTGACGTTTTGCATTGCTTAATGTCACAACTCAGACTGCGTTTTTTGGTCTAAACATATGTTTCCGCATCGTCATTCGCTGAGCTTCCTCCGTAAGTTGCGGTGATTGGCTCTCCGAGTGTTGTGCGTGAAAGTAGACTTACATACATTTTTTAGGGTGTAGGTTTACGTCTGTGTTCCAATGTTTTATAACCTTTATCACTTTAAGATTAAACCAATTATAATCGTTAGACATACAAGCTTGAACACCCTACCTGCCTTTTTGCTATGACTACACTCTCCAAAACACCTATAATATCTCGATTTTTCAAAAAGTTAAGAGCCTGGAGCCTAAACTTTGAGTTCCAGCCGAAGTTTAAATTTGAACGTCGTTAATGACAGACAGGTGCTTCAAACAAGCACGACGAGCTTTGCCCTCTTATATATCTTACGACCTAAACGAAGTAGTCTATATACAAATTCGGGCAGTACCATTGTGCTCCGTTCTAATTAAGTGATCAGCGGTATAGCTAATTGAAAGAGACGCGGCAGGTCACATGTCAATATTCCCGCTAAATTTAGCCGAGGAACCGAATTGGTGTTCAAATAATGTGCGGTCGATTTTCCCGCGAAATCTAGCGGGGAAACTGAATTTCTGCAAAGGTCACGCGACATCATGTGAAGTCATTTGTCCGCTAGATTTGGTGGGGAAATTCGATTTCCGTATAGGTCACGTGAGACGTTATTTTCCCCACTAAAATTATCAGGGAAACTTGAGTGCTGTTAAGGAGCTCTGAAGATTCTAAAAAGCTAGGCGTTTAAATAATCCGCGCTTTCCTTCGACCGTGCAATACGTTGATGTATTTAAACCTGTTTAAATACGAAGTCCACTTAATTACTTAGCACACTGCGAAGTAAAATTAAATAAAGATTACACTACCGTAACTCGTGCGAATTAACTCTTCAGCGCGCTAGAACAATTCATGGCCCATAATCACCAAGGCCAACACCTTACATTAGAGCTTGAAATCTTTTTTAAAACATTTTCGAGATATGAATAGCCAGCAACTAAGTCACCATTGCATCGTCCTCCATGTGCGACCAGTTGCTTTCAAGCGCCCTATGAAAATCATATTGATGAGATACATACCTTTTTCACTGTTATAAAAGGTTAACGGAATTTCGAGGTTGCAGAATGCCGTTCCTCATTTACCAGAACGTATTTGGTAGTTTCAGTCCAGGCATCCTCTTTATAAAGATACGGGTGCCTTTTGGGGCTGCAGAATTGTGGCTGAATAACATTAGAATATGTGGGTTTTGTTACTTTACAATTTCTCGCAGCCTTGTAGGCAGGCCCGTCACAACTGTTTTCCTGTATTGCGTAGTTTGTGTCTTTATATTTATTTTTAGAGCACAGCTCTTAGGCGCCCGTTTCCGGCTTGATCGGCGTCGCCGTCGCCGTCGGCGTAACCAACGTCACCCCAAGGTCACGTGACCCCCAAGGTCACCCAAAGGTCACGTGACCCCCAAGGTCACGTGACCCCCACGTCATGTCACTCCAAAGGTCAAGGTCACGTGACCCCTCCCAAGGTCACGTGACTCCCCCCGAGGTTCCGTGACCCCCTCCCCGAGGTCACGTGACCCCCCCGATGACGTCATCGCCACTGATGACGTCACCGGCATCCGCATCGTCATCATCACTGATGACGTCATCGTCACTGATGACGTCACCGGCATCCGCATTGTCATCGTCATCATCACTGATGACGTCACCGGCATCCGCATCGTCATCGTCATCATCACTGATGACGTCACCGACATTCGCATCGTCATCGTCATCATCACTGATGACGTCATCAGTGACATCACTGATGTTGTCAAAGGCATCCACATCGTCATCATCACTGATGACGTCACCGACATCCGCATCGTCATCGTCATCATCACTGGTGACGTCATCAGTGACGTCAGCGGTATCCGCATCGTCATCGTCACCGATGACGTCATCAGTGACGTCACTGATGACGTCATCGGCATTGTCATCGTCACGTGACCCCCAGGTCACGTGACCTCCCAAGGTCATGTGACCCGCCCAGTACCCTTCCCTCCTCCTCCTCAAGAGCTGCGCTCTAATTCGGCGTTACAGGGCTTTCACTTTTTTCAACTTTGTGTAAGGTTTTCCTTATGTCCTGGCAGTGAAACTTCCCAGAGCGTTACAAAGCCAGTGATATCTTGCTCTGCGCTCGACGATTTTTTTTAAATCTAGATTTGTATACGTGAACGGTAAGACCATATGTGGATACCGTGAAGTCCAGCGGACAGTACGAGCATTAAACTTCGTCTTCGTGTTCCACTCAGTAAGGTACGAAGGGATCTCGTGACCAATGCGTGCCACTGAAATGGGGCGCCGCTCATTTTTTTCATAATGGACGTGCATGCAGCACATTTCTACATCACACCTGCGACCGCGATAGTTTTGTTTAATTTTTTTATCCTACGATGGAGGCGAGGCGAGTTGTCATTTGAAACCGAAACCTAGAAGCTGTCAAAATTGAGTGTTTTTTTTCTTTTCTGAACGCTATAAAATGCAGGGCGTGCCCTATTGTTCATTGAAGTGCGATGCGTTTTGGTTCTCAGTCATAACTATAAAATGTCTAATTGAGACCATGCCTTTAGATGTACTAGTTAAATTTCTGTTAGCTGGTCCTTAAAGCAATTCAAAACTTTAATATATTAACATTTTATATTGTTTTCTTAAAGAGGCCCTCTGGCAGAGTTATGTACGATATCAACCTTTTTTTCTGCGGGATGTGTACTTTTGACAAAGACGATTGGCCGCGCGTGTTGGGAAACGCCTTCTATACCTACAAACAAGTTGTCATGTGCCCAACGAATTTGATACAATACGTGTATTATTTTATGAAAGTCAACTGCAGCTACCAAGTACCTTATTACAGGCATTTAATTTTCATATCTACGAGGATCGTTCAACTTTACCTGGGCATTTATTATTGCAGATAGAAATACAAATAAGTAGGAGAAACACGAAACAAAGCTTTCAAAATATTCCGTGTGCGCGTCTCTGCATCGTTGCCATTGTTCTTGAAGCTCCCGGGTCAGTTTGACGGATGCTTGTACCAGGCTTGGGCCATGCTGGCTCTAGCTCGCGCCAGTCTGGCCCAAGCTTGGGCCGAGAAGTGTTCCATTTGGGTGTGTTTATTATTCTCTCCCGTTTTTGCTCGGGCAAAATGTTAGGGAGATATTGTAGCACTAAGGCGCAATTTGTATTTTATTTTATTGCGCTTCAAACAGAACGATTTGGAAACATGACAGAATCATTGCGTGGATGTTACTTAGAAATTTTAAATGTATGTAAAGCAATTTCGTTCGACCATCCAAAAATTTCTAATTCAAAAACAAAAACGCTCACACTTTGCAGTTTAATTTGGTAGAGTAGAATTATGTTAAAACCCTTTTATATCCTACTAACGGACAAAAATCTTTCGTTATGTTGCAAATCTATCTCTTCCAGCTCAGAATCCTAGCAACATCTTTAAATAGGGGTGTTGTTTTTCCTACAATGACACGCGTGTCTTCAAAATTGGAGTCTTTTCATTTGTTTAGTAAACGGTCCATGCTGCCGGGGGATATAATTCTTGTCTGGACAATCCAATTTGTTGCAATTCAGGAAAGGTGACTTCTGTGTAAATATCAACGGCTTTGAATATTTCAACATGGTCTTGAGTGACAGAAATATTCGTCATGTCCGTTAAATTTCCAAGTTCTGAATGACAGGAAAATATATGGTTGCCTGTTACCTTAACCTTAAAGTATACCTTTTTTCTATTAGATAATGCAAAATAGCATCTTGGGGGAGCAAATCTAGAAAATAATAAACATACGTATACATGCTTGTGCGCAGGTCTGTTCAATGTATCTGCATCAACGTATGTGTCTAGGAAAGGTCTTTATATTTTTAGATTTTATATGCGTGTATGTCACGTTTGTGTATCTTTTGTGTTTATATAAATACAAAACGCACCAATAGGCAAATCGGTCCTGTAGCGGCTTTTCTGTAGTTGACCTGGAGTGCCATTACCAAGAAACT
Source organism: Ixodes scapularis (assembly GCF_016920785.2). Lineage (NCBI taxonomy): Eukaryota > Metazoa > Arthropoda > Arachnida > Ixodida > Ixodidae > Ixodes > Ixodes scapularis. Next base: position 8,667,615 of record NW_024609883.1, on the reverse strand, counting down.
TACATTAGGGATAAACCTCAATAATATTTATTCCTCAATTGGTTAAACAATATGTTTGATTTGTAAGTCTTTTTATTAACTACATGTCACAATTGATCACATGGTGACAACAAAACGTACAAATCTTCAGGAGGCTGTTTGTTGAGATCCAGAATGCTTGAATTAATTCTTGTGCTCATGAATAGCTTCGCTCAGTGCGCAGTAGCAGTAGCCTTTTTATCTACCGTAAATATATAAAAAATACAAACCCAAAGTTTGCATTAGAGTGAAAATCAGTCATTCGGCTAGTTGACTGCGTCTTAATGGGCAAATTACACCATAAGATCGATATTTTGTAATATAGCGAACACCTGTATATTATCCTTGGAGATTATCCTAAACATTTAGGCTTAGAAACAGTGCGTTTGCAGAGGAATACATTATTTCCAAAATGCGAGATTTGATACTCCTATCCTAATCAACGACGTGGTTGGGGTGACAATGCACTCCTTGCTATTTTGGATGGCATGCAAGAAAACGTTTTTTTTTTGTTCAACTTTCTCTATTCCTTTTTTATCGATCATGAGAATTACGGTCGCTCCACTTTTTTAAGTGGCCAATCGCACGCTTATTTCGTTGTACTTTCTCCGAGTGCAGAAGACGCGCTACTTTTTAGTTAAAATGTCTTTTTTGTGGCAGTGTTTTTAATTAAAATAATTTTTTATTAGGCAAAAAGGAAAACGAAGGGTTGCAGACTGATGAGCGGCGCAAGGGATAACCCAAAAATGTTGATCGCTCAACAATTGTTTTTTCAGTAAGCTTCTGCGCATGAATACACATCCTCCCATGGCCTTGCTTCCCGCTGCCGTCATTTTCGCAGGCCAAAGTAGCGGTCGGCCAACATATTTAGCAGCAATCTTTGCGCGTATTTCGCCATTTTTAGCCATTCTTGGTTGAGTATACCCTAGTATGGGGCATAATAGGCAGTGATGACAATGTATTCTGACGGACGGAGACAAGTTTGGTGGCCCTTCTTTTGTAGTTCGAAAACAACTCCGCAGACGGCGCTCGTTACAGAAAAAAAAATCCATTGCTTTTTGGAAATCCGAGAGGTTATCTGTAACAGGAACAAACAACATGGCTGAGCCGTAACCAACTTCTGAATAGGTCTCACCCCTGTCAACTTTACCAGCACCAACATTTTTTTATCAATCAGTTGACGCCGTCCTCAAAAAACAAATTCAGGACGAAACCGAAATTAAAGAATTGTGTAAACGGATGGACACCGTAGAAAAAGAGAATCCGGCTTTGTGGCGGACAGACTGTGCGATGGAATCAGTGATCTTGAATGGCAAACTAGAGCATTAAATCTGGAGCTTCATGGTGTTACTATGACTGAAAACGAAAACTTGCTAGAAAAGGTTAACAACGTTGCGTTCCGACTGCAGCTTCTGCCCCTATCAGAGAACGAGGTAGTTGCCGTACACCGACTACCCTCAAGACGAGGTAAAGCGTCCACTGCTGTCATCCGTTTCGCGAGGCAATCTGATAGAAACCAGCAGCTGAAAAAAAAAATGAAGCTGTCGGAGACTAAGCCAGGATGATTTTATTGTTGAAGACATGACGAAACAGAATAGAGCGCTCTTCTGGGGGGCTAAAGATTGGGCCAAAACGTTTGATTTTGTCATGTATGGCACCGAAATACAAGTTTGTAGCCCCCAAAACCGATAAAGAAATCGAAGGGGGCGGTATACGAGCCGGGTTTTCTGCAGCGCCTCATGGCCAAAGCGGGAAGCCTAAACACCAGTTCTGTTTTTTCCTTAAATTAAGCGGTAACATTGACGCAACGTGGCCTGTCGTCACGTCCCCTACGCAAGAACGTAATTCCCCCTCTTAATTTAGCGGCATAACCAAATTTGTTACTTTGCCAAATTTTGTAAGGAAATCAGTATTACGTGACCTAGACATCTTCGGTTTCCTCGCCAAAAACTTAGAGGGAAAGTTGATAAAAACGGAGGTTATTCTTTCTCCGAAATAACGGTTTAATGCCTTCTAAATTATCTTATACCCAACTCACACGGCAGCGTAAAAGTACCTTTGGCACAGGTACCTGTAGTAAAGAGAGCTAGAGATCGTAAGCACGCGGCGCATAAATGGCCCTTTCGCTAAGGGAAGTCCCGTGTTAAACGGAGCTCGCCAAGCTCCCTTTACAGCTATAGGGAGTAGCCTCGGACCCACGAACTCGAAATAAAAAGCACAAATATATAAATATATCGTGTTTCATGCATCATAGCAAACTGAATATATATAAGTAGCAAATTATAAAATGAGTGCGAGCACAAATGTGATGGAATAATACATTAACGATGAACGCATAGTCTAGCTAGCAGGTAGCAGCGGCTGCACGTGGAAAACAATGTCTGCTACGAACCCAAAGCCTATGTACCACCGCGAGCTCTTTTTCCAGGTTGTAGACGAGTCGCCTGACTTTCCTGCCCAGGACTTCAGTGAGAACTTTGCGGAAAAATGGAGCTGCTAAACTGAGAAAGGTCGCCCACCTCGCAATTGAAACTCGTCAACGGAGATGATTTAGGGCCAGTCTGGCCAAGCGGCTCAGAAATTTTAAAGCAAGGCTCATTTACGTGTGCCCTTAGATTTAGAGAAAAAAAATATAGTTCCGCAAAAACAAACACACATAATATTGAGGTTTTAAATGCTATATTTCACACACAATAATAAAAGAACGCGCGTCAAACCGATTTTGAAAAATAATTGTTTATCACGTGCTTTTCTCACGGTTTAGTAGGAATGAAAGCAACATCAACTTAAAGTGCTTCGTTTATATATCGAGTGATCAAAAACGCTGTTTCCTACAGCTACCTTCAGCCATCTAAATTATCTTAAACGGTGGCATCTTAGATGCCGGGGTTCGTGCAATAGAGATAAAGTTTGCTTCATTTTATTGCGATAGCCGTTATTAAGCTACTCATCACAAATTTCTGCTATGTATGTTGCCTCTAATGTACTCAATTGTTCGCTACATTTAACGGAAAATTGCCTTCACGTGATGTATGTACCATTTCAAGTACCCCGTTAAATTTAGCGGGATCAGGGTCCTCGCTATATTTACCGGAAAATTGACTTCTTCCGATTATGCATCAATTCAATCACCCCACTAAAATTAGCGGAATTAAGTTCCCGCTAAATTTAGCGGAAAATTAACTTCACGTGACTTATGCACCAGTTCAAATTCCGGGCTAAATTTAGCAGAATTAGGTTCCCCGCTATATGTAGGCTCGACGATGACGCAGCGATCGCCCAGAGCAGAAGATTCGGAGCCAAGCACAACCGGCAGCATGCTCAGCAACCCATTTTGTTTCCTGGTACAGGTCGTATCAGTTCTACTCGGACACCAAACGGCATCGTATGGCTGCTTTCAAGCGACAAGTCCCGATAGGAACGACGAGCTTGGCTCCGAATCTTCTGCTCTGGGCGATCGCTGCGTCATCGTCGAGCCTTTCGTGCCCCTCATCAGCGAGTCTTCGTTTTTGTCGACATCGGTGACGTCCCATCACGTGGTTCGCCTGAAAGCTACAAGAGCGCCAGCGACACCGGACTCTCTCAGTGGGCTTGGCGGCAGCACAACCGGCAGCATGCTCAGCAACCCATTTTGTTTCCTGGTACAGGTTAGTGAATATTTACCTTGTGGCGGTTATCGAAGTGATAACCGTTTTTTAGTGCTGCTGCCTTGCCAACTTATTGTAAAACGCTTGATAAATTTTGCTACTTCTGTTATTTCTTGGCCGCGAAATTTGTTGGTCTGTGGTGATGTGGAGGCAAATCCAGGGCCCACCGACAGAGAGCTTTTGTTGGAACTTCTTGCCGGCCAGAGCAAAATGAATTATACTGTTCTAAATGTTTTTGCCTCTCAAAATGAAATTAACAAAAAAAAAATGACTGCGTTAACTGAACGAATTGATGGGCTGGAGTGACAGGTAACCGGTTTAAACGCGGTGACCAAGCAAATAAAAGACATGGAAGCAGCAGTATCAGGATTTGACGCACAATTATCTTCACTCAATGCTAAAGTAGACGATTTAGAAAACAAGCCGCAGAAATAATTTGATAATTTATGGTATAGACGAGTCTAATACTGAGACAGTTGAAGAGCTTGAAGAGAAGGTAAAAAACGAGGGTTTTCTACAAAAACTAGGAATAACAATCACCGGAATTGAGAGATGCCATATGCTTGGCCGAAAAGTTGAAAACAAGCCCCGTCCAACTATCCTCAAGTTCATCGATTACCGAGAAAAAGTAGCAATATTAAGGTCATCTGATAAATTAAAAGGCACTAAGGTATCAATATCTGAGGATTTCTCAATCAGAGTTCGCGAAATTCGAAAGCAATTATGGAAAAGTGCGGCTAAAGAGAAAGAAAACGGAGCAAAAGTTAAACTAGTTTATGATAAGCTGAATGTGGACGGTGTGCTGTTTGGATGGGATGAAGGGAAGGGTTCACGCTTCAAGATAAGCAAAACAGATAAATGACGGTGTAGAAGTGCTTCTCGGTCATTGCGCTTGTTGAATGTCAATTGTAGAAGCGTCCTTAACAAGGCCACAGAGTTGGAAGGAATTTTGCTCTGTCATGATCCTGATATCGCCGTTCTGACTGAGACTTGGTTAAATGCAACGATATATGACAGTGAATTTGTCCCTGCTGGCTACAGTGCACTCAGGAAGGACCGTGGTAGTAAGGGTGGTGGTGTGTGCATTCTTTTTAAGAACTTCCTAAATATAGTGAGCATGCCTGAAATACCTGATACCGAGTGTATTTTTTCCAAAGCATACGATGGTAAATGTAAATACATTATTGGGGCATTTTATAGACCCCCTGCATCTTCTACGGCTGTTCTTGATAATTTAGAAATGTATCTCGATACACATGTGAAGCCTGGCGATCGAGTTATTTTTGTAGGTGATTTTAATTTGCCAAACGTTGACTGGTCAAATTTTTCACTGAAACATCAAAATGATAACTTAGGCGAAGCAATGTTAGACATGGCCTTTAAATATGACTTACTGCAGGTCGTCGAGGATTTCATGAGAATCCAGGGAAACCTTGTTTTTGTAAGCGGTACAATTTCGTCTAAATCTAGATGTGAAGTAATCCCTGGTATTTCTGATCGCAAAGCATTGCGCAAAGCAAAGCAAAGCAAAAAACAGTATTGTAAACCTTAGAAGACGTTTCTGTAAATAGAAAAACCAAGTCGAAGTGTTATCCAAATTTTTCTCGTGCAGATGATGTCTCTATTATAGACATGCTTTCATTTAATTTAGACGATTTCGTAAACAGTACTGGTGATGTAAATGATCTTTGGAATTTGTTTAAAGTTATTGTAGGTGAATGTATTGACCGTTTTGTGCCAGTAATTGTAAAAAAGCAGAATAAAAAGAACCCCTGGATTTCTAGAAAGGCCTTACAGTTACAAAGAGAATTGAAACGATTGACAAAGAAAATGAAAACACGCGCCGACTCGTGTGAACTGTCTGAAAAATTTCTTGATCTTTCTTTGCAACTTAAAACCCAAGTTACAGTTGATAAAAGTCGGTATTTCGGCGAATCTTTGCCAAACTTCTTATCTACTTCACCGGAGAAATTTCGGCGATTAATATCTCCACATTCTTGAGATTGTGATGTTTTCGAAATCGGTGGTAGCTTAACCCACGACGAAAAAATAATTTCAAACGCATTTAGTAAACATTTTAAATCGGTGTTTACTCAAGACGATGATGTGTTACCAAATTTTGACGCTGACTATCCGCCTATGCCTGATATTGTAATTAGTGAATGTGGTATATTGAATATGCTTTTGAAATTGGATGTAAAAAAATCCCCTGGGCCTGATGGTATCCCCAATGCATTTTTGTCCAGGTATGCTGAATGGGTCTCAAAATATTTGTTTGTTCTGTTTTCACGATCGCTGTCCGAAGGTCAGGTTCCAGACGACTGGAGAACTGCCAGAGTCAAACCACTTCATAAGAACGGAAACAAGTACTGCATTCAAAATTACCGTCCAATTTCATTGACTTCAACTACCTGGAAACTTCTTGAACATATATATAATCATTTATCAAAATTCCTGGACGAACACAACATCTTGACTAAAAATCAGCATGGATTTCGAAAAGGTTTTTCAACATGTACTCAATTAATTGAAACTGTTCATGATTTCTCGTGGGCAATAAACAATAGAGAACAAATTGATGCTATTTTTATGGATTTTTCGAAGGCATTCGATAAGGTCTCGCACAAAAAGTTACTATACAAATTGGAAAAAATATGTAAGAACACAGTTAGTTAAATGGATTTCAGCATACCTTTCAAATCGTCGACAATTTGTAGTTTATGGTGAATATTGCTCTGAACGACTTTCGGTTGACTCTGGCGTTCCCCAGGGCTCTGTGCTCGGACCTCTCCTTTTCTTGTTGTTTATTGATGATATAGTAGAAGATGTTCCGGTAAAAATCAGGTTATACGCTGATGATTGTATAATTTACTCAGAAATAGCTAGTACTTCCGATCAGCTTTTGTTGAATAGAGCTTTTCAAAAAATGACGGAATGGTGTACGCAGTGGCAAATGACTGTTATCTTTGAAAAAACTGTTTTATGAGAATTACTCATAAAAGAAATCCTTTGAAATTTGTTTACAATACTAATAATATTATTCTATCAGAAGTAACACAATATAAATACCTTGGACTATGGATCACTCATAATCTTACTTGGACAAAACAGCTTGATTACGTAACTTCAAATGCTCTTCGAAGGTTATTCTTTCTTAGAAGGACTCTAAGACTTTCAACCCCTTCCTTGCGTCTTCTGACATATAAAGCCATAGTCTTGCCAACATTAGATTACGCGGCTATCATTTGGGATCCCTTCACCAAACTAAGCATTAACAAGCTCGATCGTGTGCAGAAAAAGGCAGTTCGCTACATTTACAATAGCTTTGGACGTACCTCTATAACCGAACTTTTAACCAGAGCTAACTTAAAGTCATTATCTCTCAGAAATCAGCGTTCTCGACTAAAATTTTTGTATCAATTAATAAATGGACATTATAGGATAGATCTGTCTCACTTAATAAACTTCTCATCAGGCTACGCTACTCGACAGAGGCATGAGCTAACAATAACTCCTTTTCAATCGCGCAATAATTGCTTCAAGTACTCTTTTTTTCCGCGAACGGTAACTGATTGGAATAGCCTTTCTGAAAGTGTCGTTATGCAGCCATCATTGTCTTTATTTGAATCCCTTCTAAATTAGTTTTGTCCCTCTGAAAAATATTTATTCTTTTGTTTCTGCGACTTGTTTGCTATTTTGTATGCCTGCATGTCTTGTCAATCAAGTGTATACCCACCTGCTAAAATCCCTTCCAGGGGTTGCAGTATCAATCAATAAATAAAATAAATAAATAAACTCTCTGGGGTAAAGAAACTTTTTAGTTCAGTGATGTCTTCACTACAGTCTCCTTGTATGCGAGACCACAACAAAAAACAAATATAGACACCTTCCACAGACTGTAGAAAAATGTCATTGCGCTCGGCCGGAAACACCTCGTATCGGAGTCACTCTGCTCCGCTCCTTTGAAAGCATCAGGTAATAACTATTCAAAATGTTATGAAGAAGTTATCTTTTTTTCATCTATAATCAGGTCAAATTAGAACCAACTGCCTTTTTCACTAAGTATCTTTGGGGAGATCATCAATACCATTTTCGGCATACAAGATACACAAAGCAAAAAAAAAAAAAAATACGCACAAATTATGGCATACAGAAATTAGATTATCGAATACCCGGACCCCTGAATGACCACCCTGATCTCATGACCATTACTCAGGGAGGGATGTCTGCGCAAAGAAAATGTGTACCTATGGTCGTTTCAAAAGTAACACAATTTTTGAAGTGTTTTTTGTGTGCTGGTGTTTTTTTTGCAGCGTTTAGGCTTAACGAATTATTATGTTTTCTTTTCTTTCGGTGGAGATGGCTGGCTGGCTCTACTATGTTTTTATTGCACAAACGCGGCAAACATTGGGGCCTTGTCGCCCCAAAGTTTGCCGCTTTTGTGCAATAAAAACATTAATGTACGTCGTTGTTTTTTGTCATGGCGTGGGGGACAATCTGGATTTCTTTCCTTGGTTTTCTCTTGGTGTACAGTGTTTTTTTACTTCCTATGGGTTTTCATGATAGATTTTTCATGATCAAGTAGTTTTAGATGCGGAGCATCTCTTGCTCGGGTCTATCTCCCGCGGCGTCGTAGTCCGCACTCACACTACGCATGCGCAACTCTCCTCCTTCCCTCTCTCCAACAGCTGCGCGTTACTCTCTCCGCTCTCTCTCTCTACCAGCTGCGTGCACTTCGCGTGCGTTCGCTTCTACTCACACCGCGCGCGCATGCGCAACTCTCCTCCTCTAGTCCCCTCTCCTTCAAGTGTGAATATACACCAACTTATGTTTACAAACAAACCGGAGCACCCGGAGCGCCCCTAGCGGACGCCACCGGCGCCGCGCATGCGCGATGGGGTTGTGGGCAAGAAGCTCGCCGTCGCCCATAAACAAACCATTGGAATGCGATGTTGTCGGCGTCGGTGTGAGTCCCCGAGCTCCTTTTTGCGTTGGAATTGTTGATTCTACGTCCTCCTAACCATGTCTGACTACTTGAGCGGCGTCAGCGAAATTAACGAGGCTCGTTACACCGAAAACCTTCGCGTGAATAATGTGACATGCGGCGATTCATTCCGCGTGGACGCCGCAGAATGTACGCTAAAGCCTGATTCACATGATGAGATTTCGCTCGCAATTTTCAGTAGCGACGTCGCTCGGAGTGCAAAAGCGTGAACCGTAGCTGAGATGGTCGACGTCGATACTGAAAATCGCAAGCACAATCGTACCAAGTGAATCAGGCATAACAAGTCGGTGATGGCCACTGGTAACAATGATCAACATCTCCTTGTATCTACTGTTTACGTCGAGCCTGCTTACCAACCTTCAAACTTAAGTCTTTTGAGGGCCGCACTTACTCCTTATCGCAAGTACCGGGCCCACGTTTGGTCTACGGGCCGGTGTCCTCTAAAAGAGCAGACGACAAGCAGAAACGTGTGAAAGAGCAGACGACAGTTCAAACGATCAGGCGACCGTTTGAACTTGAAGACGCACTGAACGTAGTCCGCAGGGGGACCGTACAACTTGACGGTTTTCCGGCGTTCATTTTGGAACAAAACAAATAAATCTGATGGCCAGAAGTATCTGTGAATTCAACCCAAAATGCTTCCCGCCCAAGCAATCGTGGTCTGACGGCGTCTGGTTTTCCCTTTTCACGGCACATATCCACGTTGTCAGACGAACCGAGCGCGTGAAAACTGACCTTCAAACTTTTCTCGACCCTTTTGGTACAGCCCCAGTCGCAGCATTTTGACAAGAAGGCAGGTTTTTGTCTGGTTCCTTTCAAAATAACGCAGAAATGCACGTCTCAGATGGGCACTTCCGCCCGCAGCCCCGGACCGGAAGTGCGTCCGACGCGCCACGACCCGCCGTGACGTAACAGAGATGAGTTCGTGTATAAGCAGCGGTAGCGCGCTGCGCGCGTTCAGTTCACCGCTGTTGACTCCAATCTGTTCTTCCGATGAAGTGTGATGGAAACAAGTCAGTTAGTGGGTTGGCGCAAGCAAGCGTCAGCACCACCCCACAAACTAACAGCAACGCTACGTCCACTGAAGACAAAGCTTCGCAGCGAAGGGCACGCGACGCTGAGCGCAAACGCTTGAAGCGAGCGGCAGACCCTGAACTACGGCAACGAGAAGCGGCGTCCATTCGTCAACGTCGAGCGGCGGATGCTGAACTACGACAACGTGAAGCAGCGTTGGTTCGTGAACGTCGAGCAGCAGAACCTGAGGTTCGGGCCCGTGAAATTCAACAACGTTACTAACACCGTTACTAACACCGTTACTAACACCGTTACTAACACCGTTAATAACGATCCGCGATGCTCCGCATCACCCCATGGATCCCCTCGGGAAGATGGTGTAATTATTTTGTCCTTTGTCAGCCATTCATTTTGTGTGGGCATTCTGGATGTTCTGGCCGTGAGGGGGGGGGGGGGGGGGGGGGAGAGAGCTGTCGCCTTGTCAGGCATGTCGATGTCTTTTGTGACGGTCCCGCAGACGACTGTATTCCCCGATGTTTGTTTCAACAACGTTTGACTTTTACATTTACTTCACGTGTCCTATGCAGAGATTTAGGTTTTCCGCTACCTTTAGCGGAATCAGGTTCCCCGTTAAATTTAGGGGGAAATTGACTTTACGTGACCCACGCAAAAATTAAAGTTCCCCTCTAAATTTAGCGGGAAGTTGACTTTCTGGGACCTATGCACCAATTCCGGTACCCCCTTTATTCAGCGAAAAATTGGCCCATTCAGGTTCCCCGCTAAATTTAGCAGAAAAGGTACATCACGCGACCTATGCACCAATCCAGGTTCCCCGCTAATTTTAGCGGGCAAGTGAACACCTGCCCGTGTGTGCAACGATAAATGCTTTTGAATTCATAGAGAATCAGCCCTGCGGTTTCTAGCCAGTGATGTAATTGCTGCGCCAATTGCGCCAAACTTCGCCAAGTGGCTAACCCTGCTACATGCTGCTACAATTTTCCAAAATATGGGCAATCTGCGCCAGTCCTGCGCCAAGAAAACAATTTCGGTCGCCTTTCAAAGCCCAAACTAAATTGGGTACCGTAATCAGCATGTGTGTGTTATATGGCGCAAGCGGCCGCCCGACACAAAGTACCCTGCATCAATTGTCTTACTGGTCTGGCATGGTTTTCCCGCCGTCTCGCGATTCGCGCTTTCGTCGTCTCGTGGGTCTCGTCTTGCGTATTTTTTAATATGTTTTCAAGGATACACGTGGGGGTGTGCCGACACTCCGACGCTAGCGTGCCGGGTACTAGCCATGCCGTCATGCTTTGAAACGAAACCACGTTCTTGCGCGGCGGGATGTACTTTGTGAGCTGAAGCACCCGCTCCTGAAAGCAACGGCCGTGGGAAAACTATATTTGGTCACTGCACTGTTAGCAAGTCCCGTGTACTTCGTGAATATTTGGGGTGAAAAACACGCTATTTACACAAATTACCATAAATTGACACGTTGGCTACCGGATAATTCGTTCAAAAATCATGCGAGGTTGTAAAAAACGTGTTTTCGTTTGGTCATGCACGCATAACCGTGTAGCCGACCTCGAAAACACGCACCACCGCCGGCGACGACCGCAGCATTGCCGGCTACCGAAGCACCGGAATGCTTGAGGACACACCTAGAAAGGACCGTGGAGACAAATTCCGCGGAAAGGAACATGTCTCGGAGACAGATATGCACCAAAAGCAATTAGGCAATGTCGCGGGACGGGGCGAACACAGCGCTTAGCGTGCTTGCTGCCATTGATTGTGGTCTATGACAATGGCAATGCGGCTTCCCTTACGTCGCCTTTGTTTGTATTTATTTTAGGGGTTTTGATAATTGCTTTTTACACACCACAAATGAAATTAAGGCTCTAATTACTCGTTCTAAACAGTTACGATGGATATAAAAAGCGTGTCCTCGATCTGAACACGTGATATAGAAGTTGGTTTCGTTTTGGCTTCAACCCTTCAACTGCAAGCGAAGGTGCCGCCGCTTCCCATGCACCCTCGTCAGAAATTACGGCGCTCCGTGGTGGCCGGTGTTGCTGCATCTGTGGCTCATCTTTACGTTAGAGCTGACAGAGGGAATCTGGCCGCGGCGCAACGCCGATGTACGCTGAAAAGCTAGAGTCGGTTTGCTTTCGTCGTTTTTATTTGGTCGGAGAAAATCTGGCAACAACGCACGTTTAACATGGCACCGGTATTGTTTTGAATGGACGGTAAAGGGGGGGGGGGGGGGGGAGAAGCTGCACGGTTTGCGAGCGCATGTAGCGAAGACGGGGCCGGAGAAGTGCCCCTGTGATGTTCCCGGAAGACGGAAAGTATCATCCGGAGTCGTCGTGTGTGCTTAGAAAGCGAAGGGAGTCACAGGGTCCACGAGTGCGCAACCACAAGCCAAGGTTTACGACAGCGCTGTGTTGACTTCGGCGGTCTCGTTCTGTTTGGTGCAACGCGGCGATACGGCAAAGAGCTGAAGTGTTCGTGGTGTGTGGTGCGGTGCTTGGAGGTAGAAAGCCACACTAACACGGAGCGCGAATCGGTGGTTGTGGGGTTGTGAGACTGAACCCGTATCCGGGTTCAGTCCCGTCGTCGTCAGCTGATCCGGTCCAGCTGGTCCGGAAGGACGCAGCGAACGTCTTTAAGAGTAAATCTTCTTTCGTTCCGTTTCAAAATGTGGAAGTATCCCGACGCATACCGTGAGTAAAAAGCTGCGGGCGTTTTCAACAAAATTAGGCCGTTTAAATTGAACAATGGACTCCTGATTATTGTCCTAGATCTGCCCTTTTTATGCTTCGTGTTGTTGGACTGCGTTTGCACAGCGACGCACAAAGCTCGAGTAGATGATTCGGTCCTGCAAACGACCGGTTAACAGAATTTCAGGGAAACTTAAGTCACCGCAGATATTTTCCTTTAAATCTCGTGCGAGTTTGTTGCGCTCATGATGCGGTGTGAATAAATTGGGGCAAGATTTCCTACTTGCCCACAGATGCATGAACTGAGACCATTTTTTACGTAGTGAACATAGTGCTTTTTCTTTATTTTGGAAAGAGGCGTTGGTGCATTTACTATGGTACAATCACTTGAGAGTTGAGAAATTGGAGAGAGCGAGCAAGCTTTCCGAACTTTGTCTGTTTTCTCCGGCACTGCTCTGTTTCAGTTTCAGTAGGCATATCTACAAGCGGGAGGCACTCACTTGATCGAATGACGTTTTAGCGAACGCCCACGTGTCATCGAACGACACTTTAGCGAATAGTCGGACGCCGCGAAGCGGCGTTTTCGGGTGGGCCAAGTGAGTTCATATTTTTGTAATGAGTTGCCGCAGACTGTCGCCGCGAAGCGGCTTTAAGCGCAGCGCGACGGATGAGTTAACGCGCGCCCCCCGTTATTCGCTAAAACGACTATTTGCTCAAATGTCGCCGTTCGCTAAAATGTCATTCGCTCTTGTGATATGGGCCCATCTCCAAGCAGGTACAAACTGCTCTAAAGCAGGTAAAAAACAGGGGAAGCTTAGGACGTTGCGGACTCTGTGTTTCGCGCTTTTCGTAAAGTGACGGGGTAAACGCTTTTGCGAGGTATGCGGAATATGCAAGCGATTTTGTTATGCCCGTCGTTTGCGTCTCTTCAGCAAAACGAATAAGATGATTACAAAGGCGCAATCACAAGCCAAGATTTACGATGGCAGTGTGTTTGCTTCGGTGGTCCGTGTAGTTGTGTTTTACCCTGCTCTCTGCAACACCGTGTCATGACGAAGAGCTGGAACGGTCACGGTTTGTGCTGGCCTCCCGGTTGACATAAACCCGCATCGCCCGCGTGGGCACCGAATGCGCTTGGGCAGTTGATGCTCACAACCCACGGATGCTTTCATCCGTGGCTTGTTGCCAGCTGATCCTGCTGCTCAACGGTGAGGAAGTGGCGAGAGTGACCTCTGAAGTGAATGTAGATCCTCGTTCATTCAGTTATCCGGTGTCAAAGCGTGGAAGATGTCCAACGTGTACTGAGGGCGGGAACTACGAGCGTTTTGCCTTGCTTTTATAACCGAAACCAGAGCAACGAGATGACTGCCTTGCGTACTCCAATATGACGGAAGCAAAAAGTTTCAACAGGTCGAGTACGTCACCGGGGTTGTAGGCTAGACGGTGCACACTTTGAAACGCTTGCAGTATCCACGAGTGGTACCAGGAAAGCGACGTCAACAGAGAAGGAGCTCGCGATTCAGCATAATGCAGTGCTACGCGTGCCCGTGTACTTTCAAAGTTCGGGGTGGTGGCAGTATAAAAAAATACGCATTAGCGCCCCACACCAGTCATCACGAATAACACCGCCCACGAACTCCCGAGCCCCAACACCGACACGAGAGACGACAACAAACTGCATCAACACGACCCAAAATTGAAGGCGTCTGCTCCCGTACTGCAACTAGCGGAAGTGAAGTGATGAGCACATGTCCTTCACAAGAATATATAAAAAATGCTTTGCGCAAGGATCATTTCTATTATTATTAATTACATAATGATAAACTACATATAATTTTTTTTAAAAATCTGATTCAAGCTAGTCAGACTGCTCATAACACTGGTCTAGCGTAAAAATAACAAAAATTTGAACTTCTTCATGGCCGGTTTAGGATTTATGGTTAATACGTCATTATTTTTCGCAGAAGACTAACGTTATAGATTTTGCCTCCATGCTTTTAAAATGCAAACAGTTCTTACATACGGCTGTCCATTGCTCCGTGTTTTGTGTTTTCTTCTATAAATCTGTAACGGTCAGCGACTAAAGAGCTCACCCGCACATGTCAAGCTTATATACGCCGCGGGGAGAAAAGCTTGTTGAATAGGAAGTGTCGGGCGCAGTGTCGGTGTTGTGTTTGTGTATATGTCGGTGATGTGTAATGCGTGGTATTGGTGTTGTCTGTGATGTATGTAGGGTTCTGTGTACTTGTGAGCGGTCATAGCTTATTAACAAACTCCTTTTTTTTTTATGGACTGCTAAAAATCTCGCGAGGTGGCGCAAGTTACCGCCCGATTTCAAATAGTTTGCTCGAGTTATTTGTCCATTTAAGTTCGCTTTTCTGTCTAGCTGCTCGATTGTAGCTAGAGCTCTGTATAGCTCCTTCGGAGCAGAGTAGCGCAATCCAGAACGCCCTCTCTCGGCGACTAGCGGCGAACGCCCGGAGGTTCCAACTGCGGTCAGAAATGCATGGAGAACGTGAGAAAATCGTTGTTTCTTCAGTATTATGGGGATGTACGCAATGTCAATTGTTTTTGACATAATAATGGAACATTTTAGAGTAATTTGCGCTAAGTTTTGAGCCACTCAAGGACGTACCTTTTTTTAAATAACTGCCTGAGCGGCATCATGCAGCAGACGATACGGCGACGTCACACCATTCACGTGACCCGCTCCGGCCAACCCGAAAAGCCCATCTCCGCTGCGAGCAAAAATCGTCTGCTTCAAACACCATTGCCTTGGAAATCGCCTTCTCAAAATTTACACACGCATCCAATATTATTAAAACTTTGATAAAGTGTTTAGTGCTTTACCAACTTCACGGCAGACTAGTTTTGAAAAGTGTGAACTCGCCGTTCGTTTTTTAATCAGCCGTGTTGTGTCGATCTCCATGTATTCTCCCATAGGGCGGGCCGCCTCCTAGAACCCTGAGTACCACGTGACTCGCGCCGAGCCGCTCTGTCAGCCATGTTGTCGGCAAAACACGGGGTTCCAAGGATTGCGCTACTCTGCTCCGTAGGAGCTATATAGTTGTCTAATTGCAGCTACCGACGCTACCGACGCCGCCGACCGCCGACGACGCACGTACGTACCCTTGCACGTAGCTACGTCCGCCGCTTGGAGACTGTTTACTGTGCAACGAACGAGAACAACGACAACGAACGAGAACAAACGCCGTCCTGTGTGCTCTCAATTCAGCTGAAAGGCGCGCGGCTCATGTGCTCGTCTCTCGCCTGTTCTCGGCTGCTGGCCGCCATGTTTTATGAGCACGCTCAGCCAACACGCTCAGCCTTGCTTAGCGGAAGAAAAACACGGTGTATCGTGTTAAGTTTACACAGCAACTCATGTGTAGACGAAAAACACAGATCGCTGCGTGTAAAACGAAAACGCTTCGACGTGTCCGCTATGGGACAGCGGTTTACACGTCTGGGCGTGTTATTTTTTCTAACAGTGTGCCTTCCAGTCACCGTGGTCGCGCGGCGTCGGGTGTTGCCGTCCCAACGATGCTGCAGATATTGCGCTTTCTAAAATGCAACCAAGTACCACCGCATGTTCATCAACATTCCTGTTCTTGTTTAAATCAGACGTAACTATACAAAAATTCCTCTCTAACTCAAAGACTGCTGTGTCGAAGTATTGATTACCTAGGTTTCTCTCGATGGGATTTTTTTGGAGACAGACCCCGGTACGTGGAGAATCTACCGCGAAAGAAAGTTGATGAAGTGAGTTCAAGCAAAGAAGGCAATGTCTGCACGCTGAACCTTCACAACGCGCTTGTTTGTCTCGAGTTCAGTCGTTGCACAAAGTGCTCCGAGATCTTTTTGACGTTAACTTCCCATGTCTTGCATGGATGCGCTCAGGTCCATTTTCTGTGTGTGTTTAGCTTGTGCCTTGTTTGCTGGCCTGGCAAGCACGCGCCGCTGGACTCATTTTTTTTTGTCGTATGCTCGATAGTTACATTTTGGATATAATTTTAGGAATCAATTAGCGACGGAGCGGAGTGGCATCGCATGGTTTCTGTTTTGATTGAACTGCCGTTGTCCCCGCTCGCGCGACGAAGCACGCGCAACTGCAAGCCTGCCGAAGTTGCCCTTACCTGCACGGTGGCAATCGGTTTTTTGGAATTTCTCGACAACGCCTACAGCACTGTGCACTTGTGAGGTGTCTCAGCAGTAAAAACACAAGCAGCGAGTTCCGTCACAACATGTCACATCAGAACAAAACACAACACAAAGTGTCCTTTGTTTGTACAGCACTGAAAACGAATATTCTTATTTTTATAAGAATATCTGCTCGAAAGGCCACATGTGCTGCTCCAAAACACTTTTTTTGGATGCTTCGAAATGTGCTCCTAAATGGCTTAGGCCAATCACATCACTGCATGTCCTTTCATCATTAATTTTGATAGTGGAAGCATTTATAATTTTATATGTTTTTTGCCTGTCGGTTTGTGTCTGTGTAACAACTTGGTTTTAGACTCTTAGTGACTTTAAGATGAAACCTACTAAAATCATAAGAGATATGAGCGGGAACACCCTATCTGCATTTTCGCTATGACTGCAATCTTTAAAACACACACAATCTCTCAATTTCTCTAAAAGTGAAGAGCCTGAAACACAAACGTCAGGTTCCGCGATATTTTAGGTTTGAAGGTCCTTTATGACACACAGGTGCTCCAAATGACTGTGACGGGCTGTGCGCTCTCATACATCTTGCTATATAAAGCAGGTAGTCTGTGTAGAACTTAAGGCAGATTAACTATGTTGCGTTCTAAGTAAGCGATTAGCGGAATAGATAATTCAAAGAGCCGCGGCCGGTCTCGTGTCAATTTTCCCTCTAAATTTGGACGAGGAAATTAGTTGGTGTGTAAATATTGTGAAGTCAGTTTGCCCGCTAAATATAGCGGGGAAAGTGAATTCCTGTATAGGTCACGTGGCATCATGTGAAGTCATTTTTCCCGCTAGATTTAGTGAGGAAATAATTGTTTTTATAGGTCACGCGTGACGTTATATTCACTACGAAAATTAGCGGGGCAACTGGAGTAGTGTTGAGGTGCTCTGAAGATTCTAAGACAGCTAATCGCTTTAATAATCTGCGCTTTCCTTC
The DNA here is from genome assembly GCF_016920785.2 of Ixodes scapularis. Classification (NCBI taxonomy): domain Eukaryota; kingdom Metazoa; phylum Arthropoda; class Arachnida; order Ixodida; family Ixodidae; genus Ixodes; species Ixodes scapularis. Next base: position 8,650,071 of record NW_024609883.1, on the reverse strand, counting down.
GATCGTGGAACAGGTAGATAGAGTGAGACCTGTAGAAATACGAAGTCCACTAAATTCTTTAGCCTTCTACGAAGTGAATTAAGTAAAGAAAACACGACCGTAACACGTGTAGAGTGATTCATCAGCGGGCTATAACAATTGATTGCCCATAATCACTAAGCCCAACATCTCACATTAGAGCTTGAAATCTTTTTTGTAAAATATTTCCAAGATATGAATAGCCAGCAATAAAACTCATTTTCCTTCATTTTTTTTTTGCGGTCAGGTACAGTCACGTTCACACGTAGATGCTATCAAGCGCCCTATGAAAATCATATTGATGAGATACATACCTTTTCACTTGTATAAAATGTTAACAAAAATTTCTAGGTTCAAGAATGACGTTCCTCATATATTAGAACACATTTGGTAGTTTCTGACTAGGCATCCTGTTTATAAAGTTACGGTTGCCTTTTGGGGCTGCAGGATTGTGGCTGAATAACAATGGAAAGTCGGGGTCATGTTGCTCTACAAGTTCCTGCAGCCTCGTGGCAGGCCCGTCACAGCTGTTTTGCTGTTTGGCGTAGTTCGTGCCTGTGTATTTTTTTTCAACTTTGTGTTTCATTTTCGTCATTTCCCGGCAGAGAAAGTTCCACAAATGTTTCAGAACCACTGGTATCCTGTGCTGCGCTCGGCATTTGTTTTAATCTAGATTTTTATACGTGAGCGGGATGAGCATACGTGGATACCAGGAAGTCCCGAGGACAGCGCAGGCTTTCCGCTGCGTGTTCTCAACAACCATGCGGCGCTCTCGTGGCCAATGTGCGCAGCTGACGTGCGCAGCCGCGTTAGCTGCTGCGCACGTTAGCTACGCAGGAGCAAACATTATTATTGCAATGCCATTCAAGCAGCACATTGCTTTATTACACCGGCGACGACCATAGATTTTTCTATTGTTGTATTATTTTATTTTATGCGCGAGACGAGGACAGCTGTCCTAGGAAACCAAAGCCTAGACATCGTCAAAATATAGACCGCCAAAACGTACGCCCCCTCCCATGGCCTTGATTCCCACGGCCGCCGATTTCGAAAGCCAAAGTTTCGATCGACCAACATATTCACAACCTATCTTTGTGCGTATTTCGTGTTTTTTAGCCATGATCTCGCTCGAGTATACCATAGTAGGGGGCATAAAATGTGACGATGATAATGTATCCTGACGGGCCGAGGTAAATTGGGCTGCCCTTCACTTGTAGTTTGAAGTCAATTCCGCAGACGGCGCTATGTTACTGGAAAAAAATACATTGCTTTCTCGAAGTCCGAGAGGTTATCCGGCATCGAAAGAAACAACACGGCCGAGCTGTGACCTACTTCTGAGTGGGTTCCATTCCTCTCAATGCCCCCAGCACCAACGTTTTTAGATCAATCAGTTGACAAGCTCGGCGAAAGAGCAGCGTTCGAAATCGGTTCTTCTTTGTTGCCTGTCCGCGAACATGTCGGGCGGATAGCGTTCTAATAGCCACCAGCGTCGAAGAAGGCATCGAAGAAGGCATCGAAGAAGGCATCGAAGAAGGCATCCAAGGGGGAACTTCTCCGAATGGCGCTCTTTTTCTGTCGACTTTACCACAATCTTTATGTTTACCATGAAGACCACGATAGAATTCCTTTTCACCGCAGGTAATGTGCATCAAACTTTGCACCGGTTCCGCCGCTTCTGTCCATTACGCGGGCTGATAGTGCAGCGAGTTGTCACCGAGAGGACGAGCCACGAAACGGCGCCATACGTTCTAGGAAGCTTTTCAACCGACTTTGATGTATAACGTTGCTCAGCACACTCACCAGGCATTGAAATATTTAGAGTAAGAAAAAAAAAAAGAAAAAAGAAACAAAAGGACACGGCCGATGTTTTTTCCCAAACTCTTGCGTTTTTGGGATTTTATATTTCCAAGTCAGCTTTGTTGTGCGTTTGGAATGGCCGTAAAGAAACATTTATGATGAATGGTATTAACAAATGTTACACACATTCAACTGGGGACATCTCTAATTTTGTTTATGTCTTCTCCTTTTACGCCGTCAAAAAGCGAGGAGGAGCCCAGATGGGGGGAGGAGGACACAGATCTTTGTTGGGCTCTTTCGCACTTTAAGTAAATGTTTCAAATTAATGATGCAATGCAATCAGAAACGAGACCTAGAGGATAGAAAATTTGTACTAAAAATATAAACAAAATAGGGATTTTTACAACAAATTCTGGGACTCGATTCAGTCTGACAGTTCAATGTGTTGTGTCAGTAGTGGCATCTTATGCCCCGGTCAGGCGTGCTAATTTAGTGCTGTAGAAGACTATGCACTTGGGCTGCTTGGTAATTCATATTTTTGAGGGTGGAGCGCTAAAAACAACGCACAAGTAAAAGATGAACTCTGTGTTGTTCGTTTCTTTCACTTGTCTGTTGCTTTTAGCGCTTTACCCTAGGAAATAATTTAGTGTTCTTCAAACGGTGTTTTAGTGTCATTTGTGTTGTGTGCCACCCGGCTACTTCTTGAAGAACTTACTCGGCTGCAAGTGAGTTTGCTTCTTGTTCTTTTCCTTTTTTTTACATTATCTGGCCTTGTGAGGAACGATCAGAATCATCCAATTGGCGTAAATATTGTCCATCAACGTAATGCGGTTTTGTAACGTGTCCTTATTAAGAAAGATGAAATGTTTCTAAGACATTTGTGCCTTTACTTTAATATTTTAGGTGTCAAACGGTACTCTACCCATCGCTTTTGTCAACATTTGCAAGTGACAATAGTTTATCCCGTGTGGCACGGAAATACTTGAAGTGATATTCAGTGAGCTTAAGAACACTATATGAGGCTGTCTGACAGAGGTATTGGCTGTGCACAATCCGATGAAGCTGTATCAGAACAGGCTATGATCGGGTATAGACCCCGGAGTACCACCAGTGTGCGGGCGGTTGAAGTGTTGTTTTCCTCAATTCCTGAACCAAACGGAGGTCCTGGCGGTCGCCAACAACATGAGAACGAGGAGTATCGGTCTTGGATTCTTCTACTGCTGCCGCCTGGTTGTGAAGCGACCTGGTAGTCCAGTTCCGGGTTGGTCCGTGATTCCCAAGAACCCATATTCAAATTCTTTATCTTTCTCTACTTGGAGAGGGAAAGAAGGAAAAAAAGCAACATACTGTTGCTTCACAAGTGGCGGCCCTGCCGCCGCCCTTAGTACAGCTGCAGAGGGCATACACATATACATGCACAGTATATTTATTATTACTAAAATAATTACAAACAAATAACATATTTGTATCAAAAATAGCAAAGAGAAAATAAGGTAGATCGTACAATCACTTTAGGCTCTTAACATGCAGAGACATAACAAGAAAAAACTTTAACAAAAACAGAACGCATTTCTTTCCGAGTCAAACTCAACATGTTCAGGTTAAATTCACTACATTAATTTAGTAAACGCAGTACTGTAGATCTCATCGTTGGATTTCCATAATTATTCTTGAAATACGGTCGTTGCTGCCCGCCGCTGGTTGCTCGGAGAACACCGCATCGTTCCTCCGCTGTCTTCTGGAGTCTCTGGCTTTGTCCGGAGAGTCGCTGTCTGTCGGCGACTTGCAGCCCAGTTCTGCTCGGGTCCTTTGTCGAAGTACCCAGGCCTGGCTGTTGGTCGCTCCTCCCTCGACGCCCTCCACCCTAACCACTAACTAGAGCGAACGCCGGCAGAGGGCTAGTTTCTTCTCGCCTTGTCTCGCCTGCTCTCCAGCGTTGGCTCTGGTGGAGCAAAACGAGGAAAGGTATCGAGGCAGAAGCTTGTCCTGCTTTTCTTAACCTGCAACGGGGTATAGTCTCTTAGTGTCATCCCTCGAGACCTCACTGTCCCCGATGGACTCTTCTACCCTCTTCACCTGATTGACAAGGCCAGTAAAAACAAACTTCAAGTCTGCATTGCAATATTTTCCTGGTAAATGTAGCAACGAAATTGACAATACGAGCACTGGAGTCAAGCAAAGTTTGCCCGATAAATTTAGCGCGATATTTGGCATCACCGAGCTTATGTCACGTGTTGTCATGCTATCGCCTGACACCACGACTTGACCCTGTGACTTAGGGTCACGTGACTTCTATTTTCCCGTTCACTTTAGCGCGGAAATTAGGAAAGAGTGTACTTCGATCAGTACCAGTAACAACGGCGAAATGCCTTTAAACAAATTTAAGCAATTGCTTCTTAAATAATTATGATAATAAATGTCCTAATTTTTTAAAAACAGTATAAAGTTTGAAGGTGAAAAGAGAAAAAAGATGGAAGAAAACTTGGCTAGACCCGAGCCACCTGGATGACAGTTGCTTGCGGGCACCAAAACTATTTACACATGATTAGGAAATGAACGAAAAAGCGACGAAATCCTTTGCACGAGAGAACAGTCATTAGAGCATTAAATAATGCAAATTCAATTTGACCAGAGTACAGCATTATCAGACAAAATGTGGAAAAAAGAACTTCAGCCCCCATAAATGACCACTTGTTTTCGATACATTTTGGTTTAAAATGAGCATAATTAACACTTCTCTTCTATTAGGTTTGATTTGAGATGAGTAAGATTGATTCCCGTTAGTTGTTCATCCACTCATTGTTAAGTTTGATAGCTTCCCCACTGAACTAAGCCAGTGTAGTCGTAATTAGTTCTAAAAAATACTGCATTTAACGCATTATGTAACTTTGGGGATGTAGGTCGCTGGCATTTTTTCTCCTTTTTTAGTTGTGAGGAGCCTTTCCTTCCTAATAGCCTAACAAAACGAACGTATCAAAATATGCTTACCCTGTTGGAAAATTTCGATGTTGGAAAGATGTTGGAAAAGGCTCATACAAGCGTAACCGTAATATGGGACATCCTATACAAGCGAAAAGGCAGCTCCAGTATAGTGGATTAACGCGGAACGATACAGGTAGGCGGAACCATACAAGCGTGTCGTATTATGGGACATTCTATACCGGCGGAGTGGATTACGGCGGAACCATGTAGGCTGACGGAACCATACATGCATAACGTAATATGGGACATCCTATACCAGCGAAAAGGCGATACCGGCACGGTGGAGCCATGGCTCCAACGTGGTGGTTTCGCCTTTTCACTGTTGTACAGGGCGATTTAGTTTTAAGCTTTACATATATGTCTAGAAAGGTCGTGAAAGCTAAATTAATGCGATTTGTGCAGGCGAGTTTTACGGCCAGGCATACATAATATAAGGACCTAGTCGTAACGATCAGTCAGATAATTAAATACAATTTGTTAATTAACTTTTTAATTAGTGAAAATGAAAATATGGTTTCTATTAGAAACTTGCTGAGTCACTGAAAACCACAAAATCAACTCTTTTTAGAAGGATATAATGCAGGGGTAGCATTTTATGCGTTCTGTAAAAATGCTTTATTTGGACGAGTTTCTAGGTTTCAGTTTCTTATCAGAGCTCATCTTTGCGCCCATGGTCCTGTTCCCCAGGGGCTTAGACGCGCAACACACGTGCACCTTGCTTCCCTCCATCCTACGAGGGAGGCGAGGGGGCGGCTTCGCACTGCGGCCACCGGGCAGCAGGACCGTAGTTGCAAAGATGCGCTCTGGTAAGAAACCGAAGTCTGGAAACGCGTCCAAATTAACCATTTTTTTAGAACACCATAAAATGCTGCTCTTGTCTTATATCTTCACAAAGAAAATTGATTTAGTGTGTTTTGATGATGCTTAGCAAGTTTCTAATTGGAACCATGGGTCTATTGTCACTGATTAAAAATTTCAGGAACATACTATACTTAGGAGAGGCTGAAGCGGTTTTGTATTTGAGAAAACACTTTTAAATCTTCTTCATTTGACCTCCAGAATCTCAAATATCAAAATTATTTGCCAATTTAATTAATTGAGGCTGCATAGAGTTATTTTTAAAGCGCTGTGAAAGCACTTCCCTAGAGAGCGACGTCACAAGAGCAGCTTTCAAAATCTTTGTTCACGCATCTTCAGCGCCTATCAAAGCTATGCACGCACATGCTATTTTTTAAAAGGGCAGAAAAATGTGTCGCGACTGGTGCCAATGCGGGAGAATATACCTAGAAAACTTGCGATTGGACGCGCGGCCCTTAAGCAACACATGCTTGGCGGCCGAAGGGTGTTCTTACAATGCAACTATTGGTAGGATGTTTTTTTGTGTTTTCTCACGTTTAGTTATATCTTTGTGGAAAACGAACGGGATATTCAGATTCGCGGGATAAAACTACGCTAGAATGAACTTCCGTCTAGTTTTCTCAAAGTCTGGCACATCTCTGTAATAAGCCGAATGATCATTACAAATTAGCCTTTTATACTATGCCGCCCTGGCCATATAACTCACGTGCACAGACTGCGTAAATGTAGCTTTTACGGCTTTTTAAAAAAAAATCTGTAAAACATACAAAAAAAAAAACACTCTGTAGAATGTCCCCCAATACGATACGATTGTATGGTTCCTTTCCCGCTTGCATTGTTCAAGAAAGACTTATGGATATCCAGCGTTTCATTGGAACGCTGGATGTCAGCGAGTCTCTACATCAGTGAGTGGTTTCAAACAAGCATGATGTTTGCACACCAGTAAGCTCTTATCCGAGGCTCACCAGGAGCATTAAGAGCAGAGGCAAATGTCGTGACCTGGTAAATTTGGTTGCATGCAGGTATTTATTTTTAGAAGAACTGCATGCAGCAAAGCTTAACTTTGCTCAAAAGAAGATAATTAAAAATTCAATACTGAACAATGGTGTCCCTTGAGCTGTCAGACCAAACTCCCACTCTTGCCACTCAGGAGTTCCTAACTTGTGCGTAGAGGATCAGCACAACCCAGATTTGTGCTGCAAGCGCACCTGCAATATAAAAGTTTAAAAAACATGAGATGAAATATGAGACGTTTACAATTCTCTGTAATGTGAAAATACAGTACAGATCTTGAAGAGGAAGATGGGAGGGTATGCCCCTCCTTCCCCTCCCCTCCTCCTTTTCTGCTCCCTCCCATTTAGGGGGAAATTTCCCTGAATTTAGCAGGAAAATTTCCCCACTAAATTTAGCGGGTCAGGTTTCCCACTAAATTTAGCGCGGAGATTGATGTCACATGACCTCAACACAAATGCAGTTTTTCCGCTAAAAGTAGCGGGGAAAATGACGTTGCATGACCGTGTCACGTCATCCATAAAAAAATTCAGTTTCTCAGCTAGACTTAGCGGAAATATTAACGTCACATGACCACAACATTAATTCAATTTCGTGCCAAGTTTTGTTGGGTGGTTACGCCGACAGCGACGCCGCGAAACGCGGAAACGGGTGCTAAGAGCTGCGCTAAAAACTAAATTCATCAGGTGAAATAAAGTGAACATTAGAGATACTGTAAGAAAAAGAAGAGAATCTAAGATACCGTTCTCAGATCCTTCCTTTTGTGCGTTCTCAAATGTTTTGATTTCAAGAAATGTTTATCTCTTTATTCATGCCGGAGAACCCTTCCCAGTTTCAGCATGAATGCAATAAATCAATGCAGACTAGACCTTGTAAACTATAATGCACATAAAAATGAATGTTTGCCACATAGTCATGTATGAGTCAGTGGCTCAGATCTCTAAATACATTTGTATTGAGGAACATTCTTGAATAAAACTTCTGGGCTTCGAATTCAACAGTTTGTACTTCCATAAGGAACACTGTATGGCACTGATTTTTTTTCTTGTGACACATCAGAAACAGCACAGCACTGTCATCCTTGCATACCTAACAAGAATTTGTATTTTTTTAGCATGGCATGTGCTATTCTAATGACCATACAGCCTCCTTTAACAAAATTTCCTTTGTAGAGCTTTTTATTGGTTCTTATTTAGCTCGCACGAGAGATTCGGTACCTTGAATTCTCACTCGGCATCAACAGTTTTATATATTAATGTAATAGCGAAAGACAAGATGTATGGACTTGAGTACGGCTCAACAAGCACAGATGTTGAGAAAAGTACTGAAGAAAACTCAAATGTCAATATAAAAATAAGCTGGAATGTGGATACAATTATGGACATGGTCATGAATACAGTTAGCAGATTCAATATGAAGAATATGTGTTAGACGCACGCTCAAAGAAACCTGTTGCATCTATATTCATTCAAATTACTTTGCAGAACTCAGCGCTGCAGTCTCAGGTGGGAGTTCGCTGAATGAGTCATTCTGTGAGTTCCCTCCGTACATTACAGGGTTTGGCTCTCTCGAATGCTTTGCGAGAAAAATGACGAACTGGAAATATCTAGAGTAGTAGAAAAACTATTTCCAGAATCTTATCTCAGCATCGCAAAGAATATAAAAAGTTTCTAAAAACAAGGTTAGTGCAGGAGTAGAATAAACTAAATACTTTGTTTTTCGAAACCATCTTGCCGTAGTAAACGTACGAAGTTCCCCTAGGTAGAGCTAGTCATTACGGATGATTGTGCCCATTGCGTACCATAAAAATTTAATTTGCGACCTACAATATTTACAAACTCAATTAACTCTGAATAAGTGGACCACTTGGCATTAAAGATTGGCCTCACCATGACTGTCTGCCAACATCTACAAAAATAATTTCCATGAACCTATGTACTTCATGAAAATATTTGGTGCGAGCTGCTTAAAACACAATAGCACTTTTTAACAAGTGCTGATTGTTGGGCAAGTTGGTACGGTACGTTAGAAAACATGATTGCGCTTTGAAGACGGGGACATAGGAAGGACAGACACCACAGAGTGCTAACTTTCAACTGATTTAATTCAAGAACCTTAGCGTAGAAACACACTGCGTCACCGCACCACATCTCAGCCAATCCGTGGCCCTGCCACGGACCGCAAGTACGCCAACTCCTTATCCGCGAAGTCAATTGACGCCACACTGACACAACACGTGCCGGAACTATTTATAGCATCAGCCTTCATAATCTCTAACAGTCATATCTTTGTGCCTAGCAAGAACAGTAGACGAAGCAAATAATGGTTTGCACTCGCAGTCATGATCTGTCGTGTCACTGCCACGACTGCGGGTGCAAACCATTATTTGCTTCGTCTACTGTTCTTGAGAGACACAAAGATAGGACTGTTAGCGAGATTATGGAGGCTGACACTATAAATAGTTCCGGCACAAGTTGTGTCAGTGTGGCGTTAATTGACTTGGCGGATAAGGAGTTGGCGTACTTGCGGTCCGTGGCAGGGCCACGGATTGGTTGAGATATGGTGCGGTGACACAGTCCGTTTCTACGCTGAGGTTCTTGAATTAAATCAGTTGAAAGTTAGCGCTCTGTTGTGTCTGTCCTTCCTATGTCCCCGTTTTCCAAGCGCAATCATGTTTTCTACCGTACTTTTTAACACTAATAGAAAGCCTGTAGTGGGCCACAACTTAAGCAGTTTTCACTTCATTATGAAGAGCAATTACACATATGTGAACCATGAATATAGGCCTGCACTGAATTTTTTTCTTAAGCTGAACGTGCTATGCTCTGTTTACTATATAAATCTTTGCAGAGCTGACAATGTGCAAGTTCCTGTTTTATTATATTTCACCTGTCCCGACTGCTGGGTGTGGTAGGGACATAAGATTGATGACACCAACGAAACACAATGATTATTTTAAGAATTTGTTTGGGTATAGCACGAGCAAGGCGATCTGCGGGAAGTTATTTCTGTGACACCGTCGAACCTACATTCGCGGGCTTTAAGTTCACATGTTAATCATGTCTGCAGACTCCTTTTTGTAATTGGAACTCCATCCAACACAAGATTTGAATATGTTTTTTTGCATTTTAGGCTTAGTAGTGCTTTTGTTAATCTATTAATAGGTAAGAAAAATGCTTATTTCAAGTGGCATACCTAACACCTGGTGGCACGAGGACTCCCCTGTCGTGACGCTGATCGAAAGTCACAGGCAGGGAGATACTGCAACGCTCGTTGCTGGGATTACCTCCCCCATGGTCCTGGCCAGACCACAGAAGAAGATTGAGTCCAAGCTTGTGGCCACTAGGATCTCCAGATCTTGAGGCACCCAAGTAGCTGAAAATAAAAACAAATCACAATCAAGTACTTGGCAGAGCTACATTAGAATGGCTAGCATATTCTTTCGCGATCAGCACATAGATCCTCTTATTTTAGTCATAGTCACCCCCCAGGACAAGGCCACGTAGGCGTTATAATGATGGGTATCGAATTAAGGCGAATGATCAAATGCATTCATTTAACCCTCTTTCGCCCCAACCTGAGAGACTTCTGTCAAATATTAACATTCAACTGTAAAGACTATAAATAAAACTACTACTGCAATGCAGAGCCGTATAGTGGGAGAGTTTAGCCAGTGGGTGTGGCAACGAAGGCGCCGGAGAGGAGGAAAGGGAGGAGAACGCCGAAGGAGGGAGAGAGAAGGCAGCAAAGAGGAGATGACCGCCATTTTGACGCAAAGCTGTCGGCCTGGAGCACTTATGAGGCTATGCGTCGTCTGCTACGGGCTTATTTATTTATTTTTTGCCTGAATAAAAGTGCGTTGAAACATGGAGGAACTTCTTTCTTTATGTTTTTAAGCCACCGAGGAATAACACTATTGATGGGAACTGAGACTAGACGACGACGACAACACACACTCGTCTGGAGCCGAGCGTGCGAGCGGCGGTTCAGCATCCGCCATCATGAAGTAAAGACGTTTACTGTCCTGGCTCTTCAGTTCTTAGTAGAACATATCGCCACACCGGCGATTCGGTAGTACTTCACCAGATTGGCGACGAGGAACACGGACACCCACGCTGGAAACGGTCCCCTGATCGGCGGGTCACCAGCGGTCATCTCAGCAAGGATGGCGTACAACGTTCCGCCCTTCAACGAGGCTACAGACAGGTGGGACTCTTATTTCATTAGAGTCGAAGCCTACTTCGAGGGGAATAAGATCATGTCGGCGCCTCAGAAGCGTGCGCCTCTATTCTCTGCGTTAGGAACCAAAGCTATTCGGGTGTTGTCGGCAAGTTGCGCGCCATTACAAGTATCCGAGCTGAGCTACGACGAAACTGTTAAGCACCTTGATAACTACTTCACGCCGAAGCCAAATGAGATAGCGGAGAGCTTCCGTTTCTTCAGCCGCCGACAAGGAGAAAATGAGACAGTTCACGATTTCCTGGTGGAGCTGCGGTGCATCGCGGATAAATGCAACTTTGGGTCGATGCTCGACAGCATGCTACGGGACCGGCTAGTGTGTGGGCTGCGTAACGAGAAGCTACAGCAGACTCTCTTCGCACGCCGGGACCTGACGCTGGAGTCGGCGGTGGACATGGCAGTTGCTGCAGAAGCAGCGACAAAAGATGCCACACAAATGGTGAAGCCAGAGGGAGAACTCCAGAAGATAACCGCGAGAGGGAGCAAGACCTCTCAAACCCGAAGTCCTGGCAGGATCCAAGAGAAGGTGATAGCATCGGAGGCCTGCTACCGTTGCGGGAGAACTTCACACCTCCCTAAGGACTGCGGGTTTCGGAAGAAGACTTCTTTTCGCTGTGGGAAGATTGGACATGTTGCCCAGCGTTGCACTTCAGGCGAGACTACGTCGCGTGCAGGGGCCAACGCCTTTGCTGGAACAGAATCTGATGACGACTGTGGCATTGACAGCCTTTTTCCACGACCGCAGCGAGAGGACACGTTGAACCTAATGGCGCCGGTCCGACGGTTGTTCCCGTGGGGGGGTGTTGACCTACTCATGGAACTGTACACCGGCTCCCCGGTCTGCGTCATTCCAAAAAGGGTATATGAAGAAAACAAAGCAAGGTGGCCTCGGTTGCAAGAAACCACGTTAAGTCTGTCATGCTACCTCGGTAGGGTGCCAATCATCGGGAAGTTGAGCTTGACGGTCAGTTATGAAGGGTGTCAAGAAAAAGCCGAGTTAACGGTTTTGGGATGTAACGGACCAAGTCTGGTTGGCCGTGACGTGATTCGAGCCTTCTGCCTTCTTCCAACTCAGCTGTTGTCCTTGAAGACAAAGCAACATGGAGACTTGAATCAGGTATTGGCAGAATACCAAGAACTTTTTCAACCGGGTTTGGGTCTCATCAAAGGACCGGAAATACATTTGCACGTGAGCCCAGGAGCGACACCAAAGTTCTGGAAGGCCAGACCTGTGGCGTACGGGCTACGACAGAAGGTTACCGACGAGATCGACCGCCTGGTGGAGAACGGTATCCTCTCTCCTGTTACCCATTCTGAATGGGCAACCCCAGTCGTGCCGGTCGTTAAGAAAAACGGCTGTATCAGGCTCTACGGGGATTTTAAACTCACCTTGAACAAGGCTTGTCCAACGGAGCAGTACCCGTTACCACTGATTGAGGAAATTTTCGCATCACTGAATGGCGGTGACCTTTTCAGTACGCTGGACCTTCGGGTAGCCTATAACCAAATTCCATTAGACGAGGAGTCCAAGAAGTTGACGGTGATCAACAGGCACAAGGGCCTATATTGCTACAACCGGCTACCTTTTGGTGTTGCGTCGGCCCCTTCAATCTTCCAGAGGAGAATGGAGACCTTGTTACAAGGCATTTCTGGAGTTCAAGTGTACCTGGATGATGTCCTGGTAGCGGAAAAGAACGGGGACAGCGGTGAAAGGCTACGTCAGGTACTGCAAGTTCTCCGTGATAACGGAGTCAAACTGAACAAGAAGAAATGTTTCTTCCGGAAAGCAGAAGTTATCTACCTCGGACACAGGATTGACACAAAAGGGCTGCATCCAACCGGCAAGAACCTGGAGGCCCTCCAGCATGCCCGAGCACCAACGAACATCAGCGAGCTTCGCTCGTTCCTGGGCCTCATAACTTATTATAACCGGTTTGTGCAAAACATGGCAACATTGTTGTCCCCCTTGTACACACTGTTGCAAAAGGGAGTAAAATGGCATTGGGGAACAGATGAAGACAGGGCGTTTCAACGAGCAAAAACAATCCTGAGTGAGTCCAACATGTTAGCTCACTATGACCCAACGAAGCCCTTGCTTCTTGAATGTGACTTTTCACCACATGGAATTGGCGCCGTCCTTTCCCACCGTTGTGGAAGCGAAGTGAAGCCTGTCGGTTTTCGTTCTCGGACACTGACGAGTGCTGAGAAGAACTACTCCCAACTGGAACGAGAAGCCTTGGCATTGGTGTTAGCTGTCACGAAGTTTAAGGACTACTTGTTGGGTAGGGAGTTCACTCTGGTTACAGATCACATGCCCTTGGTAGGTCTCTTTCATCATGACAAGGCCGTGCCGACGATGGCTGCGGTTAGAATTCAACGGTGGGCCATCATCCTGGGTGGATACAGCTATCGCATCGCGTACCGGCCAGGGACAAGCAACGCCAATGCCGATGCCATGAGTAGACTTCCCCTTCAAGCGGATTCGCAGGAACTACAAGAGGAGGATCTTCCTGAAATAATTGCTTCCTTGGAGGAGCTGGATAACGGCTTGGTGTCAGCGAAACAGATGACCGCGGAAGACAAGACGTTGCGTAGCGTCATCAGTTATAGCCAGCGCGGATGGCCGCGGAAGCTATTGATGGAGCAAGAGGGGCTTCGACCTTTCTGGAGCAGGAAAGACGAGCTTTCGGTGCATCACAGCTTGCTGTACTGGGGAAACCGAGTCGTTGTTCCAAAAAAGGCTCGCGAAGCTGCCCTCAAGCTGCTCCACGAGACACACCAAGGTGCGTCGGCCATGAAGACGGTTGCTCGCTCAAAGTTCTGGTGGCCCTCATTGGACTCGGCTATCGTAGACCTCACCCAGAGATGTGAGACATGTATTCAAGCGGCTTCTATGCCAGCAGCGCAGAAACCTGTCGATTGGCCGGTGACCGGTGAACCCTGGTCGAGGTTACACTCGGATTATGCCGGGCCCGTCAACGGAAAGATGATCCTGATTGTCATCGACGCATACTCGAAGTGGATTGAAGCTACAGCTACCAATCATGCAACGTCGGATTCCACAATCCGACAACTTCGGGAGCTTTTCAGCCGCTTTGGAATCCCACGGACTGTCGTCACGGATAATGGTACACCATTTACAAGTGAAGAGTTCTCTCAGTTCCTAAAGAGGAACCACGTGGAGCACTACCGCACGGCCCCCTATCATCCACAATCGAACGGCCTCGCCGAATGAGCCGTACGTACTGTTAAGGATGCCTTGAAGAAGACAAGCGGGTCCACACTGGACGTCAAGTTGTGCCGACTGCTTCTCAATCATCGGCGTACGCCTGTGGCTTCGGGCAAGTCTCCATCCCAGTTACTTTTGGGATACCAGATCCGGTCACGTTTGGACACGTGCTTTCCGGACAAGAGGTCAGAGCTGACTGCACAGGGCGGGAGTCAGCCCACTCCGCCATTTTTTAAACCGGGCAGAAAGATATTCTTCCGAAACTTTGGTAAGGGCCCAAAGTGGCTGCCGGGAATCGTCAAGAGCGCAGAAGGCTCACGCATGGTGACGATACAAACCAATTCGAACCTGGTGCGTCGCCATCTTGACCAAGTTCGCCAGCGGCACACAGAAGACCCACTTGGGTTTCCGGAATGGGCTGACCCAGAGGCGCCACTCACACCTACATCAGAGGGCAAGGTTCCCTGCGACGGAGCTCTAGCTGAACGAGGGCTGGACCCATTGCCGGGCCCGAATCCCACTGATTCAATTCCCGCAAACCCAAGTTCATCTAAAAGTCCCTCAACAAACCAGAACCAGCCCCTCTCAACTCCTATGCCACTTCCACGGCGCTCGACTCGAGAAAGGAAAAAGGTTCAGCCGTTCCAGTCTTCTTTTTAAGGGGGAAGATATGATGGGAACTGAGACTAGACGACGACGACAACACACACTCGTCTGGAGCCGAGCACGCGAGCGGCGGTTCGGCATCCGCCATCATGAAGTAAAGACGTTTACTGTCCTGGCTCTTCAGTTCTTAGTAGAACATATCGCCACACCGGCGATTCGGTAGTACTTTACCACAACTATATCATTTTATTACCAGAGCCTGCCAAATAAAAGGAAAGAACCGAAATTTGAATATCGATCTCATGCCGGGCGAATGAATTAAAATGGCGGCCCTCCCCGCTAAGCTGGGAGCAGCCTAGAGTTCACGCACATACGCTCACGCCTCTCGCTCTGTTCCGCGGGCTGATTAGCTCACTCGGAAGGGAGACTTTACGGCAGCGAAATCATATGCTGCCAGACTCTCCCCATATATGGCTCTGCTACAATGGAAAGATTTTCCTACCCTCGTGCTCAGCGAGTGTCGACTGGGGATACAACTCCAGTTCATACACTCGCTGAACATGATGGTAGAGATTACCAGCAGAGGGCAGGTGTCTGGATAGAAAGAGTTTAGTTGGCGCACCAAGAGGCTAACCAATAAAAATGGGTACTACTCTGAGCAAAATGCCAAAAAAGCGTGGATCTCGGCTTGACACTAACAGCGGCACACAGTATCTATTTTACTGACAAAGGGGTACTAAATCACTATTTTCAGCTATCTAATCAAACTAAATATTCTTCCCGGCTTGCTTTTTGGGAAAATCTCTAAATTTACAAGAATTATTAAGACAACAGCTAAAAAAAAAAAAAAAAAACAATGGCAAAACCAACAATCGAATTCACCTGCTCTCCAGTAGCATGACATCTATGGCAGGCAGACCTGCAGAATGAGCAAGCAGTTTAAAACAGAGTATGTCCTATTTATAATTTTTTTTCATACTGCAAAGCAAGCGCTAGAAGGAGGTTTCACTACATTAACGAAATTTCTTGCAATCAGTTGAGAACAAGTTAGAGCGGTGAACTTGTCCTTGCCCCTGGCATAACGTTTTAGTGTTG
This sequence comes from Ixodes scapularis, assembly GCF_016920785.2. Classification (NCBI taxonomy): domain Eukaryota; kingdom Metazoa; phylum Arthropoda; class Arachnida; order Ixodida; family Ixodidae; genus Ixodes; species Ixodes scapularis. Next base: position 8,634,236 of record NW_024609883.1, on the reverse strand, counting down.
CCCGTGAAAACTCACATAAATTTGTAAATAAAAACAAAAAAGACTAACGTTCATGAAAAAATCTGTAACTTTGGCAAAAAAAAGTTACCTTGAACAAAATATGTGCGATACAGTTGTACAGCGTCCATTTGTGTGCTTAATCAATTTTGAGGCAAATCGGCGACAATGAAAAGACGACGTTTGAGTACAATTAAGGGAAAGACAGAAAGGATGCATACCTACAACAAAAAAAAATTAAGAACGACCACGGGCAGGAAACTCTGGTGAGGCTCTCGGAGCGACTCCCTGCAATGGGCCTGCGCAGACCAGAGAACAAGATCGGTCAGAGCTTGCAGCCATAAGGTGCTTCATACCATGAAGTTCCAGGAGTAGCTGCAATTGGAAGCAAAGTGCATTTCATTTCTCTGCAGAATGGAGAGTTTAATAGCTAGTATGCATTCATAAGGTGATACAGTCACGAATGCAGATTTTTCAATGCAGCACTATATCACAAAATTGTTAACCGTGCCGGGCAACACTAAAAAACGAGAGCATTATTCCAAACTATCTCAGTTTAAAGTAAACCACGACAGAAGCTTCAAGCCATCCTTGCAAATTCAGTGCACAAAGCAAGCCATGTTACCTTCTAGTTGGACGCCATGGTACGTCCAGCTTATAATCATGTGTCATGCTGTTTTTGCTGCAATGGCTTGTAGTGTCAAAAGTGGTCCAGCCTAAAGAGACGCAAAGTATAGACGTTTGTGAGTGGGGCCCTCACCTAGTCTGCAGCTACATTGCGAGGTAGGACGTTCCAACCGGGATGTTTGCTGCCTGTAACCACACGACCAGGTTGTGCCCAGCGATTGTTCGAGCTGAGTACATGTCCTCGACAGTGCCATTATTTGACAAGCATTTTTATGAATGTTAAACATGACTGACTTACAGAGAGACTCCACCTCAACGACTAATGACTTGGGATACCTAACTGAATACTGATATATTAACTAAATGCAAAACAATTACCTGGCAGGCATTAAATTTTTCAAGAGGTTGGGTCGACTCCGCATTAAGTTGAAGGAGTCGATGCGCAATAGGACAATACAAACTAAAATATGCCTTAGAATTCCTTTTGTACACCCAAAATGATGTTTTTGAAGGTAAGGTACACAATGTTCTTGATTCAGAAAGTGCCTCAGCTGTACAATTGCATATGCAATAAGGGCACTTGCCAAGGCTATTCTACTCAGCTCTGTGCAGGTTAAGCAAAGTTAGAGTATAGAAGTACACACTCACTGACACCATGAGAAAGGCAAGGAGAAGTCTCCGTTGTTCGACCTCCAGCCCGTCTGCTACCTTCGATGACGTTTCAGCGCCTGATGAGCCTGGAGTGAGCACATCTGTCCAGAGCGGGGTGAAAAGCACAAGCACGTGCTGGAGGAGCCCAGCCATTCTCCTTTTGTCATCGGATATACTACATATTTTTAGTAAGACATATTTTTAAGTGAGAAAAAGTATGGCAAATATGCAGTCCACCTTAAAGATAACAACAGTTGCCATTCACCATTTTCCAAATAAGTGCTCCCACCTATCGGAACATCTACACATGTGGTGCGTGAGTGGGTTCAGGACTGAGAGGCTAGAAAACTAAGCGCTCACAAGGCTTGTCTGGCACTTCCAACCATGCGGATAAATTCGTCGCAAATCCCCAATTTCTAGACAAAATGATTTAGAATGAGCAAATCTTGTCTACGCCCGAGGTAAAATATTGAATTGTGATTCCCCCATATTATCCGAGCCATCCTTCAAACTGCGGCACCATCTGATAATAAACTAAGTTGTGCTGCGGCACGCGTCCATGCTGCCTGCTTCAGAGGAAAACCACTGCTCGTGTTTAAGACGCCATCCCACAATGTACAGGCAACAATGTTAAACAAACTAAAATACAATTGATAACGTTCAATAGACACAGATAGGCTCACAAAGGGTCGACACCATGATTGTTGTTGTTGGTTTAACTCTTGCATACAAACAAAAGTGACTTCCTCTTTCCTCCGCTGTACAGTAAAAACACCTTATCTTCGTGGCCCCTATTTCTTCTCGAATCGGTCACAGAGGACATAATCGTAGCCACTGAATTCTACAAAATGAAAGGCTGCAAAAATTAAAAGTTCGTTAACATTAAGGGGTTTACTGTTCTTCCGTGTGTCACATGATGTTAACTTTCAAGGAGGCTGAAGGTATTGGTTTAAGAAAAAATTGACCTATGAAAAAAAATGCCCTTCTCCACCTTAGGCACGCGAGGTTCTTTTGCACTACCTATAAGGTGGCAAGTTTGTTTCGGCAGAGCTTTTGGTAAAACGGGATCACAAAAGTAGCTATACTTGGCGTCAACTATTTTGTGCTGCATTATAAGCTAGAGTAGATTCCAAAGGGCTTCAGCACGGCACTGTTTGTTGCGAGAGCATATGTGGTTTAGTGTTGCATCCCATTTGCATGATCCAGAGAAACTAGCGCTGACAGTGTTGGAGCACTCCAAATAATAACAGCCGACTGTAGAAGCATTGAGAGATGCACACATGCGAACTGTGCATTTCTTAAAAGTGGATTCGAGCAAAGGTAAAAACAATATGTATACTTACGACGGCCATACTTGCCTTTCCGAAGCACGACCACTTTTCCTCGGTAGCACCATCCAGTAAGAAGCACCAGCAACACGCCCATGAAACGCCGCCGACTCCTGGATTGAATGACGACCCGCCTGAGGTCTTGGAAGGAGATCCGGAACACTGCTCTAGGCCAAATGTTGTATCTGGTGGGGCAGGGACTAAAAGTAAAAATTAACAAATTTATCTGAAGCGCTACATTCCTATAGGATAGCAGTATCTTTTTTTAGGCCAGTGATGCGTTTTAATTAAACACAAATGGTTGGTTTATATGATGAACCAGCAGCCCCTATTTCGCTTAAATGTAACGCAGTGTCTAACGTTACGTCCGACGGAACCCGAAATAAAAATTAGTTACACCCAACGTAACTGTCAGGCATTCGAGTTACGTACGACGTAACTCGAAATAAAAATTAAAGTTACCGTATTTACTCGAAAATAGGTCGAACTCTATTTGTTTGACCCACCGAAAATAAAATTAAAAAAAAAATAATTAAAATATAGGTCGACCTTTTCTTTATTTTTAAGAACAGGGTGTTAGCTTCGCCCAGCTCGTTTGTCTACTTGTTTGTCCTGCCTCGGCGGGATCTGTAATGGATCCTCAATACGTGACTTTTGCGAGCGCAGCAAGCGCACGGGGTTGCGGGCCCAGCTTGTTTACGCTTCGCAAGAGCTTGAACTGGACTTCGCCCATAGCGCCTGCCTGGGAAGAAGACACCGCTTGTACCTGCGTGGGAAGAAACCTCACACAGAACGACTGGAGGCACGCCACGTATACGCACGCAAACGAGACCATGTAATCAGAAGTTAATCTAGTATAATAAACGCTCTATCTCTTGCTTCTCAAATCAACGTCGCATTATTAAATAACGTAACGTCAGCACCCGGCCACCGCTGACATGGCGCAGTCGACAGGATCCGCAGAATCCAACGAAGCCGGTGACCACGCCCTGATCATGAACTCCATCAAGGGAACGGAAACTACCAATCAGGACACAATGCGTCAAGAGATACAAGATATCAAAACTCAACTCCAGCAACTAATTGTGGCCTTCAACACCGCACTTTCAACGCCACACCCAGAAAATGGCGTCAACGTGACGGACCGAAACGGACCAGAACGAGAAGTAACCACGACGGATGCTTCTGCGCTGGGCACGACAACGCAGGTGAGCGGCAACGCAACAACGGTTGATTTACTGTCGGTCATCGTCCAAACGCAACAACAAGTGGCCGAGACCCTACGACAGTCCACGAGGCCCCTCCACGTCCACTCCACGAGCGACAGTTCGCACGCGATTCCCACGTTCGAGGGGGAATCATACGAAAACGTCGCTGAGCGGCTTCGAGAAGTCGAACGAGTGGCTCTCCTCGCAAACTGGACACCAAACCTCACTCTGCTCAACGCCGTCACCCGCCTTCACGGTGCCGCACGAGACTGGCACAAGTCATACGGTTCCCGGATCGACGACTGGGAAGTATGGAAGGAAGCCATCAAGGAACGCTTCCAACGAAAAATGGGACTTCAACAATTCTTGGAGTACCAACAACGCCGACAGCTCCGCCACAACGAGAGCATTGCGCAGTACATCTACGCGAAGAATGCCATGCTCGAGCGAGCTCCCTGTGAGCTAGGAGCCAGCGAACGCATCTCTTTAATCCTACACGGAATCACCGAGAACAAGTGGGCCAATCCCCTGGCAGCCCAAGGCTGTAAATCGGTCCTCGAGCTGATTGATTGCGCGACGACTTTGGACCACCGCCGTCTCAGAGAAAAGACTCAACCATGCAAACAAGGCACGCACGGGCATTCGACATCAACGCAGCTGACGAATGCCCCATCACCGAAACCCTTCAAACGCACGAGGCCGAGCAACTGTTTTAATTGCGACCAGCCCGGTCACTTCTCCAGGGACTGTCCAGAGCCGAAAACTGCAGCGACCATCCGTGCAGAGGAGAAACGCGCACAAAAGGGCACGGGTCCAAACGAGAAGAATGTTCACTGCTTCTTGCACACGACAGGAGATTCTCTCCCCGTCGTCACCGCCTTCACGGATAACCGTCCTTTGAAGGCGTGCATCGACACTGGAGCCAACATATCGATCACCGATCCCAGGGCACTACCCCAGGACGCTTGCGTATCGTCGTGGTCTCGGGCAGAGGAATTTGTCAACGTTTTGGACAACAAGCTGACGCCTGACAAGTGCACGTCTCTGACGATCAGCGTTGGATCAACGACGGTCAAGGTACCGGAAATACTCATTCTTCCACTCCCCAAGTCAATTGACCTACTTCTCGGATCCGATTGGCGCCAACTCGCTAACGTGGAAGTCACGTTTCACGTTTCGAACGACATAACCATCGTTGAACCACCTAAACGTTACGATTCGCCCACCGAGATTCCAAAGACGACAATCTCCGGAGAAGCTCTGGTGTCCAACTTCCACGAGAAACTGCCCCAAGCCGAACGCCTGGCCATGTTCGTGAAGTTGGAGCCAGCACGGAATGACATCGAAGCAGCCCTAATGCAACGAATCCACATGGCTGTGGACAGCATTACCGAAGACGCCTCGCCGGAAGAACGCGAAAGACTTTTTGGGATACTGACAAAACACCACGCTGCGTTTACGACGGTGGAGGAACAACTGGGCACCTGCCCACACGCCGAGCATTCCATCGAGCTACGCGACGAGATCCCCGTGGCGTCGCGGCCCTATCGATGCTCCCCAGCCGACCGGGAATTCATCAAACGACAGGTCGAAGACTATCGCGAGCGTGGAATTGTTCGCGAAAGCCAAAGCGAATATGCTGCACCGACGCTTGTGGTAAACCAGCCGAACCATCCCTCGACTCCCAGACGAATGGTTCACGACTACAGAAAATTGAACGCCAAAACAGTCAACCCGCTGTACCCCATGCCTCGAATGGACAACGCACTCGACGATGTAATGAGGGACGGCTCCCGTTACTTTACTGTTATGGACGTCAAGACCGCATTTCTCACCATCCAAGTGAAGCCGGAAGATGCTCACAAGACAGCCTTTGTCACTAAAGATGGCAAGTACGAGTATCTCCGCATGGCCTTCGGGTTCTGTAAAGCGTTCCAAAGTATGCAAATGGTCATGCGAAGAACTTTCGACGGACTTCCCCGAACAGCAACGTACATGGATGACGTTGGCCAAGGCGCAAAAACCGTAGCTGAGGCTCTGGAACTTCTAGACGAAGCCCTACGACGCATCGTTGTGAACGGACTCCGCATGCACAACGCGAAGTGCCAGTTCGTACGAACCAGCGTTCAATTTCTCGGGAATGTGATCACGGCGGAAGGCAGAACACCCGATCCTCAGCGTGTTTCTGCAGTCGACAAGTTTCAGCCCGAGAGGGATGCAAAGCATCTTTACTCATTCCTACAGTTCCTAAATCACTTCCGAAAGTTCATCCCGGACTTCGCAACACGATCATCACCGCTGCGTAAGCTACTGCTGAGGGACGCGAGCTTCGAGTGGTCTGACGAACATCAAAGGATCGCCGACGACCTGAAGCATTGTGTGAAGACTCCGCCGGTTCTGGCCACCTTTCAGAGTGAGTGCCCCAGCACGGTTCACGTGGACGCGAGCCAAACGGGCTTTGGAGCGATCCTGACGCAGAGACACGACTCGTGCGACAAGGTAATCGAATACGCAAGCAGATCTTTGAACGCGCACGACAGCACCTTGCACATTAACGTTCTCGAGTGCATGGCGCTACACTGGGCCATCACGGAAAAGTTCGCAATATACTTGCGCGGAGGCCCACGATTTGCAGTCATTACGGACAGCATGTGCCTCACATACCTTGTTAAGAACGGCCTGACCAACCGAAGATTTGCACGGTGGATCCTCGACCTCTCGGACTACGAGTTCGAAATTGTACACCGACCGAGTAAATCAAACAAGGCGGACGCCCTCTCACGTCAGTACGACCCGGAAGACTCCCAGACTCTTTTCACTTTCGCCGGAGCAACCAACCCCTTCCCCATCTGCTTGAATGCACAAGTGAGCACGAACAGCCGCCTACGGGAACAGCAACAGATCGACCCGTTGTGTCAGCGACTAGCGTCACAGCCCGGAAACGACTACGGACGGTCGAATGGGATCTTATTAAAAATGGACGAGAAGTTCAAGAGAATCGTTGTGCCAGCCACGCTTCGAGATTCTGTTATGAACATATGTCATGACTCGACTGGACAGATGGACGTGGAGCGAACGACGGAACAAATCAAGAGGAACTACTGGTGGCCTCAGATGTCACAAGACATTCGGGAGTACGTTCGATCGTGCAACACGTGCCAACGCGTGAACCAACGAACCACAATTCGAGAAGGCGCCCTGCAACCTCGCGCAGTTCCGGACTCTCCGAACACGACAGTCTCTCTCGACCATTTCGGACCACTGGAAGAAAGCAACGGTCAAAGGTATGTCCTCGTTTGCATCGACCACGCGACTCGCTACATTGACGCTGTCGCCGTGCCATCTACAGCAGCACACTTTTACGTCGACTACCTCTTGAATCGTTGGATTCCGAGATTTGGCGTGCCCACGACAATCGTCACCGACCAGGCTAAAAGCTTCGTCAACAAACAGACTGCCGCTCTGTACAGACGACTTGGAATCACGCACGTGACCTCACCACCCTACTGGCCTCAGGCCAACGGTTTTGTCGAACGGACGGTAGGGACGCTGAAGAATATAATTCGAAAAATCATCGAACCTCACAAGAATTGGGAGAAGATTCTACCCGAGGCAGTTTTCTCTGTCAACGTTTCGCGACAGAGTTCGTCACGCTTCAGCCCCTTGGAACTCATGCGCGGTTACGTCCCGAAACTTCCCGGACAGCTCAACGTCGGAACAGTTGAGGCTGACCTAGACGAGACGACTAGACTCCACAGGTTGGCGAGACAGCGGCACGACGCGAAAAACAACTTGGAAAACTCTCAAGCTTCGGCCAAAAGCCGGTATGACGCAAGTAGCAAGACTCCGAGATTTAAAATCGGCGACTCCGTTTACTGCAGCATCAGGGCGAGGTCAAGCACGATGGACCCGTTCTTCGAGGGCCCGTTCGAGATCAAGTCCTTTCCAACCCCAAACACCGTGGTCATCAAAAGGCTGCATTCCATAAAAGGACGACAAAACGAAAGAAAGGCAAACGTCGAGCAACTCCGCCGACACAATACACGCACACCAGCGGCACCGGAGTTATCCGACACCTGCGTCGGCCGAGCGCTCTCCGGCGCAGATGAAAGCGATGAACGCGAAGACGAGGACGGATCCGAAGCCCCAACGCGCGATAAAGAAAACTACGGAGCACTCATCAACGTCGAGGATGACGCTGCAGGTCAGCAACTGTCAAGGACGCGCAGACCTCCGGCCTACCTTGCGGATTACGCGTTGGAGTGATTTGAGGACAAATCAATTTTAAACCGGGGCGTGTTAGCTTCGCCCAGCTCGTTTGTCTACTTGTTTGTCCTGCCTCGGCGGGATCTGTAATGGATCCTCAATACGTGACTTTTGCGAGCGCAGCAAGCGCACGGGGTTGCGGGCCCAGCTTGTTTACGCTTCGCAAGAGCTTGAACTGGACTTCGCCCATAGCGCCTGCCTGGGAAGAAGACACCGCTTGTGCCTGCGTGGGAAGAAACCTCACACAGAACGACTGGAGGCACGCCACGTATACGCACGCAAACGAGACCATGTAATCAGAAGTTAATCTAGTATAATAAACGCTCTATCTCTTGCTTCTCAAATCAACGTCGCATTATTAAATAACGTAACGTCAGCACCCGGCCACCGCTGACAAGGGGAAATTTTGGGCAAAAGAAACAAACCTTTATTTACATCACTCTCAGCTAAATCACGGGGCGATGCCAAAAACTTCATCACCGTCAGAACTTCTCGACATGTCATCGTCGTCCGAAGCTTCATCAGCTTGGTAGACATCCTCGCAAATTCGCAACAATACTTCACTGACACCGTTGTAAAATGACGACAAAAAACGAAAGAAGGTGCGAAGTGACGAGAGACATAACTACAAAGACGCAAGCAAAGCCGCCGTTTCGCCATGAGCAACACGCGATCCGAGCCGCAGCAAGCAACTAACAAAAGTAACATCTTTTTTTTTTCTTTTTTTGTGCGCGTTTGCGAGGATGGAGGGCAAAGTGCATGGCGCATCGCGTTCCTCTCCTTCCCCATTGCCCTGCAAGGGGAACGCTAGAGGCGCGATGGCGAAATCCAACGCCCGAGGGGTGCGCGCGATAGCGGCACCGGCCACCGCGATTGTTTTCGGTTGTTTACCAAAAGCTTTTTGAAACAAGAAGCGGCGCAGCTCTACTGCAACGCCGGCTCGGTGACTCGATAGCTTTATGCCTCCGGTAGGGTCGCAAAATTTGGTCGCGAATGTAGGTCGAAATTCTTTAGTCACGATTTGCGGAAAAAAAATGAAAAAAAAGGTCGACTTATATTCGAATAAACACGGTAGTCAGCCGCGCGACGAGACACACATTATGAAAGCGATTGGTGCGAGCGACCAAGGCGATGAGCGACGTTTTCTAGAAGCCCAAGAACCGAGCGGCGCAAGCAGAGAGAGTGAGACATCTTCGTCGCTCGGCGCTGGCACTCGTAGCTTCTCGCCGTCGCTCGTCTCGTTGATCGCTATATTGCTTACATGCCGTTCGGAAAGGCGCTCTAAGTGCTTACCATTGCATTGGGACCAGCCTCGCATCCAACCGTAACCAGTCTTGACTTTTTTTAAAGCCGCCGAGGTAGAAGTTAACCATCGTACATGCATCGTTTTTAAGCATGGCTCCTCGTTCATTGCTCGATTTATATTTTCCGTAAATGACAAACCGCAATGAAGCACAATTATTCTAGTTCAAAATTGTTACGAACACTTGGCACGCATGCTTACGCTGTAGCGCGCCTAACGTAATTTAAAAGTAGAACGAAAACGGGACGAGATTCGCTTACCGCTTCACGGAGACAGACGTCTTCGGATCCTAGGCCTCACGGCCGAACTGGGAAGTCGCCTGCGGTCCGGCGATCGGACGAGTCGAGCCGGCCTGACCCAGGCTGACCACGCCTGGTTGAACTATGAGAGGCGCCGTCGAGTTGAGAGCCAGAGACGCAGTAGAAACGGACCGTAAAACCTCTGTCCCCCAAAACGCAGAAGGAGCCAGCGACGCCGAAACCGCCAAAACCACTACGTCGCCATCTCCGCGACGACCGGAAGCGTGGAAGACGGGAAGTTAGAAAAGGCGCGACAGCGGAAGCCACTGGGCGGAAGCTTTACGTTTTGGTTTCGCTTTTCTCCGACGCCGGGTTTGCGGCTGGTTGCGACGACGCGAGGGGCCACGAAAAGACGCCGAGTTGGCCGAGTACGAGTCATGGCCCACGATACGAGCAACGGGCCGTTTGCCGCTGTCGACCGGCGATGCGGTATCCGCGGCTTGGTGTCACGATCGGTTTGTTGCCGTGCACGCTGACTCAAAGCTCGAAATTACGCAGTTCCGTTCCGGCACCAGCCGCACCACGTTTTCCGGTGCATCGCACGTGGAGGCCTTTCGACGCATTCAGCATTCAGTGACCGTAAAGTTGGTGCCCGCTGTTTTCGGTGCTGTGGAAGAAGTTGCGAGACGGAACGAGCATCGAAACCAAGGCGTTTAGGACTCCAGGCCGGGCCGCCGGTTCACTCTGAGCGAGAGGCGACGTGTGTGCGCACGCTTTGAGGAAGCCTCCGCGTTTCGCCGCGCCAGAACTCGCCGATCGCGACCGGACCCCGAGTCCGAGAGGCTCTTGCGCAGCCACACACTAAACATTGTAACACCCATAATCGTGTAAAACGGGTGTAGGAAGGGTGTAGGTTAGGAAAAACACCCTTTTTACACGATTTCTGAATACCGGTTGGTGTAAAAAGGGTGTGCTGACATTTTACACCCTTTACACGCCCTCTTTACGCCCCATTTGCAGCGATGCTGTCTGAAATCGTGTAAAAAGGGTGTATGGGCAAATATTACGCGCTTCATCCACACGGTGTGAAAGGGGCGTAATGGTGATGCGGTCAAATACACCCATGATCTCATAGCCGTTCATATTTATTGCTTTGATGAAACTGTTGTCGGTGTACGGCGGTACAAACATCGAGTGTAATTAATCGCCACACGGAGTCGCGTATGATTAGGAAGTGCTAGATAATAGTTTTTGCAACTCCTATTGAACTCTTCGTTCCACACGAGCCTAAAATTACGTTTCGCGCTTGCATCAGTTTTATCGGTTCAACCTTAAAGGGACCATGAAATGATTTTAAAATCGAGTTTCATCCACCACACGTCGTAAAAGGTGTGAAAAGAAACACAAAAACACAAAAATAGGGAGCCAAAAAAAATTATTTGCTATAGAACTTTTAAAAGAAAACTGGACTCTTTTGCGCCTTCCTTCCTTCGCCTGTTCACTACGATGCATCCGCGGAAATGAAGCACGTCAGCCAAATCCAGGTCGCCTATTGGGTAAGAGCCTACCTCACCAGCACCGCGATCGTAAACAATAAATAGCCGGCGAATGTTTCCTAAAAGTTTTGTTAAATATTATTCAGATCCACATTTTGTAGCATAATTAGAGATGTGTGGCGAAAATTGCCAAATTTGATAATGCTGAGAGCCAGGCGCCATCTATTGTGTGGTAAACGAAGCAGCTACTGCGCGTGCGCAGTAGGGCAGGGCCGACAGTTACTTGGGTGGCGGCCAGCGACGAACGTTTACTTTCTTTGTTTTCCTTCCTCTCAAAACTCTGACTGACTGAACGTTTATTTTTCTACGTGTTCTTCCCGCGCGTGCCGACTTCAAGCAGCAAGAAAACTACTTAAAACAGACCACGACGAACAAGAACGCTGGATCCACCGACTCCGACGAAGCGTATAGGCCTAGCAGGCATTCCGACTCGGCGCTGCGTTGCTTCGTCGCAAGACCGTCTGCCTACGATCGGCTGGCGTGCTAAATGGAATATGCCCGCGCGACCCTTGTGGACCCTTCCCGTTTGATCACTGACCTCAATTCTAGATTATAGGTGAGGTCAATCTCTTCCCCTTGTTTTCCGAGGCAGTGTTGACGAACACTCGTCGAAAAAGGGACTCTCGTCGATTCTATCTTCTTGTTTTGTGTGATATAGAGCTGAAATAAACGCCGTATGGATCACCTTCGCAACACGGTATGTACACTTTGTTATTGGTATGCCATTTTTATTCTGACAGACTGCACGTCACTGTCGAGCTATAACAGTTCGTGGGAGGTATACGTACAGAGCGCGACACTGTTAGCGCGAACAAGCGATCGCCGGTTTTTCGAGTGTTTCTCTTTGAAACCAAAGGATGTCATCCAAGTTATTATTGGTATGGAAAGAGCTCATTAACTTCTATAATGTAAGCGATAACATTTCGTGCTCGCTAATACTATTTAGGAATAAAATGCGAAAATACGCCGACGTCGTGTTCGCGCTAACAGTGTCGCGATGTGTACAACCCCGGTCCAACCTTTCTTTGCCGAGTGTCGCGTCAGTATCGAGTTGCAATCGTAAAATAACGGTCCCGAAGCGCTTACAAACAGCGCGAATACAAGACTTCCATCAAGCGCGCGCGTCCGCTCCGAGTGTAAACAGGTATTTAGGTGGCTCTTGCTGACACTCGTAGTTCAAACGTATCTTTTTTAACGTCGGCTCGCTCCTGCATCTCCGAGGCCGCGAAAAACGCCATCTACGTCGCTTTGCAAACGACTGACACGGGCCGGCCCTTCTGCCAACAATGACAGGGTGGTTGACTTGTGGAGTCTTCACCGGAAGACTCGCTGCACTGCCCAACAGGCACACCGGCGTATGGGACTAGTCCCATGCTGTCGCTGTAGCGCAACATATCTCATTGAATTTCGCTCAGCTGCGATGCGGCGATGAGAGGCGCCGATTCAGGAAATACGTCGGTGACATCAGCGCAGTAAAACCTACCGGCGCACCCCAACTCGTTGCCGCTAACACTCCCATTCTCCTACTGCCGAGAGAACTTCCGGTTCCGGAAACGGCCTACGTCACGGCTTCTTTTGCGGTCAGTTGGAGAGAATGAAAAAGTCGATATTTCAATAATTGTTTGTGTAGAAGTTAATAAACCGAGACGAAAACGGATGCCTGTTCGGCATTCAGTGAACATTGACGGTTTAATGTAAAAGTTATCTGGAAAAAGTAAAAAGGTCATTTCATGGTCCCTTTAATTATAAAAAAGATCATCTCCGCTCGCAAAAAAAAAAAAATGAATGAAGACGTGTAAATATACAACCTAGGCAGCACACACTATTGCGCTGTTATGGAATTAAATCGGAAAGATTGTGCGGATATTATTTTGGTCTAGCCAATATCTGAAAAATGGGATGAGTCGCGCCGACGCTATCCTGACATACCTTACGTGGCGCCGTTTTTGGTTGACTGTCAAGAGTGTCCTGCGTGAATGGGCTATGCCGGCGACTGTCTAAAATCCGACGTTAAAAAACAATACAAAGCAAGATTAAGTGAAATAGAATCTGCTTACTTTTAACCTGAGAAAGACTTTTTAAGCTGAAGACTTGAACAAACTGTGGCGCCCTCATTTCGGATATTACAAACTCACCTGACTGGGTTTCGCACTACTTATAGCACCTTCACTGATACTTTATTTTGGAGTGTAGCTCTGAAGAAACAATGTCGCAAGACAATCGAAAGTGCCGGATTAATGACACCCCCAGGGACGCGACTCTTATCTCTGCGCAATGACACCGAAATATCTAGCTTTCCGACGCTTTTTTTTTTCGGCTTTTCTTTGGAACACGTGAAACCGTGTCTTCGGCGGCGTTAAAAATGTTTTTTCGTATTTATCTTGTGATCTCGCGGTCCGTACCAGATCATGCGCGTCTACAGGAGTGGCAGTTTGAGACGCGCAAGGTTGTACTACGCAAAGCAAGCCCTGGCGAGTCCGACTTCGCGACCTTCCCTGGGCAGGCCAGGTGGCAATACAAAACAGCAGAGGGAGATTAGCGGCTTTGTCCAACCCCCTTTGACCTCGTCTTCTGATAAGCCTCCAAACCTTCTTTTGTGTCTTCGTGTTGCTGTGAGCGAGTGCGAAGGAAACTTCTAGCAAATCAGAGGGGTGGCGCAAAACACGTGATCGCTCTCTGTAGGACAAGGACGCTTGGACGAAAATTTGTCACGTGATTCGCTCTGACGCGCTGATGGGCTACTGGGGCCGTAGTCTTTGCCGTATGCCAAGTTATGGTCAGTTGTAGGGGCCACGTAGGTCCGGTTTACAAAAAGGGGGGCGCCCGTCAGTGTATTCCTGTTTTTCGTGCGGTTCAGTCGCGGCCGTGATTTTTCGTCGTGAACGGCCGGAATACATCCATGCCAACTTTTCGGAAATGGTCGTTTATCTCGTCGGAGTCCATGGAATTATTGTGCTGTATTTGTTGGACGCATTTCGACAAAGAGCTGCTCATCGGCGACCGCGAAACTTCCGCTGAATGTGAGCGACCGCTTCATCCTCGACATTGTGTTTGTGGATAGTTCTGTGCTGCCCGAATCGGATTATGCATCTATCCCGGATTACATGAGATTGCTGTTTTATCTGTAAGTACCCTGGCAAGCATGCTTCTGATAGTAGTCCAAGGGGGCTATGTTCGACAAATGTTTCATTTCTTCTAAAAAGAAGCGGAAGTGACGGAAGCGACGATATCGCGTTTGATTGTTTGGAAGGTCAAATGCCGAAAATGGGTAACTTTCGTCATTTGAACCTCTAACCAATCAAACGCGATATCGTCACTTCCGCAACTTCCGTTTATTTTTAGGAGTAACGAAACATTTGTCGAACATAGCCTCCCTGCTTCCGTTTCAATAGGCTATTTTACGGTTTACAAACATGAACTGCCGCTTGCGTTCCAAGCAACTCCTGGTTGTACCGTCTTTGCAAGCTTGTCAGTTTTGTCCACGTCACCAGTGCAAGGAAGCATAAACGTCGCAAGAAAAGTACAGTTGGAGATTCAATTAGGGCCTTCGGTTGTACAATTTGAAGGGGTTATGAAGCATTATCCGGTTGAAATATTCATGACCTTACACGCACGGACCGCCACTGGTTTAGAAGCGTCTCGGTCGTGGTGGAATTGCGAGGATAAAAGAGAACTATTTCTTTTAGTGTTGCCTGCGCCAAGTTTGGTGACGTGCGCGTGAACGTAGCTTTGCCCTTTGGCACGCTTGTAATTGCACACACTTGCCCGCATAAGCAGAGACATGGCTGCGGCCAGATGACCTGCTTACAATCGTCTATAGAGAATTTCGTAGAACCTGTTAGAACCTGGATTAAAAAATAAAAAGTGAATTAGGCATTTGCAGTCATTTTCACGTGCACTCTTTTGTGTTATCACGCCCTACTTTATGGGTGTTGGTAATCGAGCCTCTTTTTATTTCCCTTTCTGGCGGTGATACACACAATTTAGAGGGCGTACTGCGCAGACATAACGCCCTAATAAAAAGGTGTACAGTGGGATCACACCCTAATTGAAGGGTGTTCGGAATAACGCCGTCCTTTAAGGGTGTTAGGGAAAAACACCCTATTTTAGGGGCGTTATGAATAACGCCCTTTGTTTAGGGCGTTTTGCTACACCCAAATGGGTGTTAGTTATAGGACAAGCCATTTACACCCACAAGGGTGTTACGATGTTTAGTGTGCAGGAACGGCACCGAGGTAGAAGCTGCTCGTTCTGCGCTACCTTGCAGTGCTCAACAGTGCTCGGCGCTCTCGGTGTCGTTCGTGCTTGCACCGATGTCTATGTGACCCCTTCGGACGCGCAAGTCGTACTTCGCAAAGGTTTGAACGGGGCCGCCCACACCGAGCAGCTCCGCTATATTCCGCTTAGTTATGATCACGATAAAAGCTTGCGTTTGTCCTCGGGAAAAAAAGTGTGGGACCGCTCTCCGCGCCGCCGACGAGATTGGCCGCCGCCATGTTCTCCGCTGTTCACTCGCTCGCGCAGCGAGCGCCTTCCGAAAATCCTCCCCGTTCCAAAATGCGATGCGATCTCCGTTTACATGGGCTGAATGAATGCGCACTCGACATCTCGATCCACCTCTGTCTAGCGACTTTAATGCGATGCGCTTTGCGCATTATGCCGTTTACATGACCGCACATGGAATGCGGCAACTGGATTCAATACGACTAAGTCGCATTCATGTAAACGCGGCTTATGTTCTTTTTCGACATGTATGGTGTATGTAACGATACCGGTGGTAGACGATGGACGTTATTTTGGAAGATGGCGGTCGTCTTTCTCCATGTATGATTTGGTTATAACGGTGGTCGTGTGGTATAAGCGTTTTTTGTTGGAAAAACGGCGGTCGCCTACGTCATCGGACGCAAAATCATACCAGCACACCGCATCATATCGGCAAGCAAACTGGCTGCCAGTATAGACAGACCCGGAGCCATAGCGGTGCCGGTATCTCCAGTTATGCAGAACGCCAAACCAAACTAGCTGCATCCATAATAACAAGAAATTATGTTGATGTCATACCCGAACTGTACAAGCAGCAGGTTTGTTTCTTGTACGTTTTTCCAATAGGGATATCCTAGTTGAAAGTATATAAATGAGTTCAATAAATGTGAGGGAACATATTTGAGCATATAATAACTGATATATCCCTTCCGTACGCCTTAGATGATTTATATAAGTTCTTATATGTTTAATGAAGAAATCATAAATGAATTTTCCTTTTAAAATAAGCTGAATCATCTCTGCTTGTGATTGAATTCATTGGAGAGAGCCTAAATCTGCCATTTATTTGCTTTGGAACAGATTGAAATTTACCAAGGAAATATTTCAAATCAGGAAGATAAGTAGGTAAGGTTCAGTTAAGTTCAGTAAGCAAAGTAGAGCCCTCTGAGAGGACAACCGCAGTGAACTCACGCGTTATGACTCTATGCCTCGAAGTCCTCCTTTGCACAAATACGTGTGATACGAGGCACATAATATCGCACCCCGCCTCGAACACACCGGAGTAGAAAAACATCCACCGGCCTCCCAATTTGGCGAATGTCGTCGCACCGACAAGGTTACCAAGCGCCATCCATGAAACAAGAACATTAGCTCTGAACTCAAGGGGCACATTTCCCGTAAAAGAAAATTACACTGTGACTCGAGTCCGATACTCTGTTTTCGGTAAGTACATATAAACCCAGAAATTTACCTACCAAGCCAATTTTATTAAAAAAAATGGAAGACGTTTACAACACCCTGTAACCCCGAATTAGAGCGCAGCTCTTAAGGGGGAGGAGAGAAGGGTACTGAGAAAAGGGTATACTCCTCCTCCTCCTCTCTGCTACTCCTCCTCCCCTCCTCCTCCAGCTTCTCATCCTACGAGCTCCTGACCTCCTCTCCTCCTTCTCTCCCTCCTTCTTGCCTCCCCCGTCCTCCCCCTCCCAGCGCTGTGCATTATGGGACATTTCCCGTAATGCACCGCGCGGTTACGCCGACGGCGACGGCGACGCCGCTCAAGCCGGAATCATGCGCCTGAAGGCCCGACCAGACGTGCGTCGCGGAGGCTTGCCGCGCGACTCTGGGCGCCGCGGGCTGCCGACGAAAACCAGTTTTCGCCTTCAGCGGCGCCTCCAAGCCCACCGGTGCTTGTGCGGTTCAGAGCTCGCCGCTCCTTTTTAACGTAACCCCGCATGCTTTTTAACGTAACCCCCAAATCCCATAATTGTGTGCGTCCATCCGGCCGTGCATTTACCGCTAAATTTGGCAGACAAGGAAATTGGTATTTAGGTCACGTGACACGAGTTGATGCCAAGTAAGCCGATGTCACATGATGTTCGAACAAATTAGGCTTCCCCGCCAAAGTTGGTGGATAAATTGATGTCATGTGGCCTGGCGTGACGTTACCTGCACACCAATTCAGTTTTTCCACTAAATTCAGCGGGAAAAAATGATCTTAGTATGCGAACGCAAGATGCTTAACCAACACGCTCTCCTAATTCTATCTAGGAAAATTGATGTCAAGTGACCTGTCGTCACAAGACCCATGCACCAATTTATTTTCACTACTATACCTAGCGGAAAATTTATGGTCGTTAACCTGATATCACATGACACCAGTTCTGTTTCACCGCTAAATTTGACGGGGGAATTGACTTCACGTGTTCTGGAAACAAGTGATACACCCCCCCCCAATACAATTTACCCAATAAATCTAGTAGAAAAAAGTGACCTCCCGTTACCAATACACCAATTTAATTTCCTGCTGTATTTACAAAAAAAGAAATTCAGTAATGTAGCATGACGTCACATGGCCTATACACCAATTCACTTTCCCCGCTAAATTTAGCGAAAAATTTGTCTGCCACGTTTCATGGCGGCGCGAGACCTACAAACCAACCTCATTTGCCTTCTACATTTATCAAAGTAACCAATTAAGTTACGGTGCAAAATTGTGTTAGGAAATTCATGTCAGGTGACATATACATCTCCAGTTTGCTCGCCAAGATTTAGATGGAAAATTGATAAAAACAGAGGTTATTCTCTCCTCCCGAATAACGGTTTTTATTAATATTCCTAAATTACCTTAAACGATCGCTTCTTGAATGCCGGGTTTCATGCAATTTGCTACTTTGGCGATAAATGTCGCTTTCATTTTAATGCAATAGCATTATTAAGCTACTCATCACAGATTTTCGCCTATGTATGTTGCCTCTAATGTAGTCGATTTTTCGCTAATTTTAACGAAACATTTACTTTCCGTAACGTAAGCATCATTCCAAATATCCCGTTAAAATTAGCGAAATCAGATTCCCTGTTAAATTTAGCGGAAAATAGACTTCACGCGAGTATTCACCAATGCAAGTTCCCCTCTAAATTTTGACACAATCAGCTTCCCCGCTAAATGTAGCGGAAAGATGACCACGTGAACTATGCACAATACAAGTTCTCCGCAGAAATTACCTGGTAAAAAAAACAACAACAACAACAACAAACATCTATATTAAACCTTAATTCATTCACGTCTTAACTACAGTCTTCTTGTATGGAGGACAACAACTACACAAATATATAAACTGTGTACGTGCTGCAGAAGAAGGCATTGTGCTCTGTCGAAAATGCCCCGTACCAGAATCACTCTGCTCTGCTCTTTAGAAAGCACGACATATTATGTATTCAAAATGTTATAACGAAGTAATATTTATTAATATATAAGCCCATCAAATTAGAACCAACTGCCTTTTTTCGATAAGTATCTTTGAGACTATCATTCGTACAATTTTCGGCACAAGAGCTACAGAAACCTCTAAATGACCACCCTTATCTCAGGTCCATTAGTCAGGGAGGTATGTAAGGCATATACGGTGTCTCGCCCATATCTCTAATAATAAAAATAGATTTCATCATAAAGTTATCGAGGGTTTAAAACCCAGTTGTAACAAAAACACAAACCGACAGACAAAAAACATATAAGGCCATATAAATGCCTCCATCACGAAAATTGAGTGTGGAAGCAAATTTGTAGAAACCACCGGGGTGATTCTTTATGAATGGGATAGCATTTATCGTTGCGCGCATGAGCAGGTGTTCGGTTCCCCGATAAATTAGCGGGGACCCTGATTTGGTGCATAGGTCAGCTGAAGTCAATTTTTTTGCTGAATTTAACGGGTAATTGAATTGGTGCACAGGTCACTTGAAGTAAATTTTCCCCTAAATTTAGCGGATAACCTGAACTCGTGCGTAGGTCACGTGAAGGTAATTTTCTGCTAAATTTAACGAGGAACGTGATTCCGCTAAATTTAGCGAGAAACCTGAATTTTGCGCACAGGACACGTTAATTTGAAGTCAAAGTAAAAGCTTATTGAGACAACCGTCGACGAATACAGTTGTCTGGGAGGCCGTCACAAGAGGCATCGACGTGCCTGACAAGGCGACAGCTCCCCCCACCCCTTCCACTGCCAGAACATCCAGCATGCTCAGAGAAAATGAACGCCTGCCAGAGGACGAAAACCACTTGATCATGGCAAATTAAACATAAAAACCCATAAGCAGTAAAAGCACTGTACAAAGAGACAAAACCAAGAAAATAAATCAAGAGTTTCCCCCGCGCCGTGACAAAAAACGGCATACATTAATTTGTTTAAAGCCAGCGCAAGCACGGCAACCATTGGATCACACGCAACAACATAGCAAAGCCAGCCAACCATCTCTACAAAAAAAAAAAGATTATAATTCTAGAAACACGCAGGTAAACGCTGCACATAAAAGACAGCACATGCGCACGAAAAACATACACACTTTCTACATTTGAAGCGACAATAGATACATATTTTGCTTGCACATTATTGCTACGACTGCAGTCTCCCAAACCCCCATAATTATTATATATCTCGAAACATTTAACAGCGTAGAGTATAAACTTTGACTTCCAGCCCTAGTTTAGATTTCAACGTCCTTAATGACAGACGGGAGCTCCAAATAAGGATGACAAGCTGTGCCCTCTTATACATATAACAACATAAAAGAAGCACGTGGTCTTTATAAAAATTCAGGCAGAACCAACTATGTTGCGTTCTAATTAAGCGATTAGTGGCAGAGATAATTGAAAGACTCTAGGCAGGTCACATGTCAATTTTCCCGCTAAATCTAGAGAGTAAACGGATTTCGTGTCTAGGTCACGTGGGAAATCCATTCCTATGGCCTCATTTTCCATGCTAAATTTAGCGGGCAAACCAAAGTGCGCTTAGGTCGCTTGACATTAAGTCGTGTGAAGTCATTTTTTCCTCTAAATTTAACGGAGAAACTGAATAGATGTTGAAACAAATATGACGTCAAATTTCCTACTGAATCTAGCGAAATGTTCTGCAAAGGTGACGTGACATCATGTGAAGTCATTTGCCTCGCTAGATTTAGTAAAGAAATTTGATTTTTAGGGCACGTTGACTGTATTTTCCGCACTAAAACTCGTGGGGAAACGAGTGATGTTGAGGTGGTCTAAAGATTCTAAAAAAGGTAATTGCTTGAGGAATCTGCGTTTGCTTTCGACCTTAAAACACGTAAATATAGTGAGACATGCAGATATACGAAGTCCACTGAATACTTTAGCATTCTATGAAGTCAATTAAGTAAAGGAGATACGACTGTAACTCGTGTGGATTGATTTCTCAGAGCACCATAACAATTAGTTGCCCATAATCACTAATCCCAACAAGTAACATTGGAGCTTGAAATGCCTTTTTAAACATCCCCGAGATATGAATAGCCAGCAATAAAAACATAGTCCCATCCTTCTTCATCTATCGGCGGTCAGGTGCGGTCAACATCACACGCATATGCTTTCAAGCGCCCCATGAAAATCATATTAATAAGATACATACCTTTTTACTCGTATAACAGGTTAACGGAATATTTTAGGTTGCAGAATGTCGTTCCTCATTTCCTAGGATGTATTTGGTAGTTTCAGACCAGGCATCCTCTTTATAAACTTACGGGAGCCTTTTGGACTAGTTGTGGCTTAATAACATTGGAAAGTCGGGGTCATGCAGCTCTACAAGTTCCTGCAGCCTTGTGGGCAGGCCCGTCAAAGCTGGTTTGCTGTCTGGCGTAGTTCGTGCCTGTGTATTTCTTTTTCAACTTTGTGTTTGGCTTTCTTTATGTCCTGGCACAGAAATTTCCACAAATGTTTCAGAACCACTGATATCCTGTGCTGCGCTCGGCAATTGTTTTTAATCTAGATTTTTATACGTGAGCGGGATGAGCATATGTGGATACCATTAAGCCCCCGGTACAGTACGGCTTTTCCGCTGTGTGTTCTTTTCAGCAAGCCACGGAGGAATCTCGTGGCCAATGCGCGAAACATATGTGCGCCACCGCGCATTTTTGGCATGATGGAGGTGCAGGCAAGAAGAAAACTTCTTATTGCAATGTCATTCAAGCAGAACCATCGTTTCATTACACCGGCGACGGCCATAGTTTTTTTAATTTTATTATTTTATCCAATGAGGAAGACGAGGGGTGCTGTCATAGAAAACCAAAACATAGTAACCGTCAAATTATCTGAATTCAAGCATAAACCACTGCAGCGCTCTAAAAGAAATGACTGTAATAACACAACGGTAATAGAAAATGTTTCACTGCGATTCCACCTCGAGTAAATACTCGGGTGTCAAAATGCTTGGAAGGCAGAAGCGTAATTTTCGTCAGGCACGCGTTAGTTGGGAACGAACATCCAGGTGTACATTTATATGGAAAGTGACACTGCATTCTCTAAACACGAGCTTAGAATTGTTTTAGTATCCTTTAAAAATACTGGAAGAGAAGGCAAGGAACAAAAGAGTATTCGTGAACTTTATGTTCGCAATTTCGTGGTTACTTTGGTTCTAGTTGAGCCTGCTTTAGCTATGTTCTTGGATCGAAAATATTTTAGATAGGGCATTGTTAAAACCAGGATCCCGTGTTTCTATTTTGCCTATAAAAATCTAGCACAATGGCGTGTCCCAGACAGCACACGACGTCGGGCCAACATTGGTATTGAATTGGCAAACAATGGTACAATATTGGGCCAGTGTGGCCACCGTAGAACCAATAGTGGTGGTACACTGGAATATACTGGCCAACGTTGGCCTGACTCGACCAACGGCTCACCAACGTTGGTAATCGAATGGCTTAGGCTGGCCAACATTGGCCTGCCTCAGCCAATGGCTTACCAACGTTGGCAATCGATTCGTTTAGACTGGCCAACATTGTCCAACCTCAGCCAACGGCTTAACAACGTTGGTAATTGGTTGGCTTAGGTTGGCCAACATTGGCCTGTCTTAGCCAATTGGTTACGAACATTGGTAATCAATTGGCTTAGGCTGGCCAACATTGGCCTACCTCAGTCAATGGCTTACCAACGTTGGCAATCGATTGGTTTAGACTGGCCAACATTGGCCTGTCTTAGCCAATTGGTTACGAACATTGGTAATCAATTGGCTTAGGCTGGGCAAAATTGGCCTGTCTTAGCCAGTGGCTTACCAATGTTATATATAATTGGCTTAGTTCTTTTAATGTGCTGATCGCGCACGCTGAGAACAATCTCTAGCTATGCCTCCGGGGGGAACGATTCTCCTGTTTTCACAAGTAGAGCAAGTTAGCAACTGAATTAGAACGCTGTATGCATTCCGAGCTGTAGCAAGTTTGAACGTCCACGCAGAAAAAAACCGTGTTCGGTGACAGGTTAAAAATAAACGCTGGGGAGGAGGTCGACTCCTCCTGATCTTTCGATCTACAAATATGAAAAGAGATGGGAGGAGCTTCTACCACCTGTCAGCAACTATAACAAACACGCGTCTTCCCAAAACTGATAGTTATGCTTAGTAAATTCCACACGAAATACAAAATGCACGCTTCCTTCGATTTGTGTATATGTTTATACGGCAAAAAGCATAGTGCCTCTTCTCTTATGCCCATTTAACGACGCAGCCGGGAAACCTTTCCAAAGAGGGGGGGGGGGGAGGCAGGGTTCAACCCCGAAATTTCCACCCGCCTCCCCAACCTAGGACACGGGAGTATTGTCAGCTGTATGTGATCTTGAAAATCTCAAGGCAACCCGCTTTGCTGAGCCGCAAAACGCGGCCTATAATTCAGACTGAACCGGACAAAATTAAAAATAAATAAAAAGCACTAATAATTTTAGCAAAAAAATAAAACCTTAAACAAATATCCAGCGACTGATTAAGCAATTCCATGTCTTCACGAATAAAAAATAGCTTTGAATTAACATCTCGAAC
Source organism: Ixodes scapularis (assembly GCF_016920785.2). Lineage (NCBI taxonomy): Eukaryota > Metazoa > Arthropoda > Arachnida > Ixodida > Ixodidae > Ixodes > Ixodes scapularis. The sequence goes on along the minus strand of NW_024609883.1, from coordinate 8,610,768 downwards.
ACCCTATGTTTGAGGTAGGAGGTGACATAAAGCTGATGTGCATTTCAATCTGCAAAGAAAGGTTATCACGCAACATATAACTGAAGAAGCTGAGCATTATGGCTGCTTGCCCAGAAATGACTTCAAAGTGCGTACAAAGTACGGCAACTGCAGTACTGACTACGGTAGTGACAACGCCCTCAGAAATATAATAATTGGGGGGTTGTGGGGATATTTATACGGCGTGTAGTTGGTCTGCCATTAAAGTTGCGACGAGTCACACGCTGTAGATGAGCAATCTAGCCAGTGCGGTACAACCGATAGCCTGGGGTCTTTAACGTGCACCACGCAGTAGTGATACACGACCGCACGCCGGTACGATGCTCATCCAGATCGAAACGGGCGAAACGGGCAGGGGTGGGGCTCGAACCCAGGATCCCTGAGTTCTGCAGCGCGAGCTTTCGCTCCACGCGCGTCGAGCTGGGTGTGCGCTTCAACCCACTCGGCCACCGATCCTTTTTTTTCTTTATTGTCGGCCACCGATCCCCCGAAATATGAGCTGTAATAAAGCCAACGGGTTACCAAAGTTGGCAATCGATTGGTTTAAGCTGGCCACCAATTGCCTGTCTTAGCCAGTTGCCTACCAACGTTGGTAATTGATTGGCTTAGTCTGGTGTGATGAGCGATCCCGCGACCAGCCCAAGAGGACGAGAATGAAGAAGACGAGGTGGAGGCATGCAAGGAGCGCGAGAGGGGATTCGGGCGGTTGGCAAAGGACGGTGCAGACGACACCAGGCCGGACCTCTGTCGGCGTGACCAGACGTCAAGAGGCCCGACCCACAACCCACTTCTCACGCAGTCCGGGCGCCAACCTTCCGGAGGTAGACAAGACTGCATGCGGGGCGCAGTTGAACACCCGCTGCCACTCCGTGCCACAGACGTTCTGGGCCTGACTCAAGCCTTCGGCCAACGCCCAACTGCCTCGTCGCTACGTCCTTCGGCTCAGACCTTGGCGGACACCTGGTCATAGGCTGCCACCGGCGTACGGGGCCTGATTCAAGCCTTCGGCCATCGGTCAACTGCCTCGTCACTACGTCCGGACCTCGGCCCTGACGTCGTAGACCCCTGATTATCGGCTACCGCGGGTGCTACGCCGCAAGGACGGAAAAGTCGTGAGCGAGGGACTTTTTAGGGGACACTCAAACCTTAACATTTGTTGAAGTGGTGCTCGGGAGTGTGCTTTACTAAGACCAATGTGGGTTTGAAAGCGTTGATCTTTGACCTTTGGATCTTTTCGTAGATGCCATCAGTGCGAAGCTAACAATTGAAGAATCGGCAGCTTAAAAATGGTGCTGAAGTGGCTGCCAGGGTCTTGCGACAGGGGAGGCTGCAGGAAGTGGCGTTCGGAAGCCGTAATGGCTCCCCAGCCCCAGGACTCGCCCCAGGACCTTCCCCAGGATCAGGCATAGGCTCCCCGCTGAGCTTCCTCCCTAGCCCTTTTCAATAAAAGTTCCGAAAAAAGTATTAATTGATCTTGAATTAGTCATTTGCTCGCCAGATAAAATAGTGCACAGACAAAGCATAAAAGGACCTTGCCATTTGTGCCCAGAATGTTTTTCTTGCAGTGGGCTGCTAATAAGATACAGGCCAGGGGTTCTTAAAACCCAATGTTGGAATAACCAGGATTTAACACATTGCCATCATTGCATAGCCAGCATTAAAGATATGGCATTAACACTGGGACATGCCAATGAATCAACTTGACTGCCGATAACGGCCTATTCAATGAATGAACTTGTATACCAATGATGGCATAGCCATTGAATTAGTGTGAAAGCCAAAATTGGCATAGCCAATGACATAGTGTGGATGCCAACGATGGCTGAAATATTGGTTTAACGATGGCCTAAAAAAGGTGCCAATGATGGCTGGATCATTGGTTGAACGATGGGCCAACGTTGGCGCCAATGACGGCTGGAAGGTTGATTGAACGATGGCCCAACGTTGGTGCCAATGATGGCTGGAACATTGGTTAAACGATGGCCCAACGTTGGTGCCAATGGCTGGGCCAACATTGGAAGAAGTTGCGCTCGGCCAGAATACCAATGTTGGACCAACCTTCGGAGCCAGCGTTTGCCATTGTTGGCCCAATGTAGGTCCAACATTGGTGTGCTGCCTGGGGTAGAATAGCAACTTGTTAAAAAAATTCGGTAGTGCGCAGATGAAGGTGCAGATTACTAAGTTCTAACAAAATGTCGTAATGTACGCGATTGATTATGTTGAGTGATTGATGTGAGATAATTTTATGTTTATTATCTACTTTGCATTTGATACTCATCGACGATAAAGTGAAATACATACAAGCGTAAGTGACTGGAGGTCACTCCACTACACCAGGTTTACACCGTTATGAACGTGCTGCAGGCCTACGTCACACTAACTTGACTTGAATGAAACTGGCGCTTGTGTTCAATAATAAATATGTAAGCCACGCGTGTCATCTTGCTGGGTATTCACTTATGAATTTCAAACTAGAACTGCCAAAGTTATTAATTTGCTTGGAATGTTACCTAGAAGCAGTACATTTTTTCAACTTTCTGTTGGCACGTTGAATCAAAACAACGGGGCACTTTTGGTGCAGTTCTAGTTCTGCTTGCCCATTCCAACTAACCTGCAGACTGAATGATTTTGCATACCGGACCGGAACCGTTACCATGAGTGTTTCGTGTGTGCGCAATTTAATGGAGACCTCTTATGTTTATATTTTGGCTGCATGCCATTGCGTTTGAGTTGCGTTGAGATAAAGTAAGCTATATGTTCGCGTACTATGAGAGCGAACCATTATTTCATTAAGTTTCATAATTCAAAAAAATAGCTTTTGTTTAGCATAAACACCTGAAACAAGAAAAAGCTATTGTATTTGCAAGAAAAAAATGCATGCAGGTAAGTAGGTTGATAAACATTATAATATAAATCCTCAGACCAGGAAGCATAAAATAACAAATACGTGTTTGTGGCGCCTTGACCGTTATTTTATGCTTTCTTGTTTCAGGGTGCATATTAAGATGTTTGCATTTGGGATTTTCGAAATGAGCCCTTACTTTGTTTGAGACAAAAAAGTAACTACAAACATCCCAACCAGCACATTATGACCAGCTCAAGCTTGAGCCAAACTGGGTAGCCAGGGAAGTTTCACTGGGCCTAGATTGCTTTGCACCATAACGCTAGGCAGCCCCATCCTGGTATGCCAGTCTGGCGACCACCGGCAGTTCCCTGTGTAGCCATAGACTGGCTCGCCACTGGAATTATAACCTGGGTCAGGCGGGAAGCTCAGTGGTACCCCAAGCTTGGCTATTTATTGTATATTCAGCCTGGGCCAGGTTAGTGGCTGGGTGGTCAGCCAAGCTTGGCTAGACAATAGAAAATCACGATGCAGTTAAATCAGTTTAACTGGTCATATTGAACACACGTCGTAAGTTAATAAAATTCAATTTATTTGCACAAAAAATACATACTGCAGGCCGCAATAATAAACATATAGACAGATGTACAATGCAAAAAAAAAAAAAAAAAATTGGCATGATATTATTCATTGGTCCCAGGCGGTTGGCGAGATTCTCCACATCTTCAGAAGTGTCGGGGTTCCGGTGGTGGCTAACATAGCAACCCAAGGCGTCTGAAAAAAAACAAAAAACATCAGTAATTAGGAAAATGAATAAAAGGTTAAAAAGCGCGAACAAACGAGGACAATAAAGAAACACGGACGACAGGACAGGCGCTTCACTCTCAACTGGTTTTTATTAACACCATTGTCACCTATATATACACATTGCCCAAACCACATCGGATTCAATCGCGACAATCACAGCCAACCTTCCAGAAACCCCATCTCACTCTGGAGCAAATACAAAGACGGAGCGCTGACGCAATTGTTTTCTTTTTTTTTATGTAGAATGCCTCTATAATCTCTCTTTCCGTTTTTTCCTTTGCCTTTCTTAAAAACTTTGTGCCAGTCAGGTCAGGTTTACATCCACATTGCCCACAATGGTCAGCGAGATGGCCCCCCGCGTTGTTGCGCACACACAAATTATGTTCACGTGCTCTATCATTGAAGCAGCGCCCAGTCTGCCCAATGTAGACTCTGCCACAACTAAACGGAATCTCGTACACCACATTGGTGACGCACGCAGTATATTGCACCGCGTGTTTCTTGGAGCACGGTGCCTTTTTCTGCCTTGTCAACATCGGACATATCCTGGCTAGTTTACACGGTGCAGAAAAAACCACGTTAATGTCGTATCTACCAGCTACCTTTTTTAGATTATGAGATAGGGTATGCATGTACGGAATGACTTGCACTCGTTACTTTTCTTTACGTGCCTCGCTGCCTTTTTTACTTCTTTTTAGCTTTTGAAGAAGGCTCTCACAACAACTAGAGATTAGATTAGAGGGGTACCCCGCGTCTGTTAACCTTTTTGATTGTCGTTCAAAACTGATTTTCATCTGGTGGTTGCAACTTTTTTCCAGAGCCGCACTTAGACATGTCAAGGCTATACCCCTCTTTACCAGTTTAGAGTGAGCACTTTCAAACAACACCAGGCTTTTCTTAGTGCGCGGACAATACTGCCAACAGACATGTTCTTCAGAAAAAAGGATCAAAATGTCTAAAAACTGAATGCAGTTATTCACAGGCAATTCCCAGGTAAAATTAAGTCCCCCTGACACCTCCCTAAACAGTCCGACAATCTTCTCAACTGTTTTCTCCATACCCAAACCTGTATCTAAAATTAAAAAATAGTCATCTACGTATCTATACGTCTTTAAAACATGGAAATCTGCAAGTCTATCTGAAATTTGCCGGTCCAGTGATGCCAAAAAAATGTTACACAAAACAGGGGCAACTGTCGACCCAATGCACACACCAGACTTTTGTACAAAATATCTCTCGTCAAAACTCACGGCAGTCGACTGAAGATAAAAGACTAGCAGCTCTAAAAAATGATCCCTGCTAACGCCCGCGGAACTTTGGAATCTAATTTCTCCAGACTCGTTGATCTTATCCCGAACAGCCTTGAGAAGTCCATCGTGAGGAACGGAATAATATAAGTCCTCAACATCCACAGATATTGCAGTGACAGCATTCTGAAAACCTTCTCTAAGTTCATTGACTATTTCTAGCGAGCTTTGCACCAAAAAAGGGTCTTTTAGCGCAAGAGTGTCCAAATTGCGCTGTAAGAACCGACTGATCTGAACCTGCCAAGTGTTCTTTTCTGACACAATGGCTCGGAAAGGGCACTCAGCCTTGTGTGTTTTTCCCGCGAAAAAAATTTCCAAAATTCGACTTTCTGCTTTGTCTACAGCTTTCCTTAACATGTCTAGGTTCAGACCCTTTAGCAACTCTACAGCCGCTGATTTTTGAGACTTCTGTCGAAACTTAACTTCTTTGAAGTTTTTATCTATTGCTCTCAATGCTTTTTCCTGGAATTGGCCCTTCGGCATTACAACAAATCCCCCTTCCTTATCGGCCTGCACAAGCGAGAGTTCGTTGAGCTTGAAAAAATCTACAACCTTCTCAAAATTAGGACCATGGCAGATTTATTTGCACCCGTCTGTTTTAAAATGGTATGTAACTTATGCCACTAATAAAAATATGGACTATCATAAACAGTATGAGAGGGAATTCGGAAGCCTGTGCCAAACGTACATGTGGTGCCAGTCTCGCGGCATTAAGTAGAAACCGAATGTAAGTGATTTTACAAGCCACGAGACAAGCGACGACGATCCGCTTCACTGTCGTTCGGTCACTCGCGCGACGCGGCAAACCGCATGAAAGCGACGGGAGCAAGCGACCAAGGCGATGAGCGACGATTTCTAGAAATCCAAAAACCGAGCGATGCGACAAGCGACCGTGGGGAATCTCCGCCGCTCGTCGCTCGCTTAATCGCTTACATGGGGTTCAGCCTTTACGTGGCATAGCGGACGACAGACTAGGAAGGCGGGAAGGGGCAACAACAGCAGGATCCTCCACCAGAGTGAATAACCACTGCGGTAGAGCATCTCTGAAGCTGAATGTATACACTGGCGGTTGTATTACGAGCATGGCTGTTCCCAATTGGGTAGCAAAAAAGTTCGGTTTCGCATGATCCTGATTATGAAAATGAATCCAAATGGTCGAGCCTGCTTACCTGGCTCGCTGGCGCCGAGACAGAGACAGCCATTGCCAGCGCTGCAATGAGGACTGAGTGAATTCCAGACACGCCGTTCTGGGATGCAGCCATTTCGCCCACGAGCGAGTGGAACTCAGGCAGAAGACGTCGTCAGCCACAGAAACCATCGGCAGAGGCAGCACTCAAGGCACCGGCAAACTATCTTATTCAAACACAGCAACTTGTAACCTCGCCAAGCAGAAGAGCAGCGCGAACAAAGAAAGTCGTTTTTTTTTTTCATTTGTTTTCTGGTTTTCGGAACTGCGCCGCCGCCGTCTCAAAACTGGCGCTTCGAGCGAACGCGAGGGCCGCGCTGATTGGCCCGCGCGCTCCCTGTTCTTGCACGTGAGCAGCTCTCCTCTCTCAAGCCATCCGCGCTGCGTGCGGGGAATCTCCATAGGGAGGCTCTAGTGAGGGTGGGCGCCACTCAAAACCTGGAGAGCGTTTGCAATGTAATGGCGGCGACTGAGGGAGAGGATTCGAGCAAGGATATGCGCCAGTGTTGCCTGCACGAGAGCAGGCGCCGGCTCTGTTGCAATTCTGTTGCTCCATGCGCCTTTCCTCCTCTCGCCTCCCATTGCAAGCAACGAGCGCCTTGGCGCAGCCTCTCTCGCTTCTTTCTCGCTCCGAGAACTGCAAACGTCGAGCGGAGAAAGCAAAGTTGCCAGACAAGCAGCAACGTCCAAGATGGCGGAAATTACCATTTTTCGCGTTAAAAAAATACTTAACCTATCGCAACAAAACTGGTGCCTATGGAAAAGTAATCATTTATACCTTGTGTAAATTATTCAAGCACCTTAATGTGTTTTTATGACCTGAGTTAGGAAAGAAAACGTCCCTTTGCCCCATAGACTCCCAGCAAAATTTAGCAATTAAATGGCGTCCATGTCCCGTGATCGCCGATCAAGCAGTTGCACCCACCCTCACTTGAGCCTCCCTAAATCTCCATCATCTCCGGTCCCGGGGCACTGGCGCATTCCAGGCGCGTGATTCAACTGGAGGGTGCGGGATCTTTGCCGCGCTTTTCCAAGTTCACGTCGGAGGCACCCCGCCTCGGGCACTTGCGCTTGAAGTGGCTTCTCCGTGCAAGCCAGGGTATATAAAGGCCGCAGGAAAATGCGGAAAATGACAAAGTTCGAGTTCGACCGATTTCGACAGTCTGATTTCCAATTTGTCCGGTACAATTCCACTACGACCCGTTCATTTCAGGTTTGGCCTGTTCATATCCAAACTGTTTTCAAATAGTTTTTTTTTTTCAATGGGGAAAACGTGTTCTTTTTTTATGTCTCTAGCTAAAACAAACTTCTTGCACTCAAACGTCGCTTTCTAGTGCGAGGGCTCGTGCCACAAAGCACCAAAAATATGTTAAAAGAACGCTCATACGAATTTTTTTTAAAAAGGAAATAGTTAAACGAACTATAGAGTAACAGTGGCTTTCAGCGGGCATTCTGGGTCCGATAAAATACGAGCTTGAGCCACGGAACATTGCATAGCGGCAATTCCCTGACATTCCTTGGCTCACCCTATCGTCGATCTGGCAACGTGCCCGAATATTGGCTGTTGGTTGTGTTGAACGGACCGGGGAATTCCTGCGAACCACCATGGAACCCCAAAGCTTGGCAGAGGCATTGCTACCCTGGCCATCTCTGACCAAGGAAGATCAATAGACAACCAGGGTACATCAAATACTGGCAGTGGCCTGTTTACATTGGCCATCAATGACCAAGAAGATTGATTGGTCAACCAGGGAAGACGTTCCCTGGCAGTTCCGTGGATTTCTGGAGCAAGGAAAGACTGTAAAACGCCAGGCTGGCATACAGACGTAAATGGCTGGGCAGTCGTGGCCAAGCTATCACAACTAAGTGCCAACCCTGGCCCCAGCTAAGCCAAGCAAGTGTGCTACCTAGGATGTCTGTTTGTTGTTTTTTTTTGCATATTTTTCCTTTGGCTTAAACTCACTGGAATCCACAAACCTATGCTCTGTTACGCTAGATGACAGGATGGTGCTAGGGAAGCCCTCTTTGGGCGGTGCTTTGAGTTGAAAGGTTAACTGGGAATATTTGCGCATCTCAAAGTGTATACCTATCAGATTGTCAGTATTTACTTTCTAGGTTTTGTGTAGTATTAACTGCCTGCCTCTGGGCGATGGGAGTCATATGCGAAAAGCATTCTACTTTCTGGAATTTACTCATAATAAACGCGGAGGAAAAAGGAAGAGAAAAAACAAGAAATGAACAGAGTGGGCACAATGATTGACTTTTGGCTCGACTGATTTAATTCTGTCGACGTCGCATTAATGACACGTTGTTTGAAAGGGCTTCGCTGTTTCCATTGAACCTTTTAGATTAAACTCGTACTGAATTCATTGTGTTCTCTGATGTTGTAGCTACCCATTTTATGGCTAATAAATTGCATTTCTGGTGCACCAACTTTCTTTTAAACGCTTGTCTCTTGGTATTACAAAAAAATACTACTCGTTATTTGGGCCGTCTTTTTTTACCTCATGTTAAACCTAAATCCAAGTTGTCAGAATTAAGAAAAAAAAAACAAGATGTATCTGTAAAGGTATTTGAAGATGATCAAGTACTCTCGCAATATTTCGATTTTGTATCTAAATACTTGTCTAAAAAGTGTGATTGGACTTTTCCTTACAAAAAATGGCGTATCTGGACTTATATAAGAAACCAGATATGGTTATATAAAAAGTGGGCAAATCTGGTCAAGGCATATCTGGCCAGATACGTCCAATTTTTAAAAAAAATCCATATCTGGTCTGCCAAATAGGGGTATATCTGCCTCCCACATAAGGTACACCCCAATCAAATAATGCAAGCGTTATATATATTGTTGTTTTCTACAAATATCTACCAAAGTGACTTCTCATCTGTATAAGAAAAATACCAATCGGATATTGATCATGTATCAACTTTTACTAAATTTGACATCAGCTGCTTTACGCCACTCCTGATTTTGCTCAACTTGGTTCCCAAGGAAAGCAGGATTATCGACATTCGGGTAATGAATATTGATGAAACGTTGATGTCGACGAAAAGTGTGTCCATGAAATCTGTATCCACGAAAAAATGGCCGTGGAACGTGTTATCACGAAACGCAGGGAGAATGAAAAATTCAGTATTCTACCTGCAGTTGTGACATGATTTCAGACGGCCAGTGGAAGGTGACTGTTGATAGAATTTCGGGTAAATTATTCTCCCGGCTGCCAGGAGACACAACCTAATTCTAGAGGTAACCTAAAAGAGTACCTGTAGGAAGCGATCAAGTGTCCCGAAGTAGGTTGCAACGCACTTACGTTCACGAGACCGGACTTGAGAGGTGTAATCCGAGATGTATGTTGACACAAGCAGGCAGAGCCACTCAAACGCAACAACGAGCAGGAAGGTGTCCGTGAATGTTCAACACGATGTATCACAAGCTGTCATTTGTGAAACCGAACATTAAACGTATCAGAAGAAATGTTTGGGCTTCTTTGAAGAAATCGCTTGTTGCCGATATACGGGTAGGACTGTACGAATTTACTACAGACGCAGAATTCATAGCAACCACGCAGGGCACACCGCACGCTAAACTAGGTCCGCAAGTAGGCATTCCGAAATTGGCAACGGCTAATGCGTCGTCTGTCACACCACGCGACTACGCTTCTGCCATTTCCCGCGCACAGAGAGCGGAGTGAAGCGTTAACAAACGTCTACGGCTGATTGGTTCGGCAAGGGCTCACGTTCTACCACGCTTTCAGCTTAGGGAAAGAGAAAAAAAGGAGAGGCAGAAAGGCCAAAACGAAAGTGCACACACAAAAGGCTTATCTTATGGGGCCTTGTCTCCATCTTGTTCCAAGATGGAGAGAAGGAAGGGCATGTGGGGAAGCTGCTCCGAAAAAATTGCTGGTAAGCGTCAATTCCTCGCGTGTTCGGGTGTTGCAAGGCGAAAGTGCATTGCGATTGTATTAGAGTAGGCCTTCAGGATTATAACTTTTTTATGGCCTCAGGAAAAAGCTCGTACAAATGGAACGCCAGCACCCGGCGAAACCGCAGTGACGATTAACCTAGTCGTGAAGAAACGTCCGACCTGTCGGGGTCTGAAACGGACAAGGAATCAGCCTGTTAAATCATCATGAAATTAAACACCTCATGCTCGCCAAAGTACCAGGAATCTGTACCGGAATAGATAATCGTCAAGTCAGACGTGCTTATCGCCTAAATGAAATGAATAAGAGCGGATAATAACTATCTACGTTCCAAAGTCACCGAGTTACGGAAGCAACTTGCCAAGCGAACGCCTGATCTGAATCAACCGAGCCTGAGTTACAGCGCTGTGGCATCATCGGTACGGAATCAGGTCGCACACATAACAATGAATTCGAGATTGAATGCGGAAGGCCGAACTTGGGACATCGCCAGCATGGGTCCCGTGCCCGCGAAGAAAAGTTCTGACAGCAAAGGAAACGACGAAGGCCGTGCCACGAGTAGTGTGAACCATCTTCAACAGACTTTTATGCCATTTGTGACCAAGGACGAAGGCTACATTACAGTGGGACCTCGACGACGAAAAAAGCCTTCAGTTTGAACATCGAAATAATCCAAGGTGACCATTGTACCTCGTCCTTTTTTTCAAAAGGCGTTGTTTGTAACTAGATTTGGCCCAGACAACAGTTGAGGATGTTAATTCGATTCTTGAACCTGTCCTACGGGAGAAAACTCTTAGCTGCACGAAGCTGAAAACAAAATAACCCTCCTACTCTTTTCATGTTTCGGTCGAACAATACCTTTCTGAAACCATTAATAACCCAGACATTTGGCCCGAGAGGTGTATCTTTCACCAGTTTTTCGGAAAGCTTGATACGACGCGAACGTCACTACCAAACAGTACTGATGACTAATCCAAAGATTAAATGCTATTATCAGAACACTCGCAGTTTGAGGACGAAAGCAGATGACTGTATTGTCACGGGTGGTGACTAAAAACAATAAATAAACAGGAAGAAATAAACGTTTAATGTGGCGAACTTGTGCCGAAAAATAAAAGAGTACAAAAGATAATAATAGAGCGTCGCGGGCGTCGAAGTCGGCGTGGCAGCAGAGTTGAACGCTGAGGCGAGACTGACTCCGCTCGCCTGGCGGAATCCCCTATGTACCCTCGTGGGTTTCTGGATCGTTCGGCGTAGAAGGTTCGGCGGGTAGAACATTCTAACCTCGAATCAGCAAGATGGTTCTCGAATTTACCAGAACATTACTTTACAGAGTTAACAAAAAATGTGCCTCCGCGGCCAGGAATCGAACCCTGGCTTTCAGCGTGTAAAGCAAGCGTGATAACCGTTAGGCCACGCGCGCGCTGCCTACTTGGTCAGCTGCGCGCGCGGCATTACTCCCCCTTTTAAAAAGACATCGTCTCGACGCTACGTAAAAGGCAAAAAAGAGCGAAACAAACAAAAGAATGGGAACATACGGAGGCTCGCGGAACACAATCCTATCAAGCGATGCACAAGATCACAGTTCGCAGTGTTATCGCGCGTAGTACGGCTTGAGACGCACGACGTGGACGACTTCCGGTCGTGGAGCGCGGCGTGATGAAGTCCGTGTTCCGTCGGGCATCACCTCGTAATTCAGATCCCCGAGTCGACGAAGTACTTTGTAGGGCCCGAAGTAGCGCTTTAGAAGTTTCTCACTGAGACCACGGCGGCGGATCGGTGTCCACACCCACACCCTGTCTCCGGGCTGGAAGTGGACGTCCCGACGACGAAGGTTGTAGCGGCCAGTGTCGACACGTTGTTGGGCTTGAATACGGTGTCTGGCGAGCTGGCGGACTTCTTCTGCCCGTTGGGCAAGCACCTGGGCATCATCGCTTCCGTCGACAGCCGGTTCGTGGGGTAACATCGCGTCCAGCATTGTCGTAACTTTGCGACCATGAACCAGTTGGAAGGGTGTCACCCCGGTGGTCTCTTGCACGGCCGTGTTGTAGGCAAATGTGACGTACGGCAACACCTCATCCCATGTCTTGTGCTCCACGTCGACGTACATGGAGATCATGTCGACGATGGTCTCGTTGAGTCTCTCCGTCAGCCCATTGGTCTGCGGGTGGTACGCCGTTGTGCGCCGATGGCTGGTGTGGCTGAGACGAAGGATTTCTTGCGTCAGCTGGGCCATGAATGATGATCCACGGTCTGAGATCAAAACTTCGGGAGCGCCGTGCCGGAGGACGATGGACTCGATAAAGAACTTGCCGACTTCCACAGCCGTTTCTGGAGGAAGGGCTTTCGTTTCGGCGTACCGTGTGAGATAATCTGTGGCGACAATAATCCATCTGTTTCCTTGCGTCGATGGTGGGAAAGGACCAAGTAGATCCATTCCGATCTGCTGGAACGGTACGGTCGGGGGAGCGATCGGATGCAGGAGACCTGCCGGCTTCGTCGGCGGTTTCCTGCGTCGCTGGCACTCGTGGCAGGACCGTGTGTAGTAGTGAACGGTCTTCGGTAGCTTGGGCCAGTAATACCTCTCACGAATTCGGGCCAGCGTACGGCTGTAACCAAGGTGTCCGGACGTCGGGTCGTCGTGGCAGGCTTGGAAGATCTCCGCTCTAAGGTCGGTAGGGATTACCAGCAGCCATGGTGTGCTGTTGTCTCCGAAGTTCTCCTTGTAAAGTACACCTTGTCGGAGGACGAAAGTCGGCAGGGCTCTCAAGAAGACACGGGGGACAGTACCCCCTCGTCCTTCGAGGTGCTCGATTAACGCGCGCCACTCAGGATCGTCTCTTTGACGTCGTGCCATGTCGTCGGTGTTCACTGCACCTAGGAAGCACTCGTCGTCATCGTCGTTGCTGCTGCCGGAAGGTGTTTCGACGGGGGCTCTGGACAGGCAGTCGGCGTCGCTGTGCTTCCGGCCTGACTTGTAGACCGCAGTCATGTTGAACTCTTGTAGTCGTAGACTCTATCGTGCGAGGCGTCCTGACGGGTCCTTGAGGTTCGCAAGCCAGCAGAGCGAGTGGTGGTCCGTGACTACGCGGAACGGGCTCCCGTACAAATACGGACGGAACTTCGTTATTGCCCAGACGACCGCAAGGCATTCTTTCTCAGTCGTGGAGTCATTTTTCTCCGCCTTGGACAGTGTCCGACTTGCGTAGGCGATAACTCGCTCGGTGCCTTCTAGCACTTGAACCAGTACCGCGCCAAGTCCAGCGTTACTTGCGTCCGTGTGAATTTCGGTTTCCGCATCTTGATCGAAATGTCCTAGAACAGGAGGAGTCTGCAGTCGTCGCTTCAGCTCGTCGAATGCCTGCTGCTGCTCCTCGGCCCATTCGAACTTCTCGGCGTACTTTGTGAGGCTTGTGAGCGGTGCGGAAATCCTTGCAAAATTCCGGATGAAGCGCCGATAGTAGGCACGTAGTCCAAAAAACCTTCGCACGGCCTTCTTGTCTGTCGGTGCTGGAAATGCTGCGACGGCGCGAGTCTTCTCTGGGTCGGGGCGAACGCCTTCGTTACTAACCACATGACCTAGGAACTTTAGTTCGTCATAGGCGAACCGACACTTTGACGGCTTCAGGGTGAGTCCGGCGGTCCGTATGCCTTGGAGAACTGCTCGGAGTCGTCGCAAGTGCTCGTCGAAGTCGCTGGAAAACACTACGACGTCATCCAGGTAGACGAGACAGCTCTGCCACTTCAGTCCTGCCAGTACTGTGTCCATGACACGCTGGAAAGTTGCTGGAGCCGTGCACAGTCCGAAGGACAGCACCTTTGAACTCGTACAGCCCATCTGGCGTGACGAAAGCTGTCTTCTCTCGGTCCCGTTCGTCGACTTCGATCTGCCAGTAGCCGCTCTTCAGGTCTATGGATGAAAAGTATCGGGAGTGGCGCAGCCGGTCTAACGTGTCGTCGATGCGGGGGAGAGGATAGACGTCTTTTTTCGTCACTGCGTTCAGCTGCCGGTAGTGCACGCAGAACCTAAGCGTTCCGTCCTTCTTCTTAACCAGTACAACTGGAGAGGCCCACGGACTGCTTGAAGGTTGGATTATGTCGTCGTTCAGCATCTCTTGCACTTGCTCCTGGATCACCTCCCTTTCTTTAACGGAGACTCTGTACGGCGATCGATGCACAGGGCGCGCGTCGTCCTCGGTAACGATGCGGTGTTTCGCAACGGCGGTTTGGCGCACCCTCGACGACGTCGCGAAGCAGTCACTGTATTCGGCGAGGAGGTCACTTAGCTGCCGTCGTTTCGGGCTCGGAAGCTTAGGGTCAATGTCGAGCTGCGCTGGCGACGGACTGTTTTGCTGAGGTGGCGAGGTTTCGTCAGTAATCGTGGCAATTTCGGCGGCGTTTCGAAGTTCCTCGACGTGGCCCACGGCTGCACCTTTCGTGAGGTGTTGCGTTTCATTTCGGAAGTTCGTCACGAGGACGCGACAGTATGTTAATTGTTCTTTCCACTAATTTCGGCATTTTCTGTTTAACTGAAACTTGGCTAGTGAAAGAAATTTCCAGCACCAGTTATTTTCCAACATCATACAATGTTTATCGATGGGACAGGGATTACAGTGCAACCGGTAAGAAATTTGGCGGGGGGGGGGGGGGGTGGTGGTGACAGCCGTACGGGATAACATTAAATCATGCAGAGGGTTAGATTCGAAAACCTATGCAGAGTGCATATGGGTTGAGTTATTATCACGCGATGGGTTTAATTACCTCGTCGGAAACTATTACTTTCCTCCGCTCTCGGATTCGAGTGTGTTCGTAAAACCTTTACAAAGGCTTGAAGCGCAAATTGATTTTTCGAAATTTAAAGTACATATGTATACGGCGATTTTAATCTACCAGGAGTGAACTGGTCGACCGGTATAAGCAGTAGTGGAAATAATCAAACAGTTGTAAAAGTGTCACTCTAGCAGATTTCATTAATGTTAATGGTCGAACTCAGCATAATCATTTCAGGAACACGGCCGGGAATGTTCTTGATATTTTTTGTTTCAAACTGCCCTAACAACAGTGTCATGTCAGTTAGTGATACCCTTGTGCAACCTGACGTTTTTCACTCGCCCTACGTCGTATATTTTTCTTTACCGGTGAGGTCTCGTGACAGACAATATTTACCAGGTAAGACTATCATGAGGGTGATTATTTAGGTATATATACGCTCCTTCGTGATAATAACTGCTCAAAGGTTCTTCATGATAACTGAGTAGATTCTGCGATTCAATCCTTGACGAAGATAGTAAAAAATGCAATCGATGCGTTCATTCCAAAGCGATTGTCTAAGCCTTCGAAATACCAGTTTTGGTTTACGAGGGAGTTGGAACATTACACTCGTAAAAAATAACACTATCATAAATTGCTTACCAGAACCAGAATTGTGTTATGGTTCTGTCGTGAGCAAAAGTCTGGACAACACGGGAGCGCCGACCGAATGGCATCGCCGCGCTCCCTGACGGCGTGGCGCCTGGTGCCGAGACCCGCGCAATGCGCACGCGCGTCCTTTCTTATCTGCTGGCCCAATCGTTCGCTCGCTTCAACGCGATGCGCTCCTGAGCGATTAAATGGGCGCTAGGTGTCGCCCCGGGAACCAAGGTTCCGAGAGCCTCGCTCACCGCACTGTTAAAAGTCCCGTGTACTTGGTGAATATTTGGGGTGAAAAACATGCTATTTACACAAATTACCATAAATTTACACGTTGAGTAACGGATAATTTGTTCAAAAATCACGCGAGGTTGTAAAAAACGTGTTTTCGTTCGGTCATACACGCATAACCGTGTAGCCGACCTCGAAAACACGCACCACCGCCGGCGACGACCGCTGCATTGCCGGCGACCGAAGCACCGGAATACTTGGGGACACACCCAGAACGGACCGTGGAGACAAATTTCGCGGAAAGGAACATGTTTCGGAGACAGATATGCACCAAAAGCAGTTACGCCATGTCGCGGGATGGGGCGAACCCCGCGCTTAGCGTGCTTGCCGCCATTGATTGTGGTCGATGGCAATGGCAATGCGGCTTCCTTTATGTCGCCTTTGTTTGTATTTATTTTAGGGGTCTTGATAACTGTTTTTTTACAGACCACAAATAAAGTTAAGGTTCTAATTACTCGTTCTAAACAGTTACGTGACATTGCAGTTGGTTTGTTTTGGCTTCAACCCTTCAACTGCAAGCGCCCTCCTCAGAAAATACGGCGCTCCGTGGTGGCCAGTGTTGGTGCATCTGTAGGTCATCTTTAAGTTAGAGCTGACCGAGGGAATCTGGCTACGACGCAACGCCGATGTACGCTGGAAACTAGAGCCGGTTTGCTTTCGTCGTTTTTATTTGGTCGGAGAAAATCTGGCAACAACGCACGTTTAACATGGCGCCGGTATTGTTTTGGTTGGACGGCAGGGGTGGAAGCAGCTCGGTTTGCGAGCACATGTAGCGAAGACGTGGCCGGAGAACTGCCCCTGTGATGTTCCCGGACGACTGAAATTATCATTCGTAATCGTCGTGTGTGTTTGGAAAGCGAAGGGAGTCACAGGGTTCACGAGAGCGCAACCACAAGCCAAGGTTTACGACAGCGCTGCGTTGACTTCGGCAATCTCGTTTTGTTTGGTGCAACGCGGGGATACGGCAAAGAGCTGAAGTGTTCGTGGTGTGTGGTGCGGTGCTTGGAGGTTGAAAGCCACACTAGCACGGAGCGCGAATCGGTGGTTGTGGGGTTTTGATACTGAACCCGTGTACGCGTTCAGTCCCGTCGTCGTCAACTGATCCGGTCCAGCTGCTCCGGAAGAACGCAGCGAACGTCTTTAAAAGTAAATCTTCCTTCGTTCTGTTTCAATATGTGGAAGTATCCCGACGCATACCGTGAGTAAAAAGCTGCGGGCGTTTTCAACAAAATTAGGCCGTTTAAATTGAACAATGGACTCCTGATTATTGTCCTAGATCTGCCCTTTTTATGCTTCGTGTTGTTGGACTGCGTTTGCACAGCGACGCACAAAGCTCGAGTAGATGATTCGGTCCTGCAAACGACCGGTTAACAGAATTTCAGGGAAACTGAAGTCACCACTGATATTTTCCTTTACATCTCGTGCGAGTTTGTTGCGCTCATAATGCGGTGTGAATAAATTGGGGCAAGATTTCCTAAATGCCCACAAGTGCATGAACTGAGACCATTTTGTACGTAGTGAACATAGTGATTTTTCTTTATTTTGGAAAAAGGCGTTGGTGCATTTACTATGGTACAATGACTTGAGAGTTGAGAAATCGGAGAGAGCGAGCAAGCTTTCCCAACTTTGTCTGTTTTCCCCGGCACTGCCCATTTTCAGTTTCAGTAGGCATATATACAAGCAGGTTCAAACTGCTCTAAAGCAGGTAAAAAACAGGGCAAGCTGAGAACGGTGGAGGCTCCGTGTTTTGCGCTTTTCGTAAGGTGACGGGGCAAATGCTTTTCCGGGATATGCGGAATATGCAAGCGATTTCGTTACGCCCGTCGTTTCCGTCTCTCCAGCAAAACGAATAAGATAATTACAAAGGCGCAATCACAAGCCAAGATTTGCGATAGAAGTGCGTTTGCTTCGGTGGTCCATGTAGTTTTTACCCTGCTCTCTGCAACACCGTGTCATGACGAAGAGCTGGAACGGCCACGGTTTGTGCTGGCCTCCCGGTTGACAGAAATCGGCATCGCCCGCGTCGGCACCGAGTGCGCTTGGGCTGTTGAGGCTCACAACCCACGGATGCTTTCATCCGTCCGTGGCTTGTCGCCAGCTGATCCTGCTGCTCAACGGTGAGGGAGCGGCGAGAGTGACCTTTTAGGTAATTGTAAATCCTCGTTCATTCAGTTATCCGGTGTCAAAGCGTGGAAGATGTCCAACGTGTACTGAGGGCGGGAACTACGAGCGTTTTGCCTTGCTTTTATAACCGAAACCAGAGTAACGAGATAACTGCCTTGCGTACTCCAATATGACGGAAGCAAAAAGTTTCAACAGGTAGAGTACGTCAGCGGGGAGGTAGGCGAGACGGTGCACACTGTTTAAACGCTTGCAGTATCCACGAGTGGTACCAGGAAAACGACGTCAACAGAGAAGGAGCTCGCGATTCACCATAATGCAGTGCTACGGGCCCGTGCATCTTCAAAGTTCGGGGTGGTGGCAGTATAAAAAAAGAGACGCATTAGCGCCCCACGCCAGTCATCACGAATAACACCGGCCACGAACTCCCGAGCCCCACCGCTCCACTCAACACCGACACGACAGACGACAACAAACTGAATCAACACGAACCAAAAGTGAAGGCGTGTGCTCCCGTACTGCAACTAGCGGAAGTGGAAGTGTTGAACACATGCCCTTCACAAGAATATATAAAAAATGTTTGCGCAAAGATCATTTCCATTTATTATTATTTACATAATGATAAAATACCAATAATTTTTTTAAAAAAATCTGATTCAAGCTAGTCGGACTGCTCATAACACTGGTCTAGCATGAAAATAACAAAAATTTGAACTTCTTCATGACCGGTTTAGGATTTATTGTTAATACATCGTTATTTTTCGCAACGGACTAACATTATAGATTTTGCCTCCATACTTTTTAAATGCAAACAGTTTTTACATACGGCTGTCCATTGCGCCGTGTTGTGTGTCTTCTATAAATCTGTTACGGTCAGCGACTAAAGAGCTCACCCGCACATGTCAAGCTTATATACGCCGCGGGGAGAAAAGGTTTTTGAATAGGAAGTGTCGGGCGCAGTGTCGGTGTTGTGTTTGTGTATATGTCGGTGATGTGTAATGTGTGGTACTGGTGTTGTCTGTGATGAATGTAGGGTTCTGTGTACTTGTGATCGGTCGTAGCGTATTAACAAACTTTTTTTTTTTATAGACTGCTAGAAATCCCGCTAGGTGGCGCAAGTTACCGCACGATTTCAAATAGTTTGCTCGAGTTATTTGTCCATTTAAGTTCGCTTTTCTGTCTAGCGGGATGATCGTAGCTACCGACACCGCCGACCGCCGACGACGCACGTACGTACGTTTGCACGTATCTACGTCCGCCGCTTGGAGACTGTTTACTGTGCATAAAAGACATCGAAAGAGAACAAACGCCGTCCTGTGTGCTCTCAATTTAGCTGAAAGGCGCGCGGCTCATGTTCTCGTCTCTCGCCTGTTCTCGGCTGCTGGCCGCCATGTTTTATGAGCACGCTCAGCCAACACGCTCAGCCGTGCTTAACACGGTGTATCGTGTTAAGTTTACACAGCACCTCATGTGTAGACGAAAAACACAGATGGCTGCTTGTAAAACGAACACGTTTCGACGAGTCCGCTATGGGACAACGGTTTACACGTCTGGGCGTGTTATTTTTGCTAACAGTGCGCTCTGGACGAGCTCGCGTGCTCCGCGTCACGCGCCGTTCGCGCATATCTTTCCCGCGACTCGGCGACGCGTTAAAAACTATCGCTTATGTTGATGCAGCCGCAATGAATTGTAGAACTTGAATTTGCGTACTCGAGGCAACCTTGCGCTCCCTTCCGAGTGATCATGGACGCGCGGTAAAGTGGTGAATGACGAGCAAAAAAGAAAACGCCAAAGAAGACAGAAATATTTATTCAACCCAAGGAAAAATACAAGAAACAAAACGGAAGGAAAAAGAGGCGCTGGTTCAGTTTGGGTGGCTAATACTTTGTCATGTTTCCGTTAGCCTGAATCCCTTCCGCCACACGGCGTGGCATAGAATCATAAAGTGAGGCCACCAACTCTGGCTGTGCACGAAGCTCCTCCCATTCCTCTTTGAAACCGTTCCAGAGCGTCTCCAACGTAGCGCTTCCTAGGCTTTGTGCTGCAAGGCGGCCTTTCATCCACCCCCACACGCTCTCGATGGGGTTCAGGTCCGGCACGACCGGTGGCCGGTGCAGCGTACGGACTGCACGTTCCTCCAGTAGGGCGCTGACAGAACGTGCTGTGTGAACTGGGCTTCTGTCGTGCTGCAGCAGACAGCAGCCGTCTTCGAATGGTCATCCAGAACACATGGAACCAAGGCGTTGTCAAGTATTTCGCAGTAGCACTGTCCGTTAAAGCTTCCCTCAATGCACACAAGAGGGCCAGGGCCATCTTTGCTCATAGCGCCCCAAACGCCAACTGCGCATCGGCCGCTTGACAGGACACTGTGGGTATACTGGACAATATACATAGTATAAGAATAGAAAAAAGGGCAAAAACGGGTGAACCAGATTCTACCTAAGACGCCGGGATCAATTGCTGCAGAAATAGAGCTGTTTTAATCATACAACTTAATAAATTAAAAGATCGTCTTTAAATGTGGAACAAGGACGAGGACTAAACGTTTGGGGAAATACATATTCCTTCAGCAAAAAAAAAGCATTTTTTAATTATTTGAACACTAAGTAGAGGCAGCGAACCCGCCACGATTCCTACGACAAGTTTCAGTTGAGGTAAAAATTTACTTTAAAAAAAGTTACGATAGCTGGGATAGACAGTAGTGCATTAGATAAATTCAAGTAAAAATCTGTATAGTGGTTGTCGGCGAGCATATCTCAAATTGCATACGCTGCATCTGTATTACTGGACCATTGTAGCACTCGTGCTCCGTTACTATGAAATTTCTGTAGTTACCATCACTTAACAAAATTATGTATTATTACTACCTGCAGCTAAACGGCCGCCAGTCGCGCCGCTGCTGGTCCCACCGGCTTGAGAAGGTCGACTCGTCGCTGAATATAACTTCTCGCCAGTCGTCCACCGTCGATCCTTGCACAGCCCGCGCAAATTCGAACCGAAGGCGCCTCTGCCGCTCTGTGAGGTGCGGCTTTTGCGCTGCCACGCAGTTCTTCAGACCAGCTTCTCTGAGCCTTCGCCGGATAGTTGAACCCGATATGTTCAAGTTCAGTTCACTGAGGATGTCCTTCGCGCGGACGAAAGGATCTGCGACTACGCAGGCGATGATTAGTCGATCAGTCTCTTCATCGGTTGATCTTGGCCTTGCGCTGCGCTGGTCATCCGTGAGTCGCCCGTTATCACAATATGCACAGATAATTCGATTTACCGCTTTTAGTGATCCGCCAGTACGTAGGCAGATTTCTCGCTGCGAGACACCTTGTATGCAGAGCTCAATAATGCGTTTTCTTGCTTCGATGGTAACTGGCGGCGGCATTCTCGCAGAAGATAAAACCAAGCAAGAATACCTCATATATATATAGCTTTTGCGGCATGATCTCGTCCAATCGCTGACCAGAGCTGCGCAAGCTTTGTGGTGACTATTGCTGCCTAATGCATGTTAGCGTGGTTCACCAATGACTGTGATTAAGCCCCGGTATCCTGGTGACGCGCTACCCCGTGATATCGCATTCCTTCCTAGCGGTATCGAGTGCGCCGTCAGTGAGCCCCCGCCGCGACTCTCATAGATTACGTGCTGGTGGCTTACGAACAGCCGCGTTTTGCGCGTATTCATCTCTGCCTCAGCTTGGAGACAGTTTTACCTACTGCTCTAAGGACACAATAAGCGGCACTATTGCGCACTGTGGATGGTTGTCGAGTGTTCGTATCACTCAAAGGGGCTATGAAAAAATTTTAAGAATGAAATAATTTGTTGCTTGTAATTTTTATATTGTTGATAGCGTCAGAAGGAATCGAAAAAGCATTACTTCCCTGCAAAATATTGCAATTCTGTTGTGTATTGGAAAAGCAGTAATTGAAATATTTCCCCCTCTGCAGCCGTGCGTGGCGGCCATGGGAAACGCGCTGTGACGGTGACGCGGGGATCGCTGCAGCTCAACGCCTTAGGAAGAGCAGTAGAGAGAGAAAAAGTAAACATCCTTGAGGAGAGCGCACGGAAACCGGTGCATTCTCACGTCGACGTCACTAAGCACGTCATTCGGAGATTTGAGGGTTGCGAAAAATTGAATCTTTGTTGTTGTTTAAAATTATAATTAGGGCACACAGACTAGATCGCTTTTCTGTTCTTTACTTTAGAAGTGTCGGAGAACAACTCCTATAATTATTTGGCCATTGTCCAGAAATCGTTGCGTAGCCGCTTTGTTTTATGGCTTTTGATACAGTTCATAACAGCTGATGTCAAACTGAACATTTTAAGGTCACTTCGCGAACAACCTAGCATAGAATCTGTGGCCAGTACCATGTTTTTTTTTCGTTGTTTTCTTGACTTCTTGACCCTTTACAACGCGTGCATAAGAAATTGAGCAGCAGCTGTTTGCATTTTAGCGGGGCAAATTTAGGATGAGAAGCTTAACAATAACGAATGGAGGGAAGCGACAGTTTTTAACGCGACGCCGAGTCGCGGGAAAGATATGCGCGAACGGCGCGTGCCGCGGAGCACGCGAGCTCGTCCAGAGCGGTGAGCGAGGCTCTCGGGATCTAGGTTCCCGGGGCGGCACCTAGCGTCCCTTTAATCGCTCAGGAGTGCATCGCGTTGAAGCGAGCGAGCGAGTGGGTCAGCAGATAAGAAAGGACGCGCGTGCGCATTGCGCGGGTCTCGGCACCAGGCGCCGCGCCGTCAGGGAGTGCGGCGATGCAATTCGGTCGGCGCTCCCGTGCTGTCCAGACTTTTGCTCACGACAGTGCATGAATGAATGAATAAATTTATTACATCAGCATTGCTCTCTGGCCAATATGGGGAAAGAGGAAGGACAGTGGGGGCAGTCTGCAGTTCATGTTATGCTGACAAGGTGGGCCTCCTTGGCAAAGTCCCACAGTGCAAGCAGCGTTGCGCTGGCGTGGTCATTGGGATATATGCATTCGTGGAGTGTCTGGGCTCCTGGTGGCTTGTGCTTGTTGCGAATGGCTGCTATAGCCGAGCAGGACCATAGTAGATAAATGACCGTTGGCGGTTCCTGTCGGCACTGCTTACAAAGTAGCAGAGCCGAGGGTATCTGCGTGGTTTTGTGTTGCTTATAGTATTCCCATCTTGTGGTGATGTCTTCACTAAGGGTAAATCCGGAGCGGGCTTTGGTCAGGAGGACTTGTGCCCCTCTGGGAATGTTCCGGGTATAGGGCGTTGCAGTGGGGGAATGGTGTTTCCTGGTTGCTCCTTGTTTTCGTGTTTTATTACCACTCGTTGCTCTTCTGGAGGCGGCTTGTATTGGAGGGTGATCGTTGCCGACTCCGAGGGGTGATTGAGAAGTCTCCCTCGCGAGTCTCTGTGCCTCCTCGTTGCCCGCGTTCCCGCTCTAGCCGAGTATCCACTGCACTTGGACCACGATATTGTAGTTCCTATGGATTTCTTTGCAGAGCTCCTTGATGTAGTAAGGAGTAGAGTTCCGCCGTGCGGGGCCTCGTAGTGCTTTGAGAGCCTCTAGGCTGCCTGTGAGAATGGTTGCTTTGGTCACCGCGTGGGGGGTTGGTTCCATCAGTGTCCTTATTCCCAGAAGGACGGCGTGCAACTCTACCTCCCTCGGAGAAATTTTGTCCCTTGTGGAGAGGCACTGGGTGCGTGTCATGCCGAACGTGTTCGTGGCAGCTATGGCCAGGAGGTTGCCACCATCCTGTCTTGCTCCATAAACGTAGATCTGCCTGTCCTCTGGGCACGTCGGAGGGGCTGCTTGTGCGTGCATGTTCCTCAGGTGAGTGTGTTCAGTGGTAGTTACTTTTACAGGTACAGGCTTCGTAGTGGTCACGAGTATGTCTTCCCACGGGGGTGCCATGGGCTCGAATGTTGTAGCGTGGAACGTACGGTCGTCATTTTCCAGAAGACGTTGACCTTGTGGGGTGTGGAGCCGTCGTGCCTGATCATTGGTTGCTCTGGTTGAGATAACGCCCTGTAGTGCTGGGAGTTGACAGTACCTGTAGAGTTCTTCTGTGCGCGTGTGATGTGGGACGCTTGTAATGACCCGCAGGGCTTGTCTGTAGATGCTTTCAAGTTTCTGTAGTACTCGATTGAGCTGGTAGTGAATAGCCCAATAGCACGCGCGTGACACCAGGACGGCTTGCACGAGCACACGGGTAATGTCCTGCGTTGCTCCTCCAAACTTGTTGGATAGGCGCCTAATTAGATGCGGGACCTTCTTCCATTTTGGGTTGAGTTGCTTGAGCCATGTTTCTGCTCCTCCTTTGGTGCTGATCGGCACCCCGAGTATGCGAACCCAGCCTTAATTAGGTTGGGAGAGTTTCCTGTCTTGTAATGTGAGTGACACCTTGGCTCGTTCTGCGTGAGAACCTCGAATAAGGAGAAATTAGGATTGCTCTGGAGATATTTGCATACCTGTTGGGGCTATAGCTTTCTCAATAATGAGGAGCGCGTTCTGAAGCTCATCACAGGCCCGTTCTGTACTTTCAAAATCACCACTCTCTGACCACAGTGTGATATCGTCCGCATAGAACGTAAAGTGTATAGTAGATTCCTTTTCGAGGGCCATCGCTATGGATCTCATAACAATGTTAAAGAGCATCGGTGAGATTATTGAGCCTTGAGGTACCAATACTTCATTCCTGTATATGCGGGGGTTCGACGTTCCTGTCCGAATCTCAAATGTGCGTTGATGAACGAAGCTCTTAACAAAGTTGAGCATACGTCTTCCTGGATATGCTCCCCGGAGGCTGTCGAGTATGGCCTCGTGGGTGACTGTGTCGAAAGCTTTCCTTAAGTCAACAGCCACTAGGATATGTGGCTGCAGTCTTCTGCGTTTGTAGAGCACCCTACGTAGAAGGAACAGGCTATCATGTGTTCAGTGTTTACACAGCGCTTGTAAAGAAACTGTATAAACATGACAAACGCATTTGTAAAAAATCGGTAGAAAATAGTCTCTACCGTGAATGTGATAAATTCTGGCGATTTGCCAGGAAGCACACGAAAGAGTCAGCAAGAAATATTTAGTTGCGTACTGATACGGACTACGTTACAAATCCTGAAAAAGTAGTTAATATATTCTAAACTTACTTTCGTGAATGCTATTCCAAGGAAGAATTCAAAAGCAGGTCTTCAATCTGCGCTACTGGTTGTAACAACATTTTTGCATTTAGTGAGGTCGATATAAATGAAAATTTAGAGGCAATCCAAAAATTAAAAACAAAGTCAGCGGGAGATGATACATTACCTAGCTTTATTATTAAAGGATGCGCTGACTTGTTTGCCCCTTTAGTTATGCACATATTTAACCTATGACTGAGAAATGATGTATTCCCATGCTTTGGAAAAGGTCAGTGATATTGCCAATAGACAAAGCCGGTGACGCGTCTAGGGTAGATAACTACCGCCCCGTGTCTTTGTTGTGTTCTTTTTCAAAGGTTTTTGAGGTCGTTTTACATGGCCGTCTTTCTTTTTACTTTAGTTGAAAACTAAGCACCGTTTAGCATGGATTTTGAAAAGGGCGTTCAGTAGAAACGAAGCTGTGCTCTCTCCTTGAGTATACTGCCCCATTTGTTCTTACAGAAGGGAAAGTTGATATTGTGTATTTCGACTTATCAAGAGCCTTCGATAAGGTAAATTATGACTTACTCTTTTATAATCTCTCTTTATACAGCATTTCGTCGTCGCTTTTAAACTTGTTTTATAGTTATCTGTCGGATAGGAAGGCTAGAATAAAAATCTTGAATAGCTTCTCAGATGTACAGGGCGTCACAAAAGAAAATTTACACGGTCTTTTCCCGCAAAAATAAACTAGGCATCGCCGAACGCTCATTCTCCGCACAAAGGTAGCGCTAGAGGTCACAACCAGATGCCAAAGTTTCAGCCCGATCCGACAACTTAATCAAAAGTTAAAAGTAATTTTCTGAAAATTTCAATGGGAAAATGGGGGCCATTTTTGCCCGTTTTCGGTTTCTGGTGCCATAGAACCCCATGTGTTCAAAAACTCCGTCGGCAGCCATTTTCCCATTTAAATTTTCATAAAATCACTTATAACTATTGATTAAGTTATCGGATCGGGCTGAAACTTTGCATCTGGTTGTGACCTCTAGCGCTACCTTTGGGTGGAGAATGAGCTTTCGGCGATGCCTAGTTTATTTTTGTGGTAAAAAGACCGTGTAAATTTTCTTTTGTGACACCCTGTATTTACTTCAACCTTGGGAGTCCCTCAGGGATCGAGTTTGGGGCCGCCACTTTTTCTTATATACATCACTGATGTAGAATTGCGCATACAAAATGCGAAACTGCTCTTATTTGGGGACGATATTAAGCTTTATCCTAGAATCCAGTCGGAAGATGATTGAGCTTTTTTGCAAGACGATGTATAACGTATCTCAAACTGGTGCTCTCTATGTGTAGAAAACGCGAAACAATTTCGCAGCAATATTTTATCGGCAATTCTACTATTGAAACGCGTGGAACAAGTTCGTTACCTTGGGGTTCATTTCGATTGTAATCTTACCTTTCCATATCACGTTACACAAATTGTTGCTTCTGCCTTTAGAACAATGGGAATGATTTCACGTTTTACGCATGATTTTTCAAATATAATGTGCGCAGTTCGATTGTTTTGTTCCCTTGTACGAGTTAAACTTGAGTTTTGTAGTTCAGTCTGGAATTTGCTAACAATAACCGATGCTGCACGGATAGAAAGAGTTCAGAAGCGATTTATACGCCATGTTTACGATGTATATTTTGATAGAAAAAGTTATTTTGATTATGAATACCTTCTTAGAGAACTTTCACTATAGAACCTGTCAAAAGAAGAATTCCTCGTGACATTATATTTTTATAGAAAGTGGTTCACGGCCAAATAGATAGCAATCTTGTGTTGTCTTTAAACGCTCATGAACCGGCCCGTGTCGTTAGAAACTCAAGCGTGTTTTATACATCTATCCAAACGAGATCGTCTCCTTTGGCTCGAATGCAAATATGTTTAAATGATTCTCCGAATCATGCAGCCACATTTTTAAATTTTGCTGCGTTCAAAGGACTACTTGATATGCATATTTTTGGTTTTTGATTTCTGAAATGTTTTAATATCGAGAGCATATGTCGGTTTGAGATTGTGTACTGTTTCATGCGTTTTTTTCCTCTTCTTTAAACTTTTTTTGTGCCACCACACTGTAACCAATAGGTTGTTCTGGGGCATGATACAAATATAGGATTATTATTATAAAGGATTATATTCCAACAATGACCAAAACGAGAGGATTTGTCACTTCTACCCAACGTTGATAGTGCAGTGAATGCTATGCACGGTCCTTGGGCTTCAGGGTGCCGTGTTCTGCTTTGTTACCGGCTTCTATACTGTACTCACGTGACCCTAACCGGAGACACGATTGGCCTGAAACACGCATTGCGTCTTCCCTGCTGTCAATGCCGAGTGAATAGGACAGCTCTATAAAGTTCAGCTTGTGAACTTCCAAAGAAGCTGTCCAGCCCAAAAGTGACCCAAAACGATGCAAGTTTGAAGATACTATGTTTTACGCCGTATAACCCACATTATAACTTAAAATGAAAAACTAAGCCTGGCTATTTTTTGCGCACGATGTCCAAAAATAAATAGATAAATAAATATATATATTTTTACCAATAATTTTAAAATTATGTGTACACTGTTAGGTTCGCGTTTCTAAATTTCGAATTTTTTTTCGAAAGAGTTCCACAAATAAGACACCACGGACAGCACAGGTTTCGACCTTCAACACAAGATAAATCACCGACGCTTGCAAACGGAAGGTTGCGATGCTGCGCGAACGGTTTGTAAAGATGCTGCGTAGGGTCCTCCAGGCGCAACGGCTTCGCAGCCGTTCGTCGGAAAAAAGATTCGGGACGACGAAGTAGCTTACTTCAGTAAGCTAACGGTTCGTGTTTTCCCGCTATATTTAGCGCGGAAACATAAACAAAATTAGTTTCACTACCAGATTTAGCTTGAAAATTGACGTCACATGTCATAAACACCAAGTCAATTTCCCACTAAATTTTGCGGGGCGGTTACACCGATGCCGACGGCGACGCCGACACCGCTTAACGCGGAAACGGGCGCCTAAGAGCTGCGATCTAAAATCGACCTTTTGATTAACTCGCTTTCAAATCTTATGCATTTTGTCATATTGTCACACGTCAAACATACAACCGAATTTAATGTTTTTCAATCTTCAAAATGCGGAATTGATTAATTGGTCCAAATATATGGAATAACTTTACTTTGAGGATGTTAGCAATAGTCAACCAATTACATGAGACTCAGGCAATATAGATAAATACACTAGTGTCTTGGCGAGTACATATGAATTTTTGCTTGCAGAACCAAAACGGGCCCTATATCATTGTCAGGGGATATATTTTCACCGATATAGGTCGTGAACGGGCTATATATGTGAATATTTGACCTTCTATACCGAGATATATGGCCGTATTAGCACGCGTATATGGCGATATATGGAGGTACTTGCGCACTTATATCGCACTATTAGCCCACTTAAATGGCTAGATGTGGCCGTATTTGCTCCCATATATGTCGGAATATGGCCATATCTGACTTCTTATATTATCATTTATGGACTATATAGAATAAATTAGGGCCCTATATGACATTTTCGTATGAATTGTCATTAAATAGATTTTTGTCGAAATATTTTGTGGTTGTATTTTGATACATTCTATTTCGAAGTACTTCGCCCATCCTTTTCATCTACACTCTTATAAAAAAAAGAGTGGATATGACTCTCTTTGGGGGTATTGGCGCACCGCAGAACCGACTCCAGTTTGTAGAGTCCCTCGACTCGCCACGACGCCCTGTGGTGGGTCTTTGCGGGCTACAGACCACGACTCCCTGGGGGGGGGGGGGGCTTTGCGCGCTACAGATTTGACTCCTCCACGACGCCAATTTGTAGAGTCACTTGACTCTTATTTAAAAAAGAGTCCTGCGACTCTCATCACACTGGAGTCATGGTAGTGTATGGGCGACTCCAGGTGACGTAGTCAACTGCGATTGTTTAACCACTCTTATCCAAAGGAGAAAAATTGTCACACGACTCCTTCCTGGTAATCCCCGTGACCCTGTAACAAGAGTTGTGAGGACCCTCCTTTTATGACCAGTCCCCCGACTCCTATCGCAAAAGAGTCATGGGAGTTTCCGAGTGACTCTTCAAAAGAAAGTCAGAGCTGACTCTCACTTTGTCTGGAATATTGCAGCCCTAGTCAAGTATCAGTTTGTTGAACAAAGGGAGGCATTGTGATCGTTAGGAGACTTCTTGCCGCCAGCGAGGTTCAACTTGGATTTCTCTAAAACAAGGGTAGTAACATCAACTGTGTGAAAGTATAAAAGTTGAAATGGAAACTTCGATTCCACGTAAAAGAAGCGGTAACATCAATTGTCTGCAAGTGTAAACGTCGAAATGCAGAACTGATATCTTACAATTTCCAGTAATGAAACATGGATAAAATAAACGAAGATGGTCTTAACGATGCTGAACTGAATGCAGCTCTAAAATTTGTCATGAAACACAACAGAAGCTTTCAGGACAGCATTGTTTTGTTACATTGAAATTTGCACACAACAAAGAAAAAGTTCTTTTTTTTTTAATCGACAGCTTAACTTTCTGTTAGTTTGATTATACTTATCATTTACAATAGGTTGTATACCTTTTTTATCACATGTCTAGACTATTGGCAAGAGCTGGTGTGAACGAGCATGTTCTGTTGCTTCATGCCTGCTTTGAGTGGACAGGTGGGTGGCAATAAATTGCAATAATCTTCAAATTTAACAATAAACATAGCTGTTTTCTCTCAGCTCATATCACTGCCATTTGTGCAAATGCAACTTGATGAGTCCTACCATGCAGGTACTGCAAAACAAACCACAAGTATTTAAAACAATTACTTCATTAGAAACTAATGTAATACATATTGGCTCAAAAGCCTGCTTCGGCTTATCACAGTGGTTTTATCCCAATAACTAAACAAATAACACCATAAGAAATAATACTAATACACCAAACTGGTACAACTATTAGAAAAGAACGAAAATAAATTACAATAACAAGTTTTGTGAAGGCTTGCTTTGCCTGCTTGGTGTTGAGGATTAAATTAAAATAAAAAAATCGGAAGTTTCCTAAAAGCTTTGTTTGCCTACTTGCTGTTTTTTCAAAGCTTTGTTTTTCTTTTTGCAGTTTCTTCTTCTATGGTTTGAATCCTCATATCAACAGAGGCACAAAAAAAAATCTAGCAGAAGTTTAGATACACAATGGAACACACAAACCTTTGTATTATAGCTGGAATATTCACCAAATACATATGAAAAACATTTGAAACAGTAACCGTTATTGGTAATTATTTTCCCCTGTTCTAGGAATGTGCTCCGAGTGCTGTCACAACTTTCACAGCTCTTACCGAAATCTTTGTATTTTTTATTTATGAGGGTGCTCAAGCACAAAAAGTGTGCTTCGTCTATTCCCCCCCCCCCCCCCCATACTGACCTTTCTATGCTCAGTACATGGATAATACCCAGGAGATTCTTGCTGAAAAGTCCAGGATGTCGATTCATAGGTCCTCGCAGACAACGCATATTCTGCCAGATGTCCATGGGTGATTTCCAGTGAAAAATAATGCCGGGTTCCCGAAAGTTTTTACTGGGTCCTGGGAAAAAAAGCCAATGACAAGTAATAAGTTCTGTAAGTCAGAAAAGTTGTAGGTGAGGAAAGTAAAATTGTCGAGGACATGTTAAGTGCCCACAGTGTCATAAATGGAAAGTCCATGCAGCAGAGTGAAGGAAAGTGAGGCAGACGCCCATTGCTGCCTTTCTATATTTCGCTTTCCCCGATTCTCACTTGGTTGTGAAGTGTTTCGTACGGTGGAACCAGTGCATCAGGGTGTCTACCAAATTACTGATTTCAAATTCCTTGACATTTCTAGAATTTCCCTTGACTATTTTGATAAAAACTTCCTGACAACTTCTGGGTCAGAGGATCATAATTCGGAAACATTATTCAGCATAGTCGTGCCCATGCACAACCGTCAAGCTTTGCTCCGTATCGCCATTCCACTTTCAGTGGTCATTTTCCCTGATGAAGCCAACCTTTTGACGATTTCCCTGAGAATTTCAGGTTGGTAGACACCCTGATGATGTCTCAGGTTACAGATGGACACCATTAAAATGCAGAGTATTGCATTCAAAATTATTTTAGCCATCAGGAGGAACCTAAAATATTCCCATGGAGAGAGATAGAGAGTGGAGGGGCGGGGATGCTGCTGCTATTGTCTGCTTTTCCTTTTAAAAGAATATCAATTTAGTGCTCAAAGAGAACTTAAATAATAAATCAGTAATTGCACTGAGAGCACTTGAGCACAAGGCGCATGGTTCCTACTGAGGAAAGAGGGGAGGGTACCAAGTCTAGCTGAACCTGTTCTGCAGCATCCTGCAAAAGATAGGTGCTAGGCAAGACTGGGGCTTATCTACTGAGACTTTTTAGTGCAGTCAAAAAAAGCAGTATAAAAGTCTTTGCTGGGCAAGCTGCTTCGTGGCTGCAACGAAAAAAAAGAGTACACTAGGACAGGGACAAGGAAGGAAGGGAAGACTTTTTTTCTGAATAAACTAGTTGGTAGTGAGCACTTGTTTCTTCCTTTCTCGTCCCCGTCTTATTGTGCTCCCTTTTTAGTTGTAACGAAAGCAAGCCACGATGGAATTTAAAGAGGGCTTAAAGCTTGCTTTAACATCAGTGTGCATGTGAGGGAATGCTTCATGTACAAGGCCTACTACAAGGTAGTAATCATCACAATTTTCCATCTGAGTAACAAAATAATGCATCTCTGCACTACGAAGTATCCTATAACACTTCGTGTGCTGTACCGATATAGGCATCTTTTGCATGCAGAAATAGTGGGACACTAAAACTAATAGTAATTTGTTTATCATCTATGCTTAGATAAATGTTTTTGAAGTTTGGCAGGAAAGAACTGCCTTCCAACATGAGCACGAATCTGGTCTTTGGTTTGTTTTTTAGTCATGGCCAAGTACTCCTAATAAAATATTGAAATAACCAGTTGAGAAGACAGCGATGATACATATCTCACTTGGTCTCCAGCTTTAAAAAAAAATATGTTTACAGATTGACATAGCGAAGACACCCTTTCAAACAGATTTATCTTAAACAACCATAGTTGCATGCGATTTATCTTTAGCATGAGTAGTTACATCGACCACGCAAACGGCACGGCTCTCCTCCGCTCTTGGCCTTTCCCCTATCTTGTTTTCTTTTGCGAAGATCGGCATTGATAAGAATAACGTAGGCCCTGACGACAGCAAACAGAGCTTGTTAGTGGTTGTCCGCACCAATTTAATCATAACAGTCTAACCCTCTTTTTTTAAGAATGGAAACAAAAAGATGCCCTCCCCTGAAAAAAAAGGAGTAAAGTGGATTAGAGTATGACCATAGCACCTCTAAACTCACAAAGCCTGCCAGTTCGACGACGGAGTCATAGAGTGCCTGATCACAGATTTGGAGCGTGAGGGTTTGGTAGCACAGAGCATTAAAGAGCCATTCCTCGGGGAACCTGGACGTCAGACACAGCTTTTGCAGTAGCGAGGACCCAAAACATACTTTTTTCGCGTTTCGCGTCCGTTGCGGCGAGACTCTTCTCCGTTGTATGCCACTCCACCTTTTCCATTTCGGCGACCGCTTCTCGTGGCGATCTGCCAGGTTTTGTCAGTATAAAGGAGGCTATGGTACGACATATACTGGTGCCCTGTAGCGGGGCGCCATCCTGCTGCGTAATCTTTGGGCAGCCGCTTTGTCCACATAACTCTGAGAATGTAGAGGTTATCTATCCTACCTGTGACTGTATCTGCAACTCACAAATTTCAGTGCTGCATTGGATTGTTTACAGCGAGGCATGCAAGTGAGTCATTTTTTGTTTATCCGCAGAACTTTCAAATGGCCCAATTGTTTACCTCGGCAAAAACTGCAGGGTTCGGGGCACAGCCACGCAGGCGGCAAGGCGTTGACACCAAGAGGTCCCGTTCTCTTTCCCTTGCTGGCCCTTGTGGTACCCTTGTCTCCGTCGACTGAAAGGAAAGTCCCTTCAGTGTCGTGCATACTTGAGCCTCCACTGAAGCAAACATTATTCCATATGAACCTACTTGCCATTAAATACCAAAGTTCACTTCTTCACTCTTATTTTCTACCTACCTAATACAACGGTTTGTTAACAGGAACACCACCGTTAACTAGAAAACTCATTCGTAATGCAAGTCCTACGTAGTAAGGAATCATGTTCAAGGTCTAATTAAACAACAAGCATGGGCACTAAAGACGCCCTCTACATGGGTGGGTATTAGTGAACCCGATTTGACTAACATTTGCGAGGCCTAGCTTGACAACACAATAAATGACATTGTTTCTGGTCACATTATTTTTTTAGATGCATTGGCATTAGTTCTGACATTGGACTGGTTTTGAGCGCCCCAATATAATGTTTGCAACTTCGCCGTGGGAACCACGAAGTTCTTTCACAACTAAATAGCAAGCTTTAAAATAAAATAACAAAAAAAGTTGTACAGATACACGAATATAATTACCATTGTCTATGCCCGTACCTGCTGGCACCTGTTTCCAGAACAATCAACAAATACCAAGGCAATGCACATATCATACATCGTGAAGAGGCCTGCCGGCAACCTGATGAAATGCCAAGAACGCATTAACTGTTAAGTTTTCCGTTCACTGCATGGTTCTCTAAAGGTCCGTTCACACACTTGCGACTTCTTAAAACTGGGTTCCTTAAAACCTCTTACAACGGATGGATGGGTGGATGAATCCAACTGAGCCCTTTGGATCGGGCGGTAGCTTATGCCACCTAACCATTTTGTTTCACTATTTAAGCTGAGAATATTTATATGTGAAATCTATATTCACTCCGCACCGCAAAGAAAGTAGGGCTGTGAAACCCCCTTGCCATCAGTTAATAAGAAAATACCTAGTTTTCTCTCGCTTTCTGCCACCATTCACTTAATCTTTGCTTGGTAATCTCTACAGTCTTGAAATCCACTCTCCCTTTGCTGTCTCTAAAACCCAATGACTTTATTAAATCTGTGTTGTCTTCGGTAGGCATAGGGTGAAGCCCTTTACAGTAGAGTATCAAGTGCTCAGCCGTCTCGTCCTCCTCTCCACAAGGAGTACACACCGTATCCATTTCCTGGTACCTCGCTCTTTATGTTCTGGTTCGCAGAACACCCGTCCTCGCCTCAAACAACAATGAGCTTCCCGTAGAGTTGTCATAAATGCTTTCTTTGGCAATAACTGTTTTGTTTAATCTATAGCTTTCCAGAGCCGTCTTTGTCTGCATTCCGTCTAGCCACCGATCTCTTTCTGTGGCCTTAACTTCCTTCTTAACTGAGACCTGCTCTTCCGTATTTCCACTATAGCCTAAAAACTTTCCTCTTAATTTACTAGTGCGCTGTCTCCACCTTGTGTCTATACTCCTTATGAATAAATAGCTGAAAACCTTTCGTGGCCATTGGTCCCCATTCATTTGCCTCAACCGATCCTCAAATTCTATCTTGTTCACCGCTTCCCTGCTCTGAAAAGACGCCCATCCCATGTCTCGTTGTACCCCCTTCTTTGGCGTTTTGCAATGTGCCCCCAAAGCCGGCCTACCTACTCCGCGCTGTTTTTTTTCTAGTCTTGCATCCACTTCAGATTTCATGCTTAGCACTGCGTTTCCAAAAGTCAAGCCAGGCACCATGACCCCTTTCCAAATCTCTCTCACCACCTCATACCTGTTGTAATTCCAAATTGCTCTATTTTTCATTACAGCTGCATATCTGTTGCCCTTACCTATTATATACTATTCATGCTCACTGAGATATTCTGCACCATCACATGTCCATACTCCTAGATACTTGTATTTACTAACTCTCTCAACTGTAATATTCTGTATTTTCAGCCTCTCAACTTCATGACTGTTAAAAACTGCTGATTTTTCACTAATGAATTCTAAACCTAATTCCTCTCCTTCCTTACCACAGATGCTCATTAATTCCTGCAACTCTGTCCTGTTGTTAGCCATTAGTACAATATGATCCGCAGACATCAATCCCGGTAAGGATTTCTGAATTTTTTGGCCTAGTTTACATTACGAAAGGTCGAATCCAAGCCCACTCTTCTCTAGTCTATCCTCCAATTCTCTCTGATACAACATAAACAGCAAAGGCGATAACGGGCACCCCTGCCTAAGGTCTCGTCTTACCTCTATTTCCCCCGTCGCATTTCCTTCCCATGTTATAATCACCTTATTATCTTTGTAAATGTTCCTTAATAGGGCTGTTAGTCCTTAATCTAGGTTTAAGCTCTCCTCTATGTCCCACAGGTTCCTTTGGTTCACATTGTCACAGGCACCCTTGATATCCAGAAATGCCAGCCAGAGCTGTCTGTTTTGTTTTCGCACTATTTCTATACACTGTGTTAGAGAAAATATATTGTTCCTCCAACCTTCTTTGTTTCCGAAACCCGTTCTGTAACTCGCCCAGTATGCCCTCGCAATCCACCCATTCCTCCAGTCTGTTCTTTATAATCTGCATTACCAACCTGTAAATAACTGGTGTCACGGTTATGGGGCGATAATTCCTAATATCAGAATTATCTCCCTTTCCCTTATATATCATACTCATCCTACTAAGCCTATTCATCTGGAATATTTCCTTTTGTTATCATAGTGCTCACTACCTCCCTCAGTTTTGCCTTAGATTTAGGACCCAAATTCTTCACCAGCTTGATTGGGATCCCATCTGTGCCTGTCGACGTGCCACTAGGGACTCTTCGTTTTGCCTTTTCCCATTCTCTTTGTCCAAACTCCGCGATGTCACAAGCTGGACTGCTACTTCCTTCGGTTCTCCTATCTTCCACATGTACCCGTTCCCGAAATTTCTCCTCTATCACTGCTCCTATATAGCGTATCGCATCATCTCCCTCTAATTGATCTCACTGATGCGAGAGTATGAACCTCTGTCTAGCTTGCGTCGTTTCACCGGGTGAATTCAAGTTCTCCCAAAACTCCTTAGCTGCGTTTCTATCTTTCTTGCTTACATTACTCATCCATTCCTCACCCTTTCTCTGAATTTTCGCATTGGTCAAACTGGATGCCTCTCGGCGACAAGTTATAAAAATGTCCCATTTTCTCTTTACTTCCGTTTCTGAATCCCCACTGCGCTTGGAATACCTGTGTTCTCTAGAGGCTTCTTGACGTTTTTGTATCGCTTACTTCACTTCTTTGTCCCACCAGCTTTTTGGTCTATGTCGTTGCTTCCCCTTTCGTTTACTCTGAAATTTGTCTACTTCCAGAGAA
This sequence comes from Ixodes scapularis, assembly GCF_016920785.2. NCBI lineage: Eukaryota > Metazoa > Arthropoda > Arachnida > Ixodida > Ixodidae > Ixodes > Ixodes scapularis. Next base: position 8,574,416 of record NW_024609883.1, on the reverse strand, counting down.
AAAAGCCTGGTTAGGCTCTCATAGGTCCAATCTGATACCGTTGCCCTGAAACTGCTTCCTCTTTTCTTTCAGTAACTATTTTCAACTCTTTGTCGCTGCAGAAAGTTTGCTTTAAATTATGTTGTCTAGTTTCAGTATTTACTTCTCTGGCAAAATTCAGCTTAAGGCCAACATGAGCCCGAATCTGGTCTTTGGTTTGTTTTTTAGTCATGGCCAAGTACTCCTAATAAAATATTGAAATAACCAGTTGAGAAGACAGCGATGATTCTTATCTCACTTGGCCTCCAGCTTTAAAAAAAATATGTTTACAGATTGGCGTAGCGAAGACACCCTTCCAAACAGATTTATCTTAAACAACCATAGTTACATGTGATTTATCTTTAGCATGAGTAGTTACATCGATCACGCAAACGGCACGGCTTTCCTCCGCTCTTGTCCCTTCCCCTATCTTGTTTTCTTTTGCGAAGATCGGCATCGATAAGAATAGCGTAGGCCCTGACGACAGCAAACAGAGCTTGTTAGTGGTTGTCCGCACCAATTTAATCATAACAGTCTAACCCTCTTTTTTAAAAATGCAAACAAAACGATGCCCTCCCCCTGAAAAAAAAGGAGTAAAGTGGATTAGAGTATTACCATAGCACCTCTAAACTCACAAAGCCTGCCAGTTCGACGACGGAGTCATAGAGTGCCTGGTCACAGATTTGGAGCGTAAGGGTTTGGTAGCACAGAGCATTAAAGACCCATTCCTCAGGGAACCTGGACACAGCTTTTGCAGTGGCGAGGACCCAAAACATACTTTTTACGTGTTTCGTGTCCGCTGCAGCGAGACTCTTCTCCGTTGTAAGCCATTTCACCTTTTCCATTTCGGCGACCACTTCTAGTGGCAATCGGCCAGGTTTTGTCAGTATAAAGGAGGCTATGGTACGACATAAACTGGTGCTCTGTAGCGGGGCGCCATCCCACTGTGTAATCTTTGGGCAGCCCCTTTGTCCACAGAACTCTAAGAATGTAGAGGTTATCTATCCTACCTTTGATATTATCTGCAACTCACACATTTCAGCGCTGCATTGGATTGTTTACAGCGAGGCATGCAAGTGAGTCATGTTTTTTTATCCTTAAAAACGCAAAACTTTCAAATGGCCCAATTGCTTACCTCGGCAAAAACTGCACGGTTCGGGGCACAGCCACGCAGGCGGCAAGGCGTTGACACCAAGAGGTGCCGTTCTCTTTCCCTCGCTGGCTCTTATGGTACCCTTGTCTCCGTCGACTGAAAGGAAAGTCCCTTCAGTGTCGTGCATACTTGAGCCTCCACTGAAGCAAAAATGATTCCATATGAACCTACTTTCCATTAAAGTCCGAAGTTCACTTCTCTTATTTTCTACCTACCTAATACAATGGTTTGTTAACAGGAACACCACCGTTAACTAGAAAACTCATTCGTAATGCAAGTCCTACGCAGTAAGGAATAATGTTCAAGGTCTAATTAAACAACAAGCATGGGCACTAAAGACACCCTCCTACATGGGTGGGTATTAGTGGACCCGATTTGGCTAACATTTGCGAGGCCTAGCTTGACAACATAATAAATGACATTGTTTCTGGTCACATTATTTTTTTTAGATGCCTTGGCATTAGTTCTGACCTTGGACTGGTTTTGAGCGCACCGATATAATGTTTGCAACTTCGCCATGGGAACCGCGAAGTTCTTTCACAACTAAATAGCAAGCTTTAAAATAAAATAACAAAAAAAATTGTACAGATGCACGAATATAATTACAATTGTCTATGACCGTACCTGCTGGCACCTGTTTCCAGAAAAATCAACAAATACCAAAGTAAAGCACATATTATACATCGTGAAGAGGCCTGCCGACAACCTGATGAAATGCTAAGAACGCATGAACTGTTAAAGGGCTACTCCGGTCCATACTTTCGATTTTGGGATTATGGCTATTTTTAGTGCAGTCAGCGCCACTGAATAGCGAGGTGTATTTTTTTCCTCGTTATTGTGCGTAGTTTTAAAGATATCGACGTCTCAAAGTTTTTTTGGGGGCGCGGCCGACAAAACCAAAACTAGCCGCTCGAGGTTCCGGCAACACTTGAAATCAGCCGCTATGTGGACGTGATGTCAAGATCGTTCTCGTTCAACGAGTACGCAGGCCAAGTGGCACCTACCTCTGTTGCGCTAGCCGTCTAAAGATAGAAGGTAAGCTGATTTTGTTTTAATTCTCTACGTGGTAGTTATCCAGCATATCTAGCAAGGGTTAGTGCGTCTACCCAAAAGCTAGCGACTGGAAAACCCGTCAACTCGTTCCGTGCCGTACACGGCGGCCGCCGCTGCGCGTGCGCTATGCCGTGCCGTACTCGTTGCTTGTATACCTAAAAGCTAGCGACTGGAAAACGAGTGAACTCGTTCGGTGCCGTACTCGGCAGCTGTCGGCGTGCGTGCGGTCTCCCGTACTCGTCGCTAGGCCTAAATTGCCATCGGGGCTCCGTGGATGGAGCGGCGCTGCTGTACGCCGCGCTGCCAGTGACGTGCAGTACTGGGGGCCCTCGCTTTCGCGCTGCGGGTCAGTCCCAGACACGAAGCTTTGAGGCTCTCCGACGCGGGCCGCGACGCCCGAAGAGACGTGTGCTAAGCTGCAGACGTCTGTTTTTTCGTTCTTTTCTCCTCAGGCGCGTAAAAGCCAAATTCGTAGCTACGACACTAATTCACCACATAAGTTCGTCCAACTAGTAAATCTTTGCAAAAATTAAAAAAAAAAAAAATTGCCGCACTAAAAAAAAAAAAGAAGTTTTTTGGGCAGTTATTTTCTTCTCAAAGCTAGCAAAAGTTTTTGTGGGTGATAAAGGAAAACGCAGAAAGTTAGCAAGGTGAGAACACTTTCTTTCCGTTCCGCATTCCCACCCCCACCCACAACAATTGTTTTTATTATTTTTATTCATACACCCTTAAAGGCCCTCGTGCGAGCATTAAAGTATTGGAATGGAGAGGTTTTTAAGTTTTCATTCGTAACTTTTGACTAAGGCAAGTATTTTTTTGGTTTCTTTTTTTTTTTTTTTGCATTTTTAAATATTATATTTACCTCCAGCCGAACTCGGGTAAATGAGAGAGTTGTAACTTACAAATCCGAACTTTCGCGATTCTTTAAAGTCTCTTGTGATATTCACAAGCGCAATGTTAATTAATACTGCTGTGTAACGGGTTCGAACGATTGGGAGCCGAATGCTTATATCGCATGAGCTTCACGCGCCGGCTGTTCGCTAGTAGTCGTCACGGACCTGAATACTACGCACGAGATTGCGTAGTAAACAAGCAGTGACGCAAAGCAGAATATTGTTTTCCTTTTCATTATAAACCTCAGTGATTCGAGCTAGTTAGTGGTTGTACTCCACATGCCCACCATTCCCCATTTAACAGACATTCAATGGAGCGTGAATGCTCAATCTTCAACACTGTACTTGACAATGACTGTTTTATTTACTGATCTGGATACTTTTATCATGTTTACCTTTTCTGTACATGTACGGTGGGCAAAGAGTGACGGCACGGCATCCTTTTTAAGCCTCGACCCCTTCGCTGACAAGCCACAAGCACCCAACACCTGTGGGTTTCGTTCGTAACTCTCCGGCGAAAAATGATCGGAGCAGAGCTTCGATCTGGGGGTCGGCGTCCAAGGCTTTCCGAAGTCCATTCGTCGAACAGCGTTCACCCACACCTTCTCCAATTTCCGATCCGTTGGAAACTTGTGAAAAAGCACCTCCGGGTTGCGCAACGGGTTGTTTGAGCAGCCCACAGCGCTACAAGTTGTACTCGGCATCTTTCGAGGAACAGCTGGGCAGTCTTGGGCGCACCGAGTTGCTCGCTAAAACGAGTCTTGGAGTCCTCAGAAGCAAATAAACAAAAGGCTATACCGAAGCTACACGGGCTACAGGTAAAAGCAACGGCTAAACACGCAATCACAAGCCGAAGTAGCGGTAGTAGCGGCACAAAGAAGCGCGCGCGACGGCTGCACCGTGCGCCCGTCCGGAACGGAGGAAAAAAAGAGAACGATGTTGACATCACGGCCCAATGTTGCTTTAGCGATCGGCAACCCCCTGGCCGCCCGCTAAGGAGCAGCGGCTCGCGGCGGGTCGCATTTTTATTATCGGCATTAGTTGAGAATGCGGCGTCCCACGGACGTGAAATTTTGGCTGGGGTAGTATTTTGTGTCACTAAAGTGATACCAGTAACTTAATTCATTTTGAGTTTTGGCCGGAGTTGCTCTAAGTTTTCCGTTCACGGCATGGTTCTCTAAAGGCCCGTTCACACTCTTGCGACCTCTTAAAACTGGGTTCCTTAAAACCTCTTACAACGAGAGGACACACTGGCGCCATCTATTGGGTTGCAGTGTAAACTTGGCGGTCCGGCATATTTACTATTTCTCTTCCGCATTATCCTTCCTTTCTTGGCTCGAAAAACCTTTGTCAACGTTATAAACAAGCCTTTCTTACAGGTATTACACACATTTGACCTTGGAAGTTCCGCGAAACCTTCGCTCTTGTAAAATGCAGTTCCAGGGTCACCGCATAGATGGCACCAGAATGCCCAGTGTGTACCCTCGTCCTAAGAACTTTTTAGTTTTAACAGATCTTGTCTCTCTCGGTCGTACTTGGTCGCAAGAGTGTGAACGGGCCTTAAGGCTCAAGTTTTTGCCAACTGTGTTCATTTTCTTTAATCTTGGAAAGTGCTTCCAAGATAGCAGTGCCCATGTATCCTCCCGAAGTTGCTAGTGCATGCTTGGAACACCCTCGGAAGCTTCTGCCGTTGTCTTTGGAAACCTGTGGCAGCACACATACTGCGGTTCCATCCTCCAGCCAAGGCTCCCCGCTTGCGCTTGCAGAGCTTTCGCAGTTAGTTCATGCTGACGCGAGACGAGGCATAGTGGCATTTGCACATTCAAGATATCAAAACCCACCACATGTCGCTCCGAGCGGCATGATGATGATACCCAAGAGCTATTTCGCGTATGGTCTATAAAACCTATTTAATGCAGGATGCTGAACCTGCCAATTTCTACATAGTTTAGAGCCGGGAAGGCGGACATGCAGCAAGGCACGCACCTGCGATTGCATCCTATTTGACAGGTGTAATGGGCTTCCTTCCTCCCACGGCGCCATACTTTGTCACGCCTAGAAGGTTGGCCTGTCACACTCCTATTGACCAGGCCCTCGCCCTTGTAGAGGCACCTTGACAACAGGATCAGCATCCCGAGTCGAACTTGGCCTTGCCTATGGCCCAGTCGAATTTTTCTTCTGGTAGGGAAACCCCCCCTCGGAGGTAATGCTGCAAGTGTAAAAATAATCATAAATAAACAGGTGCTTAAGCAAGTTTTCGTACAGGTATAGTGCTTGGACGTATTCCCCACTGGTGCAATTGCCATCTTGTTCCTCCCATGTATTAAGAGTTGTCCCAAGGAAGCAACAATGATGTTACAAAACCGAAAGTGTCATGCTGTCGAAAGTCTGCAGTTGGTCTTCAAACCTCTAGTGAATAAGACAAGCAGGCACAAGTGCCGCTGTCATCATGGCGTCCCAACTTGTTACTGTGAAGTGATTGTGGACTGTCGAGGCACCGTAAAGAATGGTGTGGCAAACGCACCGGATAGCTAACCCCACCTAAAACCCCTTGACGAGTTTGTGCTAGTTTCGTAAGTGACATCAAAGCGCCTGAGCAGGAGGCCCGTGCAGGACTTGGAAGCAAATGGCAGTGTAGCCCTGAAATGAGAGGCGTTTGGAAGTGAGTGGCAGCACGGCACTCACTCGTGGCACGTGTCTCTCGCTTTCAGACAATTAAGGCTGGACCGAATGTAAGCGATTTAGTGAGCAACGAGACAAGCATCGGCAACAGCGACGGAGATTTCTAACTGTCGCTCGTAACGCTGCTCGGTTCTTGAATTACTATAGAAAACGTCGCTCATCACATTGGTCGCTTGCTCCTGTCGCTTTCATGCAGTGTGCCTCGTCGTGCGGCTGAGTGATAGCAAAAAGGGTCGCCATCGCTTGTCCCGTCGCTGCCTTCATGGTTGTCAGGGCTTGCAAAAACGTGAAGTGGGAAATTTATGTAGGGCTTTGTCCATGCTGGCTCTCAGACTGCTGGCCGAACTTTGGGTTTCAGTAAAATACGACCACATGGTTTCTCACTCTGCTTACGTACTGAGGAGGAAAGCTGACGTGGAAGTAGTTCAAAAATCAGTTCATAATCTTTTCAAGAAAGTTGTTCGAAACATCTCGTTTTCTGTTGTTTTTTTTGGCTGTCTGCAGTGCCGTCCGACGGAACTCCACCCACGCCTACAAGTGCCGTCCGAAAGAAACTCGAACAGCACATGTATCCCTGGGGAGCTCGTTAACCAACCCCCCGCATACATTCATGCCGCCTCGCGGCAACAGTATGCGGCTGCTAATTACAAAACTATTAACCTACTTGGCCCCGTTGCACATGACGCCTCGCGGCGTCCAGCCCCTCTGTCCCATACCAAGTCCCGCTGTCCCCCATGTACCTCCGGAAAGGGACGCCCATACCATTTCGTTAAAAGGGGCCCTGCAATCATATTTAAGCTCCTACCTTCTTTGCGGTTTCCACGTCTCTTGGGGTTCGGGCAAGCCAGCGGGCACGGAGAGAGTAACTAAATATCAGTGAATCATATTTTAACCGGAAGACGCGGAAACCTCCTCCACCTACGAGGGCGACCCGCATTGCCAAAAGCGCGCAATATGTGACGTCTTTGGTCATGGGCTTAGCACTGGTCACAGCCGCTAAAAGCTTTTTTTTAGTCGAAATACAAAATATAAGTGTCGCGAACCGTTTGAATTATGTATGAAAGTAGTTTTTGTTCGGTAATTTAGATCAGAAAAGAAACAAATGCAGTTTATAAAGTACGGAAACAAGGAAAGACTCGTCGACAAACCGACCACCAAGCGGCGGAAAACACGGCGCATACTAGAAACGGCTTGTGGGATGAGGCTCCGACCAACAGCGAGTGTAGAAAGGTACCGGATGTACGCGGCGGCGCTGTGGTCGTATACCGGATCGAGGATTCGACCGGTTCCGAGCGTTCCGAAGGCTTTCGGCGCGGGCTTGGCTGGCGATTTGGCCATTTGGCGGTATGGCAGCGCGAAGTGGCTCCCGTTCTGAACTGATCTTTACACCGTGTTTGCTGCAGTTTGTGGCCAATGAAGTGTTATGCCAAATTAGTCCTTAATCGCGCAGCAAATGCAATGCAAGCCGCCCTGGCCACCCGCTTCATACAGCCTATCCAGAACATGCTTTAGTGGCGCCCTCTCGAGCCGTCGACACGGAGTGCGACAGCCGTCAGCGCTCGATGAGCTCACCACTCCTTTAGTTGACGGCCACTCAAGCCAGGACCTGCGACGTCATGAAGGAGGTTATTTTTTTGTTTGTTTTTGTAATTCTAAATTGCCTATAACTTTTAAAATAAAGCGAAATTTGAGAAAAAATTGAGTTACTACGTTCAGTTCGCTCAAGTTCAGTGCAAATTAAAAACCAGTCAAAAATGTGTTGCAGGGCCCCCTTTAAGCAAAGTTTCGTCGACAACATCCTTTCCCCCCCCCCCCCCCCCCCCCCAGTGTTAATGGTAAAAAAGAAATGACGTAAATATCGCCAAATGCCTCGACGAAAAAAAATGTCCGAGAAAAAGATTTAAAAAAGTAAGCCCACACTGTGGATCGAATCCGGGTCCGCTGCCTATGAGGCGAGCTATGCTACAATTTCCAATAAGCTACGCTACAACTTCGAAAACCTTGTTTTGACAATTCGCTTTACATAAGACATTAGGACGGCACTTGAAGACGCGAGTGGAGTGCCATTGAACGGCACGGGAACGTTCTGCAAGAGTGCCGTCGGACGGTACTCGACACTACATTACATTACATATATATATATATTTTTTGTAATTACTTAATGCGCGTTTTTTCCCACAACCTTCACAATAAACTACAGCCAGAGGGCTAGCAAATAAGTGCAACATATACAGCATTTTGTATAAAAAGTTCGTGTCCTAGTCAAAAAAGAACTGTTCGCAAGCAACATCATCAATGCAGAGAATAGAACCTGAATTCGAACACCCGCAGTGACAGCAAACGGGGTGGAAATAGAGCGCCAGCACGTAATGGGTACCTTTAGCAGTCATGGGTTCCGCGAAACACACTACCTAGTTAGGTGGTACCAAGGCGCCACCCGATTTGTAGAACTCGTCTTCTCCACCAATCCACGAGATAAAGCTCCTGATACACTTACAAAGTCCCTCCCGCCCCCCCCCCCCCCCCCCCTCCGGCTTCGGTGGACCTTGGCCTCTTTGTGCGTTCCCGCAATCTGACTGCAAGCTCAGTGAGAGGCCTTGGTGACAGTTCAGTTGCGGGACTTCTTGGGAAAAGCTCGAAGGTCATCCCATGCGCAAAGCACGTGTGCGACAAGGAGCCCCACATGTTCGCCGCGTTCGCCTTCACGCTTCCTGCACACACACACAAGGACATTTCACAAACGCTCCGAAAAGAAAGCATTGAAAAAGTCAAGCGAATAGGCGAGTACTCACCAATTAGACTCAAACCCAGAGCTGGTTCCATGGGCACGGCCGCACCTGGGACACTTTTTGTTTTTTGGAGAACGTTCTTCGATGTTTTTTTGAAAGCCTAAAGGCCTCAAAACTACCCGAATGTGTGCAGCTTGCTTTGTTTTTGATTTTGGTTACGGTGGCGATGGCGACGCGGCGACGTTCACTGGTTACGACGAAAGTCATTGACACAACGTGAATGTTTCTGTTTTATTCGACATAAATTAGAACTTTTAAATGTAAAAAAATTTGTTTAAACATTTATCTAATTCTTTGTAATGAAGTATGTTGGTTGTGCACTAAACTGAACCTTGACCTGGCTCAGCTTCTTGGTGTACTAAATTGTAGCTTGTCCTGGCTCAGCTTGGTTTTATTTCAACATGGCGGCGACAATCGTTGCGTGCTGTGTCGTGCTCAACCTATTTTCTGTGGATTGGTCGTCCTGTTAGCCACCTCCTACAATCCACACGAGCCGCAAGCATTCTGTCGGAGTATTGTGTGCCCGCCGGAATGAATATACAGTCTTCTCGGAAGCTAGGGCTGCTCGGATCGTGGCTTGGAAGTTGTCGGCTCCCACGAACCACGTCCGCGAGCCTCACGTCGTTTGCTTGGTTCCTTTACGTTTCCGGCGATGAATCCTCCAGCCTTGGCCTTGGACTCATCCCTACAGGACCTAGCTGGTGAAAAACAATCTACGACAACGCGGCGTCTTTGGAATGCGATTGCTACGATCAGTGGCTCTTAAAACCTCAGTGGCCCCCCTTTAATTGTGAGCTGTTTGTGTGTGTGTTTAGGCGTTGTAAAGAGAGCTCTTCGGTGTGAACGCTCTTACCTTCACTGTGTGCAAACTCTTTGAATGGTTATTCAACAGGCGGCGCTGCGAGACGCGAGCCTTCGGCGTTGCTTCAACTCGAAGTGTGGTGGTGTGGTTCTCAAAATGGGCATTTATACTTATTTTCATACATAGCGTGCAAAGCTGTCAAAGGCACTGAAGTGGTGCGCATGAAAATACAGAAAAAAAAAAATGTGTTCCTGGGCGCGTTTCGTGGACGAGTGGTAGGGCTGCACTGGCGATACCGACGTCTCGGCGACAGTAATTCGAACCCACTAGACGCGCAGTTTTTTTTTTCTTCTTTTAGACATATTTTTTTATGCAAGATTGTGCACATTGCCGAACTGCATATTTCAATTCCTCCTTTCTTCTTGCTTTTTATTTATAAGTTGCCGAGAGGCCACATTTCTACCATCTGCTCTGCCGCTTTGCAAGTGTTATTTGCCTCCAGCACCGAGTTATATTTTTCTTTCGTGCAGCGTGGAATGAGGAATCTCACTGATAGCGGCCTTGTCCAAAAATTTACAATAGGACGTTAATCGACAATAGTTGTGGCCTGAACAGTTTATTTTGAAATAGCTGTCAAGGGTAGGAATCCCCCTCTTGGGGTACTTGCGATGCACCTTCAGGCGAATGGCGTTGTGTGTGAATTCGGCATGCTCGAAACTTCTACATGGCGAGGTCTTCGCTTCGGGGACGCCAGCTTGCCAAATAGACACTGGGCCTTGTACTGTCGTGAGCAAAAGTCTGGACAACACGGGAGCGCCGACCGAATTGCATCGCCGCACTCCCTGACGGCGCGGCGCCTGGTGCCGAGACCCGCGCAATGGGCACGCGCGTCCTTTCTTACCTGCTGGCCCACACGTTCGCTCGCTTCAACGCGATGCACTCCTGAGCGATTAAATGGACGCTAGATGCCGCCCCGGGAACCTAGATTCCGAGAGCCTCGCTCACCGCTCTGGACGAGCTCGCGTGCTCCGCGGCACGCGCCGTTCGCGCATATCTTTCCCGCGACTCGGCGACGCATTAAAAACTGTCGCTTCCCTTCATTCGTTATTGTTAAGCTTCTCATCCTAAATTTGCCCCGGCTAAAATGCAAACAGCTGCAGCTCAATTTATTATGCACGCGTTGTAAAGGGTCTAAAAGTCAAGAAAACAAAGGAAAAAAAAAACATGGTACTGGCCACAAATTCTGAGCATGGTTGTTCGCGAAGTAACCTTAAAATGTTCAGTTTGACATCAGCTGTGATGAACTGTACCGAAAGCCATAAAATAAAGCGGGTATGCAACGATTTCTGGACAATGGCCAAATAATTATACGAGTTATTCTCCGACACTTCTAAAGTAAAGAACAGAAAAGCGATCTAGTATGTGTGCCCTAATTATAATTTTAAACAATACCAAAGATTCAAGTTTCCGCAACCCTCAAATCTCCGAATGACGTGCTCAGTGACGTCGACGTGAGAATGCACCGGTTTCCGTGCGCTCTCCTCAAGGATGTTTACTTTTTTCTCTCTCTACTGCTCTTCCTAAGGCGTTGAGCTGCAGCGATCCCCGCGTCACCGTCACAGCGCGTTTCCCATGGCCGCCTCGCACGGCTGCAGAGAGGGAAATATTTCAATTTCTGCTTTGCGAATACACAACAGAATTGCAATATTTTGCAGGGAAGTAATGCTTTTTCGATTCCTTCTGACGCTATCAACAATATAAAAATTACAAGCTACAAATTATTTCAATGTTAAAATTTTTTCATAGCCCCTTTGAGTGATACGAACACGCGACAACCATCCACAGTGCGCAATAGTGCCGCTTATTGTGTCCTTAAAGCAGTAGGTAAAACTTTCTCCAAGCTGAGGCAGAGATGAATACGCGCAAAAGGCGGCTGTTCGTAAGCCCCCAGCACGTAATCTATGAGAGTCGCGGCGGGGGCTCACTGACGGCACACTCGATACCGCTAGAAAGGAATGCATATCACGGGATAGCGCGTCACCAGGATACCGGGGCTTAATCACAGTCATTGGTGAACCACGCTAACATGCATTAGGCAGCAATGGTCACCACAAAGCTTTCGCAGCTCTAGTCAATGATTCGACGAGATCAGGCCGCAAAAGCTATATATATATGAGGCATTCTTGCTTGGTTTTATCTTCTGCGAGAATGCCGCCGCCAGTTACCATCGAAGCAAGAAAACGCATTGTTGAGCTCTGCATACAAGGTGTCTCGCAGCGAGAAACCTGCCTTCGTACTGGCGGATCACTAAAAGCGGTAAATCGAATTATCCGTGCATATTGTGATAACGGGCGACTCACGGATGACCAGCGCAGCGCAAGGCCAAGATCAACCGATGAAGAGACTGATCGACTAATCATCGCCTGCGTAGTCGCAGATCCTTTCGTCCGCGCGAAGGACATCCGCAGTGAACTGAACTTGAACATATCGTGTTCAACTATCCGGCGAAGGCTCAGAGAAGCTGGTCTGAAGAACTGCGTGGCAGCGCAAAAGCCGCACCTCACAGAGCGGCAGAGGCGCCTTCGGCTCGAATTTGCGCGGGCTGTGCAAGGATCGACGGTGGACGACTGGCGAGAAGTTATATTCAGCGACGAGCCGACCTTCTCAAGCCGGTGGGACCAGCAGCGGCGCGTCTGGCGGCCGTTTAACTGCAGGTAGTAATAATACATAATTTTGTTAAGTGATGGTAACTACAGAAATTTCATAGTAACGGAGCACGAGTGCTACAATGGTTCAGTAATACAGATGCAGGGTATGCCATTTGCGATTTGCTCGCCGACAACCACTATACAGATTTTTACTTGCATTTATCTAATGCACTACTGTCTATCCCAGCCATCGTAACTTTTTTTAAAGTAAAGTTTTACCTCAACTCAAACTTGTCGTAGGAGTCGTGGCGGGTTCGCTGCTTCTACTTAGTGTTCAAACAATTGAAAAATGCATTTTTTTGTTTTTGTTTTGCTGAAGAAATATGTATTTCCCAAGACGTTTAGTCCTCGTGCTTGTTCCACATTTAAAGACGATCTTTTAATTTATTAAGTTGTATGATAAAATAGCTCTATTTCTGCAGCAATTGATCACGGCGTCTTAGGTAGAATCTGGTTCACCCGTTTTTGCCCTTTTTTTTATTCTTATATTATGTATATGGTCCAGTACACCCACAGTGTCCTGTCAAGCGGCCGATGCACAGTTGGCGTTTGGGGCGCCATGAGCAAAGATGGCCTTGGCCCTCTTGTGCGGATTGAGGGAAGTTTTAACGCACAGTGCTACTGCGAAATACTTGACAACGTCTTGGTTCCATATGTTCTGGATGACCCTTCGAGGACGGCTGCTGTCTGCTGCAGCACGACAGAAGCCCAGTTCACACAGCACGTTCTGTCAGCGCCCTACTGGAGGAACGTGCAGTCCGCACGCTGCACCGGCCACCGGTCGTGACGGACCTGAACCCCATCGAGAGCGTGTGGGGGTGGATGAAAGGCCGCCTTGCAGCACAAAGCCTTGGAAGCGCTACGTTGGAGACGCTCTGGAACGTTGTTAAAGAGGAATGGGAGGCGCTTCGTGCACAGCCAGAGTTGGTGGCCTCACTTTATGATTCTATGCCACTCCGTGTGGCTGAAGGGATTCAGGCTAACGGAAACAAGACAATGTATTAGCCACCCAAACTGAACCAGCGCCTCCTTTTCCTTCCGTTTTGTTTCTTGTTTTTTTCTTGGGAGGGGGGTTGAATAAATATTTCTTTCTTCTTTGGCGTTTTCTTTTTTGCTCGTCATTCACCACTTTACCGCGCGTCCATGATCACTCGGAAGGGAGCGCAAGGTTGCCTCGAGTACGCAAATTCAAGTTCTACAATTCATTGCGGCTGCATCAACATAAGCGACAGTTCTTAACGCGTCGCCGAGTCGCGGGAAAGATATGAGCGAACGGGGCGTGGCGCGGAGCACGCGAGCTCGTCCACAGCGCATTGTTAGCAAAAATAACACGCCCAGACATGTAAACCGTTCTGCCATAGCGGACACGTCGAAACGTGTTCGTTTTGCACCCAGCCAACTGCCTTTTTCGTCTACACATGAGGTGCTGTGTAAACTTAACATGACACACCGTGTTTTTCTTCCGCTAAGCACGGCTGAGCGTGTTGGCTGAGCGTGTGTTGAGGTGCAACCCCACCGTGCATGACGTTTTGGTGCTTTTTCGACGGCTTATAACTTTCTTTCTATGTATCTTACAATTATAAAGTTAGTCTCAAATAAAAGAGCAGCGTCTGAACAATGCTTTAATGTCTTGATATCACGATTATTTTTAGTTGTTAGGTAAATATTTGGCTTTTAATCGACCACAGTCTCTAATATTGAAATAATTATTTCTCGAGTTATAACGTCCCATCGTCCACGATATTTTACGTGAGCGTTCGGATAGATGTAATAAAATAAAAAAGTAAGCAGCAAACTGTACAGATAATGTATATTTTAAGATAAAAAATAAAGTTTAAAATTGCAATATTTAATGGAGCTATGAAAACGGAATCACGTCAACTAATCAAAATAACGAGGCATTAAATTATGAAGCATCCTTCGATATTACATTTTCCAGAACCTTCATATCGATATATTACACGTTAAGAATGTTGTAGAACCTCAAACTTTTCCCATTCAGTTACGGCGAATTGTAGTTTCTTAATGTAAAGTACAGATGGCGACACGTGTTCAAGAACAGCTCGATGTGCATTTTCCGTCGTGTGCCGCTTGGAACGCCACGTGAAAGACAGAAAAAGCGCCAGGTGTCAGGGTGTCAGATGCCTGGATGCCCGCAGTGAACGAGCCAGAGATGTCGGAACAACAAGCGCGAGGCCGCGGGTGCACCAGCGCTACTTCTGCGCGCGTTCTACTGTGAGCGGGTACACACGCCCGACGCTATCGAAATGAAATGGGTGCCATAAAATGCATTCTGCCATTTCAGAATCCGCCACGTATGCGAAAACATTTTAATGTTTTTATCACTTGCATAAATCATTTACGATATATCAAAATATGCTTGTCGGAATGGTTCGACTATATTTTGTTTCAAAAACCACCTCGGTGCATGGCTCTTAAGTGGCAATGACATTAAGACGTCTCAGTTCTTCTCAGCCAACGCGCTGGCCTATGAATCTATATTTGTCGGGTTTAAATATCGGCCGAGGTGCCCGCAATCGGACGGAGGCCATTCTGAGATTTCGGTTGCACATCAAAAGATCTACGGTTAGTCAAAATAAACCCGTAATATTTTTTTTTATTTGGGCGTGTTAAGTGTTTTTTGTTGGTTTGGCTTGTGAAACCCTAAGATCTGAATATTTGCTTTGGTTTACCTTAGTTCGGAGCGCAACCAACGCTACGGGCTGATGAAGCCACTGAAGCAGCGCCAAGAGCGCGAAGTTAAGCTGTTCGTTCTCTTTCTGTGCCTATGCGGACGGGCTAAACCATAGGCTAAACTAGACCCACTAAATAAGCTACGCTTCATACAGATATGGATGCTCAAAATGATGGTTGTCAGTTATCTGAAGCTTTATTGGAAATCACAGGAAACGCTTTTCCGTCCTCCACAAATGTTTAAAGAGTTGGCGACAAAGCAAAGCAATATTACGTGAGCTTCCTGACACCGAAACTATTGCTGAGGAAGTCGCACTTTTGAATCATGACGACCGGCAGTTGCATTTGATTTGTTACTAACCATCAAGATGGCGGCACCCAAAATAATACCGGAGGCAAAAATTGCCGATACTCTAAGTGTAGCTCATTTGGTCTAGCTCACAGGATAAATCAAGTGCGGTGGGGGATCGTTGGCAGAGTGTGTTGTGGCACCCCAGATTAGAGCACGTGGAGAAATGCTCGGGTGCGAGCTCCGTTCAAAGCACGGAGCTCCCGCTGCTGAGCGTGCAAGGACTAAATCCCTTCGATGTATTTGAGTTGGTCTTTCAAATAACCTCAAAGGTGCCAGTGCACAAGGCCCGTGTCACGACCGGCCCTAGGACACAAATGGCGACGCAGCACTAATACATTCGAGTTGCCCGTGTGGCACGCGTGCCACACGGGTAACTCGAATGTCATTTACAACGAATGACATTCATGTGATCAACGAATCGGCTCGCGATCTGTCGCGCGTGGAACGCCCCACGCTCGGAGTGTCGCGCGCTGATTGGCCGATCCTTCAAATGTCATTCGTTGTAAATGGAATCCGAGTTGTCCGTGTGGCACGGGCACCGTAAGCACGGGTATATAATGACTGGCCCTTGAAAGCGAATGGCGGCGGAGCGCCTGCTCGTGGCACGTGTCTTGCGCGTCTTCACAATAATGGTTGGCGGTACTTGTAAAAAACGCCTTCATCAAGGGGCTTTAGCAGGGACCCTGGGTTCAGTCGCCCATCTGCATCCTACCGTCGTGCGATCGTGTATCACATATACTGTGTAATGCACGTTAAAGACCCCGTGCTAACAGTTGCACTGCACTTTTTATAACCTTCATCGGGTAACAGTGTCGTCCTACGAAATTGCTGCTCTCTAAAAAACTAACGACTAATTTTGAATGCGCCGTTACATCGCATTTTTAATGTGTGTTCGCGTTATTTTTTATTTTAACTTTTTTTCTACACCTTTGATTATGTGGCTCTTACTTATAATGAAACAGTTTACAGTGGTCAGACTTCTGGAAAAAAGATTATACAACTAAGAAAATGACACGTAAACGTAAAAGTAAAAAAAAAAAAAAAAGAAAAACGCAAAGGCGCACTTAATAAAAATAATTGAAATAATAGAATTGATTATAATTCTGTTTTCGAAGGTTTGAGCGCCCCAAACGCTATAAACGCGAGCTCGGTGCTTTGGATGGTGCGCTTGTTCACTGGAAGTGTAGTTCAGGGCAGTATACTCGCACTTGTATGTTCCGCTTCGCTCGCAGGATAAAACCAAATACTTTATTGGTAATGTATTTAGTGAGACAAAGCTTACCTTCTGTATATGTGCAATGCCCTCAGTTTTCGCGTGATTACATGCTTGTTTTTCATTATTGTTTTCGTTTCCCACAGCGATTCAGTTCGTGCTCTTTTGTGTGCTGCATGAATTATTAGAGACAAAGGTAACCCAGGAGTATTCTTTTTCGCGGATTCTAAAATAATACAAAAAAAAAAAACCTATGCAACTTGCTACGTGTGCCACAACCAATAGGAAATATTCTAAGCTTCACATATGACTGCTTGCCTGACTAAACATTGTTGTTTTTCAAGAACAATTGCGATCGTATGAAATCACATGGGAAAAACTCGTTCTAAGCACGCGACCGTTGGCATGCAATGAATACTCGTAATCGGCGCCGAGAGGACTGGTCGCCGTCAGCAGGTGGAGTTTCTCTACCAACCCAGAGTTAGAATGTTTCCTTCTTTCTGTTGTAAGCAATCAGGAGACAACTTACACCAAATCTGAGGGTAATAAATTCCTATGAGCATACAAACACAATGGCCTGAGCAGTATATGTGTACAAGCTTTAGCTTTTGATGCACCCTTAACTTTCGACACGCTCAACGCTAGTGTAAAACGTATGGCGGTATCATTCTTAACCAGCGTACCATGTGCGTGCTTACACTATATTTCATACAACGTCAAAGCCTACCCGTTTGCATCGTTTTCATTTTTCCACACCACTACTTGCGCGCATGAATCACCAAATTAAGACTGGCACAGGATGTCACAAAAACAATTTACAGGGTTGTTTTTTTTAACGTAAAAATAAACGACGCATTGCCTAACGCTCATTCTCCGCCCAAAGGTAGCACTAGGTCACAACCAGATGCCGAAGTTTCATCCCGAACGGACACCTTATTCAAAAGTTATAAGTGATTTTCTGAAAATTCCAATGGAAAAAATGGAGCCCATTTTTGAATGTTTTTCGTTTCTGGTGCCCCATAGAGCCCCATGTATTCGAAAACTCCGTCGGCCGCTATTTTCCCATTGAACTCCTCAGAAAATCACTGATAATTTTTGAAGAAGGTATCGTATTGGGCTGAAACTTTGACATCTGGTTGTACGTCTAGCGCTACCTATGGGCGGAGAATGAGCGTTCGGCGATGCCTAGTTGATTCTTGCGGTAAAAAGAAACCCTGTATTTTTTTCTTTTGTGACAACCTGCAAGTTCCTTAAACCATGTGCAAAAGCTTTCAACAGACCCAGAATCTTTGCATGGTCAGTCATTACATTTATCACCGAATTCGTATTAAAATTAATAATTATTCTTTATCGTTGTGAGTTTATTTTTAACCTCGGCATTTTTTATGATGACCCCCGCACCAGTCCTACTTTGGGTTTGCCAAACTCGACATCCAAACCTGAATGTCATTTTTTGTGTTTTCCAGTCTCGTGGTTTGGGTCAAAATGAACACCTCGCTACCTAAATGAGACACCTGACCGCCCAAAAAATAGTATTTTCTTTTAGATAGTTAATTCCTCAAGCTAGAATTTTGAAAACCAGACTATGACGTCATCACGTTTTGCTGGAAATCCACAAAGATCCAAACACATGCACAATAAAAGGGCCGGCCCGTCATATTGCCGCCCGCAGAGCCGAGAAAGCAACGCTCTGTCATGGACTTCTGGAAGATTCGCGTTCATTCTTGCACCAGGCGGAACTTTCGCCCTGTTTTCTTGTCCTCGAAAGCGCCAGTTCATCCTCGGCCCGAACGCGCGACGCTCGAACCTTCTTTGCGGAACTTTCGAGATGGTGACGTGACGCACTCTAGATAAGCAGCTGCCAGCGACCTTGTCGAGTCAGTGTCGCTCTCGCTCTTTATTACGCTGCCGAACCGCCGCCTGCTTTTCTGCTGCGTCGGCGCTCTTTCTTTTCTTTTTTTTTGTTTGGCACAAGTTCACCTATTAAACCTTTATTTTTCAGTTCACTGTTCGTCCTCTCGTCACCTTCATTTGTATAAGTATAAATATGATCACATTGTAATATCTGTCATTGGCCTCTGAAAGCTCCGATAACGGCGAACAGGCAATTTTATATTTTTCAACGCGTCGGTAGTTATGTTGTGCATGTGTCTCGCCATTTGTCTCAGGAAGATTTTCGCGTTTTGTTCTGCCTACATTTGCTGGAGACGTGAGCTCGGAGCGTGGCAACTGGCCCCCTTGCACGAGAACTGGCGCAGCCGTGCGCGTTCCAAAGAAAGCTCGTGCAGAGAAAACCAAGCAAGGGACCAGGGATGTCAAATTCTGGATATAGAAGAATATCCAACAGTATCGAAGCGCCACCACACACGATTTCTCGCATTCATGTACAGGCCTGATGATGATGATGATGATGATGCTGCGGCTGTTCCCTTTAGATCGGGCGGGCTCGAACAATATTCACGCCCAAGCCTGGGGGCATTTGCGTGTTATTCCCCCTAAGGTAGATCTTTCTCCACCAGTCCTCTAATCGTCTCTTTGTTGCCTCGACAGACGGCCTATGTGGGCCACTGGAGGCCGTAGTCTCATTCGAGGCAGGCCTGTCCGCTGGTGCGGCTGGCCTAACCTCACTGGTTTGGTGTCCATCTCTTGTAGCCGTGAAGCCCAATACTTCGGCAAGCTCCAGAGGGCTTTGAAGGTCACGGTCGTTGTCTCGTGACTGGGATGGCCGGAGTCCTGCGCATTCCAGTACAATGTGTGCTACTGTTTCGTCGTGGGCCCCGCACACCCGGCACACGCTCGTGGTCACAGTAGAATCGAAGTGACGTCTGTAAGACAAAGTCCTTAGTGCCCCGGCTCGTGCCTCAAATAGCAAACGACTACCCAGGCTATTATCGTATAGCCTAGCCTCCGAGCCGATGGTCCTCTTGTTTGCAACATACACATCGAGCGTAGTCTTCAATTGGGCATCTTTGAGCCACTGCTGTGTTTCCTGGTCGCGAACCTTTTTCCGGACCTCTCTCTCCCATTCCCTGGCCGACGACGCTTGGACAGGGTCCGCAAAAAAACCGTACTTGCTTTCGAGCTGGTATAGGCGTTTCTGCCAGCGGGTCTGCAGCCCAGTCAGTTGAGTGTACCTGAACAGCCTTTTGGCCCACCGGCAGGTGTCCATATGTCGGAGACGTCCGTCGTAGGCGATTTTGCTGGTAGCTTCACGGGCTTCAAAAGAGGACCATCCCAAATCACCCTGGACAGCCTCATTTGCTACTGTACCATGACAGCCTAGCGCTTGACGCCCGACCTCCCTCTGCCTCCGTTCTATGTGAGCTCGGATATCTCCAGGGACACACACCACAGCGTTAGCAAAAGTCAATCCTGGTACCACCACCGCCTTCCACAGCTCCCAGGTCACAACGAATCTATTTCAACTCCAGAGATTCCATCTGCGCAGAATGCTGGTTCCTCTGATGGCTGCTTGGCGGAGATGGGCGTGATGCTCTTGCAAGTAGTCCTCTGTATTTGTGAGTGTAATGCCCAAGTACCTGTATGAGTTCATTACAGGTACACAGTCCACCCCGAGTCGAAGACTGCCAAATGTTGGATCTTGTGGACCTGCAAACAGCGCCGCTGCTGACTTGTTAGTGTTGAATTTCAATCCAAGTTCCGTTGCTACCTCGGTACAGATATCTAGGAGTTTCTGCATGTCGCAGACTGATGCCGCGGTCAGTACTACATCGTCTGCGTAGGTAAGTCCGGGTAGAACCCATTCGACGGTCAGACCATCTTCTAAGTGAGCCAACGAGAAGCCCAGTCCAGATCGGATCAGTTGCGTTTCGAGTCCGGTTACGTAAAGCATGTACAATAGTGGAGAGAGTGGGCACCCCTGGCGTAAGCCTCTTGTCACCAGCACTTCCTCAGAGTTAGCCTCACCTAACTTTGTCCTAAGCGTGTTGCCACTGTATAGGCGGTGGATGAGGGTGACCCACTCTGGTCGCATGTCAAGATGTTGTAGTCGACATATCAACTGGGCATGTGGCACACTATCATAGGCCTTGGCGACGTCCAGAAAACAACATATTAGGGTCTTCTGCTCCTTGCGGGCAACCTCAATAGATTGTGTTAGCGTAAACAGATGATCTTCCAACCGGCGACCTCGTCGAAAACCTCCTTGAAGTTCCGTAAGCAAGCCTTCTTCCTCTGCCCATGCAGTCATGTGCTCCTTCAGAATATGTACGAAAGTTCTATATATCGTGCTGGTCACAGTCAGTGGTCTGTAGTTGCAGAGGTAACGCTGGTCCCAACCTTTTTTTGGAACAAGAACGACTTTGTCTCTCCTCCAGTCTCCAGGAACTTCTTCTATTCCAGAGGCAATGTTGTTAAAAATTCCTGCCAGCTGATCCCTTGAACCTTTCCCTAGTGCTTTGAGGCCTGGAAGGCGATCCCACCGCCATCTGTTGGTTCAGAATCACATTAGCCAGGGGTGGGGTTGCACCTTAAACATAACAGCATCTCGCGACTGGGAGAAAAGACCTGCGAGGAAAAGGAGGATCTCGTGCCATCAGAGGCCCGGGCACGCACAATTTTTTTGCTCTGGACTGATCGTGCAACCGCTATGACGAGCTGCTCAGATTAAATCGCTTGTGATACCAAAGGCTGTTGGAGGAAGTTTTTACAGGAACTTGATGGTGCCGAAACCCGGGAAGGCTACTTCAACGCTACAGAAAGCCAACCGAGACCTCAAGGAGCTTCTGAAGTAAGCAGCCAACGGCAGCACCGCGAAGACCACACCCGCGAACAATGCTGTTAGGCCTAACACAGACATCCTAATCATCAGAACTTTCATCTTGTATATTACATCATCACATAATCCTCTTCACTAGACGCGGCACCGCGGTCCTCCTTGGTACGGGCTGTTGCCTTTCTGCGGTGCCGCGGCTCTCCTGAGCAAATAAAGATGATTATGATTATGATTATGATTATGAAGACAGCCACATGGAGCGAGTACGGACCAAGCGAACCTCTCGTCGGGCCAAGACCACTCGGCTCATCCACGAGGTCAGGGCAACTCTTGCAAATGACGATCACGATCTTAGTTCACTCACAACACGTTTTCAGAGATTAACGACAAATATCGAAGAGCTGAAAATCTTAGATCGAGAGTTCGAATCCTTCGTAAGCGACGAACACCTTGAGCAATAGTATGAAGCGGTAATGACCTACCAAGAGAACTCAACGCAGGCATTTGCAATGCTGAGTCATCGAATTGAGATTCTGAAGAATCCAGAAACCCATGTAGTAGAAGTAAACAAAACACCGGCGATTCTTCCGATCACCACCAAGAACGCCAGAGCAAGACTTCCGAAATTGGAGATGTTGAAATTTGACGGCAGCACTTCTCAGTGGCAAGCGTTCTGGGATATGTTCCAAAACACGATCGACCAGCATCCTCAACTGTGTCAGGCTGACAAGTTTCACTACCTCCGGTCCCTTCTCACCGGACCCGCAGTTAGAGCCATCGCTGGCCTTCATGGGTCTAACCCCAGCTACACAGACGCTTTGGCTATACTCCGGGCGCGATTTGGAGACAAGAAACTCATCGAGCAAGACCATCTTTCAAAACTTCGAACGCTCCAGAAGGTCCCATCATCAAACGACGTTGGTGCCTTAAGAAGACTTCTCGACGCCGTTCAGCTACACATTCGTGGCTTAAAAGATCTCGGAGTTCACGCTTTGTCCTACTCTGCAATGCTGAACGAGATACTAACGAAGGTTCTACCAACCGACGTCGTCATCGAATATCTTCGAAGAAAATCCTTCAGTGGAGCTACAGAGCCACTAACGTCAGAAGGAGATCTGGAGATGACCTTAAAATTTCTTCAGATTGAAGTGGAATGTCGAGAACGAAGTGGACTGACAACAGGGAGGACAAGTCAAGACAGTCGACCTGACACTAGGAAGTACGATTCCAGAAGAGAAGGTACAAGAAGCTCCGCAGCTGTTCTACACAGTCGGGCGAAAGAGTCAGCAGACTGCCTTTTCTGCTCTTCCAGAAAGCACACGTCGGAAGATTGCAACACGGATGCAACGATAGACGCGAAAAAGAAGAAACTCTCCGACGACATGAGATGTTTTAAATGTACTATGAAGGGGCACAGAGCGCTAGATTGCAGAAGGAGAATCGTCTGCAATACTTGCAAAGGCAGACATGCTACATCGATGTGCGACCCACGCTGGCAACGAACTAAGGAGACGGAACAAAATAGCAAAACGAAGGCACTCCATACTTACGCTCTATCAACAACACAAAAGGAGCCCCATATCCTACTTCAAACGTTTCGGGGCTGGATCGTTGGCAAAAGTGGGTACAGATAGATAAGAGGAATGATAGACGGAGCAAGCCAGCAAAGTTTCATCCGAGAAGATGTGTCCAAAAGGTACCAACTACGTATTCTTGGCGACATAAATATTTGCATCAACACCTTTGGATCCGAAGCTGCAAAAGTACAAAGACGAAAGCTTGTGGAGGTTAGACTAAAGAGCCAGTACCACCAAGGAGAGTACATCTTCGAAGCGGTAGAAGTCCCGAAGATTTGCAGCCAAATGATGGAGCTTCCTTTGGACCACCCTTTCATAGGAAAGCTTCAAAGTCAGAAAAAGGGATTTGGCTGACCTTTGCCTTTTCGATGAAACGGAAGGGGCACTCAGAATCAGCCTATTAATCGGTGCTGACCAAGTATGGAAAATCATGAAGGGTGACAACATCCGCAGTGAGAGTCAGCAGCTGACAGCGCTAAGCACTCGACCTGGTTGGACGGTGCAAGGACCAACGGACAAAAATTATTCATTGACAACACAAAACCATGTCATCGCCTGTATTCTTAATGCAGGAGTCACCACAGAAGACGAAACGAACAAATTGCCAGCGTTTTGGGACCTGGAACATCTTGGAATCACAGACAAGGAAGATAGGTCCCAGGAAACGGTGTTACAGACATTTGAAGAGTCGATTTGTTGGACTGAAGGCAGGTATCAAGTCTCACTACCCTGGAAGCCCAACAAAAGAACCGAGCTCCAGGACAACAAGGAGCTGGTGACAGCAAGGTTAAACGGGTTGACACGAAAACTCCGGAGAGATGAAAACCTGCTGAACACTTACGACAGTGTGATCCGTCAATATTTGAAGGTTGAGCATGCAGAGGTGGTTCCAGATGCAAAGAAAAATAGAGGACGGCAGTACTATATGCACACCATGCGGTAGTACGCGAGGATGCGCTCACAACGATTAGAATCGTATTTGACGCCTCATCTCACCAACAAGGAAGTGAGAGTCTCAACGGATTTCTTGAAACGGGACCAAAGGCATCTGACGACCTATTACAGGTTCTCTTGAGGTTCCGAGTCAATAAAATAGCGATGACAGCAGATTTTCAGAAGGCATTTCTGCAAATATCAGTAAAAGAAAGAGACCGAGATGCGCTACGCTTCTTGTGGTTTGGAGAGAGGCTCACAACAACCGGTCAGTTACCACCAATACAGAAGTGGAGGATGACCCGCGTTCCGTTTGGGACGACATCCAGTCCGTTCTTGCTGACAGCTACCCTACAGCATCATTTCCGAACAGTTCAAAACCACCCGGAGACAGCTCAGGTTCTAGCGAAATCGTTCTATGTCGACGATCCCTTGACTGGCGCCCAGAGTGAAGCAGCAGCAGTCAAGTTGTTTAAGGAAACACAAGACATTATGCAACAAGCTGGCATGAATCTTCAAAAATGGGCATCTAAAAGCAAGACACTGCAAGGATTGTTCCAAAAAGGAGTCCCCCAACCAACTGATATGGCGACAGACACCAAGGTGCTTGGAATGCATTGGAATACAGAGGAGGACACTTTGAAGTTGTCGTTGACCTCGACGTTGAACTTCTTGAAAACGAAATTAAGTACAAAGCGATATGTCCTTCAAGCTGCCAATAGAATCTACGACATCATCGGACTGCTATCACCTTTCACCATCCGAGTCAAGATTATGTTCCAAAAACTGTGGGAATTAAAGATAGGCTGGGACAATAGTCTTCCTGAGAACATACAACAAGAGTGGAACACGTGGTGCAACGAGATTCCCCAGCTACAAGTCATATCCATATCTCGATTCTTGTTCGAGGAACTCCGAGACACTACGCTGTTTTACGAACTACATGTCTTCACTGACGCCAGTCCGAAGGCTTACGGCGCAGCTGTCTACCTAAGAACACCTGACTCTGAGAACACAGTAGAAATACATCTACTACTAGCAAAGGCACGAGTAGCACCTCTTAAAAACCTGACACTCCCTCGCTCAGAGCTGATGAGAGCTCTCATCGGTTCTAGATTACTGCGCTATGTAAAAAAGACGTTGTCGCTTCAAGACCACGAAGTATACTTGTGGCCAGACTCTACCATAACGTGGAAGTGGATACAAGGTCAAAGTCACCGGTGGGAGACATTTGTTGATAATAGAGTGAGGGAAATCTAAAACAACACGCCTACAGCTCGCTGGAGATTCTGCCCGGGTAAAGAAAACCCGGCAGATAGCCTAACAAGAGGACTCTCCGCGTCAAACCTAGAATCAAACAACTAGTGGTGGACTGGCCCTTCTTGGCTCAAGAAACCGTCACCAGAATGGCCACAGGCGCATCCCGAACGAGACGGCCTAGACGACATGGAAGACAATGACATCAAAACCAATGTACTGCAAGTAACAACTGCCGTAGACGATCCTGTACTTGACCTTCAACGCTACAGCGAGCTCTCAAGGGTCGTACGCGTCACTGCTTGGATTTACCGTTTCAAAGAAAACACTGGCGCACTGAAGGAATTGTCTGACTACCTTTCAATGGCCGAACTCAAAAGAGCGGAACAATACTGGATAAAGGTCACACAAAAAAATGAATTCTCGGGAGAACTTCAGAGCATACGAAATAGAAGGCCGCTGAGCAAGTCATCGAAACTAAAAGATTTGACACCTTTCATAGATGACATCGGAGGTTTACACGTAGGCGGTCGTCTACAACAACTAAATGAGGGCCGCATCAGCTCCTATGGCACCACTGCCAAAAGAACGCATTGAGGCGACGCACCCATTCAACGTCGTGGGTATTGACTTGCTGGTCCACTTTACACAAAGGAACAAAAGAACGAGAAGTCGTATATCGCCATCTTCACATGCGCAGTCACACGAGCAGTTCACTTCGAGCTCACAACGAGCACATCTGCTCAATCCTTCTTGATGGGTTTACGTTGGTTCGTTTCCAGAAGAGGACTGCCAAACCTACTTTATTCAGACAACGCTTTGGCGTTTAAGGCAATTGCAAGAGATATATCAGCTGTCTGGGAACTACTCCGACATCAGGAAGTACAAGACTATGTCGCCCACCATCACATCACCTGGAAATTTAGCGCCGAAAGAACCGCATGGTGGGAAGGTTTCTGGGAGAGAATGATACGGACAGTGAAGACCTCCCTCAGGAAGGTTCTAGCACGAAGCTATCTTAATTTTGAAGAGTTGTCGACGGTGTTACAGGAAGTAGAAGCCGCCGTGAACTCGCGTCCTTTAACATTTCTTTACTCAGATCAACGGGAACCAACAATTTTAACACCTGCACATTTCCTAGTAGGAAAACGCCTTCTGTCGTTGCCGACAATGAAGCAAATAAGCTCCCACCCGCAGACGTCGCGTGAACTAAGACGGCGATGGAGCTACCGAGAACTAATTTCACAGCAGTTTTGAAAAAGGTGGATGAAGGAGTATCTTTTGCAACTTCGCTCTGCCCACCACACTCCGCCCAAGAACACAACGCCTATTGCTGTTGGGGACATGTTAATTATTCACGATGCGAGACGACCAAAAGCAACGCTGAAGGTGGGACGAATAATAGAAGTGCACCCTGGACGAGACAATATCATTCGCTCGTGTGAAGTACGACTGCCGGACGGACGAACTTTTAGGAGACCAGTCCAACTTCTTTACCCACCGGAGGTCTGCAACAAGTCCGCGGCGGGAGCCTGTTAAACATAGCAGCATCTCGCGACTGGGAGAAAAGACCTGCGAGGAAAAGGAGGATCTCGTGCCATCAGAGACCCGGGCACGCACAATTTTTTTTGCTCTGGACTGATCGTGCAACCGCTATGACAAGCTGCTCAGATTAAATCGCTTGTGATACCAGAGGCTGTTGGAGGAAGTTTTTAGAGCGTGCTCATAAAACATGGCGGCCAGCAGCCGAGAACAGGCGAGAGACGAGCACATGAGCCGCGCGCCTTTCAGCTGAATTGAGAGCACACAGAACGGCGTTTGTTCTCTTTCGATGTCTTTTATGCACAGTAAACAGTCTCCAAGCGGCGGACGTAGCTACGTGCAAAGGTATGTACGTGCGTCGTCGGCGGTCGGCGGCGTCGGTAGCTACGATCATGCCGCTAGACAGAAAAGCGAACTTAAATGGACAAGTAACTCGAGCGAACTATTTGAAATCGGGTGGTAACTTGCGCCACATAGCGGGATTTCTAGCAGTCTATAAAAAAAACCGAGTTTGTTAATATGCTACGACCGATCACAAGTACACAGAACCCTACATACATCACAGACAACACCAATACTACACATTACACATCACCGACATATACACAAACACAACACCGACACTTCGCCCGACACTTCCTATTCAAAAACCTTTTCTCCCCGCGGCGTATATAAGCTTGACATGTGCGGGTGAGCTCTTTAGTCGCTGACCGTAACAGATTTATAGAAGAAGACACAAAAGACGGCGCAATGGACAGCCGTATGTAAGAACTGTTTGCATTGTAAAAGTATGGAGGCAAAATCTATAATGTTAGTCCGTTGCGCCTGTGTGTTAACAATACATCCTAAACCGGTCATGAAGAAGTTCAAATTTTTGTTATTTTCATGCTACACCAGTGTTATGAGCAGTACGACTAGCTTGAATCAGATTTAAAAAAAAAATATTGGTATTTTATCAATATGTAATTAATAATAAATGGAAATTATCCTTGCGCAAACATTTTTTATATATTCTTGTGAACGACATGTGCTCAACACTTCATTTCCGCTAATTGCAGTACGGGAGCAGACGCCTTCACTTTTGGTTCGTGTTGACTCAGTTTGTTGTCGTCTGTCGTGTCGGTGTTGGGGCTCGGGAGTTCGTGGCCGGTGTTATTCGTGATGACTGGCGTGGGGCGCTAATGCGTCTTTTTTTTATACCGCCACCACCCGAACTTTGAAGATACACGGGCCCATAGCACTGCATTATGGTGAATCGCGAGCTCCTTCTCTGTTGACGTCGCTTTCCTAGTACCACTCGTGGATACTGCAAGCGTTTAAATAGTGTGCACCGTCTCGCCTACATCCCTGGTGACGTACTCTACTCGTTGAAACTTATTGCTTCCGTCATATTGGACTACGCAAGGCAGTATCTCCAAGCACCGCACCACACACCACGAACACTTCAGCTCTTTGCCGTATCGCCACGTTGCCCCAAACAGAACGAGATCGCCGAAGTCAACGCAGCGCTGTCGTAAACCTTGGCTTGTGGTTGCGCACTCGTGGACCCTGTGACTCCCTTCGCTTTCCAAACACACACGACGATTACGAATGATACTTTCAGTCGTCCGGGAACATCACAGGGGCACTTCTCCGGCCACGTCTTCGCTACATGTGCTCGCAAACCGAGCAGCTTCACCCCCCCCCCCCCCTTTACCGTCCAACCAAAACAATACCGGCGCCATGTTAAACGTGCGTTGTTGCCAGATTTTCTCCGACCAAATAAAAACGACGAAAGCAAACCGGCTCTAGCTTCCAGCGTACATCGGCGTTGCGCCGTAGCCAGATTCCCTCGGTCAGCTCTAACTTAAAGATGACCTACAGATGCAGCAACACTGGCCACCACGGAGCGCCGTATTTTCTGAGGAGGGCGCTTGCAGTTGAAGAATTGGGGGTTGTGTGTGTGTTTATACAGCCAAGAACTTGGTCTGCCTCACAGGGGCGACGAGTCTCCCAGCTGTAGATGAGAAATTTGGCCAGTGTGGTACAACCGCTAGCCTGGGGTCTTTAACGTGCATCACGCAGTAGTGGTGCACGACCGCACGCCGGTACGATGCTCATCCAGATCGAAACGGGCAGGGGTGGGGCTGGAACCCAGGATCCCTGGGTTCTGCAGCGCGAGCTTTCGCTCCACGCGCGTCGAGCTGGGTGTGCGCTTCAGCCCACTCGGCCACCGATCCCCCTTGCAGTTGAAGGGTTGAAGCCAAAACAAACCAACTGCAATGTTACGTAACTGTTTAGAACGAGTAATTAGACCCTTAACTTTATTTGTGGTGTGTAAAAAACAATTGTCAAGACCCCTAAAATAAATACAAACAAAGGCGACATAAAGGAAGCCGCATTGCCATTGCCATCGACCACAATCAATGGCGGCAAGCACGCTAAGCGCGGGGTTCGCCCCGTCCCGCCACATGGCGTAACTGCTTTTGGTGCATATCGATCTCCGAAACATGTTCCTTTCCGCGAAATTTGTCTCCACGCTCCTTTCTAGGTGTGTCTCCAAGTATTCCAGTGCTTCGATCGCCGGCAATGCAGCGGTTGTCGCCGGCGGTGGTGCGTGTTTTCGAGGTCGGCTAGACGGTTATGCGTGTATGACCGAACGAAAACACATTTTTACGACCTCGCGTGATTTTTGAACGAATTATCCATTCCTCAACGCGTAAATTTATGGTAATTTGTGTAAATAGCATGTTTTTCACCCCGAATATTCACCAAGTACATGGGACTTCCTAACAGTGCGGTGAGCGAGGCTCTCGGAATTTTGGTTTCCGGGGCGACACCTAGCGCCCATTTAATCGCTCAGGAGCGCATCGAGTTGAAGCGAGCGAACGACTGGGCCAGCAGATAAGAATGGACACGCGTGCGCATTGCGCGGGTCTCGGCACCAGGCGCCGCGCCGTCAGGGAGCGCGGCGATGCAATTCGGTCGGCGCTCCCGTGTTGTCCAGACTTTAACTCACGACAGTACTTCGCGGCAGTACGGGCGCACACTCCGGTGTTGTTACTGACCGTCTCCAGGACTTCACGACCGATTTCTCCGGGAAACGCGTTTTTGTACTCGCGTACACGTTGGCGATCACCTGCTTGCACTTTTTCAAGGTCTGCGCACAACGAATCTTCAAAAATATCCGAGCAGGAGAGGTACTTGAGCTTGTTGCGTAAGACGCCATCTTCTCAAAACCAGCCAGTGCCACACAACCCGAAAACCCGCAGCGGCTGCCGCACGAACGAAAACGAAAACAATTTAGAGTGGTTTACATTATCTTTTCCTTTTTATTGAAAAATATTTGTGCTCCGTCGAAATCATTACGTCACTATCAGTTGTTAGCTCCGAGGAGGCACATTTTTCGACTTTTTTATAAGTGTTTTATCAGGGACGCACTATTTTATGGGGTGAACGTAGACACGATCGGCGATGCAAACCGGTGCGCTAGCTTTGACTGCGTTGCATGCTACGTATGAAACGGAGTATAGTCTTGAATAAGCAGCTGCACCTTCACTCACTCCCAGAGACGCACCCCACGACAGTTCTAGAAATATGTAAAATGCAGATGCAGGATTCGGTTTCGAATAATATGGACGACGCGAAACTTGTTGAATCTCGTATAAAACGAATTCTCAGAACGAGTACTCGCAGGTGTAGCTATGTGGAAAGATGCCCGCTTCCTACCGAGCGGTCCCAGGTTCGGTGCAAACAATAAACATACGTTTTTTTTTTTCTTTTTTTTTTACAATTATTCTTGAGAAAAATGAAAGTCGACGAAACTTTGTGCATTATTTTTTTCCTTTCCTTTTTAATTTTTTTTTTTGCACAATTATTATTGAAAAAAAAATGTCGAGAAAGCATTGAACTAAATGGTGTCGGACTCCCTTTCTAGAGGTGCCTAGGGAAACGGCGGGGCTTGGGTCCCCGGCTGGACGCCGCGAAGCAGCATTCATACTGTTTTTTCTTCGGTAGGGCAAATGCTGCTGACCTGTGACTCCCGTTGAGAAGGGGAAGAGTCAAAACAGAGTCACACAAAATATTGACTCTCTAAGAGAGTCGTGAAGTGTCAAAGAGAGTCATGGAAGCAGTGACGCCCTTTGGACTCCTTTTTTTAAGAGTGTACTTCAGAAATGCTAAATAGAGACCACAACAGAGCAAAACTATGTCGCATACTGTCGCCATACCTACAGGTCAGGAAGTCGCATTTTCTAATCTATCTCCATAGCCTCCTCTATACTCACCAAGCCTGGCAGTTCGACGACGGAGTCATTATTGGCGACGAGCGCGACCGAAAGCGTCGCTGTTGTCGGCCTTCCACGATTGGCCGAACGCTGACTTATGACGTCGGAAAGGGTATATCATCGACGGAAATAAGAGCAATGAAAGAACTTTAATTTTGACGGTGTTGGTAGTGTTCCTTTGAGAGCGCAATGATTTCAAGCTTCCACCATGATTTACAAACACCATCGAACTTGTTGTTTGCAAGGTAATGACGTCACAAGGGGGAACCGTAGGAGGGCGCCACCATAACTTCTCGCCGCTAATACAGTGCCGGGTCGCAGATTTGGAGTGCGAGGGTCTGGTAGCACAGATCATTTCACGGGGAGCCTGTAGTCAGCGCACAGCTTTTGCAGCGGGTAGAACCCGAAACATGTTTTTCAAATCATGGCCTCCGAGGTCCCGAAGCGCGCGCGCTTCGGAATTTCGGAGGTTATGTTCAAACCCGACGAGAAAAAAAGCGGTAGCGCGAGGAACGCGAGGAGCACGAGCGGACATTTCATCGCTCGGGACAAGTGTATTTCGGCGTCTCGCCGCAGCGGGGCGCCCGTTACATGCCTCCCTTCTCATCCGTTTTCTGCCGTTCTACCTTTTCACTTTCGGCGGACGCGTCTCGTGGCGATCTGCCAGGCTTTGTCAGTATAGGGGAGGCTATGCTCTCCCCCATTGCGCTTGCTCTGCCCCTAGTATCAAAATGGCGGTGCTCACAAAAATGTCAGGGAACGGAAGGGGGCCAAAGCGCACACCCAGCTCGACGCGCGTGGAGCGAAAGCTCGCGCTGCAGAACCCAGGGATTCTGGGTTCGAGCCCCACCCCTGCCTGTTTCGATCTGGATGAGCATCGTACCGACGTGCGGTTGTGTATCACTACTTCGTGGTGCACGTTAAAGACCTTAGGCTAGCGGTTGTACCGCACTGGCTAAATTGCTCATCTACAGAGGGTAACAATCTCGCCATGTTCTGGCAGACTAAACTCCTGCTGTATAAACAACTAACGACTAATTTTTTTTTTTTTTCATGGAACGGAGTGCTTCTACTCTAAGCTTGGAATATTTATACCCCTGTTACACGGGCACACTTAACCGCGGTTAACTCAGCTTTAACTGCGGTTACGTGGCAGCACAGATGCCGCACTATACCCTCTTACAGCTATTTCAGAAGAAGTGAAGAGAGCGCGTGCACTGCTTTGATGGGTGCTCAAGATGCTCAAGCGCACGTTCGCCCATAGCTCCGACTGCATCGCCGTAGAATGTTGTCGGCAAGTATTGTGCGCTAATTGTGGTTTAGCGTAACTGCAGTTAAGTGTGCCCGTGTAACAAGGGTATTAGTGGTTGCAGTCCTTGACAGACAGATTTACTTATGAGGGACAAAAACGAATTAACATCGAGAAGCAGCAAACAGACGTTTCGTAATCATTTTGTGCTTGCACATGACGTCATCGTTGGTGGGTCCCCGACCCGCCCCAAGCGGCAGAGACGCCAACTCACGACAGGCCTTGTCTTCTCGGAGGTTTCGGTCACCCTACCGTAAAACTATGAACATGCATAAACGAAACCGCTTATCTGTTCTCGGTATCTATTAAATTTAGTAGGGATGAAAAAAAGAGCTTTCTTAACTAACCGTTCCATGCTTCTCCTCGATCGTTTCGTTTTTCACCCTCTCGACTCTATCATAGCATCTGTCCGTCTTGA
Source organism: Ixodes scapularis (assembly GCF_016920785.2). NCBI lineage: Eukaryota > Metazoa > Arthropoda > Arachnida > Ixodida > Ixodidae > Ixodes > Ixodes scapularis. The sequence continues at coordinate 8,542,023 of NW_024609883.1, read as the reverse complement.
CTGGAGTGGAGGACTTGCCGACCGGGCTCGACGCCCTCCACGGTTTCGACGCCCTACATTGTCTTTCTCCGCCGTCTAGCTGCGAGCCGCGGAGTGCGTGAGGTTCGATGACGGCGAATGAGCGAGGAACCGTGAAAGGGAAGTGAATAGAGGCGGATATGTTATCTGCTCGCTGATTCACTGAAGAATCGGCAGTGAAAAAAAGAGAGAAAGAGTTTGTAAAAGATAAAAAAGATGAATGAAAAAAAAAAGTCGAACCGAATATGCTTTTGTGATGAAATAAAAGTGATGTAAGTACTTTAATTTTGACGGTGTTGGCAGAGTAGTTTTGAGGGCGGAATGATTTCACTTGTTCTTCGCAAGGTAATGACGTCACGAGAGGAAACTATAGGAGGGCGCCACCAAAACCTCTCGCCGCTAGTAGTGCCAGTATATGCCTTTGGAAAGTGGAAATATTTTGGCCCATTTACGATAACAGACACCCAAAGAATTCGCAGATGGATATTCGCTGATAACATGAGCTGAGAAGCAAATTCGAAAAAAAAAGCAACACTCGAAGCATTTTTCAACAGAAATGTATTTAAAGATAAACTATAACATTAACATCAGCAAATTTTCTTCGTAGTTCAACAATTAAAACGAACTATAACCTAGTACACGAGGTAGCTGGCGTACTCGGAATATCACGCGGCATTTCTTTCGTGCCCCGAAGGCGTGCTCAAGCGCGGCCTGGCGCATCAGCCTTTAACGTCAGACACCTTCCGAAAAGAGGTGATGACGTAGACGCAGTACGCTTTCAGTTCGTCAAGCTGCGAGGTCAGAGCCGTCCTCCTATGCGGCCTCAGGCGAACCAGCTCGCCCTTGACCACACCGGTGATCACGAAGTAGTTCTCCAGGATGTACTTGTCCGCTTCTCGGACGAGTGAATCGGCGGACGACGCTGGCATTCCTTCGGGACGGAGAGAGCGCGAAGTACTCGCTCCGCCGATATAGCTGGAAGGCTGCCGAAGAGGTCTTGTCCGTCGCAATCTTGAGGACGAATTGGAGTGCGCGGCTCAGGAGGGCGCCGTTCCTGCGTAGACATTTGCTGACCCTGAATTCAGGAACGCTAGACGCGGGATAGACAACGGACAGCGTCTGAAGAACTTGGTTGGAGGACAGGCCACCCGCCAGGGTTACAAGGCCGAGTTCGTCAACGGGAGCATCGTTCAGGATCAAAGCGCTGAACGTGCTGTTCTCCACAAGCATCGTGGCAATCGTTCTGCAGAGGCTGACACCGAGTTTGTTAGAACCAAGGCGGAACCTCCAGATGCTTGAGTTGGACACCAGGCCGCGCAGGAGCCACATCAGGGACGTGTTGCGAACCTTGTCCGAAACAGTTACCGAGCGGATGGTTGTCGTGACACGAAGTAGGTTCGCCAAGGCCATGATGCTCCTCAAGCTCAGGACGCTGTCGATTTCGAATGTTCGCACGGATTGGTTGGAGGCGAGGGCGCCGAACAGAAGACTCGTGTTGAGTGCGTTGGTCTGGATAGAGAGCTCTCGAAGCGTTTCGTGGCATCGCAGCGTCTGCGAGAGTGTCTGCATCGAGCAGGGGTACACCACGGACAATTTGATGCCTTCGAGCGATCGGTTGAGCGACAAGGCTTCGACGAATTCGTTGAATGGCGCCGCTAACCTGAGACAGCAACCTGGCGTGGCATGAAAGTACTTCAACGTCTTGTTGGAAGCGAGGAGGCGCGCAAACGCCACAACCGCTTCTTCAGTGAACAGGTTCCCGTCAATGGAGAGATTCAGAAGCGTCCGGTTGTTGGTGAGTGAATCAGCGATTGCCACTATACCGTCGCTGCGGATGATACTTCTGCACATGTCGAGTGTCCGAAGCGTCTTGTTGGTCTGGAGCATCCGAGCGAGGAAAACGGCACCGCTGTTATCCAGGTGGTTGCACTGAAGATCGAGGTAGGTCAAAGTGGTGTTCAGCTCAAGGGACGAGGTGATGGCTTGAGCACGTGTGGGACCCATGGAGTTCCCGCCTATTATCAGGAACTCGAGTGTACTGTTCGCCGCATGGGCTAGACCAATTGCAACAGCGCCTTTGTAATTTATCTTCGTCTAGAAAAGGCTCACACTCAGCAACATCTTGTTGGTCCTCAGCAACTTGGCGAAGCGCTGCGCTCCTCGCACGCCGACCATATTGGAATCGAGCTTCAGACACTGGATGGTCATGGAGGTCTCGACGGCCTTGAGCAAAGCAAGGCTGTCATGGCCCCTCAGCCGATTGTCGAAAAGATCGAGGTCTGTGAGTCGCGTGTTTGCTCGATCAATGCTCTGAACCAACGCCGTCATTTCGGTGGCACCGAAACAAACGTGGCGGAGTTTCTGTCGGATGGGATCTCCTCGGAGCAAGACGCGAACAAGCTGACAGAGTTGGGGCTTATTCATTCCATATCCGTCGAGGGCGAATTGCGAGATGCCAGTGGTGGGGTGGACCTGACTCAGGAGTTGGCTCTCGTCGTCGAAGAGTTCGCCCATGCAGCTGAGCTCGACTTGCTGAACACAGTGGTGATTGTTCAGAAGTCGCTTCATCAGAGAAACGGAGACGACAAGATACTCCGACGCGCTTGGGTTGCAGCTGACGAACGTTCGAAGCGTCATCTTGCCCGAAGCATTTTCTGGAAGTTCGATGCCGACAGGGTGCAGGAGACTGTTCTACACGCCAAGGTTCTTGGCAATCCAGCAGCGCCCTTGCCGATATCCCACGATCGACGCAGACGTAAAACTCTGAATATTTGTGGAGGGAGCATTTACGTCCGGGAACCGTTCCCTGAAGTATGACTCCAAGTCGGGGATACTTGTGGGTCTCCCCGAATCTAGTAGACTCGACGAACGTTTACGCTTTTGAGGCGGCGGCATGTCTCGCGGTGTTCGTGCGGGCGTTCTGAGTTCGGAAACCGCGCCAAGACACGAAGTTTGTGGAATTTGGCTTACTGCTTGTCCGGATGGGGAAGGCCCGAGTCCTAGTGTCACCGTTGTTGTAAACCAACGTTGGTGTAAGGCGATGTTGGGCTGCTTGCTCCACTGCGGCTGTACTGTACCGTTCCAAGCTCGCTTAGTCCCGCGCTCGCGCCCGGTCCTCTTGCTTCCCCCACGCGACCACTCTTCGTCGTTTTTATAGGTCTAAATTAAAAAGCTCGCGAAAAACATTTGCTGTAGAAGCCAGGAATGCAGGGCTGGCGGCACATTGATACTTTAAAACCACGTTGATGTAAAAAAAAAAAAAAAAAAACTATCTCCAAACTCTGGTCTAAAAACATGCCTTCGTGGAAGGCTCGTCAAATTATGAGGCGCTGGAGATAGGCAGCCTTCTGCGCTAAATACATATTTTGAACTTTTTTTGCTCGCCTTCCGCCCATTGAAAAGCATACGGGACGAGCCTTAAAGCGTGTTTCACATGCAGCGATTTTTGCTCTAGAGCGGCGTGATTTCTGCCGTCGCGGCACTCGTGCCGCTCAATCGCTGGTGCTGGACAGAGCGCCCCAACAGCAGAAATCGCGCCGCCCTAGGGCCGAAACCGGTGCATGTGAAACACCACTGATCTCTATGACAATTGCTGGATCGCGCTTCCTCGCTTGTTCGCTGCAGCGCAAGTGAAGCCACCGGGCTTCACTCGCTTGGGATACGATTTGCCGTTTTTGCTAGCCTTTGCTGCGGTTTTCCAGCGTGCTGACGACACGTTTTCTACTCGTTCGTCGTCACTCGCCGAAGAAGTTTTTTGAAGACTCTGTGTATTGTTGAGACTTGCCGTCGTGAACACGTGGAAAATTTTATGAAAGTGCATTGTCGCAGGAAAAAGGCACAACGCGTCGAAAGGAAGGGCTGGCGGCGTGTTCAAAGCTTCCTTGGCACGCCGAAGTGCCGTGTCTCTGTGCCTTCGCACGCTTGGATACCGACCAAGAACCGACGCCGTGTGTATGTGTTCAGCGAGTGCAATGTGCGTGAAGCTGTTCGTGCCTCATCAGCGTCTTTTCCCCTCGCGGTTTAGGAACGAGCTTAATCCAGCGTCCACTAGCGACGGAAGATGGGGAGAAGGTACGTCTTTTTTTCGTCCTTAGACGATTTACACAATACCGTGCACAACAGCTCCTCATCACTGATCAGTGCTGGCTTATTATCAACCTACTTAATTGCACTTGACGTTTGAGCGCGGCTCGCCTAATTGTAATTGGTCAACAGATTGCACACGACCATATCGGCCGCGCTTCAAAGATTTTCATTCTCGCCGTCTTGTACTTTTGCTTTCGAAAACCTCCCTGGCTCCACAACGTTGCCCTATTCGTGCTCCCACGGAATCTATTAGAGTAGATTTGGGACATAGCCATGGTTAATATAGTAGATAAGAACACGTACAGATCTCCCCATTTTATTGATAGCAACTCACCGGAACAGCTGGACGATCCAGAACTCCGTGGCCGATATATATAAATGATCTAAAGGCATCTACGCGCGACACACGTTCAGATCTTGACCGGTATCCAAGCGTGCGAAGGCACAAAGATGCATCACTCGGCGTGCCAAGGAAGCTTTGATCACGCCGCGACACCGGCGACACGTTTTCGACGAGTTGTACCTTTTGATACGGCTTCACGCACATTGCACTCGCTAAATGCATTCACACGGCGTCGATTCGTGGTCGGTATCCAAGCGCGCGAAGGCACAGAGACACGGCACTTCGGCGTGCCAAGGAAGCTTTGAACACGCCGCCAGCCCTTCCTTTCGACGCGTTGTGCCTTTTTCCTGCGACACTGCACTTTCGTAAAATTTTCCACGTGTTCACAACGGCAAGTCTCAACAATACACAGAGTCTTCAAAAAACTTCTTCGGCGAATGACGACGAACGAGTAGAAAACGTGTCTTCAGCACGCTGGAAAACCGCAGCAAAGGCTAGCAAAAACGGCAAATCGTATCCCAAGCGAGTGAAGCCAACACCTCCTAGACTATTTCAAGGCCTCCGCAGGCTCCCGTGACGTCATCGAAGTGAGATCGGCCTGGAAGCTGGCTTCACCCACTCGGTCGGGCTTCGTAATGCGAGTCTCTTCGTTCTCGGCGCTGAATTTTCGAGAATGGAACACTGACAATACGTTTTACTTCAGAAAAGCTCGTAGGAATTAATACTTTGGTTCGAGCTAGTTGGTTCATGATTATTTAAAAGGATAAAAGCGCAAAACAAGGACGTAGAAGAAACGCACACGAAACAGAGTGGCGCTCGATGGACGTTTCAAGTCGTGTTTTGTATTTATTCTTCGAATTCTCACTTCCATGTCGCCTATATCTACGAACATTTAAGGAGTCCAGGACTCGCGCACGATTTGCGAACATATTAAGTAACACAATTAAAAGCAAGAGTCCTGGCGCCCCGATTTTCACAGCCATTATTAAAACATCACAACTGTTTTTCGGGGGTACAGAATTTCACTCTTTATTTTGCAGGAATAAGCAGGAAGAACTTGGGTTTGTGGAAAAAATACAATTTCTCGGGAATAGCTTCCACAAATGAACTGATAGCACATTCATAACCGAAGTTTCAAACAAAAATATTATTACATCAACATTTCCAACAGAACAAAGCAATAAGGAAATCCTCGAAGTTCTAAACAACATACAGCAATGTCCCCAAAAACATTGTTTGCACAAATTGAAGAACAAGAAACAGAAATAAGTCGGAGCACACACACACGAAAAAAACACTTATGTGACAATAATTTCCAGGCAGCAGTCGAAATGATAGCAGACGTTATGCGCTTATGCCTGAAGCGTCTTCAGTTTCCGTTTTGCAGCTTTGGCTTCAGCAAGCATGTTGTTTTCTCGTTTGCACAAGTTATTCAACAAAGTGTTGGCAGCCGCACTTAGTACATAACCCATCACCACGTGAGGTAAATGGCCGTTTTCACAGACGTCCAGATCTTCGTTATACTCAACAAGGGTTGTTGTCAGGGACACAAGCAAATCTTTTTGCTTTTCACAAGAATAAAATTTTAACGCGTACCTTTCGCTGCTCAGTTTTTCCAGCACAATATTCATTGCCAGCACGGCATTTACCACCACGGCCTGCGGGAACTTTAGTTCACCTCTTGTTACACCAGCAATGAGCTCTTCTGCCTCAATTTCAAGAGAGCGGTTGTCAACCACAAGGTTCTCTTTACAGAATGGGCACATCAGCTTTTTCAGCGCAGCATGCGCACAGTACCCAGCCACGTATGTAATAGCTGGGAGCATGTGTTCTTTTTTTCTACGTCAACTGCTGTCACTTCAACATCAAACTGGTTCACGGCAGCATTCACCGCATCAGTGCGGGCACATAGCGAGATGTCGTCGAACTCGGGAAGCTCAAGAACCTTCTGCAATCTGAGTTTGTGTTCCGACTCGTATATCTGGCGGATCGAGATGTGGTACTGTGCGCCGCTCAATTGTCGGTACCGTCCAAACCTATCTTCAAGGCAGTCAGACTGAAATTTACCAAGAAGGACATACTTGAAGCCGAGTTCTTCAATGCAGTAACGCGACACCTGAACTAAAGCAAGCGATGTGTGACGAAGTGCATTGTGTGTCTCATTCGTGAGGTGGCCTGCATCATGCTTCAGGCTTTTCCAGTAGTCTAGCCACTTGACTACTTTGTTCAGGAAATCAATTTGGGGGCAAGACATTACCGTTATGGGTTCCTGAAGCTTGTCCCGAAGACGCCGACCCTTGTTTGGCGTTTTCACATTTACTATGCACCACCACATAACGATAATGTTAATAAATTCAGCTGTGCCTTTGGCATGCTGCAGTGTTGCAGCCTTGGTGCTTCTAAGTGCTGCAACAGTAAGAATGTTAAACATCTTCAGGACAAGCTTGACATTCTGTCGCTCCAAACTCGAAGGTTTGAGTGCTTTCAAGCATAAAGTTGGCGCAAGTCGCACTAGCTCATTTCTCTCTCTCTCATGAAGCTCTACCAAGGCATTAAACGAAGCTGTCAGCACATGTGGTTGATCACCAGCAGCATTAATATCGGGAAAAAACATGCACTTGCTGCTGTTTCGCTGGTTGAGCCAGTTATTCCGTACACACTTGAGCACGTGAACAGTATCCACAATAAAAAACAGGGACCTTGATTGGTCCGAAGGATGTTGGTACACAGTGTTAACCTTCGGAGGTTGGGAAAAAAATGACATAGCTTTGCCATTGATGGAGTTATTGTCTGAAACTACTGCAATAATTCGAAGTCCAGTTTTCTCGAGCTCATTTATCAGCTGACGAAGAAATTCATGCAACTGTTTTGCATCTATCTGTGCTACTGGCAGAATATGCACAACATCTTTGCTCGCTGACAAAAGGCTTTGGATCATGAACACATATGCTGTCTTTGCAGCAATTGTACTGTTTGCGGCCATTCCCACTACGGTTCCACCCTTATAGTCGAGGTATGGCTGAAGGTGAATCTCGTCCATGACGAGCGTTACAGTCTTCTCATGCTCGTTCATTGCAGCTACAAGTCTTTTTGCATATGAGAGAAATAAGGTACTTTGTTGCTCTGTACAAGGGTTGACAACGTAAGACGCACAAACACGCCTAATAGTGTCAGGATGGGGCAGTTTGAGCTTTGACGTGCTCCGGATGAACCTATAAGCGTGTGGGGATATTGTAAACACGAGGCTTGAAAACACAAGCAGGTCTGCAGGGTAATTCGGAGACTTGCTTAGAAGCATGTGTACCTGCTGCATTAAGAAGTTCACAATTTCCATTTGCCACTCATGAGGGAAATTTTCTGATGACAGCTCCTCTAGGATTGCCACTGTCTTCTTTACGACAATTTCTAGTCGCTGCTGATCGTTAGAGGAGTTCTTGGAAAAACCATGCACAACCTCTAAAGCTTTCTCTAGCTCCCTAATGTCGGACACACACATTGGAAAAATGAGAAGACCAACCTTGTCGAGCTGCAGGTCCCCAAAAAACGCTTTCAATGAAAGATCTGCAGAGACCGTCACTGAATAGCGCACAACTGGTGCATCTCGAGGAGCAAAGTTCAAAAAAAGCACTTGCTTGTCAGTGACCAGCTTTGTCCAGAAATCGGCCACCTGGAATTCCTTGAGAGCAGCCACGAGTTCGTCAAAGCTGCTAACGGAATTATTTCTCTGTTCGTCTTCATAAGCTTCGGTGGAGCGCGCCAGTGCTTGCTGCAGGGCCTCCGCTTCAAGCCGAGCGCGCTTTTCTTCAGGACCTTCGCGGGCAGCAGGTGTGTTGCGGGACAGGTATGCAGGGCAGTTGGGGAAGATGCTAGGAGTAGCGCAGGGCTTCAGCCGCCGTAATTGAAGAGGAACTTCAAGCACTCGTCCAGTTTTTTCGTCCGTGTACGTTGTAGTAGTGGCGAAGTCACCCGGAGAAAAGTGCTTTTCACAGACCTGTAGGAAGTGCAAAAATCTCAATATAGGACAGGCGATTCACGCACAATACCAAGACAATAAAATGGGAAGCGGTAAGTTACACGTCGCAATAATTCTAATGCGCACTTGTATAGACACAAAACTACTTTCTGTAAGTCCTCGTAATCCGTTCGGAACTATACGCGAGAGCTTGAAAACTATTCCCCGCGTCAAGGAAGAAAACGAAGACATCCTAGCTGGTAAGGTCAAGAATCATTGCAATACCCCGAACAGCAAGGGAACACGCAACAACCACGAAAATTAAACAGCGGAAGAGGAATTACTCCCCACGCTGTACTTCGTTGGCGCGAAGTCTTCGCGAGGTATTGCTTTTGTCCAAGCCGTTCTTCGTTCCGCATCAGAAGGAAAGCGGTAAACCCGCACTTTCGGCCCACTCACATAGTTTGAGTTACAGTTCGGCGCACAACAGCAGCCAGGCATGTCGCGTAACCCGAGAACAAACAAGAACAAAACAGAAAGCAGCACATCAACGCCAGCGGCCAGAAACAAATGCGCCGTTACTACTGTTTATGGTTGCCAGATGTGGCAGTACGCGCCACCAAAATTCGTGCCTTCCACGATACTGCGCTCCACACGTCAACGGAATTAAGTTTCTTACGTAGCAAAAATGTAGGCATGTAAAATATTTCGTACTTAAAAGCGTCGAAAAGAATTTTTTGTTGTTACTAGTTCAATTATTCACGTTTTATAAGAATAGCTTTTTGAAACGTTTTCTAACTATTTGCGCCGGGCCACACATTATACAAAAGCCGTAAGTCGTTCCAAGCCAAGTCCGTTGTTCTCGGATTTGGACCGATCTCACAGTGATGACGTCGTGTTGTGGAAAGGGAACGTTGCGGGGGCCTTGAAATAGTCTAGGAGGTGTTGGTGAAGCCCGGTGGCTTCACTTGCGGGAGCGGCAAGCGCGATCCAGCAATTGTCATTGAGATCAGTGTGAAACACGCTTTAGAACGCAGCTTGTATCGCTGCTGCGCAGCGTTCTTTTCCGCAACATAAAGTTCGTCTGCTTTCCTCGCCGTCACCATGGCAACGAACGCCGAATGAATGGAAGCACGCACGGTAGCGCCGCGTGAAGCCAGCAACAGCTGACGCTATTTCACGAACGCCGTCTGCTATAAAAAAAAAATCTTCTTAGAGCGCACCAGCTGGAAACAGACCAATTTCTTCTTTTCTGAACTCCAGACACTTCCTTCAACTTCTTCTTTAACTTTGTATATAAAACCGTTAGCTGTGAGTTAGGGCCTGTCCTGTCCACTTCTTCGTCTGTCCTCGTCCTAGCGCTATTTGTAATTTAGTAAGTATAACAACTAGCCCGCCAGTATATTTTGATCCATTTCATTTCTTCTCCAATGGATCCTTTTCCGTGTTTCTCCCGCCCGGACCTAGTATCCTTCTATATCAATTTAATCGCCATCTGTACCTGCAAAACAATATTCGAATCCTTCTCGATCAGGCATAATGTGGTGCCAGAAGACATCAGTGCGTTGTTCGGCCATGCAAGTCCATCACTGCAACACGCCAAACGGATCAGCAAGATTATGCGCTCTGAGCTGTGGAGGCAAGTGCGTTTCTACAGGACATGCCTTAGTGTACAGGCTGGATCTGCAAGCCCCAACGGTGGTCATGCTCTAAGATACTCCAGCTATCTACACACAGCGAGTAACATGACCGAATTTCTTTGGCAATCCCACGTTACCCGACTTAAGGCCACGGTCCCACTGAATGCGGCAGTTTAGGTACCTTTTTGCAGGCCATTACTCATCTCCTTTTAAATACTGTTTTTTGGGATTGATGTCATTCGAAAGGCAGTGCAATCCTCTTTCATTTGATATTATGTGTGTGTTGGTGTTTACTGTTCATGCGCATTTGTAGCGTTGCGAATATGAAGGCGCGGACCCTCACTTGCTCCGCTAGTTCATGTTTTATGAACGATCCATTAAAAATAACACGGTTCCAAAATAGCAGTTTTGTTAAGATGATGTCGCAGCAGAATGTAACGATACACTTTTTTGGTATTTGCACTACTTTGTTTTTTCAATCCCTCCAAATATTGCCCTAAAATTGACATATTTCAGCACAAATATGTTTTTAATGACAGGCGCTAGGGCAATGAAATTAGCTAAAGATGTAGTGCTTATAATTTGTAATATGCAGAAAAAAAATTTAATGTTGTGTAGCTTTTTTTTGTTTATATATTTTATATCAAACGTAGCACTTTTTTGTGCTTCGAGTCATGGTACTTCAAATGCCGCTGAGGAAATAATGAAGCTATGATAAAATCTTTTATAACATTTAAAGCTACAATGCTTGCCCAAGGGGTGGACGATGGCTTTTTTTTATTTTCAAAGTCATCACGCTCCAGGAGCGTTTCAAACTTACCTGTTTTGACGCATATCCTTTTTGGACATCAAACAGACTTATTGGCATATAATAATATTTATTGTTTGGAATAGATATACATTGGGATGTATTAAATTTTCACAATGATCTTGCTTTGGTTTCTTAATAGGTGTAGAGCTTAGCTAATTTTAAAACAATTAAAAACTTTTTGGGTGTTTTGTTGCGCTACCTGGCGGATGGCAGACAAACTACTGATTTCTAATGTTCAAAACATTTCCGATGGCGACGTTGGCGTCTGTATCATCATCAATCCCCGTGTCTTTTTACCCTCACATATAAAAAATATATTGGAAGGTTTACTATTGATAACTAAATGGTTTAAGTACTGGGTCAGGCTAATAAATCTAAGACAAATAATTGCACAAGCGCAGCGTGATATAATGTGTTCATTATTCGATATGATTGAAATCAATAAACAATGAAGACGAAGAGGAAAAGAATACAACCGAGTTCACTTTATGCCTAGAGTCACTAAAAGAGCTTGAAAGTATCGGCACTCCTAGTGCCACTAAATAAGCTACGCTTCAGAGTAACGACACTTGGCCATATTGTGTCTTAATATCATGGTTGCCAGTTATCTGAAGCATTATCTGAAATCACAGGAAACTCCTTTCTGTCCTCCACAAATGTTTAAACAGTTCGCAACAGAGCAAAGCAATATTACATGACCTTCCTAACACCGAAACTAATGCTGAGGAAGTCGCACTTTTGAATCATGACGATCGGCAGTTGCGTCTGCTCTGCATACGAGCCAAAATGGCGGCGCCCACAACAATGTCGGGGAACGGAGTGCCGATACTCTAAGCGCAGCTTATTTAGTGGCTCTAGGCACTCCGTTCCCCAAAATTGTTTTGGGCGCCACCATTTTGGGCCTTGCTCAGAGCAAACGCAATTTCCGATCATCATGATCCAAAACTACGGCTTTCTCAGCATTAGATGCGGTGCTAGGAAGCTGATGCAATATTGCAGTGCTCTGTCGCGGGTTGTTTAAACATTTGTGAGGGACGGAAAAGCGTTTCCTGTGATTTTAGATAAAGCTTCATATAACTGGCGACCATGATTTTAAGCCACAATATGGCCAAGTGTCGTTACTCTGAACCGTAGCTAATTTACTGGCACAAGCGGGAACAATGAAGAAGCGGCAGGTGTCAAAAGGTATTGTTGAATTAACAGCGCAAATACGACAGGAAGGAGAGATAAGGGAGACAGGATAGAGCGCTCTATCCTGTCTCCCTTATCTCTCCTTCCTGTCGTATTTCTAGCCCACCAGATGATCGTGGTGTCAAAAGGTAGTGGCTTGTGGAATCCACGGGGCTTACGTTATGGCTCCTCCAGGTATTACAAGCCTCTTGAACAAGAGCATGAATAGTGTCATTAAATAAGCTACGCTTCAGAGTAGCGACACTTGGCCTTATTGTGGCTTAAAATCATGGTTGCCAGTTATTTGAAGCTTTATCTGAAATCATAAAAAACGCTTTTCCGTCCTCCACTTTAACGAGTTTTCGACAAAGCAAAGCAACATTAGGTGACCTTCCTAACACCGAATCTAATGCTGAGGATGTCGCACTTTTGAATCATGACGATCGGCAGTTGCGCCTGCTCTGCACAAGCACCAGAATGGCGGCGTTCACAACACTGACGGGGAAGAGAGTGCCGATTCTCCAAGCGCAGCTCATTTATTTGCTCTGGTTCCCGCAAAACTCCTTCTCCCTGACTGAAACTAAAAGTAAATATGAATAATACACAATTATTATAGCTTATTTAGTTATAACCAGATACACATAATGAGAGGAGGAAGCGGGCGGGTAGGAGAAACGCGGGTTTTATGTGCGACCGCTCAAACCGTTTCAAAAGAGAGAACGCACGAGCTTGCGCTGGTTTAAAAAGAAAAAGGCATCCAAAGAAAAGAGGCGGCACGCTTTGTTCTTTGTTATTATGTGTCTAATTGCAAATTGTTGTGTGTATGTTTATACAGCCGGAAGTTAGTCCGCCTTAGTTGGCGTCTGACTCTCAGCTGTAGATGAGCAATTTAGCCAGTGCGGTACATCCGCAAACCTGGGGTCTTTAACGTGCACCACGCAGTAGTGATACACGACCGCACGCCGGTACGATGCTCTTCCAGATCGAAACGGCCAGGGGTGGGGTGGGTTCTGCAGCGCGAGCTTTCGCTCCAGGTTTTCCGAGCTGGTGTGCGCTAGACCATGCACTCGGCCACCGACCCCCCCCCCCCCCCCCCCCCTTGAGCGTCTAATTTATATACAGGTATAAGTATTTGAAGATCGACGATGGACGTCGATCGTCATGCAACGTAATAACATTATGTAAATAATAAACTTGTTGAAGGACTGAATGACTAAATTTTTCAATTCTTGGATTGTAATATGGCGTTAGCCTATTGTACTTACTGTTGATGAAGAGCAATATAAGGTGACGAGGTAAGGATTAAATGACGAGGCTCTATAAGGACGACGACATTAGTGGGTGTCGAACCACAACGTACAGTGTCAGACTTGTTTCAAGTATCGTGTACCCAAAGACTTCCTTCACCCGCAACAGAATATGGTAGAATCAATGAGGTTGCTGCTTTACAACTGTACGTGGAACAGGAAAACTGCACTGTGCAGAAGTGCAGCTTATTCGTTAATATGAGGGACGGATTTCTAGCAGCATTCCCTGATTGACTTCTCGGAACAAATGGCCTCGTTGACGTAAAGTGTCCCCGTTCCAAAAGATTCTTGAAGCATACTTAAACCGCAAAAGAGTATGAGCCGAAAAATAAAAAAAGGAGCGTGGTGTGAAAGGTCTAAATCACCACCATAGCTTCTAGACTATCAAATACAAGGGCAGTTATAAAATACACGAAGAGAGTTTTGTGATTTAGTTATATTTACACTTAAGGGCATTGATATCTAACGTATTCAGAGAGGTGACACCTCCTGGTCAACCAACATAGAGCCTTTTCTACTCAAGTTTTACATGGAAGGCCCGACTTCCGCTGAAATTCCTCACGTAGACGATTTGTCCGACCGAATAATCTGCCATTACTCCCGATCTGGGAATCTCTCGATCTTTGTTCGTAGGCCATAGTATCATGAGATCGAGGGGTGTGGCTCTTCGTCCGCCGAATATTGCTTTGGCGGGTACTTTTTTCGTGTAAGATGAGACCGTAACGTGCTGCCCAAACAAGAACCTGGCGATTCTTCACTGAACGACTTCTTCCGTAAGCTTCAAAAGGGCTTTTTTTCGTTTCGCACACCATCTGCTCTGCTTGCCCGTTAGTTGCAGGATGGTATGGTCCACTAATGCGATGCCTGATGCCGGTTCTTTTTTTCTTCAAAAACTTGTTTATTTTATTTGAAGCAAGATTTGGCGCGTTATCAGAGAAAAGTATTTTCGGTAGGGAAAAAGTAGTTAAAAGAGACTGTAGAACGTCAATGACGTGTTTGGACATCGTGGCAGGCATCGTGTAAACTTCCAGCCACTTAGAGTACGCATCGCCCATGACTCCGCAGATGTGGATACGTTTCGCCATCCACCGACTGAATGGTGGATTGTTTTCTGTTACTGTTCATGGTGGCGTCGGACTCAAGGAAGAGTTTGAGTCTTTCCACAACGTTAGCCCAGGTGCCAGGACTTTTGTCGAAAGCGGTAAGTGTTTGAAACGTCGACAACGTCGGTAGCCACGTGATGTGCTTCACACTGGACACTTACCATTCGCTGAGAAGAAACTTGCTTCTTCGTCTGCCATGAGTCGTCTGATATCAGGTCATCACCGCAACACCATCTTTCGACAAAACTGGTCTTCATTGTCCGCATGTCCATAGTTAGCAATCACGAAAACTTATAAATTCCCGGACGCTCATAATTTGCCGTCGCTAAACGCCGTTCATTCATAGCGTCTTCGTTGCAAATAAACGTCTTCCTTTTTCTTCTGATGGTTTTCATCATATTCCTCCTAAGCTGTACTTACAACATTATGTGTGTCGGTACTTCCGAAAATATTGCAACAGCCTTTGTTTTCTGGGAACTATAACAACCTTTACAACATCTTCCGGACCCCGTGAAACATAATATTTCGTGACCTATTTTAGTCGTCATTAAAATGGTGAGGTAAGTACCGTAAATCGCGAAGCAGTTTACTTGACGTCCGCTTCCACTGGTGTCTTGGAAGATTGAGTCTACTGAGCGTGCATTCCTGCAGAAGAAATTTTCATTTATAGAATATTGACACGTCAATCAACATTTGATTCCTTCTTGGTAAGATTTATTGCGAAAGCCCGCTACAACCGTCGAACCGCATGTCCCTATATCAGAGAACAATTTATACCCAGCCTGAGATTCTCCCATAGATCCGTTTGATGGGCCATGCTACTTGAGCTAGCTGAGCACAGCTGGCAGCGGCGCGAGCGAGGCTACGAGGGGAACGTGATGGTGTTCGAGACATCCCACTGTCAACCAATGTTTCATCCACCCCACGGGTGCGTGTCGCCATCTATTGGTTGAACTAACGCCTTGTTCAAGATGGCTGCCGTGGGACCGCAGCCTTAAGCGTCTTCGTTCGCACCATAAAGAAAATCAAGGTGAACATACTACGCTATTGGGCGATGCTATTCTTCCGGACAGGCTCTCTAAAGTGCTTGAAAAACGTCCCAAGTACTGCACTGAACCAAAGAGACAGGGAGTGCAGATGTTGAGTATTATTCATGATATCACGGTCAAGGTTACTGAGACGGACAGAGCCCGATGCATCAATGACTGCGTCGAGGTGGTTTCACGAACACGTCCAAAAACTGAAAATACTACCAGCATCCAAAAGGTTGTCGATTATTTCAAGTGCAATAATTTAAACCTCATCATCTTTGACAAAGAAGGCGGATTCGTAGGAGTACCTCAGGACATTTACCCAGAAAAGGCTAAAACAGCCATTGACAAGAACTTCAAACATATGAAAGAGTTCAATGCAAGGAAAGTGAAGACAAAAGCTATTGAATTATGCCGCAGACTTGACCTAACACAATTGAGGAATCAAATTACCACTTCAAAAAAAGACCAGCTAAAGATGATCTTCACCACCAAGACACACAAGCCAGCATGCCCGTTCCGTGAAGTAGCTACTGAGAAAGGAAGCTGGCGGGGGAACATGACTCGATTTCTTCTGCTCCATCTGTCTACCCTCAAGCTGGATGATCCTTTTCTAATTCCTAACTCTGAAGAGGTAATCAAGCATTTAAAAGCAAATCCAACGAGTGTGAGATTTGGGTTTTCGTTGGACGTGGAAGATTTGTTTTCTTCTATTCCCCATGATAAACTATATGCAGCAGTAAGCGATCGCATTGATGCCAACGGGAGGGTTAATTTTCAGAACAGCCGCGGAACATCAGTAGAGGCATATTCTTTGAGCTCCTGAGATTCTACCTATGTTCCACTGCAGTCTCCTTCAATGGGAATTTTCGCTTACAGAAGAGAGGAATCTGCATAGGTTCCTGCGTTGCACCTGATTTATGCGACATTTATGTGTCACATATGATATCAGGCTATTGCTAAGAATATATCTACCAGCCAAGTCCCTCGTATCTTTCGATATGTCGACGATTACCTGGTCCTCCTCCCTTTTCGTCCCGATGAATGTGACAGTCATCCCATCGACAGTGTGCGTGCCCCATTTCTGTGCAGCTATACTCGTCTGGCCCTCGGCGCTTTATTCCTCCAGAGGCGAGCATTACGGTGCCATGCTGCTTAACCTGTGCCGTCTCCATGACGACATGAAAGACCCTCTTGAAGCAATTAATTTACTTTAGCGCATGGGCCTGCTCCTGGCTCCTGGGTTTTCTAGCGTGTCCAGAGTGCGAAGCTGTTGTTACAAGCTGTAGGTCCGCGCTAGATCTGTGGATGGCTAGTCGTGAAGATGCGGTGTCTGGATGACCCGTGAGGTGTCCAAGAGGAAGCCGGTCAACATTCAGTGCCGGGGCGAGGTCTCGGTACGGAGCGGTTCCATTTTCGAAGTATCGCACCTGACGCTTCTCCAACTTATGAAAATCATCCTTCGGTGCCAGAGCCTACCGTGCGCTGTATTCAGCGGGAAACTGATGTCGCTTGTAAGTCTATTACTGATTAGACGAGCCTTTTTCGGAAGGTTGTGGTAAATGCCGTCTTCGAGCATTCAGACATGATTGGTGGCGAAGGTGTGACTGTAGAACTAGACGAGAGTATGTTCGGTCGGCGAAAGTACCATCGCGGGTATTTAAGGCCTGGCCAGTGGGTTTTCGACGGTGTGGAGCGTGGCAGCGGGCACTGCTTTCTTGTTCCCGTGGAGACCCGTGACGCTAAAACCCTGCAAGGGCTAATAGCCGAGTGGGTCCACCCTGGAACAAGAATAATCACTGACTGTTGGGCTGGCTATCGCAGGCTTGCGGATGACGCTTGCTTCACGTACCTCACCGTAAAGCACAAGCTGCAGTTTGTCGACCCGAACACTGGTGCGCATACAAATATGGTGGAGGGCACCTGGACCCACGTCAGAAACTCTCTTCCATCTGGACGGCGCGAGAGCCACCATTTCACTGGTCACCGTACAACGTTCATGTTTTGGAGGAGAGAGAAGGCGCGCGGAAGCACTGATAGATTGCAGTCGTTCGTCGCTGCGGCCGCCAAGATCTAGGGCCCTGACGCAGTCAGGGCTAGGATTCT
This sequence comes from Ixodes scapularis, assembly GCF_016920785.2. NCBI lineage: Eukaryota > Metazoa > Arthropoda > Arachnida > Ixodida > Ixodidae > Ixodes > Ixodes scapularis. The sequence goes on along the minus strand of NW_024609883.1, from coordinate 8,524,456 downwards.
GACAGCCCCGGTGACTTCGAGGGATCCGCTGCGCTGCGCCCGTCGTCCGTCTGCGTGCATAAAGACGACTTATGCGCTAACCGCTTGTTAAGTGCTCGTTACGTCAGTTATAGGTTCTGGTAGCAATCTAAACGGCAATTTTCAGCGCCAAGTATTATGCAAACGGAGCTGTTTTCTATATGCGGCACCCCGTGTATCTGTAAAAAGTTCACAGGAAAAACCCAGCCAAGGTATGTGGTCCCCAACTTGGATATCGCGTGTATGATACAAATAAAAAATCCTTATTTCGCGCCTTTGATCCCAATAAATGCCACGTTGCAGTAGTCTCGCGGTGCTGTTGCTTGCTCAATCGCCGTCGGCCTGCCTCAGCTTCGTCGTCTTTGCCAGCGGCACACCGGCGGAAGCGGTTGATCTGACACACCGCGTTCGGCTTTGGCTAGCAGAGGGCGTTCGTAAAATCACGTCAGCTGTTGCTGGCTTCACGCGGCGGTACCGTGCGTGCCTCCATTCATTCGGCGTTCGTTGCCATGGGGACGGCGAGGAAAGCAAACGAACTTTATGTTGCGGAAGAACGCTGCGGAGCAGCGATACCAGGAGAGCTAGGTTCGACATTGTACATGTACCTTTTTTTAGTACACGGAAGTGACGTCATCACGTCTGATTGGTTGGAAACAAAAGTGACGTAATTTCCCTAGAAAAATGTGGGCGGAGTCGGCAAAACTGGGCGGAGTCGGCTACCGGACGTGACAACAAAATGACGTTTCGTTTTGTACTGAGTACGTTTCAAAAGGTACTTGCTCGGAACTAGGTGTCATTGGCAGCATGTGTTCGGCGACGAGGTGTCGCCGTCTCGTCAATTCGTCTTTTTCTTTAATAGAGCTTTTTTTTTCGCCAGAAAGGCTGTATCGGGAACACCGCGATGCATTCGAGCTCCCGGAGGAGATCTTTTGGAAGCAATACCGCCTGCCCAAGATCGTGGTGCGGTGGTTGTGCGACAAACTTCGCGAGGAACCGGGGGTGGGGAGAGTGCGTACCTCGTGGACGGTCATGACTGTGGAGCTTCAAGTGTTGTGTGCACTGTGCTTCTACGGCACGGGGAGCTTCCAAGGCATGGTGGCGAGCGACGAACACGTAGCGCGGGACCAAAAGACAGTCAGCGTTGCGGTCCGCGCCGTGTCCGTCGCTATCGTGCGTCGTCTCTGGGTCCAGCGTGGCTGGATCCACTTCCCCGAGACGCCGAGCGAGAGGTTCGACGCGGAGAAGGGCTTCAGGCTGTTCGGCAGGATACCCGGCGTCATCAGTTGCGTGGACGGGACCATGGTCTCCATCGTCGGCCCGTCCAAGAACGACCCCACCGTCACGAAGGCGGCGTACTGGTGACGCAAGTACTTCTACGCCCTCAACGTGATGGTGGTAAGTACACTCATGTTACGTTGTCAAAACGCGCCCCAAATCTCTAGAAAAAAAAAAAACGTATTGCCGATACGGTTTAAGTATGCCGTTTTATGACAGCGGGCTGTGGGGTCTCACGACTGCGCGAGCGTGTGCTCTACGTAGCATGTGAGCCGTGAGACGCTTCTCCCAAAAATAATACTTGGCTGTTAAGACGTGCAAGCTTCCGTAAAAAGAAAAAAACAAAACAAAAAAAAAACATTATTTTTGTTTTAAGGTAGTTAGTTGTACCTTGCATCCAGGAAGGTGTGTTGACATGCATGTGTCAGACAAAATAACTTAAAAGGTTCTGAAATTGCGACTGCTTTGTGAACCATAAGTACAATCTACTACTTGTGGATTCAGGTAATTACATGTCAATGTCTCTCTCACTTTCAGGTGTGTGACGCCGACTGCGGGATAATGTGCATCGACCCACGGTATCCCGGGTCGGTGCACGACTCCTTCGTGTGGCAATTTTCCTGGCTCCGAAGCCAACTCGAACAAGGGCAGGTGCCACGCGACGGCCGGTTCCTGCTTGGTGAGCATACTAAATTCATTCCTTACGTACACGGTGGCTCCCACTGCTTGAAAGCCACAGTACCACACGTACTGTGCTTGTTGTGAGGCACACAGACACAGTTGCTGGAACTCCTTGAAGTGAGACAACACCCAAAGTTTGGCCATTAATCTCTGTTTATGTCCACATAACTCTCACACTCTGCAGGCTACGAAAGCCACACTAGACCAATCTCACGACAGTGATAGACTATGTAAGGCATGCAACCGCAGTGCGAGTCGTTGTCCGGTTCGGCCCAGTCACTGTTACTGTCTGCCTGTACCCTCTTGCTGGTTGGTTTTTGCATGAAGTTGGAGCTCTTTCGCCGATCCCTGAGGGCTCGCCTGGTAGCTTTGACGGTCGTCAGTTTGTACGGAATGGGCGCGTTCAGTAGCGCCTCCCTTGCCTCCGAACGGAGTGCCTCGAGTTGGAGTCATCGGAGCGCCTACTGAACGGCAAAAAAACCCGCGGCTCCAAACCTGCTTCTACGCAACTTCCGCTTCCTCCCCTGTGCCAGACAGTCTCCGAATAAACTGGAAGCAGACGATGGCGAGCACGATCGCTTTTATTTGACGCCGGTATTGAAGAAGTCTTGACAAGGTCGTTGAAGAAGAAGCGGGTGATGGTACACATCAGCGCTGCTGTTCGAAGCGATGCAACGCGATCGAGTCCTTCGCTTGGCGGTGCAAAGGCAGCTGCTGTTATAAAAGCCGATAAAAAACGTCGGCAGCACACGCAAAATACGGAGCTCAGCGAATCTACCCCGCCGGTTGCGATACTTTCATACGGCCATAAGTTTCTTCTGCCCTTCGTAACGAACTTCCTATAAAATATATTCGTATACACACGGGAAGTTCGGCCGCGCTCGGCGATCAAGGTTTTGTCGGCCGAAGCGAGCCTCCGCCAACGTGCACCCCGATTTAGCTACGCAAACAAAACATTAATCGGTATCATGCTCTGCGTGACTGTCCAACCGGCTTCCAAAGTCGCGTTCATAGCCTGCCTTGCTCTGTTCAGCGCGGACAGGACTATCGTCGATATTTACCGAGTTCCCGTGCAACGGTGATCAAGACACGGTGTCAAATGGACGTTTGCGTTGTTTAATAGCATATTCAAGCCAAACAAAATACGGTCCAATGCATTTTCCAAAAGAGCCTTACCTGAAAAAGATATTCGAACGCGTTATTCGTCTTACCTTGAGCACTTTTCATTAACAAAAGCGAGCAAACCGCGCACCCGCGATTGAACCGAAGCAGCTTATCCCGCCATATTGTTTGTTTTTTTCCTCTTTTAGCACCGGAAATCGTCACCAGTCAGGAAATTACGTCATTTTAGCTCTTTTGACTCTACGTGCACCGTCTCCGGACTCGGTGCTTCGGAGCTTGACTCCGATGCCCCGGAGTTACGTGCACCGGAAGTGACTTTTGGCCGTCCAGTGGAAGGAGTCAGTGACTCCTTGACTCCGGGGCCGCTACTGAACGCGCCCAATGGGATCAATTCCTCCTTGGCCACTTGGGGCTCGCCAAATCTGTCCTCGGGTCGTCTCTGTCCCACACACTGGATTCTTTTCCCTGACCCTTCTTCTTCGGTCTGCCTATATAGCTCCTCCTATTAGAACCTCCGTGTCCCAACAGGACCTGACTCCTTTCCAATCTAACCACCCCCTCTCTTTTCCCCATCTCCAACTCCACCGAGGATTAGGAAAGAGGTTCGTCGAACTGGCGCCTTATCCCCTTGCTTGCCAAAGACAAGGCCAGCGTGTTCTGCTCTGCCCGTGCCTAAGGTCACGGCCACACTCCCAAAAGCAACAGAGCTTTTATCTGTCCGATGCAAGCGCCTAATAATGCACCAGCATACAACACAGCACCCCTAAGGAATCGTGCACACATCCCATACAACCCACCAGGAAAACACATAGTTACATGAAATAACAGGGAGTTTGCAGGCAAGCTGGTGCTAATTAATCATAATGTAACTGATACTGTAGTGCAGAAATATTAACACACTTTTAAGTCACACTTAAGTTACATTATAATTGACATAGTTGCACACAGCTGTTTTCTTGCCTTTTATTTTAAAAAGTAAAGAATGTAATATGTTCCATCCCCTACATGTGCAGGTGACAGCGGCTACCCCTTGGAGCCTTGGCTCATCACCCCTGTCCCCGGGAACCACGCGACCTCCACCGCTTGCGGCCGGTTTAATAAGGCGCATTCCTCGATCAGGTCTGTTGTGGAGCGCTGCATCGGGCTGTTGAAAAACAGATTCCGGTGTCTGCAAAGGCACCGGGCTCTGTATTACCACCCTTCAACAGCCACCGCCATTATTTTGGCATGTGCAGTGCTCCACTACATCTGCCTTGCATCGAGCGAGCCAGAACCGGAGTCAGACTCCGACCTTGAAGAGTCCGAGTTGGAGTCTGAGCCGAGCTCGGACGGTTCTGAGCCGAGCTCGGAGAGGTCAGCGTCGGCTCCCGAGAGGCTGGCTCCTGCCGGCCCTCCGGTCGGCCTTCCGGTCGGCCTCTCGGACAGGGGGAAGGCTCTGAGGCAGCGCCTTGTCGCCCGGTTCGGAACCCGCCGCAGACGTGCCCGTGCGGAGCGCCACACGCAAGGGGTCCGCCGCCACGACGGTAGTCCCGACCACCAGGGACTCCGTCGGGAAGCCCCTCAGCGCCCTCGCTGCGGTGGTGCCCAGCACGGACGCCGCCAGCGACAGGGAACCTCTCGCCACCACGACTGAGGTCCTGACCACCAAGGACCCCGTCACATTCTTGCCCTGAGTGAAGCCCTCCCCGTGGAAGCCGTAAAGTGCACACTTCGCTTCCTGCTCTACAGTCATGGCCGTCCACAAGCTACATACTCTCTTCAGCTCCTACACCTTGTGAAGTTCGTCGCACAGCCAGCGTGCTGCGTCCGGATACGTGTCGAGTGCATCGCGGTGAAATCGATACAGCCTTTTCTTTATTTTTATGAGCAGAAGGCACGAGACGCAGTCGACAGTGACAGAAAAGGTTCGGAGGTTTAGTTGCCAGACCAACAGGTCATCTGGATTGCCCCTGCAAAGAACTCAGAAGTAATTTAGACTACCTCTAGAAAGAAATGCTTGCTTTTGCAGAGATTGCTTTCTTAGTTGCTGATTGAACCAGGGATATTGTTGTCATAGACATTGTTTCATTCTGCAAATGCTTCAAAGCGTCTTGCCTTCTGCTCCATTTTATTATCTCTTTTATGGTACTTCATCAAAGTTAGGTGATTGTGTTATCTCAAGACAGTGCACATGTAGTTTGTTTTGAAAATTGCTTTATTTCTTAAAGAAAAACCTGTGACTTCATGAATAAAAGTGTGATAACATGGAATGTAATATTTCATTCTTGGAAGTAAAACTGAGCATCGACTGGAACCATGTAAGCAATTGGGCAATCTTAAGTATATATCACAGATATCTTGGTCTTATCTGAGCACAATAGTTAAATTTCGAAAGGAACAAAATATATATATATTCTCTGACTAGCATACCACCATATAAACACTGGACCACTTTGAAAGAATTATCACAGATGTTGCGCCAAACATTCTTATTTGAGCACAGCAATAGCAAGTTCTCGAAAGATAAAAAAAATTGTTTCTGACTAAAGCAGCCGTCACTCGCGCGCTCCCCGTTGGTTCCGCCGACCCCTCCGCTGCCCCCGGCACACCCGGCTCCTCGTGGTTCGACATTTTGGTTTGAAGAAGGCGCGTAGCGCACATCCCGCATTATATTGGAACAACTTTCTCTCCAATTAATTCTTAAATGTATTGCAAAAGGGTACAAAAAAGCGGTTTGTTTTAACAACGCCCAAAAGGTTTTGATTGTTTTTCAATACTTTTACCTGTACTAGAACAGATGCGACGGCCAGCGACTCACAGGATTGGTTGCCGTTCCTTCGCTAAACGCAGGAACTGCTCCCCGCGTCTTAGTAAATCCTACCCCGTATCCTGCGCGTAGGGACGCCTCAGGGAATGCGTAGCTACTTCCGCTCGTCGGTGGTTGGCTCCGGACGTCGCTGAAACGGGTGACGGGTGTCAAGTTTGCGATGACGTAGCGGCGTCAAAGTGGGCAGAGCCGCCACGTGAGTGTTGCTAGGATACGCTCCTCCTTTGCATTACGTCACTTCCATGTACCTTTTCTCAAATGTCCAACCTAGCGATCCAGGTGCGTTTTAAGGCCCTTCCCGCATGCTTTTCAATGGGCGGAAGGCGAACAAAAAGAGTTCGAAATAAGGACTTAACGCAGAAGGCTGCACTTCTCCAGCGCCTCAATACTTTACAAGTCTTAGAAGTAAAAGGCGTTTTTGTTTTTCGGCCATCCGGCGTCCTGTTTTTTATCCGTAACATGGGTCAAAAGTATCAAACTGCCGGGTTGGCTAGCAGTCGTACACGTCACTGGCTACATCTGTCGACACACTTGGGAAGACTAAATTCAGATTGTTTAAATATCCAGCTTCTTATTTTTTAACCGGAATGATTAAACAAAACTGTTCCACACCGGCTTAATAGTTTTGTTTATTTGACGCGCCACACGATGACGATTACCTTCTAATTGGTTGCCTGGTTCAATAAAAAAGGACAGAAAAGTTAGGAGCCCCTCGAATCCCTGAAACAGCTTGAAATCAATATTCGGGACTTTCATGACCTATAGGGGGCACGCTGGCACCTATCGAAATGGCTCTCATCTTAATGATCATCGTAGAACTGCAGTACGAGCCGGGGTCTGGGACGCGTGAGTAATTCCAGTTTTGCTATATACGACGTTATATTTTCATGTCAGGAAGGTGTAGGCAAGCCCTATTATTATGAGGCCAATCATCCAGAAGCTAGGAAGCGCGATTCTCACACCGCGGTACCACTATTGCTGAAAGTTGCGAATACGTGTCATGCTATGCTTGGAGCACTTATACAGTCAGTAAATCTAGGGCTTTATCTGCTACTAGAATTTACCTGCACCTATGGGCGACAAATTGTCCTCACTTTCAGATTTGCACCTGCTGGTCACTTGTCCTATGGTTTGATTTTCGCAATATACACGATTGCAAGCTGGGCGACTGGCCGCCGCCATGTCCCTGCTCGAGCAGGCACGCCCGTGCGATTACGAGCTTGCGAAAGCTACGTTCACCCGCGCGTTGCACGCGCTTGCACGCATGGGGCACTACTTGTGGCGCCATGCTTGCAATTGTCTATAGAAAAAAGTTAGATCCTAAATGCGTTTCGCGATCGCCATATATCACTGTAGTCACTCACAAAATGAGAAGGCCAGAGCGCGTCTTTCGAATGCCCCGGCTTCCAGCACGCGCTACATGCCTTCCGCCGTGCTTTGGTTGCGCGGGCGCGCGCGCTCGAGGTGCACCGAAGGTAGCAAAGTCGCGCTAGAGGAGGGACAACTGAGGCTCATCCCTGCCGTTCTCACCTCGTCATTTGACTATAAATAATGGCGGCGCGTTATCCTCTTCTAGAGCTGAAATTTTACCAGACAATCACTCGCATATACTTCTTGGTGTCTTTCTTATACTATGTTGCTGTTTAGTGCGTGCTGCTGGCAACGGGCTTGCACAGCTTGCATCTCTATAGTCTCATGCACTATAAGGAACGTAGGGCGTGGTTTATTATGAGTACGATGATGATGATGATAATAATAATATTTATAATAATAATGATAGTTTATTTCTCATAAATATCCACGTTTGTTGTTCGTTTGATGCCGTTCTTGCGCACCGTGATCATGCAAACATATCAGGCGCTGAGAAAATCTTTCTTTTCCTGCTCGAAGTAAAGAACAAGAGGCTGTCGTTACCTTATTTAAGGTGAAAACGGTATAGTGATCCCTGTACGTTCTTTGTGTGTTTCTGCGATGCGCTCGCAGCCACCTTGTTGTGAAACGTAAGTTAGTGTTCGTGGCTAAGCGAGTTTAAAAGCTCGCGCGGTTGCATCATCGTGTTATCCCAGAGTCTATTCCCGATCAGTCACGGGCTTATGAAAGACGCAGACGCCCCTACAAAAATATGTATGGACGTCCTATGTCCGTACTGTTGCCGTTCTATTACCTCTTTGTCCATCCTATGGATTCCTGTAGACAGTTCTTAGACCGTCTATGTACCACTGGTTTGCCACAGAATGGACACAAAAACGCTATAGAGATCTTCGCGAAAGAAAAAGTTTTTCATTCCTTCCTATTTCCGTTCTATGGTCCCGGTGAGTCTATGGTCATCCTATTGCCTCTCTATGGTGTGAGCTATATATTGGGGCATTAACAAAGTGATGCCGGGTAGACGTTTTCTTTAGGTGTAGCGAGGTGTCCGAGTTAAAGAGTTGTTAATTAAGTTCCGGGTATCAATAAATAAACATTGATGTCTAGAGGCATATCCAACCTCAGGGTATATTCATTGTGGAGATGGAAGTGTTTAGTATGTGCCGGAATAATGTTTTTACTTTCTCAGTGGGAGGTAAGTATATGTGGGTCGGTGCGGCCCCCGTAGATATTCGCAACTTTCACAACCCATAGTGGGCGCACTGGTGCCTATCAAAATTGCGGTCATCTGGATGATCGTCGTTACAAAGCGGTATACTAGGCTGGGTCTGCGCGCGACGCGTAAGTAATTGTAGTTTTGCTATATACGCGCAGTATCAGAGACTTACTTTATGTTGTTTTTTTCACGTCAGGAAAGTGTAGGCAAGCCATTTTATTATGATGCCAATCATCCAGGAGCTAGGGAGTGCGATTCTCACACCGCGGTACCACCATCGCTTAAAGTGGCTTCTCTATGGACCCCGTAGGGACTCCGTGCAGACCCTGTATGGCTTCTCTGCAGACTCCATAAGGAGCCCGTGTAGACCCTGTATGGCTTCCCTGTGGACCCTGTATGGCTTCCCTGTGAACCCCTTACGTACTCCCTATAGACCTTGTATGGCTTCTTTGCGGACCCCTAAGGACCCTACACTCTTTAACATGACTTTTACAGAGCACGTTTTTGCGTAAAAACAAATGGGGAAAAGCTCTTTTCGTAGAACCCTTTATTGGAGATCAGTAGAAACTGACAAGAGCGTGATGTTTGCATACACTTTTAGCTTACAGGGTTTTGCGGCACAATTAATTTTTTTTTACAGCCATGCCTCACCGGCGACTTCAGGTAGCGCGTCCCGACTTGGGTGCGTCCTAACCTCTGTGGCAATTCGCGGCGTGTCCGCCTGGGAGACGGGGTTGGCATCCCTGAAACCCCTCTTCTACCATATATGTTTCGGCGCCAAAGTGGCCGATTAAAGCTAAAGCAGAACAGTCACATGCTGTTGAATATCGATAGTCCCAAACCAACACACGCAGTCGTGCAGTTATCCGAGTGGCCGCTGCGGGTGGAATGGTGGCGTTGGGATCGCAATTAGTTTGGTTTTCGAGTACAGATCGGGTGCCGCTTTTTCAGAGCAAGCTCTTTAGCAGTTTCCCAGCTGACTTGCTCTAGAAACGTTGGTCGGTGCGGACCCCATAGCAGACCCACTGCAGACTGAGTGGCTTCTCTGCGGACCCTGTAGCGACTCCCTGTAGAGCTGTATGGCTTTTCTGCAGACCCCATGAGGACCCTGTGTAGACCTTGTATGGCTTCCCTGTGGACTCCCTAGGGACTCCTTGTAGACTTCCTATGGGTTTTCTACAGGCACCCTATAGACACCGTAAAGACCCTGTGTAGTTACCCTATAGAGTCCCTATGTACTCCATATGGCGCCTTGCCATAGAGAGGGTATAGGATGACCACACATCATCCATAGAATAGGACGTCCATAGAACGTCCGTTGGCCAATATTCTATAGGGCAGCCATAGGACGACTTCACGGAGGCAACAGAGGTCGTGGTCCGCCTATAGATGCCTTTTGTCCTTCCTATGGACGCTGGTCTATAGAACGTCCTAGAAGTGTCCATACATATTTTTGTAAGGGCGCAGTGCCTGAGTTGCCGGCGATCCGGTGACTATGGACCCATCGATTGCTAGTCGCTGCGCTCGCAAGTCCTCTGACTGACAAACTCGCTCACAGTTTGCAGACAACACACGAAGCAGGCAGGTTCGGTGTCTATAGACCTTTCCAGAAAAGGGCTGCTGGCCGGTTTCAGTTTCAGTGTTCGTGCGTATCGCGCGTGATTTGCTCGCTTTCCGAAGCGACGCACACGCGCGTGCTGAGCTGTGGAGATCGCACGCTGAGCTGTGGATTTGTAAACATTGGAAAGGTCTATAGACGCTTTACACACGCTCCAAATTACAGCCGCCATTGCTGACCTTCTCTTGTCTTACCGAGATGCCGGGCAACTGAAACGGTAGTTGACGATCCTCTACAAAGGCAGATGCTTTAGAAAAGGACACAGTTGAATCTAATATGGCAATAACCTGGCCTGCTGTGGTAATAATGAAATGAAATAAACGGAATAAGAGAAAACAAAAACTGAAGGTCATTTATGGCGGCGTCCAGGCACAGCTGCTGCAAAGCGCCTATAGGGAGCAGTCACTGGCGGCCATAGCTGTGTGCGCGAATGCTGAGCGCGTGCTGATGGCGAGCTTCCACAGTTCCTAACCTATCGCGCTACAACTTTGTGCAGCGTTACCCACAGATGATGCATTTTTTTTTGTAACATTTGCAAAGAGCGAACTTACCTAAGGTAAAAGTAAAGAAAAAAAAGGCTTAGCTTCTATGAAAACGCGGCGACGCCACCGGTCTTCAAACAACACGGTGCCGTTTCGCACGGGAAAAAAGAGATGGCGCAAGCGGTCACGACGCCAACTTCCGCCAAAGAACGAGCATACGACGCCGAGAGCCGGTGTCTTTGGCAGACAAGTAACTACAGTTCCTTGTTGTTACTGAGCCTGTTTTTGTTTCTGCGACTGTCGCCGCATGCGGAACGCGCGCGACTTTTGAGTCGAAAAGATCGTGTGCTAAATACGGCGGCTTTCAGCGCCGTGCGCCAAGAGCCGGCGCTGGGCGCACGGCGCCGAGCGGCGGCACGGAGCTCGCGGCGCTCGTTCGTCTGTGGCGTTCGTTGCGCCATTTCTTTTCTTCCGTGCCAAACGGCGCCGTGTTGTTTAAAGACCGGTGACTTCGCTGCGTTTCCATAGGAGCTAAGCCTTTTTCTTTCCTTACCTTTTCCTCAGGTAAGTTCGAACTCTGCAAATTTTACAAAAAAAAAAAAAAAAGCATCATCTGTGGGCAACGCTGCACAAAGCCGTAGCGCGATAGGTTAAGAAACCGAATTTTGCGGTCGATTTGAAGAGCCTGGCGTCTCCTTGTTTCACCCTGTAGATTTCTCCTCTGCGGACCCGGTCTGCGCCGGCAGGACAGGCGTAGAGATATTTCGCGCTTTGAGACGACGAGCCTTCAAACTTCGATCAACTTCCTCTTCCTTGCCAAATGTTTGTGCGTTGCGGCAAGAGGCGGCGACCACATTTCGAGCTAGCTCCTAAGTTGCGTAGACCGACGATAATGGTGATGATGATAATTCGCGGCTATTTCTTTGTAATGTTCGGTTTGGTGGCGAGAGTCATCAAACGCCCCGCAGTATCACGCGAATGCAATTGCGTCTGGAGCGTAGCCAACGCGAGGAGAATCTCGGAGGCCATGCACCCATACACTGAGAAAGCTACTTGATGCTCACGCCTCCCCCTTCTAGCCAGGACATTCAAGCAGCAAGTGTCTTGTGGTTGCCGCAAAACGTCTTTTCAGGTACAAAAGCAAACTTTTTTTTTAATCATCGCGTTGAACTTTTTATTTTTGCGTTGCTGATGTCTCTCTTTCCTAAAAAAAGTATATTGCTGAGTTAACACTCGTAACAAAAGCATGATGCGCATGCTGCGCGGCGGCAATCGCAATAAATATAAGTTGGCTGGGTTTGATCCCCACCAGCCAACGTTACTAGAGCCCCTCAGTTAGGAAACTGCCATAGAGCCTGCTTTAAAAAATGGCTCCGATCCGTACTTAAGAACCGAGTTGGTGATCGCAACGCCGCTATTTCTTCCGCAGCAGCGTTCACTCCGGAAACTGCACGGCTTCACGTCGAGTCGGGCAAAGGCCGGTGGCGCCATCTCGCAGGGCTATCTCGGTGTAGCTATGGAAAGCAACTTTCATGCTTGAACTCGTCCCTAAAGGATGGCGCTGTTATCGTATTTAGCTCGGTCTCGGTGGACGCGAGCGGCCCAGGTTTCAAGAGTGAGTTGCCCAACTGACGGTTTTAGTAACGTTGCCACCAGCGTTAGACTTTTTGTCATTCTTTTCTTTGCATGAATGGAACGTTCCAGATGACTTGAGAATCTTGTTTTTTGTTCGAGCTAACAAACTTTTCGATACCCACGCACTTGGCATCAAAAGCTTCGCATGGTTGCGTCAGTCAGTCGTCCTTTCGTCGCCGTCAAAGTACAGGGTGTCCCCAAAATAAATTCGCAGATATTTTTCAGCGCAAAAATGAACTACACATCGGCGAACGCTCATTCTCCGCCCAAAGGTAGCGCTAGAGGTCCGAACCAGATGCCCAAGTTTGTGCACGAACCGATTATTTATTGAAAAGTTATAAGGATTTTTTTTTAATTTCAATGGGAAAGTGGTGACCGACGGAGCTCTCGAATACATAGAGCTCTATGGCACCAGAAACCGAAAACAGGCGAAAATGGGTCCCATTTTCCCATTTAAATTTTTAGAAAATCATTTATAACTTCTGAACGAAATGTCGGTTCGCGGTATGTTTCATTGTAGTATGCACCCTAGTAGCACCATATGTTGCCATAACGTTACTGGAATGTCACACATGTAATGTAACGTTGGGGCACATTTGGGTATGTTATAGCAACGTTTTAAAACTAACGTAACAGGAACGTTCTCCTGTAACATTGTTTGACTGTCACTGAACGTCATGTAACGTTACATCACATAGGCAAACGTTCCAGGAATGTTAGAGAAGCAACATTGGAGCAACGTTTAGAAATAACCTCTTGGTAACATTTCCATCCTGACATACGGGCAATGTTTTGCAGCGATGTTGGCCTACTGTGACGAAATGTGACGCATCACCACATCACGCAGAGACTGGTCAAGGATACACGAAGATACCAAACTTGGAATAGTTCAATGTTGATTTTCTTGTTCAAACATTTTTATTTTTATACAAACAGAAAGACCGCTCTAATGCTTGTGACTGGCGTGTTTGAAACAAATGTTCAAAATGTACTCTAGAAAGATTGCAGAAAACTAAAAAAAAATCTGTCCAAAAGGTTTATAATAAAATTGAATTTATTTGTGTGTGTGGCATTTCCCTGCACAATTTTATAATCAAGTTTAACATCATAATGGCCTAAGTGGTAGTGCAAGGCTGGCAAACTGATAATGATCATGGCTTACATTTCGGGGCCATAGAATTGTCCAGTGAGCCTCAACTCGATAATTAAGGTGAACAAAATGGTTTGATGTCGCCACACTAAAGCAGACGTAAACACACTAAGGCACCCTACTGTGGTTTTCGTCATACTACGAACGAAAACACAAACCAACAGATCTTGTCGAGAAGTCTGTTAAGACTTGCCTGTTTGAGCTGGTTTCCTTCCTGGCCCTTCACCCGTCTCGGATTGGCGAGTCTGCTCAATATTCACGAGCTAGCATGCACTCTCATCGTTGCTTTTAGGTTAGGGTCATTCGGATGCCCAGCTTTTGGAACGCATGCTAAAGATAACAAGAGGGTGAAGTCATGGGGTGTTATTGTGTTATCGAAGGTGGAAAACTCACGCTGGTGACATGACGACACAAAGACCTCCCGAACATGTATAGGATGGCATGAGTGGTAGCCTGTAAATTAATTTGGAACACGTAGCTAGCTGAAATTATCACCAAAGGTGTATTTTAGTGGTGTGCTCTATTGCATTATATTCGAAGCGTAGCTCTGTTTCTGTGAAAAATATGAACATGATTACCCTACGGCCAGGTCGCAGAGAGCTCTTGGGGTTGACCGACTACTCTATCCGACCCGAGCTTGCTGCAAAATGATTTCTACTATTTAAAATAGAAGCGAGGACTATTTTCACAACGGACTCAGGTCAAATCGAGCGATTGGGTGGTTCTTACTCTTGCCCTGTCTTGGTTGTCTGCGCCAGTGCTTGCCATAGAGATTTAGAGAAATCTTGGAGCGTGCAGTATAAAATACACCCCGATTGAAAATTTGAAATAGTTACATGCTGAAGCTCATATATCAGTCCAATTTACAGCTCACCACTATATTTATTCGGAAAACTCAAAAAGTGGCGGCTCATTGCAACATACTGCAAGTGAGACGACTGGCGGTAGCCATTGTCTCATAGACGGAGGAGGGGAAAAGGGAGACGGTTGAAGGGGAAGGTGAGCGAGGAGATGGGAAGGAGAATAGAGGCAGGAAGAAAGAGGTCAATTATGAAGGTCGAAGGCCGAAAACACACGCTCACACAAGGAAGATAGGAGACGGAAAGAAAAGGGGACTAAGCATGAAAAGCTGAGGGAGCATGAAGAGAAAGATGAAGAGAAGTGGGGCAGGGAGGAGCAAGAGCGGACGGAGGAGAGGAAAGAGGGGAGGAAGAGCACACAGAGGGAAGATGAGACCAATGGGGGAGAAGGAGTGGAGGGGATGAGGAGATGAAGTGGGGTGGGGCCAGGTAAGACGTAAAACATCACAGGTATTGCTGTGATGTTTTACGTCACGGCCACAGTTGCACGAACGTCAAGATCACACATCCCTGACCACTCAAAATGAAGAGCCATATGCACCTGCCACCAAAAAGAAAAGGTCAAAGGCCATGAACACAAAATCACTCAAACGAGAGAGAAGGGGGAAGAGGGGAGGAAAGGTGGGGTGGATGGGTAGCGGGAAGGGGAAGGTGGACGGGAGAGTAGAGGAAGAGGGGAGGGAGGAATGAGGAGACCGAGGAGATAGTAGGGGAGATGGCGAGGAGGTGCAGTCAAGGGTCCGAAGTCGAGATCAAAGGGTAGGGGAGGGGGAGCAAGGGGCCGCTGGCATTAAATCATGCGAGGAAATGAGGAGGGAAAGGTTAGGAAAGGCAACATAGGAGAGATGGGACGGGAATGGGGTGAGGTGAAAGAAAAGTGATTGAGGAGAGAGGGGGGGGGGGGGGGCAGGTAGGAAGGAGATTCAGCATCAAGGGCCACGGATACACGGACGCACTCCGCCGACCACTCAAAACGAATGGCCGAAAGGGCCATGCACGGCCATTACCGTAAAAGAAGAGAAGTGAAGCGCGCGGACGAGTGAGTGATGGTGATAGCGCATACTATTGTTGATGAACAATATTTCCAGCGCACGGGCGGCTGTGCGTCACTCGTGTGCTTCTGCTTCGCTCGCAATTAAAATGAAACGAGTATAATCGCACACACATAGTTAGTCCTCGTTCACTTCTAGCCAAAGAGCTGTCGACACAAGTGGTCAGAACAAAACCAAACCATCTCGGGACATAAAGCTCCAATATTTGAGTTGGAGGCTTCGAAGCTCGCTCTGCGTGGACCATGCCTACATTTGTTATCTGGACACATCACAATGGCACAGCACAGTCGCATAGCTACGGTACTACCGTTTCGACGTTAACAGTTCACTATCATTACCGATATTACGGTCGAGGTCATCCACTGATTCACTCCAAGGCGTTGCAAGATCACCACATCACCACCGTCCACCATGATTGCACAAGTACGGCTTTACGGTTATGGCTGTACTGGCTGTACGGCTTATACTAATTTCCAATTTCTCCAACCAATCTCATGTTTTATAATTCTTAAAGAAAACTTAATTTAGAACTGTCAGATAAATTTCCAGAGTTTATTCCTACTTGACACTTCATGTTTAGTCGTTTACTCACACTGTTGACAAGCCAAGACGCCAAGATGCAGCCAAGATGTGCAAGTAGCTCAAGCCAAGCAAGGTCGAAGCCAGGTCGCCAGCCAAGTGTAGCCAAGTCGCCAAGTCGGCCAGGTTGACCACGTGACCGCATGTCAACGGACCCTCAAAGCCCGATTCTGTTTTATCGGACCGCTCTGCCGCTCTCTCGTTGTTTCATTTTTGTTTTTGTTGCTACTTGTGCTGAACAATGGAGCGGGCGAAGCGTTCGCTATCAGAGCTATCTGATCGCCAAAAAAGACGTAGGGTAGTCGAAAGTGTTCGCAAGGAACTTGAAATTTGGGATACGAGCAGTGAGGAGTCGGTGGACACTGAGGAAGCATTCCCTCTGCCACCTGGACAACAGGCCGTGGCAGCACATGCAAGTTTTTCCGGAGAGTTTGAGTACCAACGAGCTTCCGAGTGCGAATCTGAGACGAGCGATACGGGTGGTGCACGAAATAACCTAATCTCAAAACACCTGTGTCAAAATCCCCGCTGCGAATTCCCCGCGTTACCTCCCCCGTCTTCAAAATTCCCTTTCCTTTATCCCCTTGTCAGTTCCCCCGGGCCAGTGCTACTTAGAAGCCATTTGGAAAAGCGCTTTTATGCACACTTCATAAAGCTCAGCTGTGCTATGGACCCCGGTTAAGTTCCTAGAACGGGTTTGTACGGAGAATAGGGTGATTATGAAATGGGAAGCCGAAACTACAAAACCAGCAGCAATAAAAAGAGGACTCAGACAGGGTTGCCCATTGTCTCCCCTGCTCTTTATGATATACCTCAGTGGGATGGAAAAAAGGTTAGAACAGTGCAACCTAGGTTTTGACCTGAATTACATGGAGGAAGGACATAAGGTAAATCAACTATTGCCAGGGTTACTGTATGCAGATGACATTGTACTCGTATCAGAAAGCCGTGAGACAATACAGGAACTGATTAGGATTTGCAGCAGGGAAGGGGACAGTTTAGGACTAAAATTCAGTAGGGACAAGTCGGGTATAATAGTTTTCAACGATGAGAAGGGGGAACCCCTGGAGATACAGGACACAGTGATAGAACACGTAGAAAAGTACAAATATCTAGGGGTCTGGCTCAATGAGGGAAGGAAATATCTAGAGGAACACGAGGAGAATACAATTAGAAAATTACATTACATTACAAAAAAAAAAAAAAAAAAAAAAAAAAGGGAAAAGAAATTTATTTATTATGAAGCTCAAGGCACTATGGAACTATAACAGATATGAAGTGGTCAGAGGTATATGGAAGGGAGTGATGGTGCCAGGACTGTTTTTTGGCAATGCAGTGCTGTGTATGAAATCTGAGGTTCAATCATGGCTAGAAATTCGACAAAGAAGCGTAGGCAGATTGGCGCTGGGAGCACATGGAAAAACACCAAATGAGGGAGCACAGGGGGACATGGGATGGTCGTCTTTTGAGAGCAGGGAAGCAATTAGTAAGTTGAAATTTGAACAAAGGTTGACTGAAATGGAGGATACGCGGTGGGCATGTAAGGTATTCAAGTATTTATACATGAAAAGTTTAAACACAAAATGGACGAACCGAACCCGAAAGCTTACATTTTAATATCTACACACTGGTGATGGGGCTGAACAGACTACGTCAGTGAAAAAGAAGGTGAAAGAGGCGGAGAGGAAAATGTGGGAGGGGAGAATGCAGGAGAAATCAGCTTTAGCAGTGTACAGGTCACGAAAGCAGGAGATAAGAAAGGAAAAGCTATTTGACAATTCACTGGGAAGTGCTTTGCTGTTCGAGGCAAGAACGGGAGTTTTGAGGACGAGGACGTATAGGGCTAAATTTCAGGAGACCGACACATTATGTGCCGCCTGCCATAATGATAGCGAGACACTGGAGCACTTGGTTTTGAAGTGCACGGGGCTTCGTCCTGCCCTCCCTGAAGGGGTAACGGATTTGGCTGGGGCCCTGGGTTTCACTGGCAACGATGGAGGGATGGTAGAGAAAAAGATTACAGTGACAAAGAGACGATTAGAAGATTGGTGGAAATTATCTAGGGAAAATTAAACAATGGACAACTAACTAGCACAGCTGGGAACAGTTGGGACAGAGGAAAATTGGGACTCCTTCCCGCGTGGCTCCGGCCCAAAGTTTCGACCCTGTCTCCCAGTGGGTCCGGTGCTGGGGCGACGCCGAAAAGATTTGACCAGAGGGAAATTGGCGATTCCCTCGCCGGGGGGAAGAGGCAGGGGGGTGATGTTTTTTAGTTTTTTTGCCCGATCCCCCGAAGGTCATCCTGGTGATATCCCACACTGCCTGGTGATAGTTAGGGGGAGAAAAATTGGTCTTAAAAGGGCGGGAGGAATCACGTTTTTGTCTTTTTAGACTTAGGCTAGGTGGCGCAAGCTACCGCCCGTAACAAAGGGAATAGCCATTAACATCCATCCATCCATCCATCCATCCTTCATTGAGTCGGATGGGAACCGTAGCATCTGCGGACAGTTTTTCCGGAATCTCAGCAACCTTTATACCTCAAAGTTGCCATCATCAGAGCTAGGAATTTTTAGAGCTACAGGGCTCTCCAAGTAGTATTCAGTGTGGAGTGTGCAGGACATCAGGTGGAAGTGCGTCTGCTTGCAATATAACCAGGGCTATGCAGTTTTTCTTCTACTTCACTTGCAAGTGGGATCCATGTTTGCAACCGTTGCACATTGGTTGTGCTTAATTCGAAAACTATTTTTCGTGGCTTATGAGTGGCCTTTGAGGTAATACAGGCTTGATTTGTTGATTTCAGGAAATGTACTCTGTTGTCCATTTATTTGTTGCTTTATTTGTTGATTTCAGGAAATGTACTCTGTGGTCCATTTTTTGGCGGAAAATGATGTTGCAGTTGTTCCTACCTGCTGGGTGTGCAATGGCCGCACGGCATGGCCACCCTACAGATCAAATCGGTTGATGATGGTAATTGAGAGCGTGAAGAGCCCTTTACTGACTGGGCCACATTCTCCTGTCAGGTGATGGCATCATGTTGTAAGTATAGCGGGTGTCTAGCAACCGGGAATAGTCAGGAATATTTTAATTACCGGGAAAAATCAGAGATATTGTCAAAAAGCGAGCCCAGTCAAGGAAAACGAGCCAGAAATGCCATTGAGTGCCCTGAGCAAGGAGTTGAGAACCTTGGGGCAGAGAAGTAGGCTCTAAGCAGAGCCGCGCTCTGCTTAGAGCAGAGCGCGGGCTCTGCTCACCTAATGTAGAGTGTGCTAGAGCACTGTACGAGCCAGAATTTCTAGGCACGGCACGACCTGGCCCGGTAGAGGCATGGCCCGGGCCCGGCCCGAGCCCGATAGAATATTTCATTTCCAGGCCCGGCCAGACTTGGCCTTGAAGAGACACGGCTCGGGCCCGGCCCGGACCCGGCAGGATTTTAGACAGAAACTTGAGCCCGGCCCAAGCCCGACAAAATATTTGTTTTGTTTAATATAAGCCTGAGCTTGGCCCGATCCTGACAGATTATATACATGAGCCCGAAAAAGTTGGCCTAAAACCTAAAAACCTAAAAACTGTCTAAGCATAATGCGAGCATATTTGATTTAATGAACAAAAGGTTGGGGCGCGAACGAGCTTGTGGTGGTTAAACATTTGACTGGTGTGCTCGGCTTTCTTGTTTCAGTGACATATGAAGATGCAAAGTTCAAAGAAAAAAAAATCCGGAAGCGGCGTCCGACCTATCAACGAATAATGAAGAGCGGGAGAAAAGAAAAAGGAAGAGACTGCTCCTTTTCCGTCAAGCTTGCCTCTTCTGCAGGAACGACCTAGCACTCAGCCAGCCCCTCAACTTCCAGAACGTGCACCAGTGCCCAAGCAAAAACGCACACGTGTATGTTTGCTTTTTGTTGCTACAATTTCTTAACGCTTTCTAGCTTTTAGATTTTTTATTTTATGTGATTAGCCTCAGCTTGGTTAGCCGCAATTGTGATAGTGAATGGTATCCATATTGTTTATTGAGCACCTGCTGTTTTGGTGTCTCTTACAGCGCAGCTCTTAGGCGCCCGTTTTCGGCTTGAGCGGTGTCACCGTCGCTGTAACCGCGGCGACGTTCCGGCATTGTGCCGAAACGTCCCCGCGGGGTCACGTGACCTCCCGAGGTCACATTACCCCCCTTCAGGAGGGTCACGTGACCTCACAGTTACGTCGACGGCGACGCCGCTCGGAGGGAGGGGGGAGGGGTACACCCTTCTGGACAGGGCCCCCAATTACTGCCTAAAAATCTTTCTAGCATGTTATCATTAGGTCCACGTTAGGCTTCAGCTAGCTAGAGAGTTTGTTTTGCTAGCAGGTAGCTTTTTATGCTTCAGTGTAAAGAAGTTGAAAGAGGCCTAGAGGGAGAGTGAGAATCAGACACATGGCATGGTTTTCTGTGGGACTGCCATATCAGGTTGTTGGCCGAACGTGTTGCCAGTGCTCAGCCATCAAAACATGCTTGAGCAGGCGCATCACTCCTTGTGGGTAGGTCACACTTTGCGGAAAAGGTGTAAACTGGATGAAAAGAATGGCTTGTGCATGCAAAGAAACTGAGGCGAAACTGTGTTAGAACAGAGGTAGGCATTTTTTTTTTATCTTGATGACACTCTCTGCACTGAAATAGGCACCCATTATCTGAACGCAACCAACTTTTTTGTTTTATTTTTTTGCAGGAGCAGCGTGCCTCTTCCCAGGAGTGACTGAGGGGCTGCCACAAGGGGAGAAGGCAAGCATGTTTCTGATTACAAGCATGGACAGTTGGGCTGGGCTAGTTGGTAAGAATTGATGTTGAAAAACGGTGCAAAAACCAGACAAAAAGAGAAGAACACACAGCACCTTGTCCTGTGTGTTCTCTTATCCGTGCATTTTGCACTGTTTTTCAGCATGTTTCTGCCTTGATTTTTCTGTTATAGTTTTAAATGTCTGTAGTTGGTTACTTTGATCCCTGTTGGAAGCATGGAATTGGTTAACCGTGTTAAATGCATGGAATTGAAAAAAAAAAATCATGCTATTTGAATCATTTAAAAGCTTTTTTGTCTAATGATTTCTTTCTCTTTTTTTTACAACCATCCCATGAGTGAGTGCCTGTTGTTTGAATTTTTTATGGCAATTTTTAATATGCATATGTTACCTTTTATTTTTATTCATGTATACATTTTAGCCCTAGCTAGTGGTTTTTTTTATTTAATTTATGTACACATTAGTATGGTATTTTTACAAGTTTTAAAATCTATGTTCTTTTTCTAGTCCTTTCTGGTTTATTGCCTCCATTATTTATTTATATGTCCTAGCCCAAGATCGGGTGTAGTTTGAGATATATTTAGAATTTTATTTCAAGCTGCTTGCTTTATGTTGCTGGGAATTTTAATATTTTGCGTTTTTATTTCCATGCAGATCAGCCTTGTAATTTAGTGTGTTCTTTACAATTTTGTAGATCTAATAGCTTGTAAGAAACAGAAGAATACACTGGTACTTGTAACGTTTGTTTCGTTTTTGAAATAAATTTATTCCAATAACCTCTTGTTTTCTTCCGGAGTCTTGCTTCTAGGACTTCAAAATGCTGATTCATTAATGGCCTGTAATGCTCATCCATTTACTCATATCAGGCACCAGCTCAAAAAATGACTTCATGACAACCATATATGCAGTTTCCTGGCAACGCTTGTCAATGTTAGTAATTTTCGGGTAACATTGTTCAATAATGTCCAAGTAACACATGCAGTAATATCTGGCCAGTGCCAGCATTTTGTTAAAATGTTTACTAATAAAAGCACTGAGGACAAACACAGATGACCGCTCTTTCATTTAGTTATGACGCTTGTTTTTTGGAAGCAAAGACTCGCACACAGGTCAAGATTAACTGCAAATGGAAGGCTGGATCGAGGGAACTTCAGGAAGATAAGGGTTGAGTCAGTGACACTCCATGTGTTTTAGTCAAGGTTCCCAGATTTTTCCAGTTCTGGCCCTTATCTCCCTATCCCCCTCTTCCCTCCCGCCTTCGGTATCTAGTTGATCTCGACCTGTGTGCAACTCTTTGCTCCTGAAAAAATAAATGTTGTTGCGAAATGAAAGAGTGCTTGTTTGTAAATGTTCTTCGCGTTTTTATTCCTTCACTTTTAAGTAAGCTGTAATGTCAGTGCAACATTTTGGTGTAACATTACTGGATGGTAGAATTCGTGGCCATTAACAACAATTGGCAACGTTAGCTGACGACGTCCGAGTAACATCACTGATCTAATGTCCAGGTAACGTAGAGAGCTACGTTACTGCAACATTTTGATGCGACGTTACAGGGAGGTAGAACTGGTGGCCATTAGCAACGTTTGGCAACGTTATCTAACAACGTTCCAGTAACATTATTTGGGTAATGTCCAGGTAACGTATGCAGTTACGTTACTGTAACATTGTGGTGTAACGTTACTGGACGGTAGAATCCGCGGTCGTTAGCAACGTTCGGCAACGTTACCTGACAACATTCCAGTAACATTGTGGCTACGTTTAGTGCTACTTGGGCACGGTCTTTGCAACTTTATGTTTCTCGGCACAAGTTCGCCGCAATAAATGTTATTTTAAAGTTTTATTATTGAAGTTAATGTTTTTATTCGTGACGATATTTTGAGCCTCGTGCCGTCATTCAGGTGACCGGAGACAAAATGAAAGAAGAAAACCTCCAAGAAATTGGTAGACGCTGCACGGCCAGTCCTTGATAGAGATCACTACAAAAGCTTCGCTTCAGGGTCGCGACCCTTGACCCATCTTGTGGCTTAGAAAATGATCGTTACCTTTCATCCGAAGCTTTATTCGCGGTCGCAGAAAACGGTGTTTCGTACTTCAGAAATGGTAAATAGAGACTACAACAAAGTAAACCTATGTCGCATGGGGTTCCCGTCACCGTACCTAATGGTCAGGAAGTCGCATTTTCGAATCTATCTATCTCCATAGCCTCTTCTATACTCATAAAGCCTAGCAGCTCGATGACGGAACTAGTCATTATACAGTGCCCGGTCGCAGATTTGGAGCGCGAGGATCTGAAAGCACAGATCATTTCTCGTGGAGCCTGTAGTCAACGCACAGCTTTTGAAGAGTCGAGGACCCGAAACGTGTTATGGCCTCCGAGATCCCGAAGCACGCGCCCGACGAAAAAAAAAACAGAAGCGGTAGCGCGTGGAGCGCGAGGAGCACGAGCGGACATTTCATCGCTAGAAACCACTGTACTCGGGACAAGCGAGTTTCGGCGTCTCGCCGCAGTGGGCGCCCGTTACATGCCTCCCCTCTCATCCGATGTCTGCCGCTCAACCTTTCCAGTTTCGGCAACCGCGTCTCGGGGTGATCTGCCAGACTTTGTCGGTATAGAGGAGGCTGTGCTATCCCCCATTGCGCTTGCTCTGCCCCAAGTACCAAAATGGTGGTTCTCACAAGAATGTCAGGGAACGGAGTGCCGCCAGTCTAAGCCTGGAATATTTAGTGGTTGTAGTCCTTTACAGACAGATTTACTTGTGAGGGACAAAACGGATTAACATCGAGAAGCAGCAAGCAGACGTTTCGTAATCATTTTGTGCTTGCACATGACGTCTTCTTTGGTGGGTCCCCGACCCGCCCCAAGCGGCCGAGACGCCAACTCACGACAGGCCTTGTCCTCTCGAAGGTATCGGTCATCTTACCGTAAAACTATGAACATATGCATAAACTAAACCGCTTGTTTGTTCTCGGTATCTATAAAATTTAGTAGGGATAAAAAAATGAGCTTTCTTAACTAACCCTGATCAAAAAAACTACGCCGACTTTACTTAACAAAATTAACAATTTAATCAAACGTTTCGTATCAAATGCGGGAAACATCATCAGTGAAACCTAGAGTCACTCGATATGGCAGCGTAGCTGCCAGAGTAGCGCCACGCTTTTCCCTTTGCCGCCTCTCACCGCGATTGGTCACACGCGGTACCATAGCAACGAGCTGAGCCGGCTCGGTTCCCGTAGCAACCGAGTGACGACTCGTCACGTGACCTCTCAAGAGCCGTGAGGTCATCGGTAAGATGGCAGCGCCCAGGGCTGGTGGCGGCCAGTTTGCTCGGTACGCGGAGTCGCGATGTGCCGCAGCTTGCCGACGATTTAGGGCTTCTTCGTGCTTTCTGACGTAGGTATAACGTGAAGATCTGAAAGAATGATACTTTATACCCTTTCTGTGCAAGATCGCTCTGGATATTAGCACCTGTGCGACAGCATCAGTAATATCGCCTTAGCGGTGCTCGGGTTTCCGGATGTGTTTGAGGATCGATAAGACATTTAGAATGCAATTTTCGCATTCTCTTAGCTTTATTTGAACGTTGGAGTGTCTGAGAATCAATGCGAAACCTATGCGTCGCATGTTGGGCCTTGGGGAATTTGTTTTTGCCCCAGGTAACCGCATGATCACAAACTTTTAGCGAGGAAGCTCCTGCGATGTTTACGTTTTGTACTAATCAACCAGGGAACCTGGGTTCAATCCCCACCCCTGCCCGTTTCGATCTTGATGAGCATCGTACCGCCCTGCGGTTGTGTATCACTACTGCGTGGTGCACGTTAAAGACCTATAGACCCCAGGCTAGCGGTTATACTGCATTGGCTAAATTGCTCATCTACAGCGAGTGACTCGTCGCAACTTTGAAATGGCTGACCAACTACACGCTGTATAAATATTCACACAACTCCTGAGCATATTAATCAACGATTTTACGATATGCGCAGCGCAAGTTCGTCTGCTTCTTTTAGTAGGGGTTGTAGTGACGTCAGAACGCCGAGCTCTGATTGATTCTGAATAAAGAATAGTGGGTAGGCTTCAAAACAGCTTGGGTTTAGGTCTACCCACTATCCTTCAATCGGAGCCACTCAGATCTCGGCGTTCTGACGTCACCACAAACCCTGCAAAAAGAGGCGGACAAACTTGCGCTCCACATAGCTTTTAGGATAAAATTTTCGCATTTTTCTAGCTTCCTTTGGAAGTCTTAATTTCTGAGAATCATAACAAGGGGTATACGGCGCGTGTAGGGCCTAGGGGAAATTGTTTCAGCTCTGGGTCACCGAATAATCACAGCATTTTTTAGCGAGGAAGCTCCTGCGAACTTTAACCTTTTTTACTAATCACCAATTTTACGAATTGGCAGTTCTGAAGATTTTGATATAACTTGCTTTCGTTGCAATAGCTGGCGTTTGATCGCAGTGTTCTTTGGTTTGTTTTTCAAGTGAAAAACTGGCGTTTGCTCAAGTGACGTATATGAAATGTCCTGCTATATAACAATGCATCAACATATACTATTGAACTTAGATGCTCAGAGGTGTGTTCGTCTTTGTAATTAACAAGTTACAGACGTATTTATTTCTTACATGTGTAATATTTATTTTCTGTAGCTGGGCCCGTTTTGTGCTCTTTAATGTCAGTGTGCTTGGTTCCAAATATCCTCTTTACAATGCCTACAAAGGCCAAAATGACGTCAGCCGACCCCAACTTACGCATTGGACACGAAAACTGCGTCGCTCGGATGTATGCGCTCGTCAGCAATCAATTCGTCCATGGATATTTGAATTCGCTTTCCTGGCCAATGAGTGTCCTAAAAAAACTTATCATCGCTTGCGAATGCCAAGTTCTACGGTGTGCTTAAAAAGCACGGTGAAAGCTTGGGGTCATCGCACCGGTGCCCTAGCATCTCACGACTGCGTGATTTCACAGTTTTCTTTTGATTTGAGGATTACAGGTAAGGAAGAAGTTTAAAAATAATTTAATTTAATGGCCCCTTTAACACGGATATGTGTGCTACACCAGGTAAAAATATTGACTTTTTGAATGGCGGTAAACTTCCGAACGACCATTTGGTCTGTCGGCAAGAACACCTCATATCCGGCGTCCGTCTCTTTTGATAGCGCCAACGATTCCCTAGAGACCACCATGCCGTCCTTCTTGGTTGAACCCCGTCGACGTCGCTCCTCGCCAGTCGGTGACAAAATCTCATCTTGAAGGGATGATCGGGTCTTGAAGAAGTATGATGCGAAACATATACTCGCTCACTATGGGGCAGTCGAGCAGCAGTCATGTCCCGTGCCAATCGTCCTGTCGTGGCCGGCGTAATCGGATTTTGTTCCATCGGGATGGCGGCCACGAAGCGGCCGCCATCCCGGCGGCGCCGAAAACCACTCGCCTTGTCCGTGCACCTACGGATACCATGGCAGCTCTCGTCGCCCGACAGTCCCCGGGCTGCAAATCGTCTCACTTTTCAGAAAAACACAGGCACCTTCAGAGGTCCTTGCCGTACCGCGATGCCAAGCGTCTTATATATCACTTTTCAATCAACGAATGGAGATATCAACTAGACTACAAAGGTTGCCGCCCGGCGTCGCTAGAAGCACGGTTACCATGGCAACCTCCCAGGCCCAAAATGGAGATCACTATCTGCGCTTCTGACGTCGTGCATCTAGATAATTTTGCGTCGTGTCGCTACTCTGGCAGCTACGCTGCCATATAGAGTGGCTCTAGTGAAACCTTAAAGCAGGAATGAGCGAAAAAACTTCAACAGTCCTATAGGGAGTATTCACTGGCGGCCATATCTGTATGCGCGAATTCTGAGCGCGTGCTGATGGCGAGCTTCCACAGTTCTTTTGGCGGCGTGCATTCCGCACCATCGAGAGTGCCGGTCTTAGCAGCTTTTTGATGTGAGCTCGTTCTGAGCATGCACTTTAAACAGCACCCACAAACATGGCGTCCAGTGAATATTTCTTATATTTAATAGGACTGCTAAAGTTTTTTCGCTCATTCCTGCTTGAAGGTTTCACTAATGATGTTTCCCGCATGGGAGACGAAACGTTTGATTAAATTGTTAATTTTGCTAAGTAAAGTCGGCGCAGTTTTTTTGATCATTATGATTCCCGGCTTTTGGAATATTTTTGCATTAACTGAGCGTTCGATGCTTCTCCTCGATCGTTTCGTTTTTCACCCTCTCGACTCTATCGGATCTGTCCGTCTTGACTGGAGCGGAGGACTTGCCGACCGGGCTCGACGCCCTCCACGGTTTCTACGCCCTACTTTGTCTTTCTCCGCCGTCTAGCTGCAAGCCGCGGAGTGCGTGAGGTTCAATGAACGCGAATGAGCGAGGATCCGTGAAAGGGAAGTGAATAGAGGCGGATATGCTATCTGCTGGCTGATTAATTGAAGACTCGGCAGTGAAAAAAGAGAAAAAAAGTTTGTAAGAGATAAAAAAATATGAAAGAAATCGAACCGAAGATGCTTTTGCGATGAAATAAAAGTAATGTAAGTATATGAATTTTGACGGTGTTGGCAAAGTAGTTTTGAGGGCGCAATGATTTCACTTGTTTTTCGCAAGGTAATGACGTTACGAGAGGGTACTATGGGAGGGCATCACCAAAACGTCTCGCCGCTAATGATGGCAGTATATGCCTTTGGAAAGTGGAAATATTTTGGCCCAATTACCATGACAGGCATCCAACGAATTCGCAGATGGATATTCGCTGATAACATGAGCTGAGAAGCCAATTCGAAAAAAGCCACTCGTAGCATTTTTCAACAGATATGTATTTAAAGATATAAATATAACATTAACATCAGGAAATCTTCTTCGTAATTCAACAATTAAAACGAACTATAACCAAGTGCACGAGATAGCTGGCGTACTCGGAATATCACGCAGCATTTCTTTCGTGCCTTGAAGGCGTGCTAGAGGGAGGCCTGGCGCATCAGCTTTTAACGTCGGACACCTTCAGAAAACAGGCGATGATGTAGAGGCAGCACGCGTTCAGTTCGTCAAGCTGCGCAGTGAGCGACGTCCTCCTGTGCGGCCTCAGGCAAACCAGCTCGCCCTTGACCACACCGGTGATCACGAAGTAGATCTCCAGGATGTACTTGTCCGCTTCTCGGACGAGTGAATCAGCGAACGACGCTGGCAACCCTTCGGGACGGAGAGAAAGTTCGTGCGCGAAGTACTCGCTCCGCCGATATAGCTGGAAGGCTGCCGCAGAGCTGTTGTCCGTCGCATTCTTGAGGACGAACTGGAGTGCGCGGCTCAGGCGGGCGCAGTTCCCTCGCAGACATTGGCTGACCCTGAATCCAGCGACGCTAGACGCGGTATAAAGAACGGACAGCTTCTGAAGAACTTGGTTGGAGGACAGGCCATCCGCCAGGGTTACAAGGCCGAGTTCGTCAACGGGAGCATCGTTTAGGATCAAAGCGCTGAACGTGCTGTTCTCCACAAGCATCGTGGCAGTCGTTCTGCAGAGGCTGACACCGAGTTTGTTAGAACCAAGGCGGAACCCCCAGATGCTCGAGTTGGACGCCAGGCCGCGCACTAGCCACATCAGGGACGTGTTGCGAACCTTGTCCGAGAGAGTTACCGAGCGGATGGTTGTCGTGACACGAAGTAGGTTCGCCAAGGCCACGATGCTCCTCAAGCTCAGGACGCTGTCGATTTCGAATATTCGCACGGATCGGTTGGAGGCGAGGGCGCCTAACAGAAGACTCGTGTCGAGTGCGTTGGTCTGGATAGAGAGGTCTCGAAGCGTTTCTTGGCATCGCAGCTTCTGCGAGAGTGTCTGCATCGAGCAGGGGTACACCACGGACAATTTGATGCCTTCGAGCGATCGGTTGAGCGACAAAGGCTTCGACATATTCGTTCAATGGCGCCGCTGACCTGGGACAGCAACCTGGCGTGGCATGAAAGTGCTTCACCGTCTTGTTGGCGGCGACGAGGCGCGCAAACGCCACAGCCGCTTCTTCAGTGAACATGTTTCCGTCAATGGAGAGCTCCAGAAGCGTCCGGTTGTTCGTGAGTGAATCAGCGATTGTCACTGTACCGGCGCTACGGATCAAACTTCTGCACATGTCGAGTGTCCGAAGCATCTTGTTGGACTGGAGCATCCGAGCGAGGAAAATGGCACCGCTGTTATCCAGGTGGTTGCATCGAAGATCCAGGTAGGTCAAGTTGGTGTTCAGCTCAAGGGACGAGGCGATGGCTTCAGCACTTGTGGGACCGATGGAGTTCCCGCCTATCATCAGGAACTCGATTGTGCTGTTCGCCGCAAGGGCTTGACCAATTGCAATAGCGCCTTTGTCATTTATTTTCGTCTTGAAGAGGCTCACACTCAGCAACGTCTTGTTTGTCCTCAGCAACCTGGCGAAGCGCTGCGCTGCTCGCACGCCGACCATATTGTAATCGAGCTTTAGGCATTTGATGGTCTTGGAATTCTCGATGGCTCGATCAGTGCTCTGAACCAACGCCGTCATTTGGGTGGCACCGAAACAAACGTGGCGGAATTTCATTCGGGTGGGATCTCCTCGGAGCATGACGCGAACACGCTGACAGAGTTGGGGCTTATTCATTCGATGTCCGTCAAGGGCGATTTGCGAGATGCCAGCGGTGGGGTGGACCTGACTCAGCAGCTCGCTCTCGTCGTCGAACAGTTTGCCCGTGTAGCTGAGCTCGGCTTGCTGAACACAGCGGTGATTGTTCAGCAGCGGCTTCATCAGAAAAACGGAGACGACTCGATACTCCGACGCGCTTGGGTTGCAGTTGACGAACGTTCGAAGCGTCAGCTTGCCCGAAGCCTTTTCTAGAAGTTCAATGCCGAGAGTGTGCAGGAGACTGTTCCATACGCCGAGGTTCTTGGCGATCCAGCAGCGCTCTTGCCGATATCCCACGATCGACGCAGACGTAAAACTATGAGTATTTGTGCAGGGAGCATTTACGTCCAGGAACCGTTCCCTGAAATATGACTCCAAGTCGGGGATAGTTGTGGGTCTCCCCGAATCTTGTAGACTCGACGAACGCTTACGCTTTTGAGGCGGCGGCATGTCTCGCGACGTTCGTGCGGACGTTCTGAGTCCGGAAACCACGTCAAGACACGAAGGTTGTGGAATTTGGCTTACTGCTTGTCCGGATGGGGAGGGCCCGAGTTTTGGTGTCACCGATGTTGTAAGCCAACGTTGGTGTAAGGCGATGTTGGGCTGCTTGCTCCACTGCGGCTGTACTGTACCATTCCAAGCTCGCTCAGTCCCGCGCTCGCGCCCGGTCCTCTTGCTTCCCCCACGCGACCGCTCTTCGTCGTTTTTATGGTTCTAAATGGAAAGCTCGCGAACAACGTTTGCTGTACAACCCAGGGATGCAGGTTTTGCGGCACATTGATACTTTAGACCCATGTTGATGTAAAAAAAAAAGAAAGAAAAGAAAAAACACTATCTCCAAACTCCGGTTAAAAAATATGCCTTTCGTGCAAGGCTCGTCCAATTATGAGGCGCTGGAGAAATTCAGTATTCTGCGTTAAGTCCTTATTTCGAACTCTGCGGTAGACACTCGAGCTGCTTCGCAGCGTTCTTCCGTTCGTCTGCTTTTCTCGCCGTCACCATGGCAACGAACGCCGAACGAATGGAAGCACGCACGGTACCGCCGCGTGAAGCCAGCAGCAGCTGACGCCATTTTACGAACGCCGTCTGCTATAGACCCTTTCCGGAATTGAGTCTGGCCACTTTGATCACTATCATCATCATCTGAAAACGGCTTATGTGCTATACTAGAGAGTTTTAGTAGATCGTTCCGATATCCCCGATAGCCCCGATAACGATACTATGCATGCGCAAGGGAGGCGGTGGCGGAGTATCGGGTATCGTTATCGGAGTCATGGGAACGATCTACTAAAACTCTCTACTAATGGCGGCCTTCTTTTTAGTGATGAAGGAAGAAGTTGAAGATGCTCCTGAGCAGATAATTCGAGGCCTATACATTCTAGGTGTTAGCGCGACGTGAAGCAGGAATTGGAAGCAAGAGCTGCGTAAGCGTTCATTTCTAACTCAGTCCCAGTCAATCTGTTAGTAGCACTCGGTCGGCTTCAAAGCCTCTTGATGTATAGGACTCTATCAAGGCGTCTATCTCGGTTGGCACTTCGTTCCGACTGGCTGCATTTGTTTCGACATCGACACTAAAAGAGATTGAAAAATAATTGTAGTGAAGTGAACATTCTCGTTTACCGTTGACCTTTAAGTGACGGTGCCCCATTAAATACTGCAGACCACAGGCT
Source organism: Ixodes scapularis (assembly GCF_016920785.2). Lineage (NCBI taxonomy): Eukaryota > Metazoa > Arthropoda > Arachnida > Ixodida > Ixodidae > Ixodes > Ixodes scapularis. Next base: position 8,493,519 of record NW_024609883.1, on the reverse strand, counting down.
CATTGCCGCCATTAGTATAGTAAAAGATAAACTGTCATTTGAGTCACCAGATGGCACTGAATTCCGGAAAAGGTTTCACCTTATGTTGTATCGCAGAGAAGGCTAGAAGCGCGAGCTCATAGCGTCGGAAGCTGCCCTTGGTGCACGAGAGGTTGTGCCGCTGAGACGTGCCATAGAGCAAGGAGCTCGCGCTTATAGCCTTTCCTGCGGTACATAATAAGGTGAAACAGAGTATATAACCCAAGCTGAACGCGGAGTGTCAGATCAACCGCCTCTGCCGGTGAGCCGCTGGCAAAGACGGCGAAGCTGAGACACACGCCGACGGCGATTGAGCACGCAACAGCACCGCGAGACGACTGCAAAGGGGGCATTTATTGGGATAAATGGCGCGAAATAAACAAGAACAATTTTTATTTGAATCATAACACGCGATGTCCAATTTGGGGATCACATACCTTGGCTGGGTTTTTCCGGTGAACTTTTTACAGAGACATGGGGTGCCGCATTCAGAAAACAGCTCCGTTTGCATAATATTGTTCCCTGAAAAGGGCCGTTTAGACTGATATCAGAACCTATAACTGACGTAACGAACACTTGACATGCGGTTGGCGCAGAAGTCGCTTGATGCACGAATGCGGGCGACGGGCGCAGCGCAGCGGATCACTAGAAGTCACCGGAGCCGTCAGAATCCTCGTCCTCCGCACTATAGGAAAGGTCCCTGTCTGCGTCGGGGCTCTAGATTTTGGCGGTCGCGGCGACGAACGACTGGAATCTATGTGTTTCCGGGCGCCTTCTCTCTTCTCCAAAACATGAACTTTGCACGGTGACGAGTGAAATGGTGGCTCTCGCACTGTCCAGATGGCAATGAGTTTTTGACGCGGGCCTAGGTGCCCTCTACCGTATTAGTGTGCGCACCAGTGTGCGGGTCGGCAAAATGCAGCTTGTGGTTGACGGTAAAGTGCGTGGAGCGAGCGTCATCTGCAAGCTTGCGATAGCCAGCCCAACAGTCAGTAATTATTTTTGTTCCAGGGCGTACTCACTCGGCTATTAGCCGTTGCAGGGTTTTAGCGTCACGGGTCTCCACGGGAACAAGAAAGCAGCACCCGATGCCACGCTCCACATCGCCGAAAACCCAATGGCCGGGCCCTAAATACCTGCGATGGTACTTTCGCCGACTGAACATACCCTCGCCTAGTTATACGGTCACGCCTTCGCCACCACTTGAAGACGGTATTTACCACAACCTCCCGACAAACGGCTGACATGAATGACGTCGCACGGTAGGCTCTGACAGCGAAGTATGATTTTCATGAGTTGGAGAAGCGTCAGGTGCGATCCTTCGAGAAACGAACCGCTGCGTACCGAGACCTCGCCCCGGCACCGAACTTTTACCGGCTTCCTCTTGGACACCTCACGAGTCATCCAGACACCGCATCTCCACGAGTAGTCATCCGCAGATCTAGCGCGGACTTGCAGCCTGTCGTCGCAGCTTCGCACTCTGAACACGCAAGAAAACCCAGGAGCCAGGAGCAGGCCCATGCGCTGAAGCAAATTAATGGCTTCAAGAGGGTCTTTCATGGCGTCATGAAGACGGCACAGGTTAAAGACGCTGCGATGCTCGCCTTTGGAAGAATAAAGCGCCGAGTTCCAAACGAGTATAGCTGCGCTCCTTTGCATTTATTCTTTTGATTTGATCCGCCATTTTATACGTCGTGACAAATTCTAACAAACTCATTGGTTGATCGGTCGGAACACACCATCGCGTGACAAAACAAACGCCAAACGTATACGTTTGGCGTTTGTTTGTTGTTGGGTTCGACTGCTCCCTATTCTGTGACAATGCCGTTTGTAGACATGTTGTTGTTGGGGTCCACTTCTCCCTTTTCTGCGACAATGCCGTCTGTTGACATATATGTCTACAGGCGGCATTGTCACAGAAAAGGGAGCAGTCGAACCCAACAACAAAATGACGTAAAAAAGTGAATAAAAAGAAGACAAAATAAGAAGGGAGTCCTTGGATTTTTAGACGGCGTCTTCTTTGATGAGAGGAGGAGCGGCCGTGCTGCTCTGGCTGCTCGGAATGTTTCATGTTGTTTTGGTTGTTTTTACCCTAGAGGGTGCTACGACGCTTATTTGAAGCTGATTTGTTAATTTAAAGGGGCCATGAAAATAATTTCGGGCTGGGATAAATAATTTTAAATTGGGACTTTACTAATCGCATGTCGTTTAGGTGATCCAAAGGAAGAGGGTTGAAAGTCAAAAGCCATCTTTTCGGTACGCACATCTAAAAACATAGCGAGCTATTTTTTCCCTTCCTTCCTTCGAAAGCTCTCCGCCTTTTCACTATGATACATCCGCAGTTCCCAAAGCGTGCCAGCGATGCCAACCTGACGTCAGCCGAGCTCAGCTCACGCATTGGACACGAGAACTGCGTCACTTGGACGTATGCTGTAGTCAACAATCAATCCTCCGACGAATATTTGGATTCGCGTTCGTGACCAATGAGTGCCCTGACGGAACTTAGCGTCACTGGGGAATGACAACTTCTATGGTGTGCATAAAGAAATGAAAGCCGTTTACAACTCTCTGTAACGCCGAATTAGAGCGCAGCTCTTGAGGAGGAGGAGGGAAGGGTACTGAAGGTCACGTGTTCTCGGGGAGTCACGTGAGCCCCCAGAAGAAGTTTTCCGCTAGATTTAGCGGGGAAATTCTTCCGCTAGATGTAGCCGGGAAATTTACCCATGATACGCCGCGGGGTTACGCCGACGGTGACGCTGCTCAAGCCGGAAACGGGCGCCGAAGAGCTGCGCTCTAAAAGCACGGTAAAAGCTAACAGTCATCGCACCAGTGCTGAAGAATGTCACGACCACGACCTACTCTAATCTTGACCTGCCGACAGAAGGGCTCCCTATGGACCAGCTGTCGCCGGCGGAGTGCCTGGTTTCTCCGTTGAGGGCGCGCGGTAAAGTTTTTTTTCGGGACCCACACGCAGCTCACAGCCTGCCTTCCCTGCGGCCTGCCGCCCCTGCCACTAGCTCATTATCGCTCTTCCTTCCCTTCCGCAGGGGTCCACCTCGCCGCAGCGCGGCGCCAGCGGCGGGACCAAACGTTTTTGCTCGTAGCGGGTCAATGAAATTTTTCAATGTTGATCTAATCGCCTCTCCCTGGCTTATTAGGGGGCGTGGGGCGGTGCCAGGAGGTAGAACAAGATTGTACAACAGCACCGAAGTGCTTTTATGTTTTCGAGCACTGCAACTTGATCACAAGGGTGCACCACCTAAGCACAAAAAAAAAACAAAAAAAAAAACCTCGTCAATCTTTTACTGAAAAAAATTTGTTCGGCCATTCCTTTCAAACTACACGAACTGCGTGGCCGGGAAAAATGCGGTTAAAAAGGGTGAAAGGAAAGCCTGCCTCTTGAAAGGTTTTAAATGTATGAAACGGGCGCAATGACCCACAATGCCTTCTGAAAGAACTAAAAATGCCTGATCTGTTTATTATCAAAGGTTTATCAATAAATAATGGTAACCATCAAACCGGTTATCCTCCGTCGCACATTCATATTGAAGCCGTCTAATGAGTATGCGTGTGTTTGACCCACGCCTCATCTGCAACTGTCGCGCGGCAATAATTTTGACGGCAGCTGGCGCCCCTAGTGGCAAAATATTTCACAAGCGCACTGTCGAAATCGCGGTAGGAGAGCTATTCCGCGAACAGGTCAGAACCAGGTAACGCAGCCGCGACTTGCGCGCCTCAAGTTGACGAGCGAATATCTTAGGAATCAAAATATTCTGGCGGCCTAGTTGGTTATACATACTAGAGTACAAATAGCGCTAGGACGAGGACAGACGAAGAAGTGGACAGGACAGGAGAGAGAGAGAGAGAAAATCGTTTTATTAAAATAATAATGAAATTCGGAGAGGGTTAGTCTAGCCGATAAGCTGACATTCTTCGCTCCGAGAAAGGAAAAAAAAAATGTTAAAGAATAGATGAAGAGTGAAAAGAAAGAGAAGAATAAAGAGAAAGGTGAGAGGTGTAAAGTTATTCATCACGAAAGCACTTTCGTATGTTCATAACCCCTTTGTCGCATGGAACGTATTCTGTCTTGTGTTTGGTGGTACACCTGCCTGTATTGTTAACGTGGGCTAGATTGACCTTCCTGCACATTGCGTGTGCCGTGTTTGTTGCCGAGCATACGATATTTACGCCGTGTCTGCTTGCGATCTTTTTTAACCTGTGAGTTACCCCATGTATGTATGGGACCACCGCAAAAGGTGAACGGGGGATCTGCTTCGGTGGATCAAGGTGAATCTAGCCCAGGTATACAATACGGGCAGGTGTATCACCAAACACAAGACAGAATACGTTATATGCGACAAAAGACTCGTATACAACATACCACTGTCATGTGGACGTAGCTACATTGGACAGACGGGACGTTGTATAAATGACCGAGTGCGAGAACATGACGCAAACTTAAGAAACCTGGCTGCACCTGGACATCTAGCAGCTCATTGTAGAGAATGCATGTGCGAGGCTAAGCTCGAAACGGTAAGCATCCTATAGTCGGATGCAACCTGAGAACAATCTTTTAGCTCCACCCACAAGCGCATTGCGCCCATCTAAAGTGCCTCCGCCGTCGAGAAAGTAGTTCGCTAGCAACGTTGCTTTTTCTTCCTCCAGGAAACGTGTCTTAAACTACTATAATATTTATTTAATTCATTCAGGACATTTAAATAAGTTAGAATACGTTTTTGTCAACGAAATAGCTGTTTAGTAAAGAAAGAAAGTCATGTCCAATGTGCCGTCTTCCCAATTCATTTTCTGGCCAAGATACTGTCTAACATACCGTCTAACATACCTCTCAGCAGTGCTAAGCCTCGCGCCCGCTTCGAAATTTTCGTTGGCGATAGCGTCGCTGGATTCTCACGTTGACGCGCAAAAACTGCTGCATATAGACGCTTTACACACGCGCCAAATTACAGCCGCCATTGCTGACCTTCTCTTGTCTTACCGAGATGCCGAGCAACTGAAACAGTAGTTGACGATCCTCTACAAAGGCCGATTCTTTTGAAAAGGACACAGTAACACTTAAAATGGCAATAACGTGGCCTGCTATGGTAATCATGAAGTGAAATAAACGGAATAAGAGGAAACAAAAACTGAAGGTCAGTTATGGCGGCGTCCATGCACAGCTGCTGCAAAGCGTCTATAGACCCTTTTCAAAAGTCAGAGTCCTCTTGTGGCAGTCCAAAAAGCTCCAATATTGCCGCTCTAATGGCGGTGATAGGAGATCATGCGCGGCTAAATCAAGCACCCTCGATTTCGTGCATCGAAGGTGACGTGAGACGACCAACATCTTTTCCTTTTTCTGCTCTATGCTTTCGGAGACGCTCGATTTTTCTGGTGTGGAGAAACAGTGTAGTTCCGCCATTAGAGCGTCGGGTCCGGCTCTGCACAAGGTGGGTAGACTGACTTTCGTAAAGGGTCTATACCATCAAGATTTCGTGGCGTAACCTCGGGCACGTAAAACACGGTGCAAAAAAGCAGAATAATTGTCACGAAAAACTAGCGTCGCGTTGCAGAAGCCAGCAGCCATGTTGAGCTTTTTTTTTTTTTTTCAAAAGGTTCGCGATTGGTCCACGGAATCGTGACGTCATGAAAACGATTGGCTGGCGTTTCTCGGCGTAGGATTACATTTTCCTCTGAGAGGCATTTCCATTTTTTTCTTAGCTTGCAACCGACTATAGTTCACCACAAAGACCGGTTCGCCCGAGAACTACTTGAGGCCTTAGCCATAGAACAACAAGAAGACAACGGCGTCAGTTCACCATCCATTGCCCTACAAACAAGTGAAAAGAAGTTCCTGCGAGACGCAAATGCCCATGAAGATAGAGGAAGATCAAGAAAAAAGAAAAAGAAGAAGACGTGAAAAGGACAGCCACCAGACCAGTAGAAGACGAAGCCGAGGGTTAATAAATAGTTGGTAGTTCAGCGATCCGATGACTTTTCTCCTTTCTTTCTTCACCCTTTTCTGTAAGTTCAGCTGGTTTCTACAATCTAAGTATGTACAACCAACTAGCTCAGCTCCTTCCCATTGCACCTTGTGATGTAGAGCAGCAAAGGCTAGAAGCGCGAGCTCCTTGTTCTAAGGCACGTCTCGGCGGCACAAGCTCTCGTGCGTTAAGAGCAGCTCCCAATTCTATAAGCTCGCGGTTCTAGCCTTCTCTGCGGTACAACATAAGGTGAAACGAGTATAGACCTTTCCAGTGTTTACAAAATCACAGTCCAGCGTGCGATCTTCACAGTCCAGCAAGTGCGTGTTCGTCGCTTCGGAAAGTCAGCAAAGCACGCGCCATACGCACGAACACTCAAGATGGAACCGGCCACACGTTTTTATTTGGAAAGATCTACAGCAGACGACGTTCGCAAAATCGCGTCAGCTGTTGCTGGCTTCACGCGGCGGTAGCGTGCGTGCTTCCATCCATTCGGCGGTCGTTGCCATGATGACGGGGAGGAAAGCAGACGAACTGTATGTTGCGGAAGAACGCTGCGGCGCAGCGATACCAGGTGCGTTCTAAGGCCCTTCCCGCATGCTTTTCAATGGGCGGAAGGCGAACAAAAAGAGTTCGAAATAAGGACTTAACGCAGAAGGCTGCATTTCTCCAGCGCCCCATTATTTCACAAGCCTTAAACGAAAAAGGCGTTGTTTTTTTTTCGGCCGTCCCGCGTCCTGTTTTTTTTTTTACTCGTAACATGGGTCAAAAGTATCACACTGCCGGGTTGGCTAGCAGTCGTACACGGCACTGGCTACATCTGTCGACACACTGGGGAAGACTAAATTCAGATTGTTTAAATATCCAGCTTCTTATTTTTTTAACTGGAATGGTTAAGCAAAAGTGTTCCACAGTGGCTTAATAATTTTGTTTTTATTTGACGCGCCGCGTGATGACGATTACCTTCTAATTGGTTGACTGGTTCAATAAAAAAGGACAGAAAAGTTAGGAGCCCCTGGAATCCGTTAAACAGCTTGAAATCAATATTCGCAACTGTCATGACCTATAGGGGGCGCGCTGGCCCTATCAAAATGGCTGTCATCTGGACGATCATCGTAGAACAGCAGTGCGAGGCGGGGTCTGCGACGCGTGCGTAATTCTTGCTTTCGCTATATTCAAGCAGTATCAGAGCCTTACGTTATATATTCAGGTCAGGAAGGTGTAGGCAAGCCCAATTATTAAGGCCAATCATCCAGGAGCTAGGGAGCGCGATTCTCACACCGCGGTACCACTATTGCTGAAAGTTGCGAATACGTGTCATGCTATACTTGGAGCACTTATACAGACAGCAAATCTAGTTCTTTATCTGCTACTAGAATTCCCCTCCCCCTATCGGCGACGAGTTGGCCTCACTTTCAGATTTGCAGCTGCTGGTCACTTGTGCCATGGTTTGATTTTCACAATACAGAAAAAAGTTCGATCCTAAACGCGTTTCGCGATCGCCATATATCGCTGTAGTCACTCACAAAATGAGAAAGGCAGGGAGCGTCTTTCGAATGCCCCGGCCTCTAGCGCGCGCTACATGCCTTCCACCGTGCTTTCGTAGCGCGAGCGCGCGCGCTCGAGGTGCACCGAAGATCGCGCTAGAGGAGGGACAGCTAAGGCTCATCTCTGTCGTTCTCACCTCATCATGTGACTATAAATAATGGCGGCGCGTTATCCTCGTCTAGGTCTAAAAGGTTACCAGACAATGACTCGCATATACTTCTTGGTTTCTTTTTTATACTATGTTGCTGTTTAGTGCGTGCTGCTGGCAACGGGCTTGCACAACCTGCATCTCTATAGTCTCATGCACACTAAGGAGCGAAGGGCGTGGTATATTATGGTGTACGATGATGATGATGATAATAATATTAATAATAATAATTGCTTATTTTTCATAAATATCCAAGCGTGGTGTTCGTTTGATGCCGTTCTTGTACACCGTGATCATGCAAACATATCAATAGTGAGGGGGGATCGGAGGGAGGAAGAAGAAGTGATTGTGAGTAGAAGCCCTTTTCTTCCTGTCTGCGATTTATTTCAATAACAGGGGGCCCGGGGCTCTCCCGGGTTACCCTGTTCGCCTAAACGGCACTGTAAGGTGGCCAAGTCACCTACGAGCGGAAAGATGAGCTCCATCGGGAGCAGTACGACGGCATTTGATGGCCGGGTTTACAAGACGACATCGGAACCTTCCGACTACAAGGTTATACTTCCAAGACTACCGCAAGGTATGCTCGTCACCAACTCACTATTCTTACATGCTGACATCACCGGAAGGCCGTACAAGGCAAGCGACTTCAAGGACGCAATATTTTCCATCGTTGATCGGAAGGACGTCCTGGGCTTAGGCCAGTATCAAATGAGCCACGTATGGATGGTGACCTTCGGAAATGCTGCAGCAAAGCTCAAGATCAAAGCTTACGAAGAGTTCATCATCAAAGGAAAAAAGTGCATAATAATCGATCCATGCAAAGAAGAGATCAAGATGAAGCTTTTATGGCTGCCCATTCCTATGCCAGACTCCGAAGTGAGGAAGGTTCTAGAGCCGTTCGGGACAGTCAAGGACATGAGAAGAGAAACGTGGAGATTTTCAGGACTCGAGGATCTCCAAACAACAACCCGAGAAGTGACCCTCGTCCTGAAGCAGGACCTCACGGTGGACAAGATCCCACACCTCTTGAACGTGTACGGGTCCAATACGCTCGTCGTCATTCCTGGAAGACCGCCGCTCTGCCTGAGGTGCAAAGGAATCGGGCACATCCGCCGGCAATGTTGCACTCCTCGCTGCACGCAGTGCTGGAGATTCGGTCACACAAATTACGAATGTGTAGTGACGTACGCCTCAAAGCTCCAAGGAAACGCAACACCCGACGCTGATCATAGCGAACATATCATGGACGTGGAGGAAATGTTCAAGGAGGAAGTCGAACGGACGCAAACGGGCGATGACCCAGCAATCCAGAACAACGACCCTCCTTGCAGCCTCAACGAAAGCCCAACGGAGGAACAAAGGTGCAACGAAAGCACTTCCTCAACACCGCACCCAGAACCAAGAGAAGCTAATGCATGCAACGGGAAAGAGCTGCGAAAGCAATCCCTGCAAAACACGAAGGTGGCAGAGACCAAGAAGGAAGAACACCATTGTAAAAGAGCCAAGGTTGACACCAGCGAGAATTTGACGGGAGAACCGGAACCCATGAATATTCTGCTGGATTCCACCGAGCCTCAAATACGGCTGGAACACAAAGAACAGCGGGTGAAACCCAAATTCAAAGACCGAAAAACAACCTCCCCGGCAGCTTCCGAACTCGACCCAAAGCATGTATAGGAATCCCCTCACGACCACCATGATAAGTCCCTTCACAATTTCCACCATAAATGTGCGAGGGATAAATTCGAGGAAAAAACAATACCAACTTTTTTGTTTTGTACAAAAATAGGACAGCGACATTGTGACCCTGCAGGAAACAAAAGTATCCGAACAAAACACCTTATTTTCGGGATGCAGTTTGTGGAAAGATTCCTACGATCTGTTTCACTGCCCTGCTGTTGACTACTCTGCAGGGTGTGCAATTCTGTTTAAGAAAGATCTTGAGTACAAAATGTGTAGTATTCTAGAAGGGGCTGACAGCGGTCGTCTAATGGTAGCTAACATTATTTTGCAAGATCAGCCCTGGCGCATAATTGTTGTGTATGCATACAATAACGCAGCGCAAAGGGAAAGCCTTTTCTGTCAGGCTAGAATTCACGCCAACACAAGATTTAACGTGATTCTGCTTGGGGACTTCAATTGTGTAATAAATAAGAAAGATAGAGTTCCATCCCTAACCATCTTAGATCCAAGCGCTGAAGCCTTAAAAGCATTGGTTCAAGACTGCGACCTGATAGATTCAGCAACAGATCACGCACTCTGTTTTACACACTTTCAAGGGTCTTCCCATGCACGTTTAGAGAGAATATATATATCTGGGTCAGTTAATACTGCACTAAGTGACTACAATGTTATCCCTGCATTCTTCTCTGATCACTGCATGGTGCAAGTGCGTGTAGGTATAAAAACACCACGGAGAAATAGAAAACAACCGTCTTGGTCCCTTTGGAAACTGAACGAAAGGCTCCTTGAAAATGACGACTTTATAAAAGCTGTTGAATCAGCACTAGAGATACTTGAATGCACCAAAGAGGGCTGGTGTCAAAAATGGGAATCTTTTAAATTGGAGATAAGAAAAATAGCAATAGAAATATCATCAATTGTTGCGTATCATGAAAAAATAAGAGAAAGGTGTTTGAACAATGACATCCTTTACCCAGAGCCTTTTATACTGGGAGAGTTCGGCGGGTGGGAGGGGCTTACGGCCCGCTAGGTCTAGCGGACTCAGTGGGCGCCGCTTCCGCCATGATGTGCCTCCCGGCGAGTGGGTCCCCATTGACATGCGATGTATACGCATGTAGGTTTTGCCGTTTGCGCTTTTGTTGGCGTAAGGAGAAAGTCGAAAAATCAAGCATTTTGTTACGTTAATCATACGTTAATCATAAACTTACCTCGCACAATCGAGAACTCGGCTTCCAGTCAGCCCTTCTTGGTTTCCCAGATCTTGTGCCTTGCGCAGTTTTCTTTTCCTTGCGGGAACCGGTACATCCTGAACCCCTTTTTCGCGTTGTTCGAGCACCCAACGGCACTGCAGTCCCCCATTTTTTTTTCATCTAACGTCTGGCAGAGCGCAGCGCAGAACGATCATTTTCATCGTCGTCTCTCGCTCCATGGACTCTAGCGAGCCGACTGCCGGCTCGAGTCAGTAGGGCAAACGGGTTTTATCAGCCGCCACCAGCCTTACATCAAACAAGGGTGAAGCTTGCAATTTAAGGTTATAATTATAATGCAATTAAATGCAAAGGTGCAATCAAGCTAGACGGCAAGGCACATCATGGTGGATGCGCACAGTTGCCAGACTGTTTGATCAGTGCTGCCAGACTGGCGGCTGGATCAAAGAACCGCCGAACTCTCCCAGTATAAAAGGCTCTGCCTTTACCTGTACCGTTTAGAGTGCCAAGAGCCTGGAAAATACAAGGATGAAGTAAAGAATATAAGAAGACAAATTAAAGAACACGATAAAATGCGCTACGAAGGTGCTGGTGTAGGAACGCGTACTTTGCAATTAATAGAAGGAGAACAACCAACAAAAAGATTCCTTAACGTGGAGAGAGAATATATCAAGAAGAAACGGATAATGACATTAAACGAAAATGGTCGCGCACTGAACGATGAAAATTAAATAGAAGATGCCTTTGTTTCGCACTACGAGAATTTATTTGCTGCAAGACCACATTCTGTACCAACCCAAATGAAAGGCTCCCTCTTATTAGAGCTACCAAAACTTGAACCAGATATGACTAAGATTCTAAATACTCCTATTGACGTGGCTGAAGTCGAACTGAATATAAGAGAAATGAAGTCTCGAAAGGCCCCAGGACCAGACGGTTTACTGGCCAGTTTTTACAAAAAATGGAGCAAGAAACTATCACCCATACTCTTAAACGTTTTTGAGGAATCATACCGACACGAATGCTTACCTCCATCGTTTCGGGAGGCACACACAGTACTGATACCGAAGTCTAGAGATCTAGACAAGAGTCAACGAGTAGACGGTTATCGACCAATAAGCTTACTAAACGGCGACTATAAAATTTTTGTAAGGGTACTCGCCGGACGCTTACAAAGCGTGATAACGCTCTTGGTTGGAGACCATCAGACGCGTTCCATCAAAGGGCGGAATATACAAACAAACCTCCACATCGTCCGGTCCATAATAGAGATAAGCCAACGAACAAAAGAATCAGTGGCTATTCTACAACTTGATCTGGCTAAGGCCTTCGATCAAGTTCAACACTCGTTTCTTTTCGATGTACTCGCACATATGCAAATAGGAGAAAACGTCATGCGTGGAATCAAACTTTGTTATACTGGACTATCAACGAAATTGATTGTTAACGGAGCTCTTACAAAATCCATACAAGTACAACGCTCGGTTAGACAAGGATGTCCTATGTCACCGCTTCTTTTTGACCTCTATCTTGAGCCCCTCTGCAGATACATCATAAACGATAGCAAGGTTCAAGGTTTTCGCCTTCACAGCTGCGAAATCAAGCTTCTTGCCTACGCTGACGACCTTGTGCTGGTGTGTTCCAACAAGCCCAGCATAAAAAACGTGATGCTGAGCGTTTCTAACTACTGTGCCGTGTCTGGTGCGTCAGTAAACAAGGAGAAAAGCTGTGGCTCGTGGTGCGGGGAGTGGGGAACGACACCATCTACATTTGAGGACATACAATGGTCTACAACGAAGCCAAAGCTCTTAGGAGTCCCGTTAGGCGCAATGGACAATCCCAAGCCTATGTGGGACACAGTAACAAAAAACGTTAAAACAGCAGCCAATATGTGGAGTTTAAGATATCTATCTACTTTTGGAAGAGTTGCTGTATGCAACATTTTCCTCTTGTCAAAGCTTATGTATCTTCTGCAGGTTATACATTGCTGAAGGACGACGGTCAATCTGTTGAACAGAATATTGGCTACGTTTATTTGGAGGTCACCACACGAGCCAATGAGGAGGTCAAACTTGTTTCGAGGAATTCACGATGGAGGACTTGGTTTAGGTCATATTTTTGTTAGGCAGCTAATTGCCAGATGGAAATTTTTTGCACAGGAACAGCATCCTTTTTTAGAATTGTGCAAGCATTTCTTCTTAGCAAAATATATGGCAACACCAGGTGATGATTCAACAACCACATGTGCTTTAATATCATTAAGCGGATTTTATAAGGAAGTAGCGGACACATTGGAATTTCTAAGAACAAGGTTTGACCAAGCCTTTTTGGCCTCGTGCACTAAAAAGAAGCTAACCAAACATCTGCTAATTTCATTGTTCCCAGATCCTGTATTTCGTCTTTTTCCTTATGGGCCTCCACTAAATTGCAAACCGGATGTTCTAAAAAGGGTTAAACTAATGCCGATACCACCGAAGTGTAAAACTTTCTTTTATCGACTTCACTCTCGTACCACAACTGTAAAAGAGTGGCTCGACCTACGCGGGATGGAAACATACGGTAGCACTAATTGTAGACTTTGCCAAGTTACCGAAACGTTCACCCATGCCTTTATTCTTTGTGTCGACGCTGTATTCTTTTGGGATGTTTTCAAACGGACGCTGAAAAAAGACTTTGAAGTGGAAGAGACGAATCTTCGCTACTTGCATTTCGCCGAACACCTCGATACCATTCAAGACATTTTAGTAGTTCTAGGTCTTTACAGTTTGTGGAAAACGCGTAAAGTGGATAATGAAGCAGATGTCGCAAAGCCATCCTGGGTAAATTTTAAAAATATTGCCATTCAAGTAGGTCAGGGCATATTGGCACGCTGTGATGAAAATGATGAATGGAAAGACGTCGTAAAAGATCTCAGTCCTTCTCCTGATATTATATAATCGACAACAGCACCAGTCGACCTAGAAAGTATCATTGACACCTTCCTTTTTGAGATGAGCGTTGTGGTTTTGTAAATTTCTATTGTATAAAGTAACGAGAATGAAACGCACTGCTTGTATGTAACGAAAAGGTAACGCATTAACGCATTGCATGTATATAATGTAACGCATTGCTTGTATATAATCAAACGGAAATGTAGAGCTCTACCTGTATATAGTGTAACGCAAGAATGTAAATTATAGTTTTAAACATGCTGTAAATAAATGTCTAAAAAAAAAATAGTGAGGGGGGATCGGTGGCCGGGTGGAGGAAGAAGAAGAGGCCGTTTGGAACGGCTGCGAAAAAATGAGCTCTGGTGGAAACACCGCATCGGCCTCTGGCCGAGGTAATATTGAATCGTCGAATGTCAACTCAAGTGAGTACAGGATCACGCTTCCTCGTCTGCCAACCGGTAACCTCGTTCTGAATTCTGTATTTCTTCACGCCGACATGACCGCTAGGCCTTACACGGCACCGGACTTCCGTGATGCTCTGAAAGAAGTTATAGACCTAAAAGACATAAAAGCTACCGGACAATTCCAGATGGGCCATGTATGGATGGTCACCTGCGTCAACGCTCTCGCCAAAGAAAAGCTTTGCCGCCGTGGCGAGCTGCTCGTTAAAGGCAAGAAATGCCTGGTGATCGACCCAAACACACGGGACCTCAAGATGAAGCTCCTGTGGCTTCCGGACCATCTCGAAGACGGGCGCGTCGTCGAAGCTATGACGCCTTTCGGCACAGTACGTAGCGTTCAACGAGAGAAGTGGCGCTGCCCAGGAATGGAGCACATGGACACCCTGAACAGGGAGGTAAACATCACCCTGCACGAAGGAACGTCGACAGAAAAGATTCCTCACCTACTTCAGGTGTACGGCATGCAGACGCTCGTCATCGTACCAGGAAGACCTCCTTTGTGCCTCAGGTGCAACAGGGTCGGACACATTCGACGGCAGTGCAGAACACCGCGCTGCTACAAATGCGGTATCTACGGACACATCGCGGATGCTTGCGTCACATCTTACGCAAGCAAGCTTCGTGGCAAAATGTCCCGTGAGACGGAAGAGCAGTCGGAACTCCAGATGGACGCCTCCGAGGTCGTCGACGCTTCGGGTCACGCCCCGCCGGCCGAAACGTTCGCCAAGTACATCGAACAAGAGCCTCCAAGCAAAGTTCCCAGTACCAGTGAACGCAAAGACGACCCTGGTGGCCTCCCTGAGCCACCTCCACCGCCAGACGAAGACGACGCTTCGTCTATGACATCAGACTCAACGATAGTCGAGGAAGATGCTACAAGGCGAGAGCAGGACACCGCTGTGATCGGTGCAAAGCCCGAAGTCACCGAACCGCCCGTTGAGGCACCTCAGCCAGCTCAAGTGCCAGACGTTGCTGTCATGGGTGGACCGACCAACAGTCCGTCTGCTGATGGGCTCCCTCCAACGCGAGCCATGAAAGAACGCAAGCAGGCTGGAACCCGACTCAAGCCATACGCCAAACCGCCGGCAAACCTCAAGGTGACCGAGGACAGCCTAAGCGGTGACTTGAGTACGCCCTAAACTTCCCAATGTCTGCCGCCCTTCCTTTACATTTCACGACCTTAAATGTAAGAGGTCTGAGCTCTAAAAGGAAACAGTATCAGCTGCTGCGCCTTTTTAAAGAGGAGAAAGTTGACGTCGCAGCGGTACAGGAGACGAAGCTATCTTCAGATGAGAGTATTGCTGAAGCGTTAGAACCCTTTATGAAGGATTATGAAATTTGCGTTAGTCAAGCTTCAGGTCTCTCCGCTGGGTGTTTTCTCTTCTTTCGTAAAGAGCTTGATTTGTCATCAGTTTCCGTTTTGACTGACCTCGAAGGGCGTCTTATTTCTTGTGACCTTAGCTTTAGACAGATAAATTGGCGCTTCATTTGTCTTTACGCTCCCAATAGCCCGAAGGAAAGAACATCATTCTTTGAAATTTTACCATCGCTTTTTGAGACTAATAGAGCGTTAGTTACAATGGGAGACTTTAATTGTGTTTGTAGTGCAGACGATCGATCGGTATCGCAGACTAGGTATGATAGAAGTGCAACGGCTCTTCAGAGCATGCTTCAAGAGCATAACCTCGTTGATGTGGCTTATAGAAAAGGTGAACCAATACGTTACACTCATTTCCAAGGAATCTCTCACGCTCGGTTAGACAGAATTTATGTCTCGGGCTTTATAATTGACTCAATGAGCGACTACCACGTTAAACCGGTGTTCTTTTCTGATCATTGCTTGGTATCAACTTGTTTTGGTCCGCGGATACACCGATCTGTTTGTCAACAGTGGGACTTCTGGAAGTTAAACCTGAAACTTCTAAGCGATGATTCTTTCTCAAAAAAGATTCCCATAGTTTTGTCGGACATACAAAAAAACGTTGGCATGCATATATTTGCTAAATGGGATTTCTTTAAACAGGAGGTGAAAAACCACGCAATCGAGCGTTCCACGATCTTATCCTACATCAACAAACAGGAACAACGTGAACTCTTTAAGAATTTAACGACTCTATACGAACTAGAATGCCTTAACCCAGGCGTATATAGTGACGATGTCAATGTGGTTCGAGCTCAACTACAAAAATATGAAACAGAAAGGTATCGAGGGGCCATTATTCGCTCTCGAAAGAAACGTTTCCTCCTTGGTGAACAACCTACAAAGAGGTCTCTGGACGACGAAAGGCGATATGCTCTGTCAAAAGAAATCGTAGAGATAAATAGCAATGGGTCAATGCACACCGACACAGCGGACATTGTGAAATCATTCCACCAATTTTACACAAATATTTTTGGAAAAGTAATACCTACAAAAGAGAAGGCTGAAGTTGAACAGCTGTTATCGCATATGCCGATACTAGACGAGACAGACCGGAAGTTAATCGACGGTCCTATAACCTTGGATGAAACCAAAGCCGCCATCAAATCCCTCCCTAATGGTAAAACGCCTGGGCCTGATGGACTAAGTGGAGGATTTTATAAAAAATACGTAGACATTATTTCTCCTGTTCTACTCGCCGTATTTCAGGAAGCCTATGTCCAGCGAGCGCTTCCGCCTTCCTTTTACCGTGGACACACGGTACTAATACCAAAAACGAAAAACTTGGAAATGTTGAAAAACATGGAAAATTATAGACCTATTTCCGTCTGCAACGTTGACTATAAAATTTATGCAAAAGTGCTCAATGAAAGGCTACAAAGTGTAATCGAAAAGCTAGTAGGTGAACACCAAACCTGCGGGATACGTGGCAGAGCTATTCAAACGAATGCACATGTTGCCCGTTCAGTACTGGAGTGTGCGTCTGACAACAGTGACCAGGTTGCATTTGTACAGATAGATCTCACAAAGGCTTTTGACCGCGTGAGTCACTCATTTTTATTTGCGTTGCTTAAGCATGTCAACGTGGGGGCGACACTCTTAGATGGAATCCAGCTATGCTATTTCAATTGTTCTACAAGGCTCATCGTAAATGGTATACTATCTGACGAGATTAAAATACAATCTTCCGTTAGGCAGGGCTGCCCGCTATCCCCGCTTCTTTTCGCCCTGTACTTAGAGCCGTTGTGCCTTAGCGTCCTTAGGAGCGACGATGTTCAAGGATACTCGCTGGCCAATGTTAAGGTTAAAGTCCTCGCCTACGCAGACGATGTTGCATTTTTCTGTTCGGACAAGAGAAGCGTTGAGAAGGCACTTGATCTCACAGCGCATTATTGCGCGGTAACAGGAGCCTCAGTAAACCCATCGAAATGCAACGGTTACTGGTATGGTTCCTGGGCCACGAAACCCCGTTTTTTTGCTGGGATAGCGTGGAACAGGAGTCCCCTTACCTATCTCGGAGTACCGCTCGCACAAATTCGTAGTAGCGTAACCTACTGGTCTTCCCTGGCAACCACATTGAAAAGAAAAACAGACGCGTGGAAAGGAAGGGACATTTCAATTTTCGCTAGAGCCAGCGTTTCTAATATATTTCTGGCTTCAAAACTTATGTACGTGCTCCAGGTACTTCATTGCTCTCGAACCAACATCCAAAAAATTCATCGAATATTTGCTACGTTTATATGGTGTTCAACTTGGGAACCCATAAAAAGGGATAACCTTTTCCTTCCCCTTGAATATGGCGGTTTAGGATTGTGCCATGTATTTGTCCGTCACTTGGTCTCCCGATTTTTTTCTTTCAGAATGCCAATCACGATTTCCTCAGAGTAATGCTCCAACGACGTCTTGCTGAGAGTTTAAATTATCTGGTTGTTTCAAGTGGCGAAATTTTCCAAGGTAGGCCTTGGGGCTTTCTAAAGGAGGTGGTAGACACATTTAGCTTTCTCAAAGCGAGGTTTTCACTGGAATATCTGTTCAGTGTGTCCAGAAAGGAATTGTCAAGAAGCATTACCGAAAGCCTGTTTTCTCTTCCACTTTATCGTACCCGCTTCACGCTGGAACCCATCAGTGACGTATTTAAAAGAGTAAAGAAAATGGGAGTGCCTCCGTCAACCAAGACGTTTTTCTTTAAACTCCATACGTCCACTTTGCCCGTAAAAACTTATCTCCAAAAAAGGGGAATATTTGTTCCCTGGACAGTTAATTGTAGATTATGTAATAAGCCAGAGACGATAGAGCACTGTTTTATATACTGCAATGACGCGTTTTTATTTTGGGACGTGCTACAACGCACGCTAAAAAAAGACTTAGTCCTCAACGATTACAGCCTTCGCTTCCTACCGTTTTCAGAAAACGAGACCGTCCCGTATGACATGTTCGCGCTTCTGGGATTACATAGTCTCTGGAAGTGTCGTATGATAGATAGGCATGCGGAGAAACCACGCACGACGAAATCGCTTTTTTTACAACAAGTGGCGCAAGTCAGAAGTATCTATGTCTCAAAACTAAGCCAACCTGACTGGTTCCCCATGTTTGATGCATGCCTTGGGCTTCCGGATTTTTGATAAAAATGTACCTTGCGCGTGAGTGACTTTCGCTCAAATGTCTCAACTACAAGTTTTTGTAATTTTCTCTAAGGTATTTCTAATGGCCACATGTTCAAGATGCCAAATGAGAAAAAAAGGAAACGTGTGAAAGTTGTTTGTAAATAGGTTGCTTTTAGCGCATGTTTGACTGTACATACAGGTATGACTGATCGTGTGATGTGGTATTTGTAAAACAAGTAATAAAGATATAAAAAAAGGGATCGGTGGCCGAGTGGTCTAGCGCACACCAGCTCGGAGTACGTGGAGCGAAAGCTCGCGCTGCAGAACCCAGGGATCCTGGGTTCGAGCCCCACCCCTGCCCGGCGTGCGGTCGTGTATCACTACTGCGTGGTGCACGTTAAAGAGCCCAGGCTAGCGGCTGTACCGCACTGGCTAAATTTCTCATCTACAGCTGGGAGACTCGTCGCCCCTGTGAGGCAGACCAAGTTCTAGGCTGTATAAACACACAACCCAATTTTTATTTATTATTATCAATAGTGAAAAAAGAAAAGAATAAAAATCTAGATGTTTACGTCGGTCCAGTAAGGTTCGTGGTGTGTAATGAGGAGGTCGTGGGCGAGGTACAACCACTGTTTCTTTATCACGGGCTGAGAAAATCTTTCTTTTCTTGCTCGAAGTAAAGAACAAGAGGCTGTCGTTACCTTATTTAAGGCGAAAACGGTATAGTGATCCCTGAACGTTCTTTGTGTGTTTCTGCGATGCGCTCGCAGCCACCTTGTTGTGAAACGTAAGTCAGTGTTCGTGGCTACGCGAGTTTAAAAGCTCGCGCGGTTGCATCATCCTGTTATCCCAGGGTCTATTCCCGATCAGTCACGGGCTTATGGAACACGCAGACGCTGTGCCTGAGTTGTCGGCGATCCAGTGACTATGGGCCCTCCGATTGCTAGTAGCTGGGCTCGCAAGTCCTCTGACTAACAAACACGCTCGCAGTTTGCAGACAGCACACGAAGCAGGTAGGTTCGGTGTCTACAGGGAGTATTCACTGGCAGCCATAGCTGTGTGCGCAAATGCTGAGCGCGTGCAGATGGCAAGCTTCCACAGTTCTTTTGCAACGTGCATTGCGCACCACCAAGAGTGCCGGTCTTAGCAGCCTATTGAGTTTAGCTCATTCTGAGCATGCGCTGTGAACAGAACCCACAAATATGGCGTCCAGTGAATACTCCCTATACTCCGTTCCACCTTCAGTCCGAGCGCAGTGGACGTCACGAGCTAACCCAGCCGATCCAGCGCCGGGAGAAAATCGCGTGACCTGCCGGTTGGGCAGAGCGACGCAGGGAGCTCAAGGTCACATGACACTCTCTCCACGCTGGATTGGCTGGGATGGCTCCTAGCGTCCGCTGCGCTCGCACTGAAGGTGAAACGGAGTATAGACACAGTTTTGCGAAGCAGTGTCCCTCTACGTTTCCTTGGATGGCGCTAGCACATCGCCTGTACAAACTGGTGATGTGAACGCCAAATTTGATTATAGACCAACACGCGGCCCTGACGTCATGCAGCCGTGGTGGCGCTGTCGACGGCACTGGGCATGCGCAAACGCTTCACTTCACGCGAATTCGGTCTCTGCGCACGCGCAGTGCCCACACCTGGTGTGGGCAAACGCGGGCTTGTTTGTAAACAGCGTGTCGGTCTATATCGCAATTTTTAACTCTTCTGTTTTTTTAAGTTTCGCCACAGATTCTAACGTTTGCACACACACAAATGAAGTAACTATACCTTAAAATATGTTGCACGAAATTAATTCCGATTTATAGTTCAATAAGTCGCGTTAATGACCGAATAATTTTCCCACGCCTCGTCGAAGGCTTACTGACGTTGAAATAACAGACAGTTTTATTGGACCGTACGCTAGAGCTTTGCGTACACAAAGAAATATCGGGTTGGGAGTGCGCACGCGCAGAACGCAATAGAAGGGCTAGTGTGTGTGTGTGTGTGTGAGCGTGTGCGTGTGCGTGTGCGCGCGCGCGCGCGCGCGCGCGTGTGTGTGTGTGTGTGTGCGGGTGTGTGTGTTTGTACGCGCAACGCTGGGGATTTGGCGCTGCGGGTTAGCGGGCTTTGCGGGAAGCTCTCGAGAGATTTCGGGCCCATAGCGCGAGCACAAGTTTTAAGATGGCGGTTACCTCGACTGGCGCAGCATGGGCGATGCGGTGTTCGTGAAGTTCAGTGTTACGTGAAATTACGTGATGTTCGGCTCGGCAGTCCTTTCCGGGGCTTATACCGCAGTCGAGTCAGATCGCCGTGCAGCTAAAGGAATACAGAGGGCAGTCGTTCGCAGCTCGCAATGTGCGTCAACACTGCCATCCGCTCAACGTCCCTTCGCTCAGTTTACCGCCGACGGATGAACGACTCTTCAAAAAATCGCCGGAGTTGTCGCCGTGCACTGAACATCCATAGGTCACGAAGTTCTCCCGTGATAGCGTTGATAAAAGGTGCCGTTTCCAAGGGACGATGGACAGAGGCTCCGTGATCGAATAATTATCGGGTTTGTGGGGATATTTAGACAGCGTGTAGTTGGTCAGCCATTTTAAAGATGCGACGAATCACTCGCTGTAGATGAGAAATTTAGCCAGTGCGATACAACCGCTGCCTGAGGTCTTTAAGGGGTATTCACACGAGGGAGAAATCCCGGGGATTTCTCCCCGGCACGCGCGCATCACGAGATGAAAACGCGAGGCTTTTGCACATCGGAAAGCCTGACGTTTTCGTCGTGGGATGCGCGTGCCGGGGAGAAATCCCCGGGATTTCTCCCTCGTGTGAATACCCCTTTAAGGTGCACCACGCAGTAGTGATACACGACCGCACGCCGGTATAATGCTCATCCAAATTGAAACGGACAGGGTGGGGAATGAACCCAGGATCTCGGGTTCTGCTGCGCGAGCTTTCGCTTCACGTGCTCTAAGCTGGTGTGCGCTAGCTCACTCGGCCTCCGATCCCCCTTCCGTTACAGTGCTTTCGTGATCGAATTTTACTTCGCACTCGTTTCGCGGCCTCCGAGAAAAGCACGCTTGACCATGCAGCTGCGGATTGGCTTAATTTGAAAGAAAAGGATTGAAAACGTTTTCTTTTACAAGATATCTTCCGAAGAGCAAGGTGGCGCTGTAAGAACGCGAAATTCCACGGCTCTAACGATTTGAATCAAAATCATGAGATATCTTAATTCACTCGGAAACGTTTACGGAACGCACGACTGAAATCATTTTGAGCAGGCGTATGCATGAGAGCCAGTGACGCTATACTAAAACTCTCCAATAACACATATTTAGGAAGGGCGTCCAATGCTCCATTGAAAGATTGATCGTCTGTCCCAAATGTGTTTTATTCTTTCAGAGTCAGTTATCGTTCAGCCAACACACTCCTCAGTTCCCTTTGTCGAACGTAGTTGCTAAAACGGCCAATCCTTGGAAAATAATTGGTACGCGTATTAAGTAAAAATATTTAGCTTTTGAATTGTACTCAGCAGTCTGAACGCTGTTATTATTCAGCTGTCTAAATCTGCCCGTCAAGTACGCGAGGACCTTTACCTGTCTTCCGCGTCTACGAATGCAACTTCCCACACGAATGAAGCCGTATTCAAAACCGATAGCCTCATAGCCTCACACTTTTCATAAATAACTAGAGAAACTCGATTTGAAGGGTATCTGAAACAAGCAGCAAATCTCCGCGTCAAACGGGCGTCGCCACAACGAACGGGTCCCCGCCACCGCGATCGTGGCTGACTTTTACTCTTGATATCAGGGCAGAACAAGACAAATACAGTTTCTTTACTAGTTCAGACCACCAGACCACTCTCCATTTGATTTTACAGAACAAAACGCGAACGCATTGGGATTAGTATTGCAACATTGAAACGTGCGCAGACTGGCATGGGCGACACGGTATACCTTCAAAATGGCGTCGGAGGCTAGTTGCCTTTCCGTGCGACAGACGGCGCTTTTTACCTAAAGTTCTTTAAAGCGCAGCTCTTAGGCGCCCGTTTCCGGCATGAGCGGCGTCGCCGTCGCCGTCGGCGTAACCGCGCGGTGCATTATGGTTAAACTTCCCCGCTAAATCTAGCGGAAAACTTTCCCCGCTAAATCTAGCGGAATATTTTCCCCGCTAAATCTAGCGGAATATTTCCCCGCTAAATCTAGCAAAAAAATTTTCCTGCTAAATTTAGCGGAAAAATTTCCCCGCTAAATCTAGTGGAAAAATTTCCCCGCTATATCTAGCGGAACATTTTTCCGCTAGATTTAGCGGGGAAATTTTTCTGGGGGTCACGTGCCCCTTGAGGTCACGTGACACCCCCAGGTCACGTGACCCCACCAAGGTCACGTGACCTCAGGTTGCGTGACTACACCCCAGGTCACGTGACTCCCCCCCCCCCCCCCCCCGCCAGAACACGTCAACTTGAGTACCCTTCCCCCCTCCTCCTCAAGAGCTGCGCTCTAATTCGGTGTTACAGGGAGTTGTAAACGGCTTTTATTTTTTGAAAATTTTTTATTAAAACGGCGTTTACAGTTTTGGCAGGCCCCTGCGCAACCAAAGCCTGGTGCTATTCACTGCCAGTAGTTCGCGAGAAAATTCACCGAAATATCTACCGAAACAAAATGATCGTTCTCGCGGCCTTCTGAATTAGAAAGAGCGCGAAAAGACGAGGACCCGACGAAAGAGTAACTGGGACGGAGCGCTGCACTGCGACCGCGTTACTTCTTCGTCTGGTTTTTGCCTTTCGTGGCAGCGCTGCGATGGTGTTACTTCTTCGTCTGGACTTGGTCTTTTTTTGCTGCCGCGCTTTGCAAATTGACCAGCGTTTATCTATTTCCGCGTAACAGCTGGGGTACTGGATGGAACAGTCAGTTTTCTTCGGCGACGCATGAAAGAAAGAAAATCTCTAACTTTTTTTCAACTTTGAATTAGTGTAACAGATAACAAATGCCGCGATGCTAAAATTGAGGCTTGGGCGAGTGGGTATATACTTCGGAATTAAAAAGAGCGCGAAAAGACGAGGTCCAGACGAAGAAGTAACAGAGACGCAGCGCTGCCACAAAAAGACAAGGACCAGACGAAGAAGTAACGCGGTCGCAGCGCAGGGCTGCGTCGCGTCCCAGTTACTTCTTCGTCGGGTCCTCGTCTTTTCGCGCTCTTTTTAATTCCACCTAGTACCGCCAGCTATAACGCGGAAATAGATAAACGCTGGTCATATTTGCAAAGCGCGGCAGCAAAAAGAACTAACGGCCTGGACAATGAATAGACTAGGGATGTCGTCAACCCGCAAACAACCCGTATGTGTGCCATGGCACCCGACTGGCTGACACCTGTCTAGGTCTTTCTGGAGGAGGATGGTTGCAAACAAGCGCAACTTTTTTTTCCAGCCAGCCTGGCTGACGGGAGGGGGTGGGGATCGGAATCATCGGCTTCATTTACACGCAGTGTTGGGTAAAGTACATCTAAAAAGTACTTGAAGTAAGGCACAAAGTAAATGAGAGGTTATATGCACTTCAAGTTATGTAGTAAGTACACTGGGCACAATGTACTTCAAGTAAAGTACTATAAATACAATCTACTTTCAAAGTAAAGTACAAGTACCCTCTAACACAGTCTTTCATAATTCTCTTTCATTCACCTATACAGCTATACAGCGTTTTTTAACCATACTAAATACAAAAGTGCAAACGACAAGGATAAAACAAAGATAAGGACAAGACAAGTGCCCACTATCAGCTGAGGGAGGAAAAATCGATGGCTGAGTGAGCTAGCGCACACTAAAGTCACTGGGTCCTGGGCCGGTTTGCTCATCTTACGGCTGCGGCCGCGGCCGCGGCCAAGAGGGATGTTTACGTCAGATGACCAGCTCCATGGGGACAAGGAAGTACCTAGCGTGCCTGCCTAATGGCGGAGAGACCCGCATCGCTTCAAGCACAAAAGGCCTAATGTCGCTCGCAAAAACTGATTGCAGGGACTTGCAACTGGAATCCAATTGACCGCCCCTTTATACTGTAGGAGCGGCAGGTGAAGTTACGGCCAAAGAGGGTAAATAGAAGCCAAAATAAAGAAAAAAAACACGCAAGATAAAAGCGGTAGCAGTAAATTTATATACCTCCGCCGGCGCCGGCAGCTCGCGTCTTGTGCAATGGTCTTAGAAAGAAGAAGACGCCGTTCGAAACGGACGTGTTTTCAATGCTCTCCAGTAAAAACGCACCGGCCACAGGCCGGGGAACTGCTGAGGGTTCGGCCAGTACCCCCGAAATGACGACTGAAGAGTACCGGACCGTACTTCCCCGTCTACCGACAGGTAATTTGAGTCTTAATTCTGTCTTTCTACACGGAGATCTCGCCGTGCGGCCATACCGAGCAACAGACTTCCGAGACGCTTTGCGGGGCGTGGTTGACAGCCAGGATATCATCGGAATCGGCCAATTCCAGATGAGTCACGTCTGGATGGTGACCTGTGCAAGCGCTTTGGCCAAGGCCAAACTTGTGACCAAAGCAGAGCTCCGCGTAAAGGGGCGCCGATGCCTAATCATCGACCCGGACACCAGAGACGTGAAACTGAAACTTCTTTTGCTACCAGTTCACATGGACAACCAGCGTATCGAAGAAGCACTGGCGCCTTTTGGCACGGTGCGTTCGATTGTTAGAGAAAAATGGCGCTGCGCCGGAATGGAGCAGATGGAGACGCTAAACAAAGAAGTGACGTTGACCCTTCACGAGGGAATGAACGCGAGCCAGATACCGCACCAGCTCACAGTGTTCGGCTGTCGAAGCTTGGTGCTCGTGCCTGGCCGCCCTCCACTGTGTCTACGATGCTACCGAATCGGTCACATTCGTCGCGAGTGTAGGACCCCAAGATGCGGTGAATGCCGACGTTATGGTCATGCAACAAGTGAGTGCGTCACCACCTATGCGGACAAGCTCCGACAAGCAAGAAGCCCAGCTGAAGATGTCATTTTAGAACACCTAATGGACATAAGCGAACTGGTCGATGCAACCGGAGAAGTCATCCGTTCCAGCACCACTTCAGGGGTACAGCTGACAGCCCCGCTGCACCCACCACCTGACGTCAACCCTGAGTCGGCGACGATCACCGCTGAATCTGAAAAGCCTGAATCGTTTTTGCAAGACAGCGAATTCCCTCCTTTAAGTACGACGTCAACGGTTGCTTCACAGGATTCATTACATCGACGAGAGCGCTCGACCACGTCCAGTGGAACATCTGTCAAACGACCCGCCCCAACATCGGAAAAATCGTCTCAGTCGTCTACCACGGATGTCGCGATCGGCCACAACAGCGACGAGAGAGGCGACGCCAAACGCAGGCCAGCTGAGGTGTGTGAGCACCATTACAGTAAGCCCACACGGCCTGCTGACGTAGTGAAGGACGGTGATGAACTGCCCCCTTAGCTAACACCTCCCTGGCATTTCCTCCCCTGAGCTTCGCTACCATCAACGTCAGAGGACTGTGTTCGCGTGCACGTCAGTCCCAACTGTATAGGGTCCTCTCAAAGGAACAGATTGACTTTGTTGCCGTCCAGGAGACAAAGATATCGTCCGACGAGGACACAGCTCGTGCATTGGACCCTTTCCTCTCAAGTTGTTGTTGTTGTTGAAAAACTTTATTGAGTTGAAAGATTTAGGAAAGGGAAGGGGAGAAAGGGGAAGAAAAAGGAGAGAGTGGTTGTGTGCCCCTATTCCGGGGCTCCAAGTGCGGAGTGAACTCGGAGTGCTCGGGCCACGAGCAGCCTCTGCTCGCTAGCTGTCGCGTACTTGAGTCCCGCTTCCCACTCCTCGAGTTTGGGCTCCTCGACTGGAGCCAGTCCTGGGAGGTTCTTGCATGCCCAGACAACGTGATAAACGTCCACCCAGGGCTCACCACAGAAGGGACAGTCCGCCGTGGCGTACCGCTCTGGGTACCACAGATGTAGCTGGATCGGTGTGACGAACGTGTCCGTCTGAAGTCGTCTCCACGTGAACTCTTCTTCTTTGCTGAGACCTTTGGCCGGCCCAGGATATTCTGCCCTATGTGTTCGTAGAGCCTTTAAGGCCTCACTGTAAGTGAGCGCACTGTCCAGATCCCTCTGGGGCAGAACCGAGTCCCGGTATAACGCACCTCGGGCCGCAGCATTCGCCGCCTCGTTTCCGACTTGCCCCATATGGCCGGGGGTCCAGATCAGATGTACTCCCTCTACTGCGGTTTTGCGGAGGAGCCTTAAAGCTGGTTGACCCACGACCCCTCGTGCAAAGTTTTGACAAGCTCTTTGTGAATCCGAAATTATCGACGCACGAGGATTGCAAACCACCTCCAATGCTATGGCCGCCTCCTGCACTTGTTCAACCGTCTGCGCTCGTATGGAGGCGACGCGTCTGATCTGCCCTTCCGCACTGGCCACCGCTATTGCAGTCACCCCCAGCACCGGACCGGCCCCATCCATGTACAGGGTTCCCTCTCTGCTGTCCCAGGAACGCGCTAGGGCCACCGCTCGCGCTTGTCTCCGTTCCGCATTCCTATCCGGGTGCATGTTGCGGGGGATTCTACTGATCGTGAATCTCTGCCGGGTCTCAGCCGGCAGCTCTTCCCCCGCGTCTCCGGGCCCGTGAGAACCGCCGGGTACTGCCATTCCCAGTTTGTCCAGAAGCCACGCTCCATTCACTGTGGAAGAGAGTCGCTTCAGCTGTGACACTAGTTGAGCTTCATGAAGTTCTTCTATGGTGTTATGCACCCCAAGTTTAAGCAGTTTCTCGGTCGCCGTACGCTCCGGTAGCCCCAGCGCGTTTTTGTACGCTCTCCTTATCAGTTCGTTTAGCTTTTGGATCTCCGCCTTGTTCAAGTTCAGGTACGGAGTGCCGTACGTCAGTCTGGCAATAATGAAGGCCTGGACCAACTGTATTGCCTCTTTCTCCTTTATACCGTGTCTACGGTTCCTAATTCGCCTCATCATACCGCACACCTGCGTGGTCATGGCGTCCAGTCTGTCGATTGTCGACTTGTTCCCCCTCCCCTGTTGTAGAAGCTGGCCCAGAATCCGAACCTCCGCTGGTTTTGGGACCCGGACCCCATCTATCACCACGCCAATGTGATCGACTAGCTTATCGCGAGGGTTTCGGAAGACAAGAAGCTCAGATTTCTCCGGGGCGCACTTAAGCCCGCATCTCATAACGTACTCTCCGACGATATCCGCCGCCGCCTGAAGCTTCTCTTCTATTTCCGCGTCACTGCCCTCCCCGCACCACAGGGTGATGTCATCCGCGTAGATGGCATGCTCCACGTTCGGAACCGCCCTCAGCGCTTCTGGTAGACCCCGCAGCGCAAGGTTGAACAACAACGGGGAAAGTACTGCCCCTTGCGGCGTACCCCTGGAACCCAGTCTGTATGTCCCAGATTGCATACTTCCCAACGTCAACATGGCTGTCCTGTCCGTCAAGAAACTGCGGACATATTCGAAGGTTCTTCTCCCGCAGTTAGCTGTGCTGAGACCCCTAAATATGCTTTCGTGCGAAACATTATCAAACGCGCCTTTCAAGTCTAAAGCTAGAAGGCATCTCGTTTGGCCGCTCCTCGGATTCTCCAGTATATCCTTATATATCCACAAGAGTATGTCCTGCGTGGATGTGTGAGGTCTGAACCCGAACTGCGTGTTCGGAAGGAGTTGTTCCTTGTCTAGATAGTTCATAACCCTGGAGTTTATGACTCGTTCGAACGCCTTGCCCAGGCAAGATGTAAGCGAAATCGGCCGCAGATTTTCTAGCTTGAGCTCCTTTTTGGGTTTTGGAATGAAGCGAATGTCAGCAACCTTCCAACTACCTGGAGTAAGCCCGCGCTCCCAGAAATGTTCGTTGAAATGGCGTACCAGCTCTTTCAGGTCCCCTTCCCCTAAGTTGTAGAGGAGTTTCGTTGTGAGGGAGTCCGGTCCGGGTGCTGCGCCCTTCCTCATAACCCCGAGCTCATACTCCAACTCCGCGACAGTAATTGGCCTGTCTAATTCAGGGTTTTCCTGCCCTTCATACTCCACGATTTCTCCTGTGGATTCCAAACACAAATACCTTTCCGCCAGCCGATCCATGATCTGCTTGCGGTCCCCGGGTAACTTATGTATCAGTTCCGCTAAACGGCCGCCCGTCACCGCCTTTGCCCTACTCGGATCGATTAAAGCCCTAAGCATCCTCCATGCCTGAGCCGTGCCTAGGCTTCCCCGTATAGAGTCACACAGGCCATACCAGTTCTTCCTAGCCAAGTCCACCGCATAGTCCTCGGCCAGCTTTGTGAGTGCTTGAATCCTCTTCCTCAGCTTCTTGTTGTAGCGCTGTTTCTTCCATCTCCTGGTCAGCCCGCGTCGTGCTTCCCAAAGATGAAGCAGACGCGTGTCCACTGCTGGGGTCTTCTCTGAGAGTTCAACTTCAGCCACGAACGGCTTGACACTGGCGATCACCTCCGAAGACCAATCCTCGATGTTCTCGATGCTAGCTGCACCTTTTCCTCTCTGTTTTCGCCATCGGTCCCAATCCGTTATTCTTGCCTTTCCCGTCTTTCTTGTGTATCCGGACTCGTGAATAGTCGTTTCGAGGATACAATGATCGCTACCGAGTTGCTCGATGAGGTTAGTCCACTCAGCGTTCGCCACGTTCTTGACAAGCGTCAGGTCCGGACAGGTGTCTCTGCATGAGCTCGTGCCCGTCCTGGTTGGCTGATCAACCTCGGTAAGCAATGTTAGGCGTTCCTGGTTGATGCTTTCCGCCAGCCTTCTGCCTTTCGGAGAAACGTACTTGTAACCCCATCCCGGGTGAGGGACGTTGACGTCTCCCGCAATAACCACAGGGTCCTTCCCCGCCTCCTTGACCACCTTCGCGATGAGCCGCCTGTAGTCCGTCTTATGGTTCTTTGGATTTCCATACACGTTCACCACATGTACACCCCGATCCCCTTTTTTCACTGGGATGATCACAATGTGACAGCACGACACCTCACAGCCATCCAAGTCTAGTCTCGTGGCTGCGTAGGTCTTGTGCACAAGCGTCGCGACGTATTGGTCGCCCTCAATTGTAGCATAGTCTTTGATCTTCACTGGTTTCTTGCCCGGCTCCTGCAGCAGTATCACCGCCGGGGGATTGGGTTCAAGCGACACCCTCAGGCTAAGGCTCGCCTGTTTCCGACCCATCCCCCTGCAGTTCCACTGCCACACTTTCAAACCTGGCTTCGCTGACGTGCGCATGATTCTGCGTCCCGTAGAGGCTCGCCCGTTTTTCTCCGCTTCGAGACGAACTGCCTAGAGAGGCTCTCTTGGTTTTGCTCAAGAGTCTTTCCTAATTTCTCCAGCTCGGTGACCCTGCATGTCAGCTGCATCAGTTGGCTGGTGACGAATTCTTGAAGTCCCTGGATCGCCCGCTGAACGGTCGTCTCCACGATCGCTTGTACTTGCTCTGCCGAGACTCCCCCGGTTCTTTCTCTTTTGTTCCAAAGTTCCTCTATGGTCTTTTTGCAGTGGGTCACGTCCCTCCGCAGGTCTTGTATCGCTCCGTTGCTGCTCGCCCCTCCACCTTTGGGCTGGGACGTGCTCCTCGACTCCTGATCCCCGACCCTTGGGAGTTCCGGCCACTTCTTGCGATTGCCTGGATCAGTGAAGATCCCTTCCATAGAGGTGCTTCGCTTGCTCTTTTTTCGCTTGCCCTTTTGCCGGCGCCCCTTGGATGTGGTCATATCTCGAGACGCGCTTCTCCCACAGCTGGCGGACCGGCTGCGCGAGCGGGTGCGCGAGATTGACACGCTCCGTCCCGACTCTCTCAAAAGCCACCGCACGTGCTGCGCGCCGTCGTGACGTCTCCCCCGACTCCGTCTAGGCTCCCTGCTTTTAGTCTCCTTGTAGAACTTCTCCGGGCAGTGTCTGTCGTAGGTCTTGTGGGCCCCCCCCGCACAAGGCACACTTCGGCACACACTCATGGTCCTCACCGACATCAGTGGCCCTGCACGCCGAGCACGCAAATCCCTCCGGCTTGCTGCATACGTCGGTCCGATGGCCCACTTCACCACAGTTCAGACAAGCCGCCCTAGCCTTCTTATAGATAAAGCAGGGAGTCTCCAGCCAATTGAAGCTCACCGTGAACGGTACCTTCTTCCCCGCAAATACGATTACTGCAGACTGTGACTTCCCTAGCCTCCTTGCTTCTAGAACTTCGTATCCCACAGCTCTGGTTTTCTGTCGAATCTGTTCGTTAGTCAGGTCAGGCCGGACACCGTGTATGACGCCGCGGCACGCATCTTCGCTCGGGGAGACATGATACGCTTCGACGTCTAGCACGCCGACAGGAAAATTCAGTTTCTTGATACCTGCGACGGCTTCCGCTTCGCTCCATTCGTCCGTACAAACCATAATTGTATTCTGTGCTTCCAGCAGCCTTACGACCGTCTTCTCGTCCAATCCTCTCGGCAGGGAGCTCTGGACCGCTTCCCCGATCAGGCTCCTGTACCGCTTCAGGTCCACTGCGACCCGATGAGGTTTGATAATGACCTTGTGCTTGTAAACTCTGAGACTAGGCAACCTCAGAGTTTTCCTCGACTTGAAATTCTCCGCCGTTGATCCCCCGCCTTCATCTCGAACCTGTTTCTCGAGGCCTTGTGTCTCCCTCTTGCTCTTTTTCTTCTGCATCAGTACTTGCACCCAGCCGTTGCCGGGTCCTCCGTCCTCCTGGTCCCCCAAGGTGGCATCCTTGATTCCATCATCCCGGAGTGGCCGCTGCGCCGGGTTGATAAATCCATGTGCCACCTCGTCTGGGTTATAGCCGATCACTCGACCGGTACCTGGAGTTTCTTGGGTCCTTGTATCCATCCTCCAGCCTTCAGCCCCCACCAGGACGGCGACCGCCACGCGATAGGCCTAGCTAGGCGGCCGCTCCGAGAAGCTCGGTGCGGCGCGCTCTGCGGCGCGAAGCCTAACGAGTGTTAACAGGCCCTCCGTGGGCCAGAATCGTGATAATGTCCTTGAAATCAGAAAGATTCGGCTCACCGGCATGAAAGTGGTATCGAGCGAAACCGGAACGTTAGCTCTTTCTTCTCCAACACTTTTCACCGCACAGAAAAGGAATTTTCCAAGAAAAAGGACGATTTTCTGCGGAGCCCATAGAACATGCGTCCGCTCTCAGCACGTGCGTGCACGCGCTCCCCTCAAGTTATGAGGTATGTGTGAGCCACGCGGATGGCTTGTCGGGAGTGTGCCTTTTATTCTTAAAGAAGAGACTAGAATACTCGTCATTTTCACATGCTGTGGATGATAAGGGCAGGTTCATATGCTGTGATTTTTTCTTAAATGGTATTTCCTGGCGTTTAATTTGCATTTATGCCTACAATGATGTTCGACAAAGACGTTTGTTTTTTGAAAATCTCGCCCCTTTTCTTGAAACCGACAGGCAAGTTGTTCTGTTTGGTGATTTCAATTGTGTCTGTAATGTCAGTGATAGATCAGTGCCTCCTGCAAGACCTGACAGCAGTGCTGACATACTAAACAACCTCACATACGACTTCCACCTATTTGATGTCGGTGCTTCTCAGGTTACTGCTAGTCGATTCACTCACATTGATGCTTCATGTAACGCGAGGCTTGACCGAGTTTACGTTTCAAGCCAACTTTTTTCGCATGTGGCTACTTATAAAGTAAAACACATGTCCTTTTCTGATCATTGCCTTGTAAAGGTTCGTATTGGGGCAGACGTACGTAATAAGTCACGTCCAAAATAGGAATTATGGAAATTGAACACAGGGCTTCTTGGCAGTGATGATTTTCAAAAACGTGTTCGTGAATGTTTTAACAATATGTCAACGAACGCAAAATTCGGCATTTTCGCCCAATGGGACTCATTTAAACAAGAGGTCAAAAATGAAGCGATTGAATTTGCCTGTATTGCGTCTTTTCACGGAAAGAAAGACGAAACTGCCCTTTTGCGAAACCTAAATAGCCTTCACGAATTGGAATGTGAAAAATCTGGTGAGTTTCAGGAAGAAATCATTCTTATCAAAAGTCAGCTGCAGCGCTATGAGCAAAATCGCTATAATGGTGCACTGGTACGTTCTAGGCGTAGGCGTTTCTTGTCATCTGAGACACCCTCGCGGCGTGCCATTGATGATGAAAGACGCCATGGGCTTTCCAAAAAAATCAAACTTTTGGACTGCAACGGAACCCTCTCAACCAACGATGTTGATGTAATGCGCACATTCGAATCCCACTACAAAAACCTATTCCAGAAAACGCCATCTTCCAACAGTCAAATGACAGACACTTTAGTTTCCATGTTGCCTAAAGTAAGTGAGATCCAACGCGGACTACTTAGTGGACCAGTAACGCTGGAGGACATTCGGAGTGCGATAGATGAGTTACCTAACTCTAAAACGCCAGGACCGGATGGACTCCCAGCTGAGTTTTACAAGGAGCATAAGGAACTACTGTGCCCTTTCTTACACAAAGTATTTCTTGAAGCTTACGATAGTGATCGCTTACCACCATCTTTTTATAGCAGCCATACAGTATTAATCCCCAAAAGTAAGGATACAGATAAACTTATACACGTAGAAGGATATCGCCCTATTACTCTCTGCAATGTGGACTATAAGATATTCGCTAAGATTCTGACAAAACGGCTTCAGTTCGTCGCTTCTAGTGTTGTTGGCGACCATCAGACATGTGGAATTAAGGGGCGAAGCATGCAGACCAATATACACGTCGCACGTTCGGTCATAGAGAGCAGTACTCGGCATAACAACCAGGTCGCCATAGTCCAAGTAGACTTGGCGAAAGCCTTCGACCGCGTATCTCATGACTTCCTTTTCGCCATTCTTAGACACATAAGCCCGGGAACAACGTTGCTGAAAGGAATCGAACTATGCTACCGAAGCTGTGCTACCCGTCTCATTGTTAATGGTTCACTCTCGACTCCTATAAATTTAGAATCGTCTGTTAAACAAGGGTGTCCTTTATCTCCTCTTTTGTTTGCTCTTTGCTTGAGTGTACTTTCCAACCCTACAGTGGACGGTTATCATTTTTATTCCGCGGAAGTAAAAGTGTTAGTTTACGCTGACGATATAGCGTTTTTCTGTGCTGATAAGAAAAGTGTCGATAATGTCTTTACCTTAACCCAGGCATCTTGTGAAGCATCGGGAGCGTTGGTAAATAACTCAAAATGCGTTGGCTTCTGGTGCGGCCAGTGGGCCACAACACCTTCGAAGTATGCTGGTATTTCGTGGAGCTGTGTAGCTCCTCAGTATTTAGGTATACCGTTGAACTGCATTCGAAACAGTGGCCATTACTGGTCTGAGCATGCGGCAAAGATCAAACGTCAAGCCAATATAATGAAATCAAATCGGTGGTCAATCTTTGGACCCGCAAAAGCATGTAACATTTTCCTTGTAGCGAAACTCTGGTACGTGCTCCAGGTGATTTGCTGTGCGAGAGGCCAAATTAAAAAAATTCCATAAGTTTTCGCGACTTTTGTCTGGGATTCCACTTGGGAACCCATGCAACGAGACAACCTCTTTCGCTCCATTGATACAGGGGGTCTTGGGCTGATTCACCTATTTTTAAAACAGGTGGTTGTTCGTTTTATGTTCTTCCGAACTGTATCCCATCATTTCCTGCGCACTTACGTGCAGACAGAACTTTCAGAAGCTTTACCATACTTGGTAGTCTTATCTGTGCCTGTAGGTACATTGCGTCCTTTCGGTTTCCTTGGAGAGGTAGTTAGCGCGATTGAATTTTTGAAAACCCGGTTTTCTCTGGAGTATTTATATAAAGTTCCCCGAAAAACAATTTATGCTGATCTGATAGACGTAGTTTTTCCTGTTTTTAAACGTGTGAAGAAAATGCGAGTGTCACCTTCTGCAAAAACCTTTTTTTTTTTAAACTTCACACTTCCACGCTACCTGTTAAGCCTTGGCTTCAAGAAAAAGGCATTTTCGTTCCGTGGTCAGTGAACTGCCGCCTTTGTAACCAACCGGAAACTATAGAACATTGTTTTATTTTCTGCACTGATGCTTACCTCTTCTGGGATGTGTTACAAAGAACTGTGAAAAAAGATTTAAATATAAGTGCCTACACAATCCGTTTTCTACCTTTAAACCCGAATGACAGCTTCCCTTATGATCTGTTTATACTGATGGGTTTGCATAGTCCCTGGAAAACGAGAATGGTTGACAGAAATGCTGATGCTCCCCGGACAACAAAGTCGAATTTTATAGAAACTGTATCACATGTACGAAATGTATTTGACCATCTCGGTGAACGCCCAGACTGGTATGCTCTCTTAAATCGATGCATTAATCTTCCGGATTTTTAGACGTATTATTCAATACAGAATACTTTGTTGAGTTGTGAAACTGCACTCGAACCTATGAGGAAAACTAAACCCCCACGATGGTGTGACTTTAGATGAACGAAATGTATGTCGACGCCTGTACATGACACCTAACGCCAACCTTTGTGTACCGTGATTTCAAGTGCCTTGTGTTTTCTGACCAAATCCCATGTAATAAAAAAAACAAAAAAAAACTTGTGCTATGGTCGAGAGGTTAAAGCGCCGGTACTTGTCGTCGCGGCGTGAAAGTTCCGGGTTCAAATTGCGCTAGGTACTTCTTTTTTACTTTTTTTTGTATTTTGCGCGTGTCTTACTTTTTAACTGTAATCTTTTTTAGGAAATCATCCACTTGCAATACTGCGCCTTACACGGTTTTTGCTGTTAGTCCTACCTGTTCAATCGAAACACCGGGAATAATAAAAAAAAGATCAACGCAAGTTAACGCGCTAATACAATCATTTCATAATTTTCATTAAAAGGAAACTAAGGTAACAGCATCGTTATGGCTTTCACACAAACGGAGCCGAAACAAGCATCCTTTCCTCAGCAACTACAATTTTATCTGTTTTTCAATAACGCTTTTGCTACGATTCCTATCAATAACAAGATACGCCTATTTAGGACTAATAAAAACTGCAGTTATGACAATTAAAAAAAAAAAAAAGCAAAAAGCAGAAAAAAAACGACTAGCAACTCTGGATACATTGATTGAGCGAAATCCTACAGGCAAGGCAGCAAGTCAAACGTCTGAGAAAGTAGTAAAACCGAAATAAAAGAGATCATACTTTTACTTGCATGGAATGTGATAAAATTATATTTATACTTTTTACATTTTTTTGTGGCAAACGTTTTGTAATATTGACACATTACTTGTTGAATTTTAGTTAGATTAGCAGACGATCACCACCGAATGCAAAAATGAATCAGGTGTCGAAATCGCATACCCTCTCTCTAATGCAAACACCTAAAATGACTTTGAAAGAACAAATGGAATTCATTATAATTAATTACATTTATGATCCAAAGTCATTTTTGGGTCCCTCTCTCTAATGCAAACACCTAAAATGACTTTGGATCAACATATGGAAATAATTATAATTAATTCCATTTCTTGATCCAAAGTCATTTTAAGGGTTTGCATTAGAGAGAGAGTTTGCGATGTCGACGCCTGATTCATTTTTGCATTCGGTTGTGATCGTGTGCTATTCTAACTAAAAGTTCAATAAGTAATGTGTTAATATTACAAAACGATTGCCACAACAAAATTTAAAGAGTTTAAATATACTTTTTATCACATTACATGCAAATAAAAGTATGATCTCTTTTGTTTCGGGTTTACTACTTTCTCAGACGTTTGACTTGCTGCCTTGCCTGTAGGATTTCGCTCAATCAATGTATCCACCGCTGCTAGTCTTCTTTTTTTTGCTTGTTTTTTGGAGTTTTTTTTTAACTGTCACAACTGCAGTTTTTATTAGTCCTAAATAGGCGTCTCTCGTTATTGAAAGGAATCGTAGAAAGAGCGTTATTTCAAAACAGATAAAATTGTAGTTGCTGAGGAAAGGATGCTTGTTTCGGCTCCGTTTGTGTGAAAGCAATAACGATGCTGTTACCTTGGTTTCCTTTTAATGAAAATTATGAAATGATTGTATTAGAGCGTTAACTTGCGTTGATCTTTTTTTTTCTTCCCGGTGTTTCGATTGAACAGGATCGCTAGGTTGGACATTTGTGAAAAGGTACATGGAAGTGACGTAATGGAAAGGAGGAGCGTATCCTAGCAACACCCACGTGGCGGCTCTGCCCACTTTGACGCCGCTACGTCATTGCAAACTTGACGCCTGTCACCCGTTTGAGCGACGTCCGGAGCCAACCCCCGACGAGCGGAAGTAGCTACGCATTCCCTGAGGCGTCCCTACGCGCGGGATACGGGGTAGGATCTACTACGACGCGGGGAGCAGTTCCTGCGTTTAGCGAAGGAACGGCAACCAATCCTGTGCGTCGCTGGCCGTCGCATCTGTTCTAGTACAGGTAGAAGTATTGAAAAACAATCAAAACCTTTTGGGCGCTGTTAAAACAAACCGCTTTTTTGTATCCTTTTGCAATACATTTAACAATTAATTGGAGAGAAAGTTGTTCCAATATTATGCGGGATGTGCGCCACGCGCCTTCTTCAAACCAAAATGTCGGACGGGTCGGACCACGAGGAGCCGGGGGTGCCGGGGGCAGCGGAGAGGTCGGCGGGACCAACGAGGAGCGCGCGAGTGACGGCTGCTCAGAAGGAGGAGCAACTCTCCTTCATGTGTGAGCACCCGTCGCTCGCGCGTAACGCCACTGACCTCTCCGCCGCCCTTACGCGGGACGACAAGCGGCGTCTTTGGGAGCAGCTCGCTCTGCGCCTGAACGCGCTGGGGCCTCCAACCAAGAGCTACAAGCAATCGAAGGAGCATTGGTCCCGGCGCGTGATGAAGGCGCGGAAGCGAGCTGCA
Organism: Ixodes scapularis; assembly: GCF_016920785.2. Classification (NCBI taxonomy): domain Eukaryota; kingdom Metazoa; phylum Arthropoda; class Arachnida; order Ixodida; family Ixodidae; genus Ixodes; species Ixodes scapularis. Next base: position 8,456,176 of record NW_024609883.1, on the reverse strand, counting down.
CAGCTCAACGAGACCGCAAGGTAATCTTTCTAGTCTGCTGATAGTGCAATGAAATTTATTCAGTCGTTTTCGTTATCAACAGAAGGACCGGGGGCGGGAGCTCCACCGTGCGCCCACTAGCGCAGTCCCTGGCTAGGATCCTGACGCTAGTGGGCACAGATTCGTCACTCGGGGCCCCTGGGGTGCGGGTCCTCGGTGAACCGGGCGACCAGCAGGTACATACTTCAACAATTACCATCATGTTAACAAAGAGTGCAGGGCAGCGGTCACCAATGCGCTGCACCGCGGAATATCAATGAGGGTGCATTTAAGAAACACGTTGACCTTTTGCAAATATTAGGAGCTCTAGCGGAAGACATTGGATCTGTCCATGTAGTGCGAAATCTAATGTTTGACACCCAAACAGGGACATGCGTCATTTTTGCCACCTCGCCCCTGGCTGTTGCAATAAATCCCCATGGTGTCTTGCTTGTAATTTTTGGGAAGATGATGTGCTAGCACTAGACATATATCCCGGTACTCAATGGAAACGTTGTCAAAAAAAGAAAGTGAGAGTGCCTCTGAGGTGGCATTCTCTAAATGTTCTCCTCCGAGTAGAATGCATGCTCGCCAAAATGTTTGGTCAACAAATGGGAAGCACAGACAAGGCTGCGTGTTCTCACGAGTTGTTATAAATTCCGCTTCCAGGAGAGGCCAAGCAGCAGCAGGCGCCAGATGGCAGCTGAGCCGGTGCCCTCGACCTCACGAGGTAAGCTCTCTTGCTAGGGCATCTGGGACCTATCATCAGTGGTGCAGGTATGAGCACCATCATCACCCATACTCGGTTTCTTGGCAGACACAATGACAAGCTGGGGGCCGTGGGTGCGGCCCACCGTGCCTCGCGCTCCCCCCCCCCCCCCCCCCCCCCAGGCAGTCGAGGCAGGAGCGGCACGACGCGGCTGCCATCCAGGCCGTGGAGCAACAGGCCCTGCTGCTGCAGCAGAACGTGGACCAGGCTGCAGAGGAGAGGGAGTTCCGCGGCCGGGTACAGGCTCAAACTTAACCTTACACGCACTTACAACTAACAAGGTTAGGACCAAGGTGCTGCCACGAGGCCACAGAAAGCAGAGCATGTCCACAATGGTGCAGAATGACACAGTTGTGGCATGAGCAAGGTCTTGGCAGACTGTGGGTGTATGGAAATATGCTGCCCAATGTTAATGAAACTCCTTTGCCATTTCAGCTCCTGGAGGTCCTGGAGCGGATCTCCGCAAACCTTGACAGGGCGGCCTCGGGAGAAGAAGACACCCACAGCACCCTGGTCCAAGTGCTCCTCCTGCTGGCCAGCAGGGCGCTGGAGCAGCCCGCAGCCCCGGCCCCCCCCGCAGCCCCGCACCCCCCCCCCCCCCCCCGCAGCCCCGGCCCCTCCCGCAGCCCCGGCCCCCCCTTCCCCCCGCAGCCCCGGCTCACCCCGCTGCTCCGGCCGCTGCTCCCGCCGCAGCCCTGGCCGCAGCCCTGGCCGAAGCCCTGGCCGCAGCCCTGGCCACAATCACAACCCCCGCCCCCCCCCCTGAAAGTGAACATTAGATTTATTTATTTATTTATTTTATTTAATCCACATGGCCAAGCCGGCCATTTAATTTTGTAGCCCGAGATTGGCACAATAGTCAGATTACGGCAATTGCCAAGAGCTCGGTTAGTCCTTTTTCCTTGGGTATGACCCGTGAAGGAAGTAGAAAATATTGGCTGGGCAACAACGGATTTATGCCCAAGCAAGCCATGTCTTGTGTTTGACGAACAGCGGCAGCTATACTCGGCAACAGGTTAACAGTGAAGTGGAAGCTCCTCCCACCTCTTTGCACTTTAGCAGAGCGAACAGTAGAGAGGAAGCAAGCTCCTCTCCAGCCTTTGCTCTGCTGAAGTAGGAAGAGGTGGGAGGAGCCTCCGTTTAATTCTTAACCCGTCGCTAACTATAGGAAGTGTTCTTCCATTGTCGAGAAATTTTTCATTGAGAACTTAAGAGGCCTGCAGTCTAGTCATGGGTTGCAATAGCAGCTACATTCATTTTGTCTTACCTAAGCATTGAACTTGGTCTTTATGCTTTTTATATGTAGCATTGTCATATGTCTGACAATGTGCAATCTAGAGACTATGTGCTTCATAGTGTCCTTAAAACATGTGATATATTTCTTCAGAATGACCCAGTGTTTATATGGTGCATCTCTAGTCAGAAATAAGTTTTGTATTTTTCGAGAACTTGCTATTGCAAAGCTCAAATAAGAATGTTTGGAGCAACATCTGTGATAATTCTTTCAGAGTGGTCCAGTGTTTATATGGTGGTATGCTAGTCAGAGAATATATATATTGTTTTTCCTTTCGAGATTTAACTATTGTGCTCAAATAAGACCAGAGTGTTCAACAAGATATCTGTGATATATACTTCATTTTGCCCAATTGTTTACAAAGTTCCAGTCAATGCTCAGTTTTACTTCCATGATTGAAATATTACATTCCATGTTGTCACACTTTTATTCATGAAGTCACAGGGGGTGGTGGTGGTAGAATAACTTTATTTTTCAAAAGATTACGAGACTGACGAGTCCCGGTCGGGGCCCTTAGTCCAGGGCTCCGTTGGTTTTTCTTTAAGAAATAAAGCAATTTTCAAAACAAACTACCTGTGCACTGTCTTAAGATAACACAATCACCTAACTTTGATGAAGTGCCATAAAAGAGATAATGAAATGGAGCAGAAGGCAGGACGCTTTGAAGCATTTGTAATATGAAACAATGTCCACGACAACAATATCCCTGGTTCAATCAGCAACTAAGAAAGCAACCTCTGCTAAAGCAAGCATTTCTTTCTAGAGGTAATCTAAATTAATTTTCAGTTCTTTGCAGGGGCAATCCAGATGACCTGTTGGTTTGGCAACTAAACCTGCGAACCTTTTCTGTCACTGTCGACTGCGCCTCGTGCCTTCTGCTCGTAAAAATAAAAAAAGGCTGTATCGATATCACCGCGATGCACTCGACACGTATCCGGAGGCAGCACGCTAACTGTGCGACGAACTTCACAAGGTGTAGGAGCTGAAGAGAGTATGTAGCTTGTGGACGGCCATGACTGTGGAGCAGGAAGCGAAGTGTGCACTTTACGGCTTCCACGGGGAGGGCTTCACTGAGGGCAAGGATGTGACGGGGTCCTTGGTGGTCAGGACCTCAGTCGTGGTGGCGAGAGGTTCTCTGTCGCTGGCGGCGTCCATGCTGGGCACCACCGCGGCGAGGGCGCTGAGGGGCTTCCCGACGGTGTCCCGGGTGGTCGGGACTACCGTCGTGGCGGCGGACTCCTTGCGTGTGGCGCTCCGCACGGGCACGTCTGCGGCGGGTTCCGAACCGGGCGACAAGGCGCTGCCTCAGAGCCTTCCCCCTGTCCGAGAGGCCGACCGGAAGGCCGACCGGAAGGCCGACCGGAGGGCCGGCAGGAGCCAGCCTCTCGGGAGCCGACGCTGACCCCTCCGAGCTCGGCTCAGAACCGTCCGAGCTCGGCTCAGACTCCAACTCTGACTCTTCAGGGTCGGAGTCTGACTCCGGTTCTGGCTCGCTCGATGCAAGGCAGATGTTGTGGAGCACTGCACATACCGAAATAATGGCGGTGGCTGTTGAAGGGTGGTAATACAGAGCCCGGTGCCTTTGCAGACACCGGAATCTGTTTTTCAACAGCCCGATGCAGCGCTCCACAACAGACCTGATCGAGGAATCCGCCTTATTAAACCGGCCGCAAGCGGTGGAGGTCGCGTGGTTCCCGCGGACAGGGCTGATGAGCCAAGGCTCCAAGGGGTAGCCGCTGTCACCTGCACATGTAGAGGATGGAACATATTACATTCTTTACTTTTTAAAATGAAAGGCAAGAAAACAGCTGTGTGCAACTATGTCAATTATAATGTAACCTAAGTGTGACTTAAAAGTGTGTTAATATTTCTGCACTACAGTATCAGTTTACATTATATTTAATTAGCACCAGCTTGCCTGCAAACTCCCTGTTATTTCATGTAACTATATGTTTTCCTGGTGGGTTGTATGGGATGTGTGCACGATTCCTTAGGGGTGCTGTGTTGTATGCAAGTGCATTATTAGGCCCTTGCATCCGACAGATAACAGCTCTGTTGCTTTTGGGAGTGTAGCCGTGACCTTAGGCACGGGCAGAGCAGAACACGCTGGCCTTGTCTTTGGCAAGCAAGGGGATAAGGCGCCAGTTCGACGAACCTCTTTCCTAATCCTCGGTGGAGTTGGAGATGGGGAAAAGAGAGGGGGTGGTTAGATTAGAGAGGAGTCACGTCCTGTTGGGACACGGACGGTCTAATAGGAGGAGCTATATAGGCAGACCGAAGAAGAAGGGTCAGGGAAAAGAATCCAGTGTGTGGGACAGAGACGACACAAGGACAGATTTGGCGAGCCCCAAGTGGCCAAGGAGGAATTGATCCCATTCCGTACAAACTGACTCAAAGCGACCAGGCGAGCCCCAAGTGGCCAAGGAGGAATTGATCCCATTCCGTACAAACTGACTCAAAGCGACCAGGCGAGCCCCCAGGGATCGGCGAAAGAGCTCCAACTTCATGCAAAAACCAACCAGCAAGAGGGTACAGGCAGACAGTAACAGTGAGTGGGCCGAACTGGACAGCGACTCGCACTGCTGTTGCATGCCTTGCGCAGTCTATCACTGTCGTGAGATTGATGTAGTGTGGCTTTCGTAGCCTGCAGAGTGTGAGAGTTATGTGGACATAAACAGATGTTAATGGCCAAACTTTGGGTGTTGTCTCACTTCAAGGAGTTCCAGCAACGGTGTCTGTGTGCCTCACAACATGCACAGTACGTGTGGTACCGTGGCTTTCAAGCAGTGGGAGCCACCGTGTGCGTAAGGAATGAATTTAGTATGCTCACCAAGCAGGAACCGGCCGTCGCGTGGCAGCTGCCCTTGCTCGAGTTGGTTTCGGAGCCAGGAAAATTGCCACACGAAGGAGTCGTGCACCGACCCGGGATACCGTGGGTCGATGCACATTATCCGGCAGTCGGCGTCACACACCTGAAAGTGAGAGAGATATTGACATGAAATTACCTGAATCCACAAGTCGTAGATTGTACTTATGGTTCACAAAGCAGTCGCAATTTCAGAACCTTTTAAGTTTATTTGTCTGACACATGCATGTCAACACACCTTCCTGGATGCAAGGTACCTTGAAACAAAAATAATGTTTTTTTTTGTTTTGTTTTTTACGGAAGCTTTAACAGACAAGTGTTATTTTTGGGAGAAGAGTCTCACGGCTCACATGCTACGTAGAGCACACGCTCGCGCAGTCGTGAGACCCCACAGCCCGCAGTCATAAAATGGCATACTTAAACCGTATCGGCAATACGTTTTTTTTTTTTTCTACAGATTTGGGGCGCGTTTTGACAACGTAACATGAGTGTACTTACCACCATCACGTTGAGGGCGTAGAAGTACTTGCGGCACCAGTACGCCGCCTTCGTGACGGTGGGGTCGTTCTTGGACGGGCCGACGATGGAGATCATGTTCCCGTCCACGCAACCGATGACGCCGGGTATCCTGCCGAGCAGCCTGAAGCCCTTCTCCGCGTCGAACCTCTCGCTCGGCGTCTCGGGGAAGTGGATCCAGCCCAGCTGGACCCCGAGACGACGCACGATAGCGACGGACACGGCGCGGACCGCAACGCTGACTGTCTTTTGGTCCCGCGCTACGTGTTCGTCGCTCGCCACCATGCCTTGGAAGCTCCCCGTGCTGTAGAAGCGCAGTGCACACAACACTTGAAGCTCCACAGTCATGACCGTCCACGAGGTACGCACTCTCCTCACCTCCGGTTCCTCGCGAAGTTCGTCGCACAACCACCACACCACGATCTTGGGCAGGCGGTATTGCTTCCGAAAGATCTCCTCCGGGAGCTCGAATGCATCGCGGCGTTCCCGATACAGCCTTTCGGGCGAAAAAAAAAGCTCTATTAAAGAAAAAGTCGAATTGACGAGACGGCGACGCCTCGCCGCCGAAAACATGCTGCCAATGACACCTAGTTCCGAGCAAGTACCTTTTGAAACGTACTCGGTACAAAACGAAACGTCAATTTGTTGTCACGTCCGGTAGCCGACTCCGCCCAGTTTTGCCGACTCCGCCCACATTTTTCTAGGGAAATTACGTCACTTTTGTTTCCAACCAATCAGACGTGATGACGTCACTTCCGTGTACTAAAAAAAGGTACATGTACAATGTCGAACCTAGCTATCCAGATGGGACTAACAGTTAACACCGTGTAAGGCGCAGTATTGCAAGTGGATGATTTCCTAAAAAAGATCACAGTTAAACGGTAAGACACGCGCAAAATACAAAAGAAAAAGAAAAAAAGAAGTCGTAGCGCGATTTGAACCCGGAACTTTCACGCCGCCACGACAATAACCGGCGCTTTAACCTCTCAACCATAGCAGTAGTTTTTTTTTTGTTTTTTTTTCTTTATTGGATTATAGCAGAAGGCGCGAGGTGCCAGCGCCGGCGGACGTATATAAATTTACTGCTTCCGCTTTTATCTCGTGTGGTTTTTTCTTTATTTTGGCTCCTATTTACCTTCCCTAGCCGTAACTTTACCTGCCGCTCCTACAGTATAAAGGGGTGGTCAATTGAACTCCAGTTGCAAGTCCCTGCAATCAGTTTTTGCGAGCGACATTAGGCTCTTGTGCTTGAAGCGATACGGATCTCTCCGCCATTAGGCAGGGACGCTAGGTACTTCCTTGTCCCCATGGAGCTAATCACGTGACGTAAAAATCCCTCTTGGCCGCGGCCGCGGCCGCAGCCGCAAGATGAGCAAACCGGCCCTGGAAAAGTAGCGCCAAGCTCCCCGTATGGTCGCCATGTTGGTCCGTGAATTGAGCAATTTGTCCTTGACCTCTCCGTTCTTGGTGAGCCGATCTAAATTCGCTGTTGACGGGTAGCTTTATGGAGAGTTTCTTGTATACCGAGATTGTGCTATCCGCACACCGGCGAACTAACCGTACATCTTAGTACCGCCACCACATGCTGTGTCGGTGCTTGGAGGCAGTGAAATAAAAATTTACTGTTTTAAAATACGCAAAAAAAAACACAATATAATTGTAAGAGATCCGCGGACATGGGCATGATTGATAAGATGACTGCATACACAGTGCCAAAGGCGCTTATATTGGCGATGAACGCTTCCAGTACAATGATGCTCCATGGTGATCTTGGCGCGACTGGTTTAGAACGGCCCTCTGGGCCCGTTTGCTCGAAGCGCTAACCGCGGCTAAAGTTAGCCGCAGTACCTAGGAGAGGGATTTTGAAATCACGTGACTTGCTCGGTAGGGATGAGGGGAAACATGGCGGTGCCCTGGTGAGTGAGCGCCGCTCGCTTTGAAACTAATAGAGAGTTTTAGAATAACGTACGCAATTTTAGCACACGCTAGCGCTAAATTTAGCGCTTGTATTAGCGCCCGCGAAGCAAGAGTGTTTTAGAATAGCGTTTCTCCGTCGCGACGCAAAAGCCCAAACATCTCGCGCTTGCGACGCTACCAAGATACAAACACAATTTTTATTTCACACACGAAATGATGTAACTTCATAAAGAAAAAAGTTCTTTGGTCCAGAGTACAATTTTAGATTTGTTTAAACACGAGAATGCGACGCGAGCGGTTGACCGGTCGTGCCCGCTTGCGTCGCCTCGGCAAGAGAGGTCTTGTGTACTGAAATTCGCACATCGCACCTTCGCCGAGAAAAATTCACTCTAAAAAAAAGGGGTGTAGAACTTACACCCAGTGGGGTGTATGTGACTTTTTCGCATATATACCCATGGGGTGTTCCCCATGGGTATATATGCGACACCCCAAAAAGGGGTGCATACATGCACCTCATTTGAGGTGCACATGTGCACCTCAGCGGGTGCATAAGACACACCCCACCCCGGAGTGTACATATATTCCGTTTCTCACTTACTGGGAATAATGATACACCCCATTTTTAGGTGTACATATATTCCGTTCCTCACTTGCTGGGAATACTGATACACCCCATTCTTAGGTGTACGTGTATTCCGTTTCTCACTTACTGGGAATACCGATCCACCCCATTCCTAGGTGTACGTATATTCCGTTTCTCACTTACTGGGAATACTGATACACCCCTCTTTTAGGTGCACATATATTCCGTTTATCACTTACTGGGAATACCCATACACCCCATTCTTAGGTGTACATATATTCCATTTCTCACTTACTGGGAATACTGATACACCCCATTCTTAGGTGCACAGATATTCCGTTTCTCACTTACTGGGAATGCGGTTGCACCCCATTCTTAGGTGTACTTATATACCGTTTTCCACACCCTTCTCACTAACTGGGAACCGATAATCCCCACTCTTAGGTGTACATGTGCGAAGTCAACAAAACTAACACTAGAACATTTTCCATCAAATTGACAGGAAATGTCTTTGCAGCTCTTTTCCAAGCTTTTAACCGTCAAACGACGGTGTTTTGTGCCATTTTTCATGTCCCATTTGTCAACCCGAAAACAATTAAGCTGCCAATCCCACATTCTATCGTAATTTCATTATATGGCCTGGCATCATTTTGACGTCCTACCTTTCAACCTGAAATACAATAGAGAGCTTTTGTGTCACTCCTGCGAATATAACATTGTCAGGATCATGCAATATTTTATAAAATAAGCTACGAAAATTGGTATCTGTTCCTACATATTTATTGCTCATAAACACTGGGTGAAACATATACTGCAAAAATACACATTTAATGCATGCACCAGAAACGTCGCTTGTTTCCTTTCTTCTTCTTTTTGCATGTTTTATCTTTTAGTCGTATGCCTTGGGTGTTGACCACCAAAAAGAGCCATGGAGCATTCCTGAAAAGCAAAACCCAGTTTTACACCATGATTAGATGCATATAGGACACTGTCAAGGCCCCACACCTTACTTAATGAGCATTACCAAAAACCAGGAACTCAGCCAACTTCATAAATATTTTGCACACCATTGAAGAATAGTGGGGTGGAAAGTTTACCACTTTAGATACAGGTGCAAGGCTGGAAAACCGAAAACACGGATAAAAAGCATGTGTTTTCAATATACTTAAACAACTGATTTTGGCGGTTTTCAACAATGCCAGCCTGTTTCTTATTGCAACTGTGTTTATTTTTTACTAATAAAATGCACAATTAGCCGAAAAATGCCATAAGCACCCTTGTACTCAGTGGCGGCTAACCAGATAAACGAATGCCAACATCAGAGGTGTCCTAATGGAAGCTTCCTTTAACAAAATTTTGGACCATCTAAAACAGTGCTCTCAAACACATTTGAGTGTAGAGGCCAGATAGCCCACCCCCAAAAGATGGAGGGCTTCTGTAAGGCATGGGGGTCAAGAAATTTGTTAAAGGGACCTTGCGCTCTCCACATTTTGTAATTTGCAATCTTGACAGTGACATTTTTAGCCGTGATTCATTTGTAGTGCTCCCCTTATCCCTTTCCTGATGCAATCACAAGAATTAAAGTGGTACTGCCGCCAACATACTGGCATTTTGTAAGAGGACAAGAGAACAAGTACACTGTTGTTGCCGTTGCTTATTTCACTCAGGATATATTCAAGCTCAACATGTCTCGAAAGAATGCCTTTTGCTTTTCTGAGAATTTCTGATAGCACCAGTCTGAGCGAATACTTGTATTTTAATGGTGATATTTTCTGAGGGCGAGAATTTAGAGTTCATGAATTTATCTTTGGTGGTTGCTTCTGACAAGCGAGAGTTCATGCAGTTGAAGTGCATCCTTGGGCAAAGAGCTCGTGGTTGCAGCCTACCAGCGGAATTGTCGTGCAGGTGCTAAATACTAAAAAAAAAAGGCGGGAAGGAAAAATAGAGACTAAACACCTGAAAAATAAAAACGAAACTACATTAACTATGTGGATATGTTATAAGGGCATAGCTACGTTTCCAGCGTAAATGAATAGACCGATCCCACCAAGCGTTCCACGCATGCGTGACCCCGCCATAACTGTAGTTCGTAGGAGGCAGACGCCAGTTCATGGGACAGCTCATGCTGCCTCGTGGTCTGCTCGCGCAAACCTCCAGCATGGTTGTCGCGCGTGTAGAAAGACTACAGCTCCCACGATGCATATCGGCAGCGGTGGCGTACTCAAACCAGCTGGTGAGATCGGTCTATTAGCGACATATTATAATGCATGCCATTTGTAATGCTCGTTATGAGAACGGGAGCTTGCAGCTGGTTTCCTGTGGGCCGTGTTCAAGCAAGTCGCTAGCTGCGTCTTCAAGCACTGAGCAGATTATTTTTACCCAGTTATCTATTTCCTGCCAGTGCATCATAATCTGTACAATGGTGAATATATTCTGAGTCACTACTTGAGAGCAGCACAGGCTAAGGCAATGCTCGAAGAGGGGAAAGGGCAAGCGCTAGAAAGGCGGGTGAGGAGAGTAACCTCCTCTCCTATCTAACATTCGTAGTGCTTTCCCCCTCTCCCCCAGCCCTGCCGTCCCCTCCCATATGCCTTCCTAGTGCTCGCCATTTCTCTCTTCGCATGGCCGTTGCATTCACCTGGGGCCCTAAACTCGTCGAACACAAAGTTGGAGCCGAAAGTTCGCGGAGTGCGCTGATTGGACGCTGACGAAAAAAACGCGAAGTCATCGTCGGCATAGTCGAATCGGAGCGCTCCGTGAACTTTGACCCCAACTTTGTGTTTGACGAGTTTAGGGCACTGCACTACACACAACTAGTGACACGGAGTATGATTGAAGGACGGTACACTCACAGATGTCAAAGCACTTGAAGAGTTCGCAACTTCGGTGCAATGCCACTGGTTGCACTTTTGTATCGCACTTCAGATGGGTTGATTTGCCCGAAGTACCTTGAAAATAATAAGAATGATAGAATAAATTAATGTGCCATAAACCAGGGCTGGGCAGACACACTCCAAAAACTATTCGGAAATACTGAGATACATTTGCTTTAAGGCCAAAAATACAGATACTGAGATACATTGTCTTTTATGCAAAGCTATATCCCCGAGACACTTCTGCGAAACTGGTGAAAAAGTATTCAGGAATACAGATACAATGTGTAGTTGTATCTGTATTGTAGAGGGTGTAGTTCGTGGGGAATATGTACGGTCAGTGGCGTTCCAACTTGTTTTCGAGTCACGAAGGGGGGGGGGGGGGGGGGGGGGGGGGCGGGGGAGTGCTCTTGGTATCTCTTGGGCGCCGCCGGCCAGTCTTTAACCTGCCTTGTGGCGGCTGTTTTAGGGGGGTGGCAGGGGGGGGGGGGGACAACACATGCCTTGCGCCCCCCTTGGCCCCTCCCCCTCACCGGTTAGTATGCCCATGTGAATGGTATCTATGCTTTGCTCCTTTTTTGTGCCATTTTATATGCTGTCCTTCTTACTTCGAACTCTATCATTAATGCCGCTAAAGAAAACATGTCGCCCCCGTTGAATCAAATAGTTACAAAATGGTAAAGACTGCGTACCATGCCTGACGAAAGGCGTCTGCCAAAATTAAACCTGTTTTGCCGTGAGGGCAGCCTGTGCATCAGAGATTTGAGTCATCAGTACATGTAATCTAACCAAGTACCAAGCCTAATCACACAATATAAGCGTAGCAGACTCACAAGTAAAGAAGAAAAAAAAACAGGGTCCACCGGATAGTCAATTGCTCACCTTGCCAGACGGTGCCTCGGGACTATGGCGGCATCTGCTAGGTGCAGAGCTTCTGGTCTGTGAATCAGAGAATAGGCATTAGCAAACATGATCTATCCAAGCACCAAGCCTAGTTTCACAAGATACGTTAACAACCTGAGAAAAAAAAAAACAGTCTGCAGCATAGTTGATTGCTTACCTTGCCAGACATAGCCTCGGGACTATGGTAGCGTCTGTGCTACAAGCAGAGCCTCTCGCCTGTGCATTAGATTACTCATTAGTATACGTGATCTAGACAAGCACCTAGCCTAGTCACACAATTTTACTTAGCAGCCTGATAAGTAAAAAAGAAGAAAAAAAGAAAATAGGGTCCGCAGGGTAGTGAATTGCTTACCTTGCCAGAACGTGCCTCGGGACAATGATGGCATCACTGCTAAGTGCAAATAGTCATTAGTAAACGTGGCCTAGCTAGGCACCAAGCTCAATTTCACAATACATGCATTCCGAACTAAAAAAAAAAAAAAAAACAGTGCCGGATAGTTGAACAAAAAGTTAGGGCGCAAACGAGCTGGTGTACATTGCACATGGTTGAAAAAAACCCGAGACTGCGGGTAAACGACACAACACTAAAAACTTTTTAGTGTTGTGTTGTTTACCCGCAGTCTCGGGGTTTTTTCAACCAGGATAGTTGGCTGCTTACCTAACCAGAAAGGGCATCGGGACTATGGTAGCGACTGTGCTACAAGCAGAGCCTCTCGCCTGTGCAGTAGAGATGAAAGTCATTAGTACACGTGACCTAAGCAAGGACTTAGCCTAATTTCACAGATTCAATTTCAGATGAGGAGCAGAATTTCGTCCCCTGCAGGAAAGCCGGTGCTCCGGGGTGAACGCGCAGCTCTGGCTCAGGGTTGGCAGGTTCGGCTATAAACAGCCCAATTGGGCTACTCAGTTTTGTAATAGGCAGGAAAATCTGGTGGTTGGCTATTAAGCTATTTCATACCCGATATTCAACAATTTTCAAAGCCTTAAACATGATATTTCTGCGCCAGGTAGAGAAAAACAATCAACTCAAGAGGTTAGGAAAGAAAAATATCCAAATCACAAGCGTGCAAATACAATATGTGGACCCTCATTGGTGTTGGTTGAGGAGGTGCAATATTGTTTTTCTGAAGTTTTTTGGCGCGATTTAATACCGCAGGCAGGGGTGGATGCACGTGTTTCCAGAAGGAGGGAGGAAGAGGAGTGGGAGCAGCTTAACGGATGTTTGAGAACCCCCTTCTTTCGCTGCACTAAAATATACATGGGGACGCTTTATCCTCTTATTGCCTTCTTCTGTAAATAATTGTCTTATGCAATGTATCATGTTACCCGTGTTCCAAAGGGATGTAAATACCTTGTATGAAATTTTATGTGTTGGGCTATTGTTATAGCCCGACATTTGGCTATTCTTGGGCACAATATCAGGAAATTTTGACGGGTTAATGTGCAAATACCTGGCAACACTGCTCTGGCTACCGTAGGGGGCCTACGCAGGAACTCCATGCTGCCCTAGAGTTCCTGCAGAGGCAGCCTACGGGAGTCAGGAGTTGCGCGTTCATTCCAGTAGCTCCGGCTGTCGTGCACTATAAGTCTGCCCCTCACGTGACTGAATTCGTGGAATAGCGGCCGCCGCGCTCTACCTACTCGTTTCCTGGAAAGCAGGACAGGAGGAGGCAAAAGCGGGGGTATGCACACCGCACACGTGATCGGATATCGGCAAATAGCGGCGCGGCGGCTCGTGGAAACCAGACGCGCAACTCTGGCTGGAGCCTATAATCTCAATGCTGTACTAGAGTACCAGTTCCTGTATAGGCTCTCTACGGGAGCCAGAGTTGCGCGTCTATTTTCTACGTGCCGCCGCGCCGCTATTTGCCGAGATCCTTCCACGTACCGTGCAAGAAAGTAACGTTGCACGCGCCCCGCCGTACGCACCCCTGCTTTTGAGCGCGCCGCGCGCCTCGTCGGTTCGAGAGTCAATGGTTCTAGTACCCCCTCCCTCTTCGTAGTGGCCGAGCAGGGAGGGAATATGGTTTCGTTGTGTCGACCTCGGGGGCGGAAGATTACGCACGATGGGACAAAGGCGAGTTTGGGGGAGCAGTATCTAGGTCACAGCGCCTCAATGGTTGAACAGGATGTAGCTGATGGTTTGGGTGTGGAACGGGTGGGAGAGGCCTTGGGGGCGCGTTGTTTCCTCGACACTTAGCCTCGTGTCGAGGTGGCAGCACATATTCGCCAAGAGGTCCAAAAGTCGCGTGAGGAGCTGGATCAACATGCCGTGCAGGAAAGACGGCGCTTCGAAGATGAACGCGCAACTCTGACTCCCGTAGGGAACCTATTAAAGAACTCTAACTGCCTTGTCCCGAAACGCCACCTTAGTTCCATCATCCCCACTGAAAATCGCATTGCATAACCATACGTGCGAACAAAGCCGGCAACAAGCGCGAGCATGTTGCTCTGCAATCGAACTACGTTTCACCGACAGATCGTTTTATAGATACGCGATGATTCATCGCCAGAATGCTTCATCGACAGCAAACTACCTTTTTTTCTGTAAGGCGCTGCCTCACACTGTTGCCACGAAGCGGATAGTACGTGCAGGATACACCCGCGACGAAATGTCCCTACAACGCTAAATCCGCGTAACGACTGTCGATGGAACGGTAGTGTCGACGAACGAGAGTCCATGAAACATCTGTCCACAAAAAGTGTTTTTTTGGCGAGACTATAGAGATCCGTTGCTCTGAATGACGCCAGCTCTACTCGCAAGAATAATGTCTCGAAGCTGCGATGTCGTGCTCGTTTGTACACTCAGAGAACCGGGCACCGCTACCGCGCACACATGCCACAAATACAAAAGCGAAGAAACTCTGACATAAACAGGAGAAAAAGGAAAGCACGTCCCCAGCTAGCAGGCCCCATGCCTCGCAAAACGCAGCATCCAACGAGCGCATGTAAACGGCAGACTTACCTTTATCGGGCGGGCACATCTTGGCTTGTGACTGCAGTGCAGCTACGTGCAAAGCATCGCTTCGTGAACACGATCCGCTTTGTCCAACCACCTTCTAAAAAAAGACGCAATTCAAAATAGCGCGAACGAACAAAGGCGATGTCACCCGCCAGCCGAAGCAAAAGTATGGCCGCCGAAACACGCCGAGATGGAATGCAGGAGGTGAGGAGGTCAAGTCTCCTAGCAACACGAAGGCCAGATAACGCGCGAAACGCGATCGCTATCGCGATAGGTTGTCAGTCGGATGACGTGTAACCAGTGACTGCTAATCAGGACGCGCGCTCTACTCTATTACTGCGCGCATTTTGTTTGTTTTCTTGCGCTCTCTTGATAGCACTCCCTCTCCCCTTTTTGAAAAAGGAAAGGGGGGGGAGGTGTAATGGTGCACCTGGCAACACCCTCGTTTCGCCCGCCGATTCCTTTGGGAGAGGATGATTCGCGTGATGGGAGTGCGATTACGCTCGCCGGCTGTCTCCAGTCGAAGGGGGGTGTAAGGGTGCGCGATACACCCACAAACACCCTTTTTTTCTGAGAGTGAAGTGTTCGCGCGTCGCAAGCATCAAGTTGCCGGTGATCGTTGCCAAACCGAGCCCAATTTCGTCTCGTATAGAAAATCGCAGTCGCGAGGATGCCGCCGACGTCGCACTCACGGCGCCGCCAAAGCAGCCGCCGACATAATCCTGGAAGCCGCCATTTTTGCATAACTGCTCATCTTGGCTTTAGCCAAATTCTCATCATGAATCCTCCTAGGAGAAGCGCAAAGCCTCTTTGCGTACGCACGCTATTTCCAAGAAATAGCGCACGCTAAAATTGCGCACGCAGAGCGCAAAACCTGGTTTGCGTTCGGAGCACACGCAGTGTGACGACGCTATTTTGTGTGTGCCCAAAGCTTTAGCATGCGCTATTCTAAAACTCCCTAATGTGTCTTTGTAGCTGAAATATCTGGCCCGTTAGTCAGTAACGAATAGTGCAGGAGGCTTTCGCTTTGTCTTACCTCACTTAAATCGCAAAGCATGAGAAATGACCTCGCCGCATTTTTTAGATAGTCTTTCGATTCCGGCCATCCCTAAGTCTAAATGAGCGCGATAATTGTCGGCATGGCAACGTCTTTGGAAAGCAGATTGTCTTGACGCAATCGACCGGGTATTGATAGCACACAAAAGCAGACAGCGTCCCAACAGACCTTTTTCTAAATTACCCAAGCATCGAGAAGAACGATGGAAGTGTAATTCTACGGTCTGCGCGCGCTGGCCTCCTCTTATAAAAGATTCGAAGTAAATAATTATAATAGGCTTTGACGAACGCACATGCAAGGCAACATTTTTTTTAGACTTTTTGCTTTAAAAAAATTACTACTGCAGACGCCAGCACGTGCAACGCGTGTTACTACATCAGTGGCGCACCAACTTGTTTTTGAGTGTGGGGGAGGGGGGGGGGGGGGCAAACCAGACACCCCCCCCCCCCCCCGGGTCGCATATTTTTACTAGTGATGAACCGAAATTTTGCCGAATTCGAAATTCGGCGCAACTTTTGACGAACTTTTATAAAGATTTGGCAATGATTCGACAAAAATACACTGTTACCAGACTTAACATTGATATTTAGTTTTTTCTTAACATAACCACAAGATATAGGTGTTATTGACACAGTTATGAACAAATAAGGTGATATTCTACAAGATAATTGTATCGATGTCGCTTTTGTGTTTGCTGGCAACTGTAGTGTTTGCTTGCGGAAAGTGGCGTGACAACAAGGTTGGTTAGTAGCCGGCGCAGTCACGAATCACGCTACGAGAGTTTTGATTTTGAGGCTTCATCAGCGCACGCCTGCAAGTGTGTTTACATTGTTAAAATAAAGCAATCACTGCTTTCTTACTTTCTTTGGGAGTCACCCTTTTGTGCGCGAAAAGGAATACAATGGTTGCTGAGCCTTCACCAGAAGAGATAACGATAATATTGTTAGGGTGATGCTGTCGGCAGCAGAAAGGATAGGACAGTACACGGTGATCGAACAAGCATACGATTTATGGAGGCCGAGCCGGCTCGTGGGGCCTGGCGCGAGATGGTTGTGCGCACCACTGCCCCGTCGTCGTCTTCACCTTCCTAACAGTACTCCCTCCGACGAAAACGGCGACCCGGCCGGTGAATAAATGAGCACATGAAGCAAACTTACAAAGTCACACACACAGAAGAACAAAGGACGACTGCCGACAGCGAGGGTGAGTATGAAGATGAAGACGTTGAATTTCGGCCTCTTCCGCAGCGTCACAGACCTCTGCACCAGCCACACGACGGCACGGTCCGGGCTGGGGGCTCACGTCACTGAGAAGCGTCGGGACGTCGGGGGCTGGGGATAGGCGCGGGGTATCGTCTGTCGGCTTCGTCTGATGCGGCTTCGCCTGATATTCGTCTTGTCATTGCGTCTGGGCGGGGGCTGGGCGACGGAGCCATGGCTGGTGCTTGGTCTGCTGCTGCGGATGACTGCCTCCACGAGGCGGGTTCACAAGATCATAGCGGCGTTGATGTTCAATGAAGGAGATGACTATGGCTCCGCACCTCCACCATACTGTTAGGGTGATGCTGTCGGCAGCAGAAAGGATAGGACAGTACACGATGATCGAACAAGCATACGATTTATGGAGGCCGAGCCTGCCCGTGGGGCCTGGCGCGAGATGGTTGTGCGCGCCACTGCCCCGTCGTCGTCTTCACCTTCCTAGCAATATAAATATGCATGCTTTTCGATTTCAGTCACTTGACGTCAGCGTTGCAAGAAAGCGTGCGTTCCATATTCGCAACGTGCCGTTTTTAAGCTTTAAAATTCCGGTTTCTGGTGTTAGGCAACACACGGACGTTTAGGAAGATGGCGACAGTTAGGAATGTCGGATGTGCAATGTCGAGCATGATAGTGCTGTGTTTAGTTTTATACAAATACATGGAAATCCCGAAATAACGCGAACTAAAAAGCAATATTATTCTATTCTATTCTTCTATTCTTCATGTAGTTTGTGCTGCTGCGGCCGAAGTTTTTTTCCGGCCCAGTGGTTTCTGCTGATTCGGTGGCTGCTCCGATCTTCGCACCGTCATCATCCAGCGCCGTCCCACATCTACACCTGGTGGTCATCGCAGCCAGTGCACCGACGTCATCAACATCGATGGAACCAGCAGCTGTAAAGCCAAAAACGGACCAACGACCTACCAGTGGGCGCGGCATCTCTGTCAAGAACATGCGGCTAAACCCACTTCTATTCTTCGTGCAGTTTGTGCTGCTGTGGCCGAAGTTTTTTTCCGGCCCGGTGGTTTCTGCTGATTCGGTGGCTGGTCCGACCTTCGTACCGTCATCATCCAGCGCCGTCCCACATCTACACCTGGTGGTCATCGCAGCCAGTGACGTCATCAACATCGACGGAACCAGCAGCTATAAAGCCGAAGACGGACCAACGACCTACCAGTGGGCACGGCAGCTCTGTCAAGAACATGCGGCTAAACCCGCTTCTATTCTTCATGCAGTTTGTGCTGCTGCGGCCGAAGTCTTTTTCCGGCCCGGCGGTTTCTGCTGATTCGGTGACTGCTCCGATCTTCTCACCGTCATCATCCAGCGCCGTCCCACATCTACACCTGGTGGTCATCGCAGCCAGTGACGTCATCAACATCGACGGAACCAGCAGCTATAAAGCCGAAGACGGACCAACGACCTACCAGTGGGCACGGCAGCTCTGTCAAGAACATGCGGCTAAACCCGCTTCTATTCTTCATGCAGTTTGTGCTGCTGCGGCCGAAGTCTTTTTCCGGCCCGGCGGTTTCTGCTGATTCGGTGACTGCTCCGATCTTCTCACCGTCATCATCCAGCGCCGTCCCACATCTACACCTGGTGGTCATCGCAGCCAGTGACGTCATCAACATCGACGGAACCAGCAGCTATAAAGCCGAAGACGGACCAACGACCTACCAGTGGGCACGGCAGCTCTGTCAAGAACATGCGGCTAAACCCGCTTCTATTCTTCATGCAGTTTGTGCTGCTGCGGCCGAAGTCTTTTTCCGGCCCGGCGGTTTCTGCTGATTCGGTGACTGCTCCGATCTTCTCACCGTCATCATCCAGCGCCGTCCCACATCTACACCTGGTGGTCATCGCAGCCAGTGACGTCATCAACATCGACGGAACCAGCAGCTATAAAGCCGAAGACGGACCAACGACCTACCAGTGGGCACGGCAGCTCTGTCAAGAACATGCGGCTAAACCCGCTTCTATTCTTCATGCAGTTTGTGCTGCTGCGGCCGAAGTCTTTTTCCGGCCCGGCGGTTTCTGCTGATTCGGTGACTGCTCCGATCTTCTCACCGTCATCATCCAGCGCCGTCCCACATCTACACCTGGTGGTCATCGCAGCCAGTGACGTCATCAACATCGACGGAACCAGCAGCTATAAAGCCGAAGACGGACCAACGACCTACCAGTGGGCACGGCAGCTCTGTCAAGAACATGCGGCTAAACCCGCTTCTATTCTTCATGCAGTTTGTGCTGCTGCGGCCGAAGTCTTTTTCCGGCCCGGCGGTTTCTGCTGATTCGGTGACTGCTCCGATCTTCTCACCGTCATCATCCAGCGCCGTCCCACATCTACACCTGGTGGTCATCGCAGCCAGTGACGTCATCAACATCGACGGAACCAGCAGCTATAAAGCCGAAGACGGACCAACGACCTACCAGTGGGCACGGCAGCTCTGTCAAGAACATGCGGCTAAACCCGCTTCTATTCTTCATGCAGTTTGTGCTGCTGCGGCCGAAGTCTTTTTCCGGCCCGGCGGTTTCTGCTGATTCGGTGACTGCTCCGATCTTCTCACCGTCATCATCCAGCGCCGTCCCACATCTACACCTGGTGGTCATCGCAGCCAGTGACGTCATCAACATCGACGGAACCAGCAGCTATAAAGCCGAAGACGGACCAACGACCTACCAGTGGGCACGGCAGCTCTGTCAAGAACATGCGGCTAAACCCGCTTCTATTCTTCATGCAGTTTGTGCTGCTGCGGCCGTAATCTTTTTCCGGCCCGGCGGTTTTTGCTGATTCGGTGACTGCTCCGATCTT
Source organism: Ixodes scapularis (assembly GCF_016920785.2). Taxonomy (NCBI): domain Eukaryota; kingdom Metazoa; phylum Arthropoda; class Arachnida; order Ixodida; family Ixodidae; genus Ixodes; species Ixodes scapularis. The sequence continues at coordinate 8,436,356 of NW_024609883.1, read as the reverse complement.
CTCACCGTCATCATCCAGCGCCGTCCCACATCTACACCTGGTGGTCATCGCAGCCAGTGACGTCATCAACATCGACGGAACCAGCAGCTATAAAGCCGAAGACGGACCAACGACCCACCAGTGGGCACGGCAGCTCTGTCAAGAACATGCGGCTAAACCCGCTTCTAGTCTTCATGCAGGTTGGTTGCTCGTACTTCTCGTACAAAAGTGACGAACCTTGTTTAGTTGTGCTGCCGTGCCCCACAACTGTTTTCTCGTGCTTTGTTAATACCGTTGAGCTACTCTTGCAATTAGGCGGTGAGATTGAAAGCAACCCAGGTCCTACAGTTGAAGAAATGTTGTCTCAAGTTGTGGAAAACCAGTCCCAAATGGCCAAAGAATTTGCCGTTATAAATGAAAATCAAAAACGAGCGGAAGAAAAATTCGCAGAAATTAACCAGAAGTTAGGGAGCTTCGAAGCTAAACTGTCTGCCCTAGAAGCGACAGTAAAACATTTTTCTGACAATGAAGAACGGATCGTATCAATGGAAAGTGTAATGGCTGATTTGGTAGACAAGATTGACGACCACGAAAATAGGAGTCGCCGAAATAATCTTGTAATCTTTGGCGTGCCTGAGACCGATGACGAGACAGCTGAATCACTTCAAGGCACCGTAGTGAATCGACTGTTTTGTGATACGCTTGGTTTACGAGTTTTAACCACAGAAAGAGTGCACCGCCTCGGGCGTCGAACAGATGGTAAAACTAGACCAGTCGTGGTGAAGTTTTTAAATTTTTCAGGGAAGATGTAAGTTTTGAGAAACTGCCCGAAACTGAAGGGATCGACGGCCTCTATTTCAGAAGACTTTTCTTTATGTGTTCGAAATATTCGCAAACAGCTCTGGGACAGCGCTATCGAAAATCGTAAGAAAGGCGATAAAGTTACTCTAATCTACAACAAGCTAAAATAAATAATACACTCTACATCTGGGACGCCGAAAAACACTCGAATAGCACTGAATCAGTCAAAACCATCGCGACAAATATGACAGCCCAGGCGCAAGGCCACTGATTCGATTAGATTCTTTAATTTGAATGCGAGGAGCATAATGAATAAAGTTGTTGATATAGAACACGTGTTACTGACGCGCACACCGCACATCGCAGTCATCACAGAAACCTGGGTACATGAAGAAGTATCCGATTCTGAGGTTATCCCCCCAGACTATAAAGTAGTACGAAAAGGCAGACACACGCGTGGTGGGGGCGTAGCCGTTATTCTTACAAAAATTTGCACTATAACCGAATGCGAGAGTTTGATGGCGTAGAAAATTTATGGGTTCGTGTGAACATTTTTTCTACATCCCTTATCATCGGTGCGTTCTATAGGTCACTTAGCAGCGGCAATGTTTTCGAAAAAATAAAAGGCTATCTTTAGAGTGTGTACACGCGAACTCCAGAGTTATTTTTGCTGGCGATTTTAATCTGCAAGACATTGACTGGGAGAACAGTTGGTCTTCGTGCCAGATATCGCAAACACTATTAGAGCTATCTTTTTGTCATAATCTAAATCAAATTGGACGGTCCCCCACAAGACTTTTCGAAGAAAAAGGCTCGATACTGGGTTTGATATTTCTTTCCAGAACTTGCTTGAACGAATAGAGTGCATTGAAGTAGTGGAAGGCATTTCAGACCATCAGATGGTATTACTTACTTTGTCTTTAATGAATGAAACACGCAACACAGAAAAACGTAACGAATACTTAGACTTCTCTAAAGCTGATGACGTTGCTATTATTGACTCGTTAGCCTTCTGTTTTAATGATTTTATTAGTGCTTACGAAGTGCCCGAGTACGACGTGAACGTTTTCTGGAACTTCTTGGAAAATGTCGTTTTCGACTGCATCAACAAATTCATACCAAAAAGAGTAAAGATTGCCAGCCAAAAAAAAAAATCCCTGGATTAATAGGGTAATTATCCAAAAGCGCCGTAAACTCCGTAGACTCCGTAAGCGATCGAAAGATGGAAGCCACGTGAAGCAGTTGGACCATGAACTTAAGGAAAACATTAAAGAGGCGAAACATCGCTTCTTTGATGTGACCTTATCTTCTTTTCTCCAGTCTTCGGCTGAGAAGTTTTGGAGGTTTATATCGCCCTCAAAGTCTAAGGTAAACAAGTTGCATGTTGATAACGACATTGCGGACGACCCTAAGGGCATTGCTGATACTCTCAATAACCACTTCACGTCGATCTTCAGCCTTGAGAACAATCAAGGGTCGGTCTTGGCGGCTGTGCCGGGAAGCAGTCCACATAGTAGAAATGCTGTGCCGAATATAACAATTTCTGAGGAGGTATTTATTTATTTATTTATTTACAATACCCTCAGGGCCATAAGGCGTTAGAGAGGTGATTGGGTGTTTAGAACAATGGTTGATAGTGCTTCTCGGAATCTGATGGGATCGTGAATGGTGACGATGTCTTCGGGAAGCTGATTCCAGTCCACAATTGCATCAGGAAGAGGGGCGTGCTGATGTGCTGTGGAAAAACACTTTGGCCGGGCTATTTTATTGCAATGATCGAGTCTGGAGGAAAGATAAGCCGGTGGGGAAAGAAGAGACTGATTTAAAAGTGATGAATAAAAAACTTTATGCAGAAGGCAGAGACGGGATATTTTTCGACGGGTGAAAAGCAATGGGAGAGAGAGTTTTGATTTAATGAGGGAAACACTAGAAAAAATGGAGTAATCGGACTGAATAAAACGCGCAGCACGGTTTTGAACAGATTCAATGTAGTCTGTTAATGTAGCTTGATGAGGGTGCCAGATTGAAGATGCGTGTTCTAATTTAGACCGGAATAGGGCAAGATAGAGGAGCCGTTTTAGTTGAGAAGGGGCGGGTCTGAAGTTGCGACGGAGAAAACCCTAGCTTTTGTTAGCGGAAGTCACAACTGAATTAATAGGGTTTTCCCAGGAGAGGTTTAAAGTTAAAAGAACGCCGAGGTATTTATACATATCCGTGGGTTGAAGGGGGATGCCATTGAGAAAATGAACAGGAGAGGTTTGAAAAGAGGAACGAGAGAAGCGCATGCATTTACATTTGCTGACGTTAAGCGTCATCTGCCAGTTAGTACACCAGCTCTGAACTAGGTCGAGGTCGTTTTGTAGGGTTAAAGAGTCATGAGGGGGTGTTATTTTTTGGTAAAGGACACACTAGTCGGGAAATAGGAACATCGGTGAAGATACCTGAAAAGGAAGATCGTTGATGTAGATGAGGAAAAGTAACGGACCAAGCACCGTTCCCTGAGGCACGCCAGATGTTACGGGGACTAAAGTACTAGAACAATTATTAACATGAACAAACTGATGACGGTGAGAGAGAAAAAGATTCAATCCAGGAGAGAACATTATTATCAAGGTTTAACGACGATAGTTTTAGAAGCAGTCTGTTATGCGGAACTTTGTCAAAAGCTTTAGCGAAGTCGAGAAATACAGCGTCAGTGGGGTAGCCAGAATCAAGGTTTGCGAACAGGTCGTTTGCTAAGCAGAGAAGTTGGGTTTCGCAGGAGTAGTTTCGACGGAAGCCGTGCTGCGCTTTGTTATAGAAGGAGATAGAATCAAGGTGAATAGATAGTTGCTTGTGAATTACGTGCTCCAGTATTTTAGAAGGTACAAAAGTTAGAGATATTGGCCTATAATCTAAAGGAGAAGATTTATCACCGCTTTTGTGGACTGGGATGACCTTGCCGACTCTCCGATCCTCAGGAACCGCCGCCGTATCTAATGATTGTTGAAAATTTTTTGTTCGAAATAGGCTTGAGGAATATTTAGTGCTTTGTAAAACCTTATAATTTATGCCGTCGACACCACAGGAAGAGGACATTTTCAGTGACTTAATAATACTAACAATACCTTCGTAATCAATACAAATTGGATCCATAGGTAAAGCATTGCTAGTAATAGGTAAGGACAGTGTTAAGGGACAGTGGGCAGTGAAATGAGAAGAAAATATATGATTAAGAACTGTGGCACACTGATTAATCTTGATAATGTTCTCAGAATCATCAATAAGCGCTAGTGGGGAGTATGGTACATTATTTACAACATTTCAAAATTGGCGCGGGTTGTTTAGTTGCATAGATGGAAGAGTCTCCTGGTGGAATATGCGCTTCTGCTGCTCTAACATAGTTTCATATTCAGTGGCGCATTCATGATATTTAGACCAGGATGAAGCAGTGTCTTGTTTTTTGGCTACTCGAAACCGTCGTTTTTTCTTATTGTTAAGAGTTTTCAGTGAGCGCGAATACCAAGGGTTAGAAGACCGGGAACTGATGTTAATAGTTTGAACATGAGCTTCAATGAGTTGCAGTAATTTGTTTTTAAAAAAACATCAATTTTCATTTACATTCCTATCGTCACAACCCTCCACGAAGACTGAGAAATAGCTTGAGAGGTCCTGGTTAAGCTGCTCATAGTTCCCCTTACTATATAGCCTTATTTCCTTGGTCAACCTGACTGGTTCTGATGCTTGAAATCCTAGGTTAAAGAACACTGCTTTGTGGTCACTGATGCCTTCAAACCCGGTGAGAGAGGTAATAGATTTCGGATGGTTAGTCAAAAGCAAGTCTAATATATTTTAACATGTGGTGGTTACACGGGTAGGGAAAGAAATCACCTGGGAAAGGTTAAAATCCAGGCAGAGACTAATAAAATTGCGACACTCACCAGAACTTCCACTAACAACAAGATCTGATAAATTCCAGTTTATCTCACAGAAGTTAAAATCGCCTACTAAGAAAACAGAATGACCAGTATATTGTGTGAACAAATTTGACAACTCATCACGCAAAGCAGTTACAAAACTAGGTGGCGCATCTGGTGGTTGATAACACACGCCAACCAGGATTGACTTAAAACCACATTTCACTGAGACCCAGATGGCCTCAATTGACATGGAAACGAAAAGAAGTGTGCTTATGATACTCTTATGAATGAATATTAAAACGCCACCACCACGACGATCCTTCCGATCGCGTCAATAAAATGTAAAGTTTGAATGATTCGGCAGTATTTCATTGTCGTTTATATCGGAATGAAGCCAGGTCTCAGTGATCAGTACTATCTTAGCATCACATGTTGAAATATGAGAACACAATTCGTCACGCTTTGGTATTAAACTGCGCGCATTTAACTATAAAACACCGATAAGTGAGTTAGAGTTGGAGGAAGCAACGCGTTTGTTCCCACTCCCGGCGTGTGCCTATGCGGAAGCACTAACCACTGAATCGGAAACGGATTCGTAAAGGACGACATTTGAGCCATATGTAGTTTATCAAAACGCAGCTTATACGGACCTCTCTGTGACTTGGCGAATGCAAGAAGTCTCTCGCGCGCAACGCGAACTTTCTTCGAGAAATCTTCAGACATAGAAAAAGGGAGGCCGCGCAGCTTCGGCCCACACAAAAGTAACTCGTTTTTTGTTTTGTATGAAGAAAAGCCTACAATAATAGGCCTGTTCTTTTCCCGAAATGGGGTTCCCAATCTATGTGCACGTTCGATCTGAGAGCTATCAAGAGTGACACCAAGTTTCTCATTTGCAAATTCTAAAACTTTTTGTTCGGACAAAGACCATGACTCGCCGGCAGCGTCGGGTATGCCATAAAATAGAAGATTACACCGTCGCAAGCGGTTTTCAAAATCATCAAGTAGAGATAGCATAACTTCAGTTGCAGTGGACTGCATAGCGACGGAATGTTGCAGATTACAGATATCTGCTTTGGCCTGCGTGATAGACAAGATTTCTTTTTCGAATGAAAAAAGTTTTGCATTTAGCGCCGCCACCGAAGTTTCAAGTTGAGCCTGTTTGCCAAGTATCGCCTCGACATCGGCTTTTAGGACTGCTCGTTCCGCGCGAGGCCGGTTAAATTAGCATCGAGTTTCACCTGCGCTTTCAATTCAGTCTTGGTAGGGGCGGGACCAGGATTTGTTTCAATGTCACCGGACAGGAGCAGCAGATTACCAATAACGCACGCACAATCACAAGCGAGACAAAGTAACACTTTGGGGCACGGGAATAGTAATATGTTCATATTGTTTGTACTCTTAGCATGCAACGAGAAACGTTTACAGACCTGTACGGGAGGAAGCATTTCATGCGTACGCCACCGTGCTGCCTTAGCGTTTCCGTGCCCACTGAGGAAGGAGTGGCTTGCGCCGTCCTTATCTATGCTGGGATCTTGGAATGCTGAGAATGCTTGCGACCAGGGTGACGTCACGGTGCTTAGGGACGCACGGAGGATGACACGTCGAGAAAAGATGCCGGTCGGGTGGATCCGCCAGGATTGCTGACACCAAGGATGACTTGAGATGGACCCGGAGATAGTGCGAAACCGAGAAAGGCCTAAAGAAGTGGGATCTGTACGAGAGGAAGCATTTCGTGCGTGAGCGAACGTACTGCCTTAGCGTTCCCGTGCCCACTGAGGAAGGAGTATAGTGAATTATCTACTGAATGTTGACATTAAAAAGGCAGCTGGGCCAGACAACATTCATAATGCTTTTCTCGGAAGATACGCGGAATGGAGCGCCAAGTACTTAGTTTTGATATTCAGAAAATCTCTGGAGACGTCCACAGAATCCTCCAAATGGAAAGTCGCAAAGGTTATCCCAATTTTAATGTCTGGTGACTCAAGATCAGTTTCAAATTATAGGTCTATTTCTCTGCTTAATACGTGCAGTAAGGTGTTGGAGCATGTGGTGTTTAAACACATATCGACATATCTTGAACAAAATGATGTTTTACTAGTTTTCAACATGGTTTTCGCCAAAAAGTATATACCATCGCCCAACTGACAGAAACCGTGCATGAATTCGCATCTGTGATTAACGTAAGGGGGCAAACTGATGTGATTTACTTAGATTTTTCGAAAGCCTTCGATCGCGTATCGCACGAAAAGTTACTGATAAAGCTGTCACCAGTTTTAAATAATCCCGCTCTCTTGAAGTGGCTTGAAAGTTACTTATCTCTGAGACAGCAGTCTGTACAAGTTGACACCGCGTGCTCGGGTACCACACGCGTAACCTCTGGCGTCCCACAGGGATCGGTCCTGGGGCCTTCGTTGTTTTTAATATTCGTGAATGATATTGTTTCTGGAATTCCAGTAAAGATCCGACTGTTTGCGGATGATTGCGTTATTTTTAGAGAAATAAAAAGTTCTGCGGACTGTGAAGTACTAAACTCCTCGTTAGAAAAACTGTCTAGATGGTGTGATGACTGGAAAATGTCACTAAATTTATCAGACTGTATGTATGTCAATTACTCGAAAAAAAGGAGCCTATTACTTTTAATTATTCGATTGGGAACCGTAACCTTCAGAGAGTAAAGTCATATAAATATCTGGGGTGTACAATAACGTCTGATCTTAAATGGAATGTTCATATCAATCAAACCGCTAGTAAAGCAATGCGAAAGCTTGGTTTCTTGCATAGGTATATGAGGCAGGCCTCTTGTGATACAAAACTACTACTGTATAAAACTCTTGTTCGGCCAGTGCTGGAATATGCAAGCGTCACTTGGGATCCACATACCTCATCTTGTATTTCAGAACTTGAGTGAAATCAAAGATTAGCAGTGCGCTTTGTGTATAACATGTACTCCTCATATGGATCTCCATCAAAACTCTGTAATGACGCAGGCCTGGAAACTCTACAGGGAAGAAGGAAAATAATCCGCCTTAAATTTCTTTACCTTATTGTCAATGACGAGCTTGGAATAGAGAAAGATGAATATATAAAATTTTTTTTTTACCCCAGGTCTACCAGATATACACGTAGCAAAACAATAAAGCCATATAAATATAAAAACGATACATTTAAGTTCTCCTTCTTTCCTCATACAATCATCGATTGGAACAGCCTACCACCTGACGTTGTAAATACCACATATTGAGATTTTCCTTTTCTGTTGTCGCAGCAAGTGCATTCTGCTTGAAAGTATTTCAATGTACCACTCCTATTAAGATCTCGCAAGAGATTGACAGAATCAATAAAGAAGAAAGAGCCGAAAACAGGATTGTTATAATAATAACAATGATAATAATAATAATTTTATTTGCACATGCTGGAAGGGGCCCATGTGGTGGTGTGCGGGGCTACGCAGATAGGTGAAAACCCTTACGCAGAGCGCCTGCCAGCCAGGCTTATACGTAGTTCAACTACTTTACTCAAGTTACTGTAGTTTAACTACTTCTCTGGGTAGATTAGTAACTTTCAATTACATTTCTATTTTGGTAAATAGTAGTTTTCTTTAACTACTTTTCCAAACGACTTCTATTCAAATTGCAAATTACTTTCGAATATTAGTGACTGTTTTGCCTATCAACAGAGATAAAGTGCTGGAAGATCAGGTGATATTTGCAGAGGGGGAAGCATGTGGTGTAGAAGAGAGAAGGGGGTGAAGGAAGTGATTTAGATAGTCCAAAACCCCCCAAAATTTTAACGAGCCCCCCACTGAAACAACACTGCTATGAGGCGCGGGGAGCAAACAGACACGAGGCAAGAGAGGACAGTAACTGTGGGATTAGCGCCGAAGACTGGCGTTTCTTTGCATCCCTAAGCTCAAGGAGACTTGACGCATTTGAAGAAAGGTCTTGTCCCCGCTTCCCCTCAATGTAGGAATTCTTGCCCACTACAGGCGGTATACACAATACATCTTCACTCAAAGGAGGTAACAAAGTGCAGCACCCGCTCTGAAGTTAATCTGGTGCTCCTGCATAGCTTGTGCTGTTTTTCGAGAAGTCATCTGGTCATATCTCTGAGTGAAGAAATGGCGGCTATAAGACCGATACAAATAAGTGCCTTATAAGTTGATCGTGTTAAATGGTTCGTCGGCGAGAGTAAAGCAATTACTCTGTGGCGTGTTAGTTGCCGCCATTTCGAAAAACAAAACAAAAACTGATGCACCTCTCATTTTGCCACCCTTTCCGAAAAAAACTGACGCACCTCCGATTTCCCCTGAAGCAATGCATACAAACCAGTTAAAGAAAAAAAAAAACCCAGTATAGGGAATGGAAGGAGATTTTAAAAGAGGGTGTTAAAAAGTACTTCTAATTTACTTTGGAAGTACCTTGTATTTATAGTACTTCACTTCAAGTACATCGCACCCGGTGTACTTACTAATTTAATTGAAGTACATAACCTCTCATTTACTTTGTACTTCCAAGTAGTTTTTAGACGTACTTTTCGACAGACTGGGAGCAATCAAACACTGTCTGCAAAATCAAGCGGAGGCAGTGCTAAACCTCAAAGGTGAAATGATACATCCGCAGTGCATCCTTGTCCAAAAATAAGGAATGCAGAAGCAGAACTAGCTATTAAAGCATTTCTGTGAAAACACAAGCCGCTTTATATTCGGCTAGCAGAATTTCGTTAACGCATCAAAACCCATGTACGTACTTCCTTGTCAGCATAGAAACAAATAAATGAAAGTAACTTCAAAAGTGGTTTGCTAGTTTTTTATGGTAATTAGTAATTTACTGAATTACTCTCCATTTGAGTAATTTCAATTCTACTCAAATTACTTTTGAGGCTAATACTCAGTAATTTAACCTTATTACTTTTTTTTAGTACCTTGTATATGTCTGCCGCCAGCCCGCCATTACATATGAAAAGACAAAACAGGCAAATGCGCAGAAAATACACACTAAAAGAAAGTACGTAAAAAGGAAAGAAAAGGAGGGAGACATGTATTACATTATGACGAGGATGCCAGCCGCATCCTATACATTCTAGCAAGCTCTCGTGACTACCCCGTTTGACGGCAGTGGGTTGCGTATCCTGAGCGTAATTGTCAGTTCTCAGTGAATGTTTCAACTACCTCGTTGCATCAATGGAAACGTAAAATAAAAATCACGTTATCCAGAATGTTCCGTATCATTTGTCACTTCCGCAGTGAACTGCGTAAATTACTGGTCGATTTTCTGTTCTTGAGGCAGAAAATATTTAAGAAAACCACACTCCAAAAGCTCACAAACGCACAGTTACCGTGTCGCCTACTCCACATATCGCCGTAACTGCTGGTTGTACTAAACTGTGCGATGGTAGCCGCGCGACTGCGCGGCGCCCATTTGCGATTCATGGCCCCGTCGCGTTCGTGCGCGTGCGCAGACATTTGCCAAATTTTTGCCAAATCTTTGCCGAACTTTCCTTCAAAATTTCGGCATGTGCGGACTTTGCCATATCCGAAGTTCGGCAGATTCGGTCCATCACTCACTTTTACGGCGTGTGTGTTTATAGGCGTTGTAAAAGAGGAGGGGGGAGGAGGAGAGGGCCAATAGTGCATGCGCCCTGGGCGCTTTAGTCACTGGCTCCTTTTATGGCGCAGGCGATAGACCCCTAGCAAGGACGCTCACTCCGGAATGGCTGCTCGGCAATGTGGGGGAACTTAAAATTTCGGTTTATTAGTGCCATAAATGGTGTACACAACCTCATGATGTGCCCCTAAGTAATAATGAAAAAACTGGCATGCTTGAGAAAGGCAGTTTTGTTTCTTGTATGCACAGGACTCTGTGCTCAGGGGACTTGTAATATATGATGGGGAAAACAGCTAAGAAAACGCGGACTATAAAGAACCAACACGACAGGACAATGCTTCAATAACAGTATCGTCCTGTCGTGTTTGTTCTTCGTAGTCCGCGCTTGGTCAGTCAGGCGACGGGGCACATGAGATCAAAGAGACGGGAACAAGCGACTAATGTGATGAGCTACCTTTCTAGAAAACAAAAACCGAACAAGGCGACGAGCGACGGTGAGAATTCTCCGTCGCTCGTCTCATCGCTCGCTAAATCTCTTACATGCGGTTCAGCTATTTGCTTTGGTAGTCAAGATAGATATTTTTGAGCCACTCAAGCAAGTATTTTGTCTGCGCGTGCTGCACACATGAGCGACGGTGGACTTGGCATCTGGATTGGTATCAAGTGACGGTAGGTATACGCACTCCCGTCATGCTATTACATTTAGCGCGTTTGTAGAACAGCGACTAATATGCTCGCAATCGGTTACATTTGCGCCGGCGGAATGACGCCTTTGCTAACGCCGTAGTATAGACGCTTTACACACGCGCCAGATTGAGCCGCCATAGCCGCCCTTCTTTTGTCTTACCAAGATGCCGAGCCACTGAAGCGGGCGTTGACGGGTCTTCACTAGGGCCTATGCTGGGCACAAGAACACAGTAGCATCTAAAATGGCAATGACCTGTCCTGCTGTGGTAATGATGAAGTGAAGTGAATGGAATAAGAGGGAAGAAAAACTGAAGGTCAGTTATGTCGGCGCCCCTACACAGCTGCTGTAAAGCGTCTATACTCACCGATCAAAGTGAGGGACGCTGCTCGCCGTGTCGTTGGGAACCAAATCGCCTCCCCGGCTATCAGGACGAGGACCGGGCTCAGGTTGTTGACGATTCGTGAGGTAGTCGTCTGGCTCAGGTGGCCCACCTCGCCTACCACGGATTGGAAGCTCCCGCTTGCGTAAAAGTGTAGCGCCACCAGCACCTGCACGTCGACCGACAGCACGCAACTCCGCTTTGTCGGCCGGCGAAGGGTTGAGGCGACCAGATAGCACAGCCGAAGCAACGCCTCCTCCAGCAGCCGATAGTATTGTTTTAAAATGTGCTCCGGCACGTCGCTCACCGTGATCCGAGGGCGGAACAACCGCTCGCGCCTCAAAGTCCTCCGTCCGTCGAGGCGCAGCAGCCAACCGATATACGCAGCCATGTTGGAAGAAAAGTTCGTAAGACAGCTCGTTGGCTGTCGTAGGATTCGTTCGTAAACCACGCAAAAGTTACGAACATTTCGTTTCGTGAATTCGGATTTGCTCTCAGGTTTTATCGTAAGTACTTTTCTGTTTGTAAGTTCGTTTCGTGAATCTGGCCTCAGACGAAAGTCCGAGCGATCAGGCGGACGTATGAATTTGAAGACGCACTGAACTCGCGGGTGCTACCGAAAGCTTGATGGTTTTTTCTCGTTCATGTCGAAATAAAACAAATACATCTAGTGACCACAAAGTGTTGCCCGCGCAAGCAATCGTAGTTCGACAGCGTCTGACTTGCCCTTTTCATGGCTAATATCCATGTTCTCGGACGAACGGAGGGGGCGCAAACACATGAAAACTGATCTTCAAAGCTTTCCAGACTCTCTTGGTACAGCCCCCGTCGCAGCATTTTGACCAGAAGGTAGGTTTTTAGAGCGCAGCTCTTAGGGGCCCATTTCCGGCTTGAGCGGCGTCGGCGTCGCCGTCGGCGTCGGCGTAACCGCGAGGTCACGTGACGTAACCCCCAGGTCACCCCGTCGGCGTAACCCCGTCGGCGTAACCCCCAGGTCACGTGACCCCTGAGGTCACGTGACCCCCTGAAGTCACTTGACCCCCTGAAGTCACGTGACCCCCTGAAGTCACTTGACCCCCTGAAGTCACGTGACCCCCCTCAGGTCACGTGACCCCCTCAGGTCACGTGACCCCCCTCAGATCACGTAACCCCCTGAGGCCACGTGACCCCCTCAGGCCACGTCACCCCACTCAGGCCACGTGACCCCCCGAGGTCACGTGACCCCCTGAGGTCACGTGACCCCCTCAGGTCACGTGACCCCACTGAGGTCACGTGACCCCACTGAGGTCATGTGATCCCCCTGAGGTCTTGTGACCCCCTTATGGACACATGACCCCCAAGTTCACGTGACCCCTGAAGTCACGCGACCCCCGAGGTCACGTGACCCCCCTGACGTCACGCGAGCCCCCTTAGGTCACGTGACCTCAAGGAGTCACCTATCCATCAGTACGCTCCCATCTTCCTCCTCAAGAGCTGCGCTCTAACCGGCGTTACAAGAATTGTAAACGGCTTCCATGTTTTTGTCTGGTTTCTCCCAAAGAACACAGGAATGCATTTCTCGCACGGCGACTCCTGCCCACCGCCCCAGACCGGAAGTGCGTCCGACGTGCCACCACCGCGGCGTAACGTAGAAGAGTTGAGTTCCTGTATACCTGCTTGCTTCGGCCTTATGGCTGGCCGCGTGTTTAAAATAAGAAAAAATAAGCTTCGTTGTTTGGTTTTACTTCACAAGGTGGGGCTACAGGAAGAGGGGCTATTTGTGCAGTGACGAAAGTATGTTTAAATTACGAAGAGCGCCCGAAGCAGCGGATCACGTTTTTATGTACTTTTGAATGCCGTTTCTGTATTTTGACATCCTGCAGGGCAGGTCGAATAAAGCTAATCTACATTAGGACCCGTACAAATAATTATTTTTCCTGGTCTTCGGGTATATGAAAACGATTAAGTATTCTTCTTATTATTATTTTTGTGATTATTTTTTTTTGCTGGATATAGTGTACAAATAATATGAACCTTTGTTTACTTTGTAGCATTTACATCCTCTGCGCCTAAAACTTAAAATGTATGTAACAAGTTTTTGTTGTTTGTGAATGTTTTTGTAAATGTAAATGAATCTGCTGAAGGCATCTTCGCAGATACAGCTCAGCGCTAATTCACCGCCACAGACACCCCGCTGACGTTGAGCGCTATATTAATAATCAATCAATCAATCAACGTTTTTATTGAAGTGCCCAGGAACAACATTGCAGTCTTGGTGCGGGTGCACTCAGGAAACATGAAAAACCACAAAAAACAGGCAGTAAACAATAAAAACTCTTAAAACAGATCACATATGTCACATAAACTCTCTACAATATACCACCAGGATAGCGAAAGAAAAGGAAAGCGAGAGTATAAAATTTGGTTCTGAGCAACTTAATCAAGTGCAAAAAACGGTAAGCAAAAATTTAGGTGAGGAGCTTTAGCGCTCTGATGAACTCCGGTGTATTATTGTTAAATATATCAATAGTGTCTGTAAAAGAGGAATTGTAGATGTGCCCAATTCTTGACACGGGGTCGCGAAGATTAGTTATGCAAGAATTAGAGAAGGACGCATTTTGCCGTGTAGTTTTTACGGGAATTTTTAAACCTACATTTGAGATCAATGATGTGCAGTCAGTGATGCCATGAATAAGTTTGTACAGAAATAGAATATAGGCATGCTCTGCTACGCCACAGGGTGGGCAATACCAAGCTAGGTTGACTCGGACTGCTGGATTATCGTTTGAGGTAGACGCATTGCACGACGAGAAACGGTGTCTGTAGATACACGAAAACTTATTCCGAACGCGTTCGATCCTAGCCGAGCTTGTCGCGCAGATTCCATTCCACACAACAGAGGCATACTCGACGTTCGGTCGACACAAAGCACGCTACAGTGTGACAAAAGTGCTAGGGTTATTAAACTCTTTAGCAATACGGCACGTAATACCAAGCGTGCGTAAAGCTGAGCTCACAATGTGGTCAACACGACTCGAAAAGCGGAATGTACAATCAAAAACAATTCCAAGGTTTTTGATTTCATTCACATGTGCCCAAAGAACTGACTGAATGTCATAAATGAATATAACATGATATGTCTTTCGAGTGTAGGACATGACTTTAGTTTCAGAACTATATAGTTTTAGGGCATTCTGATTGCACCAGTTTTCGAAGGCATATACATCATTTTGTAGCAAAACACAGTCGCGTTCGACTCGTACCTCTATAAACATCTTAATGTCATTTGCATATTGCAGAAAGGAGGAGTGACGAATCACCGCCGAAACATCATTGACAAAAACTGAAAACAGAAGGGGGCCGAGAACGGAACCTTGATGTACACCCGTCGTAGCCTAATAAGCAGCGGACGAATTATCATTTGAGTTGACAAAACACATTTTATCAGCAAGTAGGTTTTGAGCAATAAAAGTGACGAACTGTGGACATCAAGCTTTGACAGCTTTGCTAGCAACATGTCGTGATTTAATGGATCAAACGTTTTGCTTAAGTCAAAGTAAATTGCATCAAATTGGCCTCTATTAGAGACGACCTGAGCAGCAGTTGACACGAAACAAGTGAGGTTAGTCGTGGTTGAGCGACCCGCCATAAAACCGTGATGGCTAGGGATGAGAGAATGTTTTATCTTAAACGACAATATTTTGTGCAAAGCTGTTTCGAAGAGTTTTGTAAATGTACAAAGAAGAGATAATATGCCTGCAATTTGAGACACTTGTTCTTGAACCGGACTTATGTACGGGTACAACAAGTGCTGTTTTTCACAAACACTGAGTACAAACACTTGTTTGTACTCAGTTCTTAAAGATGTGTACCAAAATAGGGATAAATATCTCATACGAGATTAGGAATAAACATGTAATAATAATAATCATAATAATATTAAATGCTACTACTAGTACTACTAATAATAATAGTAATGTTTCTTTGCACGAGCAGAGAAATCCGGCCGCCGTCCGAGTCATTGCGGACCATGTGAACCTGCCGCCGCGCTCGAGTGTTTTTGTGGCCGTCGTGACCGATGCAGTCGCCCACGGGAAAGTTCTCCCGAAAAGCGACGTTTAACTGCTCCTCAGGAGAGGAATAGGTGTCGCGAGGGGCGTGGCAGAGCTGTAGGATGGGCGCACTGTGGTCCTCGTGACAGTTCTACGCAAGCCGTTCTACGCCCGTTAGGTTTATGACACTTCATTTTATTTCGTTTCTAGCTATTTTTGTTTGCTTTTTGCGTTGCATCGGGACGATGTACTTTAAAAAAAGGGGGGTGGGGGGTAATGGCGCCCGTAGGGCCGAGAAAGCAACGCTCGGTCACGAACTTCAACTTCTAAAAGATTCGCGTTTATTCTGGTTGTAACTTTCGTCCTGCTTTCTTATTCTTTTTATTCTCGAAAGTGCCAGTTCATCCTCACCCCGAGCGCGCGACGCTCGAAAACTCTTTGCCTAACTTTCGAGATAGTGACGCACTGTAGATAACCGCTGCCCCGCGACCTTGTCGTGTCAGTCTCGCTCGGGCTCGCTGTTACGCCGCCGAATCGCCGCCCGCTTTTCTGCTGCCTCGACGCTCGTTCTTTAACTTGTTGTTTGGCGCAAGTTCGCCAATTAAATCTTTATTTTCAGTTCACTTTTCATTCTCTGGTCACCTTCATTCGTGAGAATATTCTCCCAGAGCCGATGTATTCCACGTTGCTTTATTTCTGGACTTGGTCTGGATATCTAGTTTTATGCACGCAACTGCATATGCAAAAGTCAGGCAAAGAACCATAACTCCTCTCGTGATCTCCGTCACCACCTCATGCCTGTTATAACTTGACAGTGCCCTATTTTTTGTTACAGCTGCATTTCTGTTGCCCTTACCAGCTGTACATTTTGCATGTTCATTAAGGTGTTCTATACCCTCGTTAATCCATACGCCTAGATACTTGTATATATAGACTGGCTGAACCTCTTATTCTTGAATCTTTAGCTCTGCAATTTCGTCATCAATGAACACTATGACCGCTCATTTGTCACTACTGAATCGTAAGCCCAACGTGTGACCCCCTGTGTCACAAATATTGATAAAGGACTGAAGCTTTATGCTGCTATCGGCCATTAGCCCCGTGTCATCAGCACGTATCAGACCTTGCACGGAATGTTTTATGTTTTGACCTTGCCTTTCGTATGGAAGGTCAAATTCACAATTGCATTTTTCCAACTTTTCCACTAATTCTTGGAGTTGCAACATGAACAACAGTGGCGACAAAGGGCGTTCCTGTCTAAGACCTCGTTTTATCTACGTTGGCTTTGTTATCTTTCCTTTTTATGTTATTAGTACAATGTTCTCTTTGTAAATATACCTTAACATTTTTAATATTCCGTCGTACACATCTAAGCTCCATATTATATTCCACAAATTGCCTGAAATGACATTGTCATAAGACCCATTTATATCCAAGAATGCTAACCAGAGTGGTCTACTTCCCTTTTCTACTACCTCGATAACCCTGTGTCAATGAAAATAAATTGTCTTCCAACCTCCTTTCTTTTCAAACCCATTTCGTGGCTCTCCTAGTACATTATCAAATTATACCCATGCCTGTAGTATCTCCTTGATATTATATGCATTTCTAAAATGTAGGCTACTGATGTTACTGTCATGGGTCAATAGTTACTTACGTCAGTTTTGTCCCCCTTTCTCTTGAATATTAAACTCCTGCTTAGCCCCTATTGTTCCGGGGCAGTTCCCTTCATGATAATTCGACGTACTACTTTCCCTAACGCTTCTTTAAATTTGGACCCTAGCTGTTTTATCAACTCTATTGGTACACCATCTGTACGTATTGATGTGCCCGTTGGAACTCTGGATGGATGGATGGATGAATCTGGCTGAGCCCTTTGGATCGGGCGGTAGCTTAGGCCCCCTAGCCATTTTGTTTTACCATTTAATCTTAGAATTTTTAAATGTGAAAACTATATTCACCCCACACTGAAAAGAAAGTGGGGCTATAAAACCCCCTTGCCATCAGTTAATAAGAAAATACCTAGTTTTCCCTCGCTTTCTGCCACCATTCACTTAACCTTTGCTTGGTAGTCTCTACAGTCTTGAAATCCACTCTCCCCTCGCTGTCTCTAAAACCAAATGACTTCATTGAATCCATGCTGTCTTCCGTAGGCATAGGGTGAAGCCCTTTACAGTAGAGTGTCAAGGGCTCAGCCGTCTCGTCCTCCTCTCCACAAGCAGTGCACTCTGTATCCATTTCCTGGTGCCTCGCTCTGTATGTTCTGCTTCGCAGAACACCCGTCCTTGCCTCAAACAACGTTTAGCCTCCCCTAGAATTGTCATACATGCTTTCTTTGGCAATAACTATTTTTTGTTTAATCTATAGCTTTCCAGAGCCGTCTTTGTGTGCATTCCGTCTAGCCACCAATTTATTTCTGCGGCCTTAACTCTCTTCTTAACTGAGACCTGCTCTTCCGTAACTCCACTATAGCCCAAAACCATGTTTTGGGCTATAAACTTGCCTCTGAATTTCCTAGTGCGCTGTCTCCTCTTTGTGTCTATGCTCCACATGTATAAATTGCTGAAAACCTTTCGTGCCCATTGTTCCCCATCCATTTGCCTCAACCGATCCTAAATTCTATTTTGCACACCGCTTCCCTGCTCTCAAAAGACGCCCATCCCATGTCTCCTTGTACTCCCTGGTTTGGCGTTTTGCAATGTGCCCCCCAAAGCCAGCCTACCTACTCCGCGCTGTTTTATTTCTAGTCTTGTATGCACTTCGGATTTCAAGCATAGCACTGCGTTTCTAAAATTCAAGCCAGGTACCATGACCCCTTTCCAAATCTCTCTCACCACCTCATACCTGTTGTAATTCCAAAGTGCTCTATTTTTCATTACAGCTACATTTCTGTTGCCCTTGCTTATTATATACTTTTCATGCTCACTGAGATATTCTGCGCCGTCACATATCCATACTCCTAGATACTGTATTTACTAGCTCTCTCAACTGTAATATTCTGCACTTTCAGCCTCTCAACTTCATTATTGTTAAAAATCATGACTGCTGACTTTTCACGACTGAATTCTATACCTAATTCCTCTCCTTCCTTACCACAGATGCTCATTAATTCCTGCAACTCTGTCCTGTTGTTAGCCATTAGTACAATATCATCCACGTACATCAATTCCGGCAAGGATTGCTGAATTTTCTGGCCTAGCTTACTGTACCAAAGGTCGAATTTAAGCCTTGTCTTCTCTAGTCTATCCTCCAATCCTCTCAGATACAACATAAACAGCAAAGGCGATAACGGGCACCCCTGCCTAAGGCCTCGTCTTATCTCTATTTTCCCCGTCGCCTTTCCTTCCCATGTTATAATCACCTTATTATCTTTGTAAATGTTCCTTAATAGGGCTGTTAGTCCTTCATCTAGGTTTAAGCTCTCCACCATGTCCCACAGGTTCCTTTGGTTCACATTGTCATAGGCACCCTTGATATCCAGAAATGCAAGCCAGAGCTGTCTGTTTTGTTTTTGGGCTATTTCTATACTCTGTGTTAGAGAAAATATATTGTCCTACAACCTTCTTTGTTTCCGAAACCCGTTCTGTAACTCGCCCAGTATGCCCTCGCAATGTACCCATTGCTCCAGTCTGTTCTTTATGGTCTGCATTACCAACCTGTAAATAACTGGTGTCACGGTTATGGGACAATAAATCCTAATATCAGACTTATTACCCTTTCCCTTATATATCATACTCATCCTACTAAGCCTCCTTTCATATGGAATATTTCGTTTTGTTATCATAGTCCTCAGTACCTCCCTTAGTTTTGCCTTAGATTAAGGACCCAAATTCTTCACCAGCTTCATTGGGATCCCATCTGTGCCAGTCCATGTGCCACTAGGGACTCTTCGTTCCGCTTTTTCCCATTGCCTTTGTCCAAACTCCGCGATGTCACAAGCTGGACTGCTACTTCCTTCGGTTCTTCTATCTTCCACATGTACCCGTTTCTGAAATCTCTCCTCCATCACTGCTCATATATATCGTATCGCATCATCTACCTCTAATTGATCTCCCTGATGCGAGAGTATGAACCTCTGTCTAGCTTGCGTCGTTTTATCGAGTGAGTTCACGTGCTCCCAAAACTTCTTAGCTGCGTTTCTATCTTTCTTGCTACCATTACTCATCCATTACTCACCCTCTCTCTGAATTTTCGCATTGATCAAACTGGATGCCTCTCGGCGACATATTATAAAAGAGTTCCATTTTCTCTTTACTTTCAAGCGCCATCTGTCGCGTGGTAAGCGAAGCAAGAGAAAGACCCGGCCGCGCCTGCGTAGTCAACCTCAACCAACGTTACTAGAACATTCAGTTGGGAAACTCGCCGTCGAAACCTGAGCCTCTGGTGCCCACCGAGACAGAGCTAAATACGACAATAGCGCCACTCTTTATCATTTGTCTGTACTGTGGTCACCTTGAGCTTTTAGAAAGCATGTTTTTGCGTAAAAACAAACGGAAATGAATTCTTTTTTTATGACATTTTTTGGAGTTTAGTACAAAATGAAGGGCGCGTGATGTTTTTATAATCTTTAGTTTGCAAGGTTTTGCGGAACAATTAATATTGTTTTTATACAACCATGCCTCAACGTTACTTTCAGGTAGCGCGTCCCGACCTAGGTGCATTTTAACTTCGGCTGAAATTCACGGCGCGTCTGCTGCGGAGACGGGGGTGGCACCCATGTAACCTCTTCCGCTGTATCTGTTTCGGCGCCAAAATGGCCGATTAAAGCCAAAATAGAAGTAACATGCAGTTCCTCGAGTGGCCGCTGCGGTAGAACTGGCGGCGTTGTGTTCGCCATTAGCTCGGTTCTGGTGGACAGATTGGGGCCACTTTTTCAGAGCAGTCTCTATGGCAGCTTCCAGTAACGTTGACCTCAACCCACAAGCGTCGTCAGTTGAACGGGTTTGCTCGTGGTCGCGCTTTCTTCGCGCAATCGCAAGTAATATGGTTGTGCTTCTCGAAAAAATACGTGGACACAGAGGTAGCAGATTTTTGTTTTCTGGCTGCTCGAGTAGTGTTTACGTTGTTTGTGATCGATCGCTGGATGTCTATGCCGAAAGGCTGCAGTGTACCGACGTGCCCGAATTGCAGTTTCTGCAGTCCGGTGGTTACAAAGAAACATTTGCAGTTTCACCGCTCGCCACTCAATGAACCACGTTGTCACAGGATACGACTATCGTTTATCTTTTTGTTGGAGTTTTGGCGAGGGAGCGCATCCGGTCGTCGGAGGCCCCTTGCCCCGCGGGTTGAGCGGGAGAGCTGGGGGCCATCGGCTTGTGCTGTTTCGCGGCCCCCGCTCATTGGGAACCGCGGGAGAGGTCCCCTCTCGAGGAGGGTGCGGCGGGATGTTTTGTCTCCAACTCGGGCGGTTTTTTATTTTATTTTTTTTTTTGTTATTGTTGTTTTGACAAGGAGAGAAATGGGAAAGTGAGAACCTCTGCTTGGTTTCGAGCCGAGTCAAGTCAATGTATGCCGAGACTGAACCGGTGGGTGGACGCGACGCGAAAGTTGGGTACGACAGCGGGTGCGGCGGAAGGCGGAAGGCGGAACGCGGGAAGAGCTCGGAGAAGCTCTGCAGGCTCCCAAGTGTGTGGGCTCGTGGATGAGTGTGGTGCAGAGGAGCATCGCGCGGAGCATCCAAGCACACACAGGCTTCCCTGTTTCGACCAGCGTCGCAACGGACCCGCGTCACCCACACCCGCAACATATCTAATTGAATTTCGCTCAGCTGCGATATATCCATGGCTATTGCGGCGATGAGAGGCGCCGATTTAGAAAATACGTCGTTGAGATCAGCGCCATCAGCGCAGTAAAACCTACTGGCACACCCCAACTCGCCGCCGCTAACGCTCCCATTCTCCTACTGCCGAGAGAATTTTCGGTTTCTGTGCCAGAGTACGTCACGACCGTCAAAATTACGCCGTAGCTTGTTTTGCGGTCAGTTGGAGAGAAAGAAAAAGTCGATATTTAGTTCATTTTTTGTGTAGAAGTTAAGAAACCGAAACAAAAAGAGATGCCTGTTCGGCATTCAGTGAACATTGAAGGTTTAATGTAAAAGTTATCTGGCAAGAGTAAAAATATCATTTCATGGTCCCTTTAAGCGAAACCCCGACCACAGCAAGTCCTCCACGAGGAGGCGCACCGTAGACGCCAACTTCTCTGGGTCGGTATGGGCGCACAAGAAGTTGTCTACATGAGACCAAGCCCAGAGTCCACGCGCGCGCATTTCCCTGGCGAAGGCTGTTGCCAAGAGCTGCATGTAAAACGGCGCCGGGCGTATCACGAAGGGCATATAGCAAAAACGGCAGTAAGGGCGGCCTACTCTAATGTGGTCAGATTACAGTAGGTGAGATGAAGCGTGATATCGTAAAAGGCCTTGGTCAGGTCGAGCTTTATCATATGCGCTTGGGACGGGAATGGGTTTACTTTGATGGCCTGGAGTAGGGAGTAAGGCGGCACTGAGGTGCCTGGCGGTAAGGAGTAAGTGCTGCGTAGTCTAAAACAAAACGAGACTCGGTGACTGACTTGGATACGAGGAAGACAGGGTTGAGGTACGGACCATGTGAGGAGCGTTCTATGATGCTACCAACGTGTTGGTTGCGGCAGCATTGACTGTGGGTACCTGGTCAGGGAGAGAAGGGCGGGCCGTGAAACAAAAAGCCTTCGTGCTTCACGGGCGGCCCGTGAAAACTACAGGCCTCACTAAACACTGCCCAGTCAACTTGAGGGGCCTGCTGGGTCAGGTGGACTGGCGGCGGAGGTCCCGTCGCTTTCGACTTGTAGGCAGTGCTACCCAAGCCCGACTCGGAATCTTCGACGTCGCTCTGCTTGTCTGTAGTGTGTTCCTCTGTGTTGGTGTGGTTTTCCTCTTTGCCATCGTAGGTGTGGAAGGAGTCGTCATCGGCGTGGGGCTGAATGACACTGTCGGTCCTGCTGAACCACTCCATGATTCGCTCGGCGGCGGTGGTCGTCAAGTTCGGATCCAATGGGTCGTTTTCTTCGGTCTAAGATCAAGCACGGGCATGGTCGACCGAGACGCCAGCCTCGTAAAATGCATGGGCGAAAAAGTCCTCAACCGGGATATCGTCCACGAGCGTCGAGGAGACGACCGTGGCGTCGATGACGGCACTGGTGGATCTCGATGACCTAGGGTAACTGCCGAACTTACTTAGCATTATAGGGCCTCTTAGACTTCGTGCCTGGGTGGTAGTTGGTGTTCGCAGAAGCTCAAGATGTGTGGTGGCCGCGTCGAGGCTGGTTATGTAGCTGGTCGGAGAGCTGTCTGAAAACCTCAGACTCGGGCCTGGACGCCTGGGATAGGATAGAAGCCCTCCAGTTCCTTCTCGCGACGACGTGGAATAGTACCAGTTTATCGAAAATGAGGTGCTGGTGTTCGGGGAGCATAGCATACCTTAGTAGAACCGATACGGGTGGAGATGCCGGATCTTGTGGATATATTTCGTGGACAAACTGTTGGTGTTCTGGGCGAGGTCACGCAGAATTCCGTAAGCCTGACGGACCCTCGCCCCAGGAATGGGCGGTGAGGGCTTCCCTAGAAGTAGTTGGATAGCATTGGTTGCTCCGGTAGAAATGTTTTCAGTAGCCCTCGCCCTGCTTCCGCAGTACCTCCGGCGGAAGCAGGGGAGGGCTCCGGCGATGCTGGATGCGACCTCTTGGCGCGTCTGTAGATGTTCGAGCTCACCGTGCTGACGTTCGAATAGCTCGCGTTCTGAGTTCTGCGACAGGGACTGCTGAGACTGCTGGCCGTGTGGGGCGAGACCGGCCTTGGCATCGACGATTGGAAGCAGGGCAGCTTTCAAGCTTGAAGCGAAGGAGACAGAAATGGCATCCTCTCTCTGTTGAACGAAGGCGGCTCCGTCATCGGCGGCATTGTGCGCTGGCGCGTTCAAAGACGAGGCATCCTTCTCTATAGCTTTTTCTCTTGTCATGCTGGATGCGTAGCAATACCGGCGGCTGCCACTCGGTTCAAAAAAGCGTCTCGAGAAGAAAAGGAAAAGAAAAAAAAAAAAAAAAACTGAAATCCTTTGGACGTTTCACCGTATGTATGTATGTATATGTATATATATGTATATATACGACAGTACGCATGTTTGACTTATATATATATATATATCTGAGAATTCTAACTTAGTTAATACCCTGAAGGCGACACGTACTGAATACATGTAGCGATGTAGGAGTGTTGAAGATTTAGAAATAGACTTTTATATTATAAGCTCGACCACTGATTTCAACTAAGTATTTTTAATCCTAAGGTTAGATTCAACGGAAATGTATTACCAGATGCACCCCTCGCTGACTGTAACCCTGTCAAATGGCCACGACATTTCAAGATCCCTCCTCCAGGTCATACTTGAGAAAAAACATTTTTTCATTTTTCGGATAATATCGGTTACAACCAGTAACAGGTAAATAATTTACGGCTACGGTTACGGTTACGGTTTTATAAATTTCGAATAGCGGTTTCGTTCCGTTTTCGGTTACTGAAAAAATTTCGTTGCTAAACAGTTTTCGCTTTCGGTTACGGTTACGGTTTGAGTCCCTGGTTTCAACTCGTCGGTAAAGGGTGGCGCCGTTATTGTATTTAGCTCGGTCTCGGTGGACGCCACCGGCCCAGGTTTCAAGGGTGAGTTTTTCAACTGAGGGGTTTTAGTAACGTTGCCGCCAGCGATTGTACTTTTTATCATTCTTTTCTCTGCATGAATGGAAGCTTCCAGATGACTCGAGAATCTTGTTTTTTGTTCGAGCTAAGAAACTTTTTGATACCCGCGGACTTGGCATCAAAAGCTTCGCATGGCTGCCTCAGTCAGTCGTCCTTCCGTCGCCGTCAAAGTACAGGGTGTCCCCGAAATAAATTGGCAGAGTTTTTCCAGCGCAAAAATGAACTACGCATCGGCGAACGCACATTTTCTGCCCAAAAGCAGCGGTAGAGGTCCGAAACAGATGCCAAAGTTTCAGCACGAACCGATATTTTATTAAAAAGTTATAAGCGAATTTTTTTTTTTTTTTTTGAAAATTTCAATGGGAAAGTGGTGACCGACGGAGCTCTCGAATACCCGGAGCTCTAAGGCAGCAGAAACCGAAAACAAGCGAAAATGGGCCCCATTTTCCCATTGAAATTTTCAGAAAATCATCTATAACTTCTGAATGAAATATCGGTTAGCGCTATGTTTCATTGTTGTATGGACGGTCTTTGTAACTTTATGTTTCTCGGCACAAGTTCGCCGCAATAAGTGTTCTTTTTAAGTTTTATTATTGAAGTTAATGTTTTTATTCGTGACGATATTTCGAGTCTCGTGACGTCATCCCAGGTGACCGGAGACAGAATGAAAGAAGAAAACCTCCAAGAAATTGGTAGACACTGGACGGCCAGTCCTTGATGGAGATCACTACAAAAGCTTCGCTTCAGAGTCGCGACCCTTGACCCATCTTGTGGCTTAAAAAAGGTGGTTACCATTCATCCGAAGCTTTATTTGCGATAGCAGAAAACGGTGTTTCGTCCTTGAGAAATGCTAAATAGAGACCACAACAGAGCAAAACTATGTCGCATGGGGTTCCCGTCGCTGTACCTAAAGGTCAGGAAGTCGCATTTTCGAATTCAACTATCTCCATAGCCACCTCTATACTCACACAGCCTGGCAGTTCGACGACGGAGCCATTATACAGTACCCGGTCGCAGATTTGGAGCGCGAGGAACTGGTAGCACAGAGTGTTTCTCGGGGAGCCTGTAGTCAGGGCACAGCTTTTACAGCGGCGAGGACCCGAAACATGGTTTTCAAACCATAGCCTCTGAGATCCCGAACCGCGCGCGCTTCGGGACTTCGGAGGTTATGTTCAAACCCGAAGAGAAAAAAGTGGTAGCGCGAGGAACGCGAGGAGCACGAGCGGACATTTCATCGCTCGGGAGGAGTTTGTTTCGGCGTCTCGCCGCAGCGGGGCGCCCGTTACATGCCTCCCCCAGAGCCGTATATGTAGAGAGTTTGGTCAATGGGAGGCGCGGGCAGAGCCAGGGCGTGCGGCAGACTCGGAAAGAGGGCTTGACATGCTCGCTTGACCAACCAGAGGCCGAAAAGAATCCCCTAGCGGTGGTAGCGAGAAACAGTTCTGAGCCGATCGATCATCGAAGGTCTATGTTCGTATATGGTTTTCATAAGTGCGTAAGAGTGAAGTGTAGTAACTCTTTGTGGTTGAAAATAGGG
Source organism: Ixodes scapularis (assembly GCF_016920785.2). Lineage (NCBI taxonomy): Eukaryota > Metazoa > Arthropoda > Arachnida > Ixodida > Ixodidae > Ixodes > Ixodes scapularis. Next base: position 8,410,717 of record NW_024609883.1, on the reverse strand, counting down.
TGCATGTGTTGTTTCATCATGATCATGCAGAAAGATGTAAGAAACGAATGCGCTGCTCAACTCTGTTTTGCGCGGACAGAGTGTGACCGCTCTGACGGCAGATTCCCGGCGCTCGGCGTTTGGCGTAAGGATTATGTCGATCTTTCCGCTAGTCGCAGTCTTCCACCATCATTTTAGATGAGTGTGATTGAAACATTACGTGTACCATATTTTCAGCCATCAAGAGTTACTCCAATGCAGTTATCAGGTTTGTTTCTCGCGACTACCGCCAGGGTATTATTTCCGGCTTCTGGTTGGTCACATTCGAATTTCTGAAGACGCCCTGGAACACGCCCAGCCCGCTTTCGGCCAATGGCGGCGCTTCATTTGTCTCCTATACTTCCCAACGAATGGCCAAACTCTCTACATATACGGCTCTGGCCTCCCCCAGAGCCGTTTATCGAGAGAGTTTGGCCATACATTGGTTTGAATAGGCGAGCATCTCTGGGCCAACCACAGGCCGCGAAACAGCCCCTAGCGGTGGTCGTGAGCTCTAAATTTGTGACACGACTAATTCAAGCCGTTTTAGCGTCGCTAGAGTTAAAAGGTATAACTCTCAGTGACTGAAAACTTTGTGCGTGCGAGGTTTTCGTCACGCCAATATTCAAGTGTAGAATAAACGAACGTGCGCTCCAAACCAGGACCAACTTTCTACAGACAGCGTCTCACTGCCAAAGCACTGCCAAAGCCAGCGCACTGCCAAAGCCAGCGCACGAGCCGAGCGGGACTCCGCGTCTCCAGATGCTCGCGCGCCCAACCCTTTGCACTGTTTTCTTTCCGCCAGTCACTGGACGCTGTTCTAACAAGCCAACATCAGCAGTGCAGACAAAGGCAAGGGCACGATCGCGTGGCTTTGGAAAGTGGCCCCTATGCACGAGTTCTCGTACAAACAAAAGCGTTTTGCTGAGCTAGGTTCACGCGCCTGTACCTTTGTCTTCACTGCCGACATTTGTGAGATGGAGCAGAGAGGCCGAGATTGAACGCCTCTATTTCACGCTTTGAATGTCGTTTGCAATATAGTGACGTCGCGGTCTCCTCATTGGTCGACGCTGTGTCACAAATTTAGTTTACGCTCTAAGCGCGGGGGGAATAATCGGCGCTGGCGGCGAGCTTTGCTCCGCCTATTGACCAAACTCTCCCAATACACGGCTCTGGCCTCCCCCAGAGCCGTATATTGGGAGAGTTTGGCCAGTGGGCGTGGCGACAAAGGCGCCGGAGAGGAGAAAAGTAAATGAAAGGGAGGAGAGCGCCGAAGGAGCGAGAGAGAAAGAGGGGAGCAGAGAGGAGACGACTGCCGTTTTTTAGCAACGCTGTCGGAGAAGAGCACTGGTGAGGCTACCCGTCGTCTGCTACGGGCCGACTTCTTTTTCGCCTGAATAAAAGTCTGTGGCCATACGCCGAAACATCTTCATTTATTAGCTTTTTAACCCACCGAGGAATAACAGAATGTCATTTTCTTGGCAGAGCCAGCGATATAAAAGGCAATAATCGAGATTTAGTTGCCGCTACCACGCAATCCGCCGGGAGAATGATCGAAGATGGCGGCCCTCCCCACTCAGGTGGGAGCAGCCGGGAGTTCACGCGCATGCGCTCACGCCTCTCGCTCTACGCCGCGTGCTGATTGGCTCACTTGGGAGGAGAGCGTTACGGCGGCGAGATCATAGACTGACCAAACTCTCCCCATATACGGCTCTGGCCTCCTCTCTCATCCGTTGTCTGCCACTCAACCTTTTCAGTTTCGGCGGCCGCGTCTCACGGCGATCTGCCAGGCTTTGTAGGTATAGAGGAGGCTATGCTATCCCCCATTTCGCTTGCTCTGCCCCAAGTACCAAAATGGTGGTGCTCACAAGAATATCAGGCAACGGAGTGCCACTACTCTAAGCTTGGAATATTTAGTGGTTGTAGTCCTTGGCAGACAGATTTACTTGCGAGGGACAAAAACGAATAGACCGATCTCACCAAGCGTTCGGCGCATGCGTGACGCCGCCATAACTTTAGTTCGCAGGAGGCAGGGAGCAGTGCACAAGACGGCTCGTGAAGCCTCATGCTCTACACGCGCTCAGCTTCAGCGGGGTTGTCGCACGAGCAAAAAGACTAATGGCGAATTCCACTGGGCGTTTTGGAGCGCGCCAGGATCGATTTTCCCGGAGCGAGCCTATTTGGGCGATTGGGATCGAGACGAACTTGTTCCACTGGTCGTTTTGGATTAGCTCCCGCTCCAGATCTCGATCTGGATCCGAGAAAAGTCGCTCCCCCGATTTCGGCGGATTCAACCGGAAGCCAGCCGGGTCAGCCCTCGGCGCACACACGTGACTTCCTTTCTCGCGGGCATCTCGCCTGATCTCGCCTCAGAAGAAATGGTAATGGCCGCTTGCTTACCCCTTGGCTCGACAGCCGGTTCATTTTCCAGGAAGGAGAAAAGAAGAGAAGGGTTTTGCCGCGCTACGGGCATTCCGGCAATCTTTGCTAGACGCTCCTGAGCCATTCCTGCCGCTCGTGCGTCGAACACGTGTTAGCGCCGCGATCTCGAAAACGTTGATGCTTGGAACTTGGAACCAGCCGCTACCAGACACCTGATTTGTTTAAAAAAAAAAAAAAAAAAACCAGGACGTTTTGGGGGAATGAATCGATCACATAGCAGGCGGTAGACAAGTAGACAGCGTTGAAAACTATTTATTCCACCGATTGTTATGAAGGCCGATGGTGCCGGTGTCGCAGTTTTGAAGCACTGTCAGTTCAGCTCAACACCACGTTACAAAAGACGGTTTGGGGTACTGCCGGTGCTAACGCAATTTCACAGTAGAAATAGGAATTGCATGAAAGAACCGTACAGAAACACTTCATACGGACATATATCAGCGATGTCACTTTCCTCGGTTAGGGCTATCTGCATTGTCAGCGAATGAAGAACATCTCGATAAAATAAAGAGCGGAAAATACTCCCCGTGTCAAGTTTTCTAATTACAGCCACTGGTTGATGTCGTACCGTAGTAATTCCCGGCCCTTCGGACGCACTAGCGCTTTGTACAGTCACATTTCCAGCGATTCCGCGCCGCACACGAACGAAGGTAAACAATCAAGATGGCGGAGTGTTCCCCGTGTTGTCCTCGCCGTCAGCACGGTTTGACAGGGTTGTCGGACAACAAATCGGGCAACACTCTTGCCGGGCGGCAGCAACATGTTGCCCGACTGTTGTTGAACACGTGTTAGCACCGCGATGGCGAAAACGTCTTCGAAACGACCGCGGCGGCCGCGGAAAGGGGATTCCCCGGCAGTCGAATGACATGAAGGCAAATGCCGATCCCGGAGCAGTGGCCATGCTCCACATGGGGATCCATCGCCGGCGCGACCCCGTTCGGATTGTGAGCTCCATTCCGGATCTGGTCAACTGATCCCGGCGCGCTCCAAAACGACCAGTGGAATTCGCCATAAAGTTCCCCCGATGCATTGCAGGCAGCGGTGGCGTAGTCAAACTGGCTGGTGAGATCGGTCTATTAAGGTCGAGAAGCAGCAAACACACGTTTCGTAATAATTTTGTCTTTGCGCATGACGTCATCGTTGGTGGGTCCCCGACCCGCCCCAAGCGGCAGACACGCCAACTCACGACTGGCCTTGTCTCTTCGGAGGCATCGGCCATTTTGCCGTAAAACTATGAACATAAGCATAAACAAAATCGCTTGTTTGTTCCCGGTATCTATCAAATTTAGTAGGGATAAAAAAATGAGCTTTCTTAACTAATCGTTGCCTGCTTCTCCTCGATCGTTTCGTTTTTTGCCCTCTCAACTATATCGAACCTGTCCATCTTGACTGGAGCCAGTATATGCCTTTGGAAAGTGGAAATATTTTGGACTAATTACCATAACAGACACCAAACGAATTCGCAGATGAATATTCGCTGATAACATGAGCTGAGAAGCAAAATTGAAAAAAAAGCAACAATCGAAGCTTTTTTTTAACAGAATATGTATTTAAAGATATACTATAATATAACATTAACATCAGAAAATGTTCTTCGTAGTTCAACAATTAAAGCGAACTATAACCAAGTGCACGGGATGGCCGGCGTACTCGGAATATCACGCAGCTTTACTTTCGAGCCCCCAAGGCGTGCTTCAGCGCGGCCTGGCGCATCAGCCTTTAACGTCGGACACCTTCAGAAAAGAGGCGATGTCGTAGAGGCAGTACGCGTTCAGTTCGTCAAGCTGCGCGGTCACCGCCGTCCTTCTATGCGGCCTCAGGCAAGCCAGCTCGCCCTTGACCGCACCGGTGATTACGAGGTAGTTCTCCAGGATGTACTTGTACGCTTCTCGGACGAGTGAATCAGCGGACGACGCTGGCAACCCTTCGGGACGGAGAGAAAGTTCGTGCGCGAAGTACTCGCTCCGCCGATATAGCTGGAAGGCTGCCGCAGAGCTCTTGTCCGTCGCAATCTTGAGGACGAACGGGAGTGCGCGGCTCAGGAGGGCGTGGTTCCATCGCAGACATTGGCTGACCCTGAATCCAGCAACGCTAGACGCGGGATAGACAACGGACAGCTTCTGAAGAACTTGGTTGGAGGACAGGCCACCCGCCAGGGTTATAAGGCCGAGTTCGTCAACGGTAGCATCGTTTAGGATCAAAGCGCTGAGCGTGCTGTTCTACACAAGCATCGTGGCAATCGTTCTGCAGGAGCTGACGCCGAGTTTGTTAGAACCAAGGTGGAACCTCCAGATGCTCGAGTTGGACGCCAGGCCGCGCACGAGCCACATCAGGGACGTGTTGCGAACCTTGTTCGAGACAGTGACCGAGCGGATGGTTGTCGTGACGCGAAGTATATAGGTCCGCCAAGGCCATGATACGACTCAAGCTCAGGATGCTGTTGATTTTGAATGTTCGCACCGATCGGTTGGAGGCCAGGCCGCCGAACAGAAGACTCGTGTCGAGTGCGTTGGTTTGGCTAGAAAGGTCTCGAAGCGTTTCGTGGCATCGCAGCTTCTGCGAGAGTGCCTGCATCGAGCAGGGGTACACCACAGACAATTTGATGCCTTCGAGTGATCGGTTGAGCGACAAGGCTTTGACGAATTCGTTGAATGGCGCCGCTGACCTGGGACAGCAACCTGGCGTGGCATGAAAGTGCTTCAGCGCTTGTTGGAGGTGACGAGGCGTCCAAACGCCACAACCGCTTCTTCAGTGAACAGGTTCCCGTCAATAGAGAGCTCTAGAAACGTCCGGTTGTTCGTGAGTGAATCAGCGATTGCCACTATACCGTCGCTGCGGATGAAACTTCTGCACATGTCGAGTGTTCGAAGCGTCTTGTTGGACTGGAGCATCCGAGCGAGGAAAACGGCACCGCTGTTATTCAGGTTGTTGCACTGAAGATCGAGGAAGGTCAAGCAAGGTGCCTTCATGCGCGCTTTGCTTAGGGTGGTGGCATCTCGCCATTTTGTTACACACGTTTATTTTTATTTTTTGTTGAGAAGCGCGTGAAAGAGCATGTCCCGGCACGCGCTTGTGGCGCTGACTGTGCTATGGCGACATTTTTTTTTCGTCGATTTCTTTGTATTTTCCCCATTAGCGCGTGATGTCGGAATCGGGTACTACAAAGGGTGGCATCACCCTAAACAGAAGGTCATTGAGGCACCCTAGGTCAAGCTGGTATTCAGCTCAAGGGACGAGGCGATGGCTTGAGCACCTGTGGGACCGATGGAGTTCCCGCCTATCATGAGGAACTCGAGGGTGCTGTTCGCCGCAAGGGCTTGACCAATTGCAATCGCGCCTTTGTCATTTATCTTCGTCTTGAAGAGGCTCACACTCAGCAACGTCTTGTTGGTCCTCAGCAACTTGGCGAAGCGCTGCGCTCCTCGCTCTCCGACCATGTGGGAATCGAGCTTTAGGCATTTGATGGTCTTGGAAATCTCGACGGCCTTGAGCAAAGCAAGGCTGTCATGGCCCCTCAGCCGATTGTCGGAAAGATCGAGGTCTGTGAGTCGGGTGTTTGCTCGATCAATGCTCTGATCCAAGGCCGTCATTTCGGTGGCACCAAAACAAACGTGGCGGAGTTTCATTCGGTTGGGATCTCCTCGGAGCAATACGCGAATAAGCTGACAGAGTTGGGGCGTATTCATTCAATGTCCGTCGAGGGCGATTTGAGAGATGCCAGCGGTGGGGTAGACCTGACTCAGCAGTTGGCTGTCGTCGTCGAACAGTTCGCCCGTGTAGCTGAGCTCGACTTGCTAAACACAGCGGTGATTGTTCAGCAGCCGCTTCATCAGAAAAACGGAGACGACACGATACTCCGACGCGCTTAGGTTGCAGTTGAGGAACGTTGGAAGCGTCAGCTTGCCCGAAGCATTTTCTAGAAGTTCGATGCCGACAGGGTGCAGGAGACTATTCCACACGCCAAGGTTCTTGGCGATCCAGCAGCGCTCTTGCCGATATCCCACGATCGACGCAGACGTAAAACTCTGAGTATTTGTGCAGGGAGCATTTACGTCTAGGAACCGTTCCCTGAGGTATGACCCCAAGTCGGGGATACTTGTGGGTCTTCGCGAATCTTCTAGGCTCGACGAACGTTTACGCTTTCGAGGCTGCGGCATGTCTCGCGACGTTCGTGCAGGCGTTCTGAGTTGGGACACCATGCCAAGACACGAAGGTTGTGGAATTTGGCTCACTGCTTGTTCGGATGGTGAGTGCCCGAGTCTTGGTGTTACCGATGTTGTAAGCGAACGTTGGTGTAAGGGGATGTTGGGCTGCTTGCCCCACTGCGGCTGTTCACTGCCGTTCCAGGCTCGTTCAGTCCCGCGCTCAGGCCCGGTCCTCTTGCTTCCCCCACGCGACCACTCTTCGTCGTTTTCATGGTTCTAAATTGAAAGCTCGCGAACAACGTTTGCTGTAGAACCCAGGAATACAGGGTTGGCGGCACATTGATACTTAAGACCCACTGATCTCCACTAGAAGGGGCTGGATGGCGCATCGAGCAAACAGGTATGAAGCCACCGGAAGTGAGCGGCTTGTCCCGGAAGTGAGCGCTTGGCAGGCGTTATAACACGTCCGAGTTCTGGTTCGAAAGGCGTCGAGGGCGCTGGATTTTCGCTTGTTCCCTCAAGAAAGCGTGCTTGTTGCGCAGTAAGAGCGCATGCGGACCCAAGAAGTATCAAGGGAAGCCCTTCAATGTAAACATTTTGAAATTCTAGTTGCTCAAGTTGTGAATATGTCCCAAGTTCAAATGCCTCATTTTCGGGATTTAATTCAGAACGGGAGTATTAAAACAAGATCAAAGACACAAAAAAAGCATGGTCCAAAATATCGACTGAATGCACTAGGAAGCCCAGCGCACGCCCGACTTCCGGGACAAGGATCGAACTTCCGGTGGCTTCACTTGCGCCAGGCTCGGAGTGCAGCTAAGCGCCATCCAGCCCCCTATAGTAGAGATCAGTGTTAAGACCCATGTTGATGGAAAAAAAAAATAAAAGAGAAGCACCTATCTTCAAACTTCGGTCTAAAAACAAGCCTTTCGTGCAAGGCTCGTCAAATTATAAGGCGCTGGAGAAATCCAGCATTCTGCGTTAAATCCTAATTTCGAACTCTTTTTCTTCGCTTTCCCCCATTGAAAAGCATGCCGGAAGGGCCTTAGAACGCACCTGGTATTGCTGCGCCGCAGCGTTCTTCCGCAACATAAAGTTCGTCTGCTTTCCTCGCCGTCACCATGGCAACGAACGCCGAATGAATGGGAGCACGCACAGTACCGCTGCGTGAAGCCAGCAACAGCTGGCGCCATTTCACGAAGGCCGTCTGCAAGCCAAAGCCGAACGCGGTTTGTGAGATCAACCGCCTTTGCCGGTGCGCCACTGGCAAAGACGACGAAGCTGAGACACGCCCGCGGCGATTGAGCAATCAACAGCACCGCGAGACGACTGCAACGGGGGCATTTACCAAAGAATCAAAGGCGCGAAATAGGCAAGAGCAATTTTTATTTGAATCATAACACGCGATACCCAAGTTGGGGATCACATACCTTGGCCTGGTTTTTCCTGTGATTTTTTTTACAGAGACATGGGGTGCGGCATTCAGAAAACAGCTCCGTTTGCATAGTATTGGGCCATGAAAAGGGACGTTTAAACCGCTACCAGAACCTGTAACTGACGTAACGAGCACTTGACAAGCGGTTAGCGCATAAGTCGTCTTTATGCACGCAGGCGGGCGACGGGCGCAGCGCAGCGGATCACTCGAAGGCACGGGGGCCGTCGGATCGGTGGCCGAGTGGGCTAGCGCACACCACCTCGGAGCACGTGGAGCGAAAGCTCGCGCTGCAGAACGCAGGGGTCCTGGGTTCAATCCCCGCCCCTGCCCGTTTCGATCTGGAGGAGCATCGTACCGGCGTGCGGTCGTGTATCACTACTGCGTGGTTCACGTTAAAGACCCCAGGCTAGCGGTTGTACTGCACTGGCTAAATTGCTCATCTACAGCTGGGAGACTCGTCGCCCTTGGAGGCAGACCAAGTTCTAGGCTGTATAAACATACACACAACCCAATTCTTCATTCCCTGCGGCCTGTCGCCCCTGCCACTAGCTCATTACCGCTCTTCCTTCCCTTCCACAGGGGTCCACCTCGCCGCAGCGCGGTGCCAGCGGCGGGACCAGCCGTTTTCGCTCGTAGCGGGACAATAAAATTTTTTAATGTTGATCTAATCACAGGAGGTAGAACGACATTGTACTACAGACCCGAAGTTCTTTTATGTTTTCGGGCTCTGAAACTTGATCACAAAGATGCAACACCTGAACACACACACAAAAAAAAAACAACAAAAAAACCTTCGTTAAGTTCTTTCTGAAAAATATTTGTTCGGCCATTCCTTTCAAACTACACAAACTGCGTGGCCGACAAAAATGCGGTTGAAAAGGGTGACAGGAAAGCCTGACTCTAGGAAGGTTTTAAAGGTATGAAACGGGCTTAATGACCCACAATGCCCATAGAAAATACCGAAATAGGCCTGATGTGTTAATTATCAAAGGTTTATGAATAAATAATGGTAACCATCTAACCGGTTATCCTCCGTCGCACATTCATATTGAAGCCGTCTAATACCGCTGTTACACGGGCACACTTAACCGCGGTTAACTCAGCTTTAACTGCGGTTACGTGGCAGCACAGATGCCGCACTATACCCTCGGACAGCTATTTCAAAAGAAGTGAAGAGAGCGCGTGCAGTGCTTTCATGGGTTCTCAAGATGCGCGAGCGCACGTTCGCCCATAGCTCTGACTGCATCGCCGCAGAATGTTGTCGGCAAGTATTGTGCGCTAACTGTGGCTTAGCGTAACCGCAGTTAAGTGTGCCCGTGTAACAAGGGTATAATACCCCTGTTACACGGGCACCCTTAACCGCGGTTAACTCAGCTTTAACTGCGGTTACGTGGAAGCACAGGTGCCGCACTATACCCTCGGACAGCTCTTTCAAAAGAAGTGAAGAGAGCGCGTGCACTGCTTTGATGGGTGCTCAAGATGCTCAAGCGCACGTTCGCCCATAGTTCTGACTGCATTGCCGCAGAATGTTGTCGGCAAGTATTGTGCACTAATTGTGGTTTAGCGTAACTGCAGTTAAGTGTGCCCGTGTAACAAGGGTATAACAGGGGTATAACAGGGGTATTATAAGCATGCGTGTGTTCGACCCACGCCTCGTCTGCAGCTGTCGCGCGGCAATAACTGTGACGGCAGCTGGCGCCCCTAGTGGCAAAATATTTCACAAGCGCACTGTCGAAATCGCGGTAGGAGAGCTATTCCGTGTACAGGTCGTAACCAGATAACGCAGCCGCGACTTGCGCGCCTCAAGTTGGCGTGCCAATATCTTAGGAATCAAAATATTCTGGCGGGCTAGTTGGTTATACATACCAAAGTACAAATAGCGCTAGGACGAGGACAGACGAAGTGGACAAGACAGGCCCCAACTCACAACTGACGGTTTATATACAACGTTAAAGAAGAAGGTGAGGGAAGAGTCTGGAGTTGAAAAAAAAAAGAAATAGGTCTATTTATAGCCGGGGCGCTCTAAGAAGATTGTTATAGACCAAAACGAAAATATTAAAAATTAAACAAAGGTAATGATTTTGAACTATATACGATACTATTCTGAAGGCTTAGAAAATAACCCTTAGACCGTGAAAGACAAAATAAGAAAAAAAATGAATAAGAACGAATAAAAAATGAAAAGAAAAATAAGTGATCGTTCATAGGCCGCCGATCAGTGCCTCGTACAGCCTATTTTCCTTTTTACATCCAACTGGCACTACAGCCAAAGCTCTACCGGCGCGAGCGCAAAGACCCACCCGGTGCAACACCTCACGCGCTCGCGTGCAAACGTGATTATGTATAGTGGTTCAAGTACAGAACCTGTTTGTCAGTCAACGCCAAAGATGGTGCGGAGACGAATTTTTCTCCATTGGCTTGTATTGTCTTTAAAACGTCTGATCACTTTTGCATCCGAAAGCAAAGGTTTGCCGGAGCAATCTCGCACATGCATAGCAAAATGTCCAGAAGGTGTTGGCTTCAAGGTCGGAGCATGTTCTCTCAGTCGTGTATTCATGCAGCGTCCAGTCTGTCCTATATTCACTTTCACACATGTGAAAGGGATTTCATACACCACTCCGCTGTTGCAGTTGACATACCGGTGCTTGTGGTTTATGTCGCATTCATGATGTTGTTGCTTGACATTGTTGATTTTTGGGCACATTCGTTTTAATTTATCCGGTGCCGATATGACTACTTGGACATCAAACGTGGACGCTATCTTCTTTATGTTGTGAGAAATCTTGTGGATGTATGGCACCACAGCCGGACGGCGTCTCTTCTCTTTGATTTTTTTTCTTCTTTTGTCCTTTGTCAATAACTTTTCGGCGATGTCAGTCAGAACTGAAAAGGGGTAACCCGAAGCTTTCAAACGAGTCACTTGTAATTCGACGCTTGATTTTGCTCTGTGCTCACATGACTTGTTTAACGCCATGCTTAAACAATTAGACACTATGCCTCGCTTTACAAGTTTGGAATGGGATGATTCATAGCGCAATAGCCGTTTTTTGGAACGTGGGTTGTACATCCAGCAGGTCTGGTTCTTGTGGAAAGTAATCAACAGGTATAAAAACTGTAGGATACCTTCCGTTGGTAGCGAAATGGTAAAGTTGAGCTGTTCAGCTTGGTTCCAGAAATGTGGCACGCACACTGTCGATGGGATGACTGTCACATTCATCGGGACGAAAAGGGAGGAGGACAAGGTAATCGTCGACATATCGAAAGATACGCAAACTTGGCTGGTTGATATATTCTTGGCAATAACCTGATCACGGTGTGACTGATAAATGTCGCATAAATCAGGTGCAACGCAGGAACCTATGCAGACTCCTCTCTTCTGTAAGTAGGAATTTCCATTGAAGGAGACTGCAGTGGAACAGAGGTAGAATTTCAGGAGTTTTAAGAATGCCTCTACTGATGTTCCGCAGTTGTTCTGAAAATTACCCCCCCCCCCCCCCCCCCCGTTGGCATCAATGCAATCGCTTACTGCTGCATACAGTTTATTATATGGAATAGAAGAAAACAAATCTTCCACGTCCAACGAAAACCCAAATCTCATTCTCGTGGGATTTTCGTTTCAATGCTTGATTACCTCTTCAGAGTTTCGAATTAGAAAAGGACCATCCTGTTTGAGGGTAGACAGATGGCGGAAAAGAAATCGAGACATGTTCCCCCGCCAGCTTCCTTTCTCAGTAACTACTGCACTAGCAATCTTCTTAAGTCTAACAGTCTTCTGTTAGACTTAACAATCTTCTTAGAGCGCCCCGGCTAGAAATATACCTATTTCTTCTTTTTTGAACTCCAGACACTTCCTTCACATTCTTATTTAACGTTGTGTATAAAACCGTCAGTTGTGAGTTAGCGCCTGTCCTGTCTACTTCTTCGTCTGTCCTCATCCTAGCGCTATTCGTAATTTAGTATGTATAACCAACTAGCCCGCCAGAATGTTTTGTTTCAGTTCATTTCTTTTCCAATGGGTCCTTTTCCGTGTGTCTCCCGCCCGGACCTAGTTGTTGTGTTTTTTTTTGTTTTTTTTATTAGGCTTAAAGGGAGAAAAACAAAGAGGTAAGCCAAGGCCTATCCTTGACTGGCTACTTTGTTGGGATGGGGGAAGGGGAGAAAAGAATATGAGAGGAAGGGAAAAGAAGTGAAAAAATTCACACACACTTTGGCACGATTGTGATAACACGGATTGCGTAGTAGAGTTGCTAGTGGTAACTGTGTTCAATTGTCTTTGTATAAGAGTCCTCCGCAATTGCAGACACCAACGCAGACACAATCACAGTCACGGTCACGAATAGTTTGTCACACACGTGGTCACATTCTAAGACAAAGTTCGGACGGAGAATGGTAGTCGTGCATTGGTTGGTACCTTTTCAATTAAATAAAGAACATATTTAAAACAGATATTTAACACTAAAGTTTCTCCATCAAGCCTGTGCTCTCCAAAAAGATGGAAAACATTTTCACAGCCTTTCGTTGTTCGCCTGGCGACAGCCAGGGACCTAGTATTTGAGATATGTTCATGTTGGCGGTCGGAGTACCCGGTAGGGACATGAGAAGATTAGCACGTTCCGTGTTGTAGAGCGGGCATTCGGAGATGATATGTTTAACATCTTCAGATTTTCCACATGCACTGCAGTTGGGGCTAGATACAATCCCAAATTTGAACTTGCGGCCATTTGTGTGGGCCGCGTTGATTCTTAGCCGATGTAGCGGCGTTTCTAGTTACCTTGGAAGGCCTTTCGGAAGGAAGTTTCGTAAACAGGGGTCAATGCGGTAGGAGTAAGCATGATGATTTTCAGGCAATGTCCAAGTCCTAAGAAAGTGATCCTTACCTAGTGTATTAACAAGTTGGCGACAGTCTGCTTTTGTAAAAGGTATATCTTCACCAAACTCCATGTCGTGTCCGCGTGTGGCAGCAGCATCTGCTGCTTCATTTCCAGGGAGGCCGCAGTGTCCCGGTATCCATTGAAATACAATGTGCTGCCCATTGCCTATCGCTGTCGCATGGAGATATAAAAGTTCAGAAATTAACGATTGATTTGTTGTTTTGTAGAGAGGGTTTTTTAAGCATTGCAGTGAAGCTTGCGAGTCTGAAAGTACGACCCATTTTTGTTGGAGATTAGAAGCCGAGATGTGTTGAAGTGACTTTTTAAGGCCATGGAGTTCGGCTGCAGTGGATGACACTTTCCGTAAAAGTCTGAAAGACTCAACGATTTGCAGAGACGGGATATGAATTCCTGAAGATGAAGAAGTATCAGTTGTTGATCCATCTGTGTATATATGTATAAAGTTTGTGTACCTTGAATGTATATGTGATAGTGCACATTGCAGCAGGACAGTTTTAGATTGTGTGGTTTTGTTTGTAATGCCGTCTACATGCAGCGAAACATTCGGTGAAGGTAAAATCCAAAGTGGGCAATCGGGAGGCTCAGGGTATGCGGCAGCTTGCGGGATATTACGCTGTAGCTGTGCAATATTTTCGGAGAGGTCTGAACGCCTTTGTTGTACGTTCATTAGGTGATGATGATGATGTTGAGTTTTGTATCTAAGGTAAATGCGGAGAATTTCTTGAATGCGCATGATGTTAAGTGGAAGTTGGCGGGCTTCGGCAAGTGTTGCTAATGGGGATGAATCTGGAGGCAATCCAAGACATATCCTTAGCGATTTATTCTGTCCTGCCTGAAGGTTCGACATGTTGCTTGTGCATGTATTTAGCACGGCTAACGAATACCGCAACAAGCCATTTACGAGGGAATTTTGTACTCTGAGCATGGAGTATGTTGATTTGCCCCAAGATTTACCAGTCAGGCAGCGGAGAACGTGATTTGCTGAGTCTATCTTTTTTCTCAACGTCTTAATATGAGGGGTCCATGTAAGGTTTCGGTCAATAATAAATCCCAAAAACTTATGCTGTGAAGCGTAAGGGATTGTTCTTCCTGCCAAAAGTAATGGAAATCTTTTCATTGACATGCGTGTGAATGCCATTGCAATAGTTTTTTCTGGTGAGAGGCTGAGTCCGCGTGAATTTAGGAAGTTGTTAATTATACGAAGTGTGTGTTGAAGCTTCCTCTGAGAAATGAAGCGATTCTGATTGGTGGTCCATATGCAGACGTCATCTGCATAAAATGTGATTTTTACTCCCTCAGGGAGGTTCCGTACAAGAGATATTAGACTCAAGTTGAAGAGTGTCGGGCTGAGGACACCACCTTGCGGGACACCCCTATTAACTGTATGAGGAGAGGTGCGCCCCTCCATTGTTTCCATGAAGACAGTCCGATTATTAAGGTAATCTTCAATCCACGAGTAAATTCGACCACCAATTCCATGTTCAGATAAGGCTGTTAATATTGCAGCGTGTTCAACAGAATCAAAGGCCTTACGAATATCTAGAAAAATGGCTATTGTTGTCTTCCTCTCCGATATCCCGTGTTCCACACAGGTAATGAGGTCAATCACATATTGTCTATTGCTGACCGCCCGGATCGAAATCCGGACATTGCCTCGGGGTATAAGTTGTTATTCTCTAGGTACCAGCTTAGCCTTGTGAGAATCATCTTTTCCATAACTTTTCCAATACAGCTTGTAAGAGCGATTGGCCTGTATGATCCTAAATGAAATTGGGAATGCCCCGGTTTTAGAATCGGTATGATTTTAGCCCTTTTCCATTCTGTGGGAACGGAGCTGTTTGTGAATGATGAGTTGAATGCTTCCAGTAGTCTACGTCGTGGATTGTCTTTTAACCTACTGAGAGCGGCATATGTCACTCCATCAGGACCAGGGGACCCTATTGGAAAAACGTGCAAGAACCAAACCTGCTGCTTGTAGAGTTCTGGCATGGCACCAACATAATTTCTTTGTGTTATGCATGCAGCTAGTTTGGTTTGGCGTTCTGCATAACTGGAGATACCGGCACCGCTATGGCTCCGGGTCTGTCTATGCTGGCAGCCACGTTGTTTGCCGACATGATTCGGTGTGGCTGGTATGATTTTGCGTCCGATGACGTAGGCGACTGCCGTCTTTCCAACAAAACGCTTATACCACAGGACCACCGGTATAACCAAATCATACATGCAGAAAGACGACCGCCATCTTCCAACAAAAACGTCCATCTTTCATCACCGCTATCGTTACATACACCATACATGTCGAAAAAGAATATAAGCCACGTTTACACGAATGCGACTTAGTCGCATTGAATCCAGTTGCCGCATTCAATATACGGTCATGTAAACGGCATAATGCGCAAAGCGCATCGCATTTTGGAACGGGGAGGATTATCGGAAGGCGCTCGCTGCGGGAGCGAGTGAACAGCTGAGAACATGGCGGCGGCCAACCTCGTCGGCGGCGCGGAGACCGGTCCCGCAATTTTTTTCCCGAGAACGCAAGCTTTTATTGCGATCATAAGTAAGCGGAATATAGCGGAGCTGCTCGGTGAGGGCGGCCCCGTCCAAACCTTTGCGAAGTACGACTTCCGCGTCCGAAGGGGTCACAAAGGCTTCGGTGCAAGCACAAATGACACCGAGAGCTCCGAGCACTGTAGAGCACTGCATGGTAGCGCAGAACGAGCAGCCCCTACCTCGGTGCAGTTCCTGGCTCCGTAAGAGCCTCTCGGACTCGGGGTCCGGTTGGTCCGGTCGCGATCGGTGAGGTCTAGCGCGGCTAAACGCGGAGGCTTCCTGAAAGCGTGCACACACACGTCGCCTCTCGTTCAGAGTGAACCGGCGGCCCGGCCTGGAGTCCTAAACGCCTTCCGTCTCCCAACTTCTTCCACAGCACCGAAGACAGCGGACACGATCTTTACGTTCACTGAATGCGTCGAAAGGCCTCCACGTGCGATGCACCGGAAAACGTGGTGCGGCTGGTGCCGGAACGGAACTGCATAACTTCGAGCTTTGAGTCAACGTGCACGGCAACAAACCGATCATGACACCAAGCCGCGGATAACGCATCGCCGGTCGACAGCGGCGAACGGCCCGTTGCTCGTATCGTGGGCCGTGACTCGTACTCGGCCAACTTGGCGTCTTTTCGTGGCCCCTCGCGTCGTCGCAACCAGCCACAAACCCGACAAACCCACCAGCTCGAAACCGTAGCGACCGTAGCCTGCGTTCGAGAAAAGCGAAACCGAAACTTAAAGCTTCCGCCCAGTGGCTTCCGCTGCCGCGGCTTTTCTAACTTCGCGGCTTCCACTTCCGGTCGTCGCGGAGATGGCGAAGATAGAGCGGTGTGGGGGGTCGTTGGCTCGTTTACGGTTACGGGACAGATGTTTTGCGGTCCGTTTCTACTGCGTCTCTGGCTCTCAACTGGACGGCGCCTCTCATAGTTCAACCAGGCGTGGTCAGCCTGCGTCAGGCCGGCTCGACTCGTCCGATCGCCGGACCGCAGGCGACTCCCAAGTACGGCCGTTAGGCCTAGGATCCGAAGGCCTGGATCCGTGAAGCGGTAAGCGAATCTCGTCCCGTTTTCGTTCTACTTTTAAATTACGTTAGGTGCGCTACAGTATAAGCATGCGTGCCAAGTGTTCGTGACAATTTTGAACTAGAATAATTGTGCTTCATTGCGGTAATTTGCCGAAAATGTAAATCGAGCAATGAACGAGGAGTCATGCTTGAAACGGTGTATGTAACGATGTTAACTTCTACCTGGGCGGCTAAAAAAAAAAAGTCAAGACTGGTTACGGTTGGATGCGAGGCTGGTCCCAATGCAATGGTAAGCACTTAGAGCGCCTTTCTGAACGGCATGTTAGCAATATAGCGATCAACGAGACGAGCGGCGGCGAGAAGCTACGAGAGCCGGCGCCGAGCGCCGAAGATTTCTCACTCTCGCTGCTTGCGCCACTCGGTTCTTGGGCTTCTAGGAAACGTCGCGCTCATCGCCTTGGTCGCTCGCATTAATCGCTTTCATAATGTGTGTGTCGTCGCGTGGCTGACTGCCGTGTTTATTCGAATATAAGTCGACCTTTTTTTTTTTTTTTTTTTTCTTCTCGGAAATTGTGACTAAATAATTTCGACACCTACATTCGCGACCAAATTTTTCGACCCTACCGGAGGCATGAAGCTATCGAGTCACCGAGCCGGCGTTGCCGTAGAGCCGCGCCGCTTCTTGTTTCAAAAAGCTTTTAATAACCGAAATGGCTCGCCGCCCGCGGTGGCCCGTGCCGCTATCGCGCGCACCCCTCGGGCGTCGGATTTCGACATCGCGCCTCTAGCGTTCCCCTTGCTGGGCAACGGGTAAGGAGAGGAACGCGATGCGCCATGCACTTTACCCTCCATCCTCGCAAACGCGCACAAAAAGAAAAAAAGAAAAAAAATGTTATTTTTGTTAGTTGCTTGAGGCGGCTCGGCTCGCGTGTTGCTCATGGCGACACGGCGGCTTTGCTTGCGTCTTTGTAGTTTGTCTTCCGTCGCTTCGCACCTTTTTTCGTTTCTTGTCGTCATTTTACAGCGGTGTCAGTGAAGTATTGCTGCGAATTTGCGAGGATGTCTACCCAGCTGACGAAGCTTCGGACGATGATAACATGTCCAGAAGTTCTGACGGTGATGAAGTTTTTGGCATCGCCCCGTGATTTAGCTGAGAGGGATGTAAATAAAGGTTTGTTCCTTTCTTTTGCCCAAAATTTCCCCTGTTCTTAAAAATAAAAAAAAAGGTCGACCTATATTTGAATTTTTTTGTTTTGTTGGTGGATCCGATAAATAGGGTTCGACCTATTTTCGAGTAAATAGAGTAACTTTAATTTTTATTTTGGGTTACGTCGGACGCAACTCGAATGCTTGACAGTTACGTTGGGCGTAACTTTAATTTTTATTTCGGGTTCCGTCGGACGTAACGTTAGACACTCCGTTACACTTAACCAACCATTTGTGTTTAGTTAAAATGCATCACTGACCTCAAAAAAAAAAAACTGCTATCCTAGAGTTTATGCTATAGGAATGTAGCGCTTCAGATAAATTTGTTAATTTTTACTTTTAGTCCCTGCCCCCTCCAGATACAACATCTGGCCTAAAGCAGTGTTCCGGATCTCCTTCCAAGACCTCAGGCGGGTCGTCATTCAATCCATGAGTCGGCCGCGTCTCATGGGCGTGTTGCTGGTGCTTACTGGATGGTGTTACCGAGGGAAAAGTGGTCATGCTTGGGAAAGGCAAGTATGGCCGCCGTAAGTATACATATTGTCTTTACCTTTGCTCGAATCCACTTTTAAGAAATGCACAGTTCGCATGTGTGCATCTCTCAATGTTTCCACAGTCGGCTGTTTTTTGTTTTTTTTTAGTGCTCCAACTCTGTCAGCGCTAGTTTCTCTAGATCATGCAAATGGGATGCAACACTAAACCACATATGCTCTCGCAACAAACAGTGCTGTGCAGAAGCACAGTGGAATTTACTCTAGCTTTTTAATGCAGCACAAAATAGTTGACTCCAAGTATAGCTACTTTTGTGACTTCGTTTAACCAAAAGCTCTGTCGAAACAAACTTGCCGCCTTATAGGTAGTGCAAAAGAACCTCGCGTGCCTAACCTAGAGAAGGGCATTTTTTTTCATATGTCAATTTTTTCTTAAACCAATACCTTCAGCCTCCTTGAAATGTTAACATCATGTGACACACGGAAGAACAGTAAACTTTTTAATGTTGGCGAACCTTTAATTTTCGCGGCCTTTAATTTTGCAGAATTCAGTGGCTGCGATTATGTCCTCTGTGACCGATTCGAGAAGAAATAGGGGCCACAAAGATAAGGGGGTTTTACTGTACATCGGTGGAAAGAGGAAGTCACTTATGTTTGTATGCAGGAGTAAAACCAACAACAACAATCATGGTGTCGACACTTTGTAAGCCTATCTGTGTCTATTGAATGATATCAATTTTGCTTTAGTTCGTTAAACATTGTTGCCTGTACATTGTGGGATGTCGTCTTCAACACGAGCAGTGGTTTTCTTCTCAAGCAGGCAGCATGGACGCGTGCCGCAGCACAACATAGTTCATTTGCAGGTGGTACCGCAGGTTGAAGGATGGTTGGCACAATATGGGGGAATCACAATTCAATGTTTTACCTCGGGCGTAGACAAGATTTGCTCATTCTAAATCATTTTGTCTAAAAATCTGGGATTTGCGATGAATGTACCCGCATGGTTGGAAGGGCCAGACAAGCCTTGTGAGCGCTTCATTTTCTAGCGTCTCAGTCCTGAACCCACTTACGCACCACATGTGTAGATGTTCCGATAGGTGGGAGCACTTATTTGGAAAATGGTGAATGGCAACTGTTATCTTTATCAGACTTCTGTATTATGGTCAAAGTTGGACTGCATATTTGCAATACTTTTTCTCACTTAAAAATATGTCATACTAAACTATGTAGAATAGCCGATGACAAAAAGAGAAGGGCTGGGCGTCCTCCAGCACGTGCTTGTGCTTTTCACCCCACTTTGGACAGATGTGCTTGCTCCAGGCTCATGAGGCGCTGAAACGTCATCGAAGGTGGCAGACGGGCTGGTGGTGGAACAACTGAGACTTCTCCCTGCCTTTCTCATGCTGTCAGTGAGCGTGTACCTCTATACTCTAACTTAGCTTAACCTGCACAGAGCTGAGGAGAATAGGCTTGGCGAGTGCCCTTACTGCATATGCATTTGTACAGCTGAGGCACTTTCTGAATCAAGAACATTGTGTATCTTACCTTCAAAAACACGTCATTTTGGGGGTGCAAAAGGAATGGTAAGGCATATCTTTGTATTGTCCTATTACGCATCGCAGGCACGTAGCCAGGGGGAGGCTTATGAAGCCCGGCCCCCCCCCCCCCCCCCGATATCTTCCATTTTGCATGGGTCCTCCTCTCCACCCTCCCCCACATACAGCATTTTGTTATGAGTGGGTCCCCCCTGAAACAAAATCCTGGCTACGTGCCTGACGCATCGACTCCAACTTAATGCGGAGTCGACCCACCCTGTTGATAAATTTAATGCCTGCCAGGTAATTTGTTTTGCATTCAGTTAATATATCAGTATTCAGTTAGGTATCCCAAGTCATTAGTTGTTGAGATGCAGTCTCTCTGCAAGTCAGTCATGTTTAACATTCATAAAACTGCTTGTCAAATAATGGCACTGTCGAGGACGTGTACTCGGCTCGAGCAATCGCTGTGCACAAGCTGGTCGTGTGGATGCAGACAGCAAACATCCCGGTTGAAACGTCCTTCCTCGCAATGTAGCTCAAGACTAGGTCAGGGCCCCACTCACAGACGTCTATACTTTGCATCTCTTTAAGCTGGACCACTTTTGACACTACAAGCCATTGCAGCAAAAACAGTGTGAGACATGATTATAAGCTCGACGTACCATGGCATCCAACTAGAAGGTCACATGGCTTGCAGCTTCTGCCGTGGTTAACTTTAAACTGAGATAGTTTGGAATAATGCTCCCGGTTTTTAGTGTTGCCCGGCACGGTTAACAGATTGGTGATATAGTGCTGCATTGTAAAATCCGCATTCGTGACTGTATCACCTTATGAATGCATACTAGCTATTAAACTCTCCATTCTGCAAAGAAATGAAATGCACTTTGCTTCCAATTGCAGCTACTTCTGGAACTTCATGGTATGAAGCACCTTATGGCTGCAAGCTCTGACCGATCTTGTTCTCTGGTCTGCGCAGGCCCATTGCAGGGAGTCTCTCCGAGAGCCTCACCAGAGGTTCCTGCCCGTGGTCGTTCTAAATTTTTTTGTTATAGGTATGCATCCTTTCTGTCTTTCCCTAATGTACTCAGGCGTTTTCTTTTCATTGTCGCAGATTTGCCTCAAAATTGATTCAGCAAAAAAATGGATGCTGTACAACTGTATCCCGCATATTTTGTTCAAGATAGCTTTGCTTTGCGAAAGTTAGATTTTTTTTATGAAGGTTAGTCTTTTTTGTTTTTATTCACAAATTTATTTGAGTTTCCATGGGCAACACTAAAACGTTATGCCAAGGGCAAGGACAGGTTCATTGCTCTAACTTGTTCTCAACTGATTGCAAGTAATTTTGTTAATGTCGTGAAACCTCTTTCCAGCACTTGCTTTGCAGCATGGAAACAAATTTTACATGGGACATACTCTTCTTTAGACTGCTTGTTCATTCTGCAGGTCTGCCTTCTATAGATGTCGTGCTACTGGAGAGCAGGCGAATTCGATTGTTGGTTTTGCCATTGCTTTTTTTTAGCCGTTGTCTTAATAGTTCTTGTAAATTTAAAAAATTTCCTAAAAAGCAAGTCGGCAAGAATATCTATTTTGACTAGTTAGCTGAAAATAATGATCTAGTACCCTTTAGTCAGTAAAATAGATAGTGTGTGCCGCTGTTAGTGTCAAGTAGAGATGCACGCTTTTTAGGCATTTTGCGCAGAGTGGTACCCATTTTTATTGGTTAGCCTCTTGGTGCGCCAACTAAACTCTTTCTATCCAGACACCTGCCCCTTGCTTTTATTTGGCAGGCTCTGGCAATAAATTAATATAGTGTTATTCCTCGGTGGCTTAAAAACCTAAAGAAAGAAGTTTCTCCATGTTTAAACGCAAACTTTTATAAAGGCAAAAATGAATTAAGCCAGTAGCAGACGACACATAGCCTCAGCAGTGCTCCGCGCCAACAGCGTTGCGTCAAAATAGCGGTCGTCTCCTTTTTGCTGCCTTCTCTCTCTTTCCTTCGCCGCTCTCCTCCCTTTCCTCCTCTCCGGCACCTTTGTCACCACACCCACTGGCTAAACTCTCCCACTATACGGCTCTGCGTTGCAGTTGTAGTTTTTTTTTTATAGTCTTTAGAGTTAAATGTGAATATTTGACAGAAATCTCCCAGGTTGGGGTGAAAGAGGGTTAAATCAATGCATTTGATCATTCGCCTTAAATCAGTACCCATCATTTCAAGGCCTGTGTGGCCTTGTCCTGGGGTGTGTCTATGACTGTGGCTGTGAAGGAGCAGTTTTTTAATAGGTACAAGTATAAAGTATAAAAACAAAAGGATCTATATGCTGATCATGAAAGAATATGCTAGCCATTCTAATGTAGCTCTGCCAAGTACTTGATTGTGATTTGTTTTTATTTCCAGCTACTTGGTTGCCTCAAGATCTGGAGATCCTAGTGACCACAAGCTTGGAGTCAATCTTCTTCTGTGGTCCGGCCAGGACCATGGGGGAGGTAATTCCAGCAACAAGAGCATCACAGTATCTCCCTGCCTGTGACTTTCGATTAGCACCACGACAAGGGAGTCCTCATGCCACCAAGTGTTAGGTACGCTACTCGAAATAAGCATTCTTACCTATTCATGAAGTGAAACAGCAAAAGCACTACTAAGCCTAAAATGCAAAAAACATTTAAATCTCGGGTTGGATGGAGTTCTAATTACAAAAAGGCGTCTGCAGACATGATTCACATGTGAACTTAAAGCCCATGGATGTAGGTTCGACGGAGTCACAGAAATAACTTCCCGCAGATGGCTTCGCTAGTGCCATACCCAAACAAATTCTTAAAATAATCATTGTGTTACGTTGGTGTCATTAATCTTATGTACCTACCCCACCCGGCAGTCGGGAGATGTGAAATATAAAAAAAATGGGAAGTTGCACATTGTCAGCTGTGCAAAGATAATATATTGAATGGAGCATAGCACGTTCAACTTAAGAAAGCAATTTAGTGCAGGCCCAGTTTTAAGCTTCACATATTTGTTATTGCCCTTCATAATGAAGTAAAAACTTCTTAACTTGTGGCCCACTACAGGCTTTCTATTAGTATTAAAAAGTGTTATGGCAGTTTAAACAGCTCGCTCCAAATATTTTTTTGAAATGCATAGGTTTATGGAAATTATTATGTGGATGTTTGCAGACAGTCATGGTGAGACCAATCTTTAGTGCCAAATGTTCCACTTATTCAGAGTTGGTGAATCTGTAAATATTGTAGGTCCGCAAATTAAATTTTTATGGTATGCAATGGGCACAATCATCCGTAATGACTAGCTCTACCTAGGGGAACTTTATACGTTTACTACGGCAAGATGGTTTCACAAAATTAAGTATTCAGTTTATTCAACTCCTGCACTAACCTTATCTCTAGAAACTTTTTATATTCTTTACGATGCTGAGTTAGGATTCTGGAAGTAGTTTTTCTAGAACTACGCTAGACATTTCCAGTTCATAATTTTTCTCGCAAAGAATTCGAGAGAGCCAAACTCTGTAATATACGGATGGAACTCGCAGAATGATACGACTGGCAGTTTGAAACATTCGGCACTGTAACGGTAACAATGACATGTCACTGGCCTATGTAATGCTCATTGTCGCAGATCAAACTGCTTTTTCCGTCTGCACTCATTTTCAGTGGACTCATTCAGCGAACTCGCACCCGAGACTGCAGCGCTGGGTTCTGCGAAGTAATTTGCATGAATATAGATGCAATAGGTTTCTTTGAGTGTGCGTCTAACACATATTCTTCATATTGAATCTGCTACTGTATTCATGATCATGTCCTTAATTGTATCCACATTCCAGCTTATTTTTATTTTGACATTTGAGTTTTCTTCAGTACTTTTCTCAACATCTGTGCTTGTTGAGCCGTACTCAAGACCATTAATCTTGTCTTTCACTATTACATTAATATATAAAACTGTTGATGCCGAGTGAGAATTCAAGGTCCCGAATCTGTCGTGCGAGTTAAATAATTAAGAACCAATAAAAAGCTCTACAAAGGAAATTTTGTTGAAGGAGGCTGTATAAGCATTAAAATAGCACATGCCATGCTAAAAAAAAATACAAATTCTTGTTAGGTATGCAAGGATGACACTGTTGTTTCTGATGTGTCGCAAAAAAAAATCAGTGCCATACAGTGTTCCTTATGGAAGTACAAACTGTCGAATTCAAAGCCCAGAAGTTTTATTCAAGAATGTTCCTCAATACAAATGTATTTAGAGATCTGAGCCACTGACTCATACATGACTATGTGGCGAACATTCATTTTCATGTGCATTATAGTTTGCAAGGTCTAGTCTGCATTGATTTATTGCATTCATGCTGAAACTGGGAGGGGTTCTCTGGGTATGAATAAAGATATAAACATTTCTTGAAATCAAAACATTTGAGAACGGACAAAAGGAAGGATCTGAGAACGGTATCTTAGATTCTCTTCTCTTTTTCTTATCTCTAATTTTCACCTTATTTCACCTGATGCATTTAGTTTTTTTAGCGCAGCTCTTAGCGCCCGTTTCCGCGTTTCGCGGCGTCGCCCTCGGCGTAACCGCCCAGCTAAACTTGGCAGGAAATTGAATTAATGTTGCGGTCATGTGACGTTAATATTTCCGCTAAGTCTAGCTGAGAAACTGAATTTTTTATGGATGACATGACACGGTCATGCAACGTCATTTTCCCCGCTACTTTTAGCGGGAAAACTGCATTTGTGTTGAGGTCATGTGACATCAATTTCCGCGCTAAATTTTGTGGAAAACTTAACCCGCTAAATTTAGTGGGCAAATTTTCGCGCTAAATTCAGGGAAATTTTTCGCTAAATGGGAGGGAGCAGAAAAGTAGGAGGGTTAGGGGGTGGGGGGTCATACCCTCCCATCCTCCTCTTCAAGATCTTTGCTCTAATTTCACATTACAAAGAATTGTGAACGTCTCATATTTCATCTCATGTTTATTCAACTTTTATATTGCAGGTGCGCTTGCAGCACAAGTTAGGAACTCCTGAGTGGCAAGAGTGGGAGTTTGGTCTGACAGCTCAAGGGACACCATTGTTCAGTATTGAATTTTTAATTATCTTCTTTTGAGCAAAGTTAAGCTTTGCTGCTTGCAGTTCTTCTAAAAATAAATACCTGCAACCAAATTTACCACGTCACGACATTTTGCCTCTGCTCTTAGTGCTCCTGGTGAGCCTCGGATAAGAGCTTACTGGTGTGCAAACATCATGCTTGTTTGAAACCACTCACTGATGTAGACTCGCTGACATCCAGCATTCCAATGAAACGCTGGATGTCCACAGGTCTTTCTTGAACAATGCAAGCGGGAAAGGAACCATACAATCGTATCGTATTGGGGGACATTCTAGAGAGTGTTTTTTTGTATGTTTTACAGATTTTTTTTAAAAATGCCGTAAAAGCTACATTTACGCGGTCTGTGCACGTGAGTTATATGGCCAGGGCGGCATAGTATAAAAGGCTAATTTGTAATGATCAGTCAGCTTATTACAGAGATGTGCCAGTCTTCTTTCAGAAAACTAGATGGAGGTTCATTCTAGCATAGTTTTATCTCGCGAATCTGAATATCCCGTTCGTTTTCCACAAAGATATAACTAAACGTGAGAAAACAAAAAAACATCCTACCAATAGTGACATCGTAAGAAGACCTTTCGGCCGCCAAGCATGTCGCTTAAGGGCCGCGCGTCCAATCTCAAGTTTTCTAGGTATATTCTCCCGCATTGGCACCAGTCGTGACACATTTTTCTGCCCTTTTAAAAAATAGCACGTGCGTGCATAGCTTTGATAGGTGCTGAAGATGCATGAGCAAAGATTTCGAAAGCCACTTTTGTGACGTCGCTCTCCAGGGAAGTGCTTTCACAGCGCTTTAAAAATGACTTTATGCAGCCTCGATTCATAAAATTACCAAATAATTTTGATATTTGAGATTCTGGAGGTCATATGAAGAAGATTTAAAAGTGTTTTCTCAAATACAAAACCGCTTCAGCCTCTCTCTAAGTACAGTATGTTCCTGAAATTTTTAATCAGTGAAAATAGACCCATGGTTCCAATTAGAAGCTTGCTAAGCATCATCAAAACACACTAAATCAACTTTCTTTGTGAAGATATAAAACAAGAGCAGCATTTTATGGCGTTCTAAAAAAATGGTCAATTTGGACGCGTTTCCAGACTTTGGTTTCTTACCAGAGCGCATCTTTGCACCTGCGGTCCTGCTGCCCGGTGGCCGCAGTGCGAAGCCGCCCCCTCGCCTCCCTCGTAGGATGGAGGGAAGCAAGGCGCATGTGCGTTGCGTGTCTAAGGGGGAACAGGACCTTGGGCGCAGAGATGAGCTCTGATAAGAAACTGAAACCTAGAAACTCGTCCAAAGAAAGCGTTTTTACAGAACGCGTAAAAGGCTACCCCTGCATTATATCCTTCTAAAAAGAGTTGATTTTGTGGTTTTCAATGACTCAGCAAGCTTCTAATTGAAACCATGTTTTCATTTTCACTAATTAAAAAGTTAATTAACAAATTGTATTTAATTATCTGACTGATTGTTACAATTAGGTCCCTATACTACGTACGCCTGGCCGTATAACTCGCCTGCACAAACCGCATTAATTTAGCTTTCACGACCTTTCCAAACATATACGTAAAGCTTAAAACTAAATCGCCCTGTACAACAGTGAAAAGGCGAAACCAGCATGTTGGAGCCATATGGCTCCACCGTGCTGGTATCACCTTTTCGCTGGTATAGGTTGTCCCATATTAAGTTATGCATGTATGGTTCCACATGGTTCCGCCATATTCCACTACGCTGGTATAGGATGTCCCATAATACGACACGCTTGTATGGTTCCGCCTCGCTGTATCGTTCCGCCTTAATCCACTATACTGGATCCGACGATTCGCTTGCATAGGATGTCCCATATTACGGTTACGCTTGTATGAGCCTTTTCCGTCATATTTCCATCATCGAAATTTTCCAACAGGGGAGGACTTTTTCTTTGTACTTTGTAAAGCACTGTCGAGTTCACTCAGCGTTAAAGGGAAATCTAGTCTGCGGTCGAATGAGGTAGGAGTTGTCGGTTGCTTTATTGTATAAGAAGCTCTGCTGTCTGAAATCAGTTCGCAGTATGACTCGGCAACTTCAAGTTCGGTTGAATCTTTTCTGAGAGCAATAGCCCTGAAAGGATAGCGTTGGAGGTGAGTTTGGCGCCTGATGCCGCGAATTATCTGCCACATTTTTGCTAGGCTATTTTTGGCGTCTAAGGACACACACAGTTCTCGCCATGATTTCCGTGCGAGGGCATCCAAATACCGTCTTACTTTTTTTTGCGCTCTCCTCTCAGCTCGGCGATCTTCCGGAGTTCTTGTTCGTCTCGCTTTCCTTTCTGATCTTCTCCTAATTGCACGCAATCTCTCATACTCTGCATCTATTTCGTTTCTGTTAATCGGCATTTTTGTTCGTATTGTACACTTTGCCAGGCAGTCCTTTATTATTGGTCCTAGTTCTTCTTCCAAGGTAGTAGCAGTAATGGACTCATTTACAAGTACAGAAAATTTTTCCCAGTTGGTGGCAATCAAAGTATGAGTCTTTTTACGCATAGTAAAATCTTTACAAAATGTTAGGAGGGGCATGTGGTCGCTGCCTCTACTCTCGAGGTCTGTGGTCCAGCGAAAATTATGATATTGGTCTGCGGATACAAAGGTTAAATCTAACGCACTACTACTATTACCTCTATGAAAAGTTGCGCTGCCATCATTTAGGAGACAGAGATTAAATTTTTCAATAATACTCAGCAGGGCAGATCCACGTGTATCTGTGTACCTGCCACCCCAAAGTTCATGGTGAGCATTAAAATCGCCACATAATATATGAGGCGAGGGTGTAGTCTCTAATAGAGTCTCAAGACGTCTAATATCAAATTTAACTTGTGGCTGAATGTATGCTGATATTACCGTGAATGTTTTTGATTTGTTGCGTACTGTCACGCATGCATATTCATTTGTTTCATGGGGGGGGACTTGATGTTCATTGGAAACGAGATCATTTCGCACAGCTATTAAAGCTCGACTAACTCCGTTTGTCCGCGCTGATGTGCTGTATGAATATCCCGAAAGTCTCAGTTTGGTAACATCTTCTATTCCTGTCTCCGATATTGCTAATAGTGGAAAAGAGTGAGTCCGTACAAGTTGTTTGAAGCCTGACATTTTTGAGCGAAGGCCATTTGCATTCCATTGAAAGAGAGTTGTTTGATTTAGAATGTCACAGAATGGTTCATTTATTTGAACCAAGCGAGGAGGCAAGGTTGAATGTAATTAATTAGGCTGAGTATTATAGGAGCCCATGTGTAGTTGCCCTGTCTTAGAAAGCTCCGCACAAAATCGAAAGCCATCGTTACGGCTGATTCGCAAATGGATTTGTTGTTTTGTATGGGAGTTTCATGGCGGGGCGCATTTTTGTGGGGAGACACACGAGCGTGACCACTTGCATCAGTGTCAGTGTACTTACTGGTTACTGATCTTGGCTCCGTTTGTGCTGTGTCCTACTGTGTTTATCTTTCACCTCTTCTTTGTGTTGTCCGACCTATCGCGTTATTCTTCAGTACATCATCTTTCTTTTCCTCTTCTGTGATCGGTCCGAATAAAGGAGTTCCTCACGAGACTCTGCGCGCGATGGTCGTGCTCTGTGTAGTAGAACACGACACGCCGGGTCCGAGAGCCGGTGACGAAGAAGAAGCAGCTCGCTCCCGGCGGCTTTATTTATAACCAACTTAAGAAACACGCGGCGCCCTCTAGGTTAGTGGCGCTACTGTACATCTCTCCTTCTAACAAAGACCGAAGATACCAATGACGTTTAAAACCTAAAACCCTAAAACCATCAACTCTTCCCAACACCACAACAACACCACAACGTTGGAAAGAGTACACAGACCGTAGTTATAGGTTGAGTCCTTTGGGGCGGACTATCGCCCGACCAAATCGAGACCACTGAACTACTTCAGACTCAGGATCCAAGGGTCTCTGACTGACGACGTCAGGGGTTGCTGGACGGCTGAGAGTCCGCTGCTGCAAACCAAGAGGTCCATAAGCAAGTGACCCGTCCGACTCCCGTAGATCAGGAGGTTCTGGAACAGGCGCCACTGGAGGCTTGTACGGCACCAGATTCTTCCGGTTCCGCTGCAGAACTCCTCGGGGTGTCTCCACCACGTAAGAACATGGTCGCTGTGCTTCGATCAGAACCTTGGCACCGCACTGGACGTCCGTGACCCAGACATCCTCGCCTGTAGCGAGCGGACGCAGTTCTTTCGCCGCATGTCGAAGATTGAAGTCAATGGCCTGCTGACGCTTATCTGCCTTGTCCTTGTTGAGGAAGACCTCCGTCGATGGCCACTCGGGTCTCAGCTTCTCCGACGGCTTTGGTAAGCAGGTCCGCAGCCGTCATCTCGTCAAAAGCTGTGCGGGGCTGAACCCAGACGGCCCAGGGGTGTCTCTGAAGACCAGTAACGCCAGAAAAGGGTCGTCGTTCTTGGAGAAGAGGCCCTTGATCGTCCGAACCGCGCGTTCAACTTCCCCATTGGATTGAGGATAGCGCGGGCTGCTTGTCACGTGCTTGAAGCCATAGTCACGTGCGAAGTCCGCAAACTCCTGAGCCGCAAACTGCGGGCCATTGTCGCTTCGGATGAGCTCTGGAATGCCGAAGCGTGCCCCTACACTTTTCACCGCCTCGACCACTGATGTGCACGTTGTGCTTCTTAGTGTGATCACTTCAGGGTATCGTGAAAAGTAGTCAATGATCAGTAGGAAGTCCTGGCCGTTAAATTGAAGCAAGTCAATTCCCAGCTGCTGCCAGGGCAGCTCGGGCGAAGGCGATGGTAAGAGAGGCTCTGCACGTTGGATTCGTGTAGTCGCACACTGCTCGCAGTTCTCCACCATAGACTTGATCTGCTTGCTGATTCCTGGCCACCTTACAGAGTCACGCGCTAGAGCGCGGCAGCGGTTAACACCTTGGTGACCCTCGTGGATGATCAGGAGGACCTCGTCTTGAAGCGACGACGGGATGACTAGGCGACTCCCTTTGAGGAGCAGCCCATCGCACACTGTAAACTCGCCACGGTGCTTCCAGTACTTCAGAAGGTTGAATCCCACCTTCGGTTTTACGGGCCAACCATGGTTGCACTGCTCCATGAGCGCCATGCACTCGCCGTCTCTAGCCTGCTCCTGACGAAGCCTGTCGAGTCCAACGGGCGACGTGTCTTGGATCCCATGAACCACATTCTTCACGAAGAGTTCCATTGCGCCGACCACCGCTGACGCTTGTCTTAACGGTGCCCTGGATAGGGTATCGGCTGTCGCCAACAGCTTGCCAGGGACGTAGAGTATCTTGAACTGGTACCTCATTAACTTGAGGCGGAGGCGTGGAATCCTTGGCGGGAGGACATCCACATCCATAGTGCCAAACAAAGACGTCAGGGGAAGGTGATCCGTCTCTACCAAGAATTGCAAGCCTCGGACGTACTCATCAAAACGTTGAACCGCCCAGGGCCGTTTTCTCGAACGCGAACCGTGGTTTAAAGTTAACTATTGTCCCTAGAAGGGGGAATTCCAGGTCACGTGACTGGGAGAGCAGGAGCGCCGAGGGAGGAGCAGTACCTAGAAGCAAAATGGCCGCGGCGTCGCTTAATGAGGGCTAATAGTTCTGCTTGGTTCTGCTGAACATTCATTTCGATCCGGCTGTTATATTAATGACGCACCATCAACCTATTAGCACGTCAAGCAAAGCGATAGTTCAGAGGGACTACTAAACTAACCGACAGCAGCATTCCGCGAACGCATCACTCTTCAGCAGTCCGAGATCCAAGACATATGACGGTACATAAGCCTTGCAAGAGTTTTTATGGTGAGTAAAAACATTTTTTGCGAACGAGTGTTGGTACATATTTATACTAAGACGTTTAATTTGTTACACTTTGCACGTCAACTCGTGAGCAGCGATTACTTTGCGGAGAAAGGGGGTTATCCTCAATGATGTCTTCGTTCGGGGTGAACAGCTGAGGCATTGTACTGTTTTTTTGTTCACAGTGTGCCGACAGTATGCCGACAGCATTGAGGTTTCTACATATCCCCGGTGGCCAGCAATTCAACGGTGACGAGAAGCCGGTGACGAGAAGCTTAGGTTTTCGTCACCGGTGAATCGGTTGGGCAAACGGGAGAGAGGGCAAACAGTTGAGATCACCAGGAATCGCAGAAACGTGCGTCGCAAGGAATGAAAACGAGACTACAGCACCGGCGTTGCCAGACTGGAAGAAACACGGGAAAGTTATGCGTTGTTTATGGCGAAACATATTCAAGGAAATGTTTCTTACATTTTCGAATATTCGTCGACAAACTCTAGCATAGTAGCTAAAATATCTTCGTACCATCGGAAGCAAATAAATTGGTCTACAAGTACAAGATTACTTTATTTTGACTTAAAATACCATACTATATCGATGACAACCAGCGGAAAAAGAGGATAAACAGAATGACTGGCTTGTTTCACCGATAGATGGCGCAGCTTATTGGCCAATGAAAAATAATTATTGTTGTTCTATATCAAGCCGTTTATTACAGTACCTAGGTACTTTTCCCTTCCTAGGCACCGTGGTTTACCAAAATGGGTTTACCACCGCTTCGAGAAAACCGGCCCAGGTGACCGCCAAGGCGTCCTTTTCGGTCTGGCTGTACCGTTGCTCTGTGGGGGTCAAGGACCGAGACGCGAAAGCCACTGCTCTTCGCTCTCCTGAGCACTGGTCCTGCAGGAGCACAGCACCAAGTCCGAACGAGCTGGCGTCAGCGGACACTATAGTAGCCAGCGCCGGATGGTACCTTGCCATGCAGACCTCTGAAGACATCTTCTTCAGCTTCAGGAAGTCAGACTGCTGATCGAGTCCCCAGGTCCAGGCGCGACTCTTGCCCAGCAAAGCTCGAAGAGGTGCAGTCGTGTCCGACAAGTGTGGCAAGAACCTGCCCACGTGATTCACCATTCCCAGAAGTCTCCGGACGCCCCCAACGTCGACGGGTTGTTCCATCTGTAGAACCGCTTCACACTTCTTGGGGTCTGGTGAAATCCCATGCTCGTTCACGACGACACCAAGGAAGTCGACGCTTGTTACGCCGAACTTGCACTTCGGCTTGTTCAGCGTCAGTCCGGCCTTGCTCAGACGCTGCAGCACCTCCTTTAGGTGTTGGTCATGCTCAGGACGGCTTCGACCAAACACCAAGATGTCATCAATCATATTGACCACGCCTGCCTGCCCTTCCAAAATGTGAGTCATCACACGCTGGAAATACTCAGGCGCCGATGTGATGCCAAAAGTCAGACGGCGGAAGCAATAACGCCCAAAGGGTGTTATAAAAGCTGTCAATTCCTGGCAACTTTCTGTCAGCTTGACTTGATGAAAGCTCGACGTAGCATCAAGCTTCGAGAAGATATTTGCGTCGCCGAAAAGGCCCAAGACTTGGTCAAACGTAGGGAGAATATGGCGCTCCCGGAGGACCACTTTGTTTAGCTTGGTAAGGTCCACACAAAGCCGGTAGCCCCCCGACGTCTTCGGGACCACAATAAATCCAGCGCACCACGGCGTTGGGTTGAGGACCCGCCGGATGACCCCGTCCTTCTCCATTTTATCCAGTTCTGCTTTGACGGTGTCTCGCAGAGGAATCGGAATCCTCCTTGAGACCGCCAACGAAAATGGAACCGCGTCAGGTTGTAGCCTGATGGTATATCCACCGTGAAGCTCCCCGAGGCCTTGAAACAGCTCGGCTGGGACGTTTACCCCGTTTTGGCACAGAGGAACTTCCGGAATATGGTCCACAAACTTCACGACTCCAAGGGCTTGAATCGCAGGAAACCCCAAAGGGGGTACAGTCTGAGAACGGACGACGTAAAGCCTCTGTGTCACGGATTTGTCCTTCCATGACAAGTTGGCCATGAACGTTCCTAGAACTTCCAGCGCGTGCCCACCAGGCCCTGTCAGCTCGCCTTCCCGACGCTAAATATGTGCTGGGATGCCCGAAAACTTACTTGGAATGACGGGCACCTCAGCACCACTGTCCACCTTGAAGCTCAGAGAAGTCCGTTGACCTTGACCTCGACGAACTTGCTTCTGGGGCGGGTCGCCGTGCTGACAGCACCAAGTTCAATTGATGCCAACTTGCCTTTCTTTGAGCGGCAAACGGCTGAAAATGCCCCTTCTTGTGGCACAGGTTGCATGAAGCCTTGCTCGCGGAACATTCCGTGCGCGGATGAGGAGACCGTCCACAGTAGACGCAGAGAGAGGGACTTGACCCGCTTGCTGCCTGTGCGCGCTTGTCTCGGCGGGCGGTGTCTTTTCACCTTAGCCGGATCGATGTTCAGCGCAGTGGTCCCCGATATGATACCGCTGACTCTCGGAGTTTTCGTTCTATTTCGGAATCTTCATGCTGACGCACTAGAACTATAGCTTCCTCGAGCGTCAACTTCGAGTTCCGGCAGAGTTGGTCTGATAACTTAGTATCGAGCAGCCCGACAACAAAGCGGTCCCTTATCAGACGGTCCTCGACTTCCGGTGGGCGGTAGTTACAACGCTTCGCCATGTTGCAAAGTGCCGTGTAAAAAGCATCCGCTGACTCACCGGACTGCTGAGTACGTCTGTGGAAACGCGCGCTTTCGTACAGTTCATTCACAGCGTGCACGAAGTAGCTGTCGAACTTTTCCTTGACCTTGGCGTAGTCCCCGAGCTCGTCCTCGCCAAGCCCGAGTGACGTCAAGACGATGCGGGCTTGAGACCCCTTCCAGTACAGCAACGTCCGAGTGCGCACTTCATCCTTTGCCGTGTAGAGCCAAGAAGCAAAAGAATAGTCTTCGAACCGCAGGATCCACTGCGTCCATTGACCTGCATTCTTGAAATCAAACGGCTGCGGCGGCTGAACGACGAAGCTGCTGGCTGCGGTCATTGTAGGTTTCTGCTCCTCACTGGCCATTCCGTAGTGCAACCGTCGGCGTCGAAAGGATCGAGACTGCCGCAGTCGGCTGGAAGGCGCAAGATGGAGCGGGCCGCCACTTCTGACACCATGTAGTGGAACACGACACGCCGGGTCCGAGAGCCGGTGACGAAAAAGCAGCTCGCTCCCGGTGGCTTTATTTATAACCAACTTAACAAACACGTGGCGCCCTCTAGGTTAGTGTCGCTACTGTACACTCTGATAGCGGTTCACGAACCGCCCAACACTACACTAGTGTCCTTCTATATTAATTTAATCGCCATCGGTACCTGCAAAGCAAGATTCTGCTCCTTCTCGATCAGGCATAATATGGTGCCAGAAGACATCAGTGCGCTGTTCGGCCATGCAAGTCCATCACTGCAGCACGCCAAACGGATCAGCAAGATCATGCACTGTGAGCTGTGGAGGCAGGTGCGTTTCTACAGGACATGCCTCAGTGTACTGGCTGGATCTGCAGCCCCAATGGTGGTCATGCTCTAAGATACTCCAGCTATCTACACGCAGCGAGTAACATGACCGAATTTCTTTGGCAATCCTACGTTACCCATCTTAAGCGAATTCGTTCGCACCATAAATAAAATCAAGGTGAACATATTACGCTATTGCGGGATGCTATCCTTCCGGAAAGGCTCTCTAAAGTGCTTGAAAAAGGTACCAAGTACTGCACTGAACCAAAGAGACAGGGAGTGCAGATGTTGAGTATTATTCATGATATCGTGGACAAGGTTACTGAGACGGACAGAGCCCGATGCATTAATGAATGCGTCGGGATGGTTTTACGAACACGTCCAAAAACTGAAAATACCACCAGCATCCAAAAGGTTGTCGATTATTTCAAGTGCAATAATTTAAACCTCATCATCTTTGACAAAGAAGGCGGATTCGTAGTAGCACCTAAAAACATTTACCTAGAAAAGGCTAAAACAGCCCTTGACAAGAACGTCAAACATATGAGGGAGTTCAATTCAAGGAAAGTGAAGACAAAAACTATTGAATATGCCGCAGACTTGACCTAACACAATAGAGGAATCAAATTACCACTTCAAAAAAAGACCAGCTAGAGATGTTCTTTACCGCCAAGACACACAAGCCAGCATGCCCGTTCCGTGTAGTAGCTACAGAAAAAGGAAGCTGGCAGGGGAACATGTCTCGATTTCTTCTGCGCCATCTGTCTTCACTCAAGCTGGATGATCCGTTTCTAATTCCCAACTCTGAAGAGGTAATCAAGCATTTAAAAGAATATTCCACAAGAGTGAGATTTTGGTTTTCGTTGGAAGTAGAAGATTTGTTTTATTCTATTTCCCACGATAAACTGTATGCAGCAGTCAGCGATTGCATTGATGCCAACGGACAGGTTAATTTTCAGAACAACTGCGGAACATCAGTAGAGGCATTCTAAGAGCTCCTGAAATTCTACCTATGTTCCAAAGCAGTCTCCTTTAATGGGAATTCCTACTTACAGAGAGAGGAATCTGCATAGGTTCCTGCGTTGCACCTGTTTTATGCGACGTTTATCTGTCACAGTATCATCAGGCTATTGCTAAGAATATATCAACCAGCCAAGTCTCGCTTATCTTTCGATATGACGACGATTACCTGGTCCTCTCCCCTTTTCGTCTTGATGAATGTGACAGTCATCCCATCGACAGTGTGCGTGCCACTTTTCTGTGCGGCTATACTCGTCTGGCCCTCGGCGCTTTATTCTTCCAGAGGCGAGCATCGCAGTGCCATGGTGCTTAATCTGTGCCGTCTTCATGACGCCATGAAAGACCCTCTTGAAGCAATTTGCTTCAGCGCATGGGTCTGCTTCTGGCTCCTGACTTTTCGTGCGTGTCCAGAGTGCGAAGCTGTAGTAACAAGCTGTATGTCCGCGCTAGATCTGTGGATGGCTAGTCGTGAAGATACGGTGTCTGGATGACCCGTGAGGTGTCCAAGAGGAAGCCGGTCAACATTCAGTGCCGGGGCGAGGTCTCGGTACGGAGCGGTTCCATTTTCGAAGGATCGCACCTGACGCTTCTCCAACTTATGAAAATCATCCTTCGGTGCCAGAGCCTACCGTGTGCTGTATTCAGCGGGAGACTGATGTCGCTAGTAAGACCATTACTGATTGGACGAGCCTTTGTCGGAAGGTTGTGGTAAATGCCGTCTTCGAGCATTCACACATGACTGGTGGCGAAGGCGTGACTGTAGAACTAGACGAGAGAATGCTCGGTCGGCGAAAGTACCATCGCGGGTATTTAAGGCCTGGCCAGTGGGTTTTCGACGGTGTGGAGCGTGGTTGCGGGCACTGTTTTCTTGTTCCCGTGGAGACCCGTGACGCTAAAACCCAGCAAGGGCTAATAGCCGAGTGGGTCCACCCTGGAACAAGAATAATCACTGACTGTTGGGCTGGCTATCGCAGGCTTGCAGATGACGCTTGCTTCACGCACCTCACCGTAAACCACAAGCTGCAGTTTGTCGACCCGAACACTGGTGCGCATACCAATATGGTGGAGGGCACCTGGACCCACGTAAGAAACTCTCTTCCATCTGGACGGCGCGAGAGCCACCATTTCACTGGTCACCGTACAACGTTCATGTTTTGGAGGAGAGAGAAGTCACGCGGAAACACTGATAGATTGCAGTCGTTCGTCGCTGCGGCCGCCAAAACCTAGAGCCCTGACGCAGACAGGGCGAGGATTCTGTCGGCCCCGGTGACTTCGAGGGATCCGCTGCGCTGCGCCCGTCGTCCGTCTGCGTGCATAAAGAGGACTTATGCGGTAACCGCTTGCCAAGTGCTTGTTACGTCAGTTATAGTTTCTGGTAAAAATCTAAACGGCCCTTTTCAGGACCCAATATTATGCAAACGGAGTTTTTTTCTGAATGCGGCACCCCGTGTTTCTGTAAAAAATTCACAGGAAAAACCCAGCCAAGGTATGTAATCCCCTACCTGGATATCGCGTGTGTGATACAAATAAAAATTGTTCTTGCTTATTTCGCGCCTTTGGTCCCAATAAATGCCCCGTTGCAGTCGTCTCGCGGTTCCGCTGCTTGCTCAATCGCCGTCGCCCTGCCTCAGTTTCGTCGTCTTTGTCAGCGGCACACCGGCGGAGGCGGTTGATCTGACAAACCGCGTTCGGCTTTGGCTATTAGCGATGTGCGCCGGTGCCCTCCCCAATCCCACTCCCTGATTATGTTTTGGCTAATAAATCGCGTTCTAATCTAATCTAATCTGACAAACCGCGTTCGGCTTTGGCTATACTCTGTTTCACCTTATGATATACCGCAGCAAAGGCTACGAGCGCGAGCTCCTTGTTCTAAGGCACGTCTCGGCGGCACAAGCTCTCGTGCGTTAAGAGCAGCTCCCAATGCTATAAGCTCGCGGTTCTAGCCTTCTCTGCGGTACAACATAAGGTGAAACGGAGTATAGCAGACGGAGTTTGTAAAATCGCGTCAGCTGTTGCTGGCTTTACGCGGCGGTACCGTGCGTGCTTCCATCCATTCGGCGTTCGTTGCCATGGTGACGGGGAGGAAAGCAGACGAACTTTATGTTGCGGAAGAACGCTGCGGCGTAGCGATACCTGGTGCGTTCTAAGGCCCTTCCCGCATGCTTTTCAATAGGCGGAAGGCGAACAAAAGGAGTTCGAAATAAGGACTTAACGCAGAAGGCTGCACTTCTCCAGCGCCTCATTATTTGACAAGCCTTAGACGAAAAAGGCGTTTTTCTTCGGCCATCCCGCGTCCTGGTTGGCTAGCAGTCGTAGACGGCACTGGCTACATCTGTCGACACACTGGGGAAGACTAAATTCACATTGTTTAAATATCCATCTACTTTTTTTAACCGGAATGGTTAAACAAAAGTGTTCCACACCGGTTTAATAATTTTGTTTATTTTGACGCGCCGCATAATGACGATTACCTTCTAATTAGTTGACTGGTTCAATGAAAATGACAGAAAAGTTAGGTGCCCCTGAATCCATTAAACTGCTTTAAATCAATACAGACAGTAAATCTAGGGCTTCATCTGCTACTAGAATTCACCTGCCCCTATCGGTGACGAGTTGGCCTCACGTTCAGATTTGCCCCTGCTGGTCACTTGTGCTGTGGTTTGATTTTCGCCATACAGAAACAAGTTCGATCGTAAACGCGTTTCGCAATCGTCATATATCACTGTAGTCACCCACAAAATGAGAAGGGCAGGGCGCGTCTTTCGGATGCCCCGGCCGTCAGCACGCGCTACATGCCTTTTACCGTGCTTTGGCTGCGCGGGCGCGCGCGCTCGAGGTGCATTAGGAAATTGGCAGACACTGGACGGCCAGTCCTTGATAGAGATCACTACACAAGGTTTGCTTCAGAGTCGTGACCCTTGACCCATCTTGTGGCTTAAAAATGATCGTTACCATTCATCCGAAGCTTTAATTCCGATCACAAAAAACGGTGTTTCTACCTTCAGAAATGCTAAATAGAGACCACAAAGAGCAAAATTATGTCGCCTGTGGCTCCCGTCGCCATACCTAAAAGTCAGGAAGTCGCATTTTTGAATCTAACTATCTCCATAGCCTCCTCTATACTCACAAAGCCTGGCAGTTCGACGACGGAGGCATTTTACAGTGCCTGGTCGCAGATTTGGAGCGCGAGGATCTGGTAGCACAGATCATTTCTCGGGGAGCCTGTAGTCAGCGCACAGCTTTTGCAGCGGCGAGGACCCGAAACATGGTTTTCAAACCATGGCCTGCGAGATCCCGAAGCGCGCGCGCTTCGGCATTTCGAAGGCCATGTCCAAACCCGACAAAAAAAAAAAAAAAAAAAAAAAGGCGTTAGCGCGAGGAACGCGAGGAGCACGAGCGGACATTTCATCGCTCGGGACAAGTGTGTTTTGGCGTCTCGCCGCAGCAGGGCGCCCGTTACATCCCTCCCCTCTCATCCGTTGTCTGCCGCTCAGACTTCTCACTTTCGGCGGCCGCGTCCCGTGGCGATCTGCCATGCTTTGTCGGTATAGAAAAGCTATCCCCCATTGCGCTTGCTCTGTCCAAAGTACCAAAATGGCGGTGCTCACAAGAATATCAGGGAACGGAGTGCATGCTACCCTAAGCTTGGAATATTTAGTGGTTGTAGTCCTTTACAGACAGATTCACTTGTGAGGGACAAAAACGAATTAACATCGAGAAGCAGCAAACATAAATTTCGTAATCATTTTGTCCTTGCGCATGATGTCATCGTTGGAGGGTCCCCGACCCGCCCCAAGCGGCAGACACGCCAACTCACGACAGGCTTTGTCTTCTCGGAGGTTTCGGTCATCTTACCGTAAAACTATGAACATATGCATAAACGAAACCCCTTGTTTTTTCTCGGTATCTATTAAATTTGGCAGGGATAAAAAAAAATGAGCTTTCTTAACTTAACTATCGCATCTGTCCGTCTTGACTGGAGCGGAGGACTTGCCGACCAGGCTGGACGCTTTCCACGGTTTCCACGTCCTACTTAATCTTTCTCCGCCATCTAGCAGCAAGCCGCGGAGTGAGTGAGTTTCGATAAACGCGAATGAGCGAGGATCCGTGAAAGGGAAGTGAATAGAGGCGGACATGTTAACTGCTCGCTGATTCATTGAAGAATCGGCAGTGAAAAAAGAAAGAAAGAGTTTGTAAAAGATTAAAAAAAGATCAATGAAAAAAAAATGTCGAACCGAATATGCTTTTGTGATGAAATAAAAGTCATGTAAGTACTTGTTGACGGTGTTGGCCGAGTAGTTTTGAGGGCGCAATGATTTTGCTTGTTGTTCGCAAGGTAATGACGTCACGAGAGGGAACTATAGGAGGGCGCCACCAAAACATCTCACCGCTAATAGTGCCAGCATATGCCTTTGGAAAGTGGAAATATTTTGGCCCAGTTACCAAAACAGACACCCAAAGAATTCGCAGATGGATATTCGCTGATAGCATGAGCTGAGAAGCAAATTTGAAAAAAAGCAACACTCCAAGCTTTTTTTAACAGATATGTATTTAAAGATATACTATAATATAACATTAACATCAGAAAACTTTCTTCGTAGATCAACAATTAAAACCAACTATAACCAAGTAACGAGATAGCTGGTGTACTCGGAATATCACGCAGAATTTCTTCCGTGCCCCGAAGGCGTGCTCCAGCGCGGCCTGGCGCATCAGCCTTTATTAATGTCGGACACCTTCAGAAAAGAGGCGATCACATAGAGGCAGTGCGCGTTTAGTTCATCAAGCTGCCCGGTGAGCGCCGTCCTCCTATGCGGCGTCAGGCAAACCAGGGGTGCTATTCTGGTGGCAAACGGGTACTTTTCAAGTTGTGACGTATCGAGAAAGAAGGGGCGGAGCCTAGATCACGAAAGCTTCTTCTTTCCCAACTGTCGAGTTTGCAATCCCGGCCTCGCGCAAGACAAAGAAAGCCTACGTCAGAATGACGCGCCTTCCTATCTAGGGCGCGGATGTCCCCCCGCGCAGCGCAAAAATCCCTACATTTTCTCTTTTCCGCTGTTGCTTTTCTGGGGCGACAGAGCGAGTGAAAAATAGAGAAAACAAAATCCTTGGCTAACAAAATTATATTAAAAAATTACTCCATAAATTTTAAAAATAATGTACTGTTTTTTTTGTTTTTGTTTTTTAAACCTACGTGAAATATAACTTGTCTTGAAGTCTTCTGTTTCTACTTATTTACTTCGGTGCTTCAATTTAAATATGGCTGAAACCATGGTTGAAAGAGAATGTGTTGTTAGCGTCGGGTGCATTTTCCTTTGCGTATTCTGGCCATTTTGATGGCATTTTCGGAACATAGAAGAAAGAGTGAGTAAACGTGTGGCACGCCATCAAGCGACGACAACGACGACGGCAACTACCTCATCGACACCATATAACTTCCTGAAACAAGAACGACCGTGCGACGTCAGTGCAACCTGCGCTTCAAGCATCTATGCCTTGGGGTGGTAGCCATCTGCATCGAGTGGACTAGCTCTTTGGAGACGGCTGCCTTCACCAAAGTGAGCCACTGCTTTGTGCACCATCCGAACGGCGCACGTCGTCACGTCGGCTAGGTGTTGCTGGTTGAGGCTACTGCTTCAGCTGTCACCACCGAGAGTGGAACAGCCTATCTAGACAATAACCGCAAGAATATTTGGTTCAACTTGTATATACCCATTACATCATCACTTTTATTATAGACGCGGCACCGTGGGGCGGCTCTCCTGAGTCAGTACATTCCTACCACTATCTCAGTAAAACTGCAGTTGGGAATGTGAAATGATTAAGGAAATAAAGTGCACCTCCATGCATTGAAAGAAAACTTCGACGTACGCGATAGGGGTGGTCAAGCGCTAGGGAGATGTGTGTTTTAGATTGTGGACTTCATTGATGGGGTAGTGCGGTACATGCCTGACCATTGCGAATAACGAAACAAGATTTATATCAGCGATCAGATAGCTTACTCTGTCATTTAGTTGTTTCGGGGATCTCGACCACGACGAGGGAAATATAAATAAATATGTCACTCGAGTAAAGGTAGACCGCGAACAACAGCCGACCGTCCTCCGTGCTCGGAGAAGCGATTGATGTAGGTTGAGGATATCGGGTAATTCCATCAAGACTGAATTGTTTTCTCACTAATATATGACGAACCTATTTTTACAGTAGACAATAAATGTTATTGTAAATATTGAAGTAACTATGCTTGTTTTGTTTACATGCAGCAAGAAGATATCACCAAAAGTGTTTGTTCACCCAGAAAACGTTTCATGACATGCAACAACAAAGTTTTATTGGTCAGCTCGCCTGACACGATAAGCTAAGCTTAAAACATCCTTCTCAGACCTCCCGCGGACCGCCATTTGAGAGCCACGGACGAGAGCATAGGCCAAACGAACGTTTGAAGTTACCGCTGTTATGAAAAAAGGCAAACATACAAACAAACAATTTTCCCTCTAGGTACCATGTGCTCCTATTGGCTACACCATGCGCGCCAATGTAGGACTGTTGCCATGGAAACATTTAAGTGTTGCCATAGAAACATTCTAGAAACTAGAACACCTCAGTTGCTCGCTATACAGGCACTATTCGGCTTTGGCCCGTGACGACAAAATGACGTATGTCCTAGTCCAAACTCGATCATTTGGGGCGCTAAATCACGACAACGTTACCCTTGGCGAGTTTGGAAACACGAACAAACAAGATGGCGGCGTTATTGTTCTACTAGGCTACAAGGCTGTGAGACATAAGCGATGTTGGCTGGACCCACGAGCATGACCACGTCTGGCGTGATAACGTGTTCTTTTGCCACCGGACGGCTCCTTTCGGCGATGGCAGCGGCTGCTCAAGTGCACAGTGAGGTGACGACAAAAATCGATTGTGTTATCCTCGGCAAGATGAGAAACTCGGTTCTTACTGTTAGCTGAGATGGAAGTGATGGTGTTTTTTGTCGCTGGCTGATTTGTAACAGTAAGAACGACGTTGACGACGTTAATCACAGCCGGTCATTGCGCAAGCCGCAAAGGAGGTAGAATACATTCATGGGAGTGTGGTGTGGAGGCTTTTCTCCAGCCTCATTGCAATGGTGCAGTTGGCTTCAACGACCACTGACTAGGGCACGGTGCTGATCAACGAGTAGCTATGTTACTGGGGATATAAAACTCGCGTTGTCTTCGAGTATACAACGGTTATAAAGCCGGCCGCGAACAAGAACATGATCAAAGGACGGTGTGGCTCCTGTGGTCCGATGACTTTTGTCGCCTCCAAGACCGTCAGCGACCGCTCCGACGAAACACCCAGGCATGACGGTAAGCTCACGGTGGTGTCTGTCGTGGTGAGAGGTTGTGGCTCAAACGGCCGATGGAGGTGATTGCAAGCCTGTTTTACTGCATGTTTTGAGCTTGTAACGGACTTCCTTGTAACTTCTGTGTAATGCGTCAACGATGTAGAACCTGGATAATAAACCCAGTTTCGACAGATCTGTGTTTTGGTCGTGAGAGAAAAAGAGAAAATTGAAAGTTCACCCTTTGCTGGTGGTACGTAACGCGGCCTATTAAGGCACGAAGATTGCTGTGTGTATGTTTGATGTGCGCGCATAACGTCATGTCTCAAATGGTATTGCAAGTAGTTATTGTGGAGAAAACATATTGCCAAGCGCCTCATTTTTGTTCTCGCCAAGCTGGGATAGACCCTTTAGCAAAGTGTGTCTTTTGCTGAATGCAGGGGCACCTTGCACAATGGAAGACACAAAAGACACCAATGTTGGAACCCTTGAAATGCTACTACGTGTACTTCATCGTACGCATGTAGTACGTCTAACGATGTTTGTTGTTCCACAATTGCACAGCGGGAATTCGGAGCTTCTAAAAATCGGCACGTGGATATTGACAGGTGCCTAATCGATCGTCACGTGCGCAGTGTGCCAGTTATTTTTAACTTGTAGCATAACAAAAGCTACGAGCGCGAGGTCGAATCCTTGGAAGCTACTGACATTGCGCTGTACTTCGTGCCGCGAGAGCAGCATCATAAAGCCACGTCACGTGCAACATGTCAGCTCGCCACGTCAGACGCAATTTTTCTTCTCTGCGAGACTCGTTCCTAATTTTTGTCCGCCGTACTACAGAAACATCAAAATGAACGGTGCTGACGCAGCCGACCACCCTCGCATCACCCGGCCAGCAGGACCACGCGTAACTCAAGTTCAATGTGAACTAATAGTGGCGTTCATGGAAGAACACAGCTCTTTAGTGAACGCCGCCACGAACTTGGGGCCCGGTGAGACCTTTCAGACCCGTAGAAGCCTATGGCGCTCTCTGGCGG
Source organism: Ixodes scapularis (assembly GCF_016920785.2). Taxonomy (NCBI): domain Eukaryota; kingdom Metazoa; phylum Arthropoda; class Arachnida; order Ixodida; family Ixodidae; genus Ixodes; species Ixodes scapularis. Next base: position 8,367,163 of record NW_024609883.1, on the reverse strand, counting down.
CTTTACTCAATGGAGCAGGCCGTCCTCAAAGAGACGTCAGGGGTTGGAAGAAGTACTGGTGCGAGCGCAAGAAGCACGCTAAAGATCGTGCAAGACACGTCGAGCTGGACGCCCAACGGACTGGTGGGGGAAAGACCATCGTGCGTCCTCTCACCGACCTGGAGGCGCGGATCGCTTCACTTCTCGGACTGAACGCCATCCGGGGCAGTGCAGCCCATGCACTGCCCCTTCCAGACGCAGAGGTAAGCATACGTCCAACTACGAAAGAAAGAATAGAGCGTCAAATTAAACAAATTGATACGTCAAGCAAGCAGAGTGCTTCAGTTCTTAATAACCTCACGCGAGCGCCGACTGGCCGGGAAACATATCACGAAGCCAAGTGACAAAATCAGACAGATTATGCACATGCGCATATATCACTAAATCTCTTTCAGCGTCGTCTGGTAGACCGTGGTGGCCTAGATGATGACGCTGGAAGCAGCTGTGTCATGTGTGTGCACGCGCCTATAGTCTTGCGGATTTCACCTCTTCTCTGTGAAAAGGCGCTGGCAAAACAACCGGTCGACGCTCGCGTCATATTCTTAAAAATTGTAGCACTGTAGAAGCCATACTGGGAGAGTAACGTTTCCTGAGCTGCCAGAAAAATTATGGCAAAATTTATTGTCCGCATGTTCCCCAGGTGTTGGACGCTGGGCCTCCCGTAGCCCCCTCCGGTGCTGCTCAGGCAAGTCCCTCCGCAATCAACCTGCCGGGGCCCTCCGGGATTAACCTGCCGGGACCCTCCGGGATTAACCAGCCGGGGCCCTCCGGGATTAACCTGCCGGAGCCCTCCGGCGTCAACCTGCCGGGGCCCTCCGGCGTCAACATGCCGGGCCCCCTCGATTCAGGCGCGTCGGAGCCGTCGGATGTCGACCTGCCACCCCCGCCATCAAGGAATGGTGAGGCGGAAATGATGATAGTTTACTCTCGATTAGTTGATGGAATATACTTGTGGCTATGGCCATATATTGTGCCCGCAACAGTTCAGTCTTGTGCACGTGCCTATCCACGCGCACACATAGGATATTTAAGAAACCCTACGTTCACGCCATTTCATTTTCCCTGATCTGTGTGTTCATTTATCATGCGCAAGTGGCAGGCGCGTAGCCGGGGTTTTCTTTCGGAGGGGGGGGGGAGCATAGCCCCCCCCCCCCCCCCCTGGCTACGTGCTTGGCAAGTGGTATTCTAAGAATACAGTAGGGAACTCGTAAACATTGTTAAAACAAAAAAAAATGGGAATATAAAGGGCGTTTCTTATTAATTACAGAATTAAAAAAAGGAAGGTAATAGGCACGTGGATGCCGTCTTCACTGTATGTTTGTAGGGCGTGGCGGGCAATAAAAGTGAACGATTAATAAAAACGAATCCGATCTAGACACTTCGCAATAAAATGACCACCTTGAGATATTGTGACATGGCCAATTAAGCTGCTAATTAAAAGGTGATTTATTGTATTCGGTTAATTAGTCAACAAATTGTGACGTTTATCGTGTCATCTGATGTACGCCAAACCCCACAAGCACAGTAAAGACAGCATTCGCGTAGATGTCACTTTCTTTTATTGTGTAAAGGATAAAATAAAAGCCCCCTGTATGTCGACTTAGATTTTCAGGGAAGTGGAAGAGAAGGAAATTTGTACAAATGCTTGTTTCACGACGTTACTATAGTTACCGCTCCAAAGGTTCATGCTGGCAGCGTTTGCCGCTCGCGTCGCGTCACGTTTCCCTGGTTCTAGCCTGCCTTGGTGTGCCAGGCCATTTTTTTTTATCACTTTGCGAAGTCGATTTCTGTTTGTCACGATTCCAGATCGATCGCTATTTTTTAAAGAACAGTACGCAACAAGCACGGTATGTTTTTCTGCCAAGGTATACAACGGAGGAAGTTAAGGCTACAGGTCTTCAACTAGTGATATATACCTCAATGTCATGCAGTTGCTCGTGTGTCCCACGTCTATAGGCTTTCAGGTGGCACACCGAGACCTGCCCGCCGCCGGTCTTTTCCCCCGAGGATCGCCCGCGCGGGCCTATCATCAGGCGATGCAGCTGTGGCTGCCGTAGTAGCCTCACAACAGCTACTAGCTGAGACGGCTAGAGCCAGGTTGGAGCTGCAGCGAGAGCAGGGACAGCAACAGCTACAGATCCTACAGCGTCAGGCAGAGCAGCAAGCACAGGTGGGGACGGAGGTCTTACTGCAGCCCCAGTGGCGTCCAGACAGAGGGAAGGGGGAGGGGGGCAGAGGGGGTGTGATTGTTAAAGGAGACGTAATTGTCCCTTCCTCCCCCCTTTCCCAGCTCTTCCGACACCTATGCACAGTGATTTTCGAATCCACAATTGTAACATGTGTGCCCTTCCTTATAGAGTTCAGCAGAACTACTGCGCTGCCTTCGCCATGTGGAAGCTGTAATGCTGCATCTGCTCTCTCGGTTGCAGCAGTAGCTACGACGATTCAACCTCTCAGATTAAATAAAAAGAATGCCCTCATACATTTTTTGTTTGTTTATTCAACTTTTGGATTCCATTTAGAGCTTTATTTTAGTAACAGTGATATACTATGGTTTTAAATAGCCTTCTATTTTATGACATTAAAATAATAAAAAAAGAAAAAAGAAACTAACGTCAACCCTACACCTGCGGTAATAACTAGTAAAGATTTGCCTTGTTGGATTGTCACATACCGGGGGACCCCTGGAAAAGCCTGTTGTTTATTTCGAGTAGGACAATAACAAAATATTTGGTTTTCGGCATAACTGACAAGACTTCTCAGACTATACAGATTCCTCGTGGCCCCCACTTGAGACAAAATGATAGATACAATGCGTTTATCGTAAGTGTATCGGAAATGGTGACAGGGGCATCTAAATTGTTGCGTGATGTACAGTGCTTATGCAGTTATAGGGCCCACGCATACCCTCAAACGGCAAGATATGTATACTTAGTGTCCAGTGTTTAGCTGGACCAAGCAAGTTTTATTTTTACAAGATTATTGATGGGGCACATCTTGTATTTTATGAGAGGTTCTTGCAAAAATCTTCTGGATTAGCTCTAAAGCTGCGACAAAACTGGCACTCGGGCTGCTACACAGGATAGATGTAAAAGCCGTTTTAATGAATGCGAGGCTTTTGTACAGGACAAAATAACAAAAACTGACGAGTTAAGCACAGGAAGTTAAGACGCGTCACAATGCCCATCACTGTGAAACACGGCAACGGGAACGTAAAAACCAACGCTATCAGAAATAAATTTTTAAGTCAGGGTAACACTGCATAACAACATGTGCAGACAGAACATATCATATTAGAAAAATAAAATAAAATGGAAAAGTTATTGCATGTAAACATTATTATTTGTGTTTTGAGTGTTTAGATAGTATTGGTTATTTGCCACACCAGACAGAAATACCAGTTTACGTGGAGCCTCTGTCATCGACACCGTCCAAACTGCTAGCCTCAAAAGGTAACGGAAACCAAGGTTTCTATCAAATTACTTTAATAGGAAACCTTCCCAGTATTGAAACTTGTTTGTTGACGTATACAACATAGGAACGACATAACATTTACGTATACATTAAATGGATCATTTATTATAATGTAAACTAGCGGTCTTTTCGGCCTAAGCTCTTTTGATACATTCCTTATGCTTCTTCGGACTCGCTCAATCACGTTATTACTTCAGCACGCAATCAGTCGCGCCTCCTAAAAGTTACAATCCTGCGACCAAATGACATCAACAACCACTCGGATCATTCTAGATAAAATGTTACCAAATGCTCAAAATGCGAAGCTATCCAATGCTGGCTAATCAAAACAAGGTTTCATAGGCAAGGGATATTTACACAAATAGAAATTAAACTGTTCTTGATATTCAGTCATACTGGCGTAACATTGTGACCTGCCATAGCGATTAGATGACCAGATGCACGTACTGCATTTTCGCTCGTCCATGTCTAGAGGCACAAGTAAGGGTATGAGAATTGGCACAGAAAATAAAAAGTTTTATGGACCTCAGTGTGAGCGTTTGACGGTGCTGTATAGCTTGGGGCGCAGGTCTCTGTCCTGTATACGAGACTCATGGCCTCTCACAACGAGCCACCTGGGAAGCCCTCGCAGCCTGTGCCCTCTCGTAGAGTTGGCCAAACTGTGCTGGAGCTGGGGGGTTAGCGATTGGCTCTGGTCGAGGGGTCTGGTTGCTGTCGTCCTCAGGCTCCGGCTGTGGTTCCGCCTCTCCAACGTACAGGCAGACGTTGTGGAGAATTGCACAGGCCGAAATTATGGTGCCGGCGATGTCTGGCGAGTAGAACAAGGTCCGATACTTGTGCAAGCAGCGGAACCGTTGCTTAAGTAGGCCAATGCACCGTTCCACCACGGAACGCATTGACGCATGGCGGCTGTTATATCGCCGTATTGCACGGCTCCGTCTGCAGGCCCGAGCATTGGTGACAGGCGTAAGCATCCATGGCTCCAGGGGGTAAGCGCTGTCGCCTGCATGCAGAAATAAAGACGAAGTACATAAATTCATGTTCCCTCACGCCGCTCGCGACATTATTTATTTTGTATGGAGATGCAAAACACCTCTCAGCTCTATCTTTAATATACACTGCAGCACCATTCGCAGATGTAGCCACTTGTTGCCAAAAGCGTGTGCCAGCCTAAATCAAATATCGTTCAAGGTGACGTACAGTACATTCTATTTTTCCTGTGGTATAAGGGTATCAAGTGTATCATGTCTAACAAGACTTGCATACCCACAAGTGTGTATACTGTTGTGATATACCTTTATACATAGCATAAGGTCGAGATATACAGTGTAGGCCCAATAGATTGACTCTTTACAAACAACACAAAGTGGCTCCGCTTGCCAGTCTGCTACTTTCGAAGTTTTCGTGTTGAAGGCACAAGGGCCGGATGCGCGAGCTGCGCCACTGTTTAATCATCGGGGTACTTCATCCAGGCCGTGTCTCCTGCAAGAAGGACGATCGCGTTTCCCGCAATACTCGGGCCAGTAAATTGCGGACCATTGAGATACTTTGCTTTCATACAACCACTTCATGTGCACCAGAGTACCTGTCGCACTTTTTACAAGTGACTGCATGCCGGGGTATTTGTACTAGCGTATTCGCCACTTGTTCTACTGTTCTTGTAATCACTGTATTGACTTAACTTTCGTCGTGTTCCTGTCGCGGTTTGTGGCTAAAATGGCAACGTTCAGACTTTATATGATTTTTTTAGTGCTGCGTTAGCTAACGCTGAAGCTATACCGTGTCTCACATTTCACTTTTATCCGTTATGTGATGGTGCTCGCACATAGTATAGCTATAGGTCACGTAGTTTAGTAATTTTTTTTTGTGGGAGCCCGTGAATAGTACTGTCCATCACTCACGGAGTACGGGTGCCCACACATTTGACTACGTTATCTAAGAAAGCTGTCCCCGTATCATTTATTTATTTATTTATTTTATTTTATTTACAGATACTACTGCCTTCTCAAGGAGGGCGTTGTAGGACGGGCTTCTAAACAATGACTGAAACGTACAATATGGGACAAGGCCAGTGCAACGAACATATTAAAGAGCAGAAACCGTGAAACCGACAACCGAAATACTGCACAACAATGAAACGAAACAGTGAGCATCATTACACTTTGCCATGTACATTTTAGCATTTACGCTAGAAAGCGAACAAGACATTGAACGATTTTATATACACAAACGACCAACACAACTTAGTTCGAGATATATAGCTGCCAAACTATTTCAGGAGCAGTGCATTGAAAAATTGGCTAACAGACAGCAGTCACAACAAAATCAAAACAATAAGCAATAAGTAGCCTCGAGGTTATTTAAATAATGAAAAGAGCGAGGCTTTAAATGATTGGATGGAAGTCGTGTTTACGATGTCAAAAGGCAGCTCATTCCATTCAGTAATGGTTTTAGGAAAAAAAGAAAACTTTAAGCAATCGGTATGGCATTGATAGTCTGTAAGTGATAAGGCATGGTAGCTACGTGTGCTTCGCGCAGATTTTAGAGTGACATAGCGTGACCTGTCTATTCTAAACCCATCGTTTATCAGTGTGTATAGGAAAGTGAGTCTGTTAATTTTCCTACGCGTTTGGAGGGGCTGGATACCGGCTATGCTGTATAGGGCACTCACAGAATCTAATCTTTTGTATTTGTTGTAAATGAATCTTAGTGCCCTCTTTTGTATTCTTTCGAGTTTATTTATGTTCGATAATGTGTGTGGATCCCAAATAATGTCAGCATATTCTAAAAGTGGCCTGATGAGAGATTTGTAGGCTATTAATTTTGTTGCAGATGTAGAGTGTCTTAAGTTACGTTTCAGATACCACAGTTTGAACATCGCCTTCTGACACAGCGAGTCAATGTGGGCATTCCATCTGAGATTCAAACACCCATGAACTAGGTTTTTGAAATACAACCACATTTCGTTAACATTATTTTCTGGCGAAGAGTACAGACTAAGAAAAACGTCATGTTTAATTGCAAATTGGTCAATAACACTTTCGTCGAGCGCGTTCTTAATATCGTACACTCTGCGTGTGCTCCTACGAGCAGGACTAGCACAACCTACACTAGAGGGATTATATTCAAAAACAACAATGCGATGATCTGAGATGCCTTCCGAGACCTCACATGAAAAGGTGCGCTTCGCGACATCACTTGAAACAAACACGAGATCAAGAGTATTTGACGATGAACCTTGAACACGTGTGGCTGTAGTGACGGTTTGATACAGGTTTAGATTGAACGACATTTCAGTTAACAAGACAGAATCAGTACAGTTGTGGTTCAAAGGAGAAAGATTTTCCCAGCTAATATTGGGAAGGTTAAAGTCACCTGCAAAAATAACGTGCTTATTTTTTTTTACAATGGGCGTGAGGTGTGAGTATACATTTTCTAAAAACGACAAGTCAGCATTAGGGGGACGATAAACACCACCAACAATAATGGGAGGAGAAAATGAGTTTATTCTAGCCCAACAAGACTCGGTTCCATCAACATCATTCATAACCGTAAAGTTCAGCGTATCTTTTAACATTATTGCGACCCCTCCACCTCGAGAGCACCGGTCTTTTCGAATGATTTTAAATCCGCTGGGAACAATTTCAGAGTCACTGATAGAGCTATGAAGCCATGTTTCAGTGATGACCAGTACATCGGGGTCATGCTCAGCTAACAAAATGTCAAGATCGTCAAGCTTGTTCAAAAGGCTACGAGCATTTACGTTAATCAGCTTAAAACTACTTGGCCCTGTAAGTTGACGTCAAGGTTGGGAAAATGAAGAAGCTGCATGCAGCCTTTCACGCTGAGCAGTATCACAGTTCCAAACATAGGCGTCACCGTTGATAAGGAGCTTATCATAGACGAGTAACTTTTTGTTTGTTAGCTCTCTCGGCTTGGGAGCTCTCCCATAAGTTACGACGCAATGACTGTACACGAACAGAGTAATCTTCGCCAATAGCGATATTAGTACCTTTTAGCTTCGTAACATTTTTCAAGAGGGCCATCTTATCATTGTAGTCAAAAAACCGCACTATAACTGGTCGCACTTTGTTTCTTTGATTTTTCCCTAGCCTATGCATGCGTTCGATGGAAGTTACCGTGACGCCTAGCATGCTTTCGAAGATGTTGACACTTAAATACTCTTTTAAACCGTAAAAGGTCTCTTGAGCTACCTCAGGAATACCATAAATTATTAGGTTGTTGCGTCGTGATCTGTTTTCAAGATCGTCCAGTTTCAGTTCAATGTGCGATACGGAAGATGTTAGACCTGTTATTTTCTCCTCGCAATCTTGTATTTTCTTTACTTCCATGCTCAGGTTTTCAATCGTCCGTTCGATAGAATCTAAGCGATTATCAAGTTTTGCAAGCGCTTGATCGAATGACGATTTCCACGTTTTGATGTCCGCTACGTCTTGAGCCATCTTGTTTTGACTCTCGAGAATCTGCGCAAGCAATTCCTGAGTTGTAGGCCCAGGGTTCAGTTCTACATCGCCCGACAAGGCCAACTTGATTATGGAGTTTATAGCGGAAATGAAATCAGAACATGCCTGGGGGCTTGGCAGCAGTAAAAGACAGATGTTATTGCTTTTGTGAGAGTCAGAATCAATTAGACCAACCTGCACGAGAACGAAGAACAGTTTAGGCGTCATGTTGGTTTGCTGCTGCCAAGCCCAGTGGCGGATGCTGGCCTCAGTCGCTCTTTTATACCCCGGAGGCGCTGGCGCTGTAGTCGAAGATGGTCTTGTGACTTGTGACGATGCAACTCTGGGGCTTACGCGCTCTTCAGATTACCTACCCAAGAGGGCCTCGCCGGGTCCCAGGATTCGACCTTGCATCAGCTGTCTACGGAGCCAGGAACTCTTCCACACGAAAGAGTCATGAGTTGAGCCAGGCATTGTGGGGTCGATGCACTCGATGCGCATATCGGCGTCGCAAATCTGTTAAAAAAAAATAAACAGCTCTGATAAAAAACGACCACATTATGAGCTCCTGTGCTGACATACGGCCGAATGTCCAAGAACTAGAGAGATGAAGCCGAATTGGTGTCTCTGCACCGACTCATCTGCAGGTATAGGTGGTGTTCACGTCACTGGACGCCATAGTGATGCGCGCTGTTCATGTCACAATCTCAAAACGAGCCCCTTCCCTCCTCCCCCATCTTAATTTGCCAAGGACGACTATCTTGATGATGTGTATGGGCGTCCGCAAGCACTGCGGAGGCTCGCATTTAGTGTGCAGTTAGTGCGTGCTCAGCAAAGACAACCACCACTTCAGGTGGTATTCAATGGAGGCAATAGTTGTGGTTGTTAGGATGGCTGGGTGTCTGTCCGTGTCCCGGTTAAGTTATCCATTGTTATATCCGGTGGGACCACCGAGTGCCGAAACAAACAATGTTTAGTGCGATCAAATGGTACCAAGCACTGGCCAAAGCTCACGTGCGTTGGGAAACGCCGGACCGCATGAACTGAAAAAAAGGTCGGTAGCTTAAATGACTAATATGTCATCAGTCTACACCATCGCGTGTGTACAAGCCCCTCTAGTTGTCGTCGCTGTTGAGAGCGCGCTGGTCCCACAGGATATAAATATGCGCCTTCGCAGTTCTTCCGAAAGGTGCATTCCACGCCATCAAGATAACCGTCGTTGAGAGACTAAAGGGGGGAGGGGGGCCATTCTCATCCTGTGCTGTGTAAATGATTACCCTGAAAATTTGCGCAGTATGCGCACTTATTGTGATTGTGTGCACTTAGAAATGGACTGTATAGGTGGTATTCACTGGACGCCATATTTGAGGTTACTGCTCACAGCACACGCTCGTGATGAGTTCTTATTTATTGTCTCCCAAGGAAAACAATTTTGATGGCGTGCGGTGTGCACGCTGGAAGCGTTGTGGAAGCCTGCCGTCAGCTCGTGCTCAGCGGCAGTGAGCTCAGCTATGGCCGCCAGTGAATACCAGATATACTAGAAACGCAACATGAACTTACCACCATGACGTTAATGGCATAGTGATGCTTGCGGCACCAATACGACGCCGGCACAACGGTGTCGGTTTCCTTTGGTCCAAGTATAGCTACGAAGGTTCCGTCGACGCATCCCACGATGTTGGTTAGCTTGCCGTGGTGGCGACGGAAGCCTTCTTTCGCGGCTGCCTTGGCCGCCTCGCTCCTTGGGAAATCGACCCAGCCGTCCCCTCCCAGCTTGTTCACAATGCCGTTTCCCACCGCCGTCACAGCTCTGCTGACCGTCGATTGAACGACGGCCAGGCTTTCGTCGGTAGCTATGGCACCTTGGTAGCCACCCGTGGCGAAGAACCGAACCGCGATTAGAACTTGCTGCTCAACGGTCATCGTCGTCTCCGTCTCTCGTTGGCGCCGTATTCCCCCTTCATCGCGAAGTTGATCGCACAGCCATGTCACTGTGCTCTTAGACAGCCGGTACTGACATCGAAATGTCTCTTCCGACATCGCGAAAGCATTGGCGTGTTTTCTGAATATCCGTTGTTGTGCGCCTTGGTCCAGCGAACGTTGTACAACGAGAAATGTGGCCATCTTATTTGGTTCAGCTATCAAATGTTAGCGCCGCAGATAATATAGTGGAACGTCAGTCATACGTCATATTGACGTCATCAGCCAAAGGCGAAAGTGACTGTTTGTGACGGGCTGAAGTGTTCGAGTTTCTAGAATGTTTCCATGGCGACAGTGCGAGCTCTCCATGCGCGCTGTGGCCAATAGGAGCGAGCGGTTCGTAGGGGGGAGGAGTTTTTGAGAAACACGAACGTGACTGTTTGCGACCAGAATAGCACCCCAGCTCGCCCTTGACCACACCGGTGATCACGAAGTAGTTCTCCAGGATGTACTTCTCCGCTTCTCGAACGAGTGAATCAGCGGACGACGCTGAAAACCATTCGGGAGGGACAGAAAGTTCGTGCGCGAAGTACTCGCTCCGCCTATATAGCTGGAAGGCTGCCGCAAAGCTCTTGTATGTCGCAATCTTGAGGACGAACTGGAGTGCGCGGCTCAGGAGGGCGCAGTTCCTGCGCAGATATTGGCTGACCCTGAATCCAGGAACGCTAGACGCTGGATAGAGAGCGGAGAGCTTCTGAAGAACTTGGTTGGAGGACAGGCCACCCGCCAGGATTACAAGGCCGAGTTCGTCAAGGGGAGCATCGTTTAGGATCAAAGCGCTGAGTGTATTGTTCTCCACAAGCATCGTGGCAATCCTTCTGCAGAGGCTGACACCGAGTTTGTTAGAACCAAAGCGGAACCTCCAGATGCTCGAGTTGGACACCAGGCCGCGCACGAGCCACATCAGGGACGTGTTGCGAACCTTGTCCGAGACAGTGACCGAGCAGATGGTTGTCGTGACACGAAGTAGGTTCGCCAAGGCCATGATACTCCTCAAGCTCAGGATGCTGTCGATTTCGAATGTTCGCACCGATCAGTTGGAGGCCAGGGCGCCGAACAGAAGACTCGTGTCGAGTGCGTTGGTCTGGATAGAAAGGTCTCGAAGCGTTTCGTGGCATCGCAGCTTCTTCGAGAGTGTCTGCATCTAGCAGGGGTACACCACGGACAATTTGATGCCTTAGAGCAATCGTTTGAGCGACAAGGCTTCGACGAATTCGTTGAATTGCGCCGCTGACCCGGGTCAGCAACCTGGCGTGGCATGAGAGTACTTCAGCGTCTTGTTGGAGGCGACGAGGCGCGCAAACGCCACAACTGCTTCTTCAGTGAACAGGTTCCCGTCAATGGAGAGCTCCGGAAGCGTCCGGTTGTTCATGAGTGAATCAGCGATTCCCACTATTTGCGACGAGATGTTTCGATGGCGCCCTCGTTTGGTTACCTTTCGTGACGTCATTACCTTGTGAACAAGTTCGATGGTGTTTGTGACGGCCACAGTAGAAGCCTGAAATCATAGCGATCTCAAAGCAACGCTGCCAACACCGTCAAAATTGAAGTTCTTACATTCCTCTTATTTCCGTTGATAAGACATCCTTTGCTGACGTCATAGTTAGCATTCGCCAAATTGTGGTGGGCCGACCACAGCGAGGCTTTCGATCGCTCACGTCGCCAATACCGTCGCTCCGGATGAAACTTCTGCACATGTCGAGTGTCCGAAGCGTCTTGTTGGACTGGAGCATCCGAGCGAGGAAAACGGCACCGGTGTTATCCAGGTGGTTGCACTGAAGATCGAGGTAGGTCAAGGTGGTGTTCAGCTCAAGGGACGAGGCGATGGCTTCAGCGCCTGTGGGACCGATGGAGTTCCCGCCTATCATGAGGAACTCGAGTGTGCTGTTCGCCGCAAGGGCTTGACCAATTGCAATAGCGCCTTTGTCATTTATCTTCGTCTTGAAGAGGCTCACACTGAGCAACTTCTTGTTTGTCCTCAGCAACTTGGCTAGGCGCTGCGCTCCTCGCAAGCCGACCATGTGGGAATCGAGCTTTAGGCATTTGATGGTCTTGGAAGTCTCGACGGCCTTGAGCAAAGCAAGGCTGTCATGGACCCTCAGCCGAGTGTCGGAAAGATCGAGGTCTGTGAGTCGTGTGTTTGCTCGATCAATGCTCTGAACCAATGCCGTCATTTCGGTGGCACCGAAACAAACGTGGCGGAGTTTTATTCGGATGGGATCTCTTCGGAGCATGACGCGAACAAGCTGACAGAGTTGGGGCTTATTCATTCGATGTCCGTCAAGGGCGATTTGCGAGATGCCAGCGGTGGGGTGGACCTGACGTAGAAGTTGGCTCTTGTCGTCGAACACTTCGCCCGTGTAGCTGAGCTCGACTTGCTGAACACAGCGGTGATTGTTCAGCAGCCGCTTCATCAGTAAAACGGACACGACACGATACTCCGACGCACTTGGGTTGCAGTTGACGAACGTTCGAAGCGTCAGCTTGTCGGAAGCACTTTCTAGAAGTTCGATGCCGACAGGGTGCAGGAGACTGTTCCACACGCCAAGGTTCTTAGCGATCCAGCAGCGCTCTTGCCGATATCCCACGATCGACGCAGATGTAAAACTATGAGCATTTGTGCAGGGAGAATTTACGTCCATGAACCGTTCCCTAAAGTATGACTCCAAGTCGGGAATGCTTGTGGGTCTCCGCGAATCTTGGAGGCTCGAGGACCGTTTCCGCTTTCCAGGCGGCGGCCTGCTTCGTGACGTTCGTGCTCGCGTTCTGAGTTCCGAAACCACGCCAAGACACAAAGGTTGTAGAATTTGCTCACTGCTTGTCCGGATGGGGAGGGCCCGAGTCCTGGTGTTACCGATGTTGTAAGCCAACGTTCGTGTAAGGCGAAGTTGGGCTGCTTACCCCACTGCAGCTGTACAGTACCGTTCCAGGCTCGTTCAGTCCCGCGCTCACGCCCGATCCTCTTGCTTGCCCCACGCGACCGCTCTTCGTCGTTTTTATGGTTCTAAATCGAAAGCTCGCGAATAACGTTTGCTCTAGAACCCAGGAATGCAGGGTTTGCGGCACATTGATACATTGGACCCATGTAAATCTAAAAAAACATCAACAAAAACTATCTTCAAATGCCGGTCTAAAAACACGCCTTTTGTGCAAGGCTCGTCAAATTATGAGGCGCTAGAGAAATGCAGCATTCTGCGTTAAGCGCTTATTTCGAACTCTTTTTGTTCGCCTTGCGCCCATTGAAAAGCAGCTCCTCCCATCAAAGACGCCGTCCGAAACTCCAACGGCTCCTTTCTTGATTTTTTTTCTTTTTAACTTTGTTACTTCATTTTGTTGTTCGGTTCGACTGCTCCCTTCTCTGTGACGATGCTGTCTGTGGACATACGTTTGGCAGGACTCTGGTTTGGCGTTTGTTTTGGCACGCGATGGTGTGGTCCGACCGTTCAACCAATGAGTTTGTTAGAACTGTGTCACGAGGTATAAAATGGCGGATGAAATAAAAATAATAAATGCAAAGAAGCGCGCAGTTCCCCCTCGGTGCTTTATTCTTCCAGAGGCGAGCAAAGAAGTGCCATGGCGTTCAACTTGTGCCGTCTTCATGGCGCCATGAAAGACCCTCTTGGAGCAATTAATTTGGTTTAGCGCGTTGGCCTGCTCCTGGCTCCTGGGGTTTCGTGCGTGTCTAGAGTGCGAAGCTTCGATGACAAGCTGCAAGTCCGCGCTAGATCTGCGGATGGCTACCTGGGGGGGGGGGGGGGGGGGGGGGGGGGGTCCGGTACGTGGATGACTTGTGAGGTGCCCAAGAGGAAGTCGGTCAAAGTTCAGTGCCGGGGCGAGGTGTCTGTACCGAGCGGTTCCTTTTTCGATGGATCGCACCTGACGCTTCTCCAAGTCGTGAAAATCATCCTCCGGATGCCAGAACCTACCGTGCGCCGTCATTCAGCGGGAAGCTGATATCGCAAGTAAGACAATAACTGATTGGGCGAGCCTTTGTCGGGAGATTGTGGTAAATGCCCTGTTTAAGCATTCAGACATGATTGGTGGCGAAGGCGTGACTGTAGAACTAGACGAGAGTATGTTCGGTCGGCACAAGTACCATCGCGAGTATTTAATGGGTTAATGGGCCAGTGGGTTTTCGGCGGTGTGGCGCGTTGCAGCGGGTGCTGCTTTCTTGTTGCCGTGGAGACCCGTGACGCTAAAACCCTGCTAGGGCTAATAGCCAAGTGGGTCCGCCCTGGAACAAGAATAATCACTGATTGTTGGGCTGGCTATCGGAAGCTTGCAGATGACGCTCGCTTCACGCACCTCACCGTCAACCACAAGCTGCACTTTGTCGACGCGAACACTGGTGCGCACACCAATACGGTGGATTGCACCTGGGCCCACATCAAATACTCTCTTCCATCTGGACGGCGCGAGAGCCACCATTTCACTGGTCACCTTGCAAAGTTCATATTTTGGAGGAGAGACAAGGCGCGCGGAAACACTGATAGATTCCAGTCGTTCGTCGCCGCGGCCGCCAATATCTAGAGCCCCGACGCAGACAGGGCGAGGATTCTGACGGCCCCGGTGACTTCGAGTGATCCGCTGCGCTGAGCCCGTCACCTGCCTGCATGCATAAAGACGACTTATGCGCCAACCGCTCGTCAAGTGCTCGTTACGTCAGTTATAGGTTCTGGTAGCAGTCTAAACGGTTCTTTTCAGGGCCCCCATATTTTGCAAACAGAGCTGTGTTTTGAATGCGGCACCCCGTGTCTCTGTAAAAAGTTCACAGGAAAGACCCAGCAAAGGTATGTGGTCCCCAACTTGGATATCGGGTATTATGATTCAAATAAAAATTGTTCTTGCTTATTTCGCGCCTTTGATCCGAATAAATGCCGCAGTTGCGGTCGTCCCGCGGTGCTGTTGCTCGCCCATTCGCCGTCGGCGTGCCTCAGCTTCGTCGTCTTTGCTAGCACCGCACCGGCGAAGGCGGCCTTTGATCCGAATAAATGCCGCTGTTGCAGTCGTCCCGCGGTGTTGTTGCTTGCTTGATCGCCGTCGGCGTGTCTCAGCTTCGTCGTCTTTGCTAGCGGCGCACCGGCGGAGGCGGTTGATCTGACACACCGCGTTCGGCTTTGGCTAGCAGACGGCGTTCGTAAAATGGCGTCAGCTGTTGCTAGCTTCACGCGGCGGTACCGTGCGTGCTTCTATTCATTCGGTGTTCGTTGCCATGGTGACGACGAGGAAAGCAGACGAACTTTTTGATGCGGAAAAACGCTGCGGCGCAGCGATACCAGGTGCGTTCTAAGGCCCTTCCAGCATGCTTTTCAATGGGCGGAAGGCGAACAAAAAGAGTTCGAAATAAGGACTTAACGCAGAAGGCTGCATTTCTCCAGCGCCTCATAATTTGACGAGCCTTGCACGAAAAGCATGTTTTTAGACCGGAGTTTGGAGATAGTTTTTTTTACAACGACATGAGTCTAAAGTATCAATGTGCCAAGATAATTTTGCGTTTTGGCAAATTCGTCTTTTCTTCGTTAGAAATATCTTTAAGTCCTGCACGAAAGCAAGCGATACAAAAATAGGAGCTTGAAACAACTGATGCTGAATGTAATCGTGGATATTCAAAATTTGACTAGCGGCTTCGTGCTTGGTGCCATGAAGGATATCGTTATGAAACGTAGAATGGCTTGATAGGCTTGTGACAAACGCTGCGCAAAAACGGACAGATCTGCCCATCTGGCCAATATTGGCTTTTTTACATGACAGTGGAATTTTGTAAAACAATTCCCACCTTGCAGTCATCATATTAAGTTTCGTGCTCTACCGAGCAAGTTGGGCCACTACCTTTTTTATTCGCAACTTTCAGGCACAGTTGAACCAACTTGCAGGGGGCAGAAAACACCAACTGAACATCGTACCTCAGCACAACGTTTTTCAAGGGGTGTTAAATCTTGTGTAGGTACGGAATGCAAAGCGGTCTTCTGCTCGTTTTCTTTTTTTCCGTGGTCGAGGTCCTCCCTATAGCTTCCTTAAAAAGGCCTCCGCAACACTCAGTAAAATAGATGTTGGGAAATCCACCGCGGTCAGGCCGTTCTACCTGCCGGCCCAAGACTATCGTTATCCACTTGGTGACACATATTCTCGAGAGTGACCTTTAAGCAAGAAGAAGCTACACTTTTTTTGACGACATTGGAGTGCGACGAATGAAATGGGAGGTGACCCTTCCTCGAACTTGGGTGATAAGACCATGCAGACGTGTCTAGCAATCAATTCAAATTTAAAATAAAATAAAAAAAAAATTAGAAAATCTTCACTCTGAAGTTTGTTAGTAAACGTGCGCCCTTCCGATTTTTTTTTAAATAGTTCTAAAACGGACTTGTGGACGCTTGCATCAGACATAATCTCAGATTTACTAAAACAAAACGAAGAAATCATCTACGTAACGAAGCACCTTACAATCCCACTCCTCATCCAGATCGTCAAAGATGGCCGCCTTTCTTTCCTCCCCAAACGCGCCCACGCCCTTTTGTTTCCCCCGACCTAGGTCAGTGACGGCACGTGCTTGGCTGCCATGTAATCGCGCGTTCCTTGCGAGTTTTTCTTTTTTGCCCTTTGTTTTACGCGTTCCTTGAGTTCCGATGCGCCCTAGACGCCTTTTGGAACACTCGTTTGCCGTTTGCAAACTCTTCCTTCTGCAAATAAAACTTGCCGTCATATATGAGAAATGATAAATCTTGACACCAAATAAAACTTCGGCAGCTCCAAGAGCCTGTAAGTACACACGCCACTAGCGTTCCGGAAGCCTATTGCGCCGTTTTTCGCAATACATACACGTACCAAGAAAAACATGGCTTTACGAGGGAATGGAGTAAAAAGACCTTCAATGTCTATAAAACTTCTCCCACGCGCGCACGCACGCACGCACGCACACAGACAAAGAAGTCAAACGAGCAGAAAATTAGGAAATTTATCAGAGATTATTCGTTCTTCAACAAGCACGTTAAATATGCACACAGGCCTTCGCCACGAATTAGCGAACATTCCCGTGTTGCTCACAAGGTGTTGAAAGAGCCCCCTGTACGATGCAGAAGAACGGACAAAAAACAAAAAAATTAACCATATTTAAAGGCTTTGCCATGGTTTTCTGATTATTTAATATTACAGCAGTGTGTTGGAATTGCACGTGAATGATGCGGAAAAACTTGTGTTGCTGTCTTCTGGAGGTGTGCGACTCCAAGGCCCGCATAATCTACATAGACCCAGCATGCCTGGTGGGGCCCATGACAGCTGTCTGGAAGCGGTCATCCCTTCGAAGGGCAATGGAAAGCGGCCTCCTTCAGCCTAGTGAATTCCCGCTGAGTAGGAAAATAAGGTAACGTTTCGCAACTGAACATGACAGTGGGGTGAATGGTGAGGCCGTGGCACTGTTTGTCATTTGGGTCTTCGGTCTTATGCAATAATTACCAAATCAACCAACAAGGATGTATGTGGACAAATAGTGACCAAACTGTACCTTACACATCTGTACGACTCTTCATATTTCTAATTATCGAAGTAAATGACCTATTGCCCAAAACAATGCCATTCATTGTTTTCCAAATTTTTACAAGGCAAACTGAAAAAAAAAATTTTATCTTGTAAAATGGGAGATAAACAGGCAAAACATAACATTCCAAGTGGCTGTGTAGATAACATAATTTTGTCGAAAAGGTTGGAAATTTATTATCTGCTAGGAGTCTTTCAGAAATCAACGCGGTCAGCTCCCATATGCCCGGTGAGAAGAACATTCACGATGTTATATGCCATAAAATTGAGGTAAAGAGTTTCCTTAACATTGCAAAATAATATTTGTCCCATAAATGGATTGCTCCAGTTTACGCAAGCGTTAGCATGGTTCATGTATGGTTCAGGTTGATGGAGGTATCTGGATCTGCGGGCGAAGAAGGAAACATTGTGAAGATTGGTCTGTTCCTCATCCCTGCCTGCAAGATGTGTGTTCTCTCGAGAATATATGTCAGGGGTAACCAGAGTGACATGGGGTTAGAGCCGCAGACAAAACAGCAAAAGTTCAAAGAGCCGCAGGAAAAGAAAAAAAGGGAGGGGAGGCCACTTAAAAAAAAACGATATGGAGGGAGCACTGCTTTCCAAAGGGGAGAAGTATAATTGTTGACTACAACAAATAACAACAACCAGCAGAAAGTTACTTTAACCGCTCAGCAGAAAGGAATGCTTCGGCTGGTTCGCTAGCCAGCCACTGCCCCTGACGCCCGTTATGGGTATAGGCTTCGAAATTCTTTCTGGAATAATAAGGCAAAAAGTGTCACTGGACATATCAACGTGTCAAAGAGCACTCCGGCTGTATATACGTGGTGTAGTACAAGGCTGTCAAGTCTGTGAGCTCTTTCTTAAATTCTAAAACTATATTCGTCTTTGGAACACAGGAGTGGAAGGGGGCACGCTCACCCGAAAGCCGAGAGCCGCACTTGAACCCGCGATGAGCCGCAGTTTGGCCACGTCTGATATATGCACTTTGGAGTGGTGGCCAAGGTTCATCTGACCACGCTTCATTTATTTTGGTGTCTGATGTCATGCGTGCTTGTTGTGCATGCAGGAGACAGTGGCTATGGCCTTGCCCCATGGCTGATTACGCCAGTCTCCGGCACGCTCCAGCCGAACTCTCGGGAAGCGAGACTCAATGGGGCCCACTCCTCCGTGCGGTCTGCGGTGGAGCGCTGCATCGGCCTGTTGAAGAACAGGTTCCGTTCCCTCTACAAGCACCGGACCCTGTACCGCCCACCGCAGACCGCTGCCACCATCATTGCAGCCTGTGCAATTCTGCACAACGTTTGCATTGCTGCTGGGGAGTTGGAACCTGAAGCCGAAGAAGGAGACGACGTAAAGGGCGAGTCAAACAACGGTGGGCCTGAGCCACAAGAACCGCCTCCTTGGTTGCCACGGGTAAAACACGAAGTGTTCTCAGGACACTGTAGCCTCTAGCACAGCTTGTTTGGTCACCATTCCACAAGCAACAACATGCCTTTCTGGTGGTAGCACTGTGGGCAGTATGAGCTGAAACATCCGACCTGGGATTTTCTGCGTATGCACTCCCGACAAGCTCTATTATCTCCAGTTTTGTCAAATAGTTTGAAGTGTAAGACCTCCACTTTGCATTCAATTCCTGGTTTGCACCATAGCTCTGTCAAAAACAGGCAGGCATGCCAAAGAAGTGTGAAGGACTGTGTCAGCTGATATTGTCTGTCGCAGTACATACATTACAACACGGCTAGAGAAACACATTCAACATTCTAACACTACGCACATAAAGATAATGAACAAATTGAACTTCCACACATTTTATGACAGCTTCAACATCATTAAGTTTTCTTAAATTATTCAAGGTCATAAACATATCAGTCACAGTCAGTGAAACACTATAAAATGAGTTTCATTCAGGCGATGGGCGAGAGCTTGAAGCACTTACCAACAATGGAGAGTTTTACTCACCGTAATAATGAGGCACACAAAAGCTTACGACGAGATCTTGCCTTGGGCATGACACTTTGACATTTAAAAGAATGTGCAAAAATAACACACCATGAAGGTCTTCTTCTTCCGACAGTGTGTCCGTACCCAGTTGACATAATAGCCAGTTATGGTTACGCTAACATTTCTTTCCGAGGTATCGGCCATATATAAAACTAATGTAACTTCTCTGGATGTTTTAAACTTGACTAGATTTTAAAGAATTAACTCAAAATCTAGGCAGTAGATACAAAGTCCAGACTGGAGCGGACATAGCATACAACTCGAGCGCAGATGACGTTATTTTAAACTCTCAGGTAGCTCTAGAAACCATGGCAAGCATCCTCGTTGATGAAGCGAGCATAGCATCATTGTGCAAGTTCATCCGAAGTGCGGAGTCTGATAACATGTCAGGATCACATATGACTAACTTTTTGATTTCTTCGGATATGTCGAGCGTGGAAGGACATGTATGCACTCTGTTTTAGACTAAATTGGATGATGTTAGTCTTTCTCGAATTCAGCTTGGGCCGTTATTTGAGCACCATACATTTACTGCACCAATATTCCTCTGCAATTCTATACAGTCTCCCTCAAACTTGCGATATATATTTGAACATGAACGTGAACGCCTCGTGCACTGGCGTATGTGACGCTACTTGCAAGACAAACGAAAACACATCGAAGGGTTTTAGTACAGACAGATAAAGGGGGATCGGTGGCCGAGTGCAATAAAATAAAAAAAGGATCGGTGGCCGAATGGGCTGGAGCACACCAGCTCGGAGCACGTGGAGCGAACGCTCGCGCTGTAAAACATAGGAATCCTGAGCTCAATCCCCACGCCTGCCCGTTTCGACCTGGGCCGGTTTGCTCATCTTGCGGCTGCGGCTGCGGCCGCGGCCAAGAGGGATTTTTACGTCACGTGACCAGCTCCATGGGGACAAGGAAGTACCTAGCGTCCCTGCCTAATGGCGGAGAGACCCGCATCGCTTCAAGCACAAAAGCCTAATATCGCTCGCAAATACTGATTGCAGGGACTTGCGACTGGAGTCCAATTGACCGCCCCTTTATACTGTAGGAGCGGCAGGTAAAGTTACGGCCAGGGAGGGTAAATAGGAAGCAAAATAAAGAAAAAGCCACACGAAGTAAAAGCGGTAGCAGTAAATTTATATACCTCCGCCGGCGCAGGCGCCTTGTGTCTTTTGCTATGGTCGAGAGGTTAAAGCGCCGGTACTTGTCGTCGCGGCGTGAAAGTTCCTGGTTCAAATCGCGCCAGGTACATCTTCTTTACTTTTTTTTTTATTTTGCGCGTGTCTTACTTTTTAACTGTGATCTTTTTTTAGGAAATCATCCACTTGCAATACTGCGCCTTACACGGTTTTTACTGTTAGTCCCACCTGTTCAATCGAAACACTGGGAAGAAAAAAAAGATCAACGCAAGTTAATGCGCTAATTCAATCATTTCATAATTTTCATTAAAAGGAAACCAAGGTAACAGCATCAGTATGGCTTTCACACAAACGAAGCCGAAACAAGCATCCTTTCCTCAGCAACATTTTATCTGTTTTTAAATAACGCTCTTGCTACGCTTCCTTTCAAAAACAAGAGACGCCTATTTAGGACTAATAAAAACTGCAGTTATGACAAATTAAAAGAAACTAACAAAAACAAAAAAAAGACTAGCAACTGTGGATACATTGATTGAGCGAAATCCTACAGGCAAGGCAGCAAGTCAAACGTCTGAGAAAGTAGTAAAACCGAAATAAAAGAGATCATACTTTTACTTGTATGGAATATGATAAAAAGTATATTTATACTCTTTACATTTTGTTGTGGCAATCGTTGTGTAATATTAATACATTACTTGTTAAATTTTAGTTATATTAGCAGACGATCACGACCGAATGGAAAAATGAATCAGGTGTCGACATCGCAAACCCTCTCTCTAATGCAAACACCTAAAATTACTTTGAAAGAACCAATGGAATTCATAATAATTAATTTCATTTATGATCCAAAGTCATTTTAGGTCCCTCTCTCTAATGCAAACACCTAAATGACTTATGATCAACATATATAATTAATTATAACTAATTTAATTTCTTGATCCAAAGTTATTTTAGGGGTTTGCATTAGAGAGAGGGTTTGCGATGTCGACGCCCGATTTGTTTTTGCATCGTGATCGTCTGCTATGAATGGCCTACTGATCACAATTAAAAATGTGATCAGTAGGCCTACGTAGAGGAAATCATTAAGTACCTGTTTTCTATGTGTAGCCATTCATATTACAAATAATAATTTTATCTTGCATCATATTTAGATGAATGTTTGATATATTCAAACAAAATTTGTGGCTTTCTGGAGTTTACATTAGTGAGAGTCTAGTGTACTAATTTTAAAACCGGCATCATTCAACATGGTTATAATTATGGCCTATTATCCTACAACATCCGGGATAATGGTCTCATTCCTCGACCAAACATCAATCTTTGCTCCTGTAGCTCACACGGTGACAGCTGTTCACACAAGTGTCATTGTTCAATTTTAGTTGGATATTTAGCAGTCAAGTTCTGATTGTACTTTCTGCTTTGAGTTGAAGTTGTGAAGGACTAGGACAAAGCTATAAAGGTTTCAAAACTGTACATCAGCCACAAAGAACATTCAGTTCCTCAGCTATGACTGGGTCTCTATTACACTGTTGATTATTTGTAATTTAAAACATACTGCAGCCCTTTTAGTAGGCCCTTGTAAGCGGCCCTATTAAAAGGCATTGTTATAGTTATGGCCCTGTAGCTATTACCTACACTATTGCTTTCCATCTTGAAGACGCTTGATGTGCAAGGAGATACATTTTATACTAGCTATGCTAATTTGACAACTCATGTGCTCCACGCCATATTGGAAGACTGTGGTTAAAGCTCTCTAGGAGACAGTATCCTTTGATTTTTGAACCCTATACATTTGCGACAGCCATATAAGTGCTTTGTAAAAACCATTTAATGGTAAGCGAATTCAATTGGGAAGAATTACCCTGCTCAGCCATATCGGACATAGCACATGTGTAGGGTGATGCATCTCCAGCGCATTTTCCAAAATTACTCACATATTATTTGAGGGAGGTCTGCTTTTTATCTTCTGTTAGGAAAGTTCACATACGTTGACCATGCATAAGCTGCATATTTCTCTGCTTTGATATTTATGTGGTTATTGGCCACTGTAATTTCTTGTGAATCTATTTTCATTAATTGCTTTGCTGAGGAAGCAAATAAAAATGCTCAATAGTTCTGGTATGCCGAATTGTGATAAATTTCTCAAATGTGTCCAACAACAGTGGTTAAACATTTTGCCTAGTGATATATTAGCTTCCCAGATAGCATTCGAGATAATAGTTCAGCGATGTGGCGGACATTTCCAGCATAACATTACAGGTCAAGCTGGTCATTTTGCTATATTTACAGGCCTTTTCTCATTCACGGCTTCATCATGTGTGGAGGTTGTTCAGGGGAAGATGTCGAGAATATTGACAATAATGTTTCCATGGACAGTCACCTGTGTGGAAATCGATCGAAGAGAGCAATAAATCATTAACCTGTTTCGCACATACCAATTTCCACAAGCTAGAAAATGTTGAAGCATAAATTAAAAGTTTAATCATGTAAAAAGATCCGTTCAGAAATACAGGCAGCTCTTCCTGTTCTGGTAAAGAGGTTCTTGTCCTGAAAAGTCAACCGAAATTGTAATGTTTACTATGAGAGCCGAAAGGAGTGTCAAGAGAAAGGGAAGCAACCTCGCTATTAATCAGGTGCGTTCCCAGTCAAGTCCGTGGCCACTTTCTGTGCGTTGAATCGCCAGGAAGGCAATCGGGCAAAGAAGCCCCGTGGCCTGCGTGCTCACACATACCAGCTCGTTTGTGGCCTGTTCGAGGGAAAAAACAACTTTTGTTTAACTTTATTAAATCATTCCACAGAGTGCAATATTTGATGGATTAATTGCCAGCTTCCATACACAACTTTTCTTCACTGCATAATATGGTGCTGTTTGTAACATGTGTAACGGGCCCGAGAATTTTCTTCATTCAATTGTCGTACTTGATCCTTTTATGTTGGCACGCACCATTCCACCATCCACCCGATCGAAAATGTTGCCGTCTGAATTTAATTTATCACCCGTGAGGTGTTTACTAAGAGCACCGCGCAGGTCTGACTCTTGTGGTTGGAGTTCATAGCGCGATATTGTTTGTTGTGTGAGGCCGAGAACGAAGCCAGGTGGTTCCCTCGGTATAACGTGGTTTGGGGGCACAAGGGCGGTGACTGTAGCTTGAGTTTCGCCTGGTAGGTTGCTGTCGATCGCGGGTTTTGTATTGTTCCGGCTACCATTGTCATTTGCTTCCTCTAGATTGTCGAAAGGAATGTCAATGTCGAAGTCTTCCACTTGTAGGCTCTGGACTGCATCGATCGGTGGCCAATGTTCAGTTGCTTCAATTGGTTGCAGGGGTTTGTCCGTGTCGACATACTCATCGTCGACATGCTCATCGTCTATGTACTCAGCATTGGCATACACGCGTACTCCCTCCAATGTTGCAGGGTCGGCAGTAAGGACCTCGCCATGCGAATTGGGTCGAGCAACACCTTATGTTTTTTTACTTGATGTTTACAAAGCAGTGCATCATGTATCCACAAGTATCACTCACATTACTGTATATCGCAGGGTGAGACAGGTGTAGAAATGTTTATTCCTATCAAAATGCACACAGCAACATCACACATTTCATGCGGAATCTGTATAAATTGTGGTGGTTTAAAAAGCGCAAAAGACTAAAAAGAAAACGAGAGGACAGGACCCCTCATTCTGTTCTTCGTCCTTTGCGTCTTTAAACCAGCGTCTAGATGCTCAACCAACTAGCCCCCAAATTAATCCTGTATAAATTGCTTGCTTCCTCCTTGTTCGCAACTATTGCGATGGATAATTTGTCAGATAACCAGTTGCACATGTAATTCATAACTATGCCCTGCTTATCCACTGCCACTTTGCACAGCGTATCACTAATATGCTGATTCCCGCTTTGTGGTAATAGAATCATAAATACTAATGTATCGGAGCTTTACATTTCATTTACCTTTCACAAAACTATGTACTAGTAGAACCAGGTTAATGAAGCCAATATGTAAGCTTGCCTAAATAAAGGATATCTGCCCGATGAAATAAGGGATTAGGCTGGCTTATCTGATAGAAAGGGGATGGGTTTGGTACATCCACCACAAGGGTTTACGCATTATGTGTGCTACGTGGTTTGCAGTTGTGTCACAAATATGACCAACCTATTGCACTGGATGCGTAATGTGGAAAGTAGAGATATTTTATTTTTATGGTTATCTACTGCTTCCATTTCTTTCAGGCAATGATAGCACACGTGTAATTCCTATATAATGAACTGCCTCTGCACTCACTTTATAAAGATGGGTGTCCAATGGTTCATGCTCCAGATTCTTGAGGGAACTCGCTGCGTGCAGCTTACACGTTTCAAGTTTACTGAATGCATTTGCTTTGTGACTCCCTCGACCTGCTGGTGAACCGCTTGAATGAGGCGTGTGACCTGGGTCACTATGTCGGCCTGGGACTCTACGAGGAGATCGCCTGACTCCTTTCTGGACAAGGTGGGGTGATAGCGGAGACTACGGGCACCACATACTGGGCGTGGAGTTGGGCCTAGAAACCCTGGTTAAGGAAAATTATTATCGGATTAACATATCATGTTTTCTAATCGAGATTAAACTCGGAGACAACCTCAGAGATGCGCAGATTGTATGTATAATTCATTCCAACAAATTTAGGTTAATTGAAAGAAACACTTGCCTCTTGCCTCGTCATCCGGCTTAGCGACTGGGCTCGATGGTCCCCGAATTCCGTCGAGGTTGATGGCCCAGTTTGAAGAAAATCTTCAGCCGGTGGCTGAAATAGTTTTGGCAAGTTTATTAGTGGCTAGAACGTGCTAACTATTGGCCCACCATCTATCGATCCACTTATCCCGCTATCTTCAGAACCTTTTTGATATATGCAGTCAGACTTAAAATTAGCATACAAATTTACTGTGACCCTCTACATGAGAGCAAGATGGTGATGTACTCTAGGGCATTTTAGCAAGGTTTTGCTCCACCATGCACAAGGGCAGCAATGTTTGGGGCTGCTTTTCGCACTGCTAATCGGCGCACCATAAAAGTAGGCAAGCGAATGCAAAATGATGTGATCTCACCTCCAGTCCCAGCACTGGACCGCCGCAACCTTGGGCTGTGTCCGCACCGAGGATTCCAAGAATTCGCTCCTCCTGTGGAGTCAGAGGCGAACCTCGGTGTGGCTCTCCTCCCATGCCCCTCCCGTCCTCACTCAGGATACTTGCTTCGCCTTTTGCTACTCTAGCTTTCGCACTAAAAACTGCTGCCACTCCGCCTGAGTCTTGTTCGCCGTGGCTGTTTAGGTGCCGCATAAGCTCGGCCCACCACAGAGTTCGCCGATCTCTGGTAGACTCTGCGGTTAGCTCGGGGCAAGGCCTCGCCAATTGTGGGGGGCTCTTCATAAAGCCATCCAGAATGTCCGATCGTATGGCGGACACGCGCGGTTTTAATTTTCTAGATTTTGAAAGGGCCGGCCAAACGGGCGGAGTGGGTGGCGATGCCATTTTCTTACACGTCTGTCTGGCTGTTGCAACGATAGCAGACGACTTTTTGTCAATATCTTCAATGATGGAGTTACTGCCACCTTCTGCGTCAAAGGGCACGAGAAACGTTTAGTCGACTCAAATTTCACTGAAAATATTGTCTGAAAAAAGTTGACATGCCTGCGCCACCAAGGCGACGACTCGAAAACAAAACTGAAACCACTGTAACTCATCGAACCTGTCCCTCGTGGCGGCGCTTTGGTACTTCCGAGTGAAGCTGCACACTCTGCAGACGACAGGCTTTGCTCGAGATTTGGCAGTCTGGGGCTGTTTACGTTGTTATCGCGAAAATTGAATGCAAAGAAACGATTTATGCCTAATAGCACTGGCACCGCTGATCTCTTAGTAGGCGGGATCGCGGATAGAGGCCTGGATTGCTAGGGTCATGTGGCGCCACCGGCAGTCATCGCTTGACACGAGCTAATGCATACTATAGGAGAAACGGGAAAACTCTATTATATTACTTTAGTAGGTTGTTCTCGACCACGAAAATTTCATTGTGTTTTCCGCCAATAACAGTTAATATTCCGGGCAAGAATATCCTTGTTAAAACAGAAGTTCGGGCGAGTTGGTAGTTCATGACGCACGAGGACACAGCGCACCCGTAACTTAAACCGTAACGTAAAAAAAGAGCATTCTCCATCGATATTAAGGATCTCTACTATTCCTTGCCCCAACCCCATCTCCTAAGGTGTATCGAGGACTGCATAGACACATATGGCATTACCGCCTTTCAGAATGCGGCAGGCCTATCCCAAAGCAAATTCTTAAACTTAATTGACATCTATCTAAAATCTACCTTCGCCACCTGGGATGGACATACGTATCTACAGAAGAGAGGGGTGTGTATTGGTTCGTGCATTGCACCTATCCTCAGTGACCTGTATCTTGCACACCTTGACAGGAATTTAAACCAAACTCTCGACGGGTCAAAAGTTAAAAAAGTATTCAGATATGTCGACGATTATTGAATTGTCCTCGCCACCGATGACCAAAATCTGACAGCCTTGGTACCACACATTCTCAACAGTTTCAAAAGGTGCATGAACCCATTGGAGATTACCCACGAACTTCCAAGTGAAAGAAGTTTGAGATTCTTAGATCTTCGTCTTTGTACGTCACCGTACCATACGTGCTGGACTTACGAGCCAAGGGGAAAGAAGCCACTTCTGCCATTCAACTCAGCGCATTCAAAACTCGTAAAGAGAGGCATAGCGCGGTTGTGCCTTAAAAACTCTCTTACGAAGTCATGCTGCCATTCCATCCAAAGGAGCTTTGATGGGCAAGTGTCGAGATTAAAACGCGCTGGATATCCACCATCCTTGTTAATATCAGTGGCGGAAGGACTTTTCAGAGAATTTAAGCATGATGAGCGATTCAGGAAAAGTCGTCGAGACAGGGCAAAAAGACCAGTGATTGTACCATATCTCCATCATTTTTCTCATGGCCTCAAGAAAATAGCAAACAAAGTAGGCACGGACGTTATTTTCCCCGCTCCGAACAAGCTCTACAGCCTGTGCAAGAGGGTAAACACTCCTTCAAGAACACCGACGTCCTGCACAACGAATCACAGAAATAAGTTCGTTCGATGCACTGAAAATGTGGTCTACTCCTTCCCCCTGTCCTGTGGAAGAACATATATCGGACAGACGGGTAGGTGTTTAAACCACCGCCTTAGAGAACACAACTTGTCCACCATCAACAAGAACTCTGGACATGTTGGCATACACATTCGGGACTGTGGGTGCACAGCGGAACTTGACAAGTGTGTGGTGTTGGCAAGGAGCCGAGACCAGCTCACAAGGGAAATAATAGAAGCGGAGAACATTGCCAGGCAAAACGGCAGGTGTATTAGTAATCCATCTATAGCGCTGTCACAAAAAGAGCTGGATTACTTAGCTTTGCATCATTGATCTACAGTAATTTCAAATTTCAATTTTAATTTTTCATTTAATTTTTCATTTAATTTTTATTTTTCGATTTCTGGCATAAAACTTTTACAGTTAACCTTGAGCAAAGAAAGAAAAAGATGAGGCCTAGGTTATGCATTAGACGTGAAAGAAGAGAAAAGGCGGGAATATACAAAGAGTGAAGTCAGCGCTGTGTAAGTGGCCCTTTCTTTTGGTGTGACTGTGAACGTTGTCCTAGTGTTTGTTACGGGTGCGCTGTGTCCTCGTGCGTCAAGAATATCCAACGCGTTAGAATACTATTTTTTTAAAATAAATGTGTGGTTGAGGGTCATGGGTGACTTTGTTGGGCGTTAACTGTGATGTGTTTAGTAAAACAAGGGTTACCGAGAGTTGTTGTGGAGTCATTCGTGATCCGAAGTCACCAGAGCTTAGTAAACGATAAGTTGGAAGGCCTTTACTGGGGATATTCGCATCATTTTAACCGCGTGTACGTAGTACTTCTGGTGAAAGCTTTTTCTTTGAACTGCTGTGAGGGTTTCCGTGGCAAACTAAAACTCGGAGCGTGCCGTTCAGTCATTCAAAGTGTCATTTATTTAGCAACCGAAACAAGCGACGTCGGTAAACCCGGTGGTGCTCCTGCCCACTTTTTTTTTAAAGCGACGTTGAAACGCCTGACGAATGTCTATTTGATCTTCAAGTATCCGATATAATGATCGCAGCACGTCATAAAAAAACTCGTCCTCGAGCACCGCCTACAAACTTACTACTTCGGCGTGTTTCTCGTTTACAGTTGCGTGTATTGCCTGTTGTCAAGCAATGGGCGCCGGTGATGCCAGCGACGGGCTCCCGATCCGTGATCCGGACTTGCACTGTTAGAGTTCTACTGCATTGCACCCGCGGGGTGCTGCACGCAGAACCTGCCCCGCATCAACTTGCCAAATGCACCGAGTGCGGATTGATTCTGTCGCCATAGATGTAGAAAAGTACCGACATCAAACTGAAACTAGCACCTTTCTGTTCGACGTGATGGCTGGGAATGCGAGAGTACAGTCGCTGCCAACGTTTATCTATAAACGTTGGTTGCTGCAAAGTGTAACTTATATTTGCAATGACTTCCAATTAAGCAACTTGGCTGTGAGAGATATTTACAGACGACGTAAGTTTTCAAAACCAGCTGACTACAAAACAGCAGACACTAGCGAAGATTGATGACACTGTACGCGCAAAAGCTTCCTTCGTTTTAAGGGAACTCCGCCGATTGTTTGGTAGACTTCGATTTGGCTGGAAATTTGCAGACCGCATCAATGACCCTTTCTCAACTGATAATCAAGATATTAAAAAAAAAATCCGTGAAGTTTTTGAATTTTGAAGTTACGCCGGCCGCGAGGGTTTCAGAGGCGACTCTCTACTGGCAACAATGAAAAATCCCTACTTTTCCCTACCCGCGTACGTCATGGATGTGCAGGCGGAAGAGCGACTCGGGCAGCCGCATAGTGGCTTTCCGGACGCCAGCGATCGAGATAATTTTTTCGCAGCTCCATGGTTGAAAGTTCCTTTGCAATGGGTAGCAATCTTCTCCGCGATTGATTGTAGAAACAGTGCCGGGAAAAAGCTTCTTTTTTACCCTTGTTTTCGTGGGAGAAAAAAAAAAGCGTTCCCCGGCAGCAAGGAAGGCCAGACACGTCAAGGTGCTTTTGCGCGAGCTGTTTGCCGAGAGAACTAGTATCACGCGAAACATTTTCACTTTTGCTCGGAATACTTTATAGCCGCGTGCTGCGAGTTGAGAATCCTTCAGCAGCTGGAACAGCTTCAATAGCGGCAAGCGCGAACTCATTCCGGCTAGGACCATTACGACATCCGCCTAAAGAACAGCGCTAATAATATTGAGAAATATAGTAGACAATCTAGCACTATCGTCGACATTTTGTACAGTCACATTTGTTGTTCACAATTGGTTCAGTGATTTTTTAAATTTTCTATCAACACTATAATTGTTTCGGACGTCGAATCTAGCTCGGGCTACTATCGGAGTTCCACTCACGCGGCCGACATGTTGAAAACGAGAAGTGAAGCGTCTAAACAAAGTTCAAGACTGAATTTAGACATAACTTTCGACTTATTGCTCTCTCTGTCTGCTATTACAGAGGTTTACGAAGCAGGTGTTGAGCTCCATTAATATACGATTGAGCCTTGCCTGGTTTGTCAAAGGGTTGGCGTGCAATAGTACCTGCAGAAGAAGGGATCAAAACGTTTTTAATTTCTTCTATTGCGGAAAAATTTTGTATAGGGCTGAAAAGTTTTTTTTTTTTTTTGAACCATGAAAATAATAATGTCGTTGAGGGGAGGCATGCTAATTTACAGCAGATGGAAACTGTGCTAAGCCAATTTAATTAAAAAAAGAACTCGTATATAAAATTACCCCCTTCGAAAGTGCTCTCCTGGATGGGTGTTTGAACGCGTTGCATTTTACTCCAAAAGTAAAAAGAAAAAAATAGGGGTACACATTTCTTAGTAACTTTTGTTAACTTATTTTGAATTAAAAGATGTTTTTATATGTTTCTGTACCTCACGCACTATTGTGTCTTTAAGAAAATATTCTTTATTTGGAGATGAACAGTGTATTTGTGTATTTTACACGCATTCCATTGCGCCTTGATGTTTGGCTTCGTGGTTGCGGAGATCTTTTAATCGTCACTTTAACATAATCCTCATGACCAGTAAGCTGCGATATTATCTACACGAATGCAGTTCATTCTATTTTATACATTTTATAGTTTACGAGAATCACAGTCTACATGTCTTAGATCCCAGCCCAGCACACACATGTTCATCGCTTTGGAAGGCAAGCAATGTACGCGCCACACGCACGAACATTGAAGATGGCTGGGAAGGAGCGCCAAAGGAACGGGGACAAGTGAAGTAGTGGACGACAACACGGGGCGCACTCTCAGCGGAAAGTTTATTAGAAGACACACATGATTAAATACCTAAAAAAAAAAACCTTGTCACTTCCAGCGTCCGCCCCTCTTTCTATAAATATAGAAGTTCTTTATCTGATAAGGCCACTGACGGCTCGCTGATGCAGATATCAGCCACTCTTGTTTCGATGACGAATGCTTCGTGAATCTCTCTGGTTGTTTTTTTGCTGTGTCGCCCCAGGAAGATTGTGTTTGACAACTTCGAGGTGCACGGGCATCGATCACAATGCACGGCCTTATGGCCTGACGGCGTCTGTTTGATAGCTGCCGCGTGCTCCCTCGCACGATCATTAATGCAGCGGCCGGTTTAACCTACATACGAGCGCCCACAGGATAATGATATATCGTAGACGACAGATGTTTTACAATCCACAGACTTCGTTTGGTGTTTCTTTTTTGCATTCCTCACTAGCCTCTTCCGGGGCATTTATGCTTCAGCACAAGGCCGAGAGTTTCTTCTGGGCCGGAAAAACAACCCGAACGTTGTAACGCTCCGCAACTTTTTTTAAGTTGTAGGAGATAGCGTGAAATTAAGAAATGATGGCCGGTCTGGTTTCTTGCCGTTAACGGGCGTTTAGGCGAACACATCCATATTTCCTTTTCAGGCTGTCCGCTGCGTCAGTCAGAGATTTCCGCGGAAAACCCACACTTACTAGACGATCCACCTGTAACAGGAAGCTCCTTCCCATCTCATGATGACAAGATTTGGCCAATGCAGCTCCGAGACAGGACTGGGCGATACCTCGTTTTACAGTTTGGAAAGTGCGGAGTCGTAGGGGAGTACACCCTTCTTAATACGGGGTTCATAAGGCCAGCAAATGTGGTCTTCTAGAAACATAAGTTTCAAATCTAGAGACTGCAAAGAGCCCCCCGAGGTTTTTCCATAGGTAAGCCTCAACCCATGGGAGCAGGCCGCAGAAACTTCCATCAAATCAACTGCAACTGTATCAGTGAGCACCTTAGGTGCGAGGACAATGACAAGGTAATCATGAACATACCTAAAAACTCTAAAATCGCCTTCATTCTCAAGTCTTTCAGCTATAGCTTGGTCACAGTGTGCCAAAAGAAACATCACACAAGACGGGGGTCACTCGCGAACCAATGCAAATACCCTGTTTTTGCACATACACCTCACCATCAAAAGAAAGAAAGGTATGTTCAAGATAGAAAGACAGGAGTTCAGTGAATCTCTCCACGCTCATACCACACGAGCTCCGGAAGGCCATTTCTTCATTCCTTTCGATGCATTTGGTTACACCTGTAAAAAGGGCCTGATGAGGGACAGAGTGAAGAAGATCTTCTACATCAAATGGAAAGGCATCTCACTTCCCTCTAGACCAAACCATCAGGAAGTCAATCATCTCATCTGAGCTACGGACCAGGAACCCATCATGCAGTTTCAATGACGAAAGGTGCTTTCTGAGAAAGGTGGAAAACTGGTACTGCCACGAGTCTCTTTGTGTAGCTATCGACGTAAAAGGGACGTCCCTTTTATTCGTCTTAGCAGCGCAAAAAATGTCCAGGGACAGCTTCTTACTAGTGTTCACGTTCTCCGCTAAAACAGGAAGGCCTAATTCACAGCATAATTTCTTTGCCCTTGACTTCACCTTGTTCAGATATCCGCCGCCCAAAAATACAGCTGTTTGAACGATAACAATAGGTGCCGTTATATAAAAATACGTGATCTGTGCGTCAGCTCTAAGAAAACGTTGCTTGAACGATAACAATAGCTTTTGTTAGCATAGAGGCATACACGAGCCAGAGACATTGTAGCAAGCGCATAGCAACCACGCTGCTGTTGACCGCACCTGTGAAAAGCTTGCCGAGGTGGCGTGTTTCTATAGCCACAGATAGTGACGCCGGTGCTTCACGTGAACAACCAAAAACTCTAAGCGAAAAAAAAAAAGACTAGGCTACGGCTATTGTTATACTTGTAAAATCAATTCCGACTCGACTAGTTGAGGTTTTGGCTTTTAAACATTATTTGCCGGTTCCGCGTTTAGTTAAATAAAGGCTTACTTTCGATCAAGTAAAACGCTTAAGAAACCTTTTAGAAATGTGATCTTTAAAAAAAAAGCATTAAAACTGCGCTTTCTTTTCTAACACGGGGTACTCTTTCTCACTAAAGAAGATTTTGTAGTCAGCACGCCTGGTCTCCAGTATTAAATTCGAAGCTGATCTCATTTAAATATTTACACTGATCCCCGAAGGCACGAGACTGTAAATTGCTTACGGTTTTATAAATAATTCGTAAAAAATAGCTTAGATATATTATATTCTAAACATTTTCAGGTTTTAACTTTAATGCAAAGCTTCAAGTTGCCTAGTGGACCAGAAGAAAACTAGTACACGAGGGTAGAAAACGAGAAGCTGATTTTTTATATAGAAATTTGGAAATAATTGTGGACTCTTTTTGGCCTCTTCGAAAACTCACTTCACCGTCATGCATCCGAAGTGTCCATCAGGCGAATCAGGCTCACGTATTGATTGCGTCACTAGGACTGCGCACGTTAACTAACAACCAATGAGTTGGTGAATTCTCGGATTAGCGTTTGTGGTCAATAGGTGCTGTGCCGGAAATTACAATATTTTAAGCACGTCCGCAACATGCGGAATTATGTGCAGTTTGTTTGTCCTTATGCGCCAGTCAAGCATGCTGCAAAAAAAAGTGTGGTGGCCTGAACGAGGCTTTCACTGCACGAGCGCAGGTGCTCAGACTTGGGTTTCAAAGCGCGGGGTTTGGCCTTGTAGCTTCTTTACGCCCGCACAAAATGTTCTTTCTGAGGCGCCTTGTTATATACTCCCTTTCTCGCCACCGCCCAAAAATTTGCTGAACATGTTCAGCAAAGATACCCAGTACGTCCTTTCTCCGCTTTCCGCAGGTGAAGAGAAAATGGTCCCGGAAAAATGTCCCGGTGTGACGACCCTAAAATCTGCGTTTCGGTCACTAAGTCGTCACGGGCTCTGTCGCTGGAGTGAGGCACCCAGGGCTGTCGATAACAAAACTGCACTTTTATACAGGTAAGGAAAATAATTATGGCTTACAATCACTCACACTCTCGCAAAATAATTAGGAATGTTCCGAAAGAGTTCCACGCCACGACGCGATAACGAGTTCGAAGGGCGAACAGTCACGACTTGGTTGACTGCTTGGGTGGAGTCTCGGAGGGGAATTGGACGTCTCGAAGGGAAGGTGGACGTCTCGAAGGGAGCTTGGATGTCTCGCAAGCTGTCGAAGTCGCGCAGAGTCCAGGAATGTCGACACTCTCGTTGGTGTCGCCCCGCAGCCTCACCGATTCCCTTTGTTCCGCTTCCCACTGGCCTGGCCTCGCCTCCCACCCTTCGTCTCCGCCGCCCCCAGTCCTCCTCCCCGGGCTCTCTTCCCTTTTTGTTCCTTTCTGCAGGCTTGTCCATTTTCCCCATTGAAGGGTAGTCGCCTATCAGTTTGGTCCACTTCACTCATCAGAGGGTCGATGCCCAGCAGTATCAGAGGGGTGCATCCGCGTTCCTCACCGCTCCCGAAGGGCCCCTCCTTGCTCGCTCTTCTTCTCTCTCACACAGTCACACACGCCCACACACCCGCGCACGCGCGCACCTGGCCGGATCTTGGGTTGGGGCCGAGCGCCCCATTTCGGAGATTAACCCAAGACGGGTGCGCCACACCGGGAATAAATGCTCCCGGAAAAAGTGGCCCTGGAGAAATTGGGTTCAAGTGGAAAATAGAAAAAAAAATAGTTCCAAGTGGTGCAGAACAAACTATTGCAAAAGGAATCCCTTTGAAATGGTAAATAATAACCTCGCCAAGTTCTGACCAAACCGCAATCACATTACAGTTCAAAGTTTTGTCCTTTTCTTTTTTATTTGATTAAAAACAAACTAGGGAATTCGCTTCAACACGGTGACGTGAACATCTAAAGTGCATGTACAAATGTTAGGATTGCATGCTATGGCCGACTGCACACAAGAACTTTTCAGCTGTTGTCATCTCATTGATATATGATACTCCTCACAGAGATTTTTGAGCCGGCGTTGCTTTTCGACAAGTGATGGCTTGCTCCTCTTCTTGAAGAAAGTGCCGCCAGGGTCCTCGGCCATCTTCATGGTTAGTGTCGATACCATTGAGAGTACTGCATCAATGGCCCTCCGCACTTTTGGATGGCTCAACAGTGTGGAGGGACATTGACATCGAGGGCCATTGACACTCAACATCAATCCATTCCACGTTTCAGGCAAGTGTGTCTAAGTGCACCTCCCTACTTCTTTCCATTACAAAATTAAAAAGAAGCATTTCATACAAAATTAAATTACTGTGTTGGTGGCAAAAAACTTACTTCCAAATCAATAATTCTCTCTCATTTCCAAATGTGTTCTGGGGGAATTATTTTTCTCCTTAACCTTTGGGACGGTTTTTCTACAACTTTTCGCTTGGGGCCATTTTTTCCGGGGTCATTTCTTTCGGGGCCATTTTTAGGGGCTCTTTTTTCAGAAACATTCATTTTGGGGACATTTTTTACGGTGACATTTTTTTCCGGTACCAGATTTTGACACAGGAAAAAAAAAAACTTCAGAGTCAACCAGCAAAAATAAAAATATAAATAAACCTGTTATTCATTGAGTGCAATACTAAAAACCTGAAATAACGAATAACGTTTAACGCATAGCGCAAAGTCAAAGAGCATTATGTGCTTTCGCGGGGCAGTTTGCTTTTCTGGTTCCAAAAGGAAACACGATGAACGTAATCCTAATCATTATTCCTGTGGCGGAATTAAAATTTTAACCTCGTATCAGTTTCCCCCAAATGACCGGTTTGGGTAAAAACGTTTTATCGCCGAAAGAGGGATGAAACTCTTGGGCCAGTTGCATTTGTTCCCTTGCGTGCCCAGAAACGTCCTCCCAGGTACGGGGCGCTACTCCGCCTGTCGATAAGAAAACACCCAAGAACACCCAAAAACACACAAAAAATTATATATATGTTTTGTTATATTCCACCACGTGGTACTCCATGCTTCTTTTAATTGCTTCAGAAGTTTCTTTCGTTTATAGGGGGACGTCGGCTATACCATCATTTAATTTTAGCGGCGAAGCTCCAGCCATGTCCGTATTTCCGTCCGCCGTCGGGTGCACGTGCTCCTGCTCGTGAGCTCACGTGCTCACGAAGACGTGAGCACGTGCTCCCGTGCTCGTGTAGGGCAAAAAAAAAAAAAAGAACCGCATCTCCACGTTGTGAATGATGTTGATTGGGGTGAAGCTCTGGTGGTGCTTGTCTGCGTAAACGATGAGCCGCAGCATGCCGAGCCTTTCGTTCGTTTTCATCCATGTCAGAAAGAGAATGTGTGGTATGAAACGTGGTTACATACGCATTTGAGCATTTTACCGCAGCGTGACATGGATGAAAACGAACGAAAGGCTCGGCATGCTGCGGCTCAGCGTCTACGCAGACAAGCACCGCCAGAGCTTCGCCCCAATCAACGTCATTCACCACGTGGGGATGCGATTGTTTTTTTTTAAAATATATTAAGCATTCCCTTCAAGCTTGGTGCTTATTAAATGGAAGCACACACTATAAACTAATACATGGCTTGTAACTAGAATAATCGCCACTACTTCACCAATATTTTTCCCTTGACTTCTACGGTTTTAGATTAATGGTTACTTTAACGAAATTAATAAATAATTTCCAGTAGAAAATATATTCAATAACCTGTTACGTTTAAATAAAAACAATAAAGCAGTGCGCACGCAGGTCGGCTAGCTCAACAAAATGCCAAACAATACACGTTAATATACAAAGAACACTTTTTCCAACAAGAAAATGACGTAAACACAAAGATGCGTGGGTGGTTGCATTCGGATTCAGGCAACGGGTGCAGTCGTTTTTTTTTTTTTTATTTACTTCAAATTATCATATTACGTGCGCATGTTCCAAGAAAAACAATCCTTTTTATTTTAATGTCTTGACAAGTTTAGTTCCTGAGAAAAAGCAAAACTATTTCAAAGAAGCGGGAAAGAATGACGAGGAATCGACAATAGACTTCTTCCAAAACCGAGGCGCCCCATCGCGGCGAAATACCACGCAGTGCACTCTGGGAACTAGTTGGGCACTCAGTTTTGGTTTCGATTGTGCAGCTTTATCTCATACTATCACGCCGCGACCGAACGCGCTGCTTGCTTTTTTGATTATCTGACTTTTCACGACCGTACAATACACTCATTGTCGAGCGATACAAACGAAGACCGGGGCACTTTCCTTGGTTCCCGAAACACCGGATATTGTGCGAGCGTATGCAAACGTAGTAAGACGTGGCTTAGACACCTCATCCCTCGAGTGCTTCTCTGAGCTCAATTTCAATAATCCCGTCTCGTACCAGTGAACTACAACTGAAATATGGTCACCTTGAACCTTACACGTAGTTTGTTTGCTAAACGTCTGCTTCTTGATACTTTATGGGGCGTAGAGCAAGCCGCATCCTCACTGGAGTATTAAAGTTGAGCCCAGCGTTGGACGCACGAACTTTTAAGGAAACAATAAATTTGACCTCACTAGTGCACAAAAGTTACCATGATGTCTTCCTCGTGTGATCATATATCTCTCACTCAAATTTTATGCTGAAGGCTGAGATCGGCTAGCTACGACGGGGGTCCTAACAAGCGTCCCCTAGTCCTCGCTAAGCCTTTTTAGACGAGCTTTTACTGACGCCCAGGATCAGTGTCTGAACGGTGTCTGAAATTATCTAGGCATACTCAGTCAGAAAAAAAGGAAACACATAACAAATAGTATGGCCATTAGCAACCGTCAAATGTGCTTTGAATAATTGCGTTCGTTTGGCGCACCGCATAGGGGTTCGTGCCCGTCGCCGCTCTTCCGACGAATGGTGCGACATTCTTCACACAAGTGTTCGACTTTTGCTTTCTTAAAACGGTTTGTATGTCTGAATGTGCCTATAGGATTGGCGGGATAATTTTATGCGCAAACGCGTGTTGAATATTAGTGGAATACAAGCGTGTGGTGAGACTGGTGACTTCCCTTCGTCCAGTGCTGCGAGTCAGTACAGATAGAAGATGAGAAGTGTGTTCAAATGGAGCTTTTCAATGGCGCCTCCGAGTTTTACCTCACGTAATCAGGCGTATTAAGAAAAACAGTAATTGCAAAAAACTATATTTTGTCTATGGACGCACGAAACAAACTTCCTGACCAACAACACTAATGTAAAGGCGCGAGCTCGATGTATGCATACTTATTGGTTGCTACAGCATATTGATTCGTACACAGGCAAGATCCCCGAGCTTTGCAGCGTCGAGATTCCCTGCACTGGCTCGTCCAGATACCTCGATTGGAACGCTTACAGGAAGGCTCAAGTACGAAAATACAACAAGCATGTGTTAAGACAAGCTATACGTCTCAGGCTTGTGCTAAAGCTTCGAGGTCTGGCCATTTAGGTTAGTTTAGAGACCGAAAATGACGCTCTCGGGGCCAGAAAACATGAGATAACTGCCGTTAATAGTCCATGCTCTGTGTATAATTTCTTGTCGACGTGTCGCTCGAAACCGAAACTATGCCTGCCAACCCGCGCCGTGTTGCATGCAGGGGTTTGGGGAAGTAGTCTATTGTCGTGTGTGGCGTTTTCGGATCCCTCTCAATCTCAAAATATTCAACAGAGAGCATCTATATTTTTTACTGTGATATATATGCAAGCAGGTAAAACTACATTCTAACTACTATTTATTATTCGTCGCTCCAATTTTTATAAAAACCCTTAAACATGCCTCCGCAAAGAACTGTGACTTAAACTGCGGATTTTTTTTTATTCGACTAGGTTTAGTATCGCTTTTAATATAATACCACGTGTAGAACCTTTAATTGCCTTCCAAATTATGCAAAGTTTGTGTTCTTATCGAGAAATACTGAAAAATAAAATATAAAGCTGAGAAGGTTTTCATTCTTTGCTGGAATTCAGCACGTTAAATAAGAAAAAGATATTTTTTCTTCTTTTTTTTTGCGTTGCGTTCTCTTCACACCCTTCTTTTAGCCAGAATACATTCCGTGAGAGGTAAATGCAGTGGTTCTGAGTTTTCAGCCTCTAAATATGCTAAAAAAGAGCAAATGTCTACGGTGCGTTTATGAGTTAAATTGACGATTGTCATGTGTGGCGTTGTTATATCACTCTGAATCTCAAAGTATTCAAACAAGAGCTTCTATATTTTTATTGTGAAATATAGGCAAGCATATAAAACAGCAGTTAAATTACTATTTATTATTCGTCGCTTCAATCTTTGTAAAAATCCCCAAACATGCCTCCGCGAACTGCTGTAACATAAACTGCGGATTTTTTTTTTTTTTTTTTGAGTTGACTATGCTTAGTATTGCTTTTCAAATAATAGCACCTGTAGAACCTTTTATTGCACTCCACATTATGCATAATTTGTCACCACATACGAGAACTGAGAAATAAATTATGAAACAAAGGTTTCTACTGTAGTAAGGTGGTTAGTTGGGCGAGTTGGTAATGATTGATTTTAACCATGTTCAAGGTTTTTAATTTTTGTTCAATTTCATCACGCTGTATATAAAAGAAGTCTTTATTTTTTCTTGTGCCGCGTTTTTTTCTACACTCTTCTTTTATTCAGCATATATTCCGTTAGAGGTATATGCGCTAGTTTTGAGTTTAACGCCTCTAAATATGCTAAAAAAAAAGCAAATGCCGATGGTGGGATTATGGGTTCTAGCTGAATATTCTATTTTTTATTATAAGACTCTAAGGGAAGTTTAATAAGTAATCATATTAAATACATTGATGTGGTTAGGCGTACAATGATCAGTTTGGAATTCCAAACGTCTGAACACTCTATAAATTCTCAACTGCCGAAAGCAGGTTTTTTGACAATTTCCGCCGGTGCCATTGTTGGAGAGGTCTCAAGCCTAAATTCTATGCGCGACATAAATTAATCTTTACTATGTTATAAATGTCAAAGTATAATGTTGTGAAACATTAGAGTGAAATACACTTCCTATTGGAAGCCTAAATTTTAAATGCGAAATTTGATATATTAAATGCGAAATTAATGTTAATAACAAAACAGTATCATGTTTTTTTATTTTTATTACTCTTTATTTTTGCATTTTTATTTTACCCGGCAAACAACACGCGTTTTTTTTTTAATATTATTTTTTATGCAGATGCTGAAATTGAACAAAATTCAAAGCCTTTTCTATTTCAAAATTTATTTCTCACTACTTGTACATGATTAAGACAAACACTTTGCATAATATGGAAGGTAATGAAATGTTATAAACGCGGTATTAATTAAAAGGCGGTACTAAACAGAGTTGACGAAAAAAATCCGCAGTTTAGGTTACGGTTGTTCGCGGAAGCATGTTTGGGGAGTTTCACGAAGATTGGATCGACGAATAATAAATATTAGTTGGAATGTAGTTTTACCTACTTACATATATATCCAGATAAAAAAATATAGAAGATCTATTTCAAATACTTTGAGATTGAGAGTTATTTAAAAACACTACGTACCACAATCGTCAATTTAACCCATAAACCCACCATCGGCATTTGCTCTTTTGTAGTATACGTAGAGGCTCAAAGTCAAAACAGGGCCATGTACCTCTAACGGAAATGTGTTCCGGCTAAAAGAAAAGTGTAAAGTGAACGCGACGCGAGAAAAACAATTTTTTTATACAGCGTGCTGAAATTGAACAAAAATAAAAATCTTCTCTGTTTTATAATTTATTTCTCAATACTCGTACATGATTAAGACACAAAATTTGCATAATGTGGAAGGCGATGAAAGGTTCTACACGTGGAATTATTTAAAAAAAAAAACAATACTAAACATAGTCGACTAAAAAAAATCCGCAGTTTAGGTCGCAGTTGATC
Organism: Ixodes scapularis; assembly: GCF_016920785.2. NCBI lineage: Eukaryota > Metazoa > Arthropoda > Arachnida > Ixodida > Ixodidae > Ixodes > Ixodes scapularis. Next base: position 8,326,213 of record NW_024609883.1, on the reverse strand, counting down.
GCGAAGGCATGTTTGGGGATTATTACAATGATTCGAGCTTCGAATAATAAATAGTAGTTATAATGTCGTTTCACCTACTTGCATATACAGCAGAATAAAAATATAGACGTTTTTCTTTGTACTTTGAGATGGAGAGTGATTCAAAAACGCCACACACGACAATTGCCAATAGCTCGTCGTTCTTTTTCGCTTCTGAGATTTTTTTTTTTTTTTTCAGAAACTAGACATGTGAGGACATTAAAATAAAAAAAAAGATTGTTCTACTTGGAACATGCGCCACGAAATATAAAATTTGAAGCAAAATAAAAATTACGACTGCACCTCGTTGCCTGCATCCATATGAAACCGCCCACGTAAGTCTAAATAAAATCCAGTGAACATGTGGTTTGTCGTCGATATTGTTGTGCGATTTCATGTCAACAGTTCTATTGCACAACAATTGTTCTGAGGTTTGTTGTGTTTCAGCATTGTTCATTGTTTTTGCTGTCAACTATTTTATGCAATATACCCTTGGCAATACCTTTTGTTACGTCACCACTTCCTATGATATAAAAGATGTAAAAATTGCTCTTCAGAATACACACTACCACTTCACCGTTCTTGAGGTAAACGAATCCCGTAAGTTTTTTACTGTAATTTAGATATTTTCCATGACCAGTGTCTGTCGCAGTAGAACTGTTTTCTAACCGAAGTTTAGTGCGTCTGCTTATAATAATACGTTACTACTGTACCTGTGGGAAAGGCTAGACGTTTGAACGCAGAAGAGCATACATTTTGTAGATGAAAAGAAGTATGTGTGGATGCCGGACTTATGCTCGTCCTTAATTAGGACAATATCCACTTTCATACGCACGAAGCCCATTTGAGTTTACGTATAACTAAGCACCAAAAGTAAAGTTAGAAGAAAGCGTAAAAAAGGCAGCCTAAAACCGTTGGAAGTATTTAAGAAGGAGCCAAGCTGTATTGAAAACAAAATTGTGAGAATAAAAGCCATCTAAATTGCGTACTGGTTTTCGTGAAAACCCTAATTTAAAATTTACACTTCCTTATAGTTTGTCCTATCTTCTCCCACTTTTTCAGTTTTTAGTCGCGTTTCCAAACTTAGTAACGAACAAACTTGTCGATTGAACTCGCGGCTCCGCTGAAATTAAATTTTGTACGCTAAGGAACGCACACGTTATCTGTCTGCGAAAATTTCAAAGCCAATATGCGCTAAAACGGCACGTGAGCCTGAACACAGCTCTCTGATCAGATATGTTGAACAAGAACGGTGCACAGTTGGTTGAATAAATCGGACGTTTATGTGACTGGCAAAGCTTCTGGAGTAGGTTTAAAATTGACAATACATATAGATATATCTTTTTTTTTTAATTTGCAGGTTTGTATTAAAATAACCCTGAAAACCCAGGTAGCATGCCAGAGAAAGGCCCAGCTTGGGCGAAAGGTGGCAAACGTAAGGGCCTAACTTGGGCCTAGTTAGGTTTTTCTCCATGGCGCTTCTCAGTGCCAAACAACGTCGCCTAACTATAGCCATAGTTTGGCGATACTTGGGCACGCCAAAGTTTGGCTTTACTCTGGTCCACCAAAGGAGTGCCGATATAAGTAAAATACTCGAGCTATAACTGCCAAAGCAACGACTTATTTGGGCATTTCGCACATGCCAAAGGTTGGCTTTTCTAAGTAAGCGCCATACTTGAACTAAAACTGCCAAAGTAACAGCCCATTTGTGGATTTCGGACATGCCAAAGCAGAACTTTTGTCTGGCTAGCCACTGGAGTGTCAAATAAATGCCAATAGTGCCTAAAGAAAGTCCAGAAGCCTGCCCAAGTTCGTAATTCCTCTGGTGTGCCACAGAAGGTCTCTTTCACATGCTCCACACACACAAAAAGATTAAATTAAATACCCGTTGGAAACATGATGGTCAGATGTCATTATCTCCAGTCCCAAGCAGCACGGCGATATTTGGAAGTGTCGGGCCAGTACCGGCCGAAAGTCGGTTCCAGTATCGCCCAAATCCCCAGTTTTGCACCAAGGTTTGACATCCGGCAGGTATTGCCGTACAGTTGTTTTGCCCCGGCCTAGTCTTCTTGCGGTATCGTGCGAATACTCTACGACGCATATGCTTTGTGTTCGCCGCACGTCGTGCAAGTCTGTGTTGTATAGGACGTGCCATATCATTTGTTGCATATTGATCACGTTCACGGACGAACAGACTGTTTTTCATCGCCCCAGAAGTTTTTGTAAACCACTATCATTACACACAGCTTATCCTCGATATGTTTGCAAAGGTATTGTTTCTTTGTAAAACGAAAAGCGAATTATAAAATAGAATTAACACTGCTTTCATGTCAAGCAGAACTCGAAAATGAAAACACAAAAACGGAGCAGATGGAGAGGGAAACAGAACTACTGTCAGAAGCATGCTTGCAGTGTACTTACTAATAAAAGAGCGATATCATGTAATCCTTGATAGATGCATAATCCGACTCGGGCAGCCTAAATACACAGTCAAGAAACAAGGTTGCGTACATTCAACTGACGTCTGGTCGTCGGCGAAGAGCAGTTTTTGTCGAAGCGCGTCTAACAAACACAGTACAAGAATTCCTCGGACCCCGGCGAAAAAGATGGCCATTCTATATATAAAAAAAATTGCATGGACGTATTCCGGCTGTTTACGACGATAAACCACGGCTGCGCCTGCAACACTGAAGAGCGCATTTCGGAAAAAGCACCTACGTGGCCCGCCTTGGAAAACTGCGACAACAACAGCCCCAGAGATCCCATCAGCGCGACTGAGAAAGTCACGTGACAAATTTTCGTTCAAGCGTTTTTGTCCTACACGTCCTACGTTGTGAGGTCACGCGTTTCGTTCCACCCTTCTGATTTGCTTCAAGCGGCCGTCGCGCTCGCTGACAGACACCCGAAGACACGAAAGCAGGTGGGGAGGCTTAACAAAAGACGAGGTCGATGGGGCATGAACAATGCAGCTAAACTTCCTCTGCTTTCAGAAAAGCAAAGAAAAGACAACTTAAAAAAGAAAAAAAAAAGATCTTGCAGTGCAGCCAAAGCTACAGGGGAGAGAGTGTATTACGACGAGATCAAGTGGAGGGAAAGGAGGAAACGGGGAAATTCCAGTCCCCTCTCTTTCGTTGCTCCTTTCCCTTTCTTGGACAGGTTCGCATTCTGTCTCTTGTTTGGCGACTTTGGCCCGTAGCTGCCAGATGACAGCCGAACTACCAGGCAGTAAGCCTAACTCTGGCGCTCGTTTGGCGATTTCGGGTCGAAGAGGACAGATACCAGCCGAACTACCAGGAAAACAAGCCTAACTTCCGCACATCCTTTGCGAATTAAGGCCAACGTTCCCTGACTCTTACCAAAGAAGGTCAAATTTGGCTCTATTTGGGATCCTTCGGGTTTTTCAAGGACCGAAACTTCCAGATATTTGCCAAATTTTGGCCCAGAGCTCTGTGCTACCTGGGAGCACAGTTGGTGTGGTCTGTGCAGGTGAGTTACACAGTCAGGTGGACAAATTACAGGACACTGTCTTCACGAGAGGCATATAATTAACTAAAGCGTTGTTATTTATTTTGATAGCGTAAAAATAAAAATTTGCTTCGAAGTATAAACTTGCTTACCGCCAGTAAAATACCCTAAACAGGTAAACTGAAGAAATATATGGAGCACGCGGGAAGCACGGTAGTGCGCTAAAATTCACATTTGTTCAACAGGCGCATAGCTGACGGAATGGAAACGCGGATGAGGCGGAAAATGAAGGTCGGTCGGCGCGTGCACAGCCGCTCGTGCACAGCCGCAAGGCTGTGCACGAGAGGGTAACAAACGATACCGCCGTGCGTACCACGCGATTGAAGTTTTTCTAAAGTTTGAAAGTGTCGCAGTACTCGATGACGCTCAGCAAGTCTGCAATGAGAACCCTACGTTAACGTTAAATATTTGAAAGGTAAATTATCCAATTTATGTAATTAATTGACTTAGCGTAAACATTAGCACTTCATATTTACCCCCTGGCCGCGTACCAAAGCTGTACTAAGCGCAGTGATGTAGATTTCGTGGTAAAAAAAAAGGAAAAGAATCTGTAAAGCCTAAAACACAAAAAGGATTGCTTTAAATTTATCAACTTACTTTTGTTTGATTTTCACAAACGTTCATAAAGAATGACGAGGGACCGACAGAACTCCAAAACAAAATAAATTTACTAACTTACTATGTTATTTCTATGAATATTATAAACTCCTCTAGGCTTTATATGTATATAATTAACACATTACATACCTAAGAAGCCCCGTTGAATATTAACCATGTTGAATATACCTGAGACTGGGGTAGAAAAACATAAAAGTTGAAGAAACAAAACGGGACAGGACGACGTCTCAAATTTCTCGAGTTTCTTCGACTTTTATGTTTTTCTACCCCAGTCTCAGGTATATTCAACATGGTTAACATCCACCAGCTCGCCTGCACCCTTACTATTGTAACCCCGTTGAATGCTCGACTTTCTGCCCATTTATACACTAGAAATAAGGAATAACTGCTCAGCGAATTCACCTTCCTTTTTGAAGCTTGTTGAAACAAGCGTCTCATGCCACCATTATTCGGGTGGCACAACGAGTTCATTATTAAAAATAAATATAAATAAAATAACATTGTACATTCTAAAGCTTGGCCCACATTCGTAAATCAGTCAGGATTCGTTCAGACGGAACGAATTCTAACTAAATTTTCACCTCGGCGCTTTTCTTTTTCCTTTTCTGCCTATCTTTATCACCTGTGCGAGAAGGAAATAAAAATTTGGGGAGGAAGCATGACAGGGCAAAGTTAAGGTAGAGTTGTTGTCTTGGGTCGGCGTGAAAGAATACGATAAAAAATATCTCAGGGTAGGGGGACACATTCTACATAGAACTTTATCTTTCCATTTTCGAGACATGTATCAATATTTTTTAAGTACAAGAAAACAATTTGTAATTGCAATTAGAACTTGAATTTATTCAGTGCTACAAAACATTTAATTAATCTTAATTTGTCATTTTTGCAATATCATATTGTATTTTGAGAAGAATTATTGAGACGTCTCAGTTATTCGCCCATCTATTTGAATCCGTCAAAGAAACGGTACAAATATGTATGTCTTTCTTAAGTTCAAACTGTCATGCTTTGTTTTTTTGTTTTTTATTGTTTTAGGTGGAAGATAACCTGAAAAGTATGATGAAAATAATGTTTCTGGCAATCTTTGCTGCGCTGGTCACTCTGCACGTCGACGTTGACGGTAAATATAAGATCACGTATAATATAATATCACTGTCTGTCCTATATGTGTCTATAGACTTTAATAGGAATGTACAGATAAGTACCATCTATCATAGATTGAAAATATTTATATATGGTGGCAGTATATGATTATCGAATCCGGCCACAACACATACTCTGCATATTGGGACGCAAGATATTTGCTCGTTCTTTCAGTGCCTGTAACCGTATATGCAGGCTAATTATAAATTGGTTTGACTGTGAACAACTGTTTTTGTGCAGTGTTTCGCTCATGTTGCCATAGTAATCCTCCTACAAAAAAGTTTGGAATTCGAACAAGGGTAAAACTGGTCGACCCACTGAGACCATACGGTATTATAAGATTGTTGCACCGGTTTAATGCTGGTACCCTTTTGACACGGGTACCCGTCTAATACCGGCACCGGTTGATGCAGAAACACATTCGATACGGGTGCACGTTCAATACGGCATTGTATTAAAATATAGCTTTTGGCTTCTGAAGAAACTTTATTCTTAGTCCCATATATGTGCCGTCTAAATTAGCTTCACCCCTTCTGAAAAAAAAAAAAACATTTGAAATTTTAACAGGTTCATACCAATACCCGATCAACCCTAGCGGTATCTGTTTCGACCTTCGCTTAGCAGCATATCCGAGCTGCTCATCGGTGTAATCAAAATACTCGCAGGTTTAGTTAAATGCTCAACAGTTTGGTAAAATCGTTTGCGGGTTCGATAAAACCACTTTCCTGTTCGAGCGTAGCGGTAGGCGAACCTGTCGGTACCGCACCGAGACGAGTGAACCGGTTTGAAACTGCTCACTAGTTTGTTCAAACCAGTGAGCAGTTCGACCAAATGGATGAGCAGTTTGAACAAACCACCTAGTAGTTTGGTTATACCGCTGCTTCGTCACCATGGGGGTGGATGGCCCGATGTCAGGGACTTAATGTTGGGACTTAAACCCGTTCGAACGTGTGACCGATGCTCTCTGCCGACCACCTCCGACCAGGCTCTCGCGAAAGTTGTACATGGTAAGCTCTGTTTACGCTTGTCGCCACTATACTACATTTCCCCTTACCATACACCGCAGCGGACGCTACATCATTTAGTCCAGCTGTCCAATCGTATCACGAGGCTAAACGTCGCTTTGTCCTTCCTGAGGGTGAAGCCCGGCACTCCCACTGCTTTGGGTTGGCTTCGATTGTTGTAGCGTCCGATGCGGTCTTTTGTAAGGTGAAAAAGAGCATATTGTGTCAGTTATTTTGTTATGAATACAATAAGAACATCGGTGTCCCTCCATCTCGTTTTGCCCGTGTGCTTACTTCCGAGATTTGCGCATAGCTCGTGCAGCGAACATTCAAATATGGATTTGCGGTTAAAGGTGTAGTTTAACGATTCTTTATGGTAACTTATTTGCTTCAAAAGTGGCTCAACACGCCGTTAGACACGACTGTACCAGTCCCCCAGATATTATAGAAAACAACAAAAAAATTTTACGAATGTTTTAAATTTTCAAATTTTGATCTCACCATGCTTCACGAACCGAGATCTCCTACTGGCAACATTGAAGTGTGACGAAAGAATCGGTACATTATGTGCAGTAAACTACGTTCCCAACTGATTACAAGACGTTTGCTGGTGGGAAAAAATCCTCGGAAGCTCATTCATTGAGAAGCAAGAAAAAACACTCGACATTCTCCGTTTGAGCCCAGCTGCGTGGCCTGAAATTCTGTACCATTTGTGATGTCACACCCTTGGACAACACCCGGAAATTTGAATTTTGGTTTCGCGATAATATTAATTTCCGGTTTTCCTAATAGCTATTTTGAATTTCGATACAATGAATAACATGGCCTGGGGTCTAAAATCCGGTTAATCAGAAAATTCAATTTGTGTTGGTAGCAAAAGATAGAGCTGCAGTACCCCAGTTGATTCTCCAGTTGATTTTCTGCGTACCCCAGTTAATACTCCCCAGTTTATACTGTATATGTAACTAGTCGGGAACGCCATATATATGTAACTGGTCGGGAACTTTCCCTATTGTATGGAATAACTGATGCACTGAAGACCTTGAGTATTTCTACATCCAAATTCTACCATAAACCCGCACCTTTTGAATGAATTACAGCCTTAGGAGACCGATCTTGCGAGATTAGTTAAAGTGGTTTCCAACGAATATTTTTTAATCATACTTTACAACTAAATATAAGTATAAAATTCTAAAGTTATTGGTCCCTCTTCTTCAATTACAGGAGGTATTGAGTGCAAGCTTCTTTACAGGGTTTTAGAAAAGTAAACTAATTATGATCTTCAAACTTACTATTTAAGGTTTATGCTGAGTGAAGTGTGATATGTTTCAACCCACCGTGGCTTCCTTCCTGTTGCTGTTTTGGAGCTTTCTTTCTCAGTCGCTTTGTTTGTATTACATTTGTGAAATACCTAAAAAACGCGACTTTTTGAAAGTTGTAAACCATAAAGGTAGATTATATTTTCTCGCTATGTTTAACGAAACTGTATTTTTTATCTTTGAAAGCCTGCTATAATTTTTGCAAGATGTCAGTCGTTTTCTTCTAATTATTTCAGTAGAATAATAACTGTTTTCCGTGTTCCGGTACCCCTGAATGAGAGCGATCTGCTTTTTATCTTCTTTAGTGAACAACATAGATACTGTTGGTACTTGCTATTGCAGAGTCGAGCGATTACATGTTAATATTCCATTTGTCAACGTTCATTTAATAAAAATTAGGCACTATAGGTAATTACCCACAAAGATACATTGATATAATAATAATTATTTAGGATAGATGTAGCTCCAGGGTGTACCGTTCTTTGTATACACCTGGTGTTTCTGCGAAAACTTCTAAAAGTACCTAAAAGTAGGGTGGTTTAGGAAAAGCACTATTTTGAGAAAAACTGGTGGACGTCACGCATTGCAAAAATTATGCCAACTAGAAAAATAATTATTTAAATTTCAATATTTAATTTTTAGTTCGCGAAAATAATAAACATGGTTTCAATTAGAAAAACAAGGGAGGTTCGGCGCGCGCAACGTGCCACTCGTGTAGCAGGCGTAAGAACGGCGATAAGAAAACGCGTATTGCACTCATATCATTCATTTTTTCGCAACATCTTTACGTACAAAATATATTCAGATACTTTAATCTGGACGGAATGGTACATGCTTGATTGGTAACAAATTAATTTTCACGATCCTTTATTGCAGGAGGGATTGTGGAAGAAGAGCACAGATTTGATTGCTACTGGAAAATCGCTAACGCGAGTGATAGAGTGTGTCGCAACCATGATCAAGATGTAAGTAAAATTTCGACATTTACTTTATTATGAGCCCTTATAATCGTCCGTAAAAGAGAAATTTACCATGAATCAACGGCCGGGGTGTTGATTAGCATTGCCGCAATATCCTGAATACATGTGAGAGGGAGTGGCCGAGACTTTCAAACCTTTCTGTCAGGCTGCGGTAGAGTGTCTATGAACAAAATAATTAAAATACGCAGCCAAAATTTTGAATCACCCTCGCTTGGCACAGCATTTTATTAATCGGCCTATAAAAAACAACCAAGGTCTGTAAAACACTCAATTCGCTCTTGCGTAAGTTGAAGCGTGCTGGCGCCAGTGTACAAATTGCCCTCAAACACTTCCAGTTCCCAGCTAGACGGCGGGTTTCGCTGTATTTGCGAGATTAAGACCACGCGATATTTTTTTTTTGGAAAATGGTCTCTCATGTCACTCTTGCAGAAAATTCAATGTTATGGTGGAAGAATGATGCATAAACATTACTCGGACTGGGGATGCGCCAGGGCTGCAGAATAGATAACGCCACTGAGTTTGTTGCCAAAAGAAAAAAAAAAGGCGAATGGAAAGGAAGATATTGCTCACTTAGCATGCAAACCGAGAAACCGTGTACAGTCACGTGGGGTTGGTAAGCGCCTGACGAAGACTAGCGTCGCTTAAAAAGCGCTCTTTTGGAACAAAAATGGTCCCCGCGCGGCTATCTGCTTGCCGATATGTTTTATAAAACTCTCAGTAATGAGCTTTATATGGAGGCTTGCACCACTGCAAGGTAAAATGCCACCCTTTCTCTGGCCCGGAAATCGCCAGCTTTTACCAATTTATTTTAGTTTGGACTGTAGATTAGAATGTTAGGGAGTAAAATGCTGAGCGTTGAGGGATGTCAGCTTCGAGTGTAAGTGGCAGTAACTGCTAAAAATGGATGCAAGAGTGAAAGAAGAAATCATGACAAGTATGAAACATATGGAAATACAACGCAGAACCTGAATCTAAATCAGCAGTTTATAAACTTTAGAGAATAAAAGTTTTTTTTTAATATTCATAAACATATGAGCCTCCTGCACCGGAAAAATATAAGGAGCGTTACCACACAATTGATTGACGCAACCGAGCTCCAAAAGTTTGATAAATAGTTATATAGGAAATAAAAAGAGGAGTGTAAAGTTTGAGTTTTTCCTTTTATAAATACCCAAAGTAAATAGAAGAATAACTACGTTTTAACATTGCAAAACTTGAATCAGATTAATTTTATTTTATTTATTTATTTATTTTTTTTATTTAGAGGATACTACAAGCCATCGAAGGCCCAAGTAGGTGTAGGATACAACATATACATTCACACATAAAACGAAAGCAAATAAAACGACATTAAAAGGTTTACAACTAACTAGCCAATATACAGGATATATTATTTAAAAAAAAGGGGAGGGGGGGAAAGCAAGCATCAAGCAGTATGTAATTCCATCATGCACTAATACAAAATGACCTATCCAGATGTAGTATGAAGGTTTATACAGTCCTAATGTCCATGCGAAAAAGATGAAGGTGCATCAATGTACAAAGCAAAACATGTTAGTTATCAAGACGCTCGAGACCTTCTACAAAGTTGGTGTCGATAAATAGTTCGAGAGGTAAACCGTTCCAGTCGCTAATAGTGCGAGGGAAAAAGCTAAACTTAAACATATTAGTACGCGCAAAAATGGGTGTTAGTGAAAACTGATGTCTGTGCCGCGTAGCTCTTGACGCTATAGGGGAAATATATTGCAATGGGTCTATGCGAGTCTGCCCTTGCTGAAGAGGAGACAAAAATTTCAACCGCGCTAGTTTCCTTCTGGCCTGAAGAGTCTGTATTCCGTTAGCCTGCTTAAGTTGAGATGGTGAATCCAGCCTTCTATACTTTCCGTAAATGAACCGAACCGCTCGACGTTGCACCATCTCCAACTTCCGGATATCTTTCTGAGTGAATGGATCCCAAACGATATTTGCATACCCCAACTTGGATCTGACTAATGAATAATAAATTGTATGTCTATGGTTAGCTATTGTATTGTTTCACAGTATTGACACGAAGCTATAATTTATAGAGGCGAGTTTGTGCTGTACCGCGCGCCTAACGTTTTCGAAACGTCGCTATGTCGTTGTCCTTGATTTCCAGCTAGTGTCTAGGAGGTACTGCTAGAAGAGTTAACGAAATTGTTTTCCACGCGCCAATTATTCAGCATGAAAGCAAAGTCTTTCTAAAATGCATGCTATTGTAATCTGCAAGGTACAGCGAGTTAGGAACAGGTCACGAGTATTCCAATGAATTTCTTTTCTACTTGTATTTTGGACCGAAATGAATTGGCATCGGCTTTATAACGCATTTCATTTTGCCCTTTCAGGGATTTTTCTTTTTCAACTTTCTCACTTGTTCAGCACGATGCAAATCTGGTAACATCGAACGGCGACTGCCTCCCGGAATAACGTGCGACGAAGAAATATCCGAGAGGGACGGTAGCCTGGTGAGACATTTATTATTAAGTCGAAAAATAATTTTAGGTTACCCTTACCAAGGATAATTGTCAAGAACTTGCTGGAGCTGACGCCCTTTGTATCTGGCAATGAAGTGGGGGGGGGGGGGGGGGTAAAGCCTGGCACCATGACAAAACAGCACACGACATAACAGCACGCGACGAAACAGCACGGTCAAAACAGCACGGTCAAAACAGCACGCGTCAAAACAGCAGAGCGTCAAAACAGCACGGCGACAAAACAGCACGCGTCAAAATAGTACGCGACAAAACAGCACAGCGTCAAAACTGCACAGCGACAGAAGGGCACGTGCCAAAACAGCACGGCGTCAAAACAGCACAGCGTCAGAACAGCCCATCAACAAAACAGCACAGCGTCAAAACATGACATTGACAATATAACTAGGGTTCGGCGTTTTCGGTTTTGTATTATTTGAAATTCCGCGCACTTTTTTTCGGTTTTTATTTCAAACAAAAGTTTTCGGTTTATTGCGGCGAATATTTGTAGACTCATAAACTTCTCAGTTATATTAGGCTTATTGACGAAAACCAGTATACTAACGAAAATGCAATAATTAAAAGCGTTTGTGTAAAATGTATATTGAGTACCACGTACTGGTCTTCTTATTTGTTGCCGTCTTTGGCAGCCGACGTGACCTGTTCTGTAAAATGCACTGGGGCCTTATCATATCTGACATTATCGTCGTGTGCTCGTATTTGTACACAGGACTAGCATGAGCTCCAGTACCACTTCGGTCGGAGAGGCAAATATCAAAATGGAGAAATTAGCAAGCATTGTACTCTGTGCGTTTTCCCCCCTTTTCACGACTGCGAGAGGTGATAAATTCGCGCCGACTTCAGAAGTGACTATAAAACACTCGTATTTATGCCCTCCTCTAACAGATGGAAGCTAGGGGTGTTAAACAATGCGCGGCATCTACGGACGCTCTTGATTTTCGCTGTTTGATTTTACGATTAAACTCTCTTCTTTTAACTTAAAATTCGGCACAAACCTCTATCAGGTGAAAAACCCAGATTTCGTCCTGAGGACCCTTGCGCCCCCGAAGCTTATGTTAAAAGTTGAACCGATCTCGCAGACAAACTGAAAACTGCGAAAGGAAGTTGTCATATGGTCAGTAATGAGTAGGGTTCCGTGTTTTCGGAGTTTAGTTGTCGTCAAGTTCGGAAAGTGTTTTTCAGAGTTTATTTTTCGCTGAAAATTCGGAGTTTATCGGAGTTTCTTTTTCTTTTTTTTTTATTCCAAATTCTCCGAAATTTGGAGCTCAAATTCGCAGTGTTTCTTATTAAAAATAAAAAAAAACAATATCCAAATGTAAACGTATGCTGGACAAAAAAAAAAAAAAAAACGCGATTGTATCAAATATTGTTTTCTTCAGTTGGATTTGGCGTTGGTGCCATTACTACTGGCAATACTAATTTGTCCTAGAACAAAAGTGGCACACAAGTGTTATTTCGATAAGCGTCAATACCTTAAAATCAATAACCTACTGGAGGTAGTCGCTGAGAAGCCTGTATTTATTCCATGCTATTTCATCAACCTACGGCGCGGCCGCAAGAGATAGAGTGGAAAAGAATGTAATAGAGAAGTTTCAATTGTCCTCTTTTTCACTTTATGTAATTTCTATGGTCCATAGCTTTCGCGGTTACAAAACCACAACCTCTCCTTCCCCTCAGGCACAAATAGTATGACCCAAACCAGAAACATAAACAGTAACTTTTGTCTTGACCCGATAGTGCATTGACCTGTTGTCCTGACCGAAATTCGAAAGGTATGTGTGGTGGCATTTTCCCAGGACATTTACTCTACGCGCTGATTAAACCATTCATTGTAAAATATATTTGTGTGAGTGTCTGTGTGGGCGGGTAGGGGGATTGGCATATCGAAATTCAGAGTTTATCAGATAAACACGAATAGACGAAACTTTTACCGACGGGTGTTTTTTGAATTTATCCGAAAACACGAAAACGTAGTTATGAGTCACATCCCCCCCCCCCCCCCACACACACACAAACACACATACCACTCCAAACGCCCTGGAAAATTCTGAACTTTTTCAGTTAAGCCTGAATGTAGAAAAATGAATTCGGCGTACGTTTACCGGTTATATTCGCTTTAACCCGAAAACGATGAACCCTAACCTAAATATAGCGTTTGAAGTAAAAAAAAAAAAAAATGCACGTGCATTCCCGTCGCCGCCAGCGTACGTTTTTTTTTGTTTTTTTTTTTCTCCACTAGCTGTTAAATAATGCCATGCAATGTCCAACCCTTTTTCTTTACGTTCTGTTTTGTTTTCATAAAACGGTACCTATTACAGCCTTTTTACATGCGTGCTGCTTTTTCGTTGTGCTGTTTTGACGCCGTGCTGTTTTGACACGTGCTCTTCTGTCGCTGTGCCGTTTTGACGCCGTGCTGTTTTGTCGCGTGCTATTTTGACGCGTGCTGTTTTGTCGCCGTGCTGTTTTGACGCTGTGCCGTTTTGACGCGTGCTGTTTTGACCGTGCTGTTTTGTCGGGTGCTGTTTTGTCGTGTGCTGTTCTGTCGCGTTCCCGTAAAGCCTACCCTGCTGTCATTTTTGTATGTTCGTATGCAAAGCATGAGCCAAGTTTTCTCTTGTGTTCATGTTGTGCTTTATTACTCTTCTTCGGATATCTTTCGGAGGCGTACACAAGCAACTGCACCTAGCACGCCAACGGCATCTGTCATGTCTTTGGCTCATAATCAAGGTTCGTCTCATTTATTTGTAAAGCGCACCGCGATCTTCCTGAAAGCAAGCCTACCAACTCGCTCCTCTCTCCATGAAGAGCTCAGGCTTGACCCCCCTATCTCCGCTTGCGGCTCCGCTCTCACTGGGGTCGGCCGCCTCCTTGGGCGCTAATATCTGCTCCAGGACCATAAAAGACGAAACACTATCGGGGCATCCCCCCATAATAAACCCCTTTCGTTCACCGACCTTTCACTCTCGCCTCCTTCCCTAAACCAAAGGGGATATTCCGAGCTACGGCTACGAAAAACACTCCTTTCCCTTCCCTTCTTATAAAACTCTACAGGGCCGGGCAGTATCGCGGTACAAATGTATCGCGATAGTATCTTAGAGATACTTTTGAGTATCTGTATCTCTGTATCGAGGTAGACCTGAGAAATGTATTTTTATCTCAGTAGTGAAACACATTAACAGTGTATCGCTTGTATCGCGATACTTTGCCAGATTTGGGTATCTCGTTACAATCGATACGCCTTTCGTCATGCATGCCACGCAGTCTTGACCGTTCTGGAACTATCTGATTCACCAAAGGTAACATGTTTTCTTTAGCGGTATTAAGATAAACAAAGATTTCGAGGTAAGGGCAACAGCATAAAATGGCACCGAAAAGAAGCACAAGCATAAATCACCATTCGCATTCGCCACGAATTATACTCACCCCACCCTGCACCGTTCGGGAACAAATTTATTTCTATAAGTATCTGTATCTGTATTCTGGAATCCTTTTTCCCCGGGTTTGCAGAAGTATCTCAGAGATATCTCGTTGCATAAAAAACAAATGGATCTCAGTATCTGTATGTTGGGCCTTAAAATGCAAGAATCTCAGTTTGTGGAGTTTCTGGAGTATCTCTGCTCAGTCCTGATACTCTACTGCTACTCCAGCAGATGTTCGTGCAAGGCGTTTCAGCTAACTTGTGCCTAAACTTAAAACAAGGTTGAGCTCTACGCGTGTCAAAATACCGCAGTATCTCTAACAGCCATATCGAGCAAGTCAAGGTATTGTCGCGAAGTTCAAAACTGCTTAATTAACAAAATATCATTATTTAAATTTTCGCACATTGCTTTGTGGTTGAATCTCGCAATACCAAACTTGTAGACCCTGTTGAGAAATACCATACCATGTTTTTTCCATCAGAGTTGTCTCTGTGTATCTAGTTCTTTCCATCTATTAAGAAAGTGCGAGAAAACAAAAACGTATTGCGAGACTAATGGCTCAAACATCACAGTTCACCCGCGGGTAGTCACGTGGGATTTTCGGTGAACCTCGCGCTTTACATAAAGTTTGATAAATTCGACAGAAAACAGCTGCCTCCATGAAAACTACATAATAGGATTTTGTTTTACACGCACTGCAACGTTTTTTTAATGGTTTACCCTAAAAGGATTAGCTAAGAAGTTAGCTGATCCAGTTTTATTAATAAGCCAGTTTGGCATACCCCGAAAA
This sequence comes from Ixodes scapularis, assembly GCF_016920785.2. Taxonomy (NCBI): domain Eukaryota; kingdom Metazoa; phylum Arthropoda; class Arachnida; order Ixodida; family Ixodidae; genus Ixodes; species Ixodes scapularis. The sequence continues at coordinate 8,310,887 of NW_024609883.1, read as the reverse complement.
ATAGGCTGTGTCGTTAGCACTTCCCAAGTACATGCGAAATGCACCGCATTGATAGGGCCTTTTCACGCTCGAGCACTTTTGGCGGGCACAGGAATAATGACACTCAAGGGCGCATGACAATTTTTTGTGGTTATATAAAGACGTCACAAGGTCGCGGAACACTGTAGTGTCACGTGACAACATAGTGTGGTGCTAAATCCCTATGGTACAATATATTCTCACCTGAAGTCAGCGTCAAATGACGTCACCTGACGTTACGCCACATTGCTACATTATGGTATGAAATGAAGTCACGTAACGTAATGATGTCAGTGCCACGTGACCTTATATCTTTCGTCACAGTGTCATTTCATGATATCACCTGATGTGACGTTACCACAAGGTGCGCTTCACGGGATACTGTAACGCCCCTATGTCACGGGTCGTCACCGGGCTCTGTAACGTCCTGATGTCATCCAAGGTCAAAATGCAACGTGGCGTAATAGCTCAATGTTGTGTCAAAGTGTCGATGGCTGTTTGAAGGGACGACATAGATCGGTTTCTGAACGTATCGAGCTAAAGGTTTGCACAAAAATGGCCGAAGAACGTCCATTAAAATCATTCAAAATGCACCGAACAAATTTTACAGAGTAGTGAGTTAGAAATGAAAAAAAAAAACTTGAGGCACCTACCTACGATGGTTGTGTGCTCACCAAAGCCGTCTGAGTGGCGCGATGCCCATAGATCTCGCCGTTACTCTCTGCGTCAACAGGTGGGGGCCTGCCATGGAAGGCATCAAGTACCGCATTTTTCAGCATTAACTTAGTGATGACAGCGCTGTGGTCTGTGGCTTGTTTTGGAAGTTTCTCTCCTCGTTGAGGCGCCTCACCCAGCCTAGACTTGTAGGGGAGTCCGGAGGTCGAAGACAAAACTCCTCCGAAAAACGTCGGCGGACGCCCTTCGTCCTCTGACAGCCCCCGTACCAGAGAGCAACCTTCACTCGCTTTTTAGGAGCTAAGCGCACCATGAAGATGGCTTGCATCCCTAAGCAGCGCGGATAAAAGTTACAGACAAGGAAAGAAACCCGGTAAAAACAAGAGACTGCAAAGCAGACGATGTTAACCGAAAACAATTGTCGACACAAATAACACGAGAAAACATATCTGTTTTATTGTTCTCGTTTCATCTTTGCGTTTTATAATTTAATGTTAAAATAAAATAATAATGCACTAAAAATTCGCAAAACAGAAAAAGAAAAAAAAAAAAACGAATTGCTTTTAGCTCCTAAATATCGTCTGCTCTATTGTCGAGGTCGAGGGAAGTGCCCGTCATGGCCGGCTGTAGAGAGCCTAGCTTGAAGAGAAGGTCCATCTCAAACTACGGGGAGCGTTTGCAATGTCATGGCTGACGCCTTCAGCGACGATCGGTCGCAAGACCGCATGCGCTGCGTTTTCGCGTGGCGAGAAGGAAAGCAGGGGGAAAGGCGAAGACGTTAGCAGACGATCAACACTTTCGGCTCCTCCTCGCAGCTCGTCTTGCAAATGCGACCATAAACCACGTGATTCCGATCGAGCAATTTGACACTTTTTTGCAACACAGTCTCTCTATCTGCCTGCGATCTTACGTGTCGCCATCTGTCGGTTGTTGCGCCAATCTGATGCCTTTCGGTAGCAGACGGACGTTGTAGGTAGGGATTTCAATCTTTTCATTCTTGGCTTTTTGCACGAGAAATTTGTTCAGGGAACTATGTATTTTATTAACGCACGTTCTTCGGCCACCTCTGTGCAAATTATTTGCTCAATACCTTCACAAGCGGACTTATCTGGCCCCTTCACCGATCCCTTTGCTTCGCGCTCTATCTCTTTAAGTCGATGTCATAGTGTCGTGTGACGTCACCGTGTCAAGTACCGACATGGTGTCACGTCACGGGATGTCCCTTCACGTCACGTACCGGGCAGCAAGAATTTTGAACCGGTGGGCAGTATTGTGCCTCGTCTGTCATCATGACAGCCTTCTCCGCGCAGGATTTCCTCAAATCTCCTTCGCACTACCCACCAGCCACTCATTGCAGCCTCTAACTGCTTAACCTAAAAATAAAGAAATAAAAAAAAAATTAAAGCTTCTTTTTTATACTGCATGTGCACAATACTGCCCAGCGTTTAAAACTTCCCACTATCCGCTAAAGTAGTCCTCACGCGAAGAATGAGGTTGAGGCAGCTTTGAAAGCGTGCGAACAATCCAGACCCTCCATGAGAGTGTTCCATCAATCACTCGAAAAAATTCATCAACTGCCATGCCAAGAACGACCTATTTCATTTGGTTATGTTGCGGTGGCCAGTGCATCGGCCTGACAGGAAGATATCTGAATGTTCGTTTTAAGAACCACTTTCTGCAAGTCTCAAAGGTCTCCTCTGGTTCTCATAATCATCCTGACTGCGCCCCCCCCCCCCCCCCCCCCCACCCCCCTTTCATCAAAACAAGTCGTAGGCACACACATCACCAAGCTTGGAGGAGGAATGATTGAATCTTGAAGATCAGCAAGCTAGGGGGAGGAATGTTGAATCTTGCAAGATCAGCAAGCCAGGGGGAGGAATGATTGGATCCTGCAAGATAAAGCGGTCCTTCAGTAATATGTCTAGGCCTTCACTTTCGCTTTCGACGGCAGAGCTAAATTTCTTATCGCACAAGCCGTTACAGCAGCCTCTTTTTTTTTTTTGTCATCTCCGCTTTTTTGTTTTTTGTTTTTTGTCTCCACCTTAATTTATTCTTGTGTTTTCTTCCTTTTCTTTTGCCCTAAGGGAATATCGATGAATATCAGTAGATTTCGTCGCTCATTGAAATAATTATGTATATCTGCGTTTGTTTCACTAAACGTTTTTATTCGTCCTTTGTTTCTGTCTTGTCAAAACGTGTGAAGGAAATAGGTGCAGTAGGCAAGAGTAACATTTGAAACTGCGGGTCATACGTGAAATTACATCTAGCGAGAAACATAATTTTAATGCGAAATAGAAATATGTGACCCAATCGCTTGAAATAGAATTAATTCGCAGTTTTTTACATAGTTTAAAATAGTAGATATGCCTTTGTACAAAATCTGTTGCATATACTGACGTGGAATGAGTATATTGTAAAACCTTGATAAATATAAAAACGTGAACAAATTAAAATGTGCTAATTTCATAAAACTTATTTTTCTTCTTCGCAGGGATGTCTGGGTGAATTTGGTCAAAACGACGATCCCCTAGTATGCCTTGGCTGCACACCTGATGTCATCAGTAAGCTGAGCAGATGGCAGTCGGGGTGAGATATCCGGGCAGCATTTCGGTCTCTGGATGCAGAGGTTAATTCTGTCACCACTGACACTGCATATAAAACTGTTATACCTGATTGATGTCAGGGCAGCAAGGTTGGGGTCCCTTTCTTCCTTTTTATGACGAAAATAAAACGCTAATTTCTAACTTTTGCTGTGTATGATACATGAACTACACGCGGTGCTTTTGATCATTTAAAATCATGGGGACCTGCAGTGTCATCATGGAAATAACACCGCGTGTCACAAACGGGAAGACAGGCGAAAAAACAAACGTGCCTGTTTGATTAAATTCCTCCTAGCTCCACCTCGCGTTTGCACGTCGTTCTCTTGGATTCCCATAATGCCTAAATATCGCAAAGTGGGCTAAGCAATTAGCCTTGGAGGTCAAAACAATATTGGAATGCTCGGTATTGTCAAAAGCCTTCAGATCTTTCAAACGTTACCTTTGCCTTATAGACGTATTGCTATGTTACCCAAGCATCAAGGAGAATGCAGGGATTGGTATTCCACGTGGCGCACTTGCTCGAGTCAGCAGTAGTAACTTTTCTAAAGCAAATACCTAAAACAGATGGCCCCTTGCAAGCGCGTTCGTCAAAAATCTATTTTGGTTATGTACTTCGAACCTTTTATACGCCTGGGAAAGACACGTAGAAGGGGATAGGGTGCCTCAATGTATATCTGTTTAGGGTGATGCCACCCTTTGTAGTACCCGATGCTGACAGCTCGCGCTCGCGTGGAAAATACAAAAAGATGGACGAAAATAAAATGTCGCCATAGCACAGTCATCGCCACAAACTCGTACAGGGACACGCTCTTTCACGCGCTTCAGAACAAAAAATAAAAATAAACGTGTGGCACAAAATGGCGACATGCCACCACCCTCAGTACCCTAAGCAAAGCGCACATGAAGGCACCCTAGAAGAGAGAGAGAGAGAGAAAAAATATTTATTTTAACACGCCTAGTCCGGCGCTCCCAATATAGCTTTACCACTCTTCCCCAAGTACGTTGTGGACGTGCTGGATCAGTAGTGGCAGTAGGAGGTGTTGGTGATCTTTAGGTGGAGTGATCCAGCTCTCCCAGGAGTTTGGGTGTAGGTCGGGGGGCAGTTGGTGTAAGGTTGCAGATATGAGGAGTTTCGCGTGTGGACAATCCCACATCATGTGTATGTTGGAAGGGTGGCTCCCGCAGTGGGGACAGTAGGGGCGTCCAGGGAGTCCTTGTATGTAGTGTTTGTAATGAGGGGTCATTAGAGTGTGAGTTTGAGCACGGCGTAAGATGGCACCCTCCTCGCGAGTGAAATGTGGAGGCGGATGGGGGAGAGTTGAGACGGTCATACGCAGTTCTTTGAGGATAGCCGTTCGAGCTTTGTGGAGTTGCTTGCGGTGTTCACGTGGGTCGTAGAACTCAGGCCAGAGGGTAGGAGGTCCCGGATTTCCTTCAGCGCGGGAGAGCGCGTGCGCTCTTGTATTTCCTCCCATGCCCTGATGGCCTGGTATCCATTGGATGGTGACGTTCAGTTGTGGGTGAGTAGTTAGGTGTTGTTGGATGAGGGCGTGTATATGGGGAGGGAGCGTGTTGTCCCGAAACTGTCGACAAGCTCCTTGACTGTCGGTGCGTATGAGAATCCGATCGTGATGATGTGTGGGGATGATGATGGCCTCGGCGATGGCAAGTGTTTCGGCAGCCGTAGGGGAGGGTACACCTTCATGCAGAGTGGTATGGGAGTAGGTATTGTTAGTCACTGCCGTGCGACATCGGTCAGGGTAATAGCTGGCATCAGTGAAGTAAAGGTCTGTATCCGGCGGTTCCCCTTGCTTCGTGAGACGTTTGACACGATCTTCCCTTCGAGAAGAGTGGGCCTCCGGACACATGTTTCGCGGTAGAGGAAGGACATGTAGACGTGGCAGTGAGTCCCATGGTGGGGAGGTTGGAGGGATGGAGGGGAGCTGGGAGGTATCATAGTGCTGGTGGTCTAGTATTCGGCGGCCTTGTCGCGATGTACCTTGGCGCTCATGTTGAGCGTGGCGATGCATGGTAATGCGCTCGCCTAAGGTGTTGAAGATGCCGGTTAGAGGTAGTAGGTGGTTGGGTGCGAACCGTGGAACGCCAAGTGTGAGTCGGGTGCACTTACGGAGCGCGGTTTCGAGTTTGCGGATTTGTGTGGTGGTGAGGGTGACATAAGGTAGGTTGTACATGACTCGGGTGTAGACCAGGGCTTCGACCGTTTTACGCATCTCATGTTCTTTTAGACCTCGGTTGCGCCTGGATACTCTAGTGAGCATATGGTGAATTTCGTTTATCTGCTTTGTGATGAGTGATAACCACTCGTCCGCTTTGCCGTCCTGTTGCAGGAGGAAGCCTAGCACCCGTATGGTGCGGCGGCGAGGTATGAGGGTGCCATTTATATGTAGTTGAATGAGTGCGCGGTAGTCGTCTGCCTTCTGTCCCGTAGCGTTAGAGACAACGATGTATTCTGTTTTTGTGGGGGAGCACGTGAGGCCAAGTTGCGTTATGTGGGTGTGGATTGTGTCGAGTCCGGCCTGCACCGTGGCTTCCTGATCTGCTGGGGAGCCGGTGCAGCACCAAACGGTGATGTCATCCGCATAGATATTGTGCTGTAGGTGCGGGATTTCGTGAAGTTTACCCGGGAGATTCTTCAAGGCTAGATTGAATAATGTGGGAGAGAGAATAGCCCCCTGTGGTACTCCAGCTGTTAAGGTATGGTCAGGGGATATGAAGTCATTGACCTGTATCTGTACTGTTCGATCGGTTAGAAAGGCTTTGACATAATTATACATTCTAGAGCCGGGAGCCGTGTCCAAGAGGTTATCTAGTATTGTGTGGTGCGCTACAGAGTCAAAAGCTTTGTGAATGTCAACGCTTGCTATGGTACGCAGTTGTGTAGTACTGGCATTCTGGTATATATCTTCGTATATACGAAGCATGGCATCTTGTGTGCTAACATGCGATTGAAAGCCCGTCATAGTGTATGCTAAGGAATCTGTGGTCTCTAGATGCCATTGAAGGCGATTTAGAGCCATTCTCTCCATAAGTTTGCCAACACAAGAGGTGAGTGAAATAGGTCGGAGGTTGTTGATCTGGTTGGGAGGTTTTCCGGGTTTCGGGATGGGTATGATGAGGGCCGTTTTCCACTCATGAGGGAGGATTCCAGTGTCCCATGCCTGATTGATTTGGTCGAGGAGAGGTTCGAGGAAGTGCTCGGGTAGGTTGCGTAGTGTGGTGTAGGTGATTCCATCCATACCTGGGGTTGTGTTCCTTTTCAGGTTGTGAAGAGCTGCTTGTATCTCGTTCATGCTGAAAAGGGAATTGATCCCGGTGGAAAGAGAGTCGGGGGATTCGGGAGGATGGTCGGGCAATGGGGAAAGGTTTGGTTTGTGTGGATAAAAAAGAGTTTTTGTATGTCTCGTGCAAGGGATTCAGGGTCTGCTCCTGCATGCATGAGAAGCTTTGTTAGTGTGTGCCTAGGTTTAGCCTGTCCCAGGAGGGAGCGAAGGATCTGCCACACTCGAGGTGTGTGTAGTTGTCCGTTAAGCTGGTCGCATGTCTGGAGCCAGTTCTCGGTAGTAAGGGTGCATGCATATTCCTGCGCCTCCTCAGTGATAGCCTGTATAGCTTTCTTGAGGGGGCGATTGGTCTTGTTCTTTTTCCAGCGTTGTATCATGCGGTGTCGTTTGTCCCACAAGGAGAGGAGGTGTGAGTCTACGTGTTCCTGGTCTGGGGTGTTTATTATGTGCTTTGTGTGTTTGCGGTATGTGGAGTGTAAAATGTCTACCCACTTTTGGTAGGAGGAGGGGGTGGGTAGTTCGTCCAGTTCCGTTCGGAGTTTATCCCATTTGGTCATTTTAGTACGCATTCCTCCCTGGGAGCTCTTTCGGCGTGTTTGAAGGTAAGTGAGCGAGGTCTGTAGGATGCAATGGTCGCTCCCCAAAGTTTTCTGGAGGTTATCCCATGTCGCTGGCACTGGTCCCTTGTACCATGTGAGGTCTGGTGAGCTGTCGTGTTCTACGCTGTTTCCTGTACGTGTGGGCAGGGTGGTGTCATTAAGAAGGGTATATTGATGAACTTCCATGGCCTGCGCTAGCTTGCGGCCATTCGAAGTGGTGCGTTTATATCCCCAGGAGGTGCTGTGGCTGTTAAAGTCCCCTGCTATGAGGACCGGATGAGACTTGTATCCTGCTGAGTGTTTAGCTAGCCATCCTAGGTTTGCGTTAGGGTGTTTAGGTAGCCAGTAGGCGTTCGTGATGATAGTGTCCTTGGTGTTGTGCTCTAGACGACATTGGACAGTGACGTATTCATTGGATGGTGTGTTCAGGTGGGAGGTGTCAATTTGCGTAGCAGCTATGTGTTTTGATACATAGGTGGCGGTCATGATGGGGACTGAAACGCCCGTGGGCGACCGTTTGTCTTTGTGCGTGATGCTAGGTTGTGTGAATAATTCATATCCAGGAATAGTGATTGATCCGTTTGTTTCTTGAAGGAGAATGATGTCGGGTTTGGGGTCAGCCACCTTTATGTACTGTGTAAGGAGGCCCTTTTTGCGACGTACGCCTCTACAATTCCATTGCCATATGGTGTACGTTGCTTGTGGCGTGTTCAGAGAAGAGTTAAATGCGGTGGGTGGTGGCGGTGGAGAATTAGACATCTTGATTCATATCCATATCTATCTTTGCTGCGCCGTGGGATGTTTCTCCTTGGCTGCTTCTAGTTTGTCGTTTGCGTGGTAGCTCCAAGGCATTTATGGCCTGTTCTAGTTTTAATATAGTGGCGGCTTCGTTATCGAGGCGACTAGCCAAGTGTTTGTTGTGTTCGATGATTTGCTCTATGAGTGCGTCTCGCCTTTGGTTGGCCTGTTGCATCTGCTGTGTGGTGGACTGACGCGCCGAAATGGCGTTTACCAGTTTGTCTACTTTAGTCACAAGGGTATCTAGCTTCTCCTCTATCGGCGAGGAAGCGGCTGTGAGTGATGAGTGAGGTTGCAAGTGCTGTGGGGTTTGCGTATAGGACGGGTGTAATGTGACTGATTTCGACACGTTAGGGGGTGGGAGAATAGGGGAGGAGAAGGGGGGTCCCTGGAGAGCTGGCTCGCTCACATTGGTGGAAGGGATAGTAGTTCTTTGGGCCGACCCTGGTAACTTGGGGTTTGGTGTCTTGGGTTGTGGTGGTGTCTTGAGTGGTGGTGGCGTCTTGGGTGGTGGTGTTGTCTTGGGCGGTGTGGTGGACAGCTCTCTTGATGTTTCGTCTCGGGTTCGGCTCTTGCTTCTGCTTCTTTGCGAGGTTTGAAGGGCTTCGAACCGGTTGTGGGTGGGTAATTCTGGCCACGCTTGAGAGGTCAGTGGTGCCAGAGATTGGAGTTGATGTCGTCGTTTCTGTAGGGCTTGCGTCTGAGCTGCTTGGTTTGCCTGCAGTCGGGCGGCGCAATTAGGGGAAGTGGGCGGGTGGTCTTCTCCGCAGTTTACGCAGTGTGGCTCGCATTCATGAGGAGTTGCAGGAGTTTGACCCACGGGGAACTGTTTGCTGCAGTTGAGGCATGTGGTGAATTGAGTTTTGTTGGAACAGACGTCGGCGCGGTGTCTGATTACACAGCAGAGCGTGCAAAGGATGCTTCGCGGCTGGTAAGGGTGCAGTCTTATGGCGACGCGGTTCATAAAGGCGTAGCGCGGTAGCCGTGGTCCCTCAACTGTGACCAGGATAGTGTTCGACGTGCCGATGCGGCGAAGGTGCAGGAGCTTGGCGTGTTCCACTTCGAGGGTGTTGCGGATGTCTTCTTCTGATTATGTCGCGGGGATTCCATGCACAACTCCGCGTGCGTTTGCTGGATCATTGGCCTTGTATGTCCTGATTTCATGCTGTTTGCCTTGGATTTGTACGGTTTTCAGAGCAAGTAATTTGGTCTCGGCCGAAGGTCTGTAAGTGTTGATTGCGAGGAGGTTCTGGATTGTTCGTACTTTTATATAGGTGTCTTTTTGCTCGATGGTGTTGAGGCCAGCGGCATGAAGCACGTCGGCCCCAAGCATATGCGTGTCCACGCTGCCCAGGTTGATGTTGTCGGATAGTTTCACAATAATGGTCGTGGTGTGGGGCTGCCGTGGCGCCGTGCCGACAGTCTGCCATTCATGGGGGTTTACTCGGTCAATATCCATGACGTCGATGTTGTCGGAAAGTGTTGTTGGACCCTGGCCGAGCGGACGGTGGCCGGGCCGAGTGCAGGGTCAAGTCGGCTGTCTCACCGAATGTCAGGCTTAGCGATTCGGTTCCCGCAGGGGGGTGAAGTTGACCTTGGGCGATAAAGTCAGGTCTAATAGGTCCGGGATATTGCTGCTCGAAGGTCCAGGTGAGGTATACTGGCCTTTTGGTGCAGCTTGAAAGGTCACTGGTGAAGTATTCCGGGATTTTCGGCAAAAATTTGCGGAGCTCGGAATGCATCAGAGAGCACTGGTCGGTGCTTCGTCTTCCTTTCCACCCTAGAAGGGGATGTCACCACCAGGTGTTCACAGCCGCTTTCATCACGTGATAACAGCCACGTGATCTTACCGGGTTCGAGCTGCATTCGGCAGAGGCCGCTACGCGCCATAGGATTTGAAGTGCGGCGCGGGAAAGTAGGTTTATGGGGCGTCATTGCTGCGGTCACATGACGACGAAGGTCAGGTGATAATATTTGAATCACTGCGCGGTTAATGTTTCCCGGTACATTGTGCAGAACAGTAAAACACTCTACCGCCTGAGCTACCAGCACATTGCTTCTTCGACATCTTAACTCGTGTTAGTTATCCGTATGTCGCGCGCGCGAAATTCAGATCACATGTTAAAGCTGTCCTTCTACCGGGCTTTTGTAACCTGCAAAAAATGAATAAAAACGTAAATCGAAGTTGTGCGCGTCAATCACCATCTGTCAGTTGTCATTCCTGCGCTAATGTTGCTCGAATTCGTGTCGCGTGATTTCGCACCCGATTCAAACAGTGCTCGCGGGCTCGTCACCTCGTAGTGCCCCCGTAGCTGTCGCATTTGGGCTCGGACCGTCATTCGTGCGACAGAGGTCGATCTGACAAGATGCTCGTGCGTGAAGGTCTGGATGCCTGCGTTCTCTCCTGCGTTTGGTCGTGTTGCTTAAGAAAAGACTGGACCCTGATAGCGGTCCGGTCAGTCCGATATTGACCTACGAATAGATCGGTCGCGAAGAAGAAAAATGAGGGATCAGTTTTACGTAAATCTACTCAGAAATGCCTCGTCGGAAATTTTTCTCGACAATAGCTTAAGCAAGTTCGAAGTACAACTGTCTCCTCCTATTATATTAAACGAACCGTATGAGGTAGCCCTAGAAGAACTCAATCTCCCATTTAGCGTCAAAAATGTGAAGAGCCCATCCAATGAGTTGTACTCGGTCAGGTCTACGGATGCCGGGAAAGTTGAAGGCACCAAAAAGATACGAATATAGCCAAAGCAAGACATTATCGCGCTGGTGAAAAACGGCCTGCGAGGGCTCTTTGGTCCCAAGACGATTTTCGAGCGAAGAGGGAAATGTTACTCTATAAGTTTTCAGAAAACTAACGCACTGCGCATGTCCCTTACACCGTCGAAAAACTCGGATTTGCAGAGATCGTTTTTGGAATAAAACAGCTCGTGGAAGGCAGCGCCGTGGAGGAAGGTTCATTCGATCGGGAGGTAGATATAGAGCTGACGAGGGTTAGGCACGTGATAAAGCAGGACCGAATTAAAACCCCCGAAGGCTTTTACGAATCGCCAGAAAATCTCATTAACGTGACGAATAGCGCGTACCAGTCTCATCTTCAGCTCAATTTCTTAAAAATGTTCTTCGTAAAAATCCATACATTAAAGTCGTAGAGTTAGAGTTGCACCACTTCGGTTAGACTTTCATCAATACTGACTTATCCTACATGCTTGGCTTTAGTCAGAAAAGCGTGTACACTTCCCTCTCAGGGGCAGACCGTGATGTTATATTATTTCCCAGCAATTACATTGTTACTTATTGTGATATTATGGAAGTGGAGCACGTCGGCGACGTGAAAGCCCCCCTCTTTAGAGTCATGCCCTTCGTAGTTTCAAAACGAAACGAAATGGTATCATATTCCTTCAATGCATCACAATATGAGGAGGTTTCTTAAAAGAAGTCAGCATAATTTGTCTCGAGCGTGTTGGTGAGAGAGGAGAAAGCTATATCTAATTTCTTGACGAATCGGGTCGCGTAGCGACCAGTCTTCATTTTAGAAAATGCGCTAAAGTCCCCACCGTGTTGTTTAGAACGATTCTCCGGTCCCGGAGAAAGACCGCTCACGCATTTTGTGTCCGGGCCCCTGTTGCAAGTGGGGAGCGGACTGCTGTCGGACATTTGTCAAAGGCTATCGCCAGTGTTTACAAAGCGAGCTGCCCCGTACCTGGGTCGAGAACTAGTGGTCATGGGTAGAGAGATAGGGCAGAGCGAATGAGGCAGGGTTCTTCACTGAGGGACGCCCTAAAGAAAGGAATGGCCCTTTTCCTCAATTTAACGGCACCAGGTGGTGGCTGCACGAACTAAAAATTGGGGACGTGATGTGAGCTACCAATCGATAATGGGACCTACGCTACCAGTTTCATCGCTCTCTAAGCTGCGGCGCGCGCGCAACGGCACGCGAGCCAGGTGAGCAGTACGAAGGTACGCACCTAGGGACTTCCAAACTTCGTGATCAGCTTCGTCGCAGTCACTCTACTCGCTGATCCACAGCCTCCTTCCGAACTTCCTCGATTTTTCGTGCCGACTTCCGCCACTTCGCATCGGGCGCTCGCGCGTGCGCAGAACGCTTCTCGGAAAAGGCCCAGTGGGCGTACGTATCGAAGCACCAGAGACTAGTTGCTCCAAGAGCTGCAGTCTGGCGGAGGACATAAAAGAAAGGCGTTCACCCAGTCTTGTTCAGTTTCTAAACGGCAAACAAAAAACACAAATAAACACACAAAAAAATATGAAATGTTGTGCGTGACTTTTTCGATAACTAAAAAGGACGGGTGATATTTTTACCCTGCATGAGCGTTCCTGTCTGTGCACCAGCGGACAGCTCAATCTGTTCTCCCTTCCGCCTACGTGTTTTTTTTTGGAAAAGTCTGAATATAACAAGCTCTTACTAATCGCCACGGCAACACCTACTTCCGTCTTAGAATTTCACGTTCCCATTCCTAGTCCCTCAATTCTACGATCTGAAGTCAAGCTTCCTGCACATCCAAACAAATATCGTGCGAGCCAATGGCGATCCCGCGAGCACGACCGCGACGGAGGGAATAGTCACGCACGATAAGGTCATACCGGTTCAGGCCTTTAGAAGCTCTATTTTTCAATACTTACACGTGTATCTGAATCAGACTTTGGTGAGCCAGAACAAAAATTATGCTTATCGTTCCTATCTTGATATTATCCTGCACGCAAACCAGGTCAGTAGAGATCACTCTCTTTCTGCGATGCTGTACGAAAAAGACCCAGTAAATACGTCTGAAGAGCTCGACATTTCCGCCGATGCTAAGGGCCTGATGTCACGTTTTAAAAGAACTGAAGGAAGTGCGCTTTGTGATTTGTTTTGTCCTCTCATGACGATTATAAGTCACCAGGACATGCTTCTTTAGAACAGGGTAAATATTTGCATTGTGCTGCGGCAAAATACCGAATATTGACTGCTTCGACGGTTCCCCCAGAACACGTCAACCAACTTCCTCGTATTGTGCTCTGCATTCAACGCCTGCAAGTGACACCGACGGTGCTTCTGTGCATCGAAAGACGTCTGCAGTCCTCTTTCGCGACTTATCTATTACGTGGGGTAGAGATCAAGACCAGAGCCGTTTCTTCCAGGGTGTCGCACATTGTCCTCGACGATCTCTATCCACATCGGGTGCCGTCAAAGCTCCTCGTCGCCTTCGTGAAGAGTGAGGCGTTTCAGGAAAATCGCGAGCACGACCCCTTCAAGCTCAAATACTTCAACTTGAAAACGGCAGTTCTGGACGTGGGTGGCTGCCGGCAGACGGAGCAGTTTAATGTTGCTCAAGATTTGTATACGAAGGCCTATATAAGGTTCCAACACCGCCTCAATCGAAGACACGTCCCCAACTCTAAAGGTGCCTTCTCAAAAGACTGTTTTCTGCTCTTCAGCGCTTTGACTCCGGACAGCGAGGAGCAGAGTCTGTGCCCAATTTCCACGGCAAACGTGAGACTCACCTGGACTTTCAAGCAAGAGCTAACTAAAGCCATCAGCGTTCTCTTTATGTCAGAAACGCCTCGCCTTTTGGAAATTGACAAGGAGAGAGACGTCAAGTTCGTCCGTTGAAATAGAAGAACACGAATTTTACCCAATGTTCGCGGGAGATCAGTGTGCGCGTCCCTGATTTCGTGGAACGGTCGCGTGCGATGAGATTGGTCAAGAAACACCGTCACCCGGTCTTTACGTAGTAAATACGGCACCGAGGTCTTCTTTCGGTGAGCACAGGGTTATTTTCTATGTATGTCCAAAAGGCAACGCAATTAGTTATTTTGACAGTTTCGGAATGATTCCGATTCACGAGGAATTTTGCGACTTTATTGGAACAGGCCGCCGCCGTGTTGCTGATGCTGATGCGGCTGGTGCGACTCTCGCGCCCTCTATCAGCTAGAAATTTTCTGCCACTCCCTTGGACTGTGAAGACCCGCTCAGTGCGGTTCTCTACCTACGTTCTTGCGGTTTTGCCTTCGACGTTTTCTCACCCCTCTTGAAAGTTTCCACTTAATTTTCTTTTTTATGCGTGCTGGGTACCCTTTTTGTGTTATCTTCCACTGTGCGATAATCCCCCTCCCAGAGATAATCCGCGTAGAATACTAAGACATCTCCAAAAATAGTTGTCCGGGTTGGGGTGGGAAACGGGTCAGTGGCGTTCGTTCCTTTGCCTTGGTGCTGTCGTGAAAAAAAGGAAGCTCTCCCCAAAACGTGTCCCAAAACGAAGTCATCTTGGAATCCGTCCGATCGTCAAGATATGACTGTCGTCCACTGTGACTGTGTTATTTGAGATCTTTCTCAAATAAATTCTTTTCGGATAACGCAACATTGTGTGGTACGTTAATATATTGTTCGAATGTTAAAACTTGCTAAATTGTATGTCCCTGGCCTGTCCATTGATAAACACGTTATTTGTAAGCGTGAAAAATGCATACCGTTCGGCCCTCTCTGTTGAAAATTATTTTTGACAGCTAAGCGCTTTGTCGTTTGACACGCGGATAATCGGGCGGCGCCGTCAAAACTTATCGTAAAAAAGAAAAAAAACGATAGCTAACATTCGAGTCGCATTTCTTCTGCCGCGGGCGCACCCAAAAAAAAAGTTTACAGTTTCGTTTACTTTCTTATTTTTTTTTTATTTTTTTAAATGTCCTACAATGCTTTCTACGTGTCCTCGGGAAAATACATTCATCATGAAACACAAGATACAGCGGAAAAAGACGAGAATTTAGCCGCCAGCAGTGTTTGAAACTGCGCCTACGCAGGCTGCGCCTGTCGAAATCGCTGTCCCACTCGTTTAGGGTGAACAGGGACTCCGGTGAGAGTCTAGCCTCAAACCCAGTGACTGGGCTCGAAAACGGTTCGTTGCCCCTGGGGTCAAGTGTTTCTTGGAAAGGTGTATACTTCGGTGAGCTCTTGTGTTGCGGTGTATCGCTTCACGAGTGCATCCAGAATGTTTCCTCGAGCGACTACCGAGGGAACGACCGACTGATTTTTGTACTAATGCAGAAGCAATATACTTCTCCTACGTTTAAGCTTTCCTGCAGCTCCCCTTTGTAATTTAATTTTTAAATAAAGACACAAACAGAAAAGACACAAAGCGAGGATGGATATTTTTTTTATTCAATATGTGTATGTTTAAGACTATGTATATTCCCAAAACATGCAGAAACAGATCGCGCGACAGCTTTTTATACAAACATTTACACTCGGCGAAAAAAGCAAAAACTTTACAAATTTGTACATCCCCTTGCGTCTCATTAGGTAAAGCGTGTCAAAAGTCTCTGGTGTCTAAAAGGAAGAGTTGAAACGCTGCCATCTTCAATGAAGCACCTGTTGTCTAACGGATTTGGTCCTATTCTTCCACGACCACACTTGCGGTATCGCACAACTTACGAGTTATAGTCCGCTGTGTGATCTTGTGTAGAGTTTGTTGATCGAGAGTTTGAACGTATACAGCTCGTAGGTTAGCTTACGGTACTCGCATTTTTTCACTCCTTTTGCCCTCACGCACTGCTCTCTAGAGGCTAGATCGATCGAATAGAGTTTTGGTTTTAAACACGCAAATCCAAGAACATGATCTTTAGGAAACTCGTTTTTGAACAGTCCTAATTTCCTTTTCGTTGCGGAGGAAAACAAGGCGTGATCGGCTGGGTAACCAGAAGTATCCAGGTGAGTTTCGGCAAGGGTCGCCAGCTTCAAGTCTACATCAGCGTCGCTGATTTGGAGGATGAACGAGTCCGTGTCGCTATATGCTGCGCTATTGTAGGAGAAAACGCGCCGGACTTCTTCGTAGAGAAATTCATACATGACAATTTTGGACATCTCTAGGATTGAGGAAAAAAAGAGGGAACACAAAGCCGTGTTCCCTCTCGTGTTCCCAACCCGTGTTCTCTATCTAGGATATATGGAACACGGGTTTGCTAAAAGTAGGGTTCTCTGAGAAAACTGAAAGATTACCATGGTCGGGCTGATTGCCGCAAACTGTCTGAGGTTAGGCTTCTGCAGGTTTTTCAACACTTCGTCCACGCTCGCGCTAATGACAACGTTATTGTACTGAGATGGGTTTTCGATTGTCTTGCCATAAGTTGAATTCATAATAAGCTTAGATAAGTTATTTCGAAAAGCATTATTCGCCTGTTTTTGAAGGTTGTGGTTGAAGTCGACGAATTTTTTTAAGAATGCACTCTGCGAAAACTGCAAAACGCTATTAATGACCTTTAAATTTAAAGCCAACTCCCGATAGAGCTTGAGATTTCGGTAGTAAATGTCGTAATTGCGTGTCGGGTAAATAGTTAGAACTAGCTTTCGTTCAGACTCTCGCTGGGGTAGGTGCAATTATTGGACCAGCGCGTTTTGATAGGGTGACAGTCATTCAAGGGGGCCTTGTCGTTTCTCAGGTGCCAGTAGAATGTCCGCGTGCGAATCGTGTACTTCGTGAGAGCAGTCAAAGTCCAGGTCTAAAATCTAACCCTCGGCATGTCGTCGGGTACCTGTTAAAACTGGAGAGCTTCAATTTCCTCGCGGTCTAGCCAGCGAAAATCGACTCATGGAAGGGGTTGTCGCATAAAGGAAGCGTAGAGGCCGTTCACGTCGAGGTCTAAAATGTGAAAAACCTCCGTGTCAGGATCCAAACATATGGTTCCTGGCACGTTAGCCTTCGCGTTACGAATGGCACGTTGAACGATTTCTCCTTGCAAACCCGCTTCGATGAAGAGATACACATCCACGTGGTCGAGCAGCTCCAGTTTTATCTTAGTCTATTTAAGTGCGCAGGCGAGACTGAGCGCGGGGAGGGAAACGTAGGGTAACGGATCATCAAATACTTTACTAGGGGGAATACATTCCACTCTTCTCAAATGCAATAGCCTCGGCGCGGACAGGTTTTCTGGGCTTGGCGAGAGCCATCTATCGTCGAGGAGGTCTTGGCTATCGACGATATTGATGTTGTACATACCAAATTCATTGTAGTGAAAATGCGCGAAACACGTTCCGCGCGCCACTTCTAAGAATAACATGGCGTCTAAACTCTAGCTCAGCAGTACGCTGAATGCTTTGTTGCACTGTGCCGCCATGATCTTTCCAAGGGTCGCGCGTTCCACGTGCTTCGTGCACCGACGCACCTTGCGCTACTTTTGAAACAGGAAGGGGCTTGAGGTGGTATCAGGAACAGCACCGCCGCGGCCGCCGCGAACATCCACGTGCACTTGCGCGTGGACTGTCGCAGACCTCCACTCCGTCAGGGCTGGATTCGGCGCTGTAGGCGTTCTGTCTAATGCAAATGAGCAGAGTGGAATGTATTCCCCCTAGTAGAGTATTTGGATTATACTCGTACATGTCTAAAGCTCATTTCCCGAAATTGTGGAACACGTCGGCGAGAAGTAGGCAGTCGAGTTGCAGGTAGTAGTCACTGTATTTTCCTGGGCTTTTGAAATGGAATGTTTAAAAGACGGGTTGGGCGTGACGGTAGTCCTCCTCTGAAATTTGGCTGGCGTTAAGCTTGTTGTAAAACGGCTAGGGTGGTGGTGGCTCATACTCCTGGCAAGCCTTAAAACTGGTTACGTAGTCATAAGGAAATGCAACTTTCCGCTGCAGAAGTTCGACGTGCTGCGGAAAAACCTGGTTTAGGCAGCACAGGTTATCTGGAACGGAGGTCCTGAATCAGCGCGTCCAAGCTGGCGGGGAGAAAGGCTAGGCTGTCGAGAAACCCTTGGTTTCCCACGTCGAGTCTCTTAAATTGTTCGCAGCTAGTGGCGAGCAAACTTAATATTTTCTAGACTCGAATAAGTCGAGTTTCGGTAAAATAAAGGCCACGTCATATGAGTGGTTGTGTGCAACCACTGGAATGACATTCTTGTTTACTATCAGATTTAAAATGCATCCCTGACAAAACGACTGCCTATACAATCCGCTGAAATGATCGTGATCTTTGACTTCTTTCTTTCGCTTTCCGGACGATTTGCCACAAATCGCGCAATGAGAGGCCGACGCATGAGCCTCTTGGTCCACGCTCACCATTGACACTTTCTCACTTCAAATCCCTTCGCCAACGAGTTTCGGGAATTTATTAAGTATAGAAATTAACTTTTTTACGCAGTCCTCGCCCCGGTACACAAACTGCTCCACGATGCGCGAGTCCGTGGCTCGGATTACGTGTATGCAAAACAAACGGGGGCGGGCTTTTCGTAAGCCTGACCAATGTTTTGCGCTTCCAGAATACGCCAGAAATCATAAACGCAAAAGTAGGGAAGAGGCTTCATCGTGTGTGGGCTCCGGAAATACAACGCGTGTCCCTTTGCTGGACACAACGTTCGGACTTCTTTCTTTTCTTTACACATCGATAAATGACTGTCCAGCGCAGTGCGAAAGCGAAAGCCAATCATACACCTTTTACAGCGAATACGGTGACTCTCCCTGTTCGCGAAAAGTCCGGCAAAGTTGATGATTAGAACAAAGTGAACGTCTACTAGTGGCAAATACACGTGCCTTTCCAACTCGATATCGTTGACTTTGAGTGGGTAGAAGAACCTTTGTTCTCGATCGTTGACATATACGGAGTTTTCTCTCTCGAAAACCGGCACGTCTTGCGGAAACGTCACCAAATAACTAATGGGGAAGCAATACTTGGTCAATTGGTCTCGGTACCAAAAAACTTTTGATTAATTAGAAGGCGCGGGATGGAGGCCGGCCAGCACAGAAAACACAAAGCACATGTTTCTTTACGAGTCATTCAGTTGCTCGTTCACATTCACTGGACGCTTTCTGCTTGGGAGTTCCCTGGGTAACACAAAAGTTGCAGAACCGACCGTCTGCGGAATGAAGTGTCTAACGGTGGGATGGTGCAATTATGAATGGCGACGACGAGAAGCCCGGATCCGCGTTTTTTTTACTGTTCGATGCGAGCGGATATCTCGCCGCATGCAGTTTGTAGAGCATCGAAAATGCTACCTGCGGCCCAGGACGTGTGATTCGTCGTCATTGTGATTCGTCGTCATTGAGATGAGTCATTTCCACGTGCGAGGTGATGAAAAAACACAATGGCATTTCATGATGCCTAAAAGCATTGGGCATTGAGCCGGACAGAATGCGAAAAAGCGTAGATACATCGCGAGACTCGTCGTCGAGTTCGTGCAAATGCATAAGACAACGCGCATTTAAGTTTCGAAAGGTGCACAGTGAATCGTTGAACGGAAGTCAGCCTTGCGGGGCAATATCGGGATTTTGGTCCAGAAGAACTTGTATTGCCTCGGTGGTGGAGTACTGCCGCCGCTCTCGCACATCACACAAATGACAGATTACCATTTTTTCAATTGTTCTGTGACTCAAACTTCTAGTCAGAGCACGAGAAAGCAATGACTGCTGACCGCTCGTCACCTTTGGTCTTCTTCATCAATAGTCCCTTTATTTCCCTCATGCTCTGGATGTATTCCTCGCTCAGTTCCGCGAACCGCTTCGGTAAAAATACTTTACCATGTTATTCTCCTGCTGAAAAGTCACACAAACGGATGGCCCGTAGGGCGTGTTCATTCGCCTCAGCTCCAGCATGGGTATCTTGACGTTGCACGGGATGGAGCCCATGCTTACAAACACAGACGACGACGATGATCGCAGTGAGGACAGCGTGTTCAGTATCTACGTTACTATAGTCGGATTCAACCTGAGAACAATCTTTTAGCTCCACCCACAAGCGCATTGCGCCCATCTGAAGTGCCTCCGCCATCGAGAAAGTAGTTCGCTAGCAACGCTGCTTTTTCTCCCTCCAGGAAACGTGTCTTAAACTACTACAATATTTAATTCATTCGGGACATTTAAAGAAGTTAGAATACTTTTTTGTCAACGAATTAGCTATTTAGTAAAGAAAGAAAGTCATGTCCAATGTACCGTCTTCCCAATTCATTTTCTGTCCAAGATACTGTCTAACACACCGTCTTCCAGCGCCTTCGATTGAGGGAAAGCGAAGCACTTATAGTTCCTGCAAATAATAAATATTTAGTGATTTATTTAGTTTTGTGGGCTTTGCGCACAAAATGTGTGCCTTTATTTTGTTGGATGAATAGAAAACAAAAATAATTATACTTTTCGGGTTTTGACAAATCGGCACCCTCCCAAGTCATCTACACCACCACCGCGCCCCTCTCTCTTTGTCTTCCGTCATGGATCCCACTCAGGTGACAGCGGAAAGCGATTCCCCTGATTCTTCTTGGACGAAACAGCCTGGTGCAGCCTTACCGGCGACACCAAAGCGGTCCTTCAAGAAGCACAAGCGAGGTCGGGTTTTGAACAGCGGCCAGCGGGAGCTGATCCTGAACGCTTACGTTCGGACGCGACATACCGAGCCAGACTTGACAGTCAACGAGGTCTGTAAAACTGTCAGCCGGTATACAGATCTCACCTGCGACTGATAAGCACGGCAATATCAGCTCACCCCGCGGAAACAACAGCAAATTGAAGCAGCGGTGTCGGTACTATGTTGAGTAGCAACGTGGGGCAGAGGCGACAGAAATCCAACGAAGCAGATGACGTCCGGCGTAGCTTCTCACCTGTCAGCAGTGCTCAGCCTCGCGCCCGCTTCGAAAATATCGCTGGCGATAGCGTCGCTGGATTCTCACGTTGTCGCGCAAAAACTGCTGCAAATGCAAGCCGATACCATTAAGATTTCGTGGCGTAACCTCGGGCACGTAAAACACGGTGCAAAAAAGCAGAATAATTGTCACGTGAAACTAGCGTCGCGTTGCTAAGGCCAGCAGTCATGTTGAGCTTTTTTTTCAAAAGGATCGCGATTGGTCCACGGAATCGTGACGTCATGAAAACGATTGGCTGGCGTTTCTCGGCGTAGGATTACATTTTCCTCTGAGAGGCATTTCCGGTTTTTTTTTTCGCTTGGAACCGATTATAGAGCAAGCTCAGTTTCACAGCTCCGCATGCGACGCAGGCTCAGTGGCGGTCACGAGAACTAGCAGCGCTTCAGTCGAGCCTTGCTTCCGGATTTTCTAGCCCGACAAGTTTGAATAGCAATACTTGAGCTTGTGCGAGTTGTTGATTCGTACTAACACTTCACAGCGCAAGGAAACAGGCGCACCCAAAGAAAAAACTCACAATGCGCTGACTCTGATCTCTGTGGCGTCTTACACTTCATCTTCGTCATCTTTTCTTTTTTTTATATTATACACGTAGAAGTAAAAACAAAACAAAAAAAGAAAAAAAAAAAGGAAGAAAAGAAGCAAGATCCGACTGCAGCGCTGCTAGTTCTGGTGACCGCCACCTGGGCCACTCGCATCTGCAGGCGAGAATAGGGAGCTGCGAAACTGGGCTTGCTCCAGTAACGGTGTTCAGGATCCCGTCCATTTTGGGTTGACCGGAGGGGGCGGTGGCTCAAGGGGAGATGACAGGTCTGAAAATAATCTCATTAGTACCATAGCGGGCCTTGAACTACAAAGCGTTTTCTAGCATTACCTTTTCTTCTGAAGAGAAAGCAGTGAAGAGACACGGGTCGTTCCCTCGGCATTTATACCAAGCAGACTACAAAATGACAACTCGCTGTAAAATCAACACGCCCGTCACCAATCTCTGTCTATAAAAAAAACGAAACTAAAAAAAAAAAAAACGAGCAGAGCGACAAACAGCCTATTTATTTGGCAAATGAAAAAATAGAGACTATCATATTGCGAGCTGTCGAGACATTTCCAAACCAGTCTAGACTCCTTCCTGCTGGACGGTCTCGTATAGGGGTATTCACACGAGGGAGAAATCCCGGGGATTTCTCCCCGGCACGCGCATCCCACGACGAAAACGTCAGGCTTTGCGATGTGCAAAAGCCTCGCGTTTTAATCTCGTGATACGCGCGTGTCGGGGAGAAATCCCCGGGATTTCTCCCTCGTGTGAATACCCCTATCCTTGGAGAATGTCCGTTTATTTTTATAGCATAAACTTCTTTGGGGGTAGACACTGTGACTCGGAAATACTTACACATTCGGGCGACGCTATAAACTGCACTGTTGCGACGCATGTGAAAATTAACATTTACTGTACACTGCTGCAGGAAATATGACGATAGCTGCTGGTAACCAACAGAGTTTATTCCTGCGTCGCCGGCGCTTTATATAGAAGACAGGTGAGGGGAAGGCGAGAGGAAAGGGACAGGGAAGCCGAGAGGAAAGGGAGAGGGAAGGTGGAAAGATAATACGGCAAGCGCCACCGTGCGTGTGGTAGCGTCGCCGATCCGCAACAGTCTTCTTCCTCGTAGGGGGAAAACCGTACTTGGGCTCTTCTGGTTTGAGCAGATCGTTGCAGGCCTTGTGGCTTAACGGTTATCGCGCGTGCCTCCAACGCAGAAAGCCAGGGTTCGATTTCTGGCCGCGGGTAGGCGTTTTTGTTTACTCTAATGTAATGTTCTGGTAAATTCGAGAACCGTGTTGCTGATTCGATGTTAGAACGTTCTACACGCCGAACCTTATACGCCGATTCTTCCAGAAGCCCCCGCGTGTACAAAAGGGGCTCCGCGTGGCCAGCCGGACTCAGTTTCGCTCCAGCCTTCGACTCTGCTGTCTCGGCGACTTCGACGCTCGCGACGCTTCGTTATTATCTTGTATTCCCTTTTGTTTTAGGCACAAGTTCACCCCATTAAACGTTCAGTTTATTCAGTTATTACCGCCTCATTCATTGTCATTCGTGACAATATTATGGTTAACGAGCCTCATTCTTTCATGTGCAGAGGCCTGCCTTCCAAATCGATCACACTTCGAGCCTGATTAGACGACATGAACCACTGGTGTTACGGACAAAAGGTAAGTTTTTAGTATCAAGCACCTGAATGCTGTAGAATTAAACATATCCGTAATTTGTAATTCGAGCCCAGTGAATATATATATATATATATACTTGTCTTTTCTATAGACTGTTCCGTACAATTTATGCCAAGGAGAGTATAACCCGAATAATTGTGTCTGTTCTTTTAATTTCGCTCGGCGTTTACAAGCCCAAGTATGCATACACATAAAGTGACACTACAAAAAAAGCAAAAGCGCCAATGCGGGAATCTGAGCCCATGTTCACTTGATCCATACACTTTGCTCCGACGTAACTACGAGATCATATACTTCACTAATTGTAATTTTAATTATAAATCCGTCAGTGACGAGTGATTTAAAGCTGCATGCGTGGTTTGCTGTTCGACACAGAAGGTGCGTTTTACATAAGTATTCCGCGAAGGTATGAGCTTTACTAAAAACTAACAGACTGTTTATATAACGTAAGGTTTTGCCGACAATGAAAATGAGACATGACCCCATCTTCTAAATAACAATGTCGTAGTGCAAGTATTTTATGTCAGCTGAAGGATGTCAGAGCGGGTCAAAGTTTGGACATCAGTGTTGCGTAATTTTACTGCTGGATCTCTGAACACGACGAATCCCAGTTAACCTTTGACGGAGCACTTGTGTTCAATATTTGCCCCGCCCTAGCCTCCGGCGTGTAAAGTTGACAATCCAGCACTACGTCCATGCATAGTTTTCTAGATCCTTCCATGCCAGCCCGTTGCCTCCGAGACCAAAGGACCCCGACCATCGCGTCTAGTTCTGGCGCTCGCTGCGAAGTGACGCTGCCTTCCCGGAGTGCCACTGCACACTCAAAAAAAAAAGGTGTCAAAGGAGAGTCAGTGTCCTAACTTACTCTACTTTAACTCTCTCTTCATCAAAGTTACTCTTCCGCGACCGCTTCTTTCGATGATACTCTCTCTTAACCCTCACTGGAACTCGAGACTCGAGAGTAACTGTAGCGAGAGTTTGTTTCCCCTCGCGATATCACGGGCTGTCAACAGATGGCGCCGCTATGGTGTCGGCGCTAGAGTGCCTTCATACACACGCGCGCTTTTGCTTGAGTGGTGACATCTCAGCCATTTTTCCGCCCAGTCGTTTTTTTATGCATTTTGAAGTGCGCGCAATCCGGTGTCAGTCAGCTCGAGCGCGTAGCTTTGGCTAACGCATAGACGCCATTTTACCGCCCAAGTCACGCACCGAGCGCTCGAGAGCGTCACGCGCTGACACATCCAGGGCAACAATGGATGTCTTCACCCTGAGACAAACAGACATGTAGGCACCCTAGTCGGCGTCAGAGCCGTATATTGGGAGAGTTTGGCCAGTGGGTGTGGCGACGAAGGCGCCAGAGAGGAGAAAAGTAAATGAAAGGGAGGAGAGCGCCGAAGGAGCGAGAGAGAAAGAAGGGAGCGGAGAGGAGACGACCGCCATTTTTGAGCAACGCTGTCGGAGAAGAGCACTGCTGAGGCTACGCGTCGACTGCTACGGGCCGACTTCTTTTTCGCCTGAATATAAGTTTGTGGCCATACGTCGAGAAATCTTAACTTATTAGCTTTTTAACCCACCGATGAATAACGGAATGTCATTTTCTTGCCAGAGACAGCGATATAAAAGGCAATAATCGAGATTTAGATGCCGATCCCACGCATTCTGCTGGGAGAATGATCGAAGATGGCGGTCCTCCCCGCTCAGCTGGGAGCAGCCGGGAGTTCACGCGCATGCGCTCATGCCTCTCGCTCTGCGCCGCGTGCTGACTGGCTCACTCGGGAGGAGGGCGTTACGGCGGCGAGATCATAGACTGACCAAAATCTCCCCATATAGACCTTTTCCACAAGGGCGCCGCCATCTTGAATTGTCGTCACTTCCAGTATGGGCGACGAAAAAAAAGTAAAACGTTTCAACCTGTAACTAGTAAAAAAATAGAGGCGAGCCAAAACGAGAATGTGTGACGGTTAGGCTTATATCCTAAATGTCTTCTATTGGCGTGGCAACGGCAAAGTTACGTTTTCGCCCATACTGGAAGTGACGTCAATTCAAGATGGCGGCGCCCTTGTGGAAAAGGTCTATACGGCTCTGGTCGGCGCATGTTCGACGCTGCTCGGCGCAGATTTCTTTTTCTTTTTTTCTTTTTCTGGGGAAGGTTTTTTTTTCTTTTTTTTCCCCCTACCCGCTTCTTTTTTCTTTTTTTCTTGTGGGGGGGGGGGGGGGGGGAGATGGGCAAGGATGTTACAATAAGTGGGTTGGTCCAGCCTACCTTTATTTAATTTTGTCAACGCGCAATTCAAATGTTTTTCTGTAAAGTAAAAAAAAAGGTGCAGATTTTACAGGTGATTTTTTGCTGCTCCTTTGCGCATATGCGTTGCCAGCGGTATGAGCTCATAGGGACCGCCAAATGGGGCCGCCGATGTCCGCGTCTATGCATCGCCCTCCTGTCGCGGCCAAACGCATGAAACTTTTCGCTTTAGATTATTATGTTGACTCTATGACCTTGACAGAAAAGCTTCGTACCCTAACTACGGGTTTATGGACTGCACTTTGCGTCAGGTGAAGAACATTTTTTGCCTCCAACATGGTGCCAAGGCACTGATAGTAGACGACAATGTTAGTTTTGACCTACAGTTTAGCCGGAAGTGACGTCAGCTGCAACAAACCTATACTTAGAAGCGCAAGGAAAAGAAACAACCGAACTGAAAGAAGTCGTAGTGCGAACTCGGAGCGCTACTGGCAACAGAATTTTATTTGGAAAACACGAACATATTTGCACACCAGTGGCGTAGCCCGGGGACGGGGAAAGGGGGGGGGGGCCTCTTTAGGGGTCGGAACACCACCGAAATTTCATGGTTGTCCTCTTTACCCCCCCCCCCCCCCCCCCCCCCCCTTTCCAATGTCAGTATACTTTTTTGTGTGTGTTTTGTTTCGACAATCCACTACGGCGAGGGGCTGTGCCCACAAAATACCGAAGCAAAACGAGGACGGCGCTGTCCGTGGACTGTGTGAAAAACACAACTCCGGCTCCGGCTTTTCGAATACCTCTCTCCAAACTCGGCCATGTTAGTAACCGAAGCCTTTCTTCAGGCTCGCAGGTGCGACTGGCTTAGCTCCCGACGTCACAAAAGCCGCGAAATCCTTACCTCGAAGGACGCTGGCCTCGCCTCGGAGAATGAAGGCGGCTTAACTAAAGTTCCCCTACCCTTTGAGTGTCGTCAAGAACTCGACGACAATTTCAGGGCAGCGCAACAAAATTTCAAAATAGCAATACTCTGACTTTACGAACACTACAATGACGAGAAAACCGGACGACAAAATAACAAACAGCTTAGCTTTTTTTTTGTTTTATTTTTGTCTCGTCTTTTTTTGAGGGGCTTACTCGCCTGTTCTTATTTAGCTTCAATAATAGACAAACATAAATGCGAAAACACACAAACACAAAAACATCCCCATCATAAAAAAAAAAGAAAAAGAAGCAACAGAGAAAAGCGGCAGCATAAGCACTGTTGAAGCAGCCTTGGAATGCTTATAATCACTTGGTATCAAAGCGTACCTAGTTGACATCTTTAATCGCTGAAGTGGGTGATGTTTATATGCTTGCGTTCAGCACGTGAGTCGTAGAACTTCCTTTACGTATAGAAACTTTCAAAAATGAGTTCAATAGCCAAACCGTTCTTAACGTTTTTTTTTTTTTTTTTTTTTTTTTTTTTTAGAGAATGGTTTTTGATCTACAGTTTCAAGCGTGCTATCAACGTCTCCACCAGAGTCGGCACATTCACGTCAGGCAGCATCGTCCGCCCTAGGCGAGGGCGATGTTGTGGCCAACGACGCCGGTCTCTATGTCGCAAGCATCGATTTCGAGCAAAACTCCAGCCTGTGCGGAGCATTCGTTTTGTTAAATAAACTTCCTTGGGAAGTACTGGTTTGGACACAGATGTGGAGGGACCGCACCGCTTAGCGCGTCTCGGCGGTACAGGCAACTTGCATTTGCCCAGAGGCCTTGTATCCTAACCTAACCCGCCTGCTGCAAATCCTGGCCACCATGCTTGTTAGCAGCACAGAAGCGGAACGTTTGTTTTCGAGACTCCGAAGACTTGTTACGTTGAAGCGCCTGTGTGCTTCAACGTCCCAGGGGCGCTTGCTACTCCGTTCGAAGCTGAGACCAGACGCTCCGCCTTCAACGCGAGCTCGCTGGCATCGGCAGTGCTTTGGTACCGCGTGCCTGGGTGATCACACTTGTTTTTGCGAGGGCAAAATGATGGCGACGTGCGCGATCAAAAGCGTCCCTGTTGTCGGCCTTCCACGATCGGCCGAATGGTGACTGTGACGTCAGCAAAGGTTTTCTCATCGACAGAAATAAAAGTAATGTATGAACTTCAATTTTGACGGTGTTGGCAGTGTCGGTTTCAGAGCGCAATAGCTTCCACCATGCTAATTATAATCACCGTCGAACTTGTTCGCAAGGTAATGACGTCACGAGAGGAAACCGTAGGAGGGCGCCACCGAAACATCTCGCCGCTAATAGGAACTGCGCTTTTCAACATTTACCGGAATATGCAAATCAGCACCGAAAGGGTGCTCTCGCTTCATTTTATCGACCGACGGCGGCTTCCACTAAATGTTTAGACCCCACAAAGTGATAGAAACAGGTATTTTTCTCTTCCACTTTTTCGTATATATATATAAAACGACAACGAAGAGCGGAAATAACCTAAAACGTGACTATAAAAAAATAATTTCTGAAAAATGTTATCCGCGCAGGAGCAATGAGCGTGACGCTTCACTAGCTCATTGCCCCTGTGCGCATTGAAGTTTTTGTGTTTAATCGTATTCTAAACTTCGCTATTCTGTGGCTCCTTTCCGTAGTTTTCAGTCAATGGATACCCGAGTGTTCCCCATTGAAGTGCACGCACCGTAATTTTTTGTCAGCCTGTCTAGACTCTAGACGTTTCTGCTCAAAGCCAGTTATCATATATTATGACTGCGTTCCTTCGTCGTTTAACATTAAATTTCCTTTTTTTAAATATTGGACGAACGAGATGTGGAAAATAAGGTTGGACTATTGTCGTCTAAGAAACAGGAAAAAAGTAAACAAAATTGTGATTGCGCAGTTTCTTTTCATCTCTTTTTTTGTGTGTCTTTCAAACAGCTTAAGCAAAGGAAAACACCTCCTGCAAAAAATTTCCTGGCTACGCCACTGATACACACTTTATTATACATCAAGCCAAAGGAATCTGAATTTCTTACTTGATGAAACGAGTGACGACGCACTGATGCAACTGACATCTTTCTTTACACTGATTTTGAACACCTCGAAAATTTTCCCCTCTGTTTTCTGTTCCTACTTGCCCGGAATCAATGTTTAATACAGCAAAGGGTCATACAAGTACTTATCACAGTGGACTGCCAAGTTTTCTAAAGGAGACCGCTTTACAGAAAGTTCGTGCCCTATGTACGATCGAGTGGTGCACGAAAGCACCCAATGTCAAATGCCCCACGACTGACTGACACCCGCCTTTTTGCCCTGCCTTCAAAAGGCTAGTTTTATCGGAAGCCCATAACGCCAATTCCCAGATCATGTGGCCTGGTCCTTACCGTGAAAGCGGAACATTCTGCTTTTAATCAAGAGACAGTTAGTGTGCACGCGAGCGTGTGCAACGTAATCATGCCGTCATTTGTAGACCCTCAAGATATTAGGTTAAAGGCCGCTGTACAAACGGGACGTTCTGCAGGGAAGAACCTTCTCTCCCGAAGCTGGAGACGGGGAGGGAAAGGGCCAGCGTTGGGTGGAATGGGATTAGCCTCGGGGCGAGGCCATCCTCTCGAGAGGGAGTGGGGACGGAACAAAGCTGCCGTGGGTAGGGACTCGGGAGCCTTCATGTGCGCTTTGCTGGGGGTTCCGGCTACCAGGTGGAAGATGAGCTTGTCAAACGGCGACCTCGGTTGCGAGGACGGGCACGTCAGAGAATTTGAAAATAGCTGCTTGATTAGCCGGAGGACCCAGTGCGGTCTACTGGCTCTAGAAGGTGACTCGGATGAAGAAAACTCGTTTTGCTCCAAAACTCTGAAAGCATTCTGAAACGTGAACTCTTGCCACACATAAAAATAACAAATACATGAAAAACTACGAAGGCACCTAAGCTTTCTCCTATGATGTGAGAATGCGTGAGCATTACAGGCAGAGTTATGTTGGCGCAACTAGGCGCAACGAATAGCGCGCTATACTCCGTTTCACCTTCAGTCCGAGCGCAGTGGACGCCACGAGCCATCCCAGCCGATCCAGCGCCGGGAGAAAGTCTCGTGACCTGCCGGTGGGGCGGGGCGACACAGGGAGCTCAAGGTCGCATGACACTCCCTCAACGCCGCATTGGCTGGGATGGCTCCTAGCGTCCGCCGTGCTCGGACGGAAGGTGAAACGGAGTATAGTTTCACGATCAAGAGGGCCTAGCTTCGAAACCGGGCAGGGGATGGTTTTTTTCTCGTGTTCTTTTTTATTTCGTTTATTTTTTTTTTGCTCAGTCACGTGACAATAAAAAGCACATGAACAGAATTTTTTTTGGCCACGTCACCAGAGATTTGTTTTTTCTTATTTCACCTTTTCGTCTGTTTTTTTTTTCTCCCCCTTTTTTCGGTTTACGCTCTCTTTTGCAAAACTCTTTGCACCTATTTCGCGATACTTTGGCGTCAGCCAAATAATTTTATTTATGGCAGGGAATTCTGCCGTACGTATCTTATGTTACTATTACCAATCCTGGCTTGCAATACGCATAGAGAATTTTTTCCGGTAACCAGTTTGGGAATGACGAGGCCAAATTTGTGTTATAATTGTTTTGAGGTACAAGCATAATTTCGGCCTCGTTATCCGTCGGTTTCTATGATTGGCTTTTCAAGTATCTTTTTGGGAAGGCAGACGACTGGCATTTTTAGAGTGCACGTGTGTCGACCAGAGTGAACATTGCTGAAGCGCCTCCAGTGTGATTTTGGCCGTAAATAACTGGAGGCCCCGGGCAAATCCACCCAATGTAGAAAAGTATCTACCTTTCTGGTTTCATAGAGAGCTACGAAAGGGACGAATACCAGCCGAGTCAAACTACCGGCTTGTAAACGCAATCGTGTTGACAATAGCTACAAGGAGTTTGTATGACTCTCTCTGGCGGTGTGCAGAGGGCAAAGGCACGGAGGTAATATACGCTTTCGCCTAGTCACCTTGCAAACGGTTGGGTATTGGCTGCAGAGATCCATTTCGCTTTGTTTTATCACCAGGATTACAGCTTGATTTCTGTGTTCCTAATTTCACAGACAGAACGAAGTCGCTTTTCTCGTGTGGCGTCACGGCGGTGAGACAGAAATCAATCAGTGTACTGGAATTCCACGCTTGTGCTCGTTCTATAGCGCTTCTAAAAACCGTGCGATCACGGCTGTGCAACGTCAATAATGCATAAACTGCAGTTACTTGTACTCGTATTGCATCGTGAGAGAACGACTATGACTGGGTAAACAGGAATAGGGAGAATGGTTGCGTGTGATTTGTTGAAGTTCGAATCAACAAATCAAGCTTCAACGAATGCGATAGTATTGCATTCACTCAACCAGCTAATATGAGTTTTCAGACGGTATATACCTTCCAAGTATGGGATTCGTGTTCTGCCAGTGGTACCTCAGCTAAATTAAAAAGCAAAATCCTCGTTGAAAAAAAAAAGAAAAAGTTTACGGTGACTCGAGTTGCTCCCACGCAGAATCATGTTTCACGTAAGCGTAATCTTGGGGTCGATGCACGACGAGGGGTCTTCAATCATAAAAATAGTTTGATTACGATTATTCGCAACGCTAAAAATTTGAAAGCCAAGCAGTGAAGACGACGGTGTTCTTATAAATATTATCTACATTTTATTTTACACTGTTTGAATACGCTGCCGTCGTTATGTTCTTGAATTATTGGCTAGCTTGTGGCGGACAGGGAAGTCTTGCAGGACCATATGATAGGACCTACACTAAACCTGCCGCGCTTCGAAAAATGTTAGTCCAATGCATACCAGCTTAGCGCAACCGGTCGCTGTCCGCAACGTGTTTTTTTTTTTTTTTTCGGGCAGCGAATTAATTTTTGGTCAAGCACCAGACCCCTTCTTCGGCGGGTTAGGCCGGATTGACGGAGGCGTCTCCTAATCCATTCTCAGTGTTGTCCCCCCGGGGGGGAGGGCGGTAAACAGGGGGGGGGGGAGGGCGGTGAAGGAAGGAGAGGAGGAAACGCAGAAAAAGTGGAAAGCGCGAACTGTACGGCGGCCTTTAAGACAGGGAACAATGCTGCTTGTAGCTTGCACACGAATTCTGCACGTGGGGCTATATTGCTACACCCGTACGATCGCCCACATGTCGTTGATATTTTAGACTACCGATGTGGCGCATTCCTCATGTTTGTGTGCATGTCCCTTTGTGCGGATGCTCTCCTGTTTTGTTTATTTTGAGGCATGAGCTAGTTAGCTTCACTGGTGCTCTGAGGGAACGTCAAAGGGCCGGCAATCTTCTTGAAATTTATATCGCCCCTCTTTTTTCGTTGGGAGACATTTGATTTGTCATTAACTTTTTAATTTTGACATGAGGCTTCAAGCTAAGTTCAGTGCTTCCTGTCTGTCAGTCCCTTTTTGTCCTCTTGCTCAAGAGTTATCATGTCTAAGACATCACGATCTTCCTGCTCACGGAGACCTGGCTCGACGCCAGTGTGCACGACGGTGAGCTTTTGGGCACTGCACATGCCATATACCGCCGAGACAGAGGTGGCAGAGGTGGAGGAGTGCTCGTCGCCGCCCCCATAGGCTTCACAGTCGATCGGAGGCACGACCTTGAGCACCCCGACCTGGAGGCGATCTTCCTCGATCTCTACACGCCACAAGGTATTGTCCTGCTCGGGTGCGTGTACTGCCCCCCCTCTACGCGGGACGCCGCCTATAAGCTACTCGACGCCTCCCTCACCTGTGCATTGCTGAAACCGTACCGTGACGTCCTGATCATTGGTGATTTTAACTCGCATATCGACTGGTGGAGTCACGACGAACCGTTTCCTGGTGATGCTATTGACGATTTTCTCCTGGACACAACTTCTTCAGCTGGGCTTCTGCAAGTCTGCCACAGCCCCACTTACCTGCCTCGGAGCAGTTTCCTCGACTTGGTCTTCACTACGGACATCACAAAGGTCCTCTCCTGTGATGTTTATCCCGGCCTTAGTGTTAGCGACCATATGGCTGTGGAGGTGTCTTTCGCAACCTCCTTGCCCAGAAAGGGCCACTTTGCTCGTACTACTTGGAGATTTCATGAAACCGACCATTCTCACCTTGCTAATCTAGCTCATCTCGCGCCTTGGTGCATGACCACTGGGGGAAGTGACTGTCTTTCAGACTTTGACTTATGGTGTGATTTTGCGAGTGCCATCCAGCGCGAGTCCATTCCTCATTCACTTCGTTCTACCCGGAGGAAGAGGGCTCCCTGGATTACGCACGAGATTATAAAAGCGGCCAGTCAGAAAAGGGCGCTTTTCAAGAAGGCAGCGCGGCTGCAGTGTGCAGAGACACTCCGGGCAGCAAAGGACCTTCAGAGAACGCTGAAAGCTGCCATCCACACTTCTCACATCAGCTATGCCCGCAACGTCGCACTCAAGGCCAGGGAGGACCCAAAGCTGTTCTGGTCGTACATGAGCAGGTTACAGACCAGTAGCAACAAGCCAACCTTCGTGAACAACAACGTCCCTCTCACATCCCCACGGGATATTGCACAGTCGTTCGCCCAGCACTTCGCCGGTGTTTTCAACGCTGCTGAGCCCACACCAGACATTGACCGCCTCGTGCAAAACATTGAGGAGAACACGCCATGCCCTTGCCTCCTGATGCCTGACATAACTCTGTCACTCGAGCACCTTCATGAAGCTTTTCGACAAATTAAGCCCTCGCTCTCACCAGGCCCTGACAACTTCCCACCGGCATTCCTCAGGCTGCTCTGCCCGCGGGTATCCCCATCTTTGTTATCAATATTCCAGTCTTTCCTGGACACGGCTGCTGTTCCAGACCTCTGGAAGCGGGCCTTGGTGACGCCTATCCACAAAGGGAAAGGCAAGCCTGTGAATGACGTCTCATCGTATCGGCCAGTCTCAGTCACTTCGATCCTGTGCAGAACTTTTGAGCGGATGCTAAATCGTACCCTTCTAGATTATCTGTCCGCCAGCAACATACTCTCCTCGTCGCAGCATGGATTTAGGCCAGGAAGAAGTTGCGAAACTGCCCTGGCCACCATCACGCACTACATAAGCGATGCGCTGGACGACCACACTTCCACGGACCTCATCCAACTAGACTATAGCAATGCGTTTGACACGCTGGACCATCACCTTCTTCTCCAGAAGATCGCAGGGGTTGGTGTACACGGCTCCCTGCTACGTTGGATAGCTCGCTTCTTTATTGGTCGCTCTCACAAGGTGGTGTTCCACGGGTCTTCGTCTGAGGACTTCACCATTTCCTCGGGTGTGCCACAAGGCTCTGTGCTGGGACCCACTCTTTTCTCAGTGTATGTTAATGAGATGCCGAAGACGGAGAACACCCTGCTTATCCAATACGCCGACGACACAACCATTTTCTCCCGTTTGAACCACCCTTCTTCTAGCTCCCGCCTTCAAGACCACATCTCCCTGATTGCAGACTGGTCTGCTGCCAACTATCTACGACTTAGCCTCACCAAAAGTGCTGCTATGCGCTTCAGTAAGAAGAAGAGTGTTGACCCCCCTTGCTATTCTTTCTGTGGCACTCCTGTGTCCGTCGCCACACACCTTCAAATTCTGGGGGTGACCCTTGCACCTACTTTGGATTTTACCTTACATATTTCCAACATCGTGGCAAAGGCACGTCGAACCCTCGGGTTCGTCACAAGGGTGTCGCGCTCCTGCGGCCCGGAGGCCTTTCGGATCCTCTATACCGCTCTGGTGCTCCCGCGTTTATAATACTGCGCTTCCACCTGGAGCCCCTACCAAGCCCACCTCTCTCAGCGTCTGGAGGGGGTCCAGCGTCGCGCAACACGAACTCTCCTGTCGCGGACGGACCGGACGCTGGTCACCCCCCAGACCTATGAGGATCGACTGAGGCGCCTCAGCTGGCAGCCATTAGACCATCGACGGGTCGTTGCGCGTGTGAGACTGTTGTGCCGCCTCCTGGACGGTTCACTAGAGAACACTTATCTCAACTCTGTCCTCCGCATTAGTAAGCGGTCCGGACAACCCGAGCAGCTACGGGCTCGCACAGTTCGCCATAGCCGCACGTTTCTTCCAGCTGCGATCGAGGCCTTCCTCTCGGCGCCCCTGGATGTGCGCTTCCCCATCCCAGAAGACCGGGCGGGATCCGCGCTTCTGTGCCGAGCCTTTTCGCGGGCGCGGAATTGATTGTGTGGGGAAGTTGCGTTCGGGCCGGGATTGCGGGACGCGCGTTGCCCTCGACTGTTGCCGTGATGGGGGGGTTCTGTCGCGGGGGGGGAGGTGATTGGGATCGGGACCTGGCTCGCCCTCCCAAGGTGTTGGGCCTTTCTCGGTCTCTCCCTCCTGGCAGGGCCCCCCGTCGCGGCGATGGGAGTCGCGCGCGCTTCGCGATTTCGGTTTGGACGCCCTCTGAGGACACTCGGGCCGTGCTAGGGCCTCGTAAATGCGACCGATTGCGTAAGGGCCCGTTCACACTCTTGCGGCCGAGTACGACCGAGAGAGGCCGGACCGGTTTTTGAGCCTCTTACGACTTCTTAGGACCAACTCCGCAGCAGCGCACCCGGTTTTAAGAGGTCGCGGGAGGCTTAGGGGCCGGTCTGGTCTCTCTCGGTCGTGGTGGGTTGCAAGGGTGTGAACGGCGCTTAACTCCCCCCCCCCCCCTTTTATTATTGTTATTATTATTATTTTTTTTTCTTTTTTTTAGTATTGTGTGTTTTTTTTGTTTGTTATGTTGAACTTTGTTTTCGTTTCCTGGGGGTTGGGCCAACAGACGCACCAGCGTACGGGCTTCCGCCTTTCTGTTTCGCCTCGCACGCCCCCAGGAAAACACCTGTCTGTGCAAATAAAGATTATTAGTATTATTATTATTATTGGTTTTTGGATACCCGGATAGCAAATACCAGCTGAGACAAACGGAAGAATTCGAGAGAGGGAAGAGCGCAGTGGAGGGGCGCGCCGATGACCTCGAAACGGGTTGCTTACGAAGGTCCCTCGGCCTGACGCAAAAGCTCTATCTCTCCCTCAAGAGGGGCGAGAGAAGGTGATGAGAAAACAGTTTCCCTCTTATTTTCCCCACCCACCATCACTAATCTCTCCAAATCTCTTCTTTGAGCGTAGGGGACTTGGCGTCCTCGTCCTTGAAGAAGGGGGGCCCCCTTCATTTCTCAGCTGACAGTGTCGGAAGTGCTACGCGCCCACCAGACCAGTTATCGCCTGTTCCGGTCTCTACGCGTAGTTACGAGAGGGAGCGTGATCACGTGATTAAAGCCAAACGTGCGATTGGTTCATCGAACACCTTAGCTTCCTCTTCACTTTCAGCTTAAGAGTGACGGAGTCCAGTCCGCAAAGCACACACACGCACACTCACACACAAAAAAAAGTGGGATCGCGCGAACCAAAGCCTACCGATAAGGTAGGGACTGGAAGACGGTGGGGACGGTCCCCTCAATGTCCAACACGCGAATCCGCGAACTGCAAAGGGGCAGGTGCGCTTCGCAATTTATGGAGTTTTTTTCTTCGGCAGAGACGGCTCTTTTGAAGAATGGCGAGATCAACATGCTCATGAACATGATTGTAAACCTGAGACTGGGGCAGGAAGAGAACACAACAGAAGGTAGTAAAAGAGGAGGCAACGTCTCAAACTCAGCTGCAAAGTTTATTTTGAACCCGCTTTATATACCTCATCTCCAACGCCGTCTCTACAAAAAAAAAAAAAAAAAAAAACACAAAACAACATGACAAGAGGACTATGACACTTCGGTAAACCTTCTCTTATCTCCCTTGACCTTGGCTGTGGGACACTCACACTAAGGGACACATTCTAGCATAACCACCGCTACCCGGCGAACGAAGGTGAAAACACTACTGAACACAAAGAAAGGGTTTGACCTTCAAAGGTGCGTTCCCTCTAACAAATCACTCAGTCCAATTAAACAATACTATACACTGCTACCAGCCGGAACTGGGGCCATCTCCAAA
Organism: Ixodes scapularis; assembly: GCF_016920785.2. Taxonomy (NCBI): domain Eukaryota; kingdom Metazoa; phylum Arthropoda; class Arachnida; order Ixodida; family Ixodidae; genus Ixodes; species Ixodes scapularis. The sequence continues at coordinate 8,274,853 of NW_024609883.1, read as the reverse complement.
AATGAGAACGACATTGCCCTCCTACCACGAACCACAAATGGATAACACAGCGACTTTCTCGAACAAGTCCAAGGATACACGTATAAACAACACTAGTACTAAAAAAAAAAAAAGCGTAGGAATTGTTCACATTCGTTCCCAAACTGCAATGACGCCTGACTTATACAAATGCCAGACGTTTTCATACGAATCGTTTCTTGGACTACACGTTTCATATCATTGCGTTCTTTGTGAATTACTTCCGTTTCGGACCAGTTGGGTTTACAATTATTACACTCTAGAAGGTGCCTCGCTAACTCGGAATTGGAAGCGTTGTTTATCACATTCCGTTTGTGTTCCGTCAGTCTATCATTTAGACATCTCAACGTCTGACCTACGTATTTAAATCCACACTCCAAAGGAATCTCATAAACCACCGAATTCTCACACGGTACAGACTTCTCGCGATGTGCCTTCTGGCAAACTTCCTGTTTCGAAACAGGAAGTTTGCGCGTGTAGTCCACTGCGATCGGCCCGAAAGGTCCAGTACAGCGTTTCTTGGAAGTGCTTTTTATTCTACTAGTCTGTGAGAGACATTCTGATTGGTTATTTTCGTGTTTGAAGTCATTTTTAGTTCATTTTTTCAGTTAATATATGGCTGTTTCTTGACGGTAAATGTGTGCTGTAGTAAAGTCCTCTCGATATGTCCAAAGCCGAATTCCTCGGGGCGTTGAGTAGTCCTTCTTGGCCAAGATTCAGCTTGTCGGGTGGTTGTGGAGTGTCAGCTATGTCGCCGCGCTATGCGAGTGTGTTTTCCAGTAATCGTCTTTACTCGACAAGTTTTTTTTTTTTTTTTATCTGAGTGATTTACTAATTTAAGCATTATGTTCCGCTCAACTGTCATATTTTGTTTGTATAAGAGACTAGTTATTGGACGGATAATTTAGTAGTACATTTGACACTGGTGAGCTGAAGGGGAGGCCAGCGTTTTGAATTATAACTTTTAAATAATATGGAGGTAATATGGGTACATTTATAACTACATATTTCCGCGCCGCAAACATCGCAATTCTTAAAACTGTTTCTTTTTTCTTTCATATCGACGTAGAAATATGGATGTGAACTTAAATGTCGAGATTGCAATAAACATGTCTTAAAGATGAAAGCTTGAGGGACACTTTGATGTTGCAAAGGTAGGGCTAAGCAATTTATAGATTAACCTTTCTACTATTTGAAAAAAAAAGAGCTCTAAATTCGACCTTGCAATGCATGTGCCCACCCCTGCATTCAGAGTAGTGCAACCAGTTCATCCGCATGCAATAAAAAACATAGAGCCCACATCTATTGTGCAGCAGCACGATGAAGTGGCACACATCAGCAGCTCGCTGGCTCTCTAGTAGTGTCAGTTGTGGCAGAGCTTAAGCTCGCCGCGATGCATGTTCTGTTTTCACATGCGGCATATTTATTAGTTACTTTAATACTCGTCAATCTTAATTTGTATATTCTTGGTTTGGGCTACTTTTAAATTTCTTTTTCGTCTTGTTTTGTTTTTTCTAGAATTCGATCATTTTAGTTGGTATAATAGTTTTTTTTTTATTAAGGTTGAATGGTACTTTTTTGCGAATTAGCACCTTGTAGAGCTGCAGTGCCAATATTTAATGAATTGTCTCCCCAAACTTAGATGTTACTTGTATTCGCTAGCTTTCTTTCTAAGGTTGTGAAATAAACTATAACATACCGCAGTCAGCACTGAAATCCAATAGGGTGTTCGCACTAATTTATCTATAAAAATGTTCCTACATATTGCATGCCACTTGGACAAATGCAGATGTTAAGAAATTGCATTCATCCCACCCCTCAGATTCCCGTCTATATAGAGCTATGTCTTTCACCGCTACGGGCAGAGGCCAGCTGATTTTCTACGGTTTGGAAGGTGGAGGGATGATGTGCAGGGAAGCTAAACTCTGACCCTCTCTTTCATATTGCCTGCTATAATGGTTCCAAAAGTCAGGGAGAAGGTGGGGGGGACTGCCCCCTCCCCTTGCCCCCTTCTTCCGATAGGGTACAAACTTGGGGATGCCATAAATAAATGCAACCTCTTAATTCTGCCATTGCATACAAAGGGGAAAAAATAGGGAGAGAGAAGGATGTGGTTTATCTTTATCCTAGGTGTTCATATCAGAAGGGATACGAACGGTTTTGGATGGTTCCGGCTGGGCGAGCTAGCCATGAGTGCTGCCTAAGTGTTAGGTTCGGACTCTTGTTCAATCGGCAAAAAAGCAAGCCCCAGCCAACTATTCAATTACATCCTATGAATGGCTCCTGGAATTTTCGCAAATGGTTCATTGTCTCGCAAATGAGTGCACTGGTATTAGCTAAGGGCACTTAGCGAGCTGTTTCCTCTCTTTTAATATTGCTGACTCCACATTTAAGCATCCATTCTTCACAGGAAGAGGGACACGACCGATCGACCTATCCGGTGATGCGAATCGACGAAGAGGACTCAAGTGTCATAACTGTGGTCTTGGAGGATCACTCCTTTGAGGTAATGGATACTGTGGCGGGTGCAGCGCTCGTTCTTGCACTGCACGGAGTCCACGACATTTTTTATCGTCAAAAAGCAAGCCAGTCACTCGCAGTGATTGGGAACTTCATTGGTTTGAAATACAGAATAAACTCCTTCCTGGCTTTAGTTAAAGTTGAAAACTTGTTAGCCAAAGGAAATGTGTGCCAGTTTTGCCTTTTTTTTGCCATGCTCTGAAATTAAAATCTTGGTTTAAAAAACTCTATTCTACTGTTTTCGTTCTATGCTAACTTTTCATGAGAACCTATTGCCCCTGTCCAGGAGCTGCAGTTCCACATTTCCTATGCAACCATCTCCTTGTGAACATGTACATTACCGCTTTTAGATTGTAGGGCTACTGTTCATTGTAAAATATTTGAGTTGTCCCTAGTTGCATGGAACAACTCATACAATAAGGACCAAAGTATTCCAAATTACAGTGAAACCAAGGGAGGTATTGACATTCCATAGAATAATTGCAAAACGAAAAGTATAGTGGTCGCACTTCAACAGGCTAGAAATGTCACTTGCCAGAAGAGTTTTTTGTTTGTTTTTTAGTTTTTTCCAGCAAGCTTTTTTCCAACAAAGCCAATTTTACACTTCCGTTCTTCTAATTCTGTCTTCAGGTGTTTCCGTTACTTTTCACTGGGTTAACTTACACTCAACAGCACACTAAAAACAATATTTAACAGCATAATTGAGCGGAGTTTGCATGACCCCTTTCTGAAGAGGGTGCTAATTCTTTTATACAGAGTTTAGGCAACACATCAAATGGGGCTGTACTTACTGTACACAATTCTTTCTGTAGAGTAATTAGAGCCCCATTCCAAGTGTTGCCTGAGCTCTGTATTAAAGCGTTAAGTACTCTCTAAGGAGGGGTCATACAAACTGCTCAAGTGTGCTGTTATGTGACATTAACTCTTGCTAGAGAGCATAGTTAACTCGGTAATACAGACTGTAGGCAACACGTCTCATGGAGTTGTATTTACCCCACAAAAAGGTTATAACAGCTCTTCCTGGAGAGCGCGCTTAACTCTTCAATACAGAGTTCAGGCAACACTTCTACTGGAGTTTTAGTTACTCTCCACAAACAAGTGAATTAAACTCGTCCGGGAGAATATGTTTAACTCTTGCATACAGAGCTTAGGCAACACTTCTAATGGAGTTGTAGTTACTCTAGAAGATGGAGTGAGGGTAACTATTCCTGGCGAGTACTCGTAACTCTTAATTACAGAGTACAGTCAACATTCTAATAGAGTTGTAGTCACTCTACACGAAAGAATGAAGGTAACTCTCCCTGGAGAGCATCCTTCACTCGTCAACATGAAGTTTCGGCAACACTTCTGATAGAGTTATAGCCACTCACTCCACACAAAGGAGTGAAATGTACTCTCATCAAAGAGTTTAGGCAACACTTCTCATGGAGTTATAATTACTCTACACAGAGGAGTGAAGTCAACTCTTACACTTACACACCAAAAGAGTAACCCTGACTCTCTCAAAAGTATTAGAGTTACTCTCTATAGAAGAGTTAAGTGAACACTTGCATGTAAGAGTTAAACATGCACTTGCCTCCGAAGAGTTACATTTACTTTTTAAAAAAGTGGATTCTGCGACAGGCCACTTACAATCCAAAAAAAGCTAAATCGACACTTTTTTTTTTTTTTTTTTTTAGAGTGCAGCTTTGCGCTAGAAGCGCGGGACGCGAATATACGGCAATGTGCGTTCAAGCGGTGGGGACTATGCGAACGTGGTTTTCAGAGGTGTAATAGTTGTGAGCAGCCACACAAGCTGAGCAAATGCAAATTTATGTCAAGCGTACATAAAACGCAAATCAAACATCTTTATTTTGCCTGCTTTCGACACCACAAAGCTTGGGCACCGCTCCCGAGAGCGGCTCTAACAAACATTTTGGCGACGTCAGTCTTCTCCGTCACTTTAAATGCTAAATATTAAAGATAGGTCCAAAAATTTTTGGAAGCCGCACCTCCAAATACCTTTGGTGATGTCCGGGAGATTAGCACATTAGAACTTTCCGCTCAAAGGACTTCAGTAGTGTTCTCGACTGCCTCTTTGAGCGGCTATTTAGACATCTTCTCGTCGCTTGGGCAACTTCGATGAACTTCTTCAAAGAGTACAGCGCTCTTAGTAGCTCTGCGGGAGGGTAGATCAGTCAACGCCTGTCCTGACGTTTAATCAAGGCGTCTGACAGCGTTGAGGAGCTCGGTTTGCTCACCAATCAAAGCATCCTTCGCAGGCGATGCTCTCGCCGACAGCTCTTGCTATCGGCGAGACACCATCGCCTGTAAGTAAAGAGAATCGCTTGCGAAAAAGTTTGTACACACGGTCGTAGATGTACGGGTAAATTTAATTCCCATGAAATCAGGGTGAGCAATTCGTTTCGATTTCATGCACTGCAGAAGGTATTTATGCGCTTCAAAGTGTTCACGCAACAAACTAGAAGATGGTAAAAATGAAGCTAGCTTATACACATTTTGAAAACGCTTCATTCCACGTGTAAACGCGCGTTTTCACAGGCAGCGGCATCGTTTACCCGGTTTTCCAGTACCTGACCCGCCGGCAAAATGATGCCAGGATGCGATCGCCGCTCGCGAAGAGCCGAGCCGATAAGAAAAGAGAAAGGATCAGGGTGGCGAAGGGACGTCCTTGCCGGAGCGGTCGGACAGGCATTGAAAAAATAAAGGAGGCTATGGTCCATGTTATCTATATATGTTCGGCAAGCAGTCTGTTGGTATATGTGAATAATAATATTTAAGGAAGCTGAGGGTGGAACAATCACTTTAGCTGAAAACCCTTTACGTGTAGTATCCTCATTTACTGTCGTTCGTCAAGATTTCGTTTTTATTTTTTATTTTTTTACAATTCAAAATACAAGAATATTACCAGCAAAACTTTCTAGAATGTACAGACGTCTTTATTTCTATTTTCATAAGAGCATCTCGCTGTTATGTGCGTTTGCTTTGTCTCAGAAAGGGGCAAACATTTCTAGCTTACGAGGAATCACAGCAACGGCAGCTTCTTCTCAATGTCCACTGGACTAGGAGAAAAACACATCGAAGAATTTGACGTGTAATTGCATTATTTGCGTTCCTGGTGGTTCGTCTTACACATGATTGTAAGCGAATACGAGGGGCCGTAACCATCACTGTTGTGGCGGCTTTCCAACCCGTGACTGAGGACGTTTCCATAAACTAGTGTTAGAGGAGGCTTGTGCCACCTCGATGCGGGAGGAAAAAGAGATGGACAACGGAGGGGGGAGGTTGTAAACACTATAGACGGGAGGTCGTCGTTAGGGCAGCGGAAAGAAATTGTCGGACGACTTTGCAATCTGCTTTAATCGGTATTAAAAATCATTTTTTTTTTAAACTGAAATACGGCGTCGTCAAAGAAGCGCGAAGCAACACAGAGGCGAGGACCCGTTAACAAAACCCATGTAACGCAACTAACGACTTCTCGGCATGGCGAACCGAGAGACAAAATAACCGACACCGGTCCGCAAGGGAACCGGGCGCGACATCGACGGTGCAATGCGGACGCAGCAACGAGGTACGCTGCAACCCGGCCTGACCATGGTCACGCCAAGCGAGAAGACTACCGATCTAGCGACGCTCACGACTACAGTACAAATGATGACTCAACTGCTAAACGACAACAACTGATGTCGTCCGCGAACACAAGCAGAATACGACGAACGCACGGAGAGCGCACGAAAGCATGCCGCTGCAAATTTTAACTATGCCTCATCTTACCGGTACATTACCCACGTACCCGGGAGCGGGCACCGAAAACCTAGCCGAGTGAATTGCTTCTCTCCAAAGCATGCGGAAATGATGCCTGTGTAGTGATATACCCATGTTCAATGCCGGTATATCCAGGCTCTTAGGACAAGAAGCAGCTTTGCAGCGAAAAAAACGCATGGCCATAACGGAAGAGGCTGCATGTGCAGAGGCACCGCAGGAAGAGTTTGACAAGAGACTGCTCTTTTGCGAGTGGTGGCAAGTATGAACGCGAGAGCGCAGAAGTATAGCGAAACAGTGACGGACTATATGTATACACGACTTCAACACATCAAGCATGGGAAATGTCATCTTACTGAGGATAACGACATAATAGGCTCATCTTGGGTGTACAATAAAGACACGTGAAGCCGATTCTGACAGCTTTTCGCGACCTTAGAAAAGGAATTGTGTCTGCTTTCACGAAATACGCGCGAAAGTTTGCAATTCTGTGATTCGCGACACTAGTCCAAAGCAAGAAAAACGACGCGATTCGCAAAGCAATGTGGGGAAAGACGAGCCAGAATAGAGCAAGCCGACGAGACTCTCTCCTAGCATGTGCCTTTTGTCTTCAAAAAGGTCACCGTTCAAATAATTTCATAAAACCCGACATTCGAAACAAAGCAGAAGACAGAATCTGTACGACGAAGAGAGCACAGAGAGATCAGGAACAACAAACAAACCGCACCGTCACAGCACAGTCCAAGTGCAACATTATTCCTCTGCATACGGAAGTCAACGGAGTCGAGACATTGGCTTCGTGGGACACAGGGTTGACCACATATTTGGCGTCTCTCACTTTTGCAGAAGAGCCCACTTTGTCGTTGCGCTGGATGTGGACTCCGTACTCATAGGACATTTCGGCGACTCCACAGCACCCCTCGGCGCGAGAAAGGGACGCATTGCCATTGGAACCGCAACTGCTACCATGGAGGTCAAAGTTGTCAAAGACTTACCGCACAAAGTTATAATCGGCACAGATTAGCGTGAATGCAGCAGGTACGACTAGATCGAGAGATGCATAACAGAATTCGCACGCTGGAAGATATTGAAAATAACGACTGGGAAGAAGAATCTTACAAAAAGGTCTTCTGGACACAAATCGACCATTCTAAGAACGAAGGCCGCAGCAAAGAAGGTGAGAAGGCCACTGAGACAAGCGAGGAAGCCCAAGGCTTCCATCACTGTATAAAGTAAGAGACGAATCCTCGCAAGTACATCCAACGCAGTTTACTGTCGAAGAAACGTGACAGCTGAAATAAGTGATCCTCGACAACGTCGACATCTTCAGAAATTTGAACAATGAGGTAGGTGTATGGGCGCATGTTTAACGCAGAATCCAACTCGTCGAAGACAAGCCAGTTCACACGCAATCATAAAATACAAGTGAGACAAACAGAAAATTTGTACGGTAGGAGATGGATGGCCGGATGAAGAAAGGCATCATTCGCCAATCCAAGTCTGCATACGCCTCCCCAGTGATTGTCATCGACCAGCCATGCCATGGGCCAACGCCCAAAAGTCTGTGTATGGACTACCGATTCGTGAGCGCAAAGACGGTGAAACTAGCCTACCCAATTCCAAGATCGGAGACGCTTATCTGCAAAGTGGCAGGATCACGTCTGTTGTCGAAGACCGATGTTGAAGAAAGCCTTCCTGAACATTCTATTGCGTGACAAAGACATGAAGAAAACTGCATTTATAACTGAGGACGGACAGCCCCCGGCGCATGGCCTTCGTGCTGCTCCTGACCAAGACATGTCCTACAAAATGTTAAGGTGCAAACGAGCTGATGAAGGTTTAACATCATTTAAGACAAACACCCGAGAATGAGGAGAATGCGAAGGACAACACAACACAGAGATTCTCAAGCACAGATGAATTTTATTTCACGAAATCTCGTGTTTATGAATGGCTTCACTGCTCTTCAAACCAAGGAAAAGAGAAGGAAAATGTGAACACTCTTTACACACACACATAAAAACTCAAAGGACTTGGCACAAAGCCGAAATAAGTAAAAAATAATTTTATTTTTTTTAATATAAATTTTTCTACAGGTGGGTAAAGAAAATGTATTAATCCCCAGTCTTTAGACTTCAGGCGATAGAATTTTCTATAAGCGGGTAAAGAACATTGGTTCCCAGTCTTTAGACCACGGACCATAGGTATTTCTATAGCTGGCTGTAGCTGTATTTATTAATTTCTATGGCCGACCATAGAAGGCCAAAGGGGGTGATAGCCTGCCTTAGAATTTTCCATAGACGACCATAGACCATTTTCTTATGAGAAACATCCCAATAAGACAAAAAAAAAACCTTGATCCCCCTTTTTCGGGACAAGAAAAAGCACCGTGAGCGAAAATCTCCAACATCAAAACACCCGAACGAACACAAAATAAAAGAAAGGACACAAAAAGATAGACGGCTAGGGACAAAACAAGAGGACCGTGGGCAAAAACCTCGAACATCAAAACAGCCAAACGAACACAAAACTAAAGAAAGGGCACAAAAAGATAGACGGCTAGGGTTAACAAAGAACATACCAACCCTGTACATATCCTAATGTAGATGTCCATGTCCACGTCCAAGTCCTACTGTACATGCACGACATTTGAATCGTCAAAGATACTATGGAAGAACAGATCAGCACAGTGGACGACGTGCTCAGGAGAGCCCACTTTCGGCTCAGACTGAGAGTCGACTTCAGGAAGTGCACCTTTGCAGCAAGTTCTATTAGCTCCTGAGATTCGTCGTCTTCAGAGATAGAGCAGTCATCAACCCACGACGGACTCCGCCATATCGCAGTACGAAACTGCTCGATCAATGATAGAAGTGCGATCCTTTCTGGGACTGACACCACACTACGACAAATATATCAAGGACCACGGAAAGATCGCACAGCCACTGACCAAACTTACGAAAAAAACTCGCCTTGCTGACCTGCTGGACACCTGAAGGCCGAGAAGCTATGGACACGCTGAAGCGACGACTAACATGTCAACAAAACTAGCCGATTTGAACCTTTCGCTTCCAACATAAGTTTATTCCGACGCTTCATGCACGGCTTTTGGATCAGGTTTTCCGCAGAACATTAGAAAGAGACCCGTGTAATTGAGTAGGCCAGCAAGAAGTTGCCAGAAACCGACAGCCACTTGTACTCGACAGACCTGGAAGCTATTGCTGCCAACTCGGCTTTTACAAAGGGGTTTTACCACTACCTCCAAGGCACGCTACACTTCGAAAATTTTACCGACAAGTGGGCAGATTTACGTATCGTGTCAAAGAATAATCCGCATAGACGATTTTCTTGTCAAGTTCTTGACTTAATGTCGTACAACTTCCCAATATGTCACACCGCAGGGAAGACGAATGTAGTCGTGAACGCGCTATCTTAACTTCCAGAAAGAACACACATGGTTTTCGTACTTAGAGCTGAGAACAACCAACTGAACAACGCCGACCGAAAATACAAACCTGCAACAATCATGCACAAGATACAAGAAGAACGATCGGACAAAAATATGCCGCATTGATTCGTCGACGACAGGCATGTAGATGTGACGATCAAGCCGGTGAGCGAGAAAGGCACCGCAACGTTGTATTAGACAACCTGACCACAGAGTGTCCTCGAGTAGTACCACGACACGGCTGTCACGAGGATGGCACGCGAAATTTGTGTATAAACCAACGACGCCACTTTTGGGAGACTTTGATCCGCGGTGTTCAGAACTATGTTAGAGGTTTTGACGAGTGCCACAGGTTCAACGCAAACAGAGGAGTGAAAAGCGGCTCACACAATCCGCGCATGCCGTCACAGCCCCCATTTGAGACCATTGCAGTGTACCACGTTAGACCGATCACCACGCCGAACCCAAACACGCACTTAAAGGGCAACTCCGCTCAATTTTTGCTACTGAAAAAACAATGTAATTCTATTCAGTATAATCTAGAAAGGCTACACGTCAAATATTGGAATTGAATTCCGTCTAAAAAAGTTGTAAAAGCGCGAAAGTAACAATATCGGCTAACTATAGCGGGAACGTGCGGCGCAGCCAACACTGCACTTCCGCCGATCTGCTTCCGCCGCTTCCACCGTCAGTGACGTCTATAGCATGCGCAGGTGTTTTCTTCGTTTTTTCGTTTCGAGGTACACATCCCACAGGCGGCGCCACGCTCGCCGCCTCCGGCGGTCACTCTGCCCTCCGACTCAACCAACTGTTGTGACTCCGCCTACTCTACCTCGGAGGCGGTGTCCACGTGATCTGCGAGCGAACGCGGAAGCTCCGGTTGCGTCTTTGCTGTTGTGCTGGTTGTGCCGTGTTCATCTTTCGTTGCTTCGTGTTTTATTCAGGCAAGAGGCGCGTAGATTTGTTCCTGGTGTGCCTTTGCAATGGCTGGCAGAAAGCGCAAAGGCAGAGACTCACGTTGTTGTGTCGCTGGCTGCCCGAACTACCAGCTAAACAGCCCAGGAATCCTCTCTTCCACAGGTTTCCCGGCGACATTGAACGGCGGAAACTTTGGACGGACGCCCTGTACCTATGGGACCCCGAGAAGTCCTTGTCGCCAACTGCCAGGATATTGATCTGTTCCGATCACTTCTTGCCCGAACGTTACGAGCGAAATATGCGCGTGTTAGCTGACTGTGGCTTCTCGACGAAGTACGCGAAGCTGAGGCCGGACGCCGTGCCGTCGATCTTCGCACGCGGCACAGCTTCCCCGACAGCAGACTGCTCAGCGGTGGCTCCATCATGTTCAGATCTCGACAGCCAGGAAATTGAGTGGCTAACGCGATTTTACGTCGGCAACATATGCAATCAAATATTACTCCAGCACATCGCTTTGGCATAGACAAGTGTTGAGCGATTGCTCATGCAACCAAAACACGTTTTCACTACGCGATCGCGGGCTTTCGAGATGTATCTTTCTCGCGGGGCAATGTTAACACGATGCACGGTGCGTACGTTCACTGTCTCCTGACAGACTGGCAGTCGCTCATACGCAACAACTCAGTCGTTTCTATCGGAGAGTTGCATGGGTTCATATACACGGGGGCTATTGGAACTACGTAATCGGAATTTAGAACAACGAACGGTCGCAGCACACAAGTTATTAGAACAACGAACAAAAGCCACACATGCTGACTTCGTTGCAACAGTCCTTACTCAGGCCCGTTCAGGTTAGAAATACAGCTCTCCCAGCGTGCAAGCGCGTGCAGCGTGCACGAGAACGTAGCGTTGACAAGCTTGTGATTGCATTGGCTTCGCCGCATAAAATAAGATATGACGGCGGCTACAGGCCCAGCTTGCATCTACTACAATTGCGTACAAAATATACCCTGGCAAGAACTTACCTCGTTGTGTGTTACGGTTCACAACGGAAATGAAGCGGGAGCCGTCCTGTGCAGCCGATGCGATGCAGACGACGCGTGTGCAGCGCCTGTCCGTGCGGAAGGCCACGTGACCCTTTCTATCCCACGTGGTGTGTGCATGCTCTCGACGTCGACCGTAGACGCTGACGATAGTGTTGCCCATCCTTGCCGAAGTTTCGGTTTCGTTTTGCGATTTTGCTTCTTTCAAGATTACTCGGAAATTAATTTACTTTTCGGGGAAAAGAGTATGCAGAGTCGTTTATGAGTGCTTTGCAAGGTAACATCATCCACTAACTCCAAATTTTCAAAATTGAGTGGAGTTGCCCTTTAATAACCGCCACTGATTTGACCAAATGCTTTATCTTCGAACGGGCTGTGCCGGACAAATCAACGGAACACGTGCTGCGTTTCCTTGATGAAGACATGGCATTTATTTTGGAACGCAAACCACTGTTATTACGGAGAACGACATAGTCATCATATCAGGATCTTCAACCCGGTACTTCACCGAGAAGGGCATTCAGCATCAACTAGCCGTACCCTATGCAACAGTAACCAACGGCCTTCTTGGGCGTGCAGACGGCAAGGTACTACCAGCACTTAGAAAGAAACTCGACGGAAACGTACATCAAGGAAACGACGTTACAGGTGAAACTACCGCCACATTTTGGATTGCAGACAGCACCGTTCAAACTACTCTACAACTATGTGCCGCAGAGACCAATTGACAACGTCCTTGCAGAGCCGACATAACAACAAGACAGTTCAGCAGCGAAATATGAAGACGTTGGTGCCTCACTACCTGTCTACTTGTATAAGCAAACTAAAAGTATGATGCCAAGCACCGGTCATCACCTTTGAACGTGTGTGATGAAGTGTGGTACCAATAGGGATCAAGAGATGAAGTTGGAACCACTGCACAAAGGACCATACACTATCATTTGAACGGATGGAGAAAAATTCAAAATTTCGAAGAATTGGTCTGGGGCACCCAATACAGGCTTACAACTGTACTGTAACTGAAGCACGTACGGGAGCGATCACATTTCTTTCAGGAACAGACTCCGGTCCAAGCGTTTGCCGACGAACCGGCGGACTTCATCGACGAACCCATGGGCCTTGCCGATCAGCCCACAAGCCCAGGCGAGATAGAAGGAACTGCTTCACCCACTTATGTCAGTCATAGGCGTCGAACGTCGTCGGCCGTGTTAGGGGAGGAGGCTAGCGCCACCTGGGTGCGTGCGAGAGGGAGAAAAGACCCTCGACGAAAGGTCGTCGCTATGGCAGCGAAAAGAAATGGTCGCACTTTTTTTGTAATCTGCTTTGACCGCTATTAAAAGTTGTATTGTAAACGAAAATACGGCGTCAAGGAGGAAGCGGAAAGTCTAATACTAGACGACCCTAGAGCCAGTCACAGCAGTTCAGACGTCTATCGTATTGTCTTATCCTGGTGTACCATTTTCAAGGTCGCACCACTCTCTACTACACAGTTTAGACGGTTTTAGTAAACAATTCAGAGGAAAGGAAAAATTATCTACCCCCCCCCCCCCTCCCGTAGTTTGTTAATTCTTGGGACGTTTTATTGGCCTCGATCTTGTATTGTTTCATTAGCAAAACAGAAGTTTCCTGTGTAATTCAGAAAATAATCCTGGGTTCTGATCTTCGATGTGCTCGATAGTTGATCAAGAATAAAAGCAGCCGTAGCTGGCTGCATCGAGTCACTGTTCGGAAAACGTTCAAACCTGCTATAACAGCGACACTGATTCCCGCGACGCCATTTATTGTATTTTGATTGTAGACTCATATTTTTCTCGTTACACACACACACGCACAGACGCGCACACACACGCACACACACGCACACACGCGCGCACACACACACAAAAATACATATATACATACATATAAACATACATATATATATATATATATATATATATATATATAGGTTTCGCGACATCGTAACTCGTCAGTTGTCACGGTGTATATTCGAATTTATTTTTATAAGTTTATATTCGATCCCACATCATAGAAGTTTATAAAGGATTCTATACCAGCAGCTGTGTATAGCCATTTACTATCCTTCATCTCAAAGGCTACTTCTTTCAATTCATTTTCTTGTTTGGTAGCCGTCTTTTTGCACGTAAAAACTAGAATTTGATAATATCGGTCCGTAACTTAAAGCAAAATCTGATCATATTTACGAAATATTGAAAATTTTCTAGAATATGTAAATGCTTAATATCTCTATGCAACTCCTGGGTAAGAGTGTATATTTCTTAATTTAGTCGATTAGAAGAATGTTAACAGTAAAGCGCAATAAAAAAAAACTAACATACGTATGTGTTACCTGTACAGTATGTATTACTATTTTTAATTTCATTTTAGAGCCCAGCTCTTAGGCGCCTGTTTCCGGCTTGAGCGGCGTCGCCGTCGGCGTAACCAAGGTCACCCAAGGTCACGTGACCCCCAAGGTCACGTGACCCCTCCCCAGGTCACCCCAAGGTCACGTGACCCCTCCCGAGGTCACCTCAAGGTCACGCGACCCGCAGGTGACCCCCACGTGGCCCCCAAGGTCACGTGACCCCCGAGGTCACGTGGCCCTCGGAAGTCACGCGACACCCCCCCCCCCCCTAAGGTCACGTGACCCCCTCCCTCCGAGGTTAGGTGACCCCCCGGAGAATATTAAAGGTTGAGGGGAGGAGGAGGAAGAGGAGGAGGAGGAGGGGTCTAACCTCCCCTCAGTACCCTTTCCTCCTCCTCCTCAAGAGCTGCGCTCCAATTCGACGTTACAGGGAGTTGTAAACGGCTTTCACTTTTTAGAGCGCAGCTCTTAGGGGCCCGTTTCCGGCTTGAGCGGCGTCGGCGTCGCCGTCGCCGTCGCCGTCGGCGTAACCGCGCGGTGCATTATGGGTAAATTTCCCCGCTAAATTTAGCGGAAACAATTCTCCGCTAGATTTAGCAGAAAAATGTCTCCGCTAAATCTAGCGGAAAACGTTTTCCCGCTAGATTTAGCGGAAAAAATTCCCCGCTAAATCTAGCGGAAAAATTTCCCCGCTAATTCTAGCGGGAAAAATTCCACGCTAAATGTAGCGGAAAAATTTCCCCGCTAAATCTAGCGGAAAAATTTCTCCGCTAAATCTAGCGGAAAAATCTAGCGGGAAAAATTCCCCGTTAAGTCTAGCGGAAAAATTTCCCCGCTAAATCTAGCGGAAAATATTCCCCGCTACATGTAGCGGAAAAAATTCCCCGCTAAATCTAGCGGAAAAAGTTCCCCGCTAAATCTGGCGGAAAAATTTGCCCGCTAAATCAAGCGGAAAAATTTTCCCCGCTAGATTTAGCGGAAAAAATTCCCCGCTAAATCTAGCGGAAAAATTTTCCCGCTAAATCTAGCGGAAACATTTCTCCGCTAAATCTAGCGGAAAAATTTCTTAGCTAAATTTAGCGGAAAAATTTCTCCGCTAAATCTAGCGGGAAAAATGTTCCGCTAAATCTAGCGGAAACATCAACCCGCTAAATATAGCGGAAAAATTTCCCCGCTAAATCTAACGGAAAAAATTCCGCGCTACATCTAGCGGAAAAATTTCCCCGCTAAGTCTAGCTGAAAAATTTTCCCGTTAAACCTAGCGGAAAAATTTCCGCCGCTAAATCTAGCGGAAAAATATTCCCCGCTAAATCTAGCGGAAAAAATTTTCTGGGGGGTCGCGTGACCCCTCAAGGTCACATGACCCCCCCTCCCCCCCCCGCCCCGAGAACAGGTAAACCTCAGTACCCTTCCCTCCTCCTCCTCCTCAAGAGCTGCGCTCCAATTCGGTGTTACAGGGAGTTGTAAACGGCTTTCATTTTTTCTTCTGATTATTTAGTGTTTGCTCATTTTACGTCACTTATCCATTTATAAGATTTTTATTACAAATACATGAAAATAGTAAACATGGGATGGAAAGTTCGAACAACTTAGCAACTGCTTTTTTTCAGAGGCAACCTTACAGTTTGTGTGGCGACCACAGCCCTGCCAGCAGGAGTAGGATAAACATTAAACAGCTGAACACATGGGTTTCCACACACCGTAATACAAGTCGGCTATTAGTTGTTAATTGGATTCTCTAAACCCCGAGTTTTAACATACTTTATGCGTATAAATGGTAGAATTTTGTGGTTAAGGGTAAAGTATTGAAAATAGTCAACCTTAAGTTTTCACTTCTTTGGGCAAGACGTCAATTATGATCGTGTATCTTATATTCAGTAGCAATATTTGATGGAACTAAATATTTCTTCTTTTTTTTTCAGTGCAATAATGGTGTTGGATATCAGCCGCCATGCACTTGAGTCAGACAAACGGACTCTAACAGGTGGTTCTGTATTTTCTTGGGGTTCTAACAGCTGAAATTTGCTTTGGCTTCCCTCAATTCAAGCCTTCGGCGCCTAATAAAACACATTTATGTAAAGCTTGAAATGTCTATTGCTCAGAGTCACCAACTGATTCCCCTTAAACTGGGCGCTCGTATTACCAGAATTTGAATAATGTTCAAGGAAATGAAAAGGAGAGTTATTTACTCGTTAGACGACCAAGACAATGTGCAGTGTGTGCAAAATCTGAACTCAGACATGAACGACGCTTCAACAGTTGCCTTCCCAAGCTATCAGACTTTCTAAAGTGAGGGGACATCTTTCACCAGCAGAAACTAGCAGAAATGGCGTAGTATTGTCTTTAAGGTTACGCTCACCACTAGTTTGTCAAAATAAACGACAGATATGATGAACAACAGATCTATATCCTTGGAATAGTTTGAGCAAGTAAAAATTAAAGACGTGAATAAAATTGTTCCCACTTACGGAGGAAAGTTCAACATGCTGGTATCGCCCAGCCAGTGGCGAATTAACACGCCCTTTCAAAGATAATTTTGACGTACTACACTTAACATGTCAATGAAATATTACAGTTTTACAATCAATGTATTGTTATTCACGAGACTGGGAATCACTTTCAATTCCTGAAGAGAAACAATAAAAACTTAACATGTTCAGCAGCCAGCGAAACTAGAAGACTCGTAGAAATTATCTCATTGTGAATTTGCTTACCGATTTACACATTACCTTTCCACAAGTGAACGAGCTACCACAATAATAATAATAATAATAATAATAATAATAATAATAACAATAATAATATTTATTTTGGTTCAGGAGAACCGCGGTGCCGCAGAAAGGCAAGTAGCCCATACCAGGAAGGCCTGCGGCGCCGCATCTAAGGACGATGGGATGAGTTTGTGTACAGATGACAGGGAGGTGCTGACGATGTTGAAATGGAGCTTGTCGGCGAGCGTGGCGGGATGATGTTACGAGTGATGTGGGGCCAATGTTGTTTAGTGAGTTGCTCGCTGGGACGTTTCTCTTTCAACTGGTCTCAACTTGCAGACATGTACAAACTACTCAAAAAAGGTAGTTAAGTTAAGTTACTGAGTATCGACGCCAAAAGTAATTGGAGTAGAGTAGAAATTACGCATTTGTAATAGTAATTGAGTAAACTACTAACTACTGTAAAAAAGTAGCGAGTTACTTTGAAATTACTTTCGAAGTTACTTTTCTATATTTTTGTGGTAGCAAAATAAACAGCAGTTTTGATCAATGAAAAACCCTGCGAGCCTAAAATAAATGTAGTCTATTTATGGCTTGCCTTTTTACGAAAATAGTTTATTCGCTCGCAGAAGCAATTGACTTTTAAAGTTCTTGATAGGAGAGTTTTCCTTTTAAAGACGTCTTCAGCCAAGCTAAACAGACGTTCCACCGACGCGCTGAATGGAACGGCACCGTTGAATTTGAGAAACAGGCTGTGCAGGGTCGGGTAAGCGAGTGTCGGCATCTTAGGTGTCTATGGCGAAACATGTGAGGTTTCCCTCGGGTAGGGAGAATCTTTAATAACAAACTTTGCTATTTTTTTATTTTTTCTTCGTCAAGTTGAGATTGTTATGACTCGCTTCTCTTTATTCCGACGACGTTCCGAGAGTACGCTGAGCGAGTGTACCATACTTTCAAGGGTTCAAGTCTCGCGCCACGACGATGAGATCATCCGGACGACTGCGCATCTCGTTGTAGTACTAGTGCTACGCTGTGGAAAAAAAAAGTTGTTTTGGTTTAACAGAAGATGGCACCGCTGACGCCGGGTCCAACAAAAGGATCTCCCAAGGGTAACTGGGAATCCTCGATGGCGACTACAATATTCTGACGCGCCTGACACGCCTGACAAGTAAATCGTTTTTAACAAAGAGGAGGTCTCCCAGGCATGGAAGGTCGGGACTCGGAAGGACGCGAAGGATTACGTGAACAAGCATCGTCGCTCGTACAGGTGCAGCTGGAAGCGCGAACGTGCTCCCGTGAACGGATTATCCGTGCCAAGGTTTGTGTGTGGGGGAGTCCGGCTTTGGCAGAGACGTATGCTCTGACGACGAGGCGACCGTTGGAACAGGCGCCCCGCTGCAAGGTCATTCCAGTGGCACCTTTCGTGGACCTTACCGCTGAGTCAAAACTCACTAAAGACAGACAACACGAAAACAGCAACAGCGCTCGGAGTGAAACCGTCTTTCATGGTTGCAGCTGGAAACGCGGCGCCTGTGTGCATTACTGGATTAGGCCAATACCCGACCAAGTTGTTATATCTCTTCCTGCATTCATGCGCGCCGTTGTTATGTTTTGGCGGCTCGTCGCCACCTTGGGCCAAGGACGCCTTCCCGGACAAGGGGGCCCCTTGTTCGGGAACGCCACTTCATCTGCCGGCGTCTTATTTATTTCTGCGCTCAAACTTCCGTTATGAGCAAAATTAGCACTAGATTTCGAAAGTAGTTAGTAATTTGAGTAGAAGTTACCTGAAAAAAGTAGTTAAATAAAACTACTAATTACCCAAATCAAGTTGTAATTGAAAGTTACCAAGTTACTCGAAAAAGTAGTTAAACTACAGTAGTTTGAGTAGAGTAGTTGAACTACGTCCAAGTCTGGTCTCAAGTATGGCTGAACCCGGGAAAGTGTCCCGGCAAGCCGTCCAGGGCGGTGTTCGGTGGCTTCACCGTGCGTAGGGACTGGGAAGCCCCGGCATATTGGTGGTGTTACCATGCTACAGGGTGTGGCCCAGTCTTGGTAGACGGCTGCCACTCTCAGGGATAGTCTTCTGAACATCAGAGGTGAAACTTGCAGGACACCGGTTGACGCGCTGCTCCTCAACGTCGCCGGGGGACGGGACCATAGAATTATTGGGCATAATAGAATCGTCGTATTTCGGAGCATTTCAAGTATTGTTTTAACTTAATGTGTTTCATAGATGCATCACAAGAGGGGATAACAACCAAAAAAAAAGCGCGCTGGCTTTTTTATTTATTTATTTAAAAAAAGATAAAACAAAATCTATCGTGATGTATACTTCTTCATAAGTAAAAATAGTTTGATGATAACGATAAGGATCGCATGCCACATTCATGTGTGTAATAGACAAATTGCTAATGAACAAGCCGAATTTGTTCACTTTTTCTCAAAACTCACACCTGCAAACAAATAACGTTTTCTGCATAAGTAGCGCAGGGAACACCGAGGTCGAAATTAGAATTACCCACGAAAATACAATTTGCTTACAAAGCTTTTTGTGTAAGAAAGTTATTTCGTGGGTTTAGAACGTGCTGGTGATGTTACAGGAATGAAAGGAAAACAACCAAAGGGATAGTGTTGTCAGTTAAATCGGTGAGCACTTTCTGTCGACAATGATGATTGACTTCATGTGAGATCGGTGCAATAGTAAACGCACAGGCTAGTGTATAAACAATGTGTCAATTAAATTTGATCAACTTGGTGTAATTTGTTCGTTTTCAAGGAATTGCTTCAAACAGGTCTTGTTACAAGAGAGTTTATAATAAATCCACAAGCATGTGTATCGCCGATTGTACTTGACTTCCCTCAGTAAACCGAATTTCTTCGACCTCTCAAAGCGCAGTTCTTAAAAAGAGAGGGGCTCCCCTAAAAAGGAAATGTTCAATGATATTATGACATGCCTTGTCCTAAAGTTGGGATGATTACTGAATTAAAGGTTCTAGAGAATATTTCTTACAATTTTATCAAAATATTTGGAAACTTAGACGCTGGGTAAATACCATATATATTTATTCTCATCCTTTAAATATCATAAAATCTTGCGAAATTCGTTATTAAACTAGGTAGAATTGGGTATGTTATTTTTGACAAGTACTTGTTATGTGAAGAACTCTCAGTACTTCAATACGCAGTTTACATACTGAGGAGTAGTCCTCTTTTTAAAGAAAATTATGAGCCACAGCAATGCATAAGCGCCATAAGTCATGATATAAAACTTTACGGTTGAAGCCCTTTTTTTTTTTTTTTAAAAAAGCAACGTCTTATGAGGTGGTGTTTATTTGCTCCGTGATCATTGAAGTACGTCTGCAGCTAGTATTTTATGAGCGCTCTTTTGATTGTGCATCAGTAATCCTGAGTTGTGACGCGCTTCATTATAATATATTTGTCTTCGGGCTTTAACTCTTCTTTATCTGGTTGTTCGTTTAAGAATCGCCAGAGGAGTGGTATCCAGCAAGACAAAACGTACAGTTATCGAGACTGACCCGCAGACTTGTATGTAATCCGTTACAAGTAACGAAATTACTTGTAATCCCTTACATTTAGTAGTAATTTTGTAACGAAATAATAACATATTTTCTAGAGTAATATTAAAGTAATTCCCTTACATGTTTTACGTAACCGATTCCCTGTAATTCGTTACAATTTTTTCAGGACCACCCCCCCCTCCCTCTTTCGAAAGGAAAGGTTGTTTTTATTTTGTTAAAGTCAAGAGCAGTGACACCACTTTCGCGAATGTGGCGTCACCTGGCGGCAGAAATGTAAACTAGTAAAAAATCTGGCATCGAGGATACTAGGTATGATAGGAACGCCATTAGTCTTGACTTCTCCACGTTGCTCGTTTCAGTCTAGAGTTTGCTACGCCGCTACTTTTCGGTAACCGGTGACGATGGCCGAGGGCGAGAACATCCCGTTCTCGTTTCAAGCCGACGGCTGGGTTAAAAACCCTCCGCAGTGCGCCAACTTGTCGCAAGACGAAGTATGGCGATACTTGCGCAGCAAGTAGGACTCGGTTCGGCATTCCAACCGAAGATGGTCCTTCAAGGAAGAAGGTTATGTCCGCAAAGTGAGGTGGATCACCTCCGACGACTCCCGGATATTCCTTGTCCGGGGCATCTGCCTTCCATCGATGAAGAAGCCGCACTACACGGTGTCCGCCTGGTTCTCCGCAACCACCGGGAGCGTCATGGGCTGCGTTTGTGGCTGTGTTGCTGGGTAAGTGATACTTCTTTTTGCTGGAGATTCTATAGATTTAGCGCTAAAAGAGATTACAATCACAAGTAATCGTGTTGCCTGCGGATTCTTCTCGACGCGGATATCGGAATCAGCCTTGCGTTTTAAGATGCTCATTTGGGTGCGACATCCATATCGGCGAGATTTGTTCAAATCGGAAACTAATGTAATGTGCTAATCGGTTTCGCAAAACTCCCTCGCGTTGCCTACTTGCGCCTCGCAATCGATCTGGCGAAGACATGTTCGTGAACGTCAATCAAGTCCGCGTAGCCGATGTGGGATGAAAACCACTTGGCTCGCAGTGGGGCACATAAAACTGGGGAATCTGTTTGTTTGCTCATTGTCACTAGTTTCGAGGGTGCTCATTTTATGGTGATGTTCTGTTTTCATTTTTCAGGTTGAGTTAGTCCTGCCAGCACATAGCGGCGCTGTTGCTCTACGATGAGGAAAAGTGCAGTGCCAGCAGGACATCCTGTACGGACATCCCCTGCGTTTGGATTGTGTCTGCGCAAGGTGTGTAAATAAAATATTATTGCATAGTGTGCGATTACATTGAGGTGCCCAAGCTGTCCTAAATTAAGGTTCCTCTATATTGCTCTGTAAACAAGTAAAGCCATCTGCCCGGTGCCTTTCGGACTCCATAGTTTAATAAGTAATAGAGCTATCCCTTGGGGTGTTTTCCATGATCCCAATTTAAAAATGCCCTCTACGTAAAACGTCTTGGGCGATCATGAGATATCCACGTGATTAAGAGACACAGAACCCACGTATAGCTCAATATTACAACTGGACAGAACTGACAAATGAACACTTCTCATTGCAGCCAAGAAGCCTGCCCCCCTGAGGCCCGCTCCAAGAGATCACATTCCATAAGTACCTCGTCAACAGGCCAGTGAGGGAGAAGAGACGGCGCTCGTACGACCCCTGCGAGGCTGTTGGCGGCGCGTCTTTGGAGCAAATCGAGGCGCTGGAAGAAGCCCTCCGCATTAAGCCTCCGTGCCTTGTATGGCTTTTGTACGGTGGTCGACAACAGGCGAGGCCAGCAGGACCGGCAGTGCCGATCGCCGACGACGAGGATCTGTGAAGCAGGGAGGCCCGGGATGCAGTGCAGAAGCATATGCAGTCCCTCCCAAGGCTCACCGACGAACAGCGGACAGAGGTGACACAGTCCACCATTGGCCAAGCCGACAACCGAAGGTGGCACGAGGAGCGACGGGGGAGAATCACGGCATCGCTGTTTTCCGCAGTCATCAGATTCACCAAGCCAGAGTACCTGGTGAAGCGGATTGTGTAACCTGGCCCCGATGCAGCAAGTATGGATATGCGGTATGGGAGGACGCATGAGCGCGCTGCCGTCGCTGCCTATGTGGAACTCATGGCCGCATATGAGCAACCATTGCAGGTGAACGAAACTGGTCTTCACGTGCACTGAGACCACAGCTTCATTGCTGCGTCGCCCGACAGGGTTGTGACCATCGGCACAGAAGAAGGCCTTCTGGAAGTGAAATGTCCGCCTTCCAAGATAGGCCAAACACCGGCAGAGGTCTGCCAAGACAGAAAATTCTGCTGTGAGCTTGTCGATGGGGATGTGTGCCTCAAGAAGACCCATGCGTACGTCTACCAGGTTCAGGGTCAGATGGCAGTGACCGGGCACAAGTGGTGCGATTTTGTCGTTTGGACGAATAACGAGACAGTGGCCCGCTCAGCAAACCTCGAGACCATCTCATTCGACGTGAAGTTCGTAAAGAGGGAGCGTATGCCAGGACTGCTCTACTTCGCCGAGCACGCACTCTTCCCGGAAATCCTGATAGGTCGTGTCAGACGTCGAAGAGACCTGGTGTCCCGAGGCAAGTAAGTGTCTTACAAGAAGCATATATGATACCACCCTAATTAATAAACTTCAGTTTTATGGTTTCCGTGGACTAACCCTAAACCTGTTAACATTGTATTTAGAATTTCGTAAACAATCTGTTTTTATAAACAACTATTCTTCAGACTTTCAAGCGTTAAAAACAGGTGTCCCTCAAAGAAGTATATTAGGCCCACTTCTGTTTAACATTTATATAAACGACATTGTAACGATTAGCCCAAACACCACTTTCGTCATTTATGCTGATGACACAACACTACTTTTTTCAGCTAACAATACGACACACTTGCAGAAACCACTAACAACACACTGGAATATTTATATAATGGAGTGAAGCAAAAGCTCTACTAATTAATACATCTAAAACAAAAGCGATTATTTTTAAGCCACATAATAAATTGGTAAATATTGACTTGCGCCTGAAACTTGGCCCCTCTATCATTGAAGTCGTCCCGAATGTAAAAACCTTAGGTGTAATGTTTAATGAAAACATGTCATGGGACACCCACATTCAAAGTGTAATAAAAAAAATTTCAAGTGTTGTTGGCATTCTCAACAAGTTCCGTTCAAGTTTGCCAGTCAAAATTAAGCTTCTCATTTACAATTCTTTATTCATGTCGCATTTGAATTATTGTCACTTGGTCTAGGGCACATCAACTACAACTAACTTGGACAAATTAACGATTCTTCAAAAGAAGGCAATCCGAGCTATAATCAATGTACCACAATCAACCCACACGAAACCATTGCTTAAATCATTAAACGTCCTATCCTTAAACAAACTGTACGAATACACTTTACTTATTCGATATATAGCAAGTATTAAACAAAAGACGCCTGACATTAGTAACATATCAGAATTAACAATAAATATTAGACCTTATAACGTACGTCACGAAGAAGTATGGGGGATACTATTCAGTCGAACAACCTATGGAACTCAAATGCTAAAACATCGCCTTCCTTTTTTACTAAACCATTTAATTGAAAATAACATTATCTTCGAACATTTAACATCTCATTCCTTAAAACTGATGTTTCTATGAATATTTCTGTCATACAATTGTATTTTAGCATATAGAGTGTATTTTTTTCCCTTGACATTGTAATCTATAGCCCAATTTTAAACGTGTATTTTGACTATTGTTACGTGATTTTTTTTTATAAGTATCTGACTTTGTTTTTTTATTTATCTTTCGATTGCTTGCCGTTTGCCAAAAAAGGGGGCGTGAACCTCGGTCAAGCCGACATCTGTCGGCTTTTTGTTCATGCCTCCAGTGCCTGTACGCGTGTACAGACGCAAATGAAATGATTGATTGATTGAAGTACTGTGCAGGATACTACATGGTTGAAGATGGCCCTGGCCTCAAGAAGAAGCTGCGGAAGCTGGTGTGAGGCGGGACGATGGCAAGAAACCTGCGGGCTTCTCAAACAACGGCTCTTTTAAGAGCCAAACAAATACGTACCTCGGACGCTCACTCTGTGAGCCAACTCCGTGTCTCTCTCAATAAATGACATATAAAAAAGCATGACACCATGCGTGGTGCTTCCAGCTCACATTATTTATTGCAAAAAGTATAAAGCAAATTAGCACAGTGGTTCACCACAGATTTAAATCCAAAAACAAGTTTTTGTTGCAGGGTTTTCTATGTAGATTTGAGACAAGGTTTGTTCAGGCAAGCTATGAAATACACAACGTTTACTACACCTGTCTAGATTACAGCAGTACAAATATACACATACAAGATTTCAAAGGCAGAAACTACACATTGCTATAACTATCACCACAGATATAATTCTCGACCTGTCTAGTAATGTATGAAGCTGTAGCGGCACGCTACAGCGCGAAAGAAGACGAAGACCACCAGCACGAGAAGACATCAGCACTTGCACGAGGGGTCTCGAGGTGGCAAGGCGACGGGCTACACAGGCCACATTCGACGACCGGTAGATTCTGTCTCTTTTTGTAAATAATGTAAATGTATAATTTGTTAGCAAACGAGAACATCTTCCTTTGCTCCAGAGCCATGCCATATAGGCCCAGTTTCAAAACAAAAAAGCGCCACCTGTGTCACTTTAATTCGATTTAAGAAAGCTAAAAAATGCATAAATTGGAGAAACTCGGCTCTAGACAATACTACAAAGGGAATAGTGGAAAGTTCAAACAATGGTGCACCTCTCGCACTAGGAATTTACACAGTATCACAGAAGAAAAACTTGCTAAGCATGGAACAGCTTACTAGAAGTGAAACCATTTTATACCCAAGTTAATGGGTATGAGCACAGCTTGATGCGACTAAGGAGAGCCATGTGGAACAGCTTACTAGAAGTGAAACCATTCTATGTCTAAGTTAATGAGTATGAGCGCAGGTAGATGCCACTAAGTCTATGTTTAGTTAGGGCCCCATGTGGTTAAAGGGCAACTCCACCTAAAATTTGAAAGTAAGATTACTGGTATCGCTTTAGTGACGCAAAATACGACCACAATCGAAATATCCAGTCGCTTCTTAGGACGCCTAAGGGTTACCGATTGATAAAGCGACCATGACGTCGTCATCGTACCCCTATCTTGAAGCTGCCAGCTTGATTGGGCATTCGGACGTGGTGAGGGACGCGTGTGACGTCATCGTAATCGCTCACCCCCCCCCCCCCCTCCCTCTCTGGACAGTTATCCACTATTGCGGTTGATCCCGAGCTGGTAGTCTCGGTTCTGTCGACTGCACCCAAAACAAAACTTTGGGGCAGGATATCTTTAAAGCTACTCACAATAGCGAGACCAAAATTACGCCTTCTAATTTAAGGATGCCGAGTGAAATATGAAACAGAGTTGTCATTTAAATTAATCCTCAGATCTTCGTTGGGCCACAATATGAATATGGTATTCAATCTAGTGGGCCCTACTTTCAGCCAGCAGAGAGTGTTAAGGGCGCTAAACTGTATGAAATATGACGGAGGCTTACTGCAGAGAAGGCGCAGTGTAACCGACTATTTGATTGCACTCTAGTGGGTCCTACGTTCAGCCAGCATAGTGTTAAGGGCACCAAACTGTGTGAAATATGACAGAGGCTTACTGCAGAAAAGGCGCAATGGTAACCGACTATTTGATTGCACTTCAAAAGCTGGCCATAATTAATCCTATGCTTCGCTGGGACAGGCCAGAAACCCTTCGTTGGTTTTGACCCATAAAAAACCCCAAATTTACCTCCTCTTATACCTAGAAAAAATGTAGAGCAGCCGTTCACTGCCGTCCTTGGTGCGCATAAAGTAGAGATGCCAACTAACGTCCTTGGTCTGCAAGAGGAGACCTTGCAGACGTTACTAACACAATACAAGATGCTAGTTAAAACTTAAAATCAGCGCCAACAGGACAATGAACCTTATGAGATGCTAGCAAATTAAACTTCAATTCAAATGCTCGTGTTTATAAAGCGTAAGTTCGCTCTGCCAGTATAATGAGGCGACACTGGTTCACGCTGTAGAT
Organism: Ixodes scapularis; assembly: GCF_016920785.2. Classification (NCBI taxonomy): domain Eukaryota; kingdom Metazoa; phylum Arthropoda; class Arachnida; order Ixodida; family Ixodidae; genus Ixodes; species Ixodes scapularis. Next base: position 8,248,436 of record NW_024609883.1, on the reverse strand, counting down.
GAGCAATTTTGGCAGTGCAGTACAACTGCTAACCTGGAGTCTTGAATGTGCTCACGCAGTAGTGATACACGACCGAATGCCGTTATGATGCTCATAGGAAGGTCAAACTTTTACACAGCATATTTAGCCTTATATACAAGAATGTAACATCTGCTTTTTTTTAAACTTGCTTTAAAGTGTTTAAAAAATAAAATGCCCCTTTTCGCCACAACTCGCACACTTGCAGTCCGCAAAAATTTTCATTAAAAAGCCTAGCTTTGCTAAAGCAACGAAATCGAAGCCGATTCTAAAGTCCATACTCGGGGCTAACCACAGGGTGGCATTAATTCCCTGAGAAACAGCTTTAAAGCATTGAAATTGAGGAATGAAATCATAGATCACCAGTGATGTGTTTGAATAGGCGTGGTAACGAAAGAGTTGAAGCAAAGTGCCCCGTGTTTAGCCATTCACTAGAGGCATATGGAAGTTGCTCAAAAAACAACAAACCTAGAACACAGGTTCGGCAATATCAACCATGGAGATTGGGAAGGGTCGATGAAGCAGGTGAAATTGCTTCACCCTTCCTATCACGCGCTCAATGACTACCCAAGCACTTGCCACGTGACGTGTGTGTGCCACATCATTCTCCGACATGTGTGGCTCATTTGGCTTTCGGAAAGGCGGAATGTGGACCTGCACTCCCAGTGGCCAATCGTTAAATTTGAAACCTTTGTCGTCCATGATCGCATCTCCTGGTTCTAACTGTTTCATTAGCCCACTCTCCTCAACGATCACCCGGTCGGAGGTTGATCCACCCCACAGTTCTGAAACATATCAAATGTAGCCCTTGGGCGTACAGCCAACAACTGCCTTATACGTGTTATAATGCTTGTACGGTGAAAAGGTCTGCCTCTGAGCTAGCAAGGATGATGGCTTCTGAGTGCGCACCTCGGTTCCGTCAAGGACGACTCTCGTGTTGGGAAACCTGTGGAACGCATCGGAGAGATTTTCCTGGTTCTCGAGAACTGTCGGAAACGGAGTCAGCGCGCTTACCTCTTGCCGAAGAAAGATAATCCGCGTTGAAAATACTTTACTGACTTGCTCTTCCGAAATATTGAAATCGCGGGCAATTTCTTTACCCACCATGCCTCTCCTCAGCCGCACCAGGACCATGAAATACTCATCTGCCCGCTCTTCCCGCGTGCGGGATCTAGTCTCACCATGCCCGCTGTTCCAATAGTTCATTTTAGCTGCCCGAGGTTCCAGCGAATTAAACAATAACTCGAAGACGGAAGACACGGGCAGCCCAGTGTAGAACATACAATTTTTGGGGTTCTCCTGGATTATTGGTAACCCCAGCTGTCTTTCCTGAACACGTACAACCTCCGCATGGCGGCGCTTGTTGTCCGCCTCCAGGTCAAGGATTCTTTGCTGAAGTGCCGACAGCTTCTCGTTGTTGAGGTGGTTTGTGGTCAGGGTGATGGCAGTTCCCTGCTCCATTCCTGAGAAGAAATCAGTCATATTGCCACCTGCGTGGGTGCCTTATCAAGTGCTGAAGATAACGTGGCTGTCTTAACAAGCGGCGACCCGGCTGTGGGATCTTTTATTCTTTCTTTAGTTTCTCGAGGGTTCTAGCCAGAGCTCATGGCTTCGCTTTCTTTTTTATTTGTAATTTGGTTTGTTCTAGTGCTTTCTAGTTGTTACGGGATGTCATCTGGCAACATTATAAAAGGCGCGCCCGTGACACAGCAGTCAGTCTTTCGCCAGCACTCCGCTTCCCTGCTGTCTCCTTGAATCACCCGGTAGAACCATTCCTATCTGCTGGAACGGTGCAGTTAGCGAAGGAATAGGTTGCAGTACACCTGTCGGCTTCGTCGGCAGTTTCTTGCATCGCTGACACTCGTGGCATGATCGGGTGTAGAGGTGGACGGTTATGGCGAGTTTGGGCCAGTAATATTTTTCACGAATACGGGCCAGTCTCCGGCTGTAACCAAGGTGTCCGTCCGGACGTCGGGTCGTCGTGATATGCTTGAAAGATCTCCTTTCAAAGGTCGGTCGGGACCACCAGCAGCCAATGCGAGTTGTTGTGCCAGAAGTTTTCTTGGTAGGGTACAGTTTGGCGAATGGCGAAGGTCGTCAGGGCTCGTGAGAAAATAGTGGGATTGGTACTCCCCCACCCTTCCATGTGCTCTATTAGTGCACGCAGCCCAGGATCGCCTTGTTCATGTCCTGTTATGTCGTCGATGTTCACTGCGCCTACGAACATCTCGTCGTCATTCTCGTCGGTGCTGCCAAAAGTTGTGTTGACAGGGGCTCTGGACACGCAGTCGGCTTCGCTGTGCTTGCGACCTGGATTGTAGACCACAGTCATGTTGAACTGTTGTAGTTGGAGACTCCATTCTGCGAGGCGTTTAGAAGGACCCTCGAGGTTCGCGAGCAAGCAGAACAAGTGATGGTCTGCGACTACGCGGAACGGGCTCCCGTACAAGTACTGCCGGAACTTAGTGATTGCGTAGACGACCGCAAGACATTAGGAAGTTTTAGAATAACGTACGCAATGTTAGCACACGATAGTGCTAAATTTAGCGCTTGTATTAGCCCACACGACGCGAGAGAGTTTTAGAATAGCTTTTCTCCGTCGCGACGCAAAAGCCCAAGCAGCTCGCGCTTGCGACGCCACCAAGATATAATCACAATTTTTATTTCACACACGAAATGCTGTAACTTTAGAAACAAACAAGTTTTTTAGGTTCAGAGTACGGTTTTAGATTTTTTCAACATGAGAATGCGACGCGAGCGGTTGACCGGTCGTGTCGCTTGCGTCGCCTCGGCAAGAGGGGTCTCGTGTACTGACCTTCGCACATCGTACCTTCGCCGAGAAATGTTCGCGCGTCGCAAGCATCAAGTTGCCGGGGACTGTTGCCAAACCGAGTACAATGTCGTCCCGTATTGAAAATCGCAGTCGCGAGGATGCTGCCGACGTCACACTCAGGACGCCGCCAAAGCAGCCGCAGACATAATCCTGGAAGCCGCCATTTTTTTTAACTCTGCTCGACTCACGTTGGCTCGACTTGGCTGTAGCCAACTTCTCATCCAGAATCCTCCTTGGAGAAGCGCAAAGACTCTGCGTACGCACGCTATTTCCGAGAATTAGCGCACGCTAAAATTGCGCACGCAAAACGCAAAACCTGGCTTGCGTTCGGAGCATGCGCAGTGGCGACGACGGTATTCTTTGCGTACGCAAAGCTTTTTCGTGCGTTATTCTAAAACTCCCTATTCATTTTTAGTCGAGAAGTAAATTTCTTTGGCCTTGGTTAGTGTCCGACTTCCGTAGGTGATGACTTGCTCGTCGCCTTCTTGCACTTGAACACGTACCGCACCAAGTCGCGAGTTACTAGCGCCCTGTGAATTTCGGTTTCTGCATCCTGAGCAAAGTGTGCAAGAACACGTGAAGTCTGGATTTTTCGCTTCAGCTCGTCGAATGCCTGCTGCTGCTCCTCGGTCCATTCGAACTTCTCTGCGTTCTTTGTGAGGTAAGTGAGCGTTGCGGAAATTCTTGCGAAATCCCGAACGAAGTGACGATAGTAGGCACAGGGTCCAAGGGATCTTCGCACGGCCTTTTTATCGGTCGGCAGTGGAAATGCCGCGACAGCGCGGGTCTGCTCGGCGTCCGGGAGACGCTTTTGTTACTAATTGCGTGGCCTAGAAGCTTTAGTTCGTCGTAAGCAAACCGACTTGTTAACGTCTTCGGGGTGCGTTCAGGTGTCTGGATGTCTCCGAGAACTGCTCGGAGTCATCGCAAGTGCTCGTTGAAGTCGTTTGAGAACACCATGACGTCGTCAAGGTAGACAAGACAGCTTTGCCACTTCAGTTCTACCAGCATGATATCCATGACATACTGGAAAGTTGCAGGCGTCGGGAATTGTTCGAACGGTATCACCTTGAACTCTTACAGCCCATTGTCTACTTTCGTTGCCGTTCATCGACTTCGATATGCCAGTAGCCGCTCTTCAGGTCTATGGATGAAAAATATATAGGGTGGCGCAGTCGGTCTAGCGTGCCGTTGCTACGGGGGAGTCGATAGAAGTCTTTCTTCGTCACCGCGTTCAGCTGCCGGTAGTCAACACAGAAGCTAAGCGTTTCGTCCTTGTTCTTAACCAGTACGAATGTAGAGCCCACGGACGGCTTAAAGACTGGACTATGTCGTCGTTCAGCGTCGCTTGAACTTGCTCCTGGATTACTTATCTTTTTTCTAACGGAGACTCTGTGCGGCGATCGATGCACAGGGAGCGCGTCGTCCTCGGTAACGATGAGGGGGTGCTTCGCAACGGCGGTTTTTGCGCACCTTCTGCGATGTTGCAAAGCAGTCGCTGTATTCAAGGGGGAGGGTAAATAGCTGCCGTCACTTCGGGCCCGGAAGCTTGGGATCGATGTCGAGCTGCGCTGGCGACGTACTGTCTTGCCGAGGTGATGAGGACTCTTCCGTAATCGCGGCAATTTCGGCGGAGTTCAGGAGTTCCTCGACGTGGCCAACAACGACACGTTTCGGGAGGTGTTGCGTTTCTTGTCGTAAGTTCGTCAGGAGGAACATACTGCGCCCATTCTGAGGTTTAGTTACTCCTCCTGCGACGCGTACTCCTCTTCCCAGAAGCAATTGAACGTTGCCTTCTAGAGCAACTTCGCAGTACGTGGCTGCATCGGTCATGACGGGTACAACACTTCATCGCGGCGGTAGCGTCACGCCGTCGGAAGCTACTGAGGCGGCGACTGACTTTGTTGGAGGCTTTTCTACACGCGCAACAAGTGTCCGCAGCGTAAAATTGTTTTCTCTATGGTGAATCATGGCGCCGTAGTCGAACAGAACGTCTATGCCGAGAATGACGTCTTTGGCACAGTCTTGTAGAACGACTAATTTCCAAGGACACGTTCCGCCATGAATCTTGACCCAAGCGGTGCTCGTTCCAACGGGTGTAATAAGTTGCCCTCCAGCAGTTCGTATCTGCGGGCAATCCCACGGTGTAGTGACTTTCTGGAGGCGTCGAAAGAGCCTCCCACTTAAAGCGGAGTAGTCCACTCTGATATCCATGAGTGCCTACGCGTCGTGACCGTCGATGACAACGTTGAGGCTGTTGGGCACTGTTGCGGAAACGTCGTCCCGTCACGTGTCGCCGTTGGGGTGGGAGTTCACCAGAGTTCTTGGAAGCTTTTTCATTTACCATCCTCCGCAACACCGACTCCAGGCGTGACCACACTTAGTTTTCTCGGCGGTACAGGGGAGACAGGCTGTCAAGGCGCGACCGAAGGAAAGGCGATGGGGAATGTCGGGGAGATAAAGACGGGAACTTGGTGGTGTGATCGGTGATGGTGACGGAGGGCGACGTAGGGACTCCTCGATGTCGCGAGGGCGTTCGCCGTACATTGGGCACTTGACGTTCGGCGCAAACCAACGTAGGCACATTTGGCGACATGGGCACTTCCGTTAGACGTGGTCAGCTTAACCGCAGCGGTGGCAGAGCGGTCGCCTGTCGGCCGCCAGCGACACGTTGGTCTTCCTTGCCGCAGCTTGTTCTCGGCGCCTGGTCTTCTTAGTCGGTCTACTGCAGTGCCGGAGGTTCACATCGGGGAGACGCCATGTACAGATGCGTCGGACCATGGCGGCGTAGCCTATATCAGGTTTTCCTGTGCTGCTACTTTGACGGGAGTCTCGGGCTGGCAAGCTCGACGACCGTCCCCTCAATCGCCCTCGGCGAGTGAGGAAGGATGAACGATTGCAGTAGGTAGAATATTCCGGATCTCTTCCCGGGCGATGTCCCGGACGGTTTTCCAAAGACTGTCGGCACCGGTGGTGGTCAAACCCGGACGGGGAAACTGACAGTTGGAGCAGTTGGAGCAGCGTTGGTGAGTCGGTGGTAGCAACTTGCTCGGACCGTCAGTGCACGCTAAATATTGGTGGCTTCGCTTACAAAACCATCAACAGTCGTCCGGGGATTGCGTACCAGGCCTCTTAAAACTTCTTTTTTGACGCCCCGCATAAGGGCGCGAAGTTTCTTCTCTTCGGCGGCCTCCAGATCGGCTCGGACACTTAGGCGCAGAACCTCTTCAACAAAGCCTGTCACACTTTCGTTGGGGCCCTGCACTCTTGCTTGAAGAAGGTCCTCCGCTCGCTGCCGACGTTCTATGTTGATAAATGTCCGTTTCGATTCGGCGGCGCATGGCGACCACGAAGTAAAGGAGGGTTGGTTTTCAAACCACTGCCTCGTCGTGCCTTCAAGCAAGAAGTACAAATCCTGGAGGCACTGCTCAGCCATCTATTCGTTGTGGCGTGCTGCAAGTTCATAATGCTGCAGCCAGTCTCCTTTATCCCCGTGCGCCTTGCCGTTAAAGGGCGTCGGAGTGTGGGGAGTGACGGGCAGGAAGACGACGAGTGGAGTAGTCATAGTCGCGGTCTTCATCTTTGGCTTCTGCGGCAGGGGTCCGAATCCCGGAAGTAGGCCTTTAGTAGGACGGTTGCTCGGAAGTCGGCCTCTTCTGCAATGGGTAGCCCTCCGGGACTAAGCACCTCACTTGGCCAGTGTGTTTTCGGAGGGGTATGCTTCACAGGTATAGAATGTTATACCCCCACCTCTACCACAATGTAAAAAATAACAACTGATGAGGCGATGGATAAGTTAAGGAAACTAACCGTTTAATTGGACAAACTTCTGACCGAAGAAATAGGCGAAGGCTGGCGTCGTAGGCGTCGATGCGGCGTAACAACAGGATCGAGTGCAGGGGCGAGACTGACCCCGGTTTGCCCAGCAGCATTCCTTTCGTACGCGGGTGGGTTTCTGGAAAAATCGGAGATTTGGCGCGAAGATTATTCCAACCGCGAAGAAGCAACAGAGTTCTCAAGTTTACCAAAACGCGGCAATTTGCAAAATAACTAAAAAGGGCCTCCGCCACTACGCATCGAACCTCGACTCGTTGCGTGGGAGCCAAGCACGATAACTGTTCGGCCACGGGCGCACTGACTGCTGGCCCAGTTGAGCACGCGGTAATATATAGTTAAAAAGTAAGTAGTCAAATTTGACTACCTCGTAAAGCAAAATGGCGGCCGGTTAGCGTCTCTCGACTTCTCCGGTAAGGCCTAGCGAACAGCGCGGCTTTTCGGCCGAGTGAGAGAATAGAAAGCATACGCGAATTCTACATCTTCCAAGCGCCGTTAGACACCCTAAATATACATCTTCAGACATCGTTACAGTCCCAGGCAGCACACCAATGTTGGTCCGAGATTCGCCTCGCGTTGGCAAAGAGCGGCCTCAATATAGGACAATATTCAAAGCGCTACACGATCCAACGTTGACCCAGCCATTGGCGCCATTGTTGGGCTATTGTTCAACGACCGCTCCAGCCAATGTTGGCTCATCACTGGTGTCAATGTTCGGCCATTGCTAAACCATAGTTCCAGCCAATGGTGGTTCCACATTGGCAAAGACCGGCGTAATATTAGACAATACTGGAAGCGCTACCTGATTCAGTGTTGGCCGTCATTGGTGCTGATGTTGGGTCCTTGTTGCACTCACCCAGCTGTTGGCAAATGCACTGGCAACGCTGTTTGCAAAAAGGAAAGACAACAGACACATGGAAATGTTTTGAAATCTGCTAGAGGTTTATCACATAACCTATTCTGTAGACAAGTACAAACTAAGCAATTTCTAATATTTGAAGAGGTACTACTCAGCTCTTACATAACTGAGAATATCGCAGAACAAACAACAACCGAGGAATTCCTTGGGCAGTGTCCAGTCTCCAGGTAGCCGGCACAATGTTTTCCCCGAAAATCTACCGGCAGTCGCCCCTCGTTGGCTGTGTAATCAGTTCATCGAACGACGTTTCTTCGACAGATTGTTTTATCAACACGCGATGTTTAGTAAAAAAATATCAAAATAATTTTTCTTCTTTTGTAATAAGCCGTGGCAGACTCACCAAGGAGCGGCGGGAAAGGGTGGGCTGGGTCGTTGAGCACGCGCCTCATGAATACAGTGGCGCCGAAATGCCCATAGAACAAGGAATTCGCGTAAAGAATGTCGATGAAATGTTAGTGTCAACGAAACGTGTGTCCATTAAACGTGTATCCACGAAAAGGTTGCCGTGAAATGTGTTATCACGAAACGCAGGGAGGATAAAAATTTCAGAATTTCATCTGCAGTTGTGACATGATTTCAGACAGTCAATGGCAGTAGACTGCGGGTAGAATTTCGGGGAAATTATTATCCTGGCTGCCAGGAGATAGACCCTGCCTAAATCTAGAGGTAATCCGGAAAAGTACCCGCAGAAGAACGGTCAATTGGAGAGAAGTATGTTGCAGGGCACTTACTTTGGCGATACCGAAATTTAGAGATGTAATCAGAGGTGTATGTCGGCACGGGCACGGCAGAACAACCACTCAGATTCAAAAGTGAGGAAGAAGGTGTCGGTAAAGATTCAACACAATGTACCACAAGCTGGCATTTGCCGAACCAAACACTAAACGCGTCACAGAATATCTTTGGCTTCTTTGATAAAATCTCGTTCGAAAAATCCTACCCGTCTGGTAGGAAGTTTCGAACAAGATACCATTTACCACAGAAGCGAAATTCAAAGCAGCCCCGCAGGCGCGCGAAACTCGGTTCGCAAGAGGCATTCCGGGATTGTCAACAGCTAGTGAGTGATCCGTCAAGCCACGTGATCACGGTTCTGTCATTACCCGCGCAGTGAGGGCGGAGTCAAGAGATAAGAAGTCTACGGTTGATTGGTCTGGCGATTGCGCACCTTCTACCACGCTTTCAGCTTAGGAAAGGGGTAAAAAAAGAGAAGGAGTAAAAAGGCAGCAGCTCCTTAAAGCCTAGAACGGGGGCGTGCTTACAAAGACTAATCTTCAGGGGCATCCCAACAATGAACACAATGAAAGCATTTGTCACTTGTACTGAAGGTTCATTGTACAGTGGATGCTATGTCTGGCCTTGGGCCAGACATAGATAAGGCAGACGCCGTGTTCTGCCTTATCAGCAGCTTCGAGACTGTAGTCAGGTGACCCTAACCGGAGACACGATTGGCCTAAAACACGCATAGCGTCCAATTTGCTGTCAATACCGAGTGAGCAGTACAGCTGTATGAAGGCCAGCTTTTGGACTTCAAAAAATAAGCTGTCCAACCAAAAAGTAACCCAAAACGATGCAAGTTTTAAGATACTATAATTTACGCCGTATAACCCACATTATAATTTCAAATGAAGAACTAAGCGCGACTATTTTTCGCATCAATGTCCACCAATATGTAAATAAATAAATAAATATAAACATTACTATATAGATTATCAATAAATAAAAAAAATTTACACTTTTAGATTTCGGTGTATTTACATAAAAATAAATACCCTATCTTGAGCGCTGATGCGATAATAGTGGGGTTGTTTACTCGGTTGTGTTCTTTTCATTAAACGTTCAGTTGAAGTTCAGCGCTCGCCTTGTGAATTCCTGCCTTTGTCCTTGTGTTTTCGCGCACTGCTACCAGTTATGATACATATTTAAGTACGAATCCTAAAATTCTAATTTTTACGGAAGAGTTACACATAAAAGACACCACGGACAGCACATCTTCCGACTTCCAACACACGACGAATCTCCAACGCCTGCAGACCGAAGGTTGCAGGCACAACGGCTTTGCTACCGTTCGAAGGACAACGGACTCGTGACGACAAAGTAGCGCCTTTCATCTTCCATAAGCTAAGGGTGCTCGAGAGTCCCACGCTTGCATTACCGCATGCACAGCGAGCGCGGCTGGCTAGATCGAGGCGCAGTCAGCTTTCGCATCGCGATTGCTACGACGTTGTTCTGCTTACACTCATGACAGGAGCACTGGCAGTCGAAACAGCCCTCTCGAGACTTTATTCGAGTCCAATAAACGACTTTATAAGGCGATGGACTCTCGTAACAACATTAGAGATCATTTCGGTAGCGGCGTAAGCATAGGCTTTATGTTTGTTGACTCCTGCTTCGAGAACGTCGAAATATGTACAGAAACATCACATATAAACAAATACTGCACGCAGAGAGAAATACGAACTTGAGAGGGATATGGACCAAGGAGAAGCGGTTAACGCTACAAAATGCATACAATTAGAAAATGCACTGGAAGAAACAGAAATATTTAAATCTAAAAAACTGAAGATTAATAGGTCGTCAACGCCGAGGTAATACATTGCGAAGGAAGAGCAGCCGGCAAAAAAATCGCATAGTCCTATAGGCAGCTAAGGACGCTTTTGTGATCGCGGTTATAAAGCACCGGCGACGTACGGCCCATTAAAGGGCAACTCCGCTCAATTCAAGAAAATTGGGATTACATCTGATTCCACTTCCCAAAGCACTAATGAGCAACTTGACGTCTTTGGATTCCCGAAATGTAAAATATTTTTTGTGTAATCTTAGTTTCAACATTAACAGCAACCGAAACCGAAACGTTGAATGCGACAGGCAACATTGCTATCGTGTCGTCAAAGTCATGGACACGTCATGACGAAATACGTGGTTCGAACCGTCACGTCAATCTCTACACGATCGTGGACGGGCGGGCGGGCGAAAGTGGACCAAGCGCCTTTGTCGTCTGCTCCGCCCTCTTCGCCAACCTAGCTCTCTACAGCGTCCAACGACGTCTTCGCCGCCGGGGCCGAAGCTTGCGCTTCTTTACAGAAAAGACAAGTTTTCTCAAGCGTATATTTCGTAGGCATTTTAGAAGCTGAAATAGAGTAAACAATAACATCCATATGCACTACATACGAGCGTGCCACGGCCAATGCCCGCTGGAACAAAAAACAGTAGTAAAATCAACAGTGTGCTGCTTTCGTTTGTCCTCACGAAGTTGATGCATTAGAGCTTAGTTACAACCTTCACACATCCCACGAAACTTTGCTGTGCGAGGTGACGTGCCACATAATCGTCTTTCCGTGTCTTCGGTTTCATTATGTTGCTTAATATTCACCAGCTCGCCCGTGTCCTAACTCTTTTTTAAGTTATTGTTTATGTACCGTCGGACGTTTGGCATCAGCAGACATTTCGTCAGGAAGGGTTTTCAGCGCCGGTGAAAGCTGTATACTCGAGCTTTAATTTTTACGAAATCCCACAAAATCTTTTCCCGGAACATAGCTCAGCTTGCGTATCCCCAGTTGGAGAGTTAGGATCTCAACCGAGATGCTCGTAATTTTACGCTTGCTTATTACCGAGAACGCGCCGAGTAGCAGAGATATCGGTTGCACGTCAAAAGATTGCGAAGTGGTCCAAATTAATAATCAGACCTCCGTTGGGACGTGCTAGGTACCCCTCGTTGGTTGGGCACATAAAACCCCAAATTCCCGTATCTTTTCTCGAAAATGGCGAAGTTTTCTAGCCGCTTGTTTCTACAGGCTCTTGACATTTACTCGTGCACACGGAAACGCCCGGCGTGTAGTGCGGCCAAGGCGGTGTACGTTTGACCGGTTTAACTGCGCATGTTTCCAAATTTAGTAGCCTAATTGTGCACCTTTATAGAGCTGTACGACAGACTAAACGTTTGTTGTCAATAGCAAAAGTGTCCGCGAAAGTGATCAATGCTGCGATAATTACGCTTCAGTGCATATTTGTTTGGTTTCACAGCAAAGCTAATATTTGCACGCGCGTTTTTTTTTTTTTTTTTGGTTTGGTTAGAGGGTAACAGCAAATTAGTAACATGAGCAAAAGCAATCACATGTAGCCACCTATGCAAACGTCAATAACCAAAAAAGAGTGTGCAATTATTGTTTCAGTTTATTGATAACGTAGCTTGGCATTAGAACAATCCCATACACACAATTCCCACAAAACCAGCACAACAAAGTAATACGAACATGTAATTTACACAAGTTAATTAAAAAATCCTACTAAGCATTTTCCTTTACAACACTTTGTAAGAGCTAATGCAACAGTCAGAAAAAAATTAATGTAACCGATCATACATAATGAAATGTTTAATTGATCCAAGTGCTTTATTTTCAGTATTTATGTCCGACGACGACAGCCTGCCGCTTTGCGCAGACTTAAGAGACCTGCAGCAAGGAGCTATATATATGTGCCTGATCCGTACAACTTTGATCCCCCATTGCCAGCAAGGGAATGACGTGATAGCCAGCAACAGGAAAGCCAGGAGTCCCAATCCAGTACGAACTACATTATGCAGATAAGAACTATATTTGTGCAACTTGCATCTTCTGGGGTGACCGCAAGTATAGAAAGTACAAGCATAACACCAAGGGAGTCCAGGCTGGCAGGAAGAACGCAAAAACCTAACCTCTCTGGTAGACCTCAGAACGGGGTGCTGATACTTCATTAGGAGACCTATCTTCTTCAGGCCCAGGTCTCCTGAAGAAGGCAGGTCTCCTAGTGAAACGTCGGCACGCCGCTTGAACATCTGCCTAAAGCACGCTCTTCACAAAAATATAGAAGATAATTTTTCAACTGAAATGTATCCTCTTTCAGATGCACATGTGAAAATTGCCCCCCGGAGGTCGGGCAATGCTGTAGAGACGTGTCAAAAATCACAAAAAAAAGCTTGGAAAGGTGCGTCACAGAAAACTAACTTTTTCTGCTTCTATGTCTGGATGTGGGACTGCTGAACGTAGCGTACGACAGACTCAAATTTTTTCGCCCAACATATTTGGGGCCACAGCTCGAAATCGGAACAAGTAAGACCAGAACTTTTATGGCATATCAAATATAAACGCACCACACTGTAAGACAGCCTGTAAATCCCGCTTAGTGTACTGGCGACTCCAACAAAATTGACGCTGCGTAGTGGCATTGCCGAGGAGCTCAAGAGAGTAGGTCATTTTGATTCTGTCGTCTGCTCTCGCAGCTTGGTTCTTGTAGGCAGCATAGAAATAAAGATTTTTTCCAGTGATTATCTTCATGCGTCCGCCGCGTCATTCCTTCGCACTTATTAGAAGGTTTCTACTGTCGAAAAATCGTTTTGCTTTCTTATGTAACACAGATGTTACGTTGCAGTGCAAGAAATGTATGGTGGTCCACGTGCTGAACGATGAAAACGACCTCCTTTCGTCCGCCATTTTGCCTGGCTAGCACACCCCCTAGACTTAGCTAAAGTCGCGAATATTGCAAATGTTAGTTGTGCTCATGGTACCTTGGATCGAAGAAGGCAGATAGACAGGTGTTTTTTTGGGGGGAGGTGGGAATATTGAATTACCTAAATTGTCGTGAATACGAGTAGCTGGAGCCGAAGAAGACAATGAATAAGAATGAACGAACCGAGCTCGGAATGGGAACAGCCTGCCTTCTGTTAAACTTGCATAGACAGTCCCTATACATAACAATTGTCACAATCGACATAACCTCAACTCGACTATAAAGGTTGATCCACCCGTCTTTCCTACAATATCCAGCCGAGCCTGCGATTCTGCGATTTCATGGAGGAATGGTACGCCTGTACACGATCCCTTCTAATGGGTCGACAATAGATAATGGCAGAACTGCCATTCTATTTAGCTCAATTTAAGTTGAGGGTCAACGGACCTACTGCAAACCGCCGGAAGATTATGCCTTGACCACTGCTACCACTCATCTAACTGCATGTACTGCAGGAGCTACCTCCGAATCACGCAGACCTGCATCGCCCATTTCCAGAGCCTATGATGCAGCAGCAAGGAAGTTGGAAAAATTCTTCACAGTAAAACATCCGAAAGATTTATTTTTCGTTGCGCACGTGGATGACCGGCGAAAACAGTACAAGAGTGTGTCACGTTCTCCGGGGCCTTGAGACAAACGGCCGGTTTGGGACTATAACAGATGAAATCATCTGCAATCAACTGGCCAATAAGACAATTCATGCCAAAGTCCGAAACCGCCCACTACTAGAGCTTGAGCTAACACTCGAGTCAGCTCTTGCCGTCACCTCACAAGTTGAGCAGGCGATGAAAGAGGCCAAACTTCTTACCAAAGATGTGTATGTTCACAAGGTGAAGACGAAGCTTACATCAGTTTGGTGCAACAGAATCTATGAAGGCTAACTTTTGCAGTGCGTGACAAAGTTCCTGAAGAGCTGGCAAAGTTGAAGCACTCCTAGGTGATCGAGCGCATTAATGCATCACAGACCGCTTCTGCAAGTCAAACACTTCTGTTGTTCTCAATTCACAACCTCTTCCGTGTCGAAACGAGCTCCTTCACTAGCTTTCTGGCACCCACGTCTTCAACCAGCGGGACTTCTCGTCAGAGTACCACTAGCTGGACCTGATAGAGAAGAGCGGGGACCTCATTGGCGTTTGTGACTCATGATAGTCTCTTCCCGTTCACATTATGTTTTGGGTTGGCTTCCGCTGCTCCGGCTTTTCAAAAGATGAAGAACAGTATTCTTTGGGACACTACAGGCACCATTGTCGATCTGGATGATGTGCTCAGCTTCGAGTGCACAATTGAAATGCATGCTGCCCGCCTAAGACAAGGCTTACCCCGCCTACAAGATGCAGGTTGGAAACCGAACAAAAAGCAAATGCATTTTTCAGTGCAGCAACTTCAATTGTTTGGGCATAAGTTGACACCTCAGGGAATTAAGCCGTGCCATCATAATGTTCAAACCACCATGCAAGCTTCTACTCAAAGAGACACGACATCATAACCGGTCTTTGCTTGACCTGCTTAAATACCGTTTCAAATTCACACCTAACTTTGCAACCATCGTGAAGCCCTTGCATGTGCACCTGCGGAAAGGTGGCCCCTTATAATGGCGAAAATCGCAGGAGGAGGTATTTGCATCAGTCAAAGACCCGATTCGAAACTCTTTCATTTAGTTTTCGACGTGACATTGCCTTATATCGTAACAGGTTGGAGAGAAATTTATTTTTCATTTTTTTTTAAGTCAGCAATTAGAATTTTACTATCGTCACAACAGATTCATCAAATTATGGATTAGGCACAGTTCTACAGCAAGACATCCAGATGGAATTCGAACTATACTGTTCACATCGCGAATGCTTTCTGGCGCCCAGTGAAGCTGCTGTACAGAGAAAGGGGAATAGGCGTACCTCCGGGCCAGCGAGACGCAGCATGTTTCCCTTTTTGGTCACCATTTCATGCTCAGGATGGACCACCAGGCTCTGGTTACACTACTCTGTATTTAGGGAAAAGGTCGACAACACATAAGAATTGCCGGCTGGCCATGCGTTTCCTCAAGATCACCAAAAGGGCAGTGAGAATGTCGTGGCAGACGAGCTTTCTCGTCTTCCTGCGTTGAGTCCTTAGATTGCACGAAGTCATACGTCGACAAGAGAGAATTCACTTGCCCTGTGTGCAGTCTCTGCTCAATTGACCAAGAGGAGGTACAGAAAGAGAAAGAACAAGACCGCGATTTACCTCGGGTGATAGTGTGTCAGCATGGGTTGGGGTCTCGAATATTTAGGGGAATCAGGACTGTCTCCCTACTACAAGCTACGAAAAGAACTTTCTTCTCTATATGGCTTACTGCTATGTACAAAAGTGCTGGTTCCTCCTGCTTTAATCAGACGTCGACTCATCGATCTGGCACAAAAATAGCATATTGGAATAGTGCGAACCAAACGACGACTACGTGAATGCTTCTGGTGGCTCAGAATGGATAGCGAAGCCAACACTTGTCCAGATACTGTCACACATGCCAGACAACTGAGAAGCAGTGAAAAAAGCATCGCCTCTAGAACCAGTGCTTTTTCCAACAGGTGCATGGAAACAGCTTGGAGCATACACGGTGAAACTATTCTACAAACTTCTCTCACCATTACCGTTTTGCAACAAACTAGTTCATTAAGTGCCCTGTTTTTTTTTATGTAGTCAAGTGACAGCAGAGACTGTCTGCGACTTCCTAAGAACAATATTGAGCTGAGAGGGACATCCAAAGGTCAGGTCCCGCACAAACTAAGAGTTCCTCAGGTTGAGGGACTTCTCATCATCAGTCTGCAATCTGCAACCCACAGGCGAATGAACGAGTTGAAAGATTTAATTGGATTTTAAAAGTGTCTGTCCAATCAATCATCCAAGAAAGAGGAAACGCCCATACAGGCATTACTGAATTTCTTAGTGTCTATAAAAACATATCAGAAGCAGCGGCAAAAGTTTTCACCCATGAAATTAAATCACAAAGGTAAAATGAAACATGTCTAGATATCATGGGCTTACCAGGTTTCGAAAAACCTTTTCATATAGAAATGCGGCAAAAGGGTCCCTAAGTACACAGTACAAGTGTGGCAGATGCAATCTTTCTAACACTCTTACCAATTCTTCTGTTATGTACTTTTTCAGAAGGTACAGGTACACGGCATACAGCCAGTTCGTCTAATAGATTCGGGGACGACTGGGCAGGTTCCGCCGCGTCAGGCTCCCGTGCTGTGTGGTGGTCAGGACTGCGGTGTCGGTTCTGTGGGCCGACACCGCTGCTTCCTTGACTGGCCTTTGTGCAACGCTTAACAGAGGTGGTTGACGAGGACGCGGCCCGTTCGCAGCCGCAGCCTGCTGCCTTGCCGGGAGGCCTTGGCCAACTTCAGGCAGGAATTGAGGAGCCTCTGGACGTAGTCTGTGTAAGAAAGTGTGATAGTCGTGCTTCCGCCAATGTTTGAATAAAAGTGTCTGTATTTACCGTACAACGCAATCTCCATGATGGAGCTGAGGACCCATTCGCCTTTCCGTGACTTGGGAAACTTCAGACAACTCCGCTTTTTTTCATCCTTCGTTGTGGCCTGCGCACGGTTGCTGTTCTCATTGTAGTGGAGCACCGCGACGGCAGTCCTGTGAGGGCCGCGTATAAAGAGAGCAAAGACTGTAAACATGCCCTAAGCATATTTCATATTAGAACTTTTCAGAATTTTTCATATGCTAGAATTTGTATCCACACTAGCAGGCATCCTCGGGAACATGGCCCTGCATCGTTTCGCACACTAGCAACCCATCCTGTTCTCATCGAATGATTCACTGTTATTGTGATTAAATTTAAGTCGAGACATCTCATTTACAGTAATTACGACTTAATCTTGGCGGGCTCAATATTTCGCGATTTAGGTCGAAGCTCAACTTTTGCAATATTTCGCAGGTTATAATTTTCGCGACACGGTGGGATCTATATGTGGATTCGTATCTGTTTACACTCCACCAAAATTGTTTGCGGGACATATTTTTTGCAAATTGTAGGCGATCCGCAAAAATTAGGTCTTCGCGAAAATTAAGTCGTTTACAGTACATGGAGCATTGCAATTTGACACCATTGTGCGGACACAAGTATGTATGAAAAAATTAAAGCCGTTTACAACTCCCTGTAACGCCGAATTAGAGCTCAGCTCTTGAGGAGGAGGAGAAGGGGAAGGGTACTGAGGGGAAGGTATACCCTTCCTCCCTCCTCCTCACCCTGTCTGCTACTCCTCCCTCCGAGCGGTGTCGCCGTCGCCTCACGAGGGTCACGTGACCCCTATGAGGTCACGTGACGATGACCATGACGTCATCGGTGACGTCATCAGTGGCAATGCCGATGCGGATGCCGATGACATCATCAGTGACGTCACTGATGACAACATCAGGGACGATGACGATGCGGATGCCGATGACGTCATCGGTGACGTCACTGATGACGTCATCAATGACGATGACGATGCCGATGACGTCACTGGTGACGATGACGATGCCGATGACGTCACTGATGACGGCATCAGTGACGTCATGCGTCCCATAATGCACCGCGCGGTTACGTCGACGGCAACGCCGACGCCGCTCAAGCCGGAAACGGGCGCCTAAGAGCTGGGCTCGAAAATGTTGGCTTTCCTTCGGCTTACGGTAACAATGAGAAGCTCGTTAAAGACCAGCCCTACCTAAAAGTCCCGCATAACTTTTCACTATCTGGATTATGGAACCGGAAATTTGTTACCGGAAACCCGAAATCCAGATTGAAGACAAAGGAATAATTTCTGAAAACCTAAATTCCAGATAGACTCCAGATAGAATCCAGATAGAATTCCGGTTCCATAATCCGGATAGCGAAAAGTTATACCGGATTTTTCGGTAGGGAGGGAGATAAAGATTGTACAAATTGACGTAGGGCCTCGCTCCTGAAAACAGTATGTGCACTCGCTCATCTGCTAGTGTACATCAGCGCATCCCCAGAATTTCCTGCGGGAGTGGTGCACAATAGGAATTTCTGAAAAGGCTCATAAACAAACATAAATATCACACACATGACACTAGAATATATCAGGATGCCTGCTTACCGTGCCACCATGCCCTCAAAGCTGAAGTGACTGGATTCCGGAGTAAACCGGAGAAGCATGCTGTGGAAGGACTCTAGGCGATAGGTCTGGCCATCTCCAAACACCCTTGGAATGTCCCTCAGTAGTTGCTTGAACATGACGATCTTTTCGAGAGCCACGTATGGGTCGGTCCCTGCGATAAGAGAAAGTGTCGAATTAACCCTTAGGGTGTCTACCGTATTATCCCTTTGAAATCCCCTCACTATTCCAGGTTTTCCCTGATAATTTCAGGTGAAATTCCCTGACCATTGTGAGGCGGTTAAATATATAAGATCATTACAACACAAGGCATTCAGCATTCAGAACTGTAACAATACTTTCGCACGGGCTCAACCACACTTGCATGTTCCGAAATATTTGGGTTCGTCCAGTCAGGATTAAACGAGCGCTTTCTTGCCGCCGGCATTGTCATTGAAGAAGCCACTTCCGGAAACACAATAAAAACACGACGCTCAACCACACACGTCAATAAACGAATGACAGCATGGCATAGCCGCAAGATGCACACTTTCGGATACTTTCGGCTTGGATTGCATTGGGGTCTGCAGCTTTCCCATTTTTAATAATAATAAATCTAGTAGCTCTAACTGGATCTAGTCTAGTGTCGCGCCCTCAACCCAATCCAATCGAAGGCTTTTACTGGATTTGTCGGCTGTTCCCTTTGCAGTATAGAGGTTTTTTGGGCGACACAGGGGACAATTACAAGCGAGTAGACACGGACAAGCGCAAACACAGAGCTCGAAGATAGTCATAAAAAAGTCTGACCTGCCGCCACAACTCACTTCTCAGCACCCTACAAATGAGTTTTGCGTGTCCCAGGGACGGTCTTACTTGTCCAAACAGTGCCGTAATCTCTGGGGGTATAAAACCTTTTCTCAGGTAAAAGGTGATGACTCTCGCCCGGCAGGTAGAAGAAACAATGTAGTTCATTAAGGAATTCACTTGAGACGTAGAATAAGGAACATTGAAGAAAGGGCCCGTTGTAGAAGAAATGTAGTCAATTAAAACTTGTTGTTGGCCTAGTTGATTCATGATGCAGTATAGAGGTTTTTTGCGCGACACAGGGGACAATTACAAGCGAGTAGACACGGACAAGCGAAAACACAGAACTCAAAGATAGTCATAAAAAAGTATGACCTGCCGCCACAACTCACTTCTCAGCACCCTACGGATGCGTTTTGCGTGTCCCAGGGACGGTCTTACATCATGAACCAACTAGGGACGGTCTTGCATCATGAGCCAACTAGGCCAACAACAAGTTTTAAATGACTACATTTCTTCTACAACGGACCCTTTCTTCAATGTTCCTTATTCTACGTCTCAAGTGAATTCCTTGGTGAGCTACATTCTTTCTTCTACCTGCCGGGCGAGAGTCATCACCTTTTACCTGAGAAACGGTCTTAAACCCCCAGAGATTACGGCACCGTTTGGACAAGTAAGACCGTCCCTGGGACACGCAAAACGCATTTGTAGGGTGCTGAGAAGTGAGTTGTGGCGGCAGGTCAGACTTTTTTATGACTGTCTTCGAGTTCTGTGTTTGCGCTTGTCCGTGTCTACTCGCTTGTAATTGTCCCCTGTGTCGCGCAAAAAACCTCTATACTGCATCATGAACCAACTAGGCCAACAACAAGTTTTAATTGTTCCCTTTGCATCGGGTATTACACTCTACATCGATTGAGCAGAGCCCCCGGGCTCCGCTCCAAGCAGGATGTATTACCTATTTCTCCGCCCACCAGTCCTCAAGTCTCTGCTCAGGGTATTCATTAACGTTTCCGTCCGATTTGCCCTGACTGGGCTCGCTTTTTGGCAATATCCCTGATAATCCCCTGATTTTACCCGGTAATTAAATTTTCGCTGATAATTCCCGGTTTTCCCGGTCGTTAGAAACCCTGACCCTTGTAAGTGCTAGCTTTATCGATAGTGGTTGAGCAGGTAAGTCAGAGCGCAGCCGAGTGTACTCCTGGCGGCACTCAATAGGTTAAACAGCAAAGCCAGTGCCCATTGCAGCATTTCGTGTTGCCTGTCCACAAATCACTTTTTTGTGTTGTATATGTGATGCAGCTGCCATTTTATTTTTTAGCCAATTTTGCAGAAGCTAGATCTCAGATCAGTAATTCTGCGTAAATAATTTTCATCTAATCAGCAATTTTCTTTTTTATGCGTCTTTTACATGTTACAAGTCGGTGTTCACTTCCTTATTATGTGTTTTTTCACGACCTCAAAATTGAAGAGTGTTTTTCTTAAAATATATGCTAGAAACATGCAGTTTAGGCCTCTTCATAAGATTGAAATTTCCGCTCAGTACCATGAGCTGGATACGAGATGGAGTTCTCCCATCGGCAGGTCTAGAGGGGGAGGGTGGTCGGGATGGTCCTGACGTCCCTTTTGAATTCCGCAGGTGTGGAATGCTGAGCGGAGAAGGGGGGGGGGGGGGCATACGAGCCATCCGAACCAACATCTGGTATGCTGACCCCCCTTCTGGAAGCACTTGCATTCATCTCCGATTTCTCCTTCTGGTATTTGATTGTAGACTGGCCAGAGCAGCCAAAGGAAGTCCGTCCTTATTATGAAAGCTTAGCCGACAATTGCAGTCAAAAGAACGTTATGAATGTTTAAAAAATAAATCTTTTTTACTTTTCTGAAGCCACCAGCGCTCTTCGATTGGGCCATGGGTACACACAGGGTACAGGGGGCTGGGTTGCTGATGGACGTTGCTCACGTTACGTACACCCATTTTGCGAGCGCCCGCACGCCATTGTAACTGCTGGTCTGTGCACACCAGTAGACGTGTCCACGTACAGTCTTAACCCATGCGTTCAAGACGCTGTTCTTCTTTGTTTTGCCTGCAGTGGCCATATTGTTACCAATGGCTAGAAATGAGAAACACTCCATACATTATTAGCTCAGCACCAGTCTAGTTTGGAAAACAGTAAGTTTTGATATTAGATACACTAATAATATGAAGCTATAGTAAAATTGCATCTAGATACTGGTGCAGCAAGAACAACATCGTCAACTTCAGTATACCACGAGATGATGTTTGGATAATGCCACGCGTATCTTGACAACAAAGCATGTTACACTACAGTTCATTGAGCCAGCGATTGTTGACTCAATCGTGATCGAGCGGTGTTACACGGCAGTGCCATCTACAGCCGTTAACGATCATTGAATTAAACTCAGCTGGCCTACCTCTGTTAACTGATGGGGGTTCACATCAACAGAGCTAAAGAAGGCGACATTCACAGCATCACCATTGATGGGCAGTGCTAGCGAAGCACCTACTATTGCAGAAGCTTGGGGGCGGTATCTAAAATTATCATAGCAGCAAATATTATCAGAAGAGATATGGCACCAAGCCAGAGCTACCACTAAAACTATTGCGAAACATCGCGGAAGTGCGGCCATTGTGATGTTGGTGGCAATAAGACTTTCGTTGTCACTCTTGCTTTAAATCAGTGTGAAATGTTCCGATTTTCGTTTTCTTTATTCTCAACATAAACTAAAATATATGGAACGACTTACTTTTCGCGGGCTCAATATTTTGTGTTTTAGGTCAAAGCTAAAGTTGTGGAATAATTTGTGGGTTTTAATTTTCGTGACGCGGCGGGATCTCAATATGGGCGATTCGCGAAATTTAAGTTGTTTACAGCATATGTCAAGTTAAACTCTTTCTTGTGTTTTGTTAAACATGTTAAACGCAATTATTCTTATATTATTAATTTTTCGATAATGTGGGTCACGTGACGTGCATCAGAACTGGGGTCGTTAGGCCTACGTACCGTGTAGCGCCGGGCAACTCAGTTGAGCTCAGTGGCAGTTAAGAGATGTCAATAATCCTTGACTCAATGATTCTTAAAACGGCCCATGTACAGGGGTATTGGAGTTATCAATACTATTATGTTTTGCGACATGACATGTGTCGAACCGGTGCTTGGAGTCGGGGTACCTGTCTCTCATGAAGGCATTCACCCCAAAGGGCCGGTCGGTCACAAGAACATACACAGACAGCCCCATGCTCAGGAGGAAGTCCATGGAACGTTTCACGCCCTCCGTCTTCATGTAATTCTCGACTTGAATTCTGCCGACTAGGGTAGAAAAATGTGCCGTAAAATGTATACCTGATCCAAATGATGCATTGAGATCCTCTTATATTTAGCTACTTCTTGCCTGAAGAACCTCGTAGTGCATGATCTTGTTGATGCGGGTGTCAAGCTGTGTGTCTGTCCCATACTTGGCAGAATAGCCAGGCGAGTAAGCACGCCCATCGCCTGCAAGGTGCAGCTTTGTCTTTCGTGGCTCTCAGGAGGGACTTCTGCTCAGCTTCCCAGGTCTTTGAAACGGGAAAACTAAGTGTCAGGCTCAATCAGTGAACATGTTCAGTGAACTGACAATCTTGTAGTCAGTTCTGCACAACTTTGTAGCAGCAGGAAAGACTAAACAGCTCTGCACCCGGAAAAACTGCGTCTTCTTCAAGACTTGCACGCTTATAGATCCAAGTAGTCGAAGAACGCGCGTCGGGCTGGCTCCAGAGTAGGTGAAGGCGGCAGGCAGCAGGATGTTGAGGAGTGCCTTGCTGTTGATTCTGGGCTCGTTCTCCCTCACAGTCTTCTCTCCTCGCGCATACGTGATGACGGCGTGCACAAGGGTCCCTCGATGTGTCAGCTTCGCCCGTTTCGGAGCCAAGCAGTTGACGCAAACAGAAAACAGCAGCAGCAGCTGTGAGGCAGCTACCAGGTACTTTCTTTCCTTTACCGAGTCCACTGCTGCTGAGGACGTGCTGCACACCCCTTCTCTGTTAAAAAAAAAGAATAAACCAAAAAGATTATAGTCTTGAAATTTCAAAAACAGTTCTTTCTATTCTGCCATCATCTCTGGCAGTTCTTTGCACACAACCGGGTATCTACCAAGATCCTCCTTTCATATTCACTGACTTTGCCAGGTTGTCTCAGACTATTTTTATTAAATTCCGTGGCCGTTATTTCGACCTGGTCCGAATAGCCAAGTGTGCTCGTCGTGCTTTTTATAAGATGTAGTTATAAGGCTCCTCCACTACACCATAAACTGTATGTATGATAACAAACACCCATGTAACCATTGTACTAAAGTTTCATTTAGGAACTGGTAGTATGTCTAAATTAATTAATTATTAAATTAATTAGGTAATGGCGTGCACTATCTATTGATGTTTCAGGGAACATTATTGGGCGCAGCCGTGCCGATGTGCGACTGTAAAGCTTCGTTATGTAGTGCCGTGCCACTTCCATTTCTCATTTCTCCAGATATAGCCAACCTTTCGATTGTTTCCCTGATATTTCTCTAACTTTCCCAGGTGAAGAAAAGTCCCAAATTGGTGAGACCTAGCTTAATCTTATTCATAAAATTAAGTTCTGGTTTCTGAGAAATTACAGTGGACACATACTCGACATCTGTTCCACCGTCCGAGTGCACAAAGTCGTTGGACGAGATGCTGGTGTCGGAAGAGTCCGGTTCATCATCGGAGTTGAAAGAGTTATCCGGCCTGTAGCTCTCGTCGAAGATATCTGGTTCAGGACACTTATCCTCATCAGAGTCCATGAAGTCAGGCTCCGTGTAACTGGTGTCCGCAGGCGACGCCCCAGGTTCTGAGGGTTCAGGAGTGGCATCCCGCTCCAACGACAAGGGGCTTGGAATCTTGTCCTTTGTAGGCATGGAACACCACTGGCGCGAATGTCGCTCAACGTCTGCCGAGTTATCTTGGGCTTGTTGGGGACGGAACACCTGACTCAATCCCCAAAGTGCTTTGGACAACCGCGCCTGGAAAAGATTGAATGCTGGGGCAAACATTATGGTGTCAAAACGAAACCAAACCAAAAACTGGATCGAAACAATTATCTTTGAGCGAACCAGAACTCGACCAGATGTGCTTGGGGGTTCCCGATTCATTGAAAAACTGTTTAACGCGCAGAGTAACAGTGTGCATGACATGACTTGTGACGCAGTGCAGTTTGCATTTGGCGAGCAAAAATATATATCCGTCACTCTCACTCTTACCAGTTTATTTTGACGCAATAAAAAACATTAGATCCCCACCTTTCTGCCACGCTACTGCAAGTAGCCCAGGCTGAACGAAAGATGAGGGAAATGCATGAATGGCCACAGTCAACGGTAGCGTTAAGAACTGGTTGGAACCAGTTCATGCTTGGTAGCGGCAGTAACCGAACTAATATTTAGCAGGCATGCTGGAACCGAGATCGAATAAGAACAAAACACAAAATCGGCGGTTCAACAGCATGGCTATGATATAACGGTGGTTCTGTGCTTTTCAAATAAAGCCGATAAAATCCAAAAAAAAAACATTTTCCCGTAAATATTTTGTCAATTTGAATTTATCCGAAAAAGTTGAGATTTTGAAGGTCACACCAATCGGGGAAAAGAAAAAAAAGTACACAATAAATATCAGGTTGGATCAGTCCGAAGGGTCGTCGGTCCTGAGAAAGACGGTGGGTGTCTGTTTTTTGCAGAGAACGAGGCGATGTATTTCTAGGTAATGGCAGAAATAAGGATCTACGTCTAACGGTGCTAACGGTTGTTCCATTCTCAAGTTCAGACCATAGTCACCATTCCTGGCTTTGCAGAAAGAACAGGTGGCATTTTTTTTCTACAACAGTGGGCAGCATAGTTCCATCAGTGCGTACGGGTAAAGTGACTAGAATGGGGGTGCGTGAAGCTGAAGTTCCTATACTACTATGTTGTTCAACCTGCGCTTTCACGGCACATTTCTGTGGCATCTGCAACAGCGAGGCGACTTTTACTTTTATGCGTATACAAACATGCGCACTTGTATTTATTACAGCAAGCTTGTAGTAAATAGAAGCACACGTGCTCGTCTTGCACTGCAGAGATGAGCTCATTGTAAATATTTTACACTATTAAAATTTTTTTGAGAAAAGAATGAAGTCCAAAAAACACCTTCCGAATTTGACGAAAAATAAACTCAGGAAGCACGGACATAATGCATCTATGTTATGTATAATATTAAAACTAGTCACAATTGTATTACATAGATGACACTATATTCTTAAGCCACCACAGCTACTCACCCGAGGATATTGGCAGTGCCGGATTTTCATTTGAGGTCTGACAAAGCTCCTCGAAGGCTTGCACAGCTTTGTCCGCATACAGTGTCGGTGTACCTGGCTCACCAAAGACATTACATTTACGATATAGACTCAAATAACATTGCACAAAGAGAGAGAAAAGAGACTGATGAAGGCATTCTGTGATTACACGATAAGGTGAACCGAGTCACTACATACCTCTCGTTACCATACGCATACAGATGTGGCAGATGGGTGGCTCCAAGTTCGGTTCAAAATGGCCATCAATTGCAGTAGTTGCTGACACGGTGTCGCATGAAGCGGCGGTGCTGCTGTTGCACCCTGGCCGAAAAGCAGAAGCCTGGTCCCCGCTCTGTAAAAGCAGTTCGATAGTTACCACAATCGGTATACACGGGGACTGGTCGACCAACACTTCCTTTGTTTTCCTTCCTTCAATACTCTCACTGACTGACTGATGCGCCACCGGCAGCTTGCGCCACACACCTGGGTGGACATCAGAGGCCACATCAATCGGACATCTTATACACCAACTCATGTTTACGAACAAACCGGAGCGCCCCAGTGGACACCACCGGCACCGTGCAGGCGCAATGGAGCGTTGGCAAGAAGCTCGCCGTCGCCCATAAAGAAACCATTGAAATGCGATGTTGTCAGCGTCGGTGTGAGTTCCTCGACCCTTTTTCGCGTTCGAATTGTTGATGCTGTCTTCCTGGCAATGTCTGACCACTTGAACGGAATCAGCGAAGTAACCGAGGCTCGTTACACCGCAAAACGTTGCCTGGTGGTCCGCACAACTTGACGGTTCTCCGGCGTTCAAGTTGGAACGGAACAAATAAAGCTGATGACAACAAGTATCCCTAAATTCAACCCAAAGCGCTTCCCGCTCAAGCAATCATGGTCCGACGGCGTCTGGTTTTCCCTTTTCACGGCACATATCCACGTTCTCGAAAAACCGAGCACGTGAAAACTGACCTTCAAACCTTTCTCGACTCGTTTGGTACATCCTCAGTCGCGGCATTTTCACGAGAAGGCAGGTTTTTGTCCGGTTCCTTTCAAAACAATGCAGGAATACACGTCTGGTACGGGGTCTTCCGCCCACAGCCCAGGCCAGAAGTGCGCCCTACGCGCCATTACCACGCCGTGACGTAACAGAGTTGAGTTCGTGTACATATAGGGTCCTTTCACATGACATACCTTCTGCTTGAACCCGCGGTAAAATTCTTAGTTGTGGGCCTTAGCCCTTTGCTTTCCTGCGGGCGGAGGCAATGTTTTCCATCTTGCACAATTTTTTTTTTTTTTTGCGTTGTGATTGGCTGCGGCAGTCAAAGAAGTCGGCAATGCAAAGGAGCATCGGCTTGTAGTCAATTTTTATACATATTAATTCGGAGCTTAGAGAATCTGTTACTCGAGGAATTGGCTCACTAGTGGTGAAAATGACCCTAGTGGGTGCTGCGGGGACACCTTGATGGACAGACAAGCGTAGTTAACTATAATATATAAGACCTAAAAGCGTCTTCGATTGTGCTTCTTGAGCTCCGCCGTCGGTAGGGATGCTCATTAGGTTTTGTGGGATTCACCAACACCGCAAACTTCGCCCATAAACAAGCGCCTCCATGTAACGAATAGGGCAAATGGTGGATGCACCCCTCCCCCCCCCCCTTGCACTCCAGGGTGCGATCAAAGGAAGTGAAATTATGTTTCTTGACACCACCCTATATCAAACAATGCGAGACGCTGTTGATGATTCAGTTTTTGGTTGCGGGGCAAGGACCCGCACGTTCAGTATTGGTAAACATGTTTTGTTACTCATCACAATATTATCTTCAGGCTCATACATAAGATATGGCTAATTTGCACCAATGAAAACAAAAATGCGTACTTGGCTAAGGCAAGCTGCATTGACTTAATTCTGACCAACAGGTTCTTCTCGAGCCACTGGTGCATCCAGCGACGACCCATATGTTAGTGCTTCTGAGTCGCCATCCCATGTTGTGACCATTCGCAAGCCATTGTCCTTCGACACTGTGCTGCTGCTACAGTGGTCACCGCTCTGTGAAACCAATCAGTCAATATTTATCGTCTTTGGTTTGTTCATAACACACCCTATAGCCAGATGTAGTTTAAGTGTAAGAGCCGCGCGAAAGTTAGAAAATAATGAATGAATAAACTTTATTGTAGGGAAGGGTTCCAGCACCCCCAGGTAAAGCCCCTAGTCCGGGGCCTCACAAATGGAGGCCACCGATTTGGCACGGTTCGCCTGCCACTGCTGGCCGGTTGCCGCGTCATCGGTCTGCCGCCCATCCCAGGAGGTTGGGGAGGGGTTGGGAAGAGGCGAGACAGAGGGAATGTCCTGGCATTGCCAGGCCATGTGGAGAAGTGTGGGAAAAGAGTTGACGTTATAAAACGCCTTGTCTGCGAGTAAGAGAGGGCTGAGGAGGAGATAATGTCGTTGAGCAAGCTGTAACTTTGCTTGGTGAGTTGTGCATAGAGTAGGGGTTGGTAGGATGGAGGCAGAGTCTGCCCCAGATTCCCGGTGTGAGAGTTCTGGGGCGCGTACACATGCCCACTCATTACAAGGGACGGCTGCGTGCCCAGGGACGGCTGCGTGCCAAGGCACCCAGCCCAGGCACCCAGACTAACCGGAAAGTGTGGGATGTGGAGGATAGGAAGGAGTCGAGTAGGGACGCAATGGATAGATGCAGGGTGTTGAAAAGGAAGTGCCGACAGGCCGTCTGGGAGTCAGTCAGAATGTTAGTGGGGTGAAAAAGGAGAGAGTGGAGGTGGAAAGAGTTTCCCTGGCGACCGCACGCTGCTAAAATAACGATGTGCAAGAAGTGTCAACATAAATACCAATTGGATGCCTGTATCAGAAGTGGAATGTTTTGGTCGTCAAACAAACGAAAAGTTTTCTAGTCTAAATTGCAATAGTGTTAGGATATATTGTTCAGATTACTGGTTTTGAAAACAACTTAGGGTATTTGCTCTTAAATGTACTGTTTTATGGTAACAGCATAGATTATGCAAATATAAAAATATTACAGTACGCAAGAGTGGCGTTCAGAGTTACAATTCCCAATTTCGGCTTAGGTCCAGTCCTGGGTAAAGTTCGTAAAGCCATTTGAGGGATTGCAAGAGCACGCCAGCTCGCGCGCGGACACGCGCACTCACTTTCACTGATATATAGCACACAACGTTCGCATGCGTTCACGTGCGACGTGCACGTGAATGTCGCCTCAACAGGCTTGGGATCGCACATGCTCGCCCGCACGAACAGAGACAAAGCAGTGACCAGCGCGACGTGAGCGAGGAATATACGTACCCCGGTCCGACGACGCTTCACGCATGATCCGTCTGCTGTTTGGGGAGGCGAGGATCGAGGAACGAGGTACGACGACACCGCGTGTGGCGTCAGTCCGTCGGCTGCTACGGAAGGCGAGGATCCAGGATCGAAAATCGACGGCACGGCGTTGGGCTTCAGACGCGCGTACTTGGTTGAAAAACCAGCGTCGCATAACAAGCGCAGATCTTGCTGGTAGCATTCCGGCAAGAAGTCGGAACAGATCATTGTCCTGCTATTCGGCGACTACGGCTTCCCGGAATTCCAACGGCACACGATGTCTGGCCAAACAATGAGACGCACACTGTCGCGAGGGAACTTGTTAAAAACAACTCTCGAGCCGGTCAACTGATAGTTCAAGCAGGCAGCAGCACAACATCGTGAGCCTATTGCCCTTTTGCCAGGCATCGCATCTAGGCTTCAGGGATGCTGCCCGCGCTCGAACCGTAACAAAATCGCAAAACGCCGTCCTCCTGCTGCAACAGAGGCGAAACGAGGAACCGAGTGCGTCTGCTCCCAACTTGACCATGCGTGTTTCGGTGATCATGTGGACAGAGCCAACACGCAACGCCGAGAGGAGCCACTTACACTCACGACGTCATCATTCAATTTCGCCCGGAAAACTAAAAACAACCAAAAAATAGAAATGACGTAGTCATGCCTTTGAAGTAGGGGCTTCCTGTTGGCTGCGTGGCTCCGTGGTATTGACAGCACTGTTGATTGCTCTTCATGTCGCGCGCTAGATTTAGCGGATTTCGGCGACTTGGCTCGTTTGAAAGTTTGCTGGCCAGATTAATAAATGTTTAGACGGAGTTACATTGCGATACTTGGCATTTGGTCTTCTTAGATGATGCTGAAGAGGGCTGCATAGTTGTCTCAATATCAAAAACGAAGCGGAGGTGCCCTTTAAGCTGGCTAAAGAAAATACTCGCCCCGAGCGAGCGCATGAATGACTCTTTTCTACTTTCCTACCTCTGCAGTACAAAAAAGAAGATCGCGGGTGTATAGGCTAAACGACATAGAACACCATTGAGCCGGTTAAAAAAGTGAAAGCCGTTTACCACTCCCTGTAACGCCGAATTGGAGCGCAGCTCTTGAGGAGGAGGGAAGTGTACTGAGGGCCACGGTTTTTCGGGGGTCACGTGACATAGGGGAAAGGGTCACACATGACCCCCCTTGAGGGCACGTGACCTTGTTGGGGTCATGTGACCTCAGGGGAGGGGGTCCACGTGGAAGGGGAGCCACGTGCCCCCCCGAGGTCACGTGACCTCGGAAGGGGGTCACGTGACCTTCGGGGAAGGGTCACGTGACCCCCCAGGTCACGTGACCAATATTTCCCCGCTAGATTTAGCGGGGCAATTTTTCCATTTGGTTTAGCGGGGAAATTTTTTCCGCTAGATTTAGCGGGGAAATTTTTTCCGCTAGATTTAGCGGGGAAATTTTTCCGCTAGATCTAGCGGGGAAATTTTTCCGCTAGATTTAGCGGGGAAGTTTTTCCGCTAGATTTAGCGGGGAAATTTTTCCGCTAGAAGGAAATTTTTTCCGCTAGATCTAGCGGAAAAATTTCCCCGCTAAATGTAGCGGAAAAATTTCCCCGCTATATCTAGCTAAGTTTTTAGCTAGATATAGCGGGGAAATTTTTCCGCTACATTTAGCGGGGGAATTTTTCCGCTAGATTTAGCGGGGAAATTTTTCCGCCAGATTTAACGGGGAATTTTTTCTGCTAGATTTAGCGAGGAAGTTTTTCCGCTAAATTTAGCGGGGAAATTTTTTCCGCTAAATTTAGCGGGGAAAGTTTTCCGCTAGATTTAGCGGGGAAAATTTTCCGCTAGATTTAGCGGGGATATTTTTCCGCTAGATTTAGCGGAGAAATTTTTTCCGCCAGATTTAGCGGGGACAATTTTCCGCTAGATCTAGCGGGGAAGTTTTTCCGCTAGAATTAGCGGGGAAATTTTTCCGCTAGATATAGCGGGGAAATTTTTCCGCCAGATTTAGCGGGGAAATTTTTCTGCCAGATTTATCGGGGAAATTTTTTCCGCTAGATTTAGCGGGGAAACGTCCGCTATATCTAGCGGGGAAGTTTTTCCCTTAGATTTAGCGGGGAGATTTTTCCCCTAGATTTAGCGGGGAAATTTACCCATAATGCACCGCGCGGTTACGCCGACGCCGACGGCGACGCCGACGGCGACGGCGACGCCGCTCAAGCCGGGAACGGGCGCCTAAGAGCTGCGCTCTAAAAAGTGAAAGCCGTTTACAACTAACTCCCTGTAACGCCGAATTATAATTGGTCAACTGACCGGGAAGGGGGGGGGGGTCACGTGACTTTGGGGGGTCACGTGACGATGACAATGCCGATGATGTCATCACTGACGTCACTGATGACGTCATCAGTGACGATGACGATGCGGATGCCGGTGACGACATCAGTGACGTCACTGATGACGTCATCAGTGATGATGACGATGACGATGCGGGTGCGGGTGACGTCATCAGTGACGATGACGATGACGATGCGGATGCCGGTGACGTCATCAGTGACGATGACGTCTTCGGGGGGTCACGTGACCTCGGCGGGGGTCACGTGACCTCAGGGGCTCACGTGACGTCGGGGAGGGGGTCACGTGACCTCAGGGGAGTCACGTGACTTCGGGGGGTCACGTGCCCCCCTAAGGTCACGTGACGTACCCTGGGGGGGGGCTCGCGCGGTGCATTATGGGACATTTCCCATAATGCACCGCGCGGTTACGGCGACGCCGCTCAAGCCGGAAACGGGCGCCTAAGAGCTGCGCTCTAAAAAATGGGACGGTCGCGAGTCAATAGCTGGAGACACATACATTCCTTTATAACGGGCTAGAGCACATTGAAAGGTCGGAGGCCTATAGCTTTAGGGGCATAAAGCACCATGGAGTCAACTAAAGAAAATGGCATGGTCGCAAGTCAATAAATTTAGGGACGGACACCACCCTATAGATGGCTTAAACACATTGAATAGTCGCGGATCTATAGCATCAAGGTCATACATTTTTTTAAAGCACGCCAAATGATTTTTATTTGTCCCTAGTCTATAGCTTTATAGCACAAATTATTCCATAGCCAGCTATAGAAATACGAATGGTCGAGATTCCATAGCTTTGAAGACATAGATTATTCTGTAGGTTGCTACAGCATGCTTTCTGGTTTCTTATGGCTAACCATAGGGCCATATATGGTAATAGCTCACCATAGGATTTTTTATAGACATCCATAGACCATTTTCGTATGGAACTGGCTCCAACAGTCCAATATTTGACAGGTTATATTTGCGTATATTCAATATCGATGAACTATTGGCTATGGCAGCACAATATTGACCAGCCTATGCCAGAATATCACTAATATTGAAATATTCTTGGCTTTGGCAGTTTCATATTAACCAGTTTAGGCCAGCGTATATCTAATGTCGGAAAGCCATTGGCTCTAACAGTCCAATATTGTACAGGTTGTTCCGGCGTATATGGAATTTTTGAAATCCTTTGGCTTTAACGGTCCAATATTGGGCAGCTTACGCCGGCGTAAAGCCAATATCAGAATGCCAGTGGCTGATAGAGTCCAGTATTGTAGAGCTTATGCCTGTGTATATCCAATATTGGAAAGCTATTGGCTTTAACAGTCCAATGTTGACCAGCCATTGCCAACGTATCAGCAATGTTGGAAAACCATTAGCTTTGATAGCCCATTGTAGGCCAATGTGATTCTAATATTGGGAAACATATATGGCTCAGCCGGTCCATTGTTGGGTCATTTATTTTTCCACATCAAATCCAATGTTGACCCAATACCGTGTGCTGCCTAGATACCTACAGGGTGCGGTCGTAAAAACTTTCACATTTGGCAGGCCTAGCAAAAATCGAATTTCAAAAGTGCATACCTGAAATTGGATTCACGACCGTTGTCTATTCCAAAGCTTTTTGCCTATTTTTTTTCAGACGTCAAATAGAGAGTAGCAAATTACTACAAAGATAACAAAATGGCAGACGTGCAATTCCTACGACCTATACCCGACCGTTCGCCGTCTGCAATCTGGTTCGCGACGCCGCTCCCAGGTGGCGCATTGAATGCAAACATGCGGGAAACGCCGCACCAAAGGCTGGCGTCGGGCAAGATTATTGCGATAAAAAGTGATCTGAACGAAATACATGGAAGACTATACCCTTTTACATGAAATTTAGAAACTGGCGGACGCCCTCGTTTAATAGAAATATATTCTAAAGCAGACCAACGTGTGTCTTCCTTTGTCGTCTGCTTATCTGTTGACGGGCCCGTTCCCGGTGAAAACTCAACTTTGGAATCAAGACTGCCGCTGCTGAGGCATCTTGATTGTTTCTATTTATTGTTTTTGTTGGACTATCTGGTGCAGTTATTATCAAAATATTTTCCGCGTCGCCCTGCGATGCCGCAATACTCGGCAAATGAGTGTGCCCAGGCAGTGAAGTGGTACGTGGAACGGAACTCGGTGGCCACAGCACACCGAAAATCTCGCACAGCATTTCATAAAAGCCCGCCTTCACGCCCGACAATTTTGACTTGGGCGGATCGTTTGCGAGCGGAGAAGACTGTAGAAAGATTAATCCAGTCAGAGAAAGTAAGAGCCTGCTGAAAAATGAGGATCTCATTGAAGCGGTGCTAGCTGTCTTCGAGAGCTGCCCGCTATTGTGAACAAGGCGAGGAGCCAGGTTGTTTGGACTTTCGGAAAAAAGCGTACAACGGATTCTGCGGAAAAATATTTTGCGTCCGTACAGGATGCAAGTTATCCAAACCCTGCACGACGGCGACAACATCCGAGGTTTAGAATTTTGCAAGGCGGAGTTGTTGCGAAACAGCAACCCGGGCACCTGCAATTTCTTTTATTTAGTGACGAAGCAAACTTTCACCTAGATGGACGTGTGAACCGCCAGAACAGCAGGATATGGGCTCGCGATAACCCTCATGCCGTCCACGAACGGCATCTCCATTCACCGAAGGTGACAGTGTGGAGTTTGATCGAGCGTGAAGGCATAGTGGGTCCCTTTTTTTCGATGGCACCGTTAACGCAGTTGCCTACTTGGACATGCTGAAATCAGAAATTTACCCTGAGCTTGAAAGGTACCACACGACAAAAGAAAACTGTATATTCATGCAGGACAGGGCGGCTCCCCATTACGCAAAGAGTGCGAGGGCATGGCTCAATAACACGTTCCCTCGGCGATGGATGGGTCGGGGATCATTCAATATGGACTGGCCTCCACGATCCCCCGACTTAAATATGTGCGACTTTTTCGCATGGGGATCTTCCATGCTGGGGATCGACTTCTTGTGCACAAGAAGACAATCCCCAGCATGGAAGAGCTGAAAGAAAAAATTGAGGGCGCGTTCCTCGATATCGACAATGGGATGCGCGAAAGGGCTTTCCTGGCGTACGATGCTCGATTTCGGTCTTGCGTGTCTGCGAACGGCGGGCACATCGAATCGGCCGAACCTTAGTCGTTTAACCTCTCAAGTGCCATATTTTTTTCTCCGAAAGTAACCTAAAAGTGCCAGATTTTTTTTTTAATGTTACTTTTTCTAGTATTATACATAAAATTTGAAAAGTTTATTACGCAAAAATCAGCGGAGGCGAAAAAAATATTTTCCAAATAATACGAGTGCTGCCATCTATGATCAGCGCCGCAAAACTACTCGGACGAGCCGAGTTCGTCCGTGGAATTCAGGGCAACCGAAAAAACCACGGGACGAGCAGAGCTCGTCCACGGCATTTTTAGCCAGGAAGTGGCCGACGAGCTCAGCTCGTCCAAGGCACTTAAGGGGTTAAAGGGCCGCTGCAGCATCAGCATTATTTCAAATAGCCATGAAAGAAGAGCCTGTGTCAGAAGATGTATTTTTCCAGAATAAACAATTGAATGAACGCACAACTTCCACTTCCTGACGAAATTTTAACTATGAGTTTCCCTCTTACTTTTTTCTCCCGTGCCGCTTGCGGCAAGCGGAGAGCAAAGTAGAGGCTGCTGATGGAGGTACCAGTGGTAGACCAGCAAAAAGATGACTATCGCTCTGAAATACCAGCCATTTTATCACCGGCCCGCCGAAATTACTCGCCGTAAATATTGCTCCAATTAATATGATTTCTTTTTTTTTACAAATATGTCGTGCGACATGTGTATTAATTATATCCAAGCTGTATGAAAAAAAAATTATTGCTTCATGAGTTCCAGCGGCCCTGTAAAAATCAGAACGAACTTGTCTGCAACGGTGGCAGCACCACTTGCTATTCCAGGCTGTTAATAAATGATCTCGTCACATCGTGCTGTCTTCTTGCTTGCATGAAGATCTGTCATAACTTGACTTGAAACAGGTAATTTCAACAATCGTTCGTATATTTCGTTGAAATCACTTTTCATCGCGATTATCTTGCCCGACGCCAGGCTTTGGTCCGGCCTTTCCTGCGCTTTTCCGTTCAGTGCGCCACCTGGGAGCGGCGACGGGCGGGTATACCGTATGGGCCATAGGAAATGCACGTCTGCCATTTTTGTTTTCTTTCTAATAATTCGCTACTCCCGAGTTGATGTCTGAAAAAATAGGCAAAAAACTTTGGAATAAACGACGTTCGTGTGCCCAATTTCGGGTATGTGCGTTTGAAATTTGATTTTTGCTAGGCGTGCCAAATGTGAAAGTTTTTACGGCCGCACCCTGTATATTTTGTAAGGACGGCAGTCTGCGTGGCGGAATCGCCGCGATTGCCCCTGACAGCATCTCGCTATAGAATGACTGTTTTTACAGCCCGCCAACGCTCAAAAAAGAAATCATTACGCGAGGAATGTGCATGCTGACTATTGAACAGAATTAACGTGTGATTGTCGTATGCGGCGATGAATAGCTGGGAACCTTCTTCAACACCATCGAGAGGCTTTCAGTTGGCACCAACTCTGCCGCAACTTCTTTATGTCTTTTTTTTTCTTGGGGGGGGGGGGGGGGTTAATTCTACCGACGTGGTTATTCATTCGTGCGCAAGTGTGCCCGCACTTCGCTACTCTTGGACACAGACCGTGCATTTAGGTGGCGGAGTCGGCCGAGTGGCGCAAATATTACGATGTGTTATCGAATTGTGAGGTGGCTTGACCCCGACAGCGAGATGCTGTCGGGTGCGATCGCGGGCTGTAAAAATAGCTACAGGGAGACTACAATAATAAAAATACCAAAACACGGCACTTATCTCCGAATACACGCAAGCAGTCAATGAGGAATTATATTGAAAAAAAAAAAAAAACTTTATATTCGTGGAAAGTTAGTCGTATTTGATATAGTTGCAGTCGGAGAAAAATGTCGGCTCAACGGCTGCTGTTGAGGTCACGGGCGTTTATGATGAAAAGTTTTTCTTAGAAGAAAACACCGAAAAAGAAACAATTAATTTCACAGCACTGCGAATCACCCAAAGCGCCCGTCATGAACGGAGGAGGTGCCCGCTCTTCCGCGTACGGGCAGCCGTTGTTGAAGTTTCGTGGCGCGTGCTGGTGCGCGCTGGTTCTTTGACATAGGGGCCAGAGCGAGCAGGCCAAGGAAGACATAGGCCGTCTTGTAAACGCCAACTTCTCGGGCGGACGTACCGTGGAGGCCATCTTGCGCGCCGACTACATTTCATTCATCTCTAAGCTGAGATTGCGGTGGAAGCTGAGTCCTCGTTGGAAAGGTTATACATCTCTCTTTCGCCACGTGATCACGTTCCAGCTCATACCCACGCGCAGAGAACCGGGCCAGGTTATGAAAAGGAGGCGGCTGATTGGTTCGGCGGGCACGCAGTTCCCACTGCAGTCTCAGCTTAGGTGCGAGCAGAGAATGGGGCAGCACGTCTCAATGCAATGAAATTTCGTAAAGTCCAATATCGGGTATAGCAGAGTGACCGGCCAAAGATAAAATATCAGATTATTTTAAAGGCCACGCCTTGAAGGGCAGACGGGTAAACTGAACGATCACAAGCGTTAGAACACTGAGGAACCTCAGGGGCTTATTTATTGCCCTGAAATAACTGAAGGAACACAAACGTTGGGAAACTGCAAAAAACATCAGAAGCTTATTTGCTGCCCTAAAAAATTTGAACGAGCACGAGCGCAAGAACGTTGGGAAAAACCGCAGGGCTCCTTTTCTGGCTTGGAAAGAACGAAACTCTTGAAAAAAAACGAGATGAGCCGAGGCACGAAAACGTAGTAACGGCTGACGCGAAAAAATTTTGTGGTAGCTCACGCACCAAAATATTGTGATTTTTTGATGGAGAGGTGACAATGTTTGCGGTTCGACGATCAGGCTGCTACTTGGAAGCACGAGACATCCAGGGAGGGCCTGTAGAGCGGCCGGGCTATCGGGTGCCGTAACCGAGACGAGGAACAAGTGATTGACTTTTAGGTTTAGGTTTAATGAATCATGGAGCTTAACATCAAAACTAAAGAACACGGACGGCGAAGGAGGCGCGAGTTTGGGCTCGAGCTGGCGCTGTTAGCAGCACAAATAGCACCATTGATGACGCAACAATTTAGTAAAAGCCAATTTCGCTACACTGCCACTGAACAAGACCGCGCTACTGAATCGTAAAGCTTACGCGCCACGTACGTACAGCCGGAAGATCACAACAACGACGGGTGCAGCTCAGAAATGCAACCAAAGTACGAGATTAAGGAAAACAGTGCGGGCGACACAGTCACATACTTCTGATCATGCTTACCCTGTCGATCCTCGTTCTCAGTCTTCACTGGCTTAAAACAAAAAGATATACGACTAGTGATTTTTTCAAAGCTCCACGATAAGATACTGCAAAGAGAATATCCTTACCTCATTTCGGAAAACACTCGCGTCAAACCAAGCGCACGGTCATTCGTTGTTATGATGCTTAGTGCTCAGCTGTCTCCAATGGCTGTCGAAAGCCAGTGTTGCTGCTCGCGCTGATAAAATCAACATTCTACCAATTTACGCGAATTGCAAAGCAGATGTCATCTTAACGGATCTTGAAGGATCACGAAAGCTTAATAAGAACAGATTTGATAGTCTTTTTGCAGTTATCTAAGTTATTAATATCATTTACGATTGCCTGTAATGAATATCGAATTCGAAAGTGACTACTCCCCGTCGTCACTTGCCGAAAAGTGTTAATTTTACATGGGTTTAGGGTCGCCCCTTTGCCCGAAGGCTAGTCCCTCGCCCTTCGGGGTAGTGAAAGCCTCCATAACGCTATTTTGACTACCCAAGGTAGTCATTTGTTTCTTAGATTATACAGCACATAAAAAAATGCCATTCTCTTTAGTATCACCTAAAAAGACCACACGGCAAACATTTTGCTTTAATTCCGCATAAATGTTGGTTAAGCTGGCAAACGAAATTTGAGGTGCCCGAAATTACAAGAATCTGCTCATCCTAGCGAGCGAGCTGCGGCGAGCCCATTAGCGCAGTCAATAACACCTTGTCTGCGCTGCCCACCCCGCGCTACATACGTCATGTTCAGGGCGCTATAGGATTTTTTCGTTTGTTTTGTACTTCATTAGGCAAAACCTACAGGCAGCGCTAGCAGCGGACTCGTTGTTGACCACGTTATTCTTGGAACGCGCGTGCGACCGTGTGCTCCGGCGCGAGCATGCGTCCTCACCAGCAGCGTCCATCGCCTGCGAGAAAGCCCATTTACGACGTTGAGCACTGCATACAACATAACCACACGACGGACCAAATTGCTGTTTTGGTCCGCGGGCCGCGCATCACGTGATCTTACGTCACCGGTTTTCGAGGTCCGCCGGTGGTCCGCGGCCCGCGCTTTTGAGAAATGCCAAGCGACTTTTCGCGCCCGGACTTTGGCGGCGGACCGCGGCGTTTTTAGTATAAATGAAGTACTAAGTCTGGCAACAAGCTGACTTTTGTTGTTTGGATTGGAATCGAAATCCAAAGTCGTGTTCTTTTGGCGCCAACTGTTGAAGACGAAGAAGACGAACCTTTTGTTGTGCGACGATGGCGGCATGGTGCGACGATGCAACTTTTTACTTCATCGCGCTCGTGGAGCAATTCCCCGCTCATGCACGCCTTTTTCGGTTCACTTAAGTACTTTTCGTCCTCAATAGTCAACGCCAGGGCCTTCGCGGCCAAACGTCTCTTTCGTTTAACCTCCATCTTGGCTCCTTACAAATAGCCTCAAAGCAGCTCGCTGCATGCGTTTGGCGGAGCTGCGAGGTCGAGGGTTAGACCGGCCCGTTCACTCTGTCGTCTGCTCTTTTGGTCCGCTGTGTGGATGCCCATTGCAGCCGGGCGGCCCGCGGGCCGCGCATCACGAGATCAATCGGTCCGCGGCCCGGTCCATCGTGTGGATACCCCTTTACTGAACTCCACTTTGTATCAATATTTTTTTGAAAAAATAAGGCCTTGAGATGGATTGCCTTTCTTAGCGCTATACTAAAAGCCGCAGCCAGCCGTCGTCGGATGTAGAATACTGTCGATCGTAACAAGCGACTCTTTCACCGTCGAAGAGCCATATTCAAAATGTAGCTAAAATAATTACAAGTTTACCCGTTTTTACCAGTTTAAGTCTTTATAATAGAAAGCGTTCTATATCTTAGTTTTATTTCTAAACTTGGGATTGCAAGTTTGTTCATATTCTACAACGAAAGAAACGGAATTCTGCCGTCACCCAGAGGCCGACTGCCGGTTGCCGCCGCCATTGGGCTCGAAAGTTGAAACCGCATGGGTGTCGACGTGTCGACTCAGGGTATTCAATCGTTCCTTTCAAGGGTTTTCTTTCGTGTGTTTGTATGGTCCGAGTGTCGACGAAGAACATCAAGACGCTGCAGAGAAAGAAAACGCGCATAAAATTCACCGGAGAGCTGAAGCACATCGACGACGTCTTAGGTTATGTAACGCGCTGTCCGCTTCTATAGGTGCTTTCAGTTATGCAGCAATTGCGCCTTGTTTTTTCCGCTAATAGCATTTGTGGAAGTTCGTCTGTGATTTTGTTATGCTACGGCTTCTGCGTTTTGTTTCGAATGTCGCTCGAAATATTAAACGAAGTTTCTCGAGCGATGTCGAGAGGCATCAATCGGCCGTTGTCTGAGGTGGTACCTAAATTTACTTCTAGAGGTGGCTTGAGTTCAGGCACACATTTAAAAGGAAAGAAGTATTTATGCCATTTGTTTTTATTATATTGGACGCTATGGAATGGAATCCCGCATCCCTATCTCTGTTTTTATCAAGACCTCCGCTCTCGTTGGAGCTACTTGCTCAGGAAAGTTGTGCTGCTCGGTCTATGTATCGGTTGCGGTGCAAGCTACCCATTCGACTCAAAACTATGTTTTTCGGCGGCACGTAATGAAATAATGAGTCTTCAAAGGTGTCTCAGCAGTAAAGCCGCGATAAGCTTGATCTTTGCAAGAAACGATATATGTGTAAAATAAATTGCTTTGTCCAATACACGCATATGATAAAATAGGATATTATAAGAGCATACAAGAACCGTATAACAGCACATAAGAACAGTATACGATACATAAGAAGTTAATAAAAACTTCTCATCAGTTTCTTGTAACTTGTTATACAATCGTACATTGTTCTTCTATGTTCTTATATAGCGCTTGTATCCTCTTATAAGATGTTATTTGATTATGTGAGTTGATTGGACGAAGAAATTTCTTATACATGTAAGATTGTTTTAATTGGGAATTCACTGAATTAACCATGACTAAATAAACGTGGAAGACTAAGGTAGATATTTTTTTCTTCAAAAATAATGGTTTTCTAGTTTTATTTAATGTCATTGTCCCTCCCACCAATAAAAAAGCTTTATGCTGTTTTATCTTCAAACAAGTATCCTTAAAAACTCAGAATTGCTTTTGTAGGTAATACTTTTGGGGAGCGTTTGTTTTTTTGTGTTATACTTTGCTACTATGAACGGTCTTGCAATGTGGCATCATTCGGTGTCATGCCATTTTATGACAAATATTCTTTATAAAACCTTTTTGTTTACGAAGTATATTTTTACATTACCAAAGACATTTCCTTCAAAGCAAGGCCATCTTTTCCGAGGCATCGTAGTACACGTATTGCTCTTACACTGCGCCTTAATATTCATGCGCGTATTAATTTACCTGTGTACAGCTTTCTAGCTTAAAGGCTGAACCACGTGTAAGCGATTTAGGAAGCGACGAGACGGGCGACAGCGACGAGAGTAAGCGGCGAACGACGGTGATTTCTCACCATCGCTCTTGCCGTCGAACGGTTTCTGGATTACCAAAAACGTCCCTCATCGCCTTGGTCGCTTGCTTCCGTCGCGTTCACGTGGTCTGCCTCGTCGCGCGACCGACCCAGCGACATCGAAGCGTGCCGCCGTCGCTTGTCTCGTCTTTCGCAAAATCGCTTACATCCGGTTGATAATTTACTGCTGTGTGTAACTATCATTTATGGTATAAAGCGTGCGTGCATAATAAAAATTCGTGGCTACGGATGTAAATCCACTTGCAATGCTCACATGTCGGAGCTGTTCCGCGGAACCCTATCGTTTCCCGCACTACCATATTCGTTTAGTAGTTCATTTGTTCGTTCTAAGGTTCTTTATCGATAATAAATAATATTTGAATCAACAAAACCGTGTTTTGACGTCGATATATTCAAGCCCGATGCTTAATATCAGCGCCATCCCGACGCACCCGGCCCTACTTCATCGCATCATTGCGGTGACGTAATAGGAGGAGCCCTCCGGCCTTGAGTCTAGGTGGTGTTGGCTGCGCTAGGCCGACTAGTGTGGGACGTCACGCTTTGTACCACGTGGTTAATGATGTACGTGACGACACAAAAGCT
This sequence comes from Ixodes scapularis, assembly GCF_016920785.2. Taxonomy (NCBI): domain Eukaryota; kingdom Metazoa; phylum Arthropoda; class Arachnida; order Ixodida; family Ixodidae; genus Ixodes; species Ixodes scapularis. Next base: position 8,206,900 of record NW_024609883.1, on the reverse strand, counting down.
ATGTTGTCCGCCACCTGCAAGCGTTCCGTTTCGGTTTGTTGTGAACTTTAACTGAAGATTTTGCAAAAAGTATTACACTTCTTTTAAAGAAATAACGTAGAACCGCTTATTATTGTGTCCATATATAGAGTCCATCATTAACTCAAATGTATTGAACTTAAACGGAGTTGCACTTTAAAGTGAAGCTGAAAAACGTCTTCAAGATAACAAAAAAGATAAATGTTGATTATAGCGTAGTTTTATCTCCTGATTCCAAATATGACATCACTTTAGTTCAAAACAGCCCTTAAACGCATTTAAAAAAACAAAAAACAAGCGGGAATCAAAAACGCGTCTTGTTATTGCCGTAAGCGGTCGTGACGTCACACTCCGTGCACTCAGTGATCATCTGGTATCGCTAAACGCGCCTGGGCTTGGCTCACGTTGCTGGTGCGTGCCTCTTTGTCAGCCAGAATGACAAGCTCCGAGGATCGGCAGGCAGAAAGTACTCCTTGGCCAAGCCTGACGAACACTTCCGTTGGGCGACTGGGAGTCCAAGGGAGCAGCAAAAGCTCGCAGCCCCAGGCAAGCTGCGTTGCGTCCTCCGCCCTTGTCGTCTACACGAAAAAAACAAAATTCGTGTGTGTATGTTTATATAACCCGAGCTTAGTCTGCCTCAACAGGCGACTTGTCTCCCAGCTGTAGATGAGCAATTTAGCAAGTGCGGTACGACTGCTAGCTTAGGGACTTTAATGTGCCGCGCGGAGTAGTGATACATGACCGGACGCCGGATACGATGCTCATCCAAATCAAAACAGGCAGGGGTTGGGATAGAACGCAGTATTCCAGGGTTCTGCAGCGCGAGCTTCCGCTCCACGTGCTGTGAAAGCTGGTTGGCGACGGCAACACGAATTGATACCTACCCCTCTGTTTTTTTTGTTTCGTTAGAACTCACAAGATAAACAATTTAGAATGCGAGGCTCCACTGAATGAAGTTGCAGTGGTACTCCAATTTTATTCAGGAAATCGTGGCACCAGGCTGCGGCACCATGCCAGTCCCGAGTACGCGAGACTCCCGTTTTCCCCGCTTGTGGTGGGTGAGCCTGAAATGTTCGACAAAAGTGTGCTGATTATACTTTTTTTTTTAAATGGGGGAAATATTGCCTATGAACCCGTCGCAAGGATTGACTTTTATGGGTCTCAAATTCCTGATTGCATGAATAAATCCACGTACGATTCGCGGTCGATTTCTTCCCGTGGCCCATTTTACGCGGGCATTATCGTGCCTGATTTATTCGTGTAGGCAAGAAAGCCGAAACTGTTAATCTTAATTAACTAATCTCCGATTATATTTGTGATCCTCGGAGAAGGGCGAGCCGGTGCAGCCAGTGCGGTGACGGGAGCTGCCTGTGTGACGTCACGATCACCCGCTGGGTCTTCCGTTCTAGTTTCAAACCGCTATTAGAACTGATCAGAGCATTGAATAAAACAAAAATTGTTTCGATATTCGTGGTTCCGTTGGCCATGGGAAAAAAACATCAAGTTTTGTCATCTTTACAAAATTGCTTTATTTTTCCCTTAAGAGCGAACGCTACTTGCCGTTCAAGCAAATCAGAGCAACAAACGCGAACCACGTGATATCCTGTAAAAAACGTACGCTCTAAAAAATGGCGGGTGTAGGGGATACACACCTTGTCACCACATGTAACACCCCGAAACAACAACGCGACTTTCAGTCCCCTGACGTCTAACCGACGAAACCAAGTTTCACGAGCGACTTGATAGTCGAGCGAAACATCTTATAACAACAGCTAATGAACGCTTTAAAGACAATTAAGGTGTTTTTTTTTTGCTCTGCTGCAAAACTTCATTGATTCTATTTGTAGTCATTGATACGCACATTAGCCATTTAGTACGTTATAGCGGAAACAGCTACCAAGCCGCCCGTAAAAGTTGGAATCGTCAGCTTGACGTCAGTTAACTGAACGTCAAGATGTAGTTCTGGGTGTTGCATATGGGACAAAGGGTGCACCCACCCTACATTCCCTTTTATGAGAGTGTACAGAAAGGAGGACGCAACCTAAGCAGTTGGAGAAGAGGGGAATAAGAAACTCTCATTTTACCCGAACCCTGTTTTGTCTGTCTCAGACGTCGCTTCTCTCCTCCTCTGTTTTCTTGTCTCTTTTCAGTACGTGGCTTCCGCAGCACTACGCGAAACTATACTCGGAATAAACTTTCTGTGGCAAGGTGATTGAGCTGACAATTCTATGTTACCTTTCCAAGTAGTTCCGGTCTTGACAAGCATTTTTATTACCGTTCATGTCTTATAGTTGGTACAAGGATCTCGGTTGAGTGTGCGCAACCACGATCCTCGACCGTGAATGCATGATTGGTGGCAGCGGTTGAGCACTCTTATCTGCGATCCTTATCCGAAGGGATGAAGGGTAACAAATACGTGTCTGCAGAGACATGATTATGCCTGCAGGCATATTGGCGTCTCTCCGTTCGTTTGACCTGTTTAATACAAGAGCCGATACTTGGTCCGATTTACAACTTAGATTGCACCGTGGTCGATCGCGTCAAATACTACAGTTCTTGCGACGAACGCATATTTGTGTCGTCGATATTAAATATAGGGTTAATCTCATCAGTGCAGCAGTGTTGGCATCATTGATATGTACATGCTCAACTTTTCTTCAAAAACCTAAGCTCGGGGGCGATACTCAAATTTTAGATAACACACGCTACTGCGCGCGCTAAAATCCCCTTTGGGTCGCATTCAATTACCGCTGACACAAAGGGAGAGGAGTCAGTGGCGCACCACTGCTCGAAACACGTGTGGCTAAACCTCCCGATGCAGAACCCTGGGATCCTGGACTTCATCGCCACCAGACTTGGAAAGTAATCCGTTACAGTAACGGATAACTTTAATCCGTTGCTTTTTTAAGTAATTTTGTAATGCCACGTTATTTTTCTCGGAAGTAATTTGTAATGTAATTTCGTGACCACATATTGGTAACGAATTATTTAATTACTACTTACTTTTTAAAAATATATGAGCATAATACAGTAAATGAGCAATACGAGCAGAAAATTCAGCAGCATAAAGAGAGCAAGTTCAACAAAATGGAAAACATCAGGAAGGGGAGAATATTTAAAAAAAATGATTTTTTTGTATGGCCGGTAACTAGAACCACTAGAAAAACGGGCAAGGCGTGTACAAATCTATGAAAGGCAAAGATCAAGTAAGATGACGCCGACTAGACTCTCCGCCCCCTTCCAATTGTGTTTTTCTTCTTCTCCCGAGCAGGAATAAGCTGCTCGGGTTCATTTGTTTTTGTTTTTACACCGTCTCATTCTCTCCTACTTCTTTCACTTCTCCCGCCACCTGCACAGACATCAAACGCGGGTCCCTAACCCCTCGATTCGCGGGTTCATAACTCGCGTTACAGAGGATGTATGTAGACTCGCACGAGGAGGTAGAATTATCTTTGTCTTGAATGTGCGCTACTGTATTTTAGCAGGCTCTTGAGGCACGGCTGAAAAGTGCCCGGCGCGAGGCTAAGAGCATCGTCTTCGAGGGTACGGACGAAACTTCTTTTGGTTTACTTGTCCGGGCATGGCGGTCGAGTCCACTCTTTATTTTACAGCCAACTGTCAACAAAAAGACGTGAGGCGGGGGGGGGGGGGGGGGGGGAGATTGTTAGGCCATCTACGGAGTGCGGACAGAGGGAGAGAGAACGCGTAAAGTTGGCGTGATCTCCATTGTTTTGTGAGACCGATGGCCACCGCTTACCTCGCTCTCTATGCCCTTTCCTTCCCTGGTTTCCACGATTATTGGTATGAAAGTGAGAACCGATTAACGATCGATAACTCGTAACAACCACTTTTAGCACGCAGCTCCTAGGCGCCCGTTTCCGGCTTGAGCAGCGTCGGCGTCGGCGTAACCGTGAAGTCACGTGACCCCCCCCCCCCTCCCCCCGAAGTGACGTGACCTCACGGGGGCCACGTGGCCCCTATGGCGGAGTAGCAGGCATGATGACGAGGTGAGGGGGAGGGAAAGGGGTATACCCTCCCCTCAGTACCCTTCCATCCTCCTTCTCAAGAGCTGCGCTCTAATTCGGCGTTACAGGGAGTCGTAAACGGCTTTGACTTTTTTTTTCTCTGACTGGTCGAGTTTTCGGTCATGGAATGTCCGTCGTCTCCATGCCCATCTCTTAATGAAATGTTCAAAATACAGGGCATTAAGGAGAACGGAAACCTAGAGTTTCCGAGCAAACTCTAAGAGCAACAAACACTAATCTACGGAAACACATCAAGGTAAGCTGGGACTCCTGCAATCTGCATTGGCTATATATATGATTCCGTGTTTTCGGAGTTTATTTTCTGTCAAATTCGAAGGGTGTTTTTCGGAGTTTATTTTCTTCCGAAAACTCGGAGTTTATATAAGTTAATTTTTGTTTTATTCCAAAATCTTCAAAATTCGGATCTTAATTTCTCAATGTCATCCAATGAAAAATAAATGAAGAATATCCGGGTGTAAACGCATATAAGATAAAGAAAAGAAAAACGCGCTTATATCAATTAATAGTTTTTCAGTTGGATTTGGTTTTGGTGCCATTGCCATTGGCAATGCTAATTTGTCCCACGGCAAAAGTTGCACACATCTGTGGCTTTGATAAACATCGATACCTTAAAAATAAACTCCTGGAGGTAGTCTCTGGGAAGCACGTATTCGTCCCATCCTATTCCATTCTACCCCGCGGCCGCGCGACGTGGAGTGGTAATGGATATAATAGGGAATGACGAAAATAATCCCTGGAGAAGGGAAACAAGGGGACAAAGGAAGAACACAAATTTCCAAACACAGCTAGGTGTTTGGAGTTTTCTCGCCATTCGCCATTCTTGTCCAGCTCGCTTGCACTTTTGCATTTTAATGGAATTATAAATATTAGAGAAGTTTCAACTGTTCCTCTTCCAGTTTTATACAATCTCTGTGGTCTATAGCTTTAACTGCTACGAAAACACAACCTCTCCTTAATTCCTCTTAAAACACAAATAGTATTACCCAAACCTAAAACCAATACAGAGGTCTTTGTCGTGACCCGAAAGTACAATGACATGTAGTCCTGAACACTGACAAGATAAGCGGTTAGACCACTTATGTCAATGATTCGATATTTGAGAGGTAACTGCGGTGGCATTTTGCCGGGACCATTGACCCTGTGCGCTGATCAAACCTAATTGTAAAAAAAAAGTCTTTATTTATTTTATTGGGGGGGGGGGCATTGGCACATCAAAATTCTGAGTTACTCGGATAAATCCGAATTGACCAAATTTTACCGACGGCTGTTTTTAGGAGTTTTTCAAATTTATCCGACAACACGGAACCGCAGCTATACATAGTCACGTTAGTACCAAGTTTTTATTTTCTGGTGGATGATAGGCGAAATACCCCAGTCAAGACTGAGTTTTCGTACATCGCTTCTTTGACTCCGAATCTCGTGGCGGAGGTAGACGTTGCTACTGAGCATGCGCACCGCTATTTTTGTTTGCACAGCAGCCTTTGCAGCTTTTGACAAAGTTTCTCATAAATTCTTACTTTTTAAACTTAGCAAACTAAACATTGATCCTAATGTTTTGTCGGGAATTAAATGTTTCCTAACTAAATGATCTCAATATGTTTGTGCGAATGAAACTAACTCTTCCCTTAGTCCTGTTACCTCTGCTGTCCCACAAGGTTCCGTTTTAGGACCTCTTTTGTTCCTTATTTTTATATATTACTTACCACTGTGTGTATCATCCTCAAAAAGTTTATTTGCCGATGACTGTGTAATTTATCGTGAAATAACTAACGATTCTGTCGCAACGCTACTATAATGGGACCTGTGTGCTGTATGCGAATGGTGTAACTTATGGAAAATGACTCTTAACACTAACAGATGCAAATTCATGAGGGTTTCCAGTCGGAACACGTCCCCATCACCATACTCAATTGTTAACAATCTACTGGAATCTGTGACGTCTTACAAATATCTTGGTGTTCACATTACTTCTAACGTTTCATGGAAATTACATGCTGAACGTATTATCGGTAACGCTAACTCTATGCTTGGATATCTAAAAAGAAACTTCTCTTTAGCCCCAATATCATTAAAATTGCTTCTGTACAAAACTCTGGTTCGATCAAAATTAGAGTGCGCCTCATCAATCTGGGACCGCTGGCTTACAACGCTTGTGACTAATGTTGAAGTTGTTCAAAATCGTGGAGCACGTTTTATCTATTCTAACGATCATCGCGCCGCTAGTGTACCATCTATGAAAACCTCATTGTCCCTGCCTCTTCTTTCCTTACGGCGAAAAATATCTCCTCTATGCCTTTTCTACAAAATGTATCACTTCAACGCGTCACTAAAAGATAAGTTATCCCTTAACCCCGCATATACCTCTTCACGCATTGATCATCGTTTCAAGGTCGGCATTCCTCACTATGAGACATCAGCATGCAACGACTCCTTCATACCAAGAACTTCTTCTGAATGGAATCACCTTCAAGCATCTTTAGCAGCTATTCCATCACTTGATTTACTTAAAGAAGCGCTTACTAATCAATTTCGTTTATATTTTGTCGAATTGGTTGTGTTTTAATCACTGCCTTTTATGTTTGTATTTTCTTTTGAGTGAATTCTTATATGCCCCGCCCCCTCTCTAACGCCCTATGGGCTCTGAGGGTATTGAAATAAATAAATGCTATGAATAAATTCCAGGGTCTCCGGAAATATTCCGGAGGCCTTAAGCTAGCGAAACGGTGAGTGTGGCTGCAGCTTTCGGTGCCTTGTCAGCTTACAGGTGAACGGAGTGAACCCGCACTCTTTCTCTTAAATACAATATTTTATTTCTACAAAGACTACCGTAATACGGGCGAATGGTAACTGAAAAGAAGCGTCGCAGAACTTTTTTTTTTTAATATCAGAATTGTATTGATAGTTTTCTGGATAAGTGTATGGAAAAAGCAACGTCAAAGTAGTAAAATAGAAAGAAATTGGTAACGTAACGAGTGAAGTAATCCGTTACTTTTCAGCGAACGTAATTGGGGCCGGTAATCTATTACATTTTAGGCACGGTAATTTGTAATTGTAGTCCTTTACACTTCTCAAGTTACGAGCGCAAGTCTGATCTCTACACCTGTTCCTTGACGTTGGTGAGCTCGCCATCCCACGTGTATACGGAAACAATGAACTCCCGCTCCCCCCCCCCCCCCCCTTCCCGGTTGTGCACATGCGTTCTTTCTTGTATCCAAAAATTTCCTTTTTCTGTAGGAAGAAACGTAGTTTGTGGATTGTTTGATAATATAAATTTGGTGATGGTATGTGAAATATCAAGTACATTAAAAATGTCCACCATTTACCCAGTCTTTAATATAATCTGAAATCGCCCAACGGTATAAGGTACTTTTAGCCTTTAGTTCCGTAGTGTAAACATCACTCGATGTGTTACGGCGTTACAAACTCCAAAGGCATCGCTTGCGCGGCGGCGCAACGCCGGATTAATCACTATACCTACCTTCCACTTCTACCATTTTGTGTTCTTTTTTTAGACACAATCATCTATTATTACGACCTCGCCACGGCCGGCATCGGTTGGCTCATAATATTCATTAACGTTTCCTGTTCATGTGCTCTGTTTTACCTTACGATGGAATACAGAGGACGCAACAAGCCACACTAGTCAATTCAATGCCATGTGTGTGTTACGGGATCTCCGAGAGGGGTGCAGGGACGCGTTTTATACGATGATTTGGCTAAGATAGCTCGTAACATTAATTATACTCCATCGTAATGAGAGACCGAGTAAACTGATGTTTAGGCAAATGAACAGAACATTTTGTTAGTGGTCTACCCACATTAGAGTAGTACTTTCGGAAAGTAGCGCAATGCAGTGATATCAACCAAGTACAACGCACTCACGGCCGAACTTACCGCAATGTTCAGTTTTCAAAACCGATATCAGCATCATCACTAATAAGCTCACTTTTTTTTGTAAAATGCTTTATGGCATTTGGGAGATAAAGCGATTAAGTACGGCCACCGTGGAAACTGTGCTGCAGTATCACTAGTGCTTGAGACAGAAATCTCCCAGCCGTAATTGGTCACAAAAAGATCTGGCTAACCGTTTAATTTTATATTCTAAATTAATATAATGCAACATGTCTTGCGAATTTTGATTTACCAGTTTTGTATCCAAAAGTGCATCCAGACAGGCTTTCAGGGAATCGATGAAGATTATTTTTTTAATTGCAACTTAAAACTACAGTTGTTGAGCACTAACTTTTTGTAAAAGTAAACAAGGGATAACACTCTGTCCAAAAAGTTTGAACTTAACCCTGTAATCCCCACAACGTGACTAAACATGCAAAACATTACTGGAAGATAGGTTCATGCTTAAGACACTTCCAGAAGTCGAACAAAACAAAGTTTTATTCTTTTTTTCAAACATTATTTGCATATAATTCAGATCGTATCACATGTGATACACTAGGCATTATTGCCAGAACTTTCAGCTGTGGTATGCGATAAAACAATTTCGATCTTTGCTATCACAAAGGTGAACATTGCACTCATAGCAGTATGTATATAAAAATTGTTCAGTCTTGGCGCGCAGGATTGGCATCGGAGCCTGCTGGCACCACAGACCGGCATGTGGCCGACTCCATCACACCGCGCATCATCTTGAGGCTTGCTGGCAGAGAGCATGCGTTTTTTAGCAGCTGGGATAATGGAAGGTGTTGGCCTCCCCAGGTCTTTTTGCTACTGCAATCAGGCACTCCGCGACGTCAGCTTGGAATCGTCTCAGGTTGATGTGTCTCTCAACAAGTTGGGCGCAGTGCCGTCTGTACAAAAGCCATGCGTTGACAGTGGCGACCATGGGTGTGTGGTAAAACAAGTAGATATACCATCTTCGGGATTTTATAGGAAACTTATAATGTTCAGTCAAGTACTTCAGCAGGTCTACTCCTCCCATGAAGGAGTTTTAGGTTGAGGCAACTCCTGGTTGTTCTGCTTGCGTAAACATTTTTTTTTCCTTTTTGTCCCATCGTCGAACTGTGCAGACAGACTCCGTGGGTGCACAGTTGGAAACCAGTGTTACTGCTCTGTTGTCGAACCACCTTATTACCGAAACAGTTCTCGTGTTGTCCACAGCATAGTCAAAGGCACCACAACCCTGTCCCTTCAGATCACTTTCGCCCTTGAGGCGGCAGTCTCTCAGCCTGTTATTCGTCAGCGTTCCTACAAATCCAAGTCCCTTCGTGTGAAATTCCGCCGCCAAAGTTATAGAAGCGAAAAAATTGTCGGCGGCTACTTTATAGCCCTTCTGCTGCGGAGGATGCTCCCACATTTTCATTGCCACGTCACCACCCAGCCCAAACTGATACTGTCTTTTGGCTTGACTTTGATAAGCATCAAATTGGTAGAGAAAGCCTGAAAACCCTGCACGCCCCCCCCCCCCCCCAATTTGATACCCCATGGGTTTGGGTTTGCTGGCATATACTGTTTTATTGGGCACCTCCTTCTAAACGAAACATTTATTTCATCAACACCGTTGTGCTCATCAGGCTCAATCGATAGGAAGTTTTCTTGAAGTGCATTTAGCAAGCTGCGTATCTTCCATGGCTTATCACCTTTTGTCTGGTCCATGGCTTGACTATTGTTTGTAAAGTGCAAGAGCCTCATAATCTTTTGGAAGCGATTTCTCGACATCACATCAGCAATCGCCGAAAACCTAGGGCCATTTTCCCAGTAGGAGGGTACACTCGGCATTTGTACGAGGCCCATCAACAGGCACATGCCGAAATACTGTTTTACTTCACTTTCCGTCACGTTTAGTGAAGCTCCCGTAGTTTGCATACTGTAGAGGTTAGTCCCAGCAGCCAGAGATGCTTTCATAGCGGGCTTACGAACTTCTGAAAATACAAAAGCGGGGACACAATGGCGAGCGGCGGTTTAACAAATCTTAAATTCGTTAAACAAATCGCGGAAAAATGCCTCAATATAAAAAGGACCCGCAAAAGTTCGTTTGACATTTTATTTCCGATCGAAATATAAAACAAAATTTAGTACAACTACTTTATATATATAGCTTGCATTGACGTCCCATGAGCCGCCAATGCTCCATACCGTGCTCGTTTGCCTGAATCTTCTGCAGTACTAATTTGGTACCGTCGAGTTTGTTCTTCTCGGCAAGGCTTGTGGAGAAGAACAACTTCGATTGTGCAAAACGTATGCTGCGGAAGGTACCCGCACAGGCGCATGGTAAGGAACATAGGCGGCTGGTACTGTGCTACATGACGTCACGTGCAAACATGTATAGACCTATTGACGTGCCTTATGCATTTCCTATTTACGTTCTGGAAGGTTATTTCAAACCCCTCAGGTCCTCCAAGTTGCGTCTAAGCGTAATTGAGAAAAACCGTTGTTCTACATCCCTTCAGGCGTGTTGTTTCGCTGAAACAATAAACTTTCTTCCAAAAGTAAGGTCTATCTGATTGTGTGGACATAATTTTCTGCCTCACTAGAAAAAGTATTAAAAAAATACGCGTGACACCCGTATGACTGTTCTTGACTAAGGGCGTCCAATAAGAGTTTCCAAGAAGCGACGAAAGCGATGATCATCTGCTGACATCTCAGCCTTCCAGGCCGCGTTCCTCCTCGTCCCCCGACAGCGCGCAAGATTGCGAACTTGGAATCATACGGCTCAGGAGGCGCTTGCCATTCAATTGAAAAGACTCCTCTGTGCTTAAGTTACTGATTCTTTTAATCTAGGTTCTCGTCCCACAATCTCGGGATCAGCAGACGACGTTTCGGAGGCAGGAACAATTCACGATTCTTTTATTCTGCCCAATTAAACATAAAGAAATTACCCGAAAGCGGAAAAAAGAACAAAATGGACAGAAGTGCGATTTTTTTTTAATACATTTAATTTTAGCTGCATGCCACCGCTTCTTTTTAATTGCGCGAAATTTCATTCGTGCTCCTTTGGACTCTAATGTATTTTTGTGTTTGGCTTAACTCCCCACGAGCGAGTACATGTTGGCCCCCCCCCCCCCCCCCTTTCCTGATACTTGGAGTGCCAGAGGACGAAATTTGGTACGCCGACGTTTTTGGCAGGGATCTTTAATATCCCCGAAACACTTACGCTGGGTGAGGCGCTTTAAATCAAACGGAAACCTCTAAAATATGACACCTTAAACAAAAAAACGCTGTCATCACCAAAGGCTGACGCTGAACAATGCGGTGCTCGGAGCCTTCGCCGCCGACCTCCATCTTTCGACGCGGACAGCACTGCCGGCGTCTGTCGGCTGTTATACATATCAGACGCCTTTGGTTAGCTGAAAGACGCCGCAAGTTGGGATTTCAAGTTTTGTCTATTTGCAACCTATTACGCAGGTTCGTTTGTTCAGTTAAAGTTTGACAAACTTAATGTATCCTTTTTGGCCACCCTCGTAGAAAAGTTCAGGTGGAAAAGTTAAAAATACCCTTCGTGCAATCCTTTAAAATAGCCCAGGCTCTCTTTAAATCAAGTTGTACGTTGTTTCCTGGTAGCAACATTTTAATTGTAATTAAGCCAAACTTCAGTGCAAAATTTAAAGGCCCCGTTTCCCGTTCCCGCTTGAAATTTTAGCGTAAGAGAGATTTCTTTGCCTTCTTAAGTTACTACAATCGTTAAAGACAGCTCCCGTGAATATGTCCACTAAAATGTGTTTCAAATGAAGACTAAATGGATACAGCCTTGTTAAAATTGCGTTGTTTGAATGCAAAATCCACATATTTCATGACCGCACTCGTCACCGTCATTAATTTTCTTTTTTCAATTTCGTTTTTTTTCTATTTTTTCATATGTCATCATATACCACTTTAATCATCCTTAAAAAAACGCTATGAGTCCAGTGATCGCTGCAATTCCAGCTCGTTCACTCCACTCAAGGCGTTTTTTTTTTTCTTTTTGCACTCTAGACGTTTCATTGAGTGCAATGAACAAGCTGCAATCGTGATTGTGCTCAGTGAGTTGCTCGAGAAAGAAAATTTACCAGATGCTTTTCGCAAACTCCGGAACTGGAGATACGCTTACAAATATGATTTGTTTTGTAATCCTACACGGGTAAGGTTTCTTGCACCGTGTAAAACCGTACATGCAGTCGCACAGAAACTAACTAGCTTCAAGTGAGCGGGCGTTCTCCTCTTTAGTGAGACCACGCTGTGAAGGCGGATGGTAACAGCAGTTTATTTGCGTTAATGGGATCCCCCTGTCTGCTTCGCATGTGCAAATCCTGACGTCAGCAATAGTAACAAGGAAAACCGCCAGGATAGTGCTCCTCAGAAAACAAACGTTCGCTCGCTCGGAGCTATTTAGTCTCTGCGTGACTGTACATATTCACAAGCCATTTGCAATCAGCACAATATCTTCACAGTACGTATAAATCTTTTAAATTTTCAACTTTTCTAAAACACGTGTCACGTATAAGAATGCGTTTATGAAAACGGCCGGCCTCAATAATAGTATAGAATTTGACACGTGAGACAGGGTCTTTTAAAACCTATTTTTGAGGTGATCAAAAATAAGCGTTTAATGAATTTTTAAAAAAATCGATTTAATATAGGGATACCTTAATGAGCTACTTATAAACTGTTAACTAGACTAAGAATTACTCTTCATTTAAGCTAGATTCCCCTTGTACTCATACACAACCCCGTTTCCTGGTGGCTACCCATTTCTTTTCATTTGGCATTATTACTTGTATACGAAAAGCGTATTGCGAGCGTTGTTCCCTTAGTGGGTAAGGTCGTCTGACATTAAAAGTAATTTTAACTGTCACTCAGAAATCTCCCAGACTTCTCCCCTAGTTTTATATTTTGATGTGATAAAAAAATTAGGCACAGACACTTTAGACTACTTACCTGAGGGAATGCGAAAGTATGACGTACGAACTAGGCACAACTTTAGTGTCAGCAAGAAACATAGACCCTTCATGTCGTCGGGGATGGGTGCTCGTCTCGCACCACGGAGGCCCGTGTTCGATACCCACCCAAAACAAAAAAAAATTTTTTTTAATGTTATTAATTTACCTTCTGCCCAGAAACCTCCCTGAGAAATTTGACTTCAAGCCGATCATTTGTGACGTGTTTCTACTTTTTGGGCCTTTGGCCATTCTTCGTACCATCACTCAGGCGCCGCCGCCGATGCCGCCACCGCAGTTTCGGGTAATAAGTCATATAATGCTTTCTCATTAATAGAAACGATGACGCCGTTGCTATGGATCCACAAGACGCGTCGCAGCCAATGGTAATTTAGGTGCCGTTTTCCGGCTTCACTCCATGCGACAGTTAATGCTTTCGCATTACCAACATTGTGAGTCTTAAAGATGGTTTTAATTCATCTCTTTTGGCTCTCCTAGTACTACTGAAATTTCTGAACCACGGGAGAGCTTGATTAAATCCAAACGTTTCCATCGCAACTTTATGTAAAGTGAGCTGAATTATTTCGTTAGTCACACCTTCGTGACCTTTATGGTAAAGTCGCAGGCTTATAATGCGTCCGTTGAGGTCGCCGCAGAAAAGCTTGAACACGTTTTGATACATATTCCTCGAAAGATTGCATCTAGGTTTTTCTAAGCCAGACTGGCTATGAAATATTGACGCAAGATATGACAACGCCACTACGACTGGCAAGTTCAACCTGACGTTTAACTTCCGATCCATGAAAGAAATAAACCTGCTCATCTCGATCTTGCTGTAAATATTTAGTAGATATTCTCAAATCCGCGGCTTAGAATACGACCAGCTGTAATATCGGCTTGTGAAGAACGGCTACAAAAGCGCTTATTTTGCAAAGAATTTAGCTGTGTTCAAGCGATTCATTTGACACTAGTTTACTTTAAGAAGTCATGCCACTGCTTATTCGCCTGTGTTTTGTTCGAGCAGAAGAAAAAATAAATTTTTTACGCGTTATTAATAAACGGCACATGGTGCGCCTCAACGCGTTACAGGCTGAGGAGACGCTTGAACACAACATTCACTAACATGATGAAGAATGCCTCACCGATCAAGGGCGCGTCAAATTGGACCGTGTGTGAAATTGATGCAGCAATCGGCGAATAGAGCTGAATGTAAAGAAATGCAGAATAGTTAGATTTTCGAGAAAAAAGAAAGACAGAGGATGTGTGGGGTATACATAGGTTGCACTGACGTCACCGCGCATACTTTTGACCACCATGTAAGAGGAGGAGAGGGAAGCTGCTTTTGTAAGAATTTTGATTGATGGGTTAATCTTCTTTAATCTTCTGGGAGGAGAATAGCGACGCCTCTGTAAATCCCGGGAGGTACAAAAGAGGGTGCTGATAAGAGGGGAGCTCCTTCTTTTCCTTTTCTCTGGTGGTCACTGGAGCGCCCTTCGAATGATGTCACGTGCAACCCATGTATACCATTGCCAATCAACAACCTGATAAAACGGATACAATATGTTTTCTCGGTGTTATCTTTTCAAGCGACTTACTATGAAATAGTCACATTAATTTCATAACGAATAAGGCAAACAGCATGTTATGATTTGTAGGTCGTAATTTCCATCATTTCCCCAAAAAACTGACGGAAAATTTATATATATCTTTTTTTGTTCGTTCAGTTCTGAACGAACAAAACGGTTTCGGAGCTGGCAGGAACGAGGCCATGTGCTCACGAAAACCTTTCTTGATGCCGGTTAGTGATTTGCCATCTGGCCCTTTCCGATCTGTTGGTGGTTTCCTGCCAGCTCCACCCAACCAACTATTCTTGATTGCGAGCACTAGGAATAAGCACTTTCATGCCATAGTGGGTAATAGACGCAAACTCTATTACAGGAAAAAAGTGTTATTTGTGCTCTTGTTGCTGTTGTTGAGTGGCGACGTAGAAACTAATCCTGGTCCTGCAACTAAGGAACAAATGGAACTCATACAATCTATGTTCACTGAACTGCAAAACGGTCAAAGAAGTGTCCTCGCGAAGTTAAATGTTATTGAAAGCAAACAAACGGAGATTCACAATAAAATAGAGAATTTATTTGCAAAAAACGAGCAATTTGAACAACGGATCTCAGATGTTGAAGTAAATAGAAGAAAGCTGGAAGCAAGACTAGACGACCTTGAAAATCGGAGCCGCAGGACAAACTTGGTGTTTTTTGGCATACCTGATGACACAGTGCGAGAGTCATGGGAGGATTCAGAAACTCTTGTTAGACGCATCTGTAAAGGTAATCTAGATATCGATGTTACCTCAATACAAAGGGCCCACCGTTTAGGTACTTTCAAGGAACGTAGCTGTCGGCCGATTATAGCAAGCTTTCAAAATTGGAAAGAACGTGACAACATCATGCGCAGCGCCCATGGGCGTACCAACCGGGGGGGCAAGGGGGGCACTAGCCCCCCCAGTTCTCAGAGTGGGGGGGCAAGGCATGCGTTTTGCCCCCCCTGAAACGGCCGCCACTGGGCAGAGCAGACACAGGCCGGCGGCGCCCAAGGAATACCAAGGGCACTGCCCCCCGACCCGCGCGGGCATATTTTTAACGCGCAGGCGATACAAACCCTAGCAACGGTGCTCACGCACGCCGGATTGGCTGGTTCTTAAAGCCTTGCTCCACGAACAAGGCTACACGGTAACCTTACGGAATCCATCCGCGAGACATGGGCCGGACGGGCCGTCCAGACCAGGACGTAGGCCCTCACACAAAATAAAGTTTTGCTTGCTTGCTTGGAGATAGGCGCTGCCGCCGTCAACATAGGCAGCGGATGCAATGCGAGTTTCCGAAGAGGTAGCGTAACTTAGTGGTGAGATGTCTGCCTCATATATACGTGTCAGACCCGGGTTCTATTTATGGTGTGGGCCGGCTTACTTCTTTTTATTTTTTTTCTCGAACATTTTGTTTTGTCGAGGCATTTGGCGATATTTACATTTCTTTTTTACCATTAACACTAAAAAAACGAATGTTGTTGACGAAACATCGCTAAACTAAATCGTATCGACTCTATTTACGGAAGTGCATGGGGGGCAGCGGGGCTTGGGTTGCCGACCGGACGCCGCAAAGCGGCGTGTACGGGGGGTGGGGGGCTAGGTGGGTTAATAGATTTGTAGTTAGCAGCCGCACACCGTCACCGCGAAGCGGCGTGAACGCAGGTGCGGGGGTGGGTTAACGCGCTTCGAGTGATACACGAGCAGCCCATCCGGCGTGAGCGTCGTTGTTAGGGGTTCTATCGCCTGCACCGTAAAAGAAGCAGTGTGTGCACCTCCTGTAGTGGGCAAGAATTCCTACATTGGAGAGAAGCGGGGACAAGCCCTTTCTTCAAATGCGTCAAGTCTCCTTGAGCTTCGGAATACAAAGAAACGCCACTATTCGGAGCTAATCCCACAGTTAGTCGACCTCTCTTGCGTCGTGTCTGTTCGCTCCCCGCGCCTCGTAGCAGTGTTGTTGCAGTGGGGGGGCTCGTTAAAATTTTGGGGTTTTTTGGACTATCTAAATCACTTTCTTCCTTCCCATCCCCCCCTTTTCTACTCCGCATGCTTCCCCCTCTGCAAATATCAGCTGACCTCCCGACCTCTGTTCTCTGTTGATAGGCAAAACAACCACTAAAATTAGAAAGTAATTTGTAACTTGAGTGGAAGTCACTCGGAAAAGTAGTTAAAGTAAACTACTGATTACTAGAATAGAAATGTAATTAAAAGTTACTAAACTACCCAGAAAAGTAGTTAAACTACAGTAAATTGAGTAAAGTAGTTGAACTACGTACAAGTCTGGCCTGGCAAGCGCTCTGCGTAAGTGTTTTCACTGATCTGCCTAGCCCCGCACACCATCACATGAGCCAAGAAAGGTGTAGTTTTACTGCAGAGGAGAAATCAGCAGGGTCCAAGATGGTGACAATGGAGGATGGGGGACTGTTCCAGTGGCTGATGGCTTGAGAAAGGAATGACCAATTGAAAGCGTTCGTAGAGCCAGAAGTGTGTTTGATGGTGCAGACGTTGTTGAGGCGAGAAGATATTCGGTCGAGGGGTAATAACAAAGTGGTTTTGAGGTCGGGAATGTGGTAGTAGATTTTGTGAATAAGGCACAGCTGAGAGACTTTCCTGCGAAGCTGCAAAGAGGACATGGTTAGTTCAGTTTTTAGCGCCGAGACACTGAAAGAAAAGTCACAAGTGGATGAAATGAAGCGAGCAGCTCTGTTCTGAACTGCCTCTACAGCGTATTGATGAGGTACAGTCGATGGGTATTCCAGATGGTTGAAGCATATTCTATTTTTGGTCTGAGGTACGTGTTAAAGGTTAGCTTAGGGACAAAGGGTGGAGCGATTTTTTAAGTTACGTCTGCTTAGTCCAAGAGTTCCAGATGAATCGGCGGTAATGACTTCAATGTGGTTATTCCAGGGAAGGTCAGATGTTAGTCTTACACCAAGGTATTTATACACAGTAGCGGTCTCAATCAGATCGGAGTCCAAGAAGTAATTAAATGACAGAGTGGTTTTTTTCTTGGTGAAGTGGATTAGTTTGCGTTTATACTTGTTTGGTGA
Organism: Ixodes scapularis; assembly: GCF_016920785.2. Lineage (NCBI taxonomy): Eukaryota > Metazoa > Arthropoda > Arachnida > Ixodida > Ixodidae > Ixodes > Ixodes scapularis. The sequence goes on along the minus strand of NW_024609883.1, from coordinate 8,189,337 downwards.
CATAATCCACTCTTTGCACCAATTGTTAATTTTATCTAGATCTTCCTGAAGCTGGTTAGTATTTTGCACACAAGTTACTTTGTTATGGATGACGCAGTCGTCGGCGAAAAAGCGTTTTTTTGAAGAAATCCCAATGGGAATGTCATTAATAAATATTAAAAAGAGTAAGGGCCGAAGTACGAACCCCAGGGGAACACCACCCTAGTAAAAAAAATCATTTGTATGAGAAATTTCTTGTGTCCAATAAACACATATGAATCATACAAGATATATAAGAACATATAAGAGCATATAAGAACCATATAAGAATTATATGAGAGCTATATAAGAATTATATAAGATATATAAGATCCCCATAAGAAACTTATAAGAAACTTCCCACTAGTTTCTTATATGGTGCTTGTATGTTCTCATATATCTTATATAGTTCTTATATAGCTCTTATATGGTTCTTATACTGTTCTTATATGTTCTTATATATCTTGTATGATTCATATGTGTTTATTGGACACAAAAATTTCTCATACAAATGAGAATTTTCAATAGGGCAGGAGATACATTTATTAAGGAAGATTCATGATCATCATGGACGTGACCTGTACACGGGAAAAAAGAAAGTCACGAATCCATGCACACGGTTATTGGTCGAGGCAAAAAGATGATAGCTTAGAAAGAAGGCGTTGATGGAGGACACGGCCGAACGCTTTGGAAAAAAAAAAAAAAACTGCGTCAGTTTGGACGTGACATTCAAGGTTAGTGTGCAAGTCATGGATGAAGTCGCAGAGTTGCGTTTCGCAGGAAAGTACCTTTTGAAAACCGTGCTGCTGTTTAAAGAAAAGAAATGGGATGATATGTGCCTCATGATATTGGAGTAGAGGATATGCTCAAGTAGTTTGCAAGAAATTGAAGTCAATGAATTAGGGCGATAATTAGATGCGGAAGAGCGGCTGCCCTGTTTAAAGACTGGGAATTACCCTTCCCACCTTTTGGTCAGATGGAAGGCAGCTTTGAGATGAGGACTGAATGAAGATGAGTTTCAAATACTCACTAGAAATAACACGGGTGTTTCTTTTAAATTTTAGGGTTGATGTTATCGGTTCCAGCGGACGAAGTAGGTTTTAGTTTATCAATCAATGTTTTAATACCAGCGGAGTTAACGTTAATAGGATGCATGCGCTCGTAAAGCTCTTCAGGGAGAGTGGGGACGAAGTCCAAGCACTCGTTAGTAAACACTGATGAAAAGTATTCGTTAAACACAGAACTATCATGCTCGACGTTGCACATCCGACATTCCTAACTCTCCCCATCTTCCTAAACGTCCTTGTGTGTCCTAACACCAGAAACCGGAATTTTAAAGGTTAAAAACGGCACGTTGCGAATATGGAACGCGCACTTTCATGCAAAGCTGACGTCAAGTGACTCAAATCGAAAAACATGCATATTTACAGTATTGTTAGCTCTTCTGGTGAAGGCTAAACAACCGTTGCATCCGTTTTCGCGCACGAAACGGTGACTCCCAGAGAAAGTAAGAACGCAGTGATTGTCTTTATTTTAACAATGTAAACACACTTGCAGGCGTGCGCTGATGAAGCCTCAAAATCAAAACTCTCGTAGTGTGATTCGTGACTGCTCCGGCTACTACCCAACCTCGTTGTCACGCCACTTTCTGCAAGCAAACACTAAAATTGCCAGTAAACACACAAAAGCGACATCGATACAATTATCTTGTAGAATATCACCTTATGTAATCATAACTGTTTCAATAGGCACTACAAGTTGTATTTATTTTAAGAAGAAGAAGCAAAATTTTTTTCGTGAGAAAAAACAAAATATTGTCACGGGTGGTGACCAGATGACAATAAATAAAGAGGAAGAAATAAACGTTTAATGTGGCGAACTTGTGCCGAAAACAAAAAAAGGGGAATAGAAAATAATAACAAAGCGTCGCGAGCGTCGAGGTCGGCGAGACAGCAGAGTCGAGCGCTGGGGCGAAACTGCTTGCAGATCAGGAGGCGGCGTCCCTTATGTACGCGCGTTGGGTTCTGGAACAATCGGCCTAGATTATTCGACGACTGGAACATTCGGAGCTCGATCATACGAGAATGTTCTCGAACACACATGAACGCAATGTTGAAAGAACAAATAAAAGATCATTCCACTGACTGGACTCGAACCCAGACTTTCTGCGCAACAATCAAGCACGCTAACCACTCGGTCACGCGCGCGGTCGCTCGCCGGCGAGCGTGGCATTACTCCCCCCTTTAAAAAGGCATCGTCTCGATGCCACGTAAAAGACAACAAAACAGAGCGAAACAAACAAACAAAAAAATGGGAACATACGGAGGCTCGCGAAACACAATCCTATCAAGCGGTGCACAAGATCACAGTTCGCAGTCTTATCGCGCGTAGTACGGCTTGAGGCGCACGACGTGGACGACTTCCGGTCGTGGAGCGCGGCGTGATGAAGTCCGTGTTCCGTCGGGCATCACCTCGTAGTTCAGATCCCCGAGTCGACGAAGTACTTTGTAGGGTCCGAAGTAGCGCTTTAGGAGTTTCTCACTGAGACCACGGCGACGTATCGGTGTCCACACCCACACCCTGTCTCCGGGCTGGAAGTGGACGTCCCGACGACGGAGGTTGTAGCGGCCAGTGTCGACACGTTGTTGGGCTTGAATACGCTGTCTGGCGAGCTGGCGGACTTCTTCTGCTCGTTGGGCAACCACCTGGGCGTCGTCGCTTCCGTTGACAGCCGGTTCGTGGGGTAACATCGCGTCCCGCATTGTCGTTACTTTGCGACCATGAACCAGTTGGAAGGGTGTCACCCCGGTGGTCTCTTGCACGGCCGTGTTGTAGGCAAACGTGACGTACGGCAACACTTCGTCCCATGTCTTGTGCTCCACGTCGACATACATGGAGATCATGTCGGCGATAGTCTTGTTAAGTCTCTCCGTCAGCCCGTTGGTCTGCGGGTGGTACGCCGTTGTGCGCCGATGACTGGTGTGGCTGAGACGAAGGATTTCTTGCGTCAGCTGGGCCATGAACGATGATCCACGGTCTGAGATCAAAACTTCGGGAGCGCCGTGCCGGAGGACGATGGACTCGATAAAGAACTTGGCGACTTCCACAGCAGTCCCTACAGGAAGGGCTTTCGTTTCGGCGTACCGTGTGAGATAATCTGTGGCGACAATGATCCATCTGTTTCCTTGCGTCGATGGTGGGAAAGGACCAAGTAGATCCATTCCGATCTGCTGGAACGGTACGGTCGGGGGAGCGATCGGATGCAGGAGACCTGCCGGCTTTGTCGGCGGTTTCTTGCGTCGCTGGCACTCGTGGCAGGACCGTGTGTAGAAGTGAACGGTCTTCGGCAGCTTGGGCCAGTAATACCTTTCACGGATTCGGGCCAGCGTACGGCTGTAACCAAGGTGTCCGGACGTCGGGTCGTCGTGGCAGGCTTGGAAGATCTCCGCTCTAAGGTCGGTAGGGATTACCAGCAGCCATGGTGCGCTGTTGTCTCCGAAGTTCTCCTTGTAAAGTACACCTTGTCGGAGGACGAAAGTCGGCAGGGCTCTCGAGAAGACACGGGGGACACTACCCCCTCGTCCTTCGAGGTGTTCGATTAGCGCGCGCAACTCAGGACCGTCTCTTTGACGTCGTGCCATGTCGTCGGTGTTTACTGCACCTAGGAAGCACTCGTCGTCATCGTGGTTGCTACTGGCGGAAGGTGTTTCGACGGGGGCTCTGGACAGGCAGTCGGCGTCGCTGTGCTTGCGGCCTGACTTGTAGACCACAGTCATGTTGAACTCTTGCAGTCGTAGACTCCATCGAGCGAGGCGTCCTGACGGGTCCTTGAGGTTCGCAAGCCAGCAGAGCGAGTGGTGGTCCGTGACTACACGGAACGGGCTCCCTTCCACGGCGAAAGCCACGAAGACATCGACGACTGGGTCCAACAGTACGAACGAGTGGCCCGTCATAACGGGTGGTCACCAGAACAGTGTCTACAGAATGCTTACTTCGCCTTGGAAGCAACCGCTCGGAACTGGTTTGAGAACCACGAAGCATCGATCACCTCCTGGGAGCAACTCAAAGCTGAGTTGCGAAGAACGTTCACGAACCAACAACGAAGAGAACGCGCGGAAGAGCTTCTTCAAGCGAGGATCCAAGGCCCTAACGAGAGCATCGTCAGCTTCGTGGAGGATGTCCTGCGGCTCAGCAACCGCGCCGATCCTCAAGCCTCCGAAGCGAAGAAGCTGAGAATCCTGATGCGAGGCGTCAAAGAAAACATCTTCGGCGGCCTTGTGCGAGCGCCGCCTACCACAGTCGAAGGATTCATCACGGAGGCAACAAACATTGAACGTGCCCTTCAAGCACGGGCCTCCCATTACCAGCGACTTCCCGGCGTCGCGGCCCTCTCGACTTCCAGCTGCAACAGCCCGGACCTCCGCGAGATTATCCGGGACGTCGTGCGGGAGGAGATCAAGAAACTTCTACCTGCCGCCGCAAGCCCAGCTTCGCCCTCAATCGCCGAGATTGTCAGGGAAGAAGTCCAGCAAGCGCTGCAGCCTGAGGTTCACGTCAGCACCGCTCCGGAACCACCGACATTGAGTTACGCCGCAGTGGCCCGACGGCCACCGCCTCCTCGTCGCACCTATGTCGCGCCGCCCCGAGGTGCGACATAGGTGCGACGCTCGCCGGCGAGCGTGGCAATATCAATGTTAAGTCTGGTAACGTTGTAATTTTGCCGAAGCATTGCCACATCTTTAGAAAACTTCGACAAAAGTTGCGCCGAATTTTCGATTAAGGGGGGGGGGGGGGGAAGAGGGTCGGGTTTGCCCCCCCACTCAAAAACAAGTTGGTACGCCACTGCGCCTTTAAATTCAAAAACTCTGCTTACAGCGTTTCCGAGGATTTCAGTGCACTTGTCAGAGAAAAAAAGGCGCAAGCTATGGGACTATTCCAAAGAAAAACGACAAGATAAGAACAACAAAGTATATCTTACCTACGACAAGCTCGCTATCAACGCAGACACGTACGCCTGGGATTTCGAATAAAGCATGCCTATACTCGTTCGTAAAAAGGCTCCACCGATTCAGCAGGATTGACGCAGTGCGAGAGATATCTGTCAAAATGCCGCTTTATCAGATGTAGATGTCTCGGTATTACTTGTGAACTTCCGTAGCATAAAAAATAAAGTGGACGATTTCTTATCTCTAGTCGAGACAATCAGACCCAAAGTTATTATGGGAACAGAGACATGGCTGCATGACTCGGTTTCATATTGCGAAGTTTTTCCCCCTGGTTTTTCCGTTATCCGCAAAGATAGAAATGGACACGGAGGTGGCGTGTGTTTGCTAATTTCATCAGACTGGAGTAGTAGTGAACTAGTTTTTTCCGAAAATGACACTGAGTCTGTATGGTGTCGAGTAGTTTTACCTAAGGGGACCACTTTAGTTTTTGGTACATTTTATCGCCCCCCAGATAGTGATGCGTACTCGATAGACAAATTGGGTGACTTGTTGACGACAATTCCAGATAGTGTATTCTTGGGAGGAGACTTTAATCTACCAGGGTTCAACTGGTCTGATGAAGTTCTTGCTACAGATGGACCCCGCGCTTACTCGATGTTTGCTGACATAATCAGTGTATTTGGATTTGAACAATATGTTAAAAAACTGACGCGAGGGAATTCTGTCTTGGATTTAATTTTATGCAATTTTCCTGGCATTGTATCCGAGGTCACTGTACTTCCCGGCATAAGTGATCACTGCGCGGTTGTTGCTAAGCTCTCGGAGCCCGGAACGCGAAAGCAAGCGGAGTGTCCACGGAAATTATTTTTGTACGACAAAGGTAATTACGAAGCGATCGATGCAGAGCTTGAATCCTACTTTTATACATTTAGTCGTCTGTCCGAAAATAGTGACGTCGAAACTATATGGCATGCTTTTAGAAATAAAATATTAGAGCTTGCGGAGGTGTATATTCCATCGAAATAAATGAGGAAGCGTAAAAAAAATAAGCCTTGGTTTAATGTAGAAATTCGCAGACTTATAGGTAAAGCGAGACGTGCTTACAAAACGCTGACCAAAAGTTGGTCAGTCCAAACTGAGCAGAAGTACAAGGAGATTAACAGGCTTCTCAAATTGCAAATAAAATGAAGCAAAAAAATGTTCTTTGACAAGTTTAATGAAAATCTAAAAAGAAACCCTGAAGAATTCTGGAAGTTCATCAACGCGAACAGAAAGGAAGACACTTCTATTCCTGCGTTGAAAGTTGATGGTAATACTGTGGTGTCTGATAACGCGAAGGTTGAATGCTTTAACTCGTATATTAAGTCGGTATTTTCGGAAGACTCTCCGCATCTGCTATCTCCAGTGGCTTACCGAACGCAGCAAAGCGTAATGCCCAGCATTACAATTGACATGAACGGTATAGTGAAGTTGCTGCGCGGAATTGATGCAACCAAGGCTGTCGGACCTGATGGCATTTCCCCTGTTATTTTTCTTAAGTGCAGTGAATCTATAGCGCGTTATCTTTTTGTTATATTCAGTGAAACGTTAAAGACGGGGATGATTCCAATGGATTGGAAGATGGCAAACGTTACACCAGTTTTTAAATCGGGTTCTAAAGCCAGTGTTGAAAATTATCGCCCTATTTCATTGACATCGATCTCATGTAAGTTGTTTGAACACATTATTTACAGTAACCTTTACTCGTTCCTGGATTCATTACACTTCTTTTCCCCCTCACAGCTTGGTTTTCGAAGCGGCTACTCTTGCAACACACAGCTGGTAGAATTTTATCATCATATATCCAGATCACTAGACAGCAAAAAAATATGTCGACTGCGTGTTCTTAGACTTTCGAAAGGCATTTGACACGGTCCCCCATCAGTTATTATTGTATAAATTGGCTTTGCTAAACATAGATCCCAACGTCCTGAATTGGATACAAAATTATTTAGAAGGTCGTGAGCAGCGGGTTGTTTTAAACGGTACTATATCCATATCAACTCGGGTTACGTCGGGAGTGCCACAAGGGAGTGTCTTAGGGCCTTTACTTTTTCTCATATACATAAATGATATCACCGAAAACATACAGTCTCATATTAAACTGTTCGCCGATGACTGCGTATTGTACAGGGAAATAAACACGTCAGACGACCTGGCCATATTACAAACCGACATAAATATTTTATCTTCTTGGTGCAATCAATAGAAAATGAGCCTAAATTTAAGTAAATGCAAACATATTTGTTTCTCGAGAAGTAAGCTGCACGATTCTTATAGCTACCTAATCAACGGGACTGTTTTATGTACTATGTTTGAGTATGTTTACCTAGGAGTGCTATTTGCGGATTCCCTAAAATGGAACAGCCATATAGAACGTACAATCGGAAAGGCTAGTAAAATGTTTTATTTTATCCGTCGAAATTTTAGATCCGCGTCGCGAAACGTTAAAGAAACACTTTATTTTTCTTTGGTAAGAACGATCCTTGATTACGCGTGCGTTGTGTGGGACCCTTATCACGACTTCCTTATCAATAAACTAGAAAAAATTCAAAATCAGGCCGCGCGTTTTGTACTGAACAACTATGACCCTTATGCTAGTGTTACAGATATGAAAGCCATGCTGGGATGGGAAACACTCGAATGTAGACGAAAAAAACTAAGACTAAAATTTTTCCACCATGTCTTTCACAACAAAACAGGAATTGATAAAGCCACTTATCTTATGGAGCCATCCTACGTTTCTACCCGTTGTGATAATTCTAAAAAGGTTGCTGTTCGCACTTACAGGACTGACAGTTTTGCGAATTCATTTTTGTCAAAACCGCGAGAGAGTGGAACGATCTCACGGAAGATGTTGTGTCCATTGATGACAATGACGTTTCCTTTTTCCACTTGTTATAATGTTTTCTAAAACCCCCCTACAATAATGCCCACAGGGCGATGTAGGTACAATGTAAATAAAATAAAATAATAAATAAACATGCATTCATACTTTGGGACCCCCAAACTAAAAGTCTATTGGATAGATTAGAACGAGTTCAAAGTCAGTGCACCAGATTTGTCTTGAATAATTACACTTTCAAAGCAAGCGTCACGGCTATGAAAGAACAGTTACACTGGCAATTGCTCTCATGCAGACAGAACAATTTAGGATTGAAACTCTTTTATTTTGTATATAATGATAAAACTTGCATCAATAAAGGAAATTACATCCGATGTCTTTTCTACGTGTCAGAAAGAATCGACCATAAATACAAAGTTGCAACCATAAACTCTTGTTGTAGGTCATTTTCTTATTCGAACTGTATTAGAATGGAACATGCTTAATGAAAATGAGTTTCCCTCTGTTTTTCATCTGAAATGTTTTTTTGATAACCTCTCCCTGCAATAACGCCTCCAAGGCGATAATTTAAAATAAATAGATAAATAAATATATCATCCCGAAGGAAAAATCCATCAATGTAACCCTGTTTGGCAGTCAATGTTTTCTAGTGGACCGCTGACTGTGCCTGACTGTACGTCAAGCATGTCTGATTGGCCAACAAGTTACTCTGACCGACAGTCAAACTCCAGTCAGACCCCGCTTGTCGGCTTTCTGATGGTTTCCTGGTGGCAGTCGGCCGCCGCGAAATGCCATCAGGATGTCTTGGTGGTTATTCTGACTGTACATCGATTGTCTCTGACTGTACGTCAGTAAGCTTTGACGTGCAGACAGACGTACGGTCAAAGGACGTAAAGTTCGTTCGGATACCACTATTTCGTCAAATCTATGAATAATTGAATATGAAAAGTAATCTATGCACGAGAAAACAATTTTGGGACGTGAGCCCATAAAACCGCTCACGTTAGAGATATGACACGCAACCGACCGACAACCTTGATCAGAAGCCCGCCGAAGCGACGAACACGACACTTCGCACTTCGCTTCGCCCATAGAGGCTTCGCCGAGCTTTCATGAACGATCGCTCTCGACTCGTTTTGTTTGCCCGCTCGCTCCAACCTGTCGATCCTGCCCGGGCTCTACAATGTCTTATGTTTTAGTAGAATTTCTACTCGACAAGACCCAGCCTGTTGTGAGTTCCGACGATGTAAGGGACTTTAGCGGTGTAGTTGAAGACGACAGGGTGTACCAGGTCTACTGGGCCGGTAATGCGCGAACAAAAGGATCGTTCTACGACGCGAAAGTACTCTACATGGCAGGTGAGTAGAACTGAAGTACGGCGAGTGATGTACGAGTGCTTTGCATAACATGCTGACGACTTAACTGCATTTGTAGCCAAAGCATTTCGTATAAAACGAATAGTCAAATCGAGTTTCTCTAACGGTGGCGTAGCATAGCGGTTAAGATGTCCGATGTACGCCTGTGGTCGCGAACTCGATGCGCGGTGGTGCTGCTTTTTTTTTCTCGAACATTTTGTTTTATCGAGGCATTTGGCGATATTTATGAGTGCGTATAGCTTTACTCTTATATAAATGCTGCCCTTGTTGATGAAATTCCCTTGGCAGTGGCAGTCAGACGTCATCTGATGGACCATCAGATGACGTCTGATGGTCCATCACGTTCCACCAACGCTGCTGACTGGCAGTCAGTGTCCCAAATTACGTAGCTTGATGGAATTTTCAATAGGGATGCTCTATTTAACTGCTTACATATATTATAGTAGTATATCGCTTATCATTGCAGGGTAAGGTTTCTCTTACTATGACACGTAACAGGTTTACCCAAGGGACACCATGAAACTAGTAAAATAATAGCAAACATGTACCTTCAAACTTCAAATAGCTACATGTATTTTGTTAAAACTTAAATTTTGTTTAATTTATGTTTGCTAATTTTGTGCAATATTACAAGGAGTATGAAATTTTTCTGATGGAAGTTAGTAAGGGTTAGGGCCCGAATATTAGTCGTTTCATTTCGCCTTGTTTCTTTTGCTGCAGTAAATGTATATTCACGTGAAATTCTTGATTTAATCGTCCTCTAATTGGCGTAGAACAGCAGTATACCGAGCACTGCTCGAAAGCATTTTACGAGAAATCTCTTAGCCAATTCAAAACCTCCATGATTGAAGGGGGTATAATGTTGGTAAGTGTTTCAAAGAAACACGCCCACGGCAACAGGCGGAACCGGTTCATTGTTTGGCAGTTTGACAGCACCCGCCTTATTAAAGCCTGAAGGACACCGGTCTGAAACATTGCGCTATGAAAATTTAGAATCGTGATATCAAAATAATAAAGTCGTTTTAAGCCTCACGTTATAATGTTTTAACTGCACCATGGTTAAAGAACGTAGTCTGTAACTATAAATCGCGGTGTATATGTTCTCATATATCCTCTTGCACGCCCCTAGTGCTCGGAACTGCAGTGCACCAACACACACTATTACTCGTAATTTGACTTGGCCAAATCTGTATAATCCTCGCATCACGGTGAAAATAAGTATAATTTTAGAATTGTAAAAAATAAAAGAGGTTCATCTCGAAGTAGGAATTTAAGAAGGTGTAAAAGTAAAGCTGACCAAAACACTGAGGATGCGGGGTTACTAACTCCAGGATGTTTGAAATATTCAATTGAGCTTCTGAAGACCACACCCCGATTCCTTTTGCGCATGGAATCCGCTGAAAATTGTTGAGCTATCAAAATTCGAACCAATGATTGCGTCAAATACATCATACTATGCACCCGAATAACAATCATTGACTTGTCATTGACATTTCATGGACATCCTTAATTTAGAACAAGACACTTACTCGCTTATGCCCAGGCAAGGTTTGCACGCATCACGACAGGTTTTTATTTTCATCCAGCAGAAGGAATGTTGCTAAGCTCGATTGAATTTTCCAAAACAAGATGTAAAGGCAAGTAAACAAAAAAAAAAAAAAGATTCGGCTGTCATGCGAAAATTAAAGCTGCTTCGCGTTTTCGGAGTTCATTTTTCCCAAAACATGAAAAATCTATATGATTATTTTGTTTCTAAAAATTAAGTTTTTTTTTTTAATTTACTAATGATAGGTGCTAAGTCCTTTGAAATACAAAATTCTATTCAGCTGTTTTTTACATTTTGTTAATCTAAAAAAAATAAAAATCTATAGCCACTTTCTGGTCAATTATGTTGCATGTGAAACGTGTGGCGTCTACACTCTCGACATTCTTCATCGGTTAGTTTAATTACTGGCTTAGCTCGTGGCATGTACACTCAATAAAAATTCCTGAGATTGAGATACCGGCGTTAACTCTGGGTTTCAAAACCTGGGATAGGGTTCAAGTTGCTATTCGCCGGACACAAAGCAGATGCTTCGCAGGGCTTTCCCGCCATATTGCACCTCAACGGAAGGCAATGTTTCGTGTCCAGCATCGTGTTTATGCTTTTATCCAGGTTTCACCTTTGCGCCTGTGACCGAATTCCCAGCACCTAGCCAAATATAATTTCTTGTTAATAATGTAAAAGCACAAATATGCCAATATTTCACCTATATCCAATTATATTTCTAGCTTGTTTTGGCATTGGTGATCGTGCCTATGAAAGCGCTAACTGTCCCACAAACGAAAATTGCAAACAAAAGTTTCTTAAATTAAACATTGTTAATTTAAAGCCACTAAACGTCTTGCCGTACTCGTTGGGATAAATAGAAACTCTAGCTGCCCTGCCCCTTCCTATAAATATTGTGAATTTCTATTTATTCCTTTTACGAAAAGACGACCCCTCCACCTCTATGAAGCAAAATAGTATGGTCCAAGCAGGAAACTAAAAGAGTGGATTTTGCCGTGTTCAAGAAGCCCAATAACCTGTTGTCCTGAGCCTATCTTGGCTATATGTAGAATAAATCTCCTTTGGCCAATAGTGCGAGATTTGAAAGAAAACCAATATATCAATTAAGCGATACCTAGTATTATGGCGGAAAGAGTGAAGCCCGAGAATTCAGGAAATATAGTTAGTTGGAGTAGCTCGAAATAATACCGGGGTACTGTTTTTACACGATATACGGTAAACCCCCTTTAGCCAATAATACAATATTTGAAGAAAAAAACAACTGAAGACGCTTCTTGTTAGGACCGCTGACCCTGTGCTCTGATCTAACGTAATGGTTTTCATGTTTTTCGACTTGGTAATATAGAAATTTCGAGATTTTTTTACAAACATAAATTTGAAATAACGAAAAGTTTACTGGCGAGTGTTTTTTATATCGGGTTGATCCAAAAACAGGTAAACCCAAATTATGAAATTTTCATGCAACTATATGTGCACGTGGAAGACATCTGAAATCCGCTTGCTTTGAAGTAATCATACGACAAAAAAAAACACCGGTGTTTGAAAAAACTTTCTATACGTCTACCACTTAGTGACACTTGTCTTTCCAATCAATTCTTGACTTCACGGTGTTACGCTAAAAAACTAACTCGAGATTATTTTGTACCTACTTCCGCCGCTATAGCGACGACACCGCGGAACAAATGTCAATCGACCATCACTTCAAAAAAAAAAAAAAAAAACGTTTTTTTTTTTTTGGCGGGGGGGGGGTGGGGGGGAGGGGAAGGTTTGAGCTGGGAGGCGTTTTATGGAGTGGTTCTCGGTATTCTGTTGAGCAGTGCCACCCACCGGTGACATTTCTGGTGTCCGTTTAGACACACTTCGGGCTTATTTATGACCCTCGTTTCCTTCGGCGTTATACTGGCTTGGGCTCACTCGACTTGAACCCTGTTTGTTGTTATTTTATTTTATTTTTCTGGATCTGGAGCTTTAACTTTAACGTGACGGAGGCCGTCGCCTGTAATTTATTTTCTTGGTTTCGCTAATGAGTGCCGCGACCGTGTCCCCTTAGTACTACTACTTTTTTTTTCTTTTTTTATGTGTATGTTTTCTTGGAATGTAGTTTTTTTATGCTCGAGTGTTTTTACGTGTACTAATATATATATGAATTTTTTTCTTTCGCTTTCTCCAATGTTCCTTTTTTCCTCTAGTTCCTCTAAAAACGCTTTGCAACTGTATTCTCTGCACACTTGAAGAAGTGAAGTCTCTTCCCGAAATGTCGTGTATTAAAGCCTCTACTGCTATTCAAACATTTTTCTACGTTTACGACTTTCTTGGTGAAGACTTGTTCATCAATACAGTTAATCCTGTCAATGACAGGGGAGAACCGAATCCCCGCTGAGTTATAGGCATATTCCCGTGGTTGTATGATGGTAGGTTACGAGGAAAGGCGAGTCCTTTCTTCTGTAGACGAAAGCTGAAAGAAAAATGTCAGAAGTTCTTGGGGAACTAGAAAATCGTAATATCATGCCCGTTTGTGTACTCTTCTTTTTCTTCAAAAGAACGTGGGCTGCACATTTCCAATCTCTGGTGTTTCCTCTAGCGCATTCAGAGAAAGCATCCAGTGAAGAATGAATCTCCTGGTTGAAGGCCGCACTACGTTGACAAGGATGTAAAAGTAAATATACGGCGTCATCAACAGTTTGCAACCCGTTCAAATTTCAGTTTTTTTTTTTTTTCTGTAGTAGGGTTGGTCAACGAGCGCGGGGAACAAATACATTTTCAAACCTGCAGAGCGTTAATTTAGTACAATATTTACCGCGCATCTATACCGTGTCATACGAAACATCAAGCTTAAATTTAGTTTATCGTTCCCGAATGGTCAGAGCCTAAAACGTAGAGATGTCGTTTGAGTGTCCGCTATAAGGCAGATGCATAAAGAAATACAAATGCAATACGTAATCGGGTCCATTTGCAAATAAAATACTTTAGTTACTCTGCAAGGCATAGCGTGAACTGGATAGTCTTCACAATCCTACTAAACTCTGGAAAGCAATATCTTGATTCGTTAATCATTACCCAATTAAATAGATATCACCTTCTTGATCTTGTTATATAAACAGGTACAGCGAACTTCTGGCAGTGTAAAAAAGCATGAAAACATAACGTTTATGTAATTTCAGCGCTACCGACATAAGGTAAAGTGAATTTTGATGGGTTCTTTGTTTTTCTCTCTTGTGTTTAGCTCACCAACTATTGTAGTTTAATTTTGGAAAAATATGACCGTTCTTTATTGTTTTGTTGTTGGTGTCTGTGGTCCTTATGTTGGAAGTGAAATTATTGTATAATTGCATCTTCTTCTCGCGTCTGCTTAGTACTTGAAGGGAGCTCAGGACCACTCACCTTCTTGGACCGCATATTTTCTGAGTTACCACCATACTGACATAGTAAATAGAGCATGATCATGATTAAATATGTCCGAAAAGAGAATGACCATAACAAAACTTGAAAATGTTATAATCCGTTCTTTTGGTGTTCATCGAGGTGTAAGGTGCCAACATAACCAGTAAAATATGATGATGATGATTAAAGTAAGTTATCATGGATTGTCGGCTTGGTGTATCGCAACCATTCTATCATGCTTATGTCTGCGAAATTACTTTTACACAACTCTCGTTTTTAGCCGTGGTTGAGTGGTTGTCACCAGTTCGGGGGAAAGAACACGTTTTTAATTCCAGATAGGATACTGTTCTTTCAGAAGAAAATTATCTGTATTCATATTCACTGCATAGATCCATATGTCTTTTGCACTGATGATTTATTCCAGCCAGTTGCAATTATAGTCATACATAATTTATACATTATAGGATGTGCACAAGACTCAAAGTACAGAAAAATAGAAAATCGTAATATCTGAGTGACTTTCCATCTCTTACAAGAAAATTACAACCCTACCCATCCCATACGTTGAACATTGGGAGATGGTCCGTCACCGAACGAATTGAAGAAATCAAATGTTAAATCATGCCCTTTCATGTTCACTCAATAGTTTCATCAGTCGTGATCTCTCACCATCAATCATCAACAATACTTATTCTCAAATTGTTAATACCCATGTAACATTGATATGTTGTAGATATGTTGCGAGAATGTTCCGAATGTTGTGGGAGTGTTGGAAGGTTCTGCGCAACAGTCCCCAATATGTTTCTCACACAACAGTGATTGGCACGACAAACACGCAGCGTTACGCTACTGTTTCGAACGCCATGCTGCCTGGGAAACTGTTTATTAAAAGTCGGAAAAGGCTGAAGGTACAACGTTTGCTAAGTGGCGTAATTTAAATGTTGAGCAACTGCAGCGCGCGACATGTTGCTTAAGCAACATGGTATCAGTGTAGTACAGACGCGAAAATCGCAACGGTGTGTAGTGAACTGTTTCCAATATGTTTCTGACGCAACATTGATCGGCACAACAAGGCACAGCGTTAGGCTACTGTTTCGAATTTCATGCTGCCTAGGAAACCGTGTACTAAAGGTAAAAAAAAGTTGAAGGTACAACATTTGCTAGGCGGCATAATTTAAATGTTGCGCAACTGCAGCGCGCGACATGTTGCTTAAACAACGTGGTATCAGTGTAGTACAGACGTGAAAATCACAACGTTGTGTAGTGAACTGTTACCAATCTGTTTGTGACGCAACATTGATTGGCACGATAAAGGCGCAGCGTTAGGCTACTGTTTCGAATTCCATGCTGCCTAGGAAACCGTGTGCTAAAAGTCGGAAAAAGGTTAAAGGTACAACGTTTGCTAGGCGGCATAATATAAATGCTGCGCAACTGCAGCAGGCGACATGTTGCTTAAGCAACGTGGTATCAGTGTAGTACGGACGTGAAAATCGCAACGTTGTGTAGTGAACTGTTTCCAATCTGTTTGTGGCGCAACATTGATCGGCACGACAAAGGCACAGCGTTAGGCTACTGTTTCGAATTCCATGCTGCCTAGGAAACCGTGTGCTAAAAGTCGGAAAAAGGTTGAAGGTACAACGTTTGCTAGACGACATAATTTAAATGTCGCGCAACTGCAGCGCGCGACATGTTGCTTAAGCAACGTGGTACTTATGTAGTACAGACGTGAAAATCGCAACATTGTGTAGTGAACTGTTTCCAATCTGTTTCTGGCGAAACATTGATCGGCACAACAAAGGCACATCGTTAGGCTGCTGTTTCGAATTCCATGCTGCCTAGGAAACCGTGTGCTAAAAGTCGGAAAAAGGTTGAAGGTACAACGTTTGCTAGGCGGCATAATCTAAATGTTGCGCAACTGCAGCGCGCGACATGTTGCTTAAACAACGTGGTATCAGTGTAGTACAGACGCAAACATCGCAACGTTGTGTAGTGAACTGTTTCCAATCTGTTTCTGACGCAACATTGATCGGCACAATAAAGGCCCGGCGTTAGGCAACTGTTTCGAATTCCATGCTGCCTAGGAAACCGTGCGCTAAAAGTCGGAAAAAGGTTAAAGGTACAACGTTTGCTAGACGGCATAATTTAAATGTTGCGCAACTGCAGCGCGCGACATGTTGCTTAAACAACGTGGTATCAGTGTAGTACAGACGTGAAAATCGCAACGTTGTGTAGTGAACTGTTACCAATCTGTTTGTGACGCAACATTGATTGGCACGACAAAGGCACAGCGTTAGGCTACTGTTTCGAATTCCATGCTGCCTAGAAAGCCGTGTGCTAAAAGTCAGAAAAGGTTGACGGTACGACGTTTGCTAGGCAGCGTAATTTAAATGTTGCGCAGCTGCAGTGCACGACATGTTTCTTATGCAACGTGGTACTTATGTAGTACAGACCCAAACATCGCAACGTTGTGTAGTGAACTGTCTCCAATTTGTTTCTTATGCAACTTTGATCGACACAACAAAGACACAGTTTAAATCCGCTCCTTCACACTGGTGTTCGAAACGCAAATGCTTAGCGGATCCGCCCGTTTTCTTCAACGAATCGCGAGCGATTGCACTGAATATTTAAGCAAACGCGTCCGTAAACGCGACTCAACCGCTGGTGTGAATGTGCCTGCACTGCTTCGAGCTCCATGTTGCCTAGGAAACTGTGTACCAACGTTACTATAGAGCAACTCTGTTAGGATGCGATGCACCAAGGTCGGGACGCGCTTCCTGAAATCACCGCTGAGGCAAGGTTGTATAAAAACAATATTAATTGTGATGCAAAACCTTGAAGCTAAAGATACTGGAAAACATTACGCGCACGTCATTTGGTACTTAACTCCAATAGAATTTAGAAGAAAAACAGCTTTTTCTGTTTGTTTTACTCAAAAACATGCTTTCTGCAAGCTGAAGGTGACCACAGTAAAAAAAAATAAAAAAAATAAAAAAAGATTAAGAGTGGCGAAATGGTCGTATTTAGCTCGGTATTGGTGGACACCAGGGGCCCAGGTTTCAGCGGTGAGTTTCCCATCTGAGTGTTCTTGCAACGTTGCCGTGTAGTAAAATTCGGAAAAATGGCAGAAGGTACAACGCTCGCTAGTCCATTCGCTACCAAAGCTGGCGCATCCCCGGTCGCGCCTGCAGAGACCTAATTGCCAAAGCCGACGAGTCGCCGGGCTGCACACATTTGTGGTTTCAAATTTAACTAGTGGATGGCGCGCTATAACTACTTACACTTGCAGAGTTTAGATATATTACCACCGCACGGGTTATGGATCTTTTCTGCTAATTCGTGCACGTTAAACATTGCGACATGGGGAGAACGCCGCAGTCAAAAATATCCCGACCTCTATCAACCCACGGCCGCAGATGACAACAGAAGATTGGCCGTTGTATTCAATTTTCAATGAATGATTTCACATGTCCAACAAACTTTCATCATGTCGAATACGCTGTCGTCCATCTCCAACGCCATACTTGCCAGCGAATTGCAATGTCGCAACCGGTTTGCAGTGCGCGCGGCACCCGGGTTTGAAAGCATTTGAGAGAAAGGGCACTGCAGCATTGCCATAATGTACTGTTCCAGGCTAAGCTGAAGTGATGATGATGATAGCGTTTATTCCACTTACAAACGTGGGTTCCGTCTGCCATAGTATGAAGCGGCTTCTCTCTCCGCTTGAGACTATAAGATACGCTAGATGGACAATTTGGTCATTGCAGGACGACTGGAAATTCGATAATGGTCACACGGACTCAAACTTGCACGACGTTGATTCATATCAAACCAGATATGGCATCCGTAATAAATATGTTGAGAACGTGTTTCTGCGTAAATTTTTAGTCGCCAGTTGAAAGAGCCACCATGTTTTGAAGGTTGCTTCACAAGGAGCTATCTTTCGGCGAAAATAATTTTGACGCCTCACAGCAGAGACGTAGTCACCTTCCGTTTTTAATAACTGGTTGATAATGATGAACACAGCTAGCCGGCTCCGATTCTGGTGTGCCAACAAAGGTGGAAAGCGGGACGAAAGGGAGCGAAATTCGCAAAAGCTCGGGAGCACCCGCATGCAGACAAAGCCAAGCACAACCGGCCGCGTGTTATCAGCGTTGCCAGATATCAGAATTCTCAACACGCGATGTAAATGTTGACGCAAATACTACAAAATAAAAATTAAATGAAAGAGTAAGTAAATAAAATGGGTTTGTTTGTCAGAAGAAACACTCTTTTAATTTTTTCATGAAAATAAAAATACTTTTGAACACTTTCAAATATGCTGAATACCAAACAGCGTACCGCGCAGGATCACGTGATAGTTCGACCGACCCTCATTGGGCGAGAGCCACTTCGACGCCTCGGCGCGCGCGTCTTGTTCTGGATCGGCCAACGCTCCTGCGAAAACGCGCGCACGCGCGCAGGAAATGACGTCAGTTTGACGCCGACGCGCCTGAATTCCGAGCAAAAACGCGCATCCGGTCTGCGCTTCGGCCGATTTCGGCAACTTGCCAAGTTGCAAAGTTTGCCGGATCGGAAACATTTAGACAAACCTGCGTCGTAATATTTGACGTGTAGTCTTCCTAGGCGTTACTGAAGAGGACTGCATTGTTTTTTCGAAACCAAAAATGAAGCGGAGTTGCCCTTTCGGAAAATGCCCTTCGCGCCCTTCCTCTTCTCACCCTATCCCAAGAGTTACGTCACGTCAGGGGCTTCTTTTGTGTCGGCTTTTCTTGTACGGATAATCCTCAAAAAGTGCAGAATGAGCGGCTAGCTGCGAGCGCGACCACGACCTTGAGACTTCCAGGTGTCTTCCCCTCATTGTCACGGGCACGCTCAATCCGCGAGACTGAGGACGGCAGCGCGGCCCAATGCAGGCCTGAGGCCGCTCGGTCGGTGGAGATCGAGGGGCCGCGGTGTGCTGGGGTCGTTGCAGCAGCCGCCCTCTGGCATCGCGCGACTGCTGGAACTATTCCCGTATCTGCACAAGGATTGGCTTGCGCAATAAAGGGTTCAGGTCGTCGATAATACATTTCTTTCCGAGACATATAAGTCAAGTGTTTTTCCCTAATCTCGTCATTACTGTTTGAAACATAGATCTCCCTCATAGGTTGTTCCTCCCATTTTAAATTATTTTGCAAATTTATTCGTCCTTACCTCTGCTCGATGTTTGTTTTATAACTTGATAAAGACCTTTAAATATTGGCGCGGGCTTCTGCGATCAACGCTTTACCGAATTTATCAAACATTGGACATGACTGGCGTCAGGAGGGTGGAAGAAGCAAGCCGCAATTTTGGCTTCTAATAAAGACGGTGCAGTCGTGAAATAAGTCTTTGCTTCACCTGTATCAACAACGCCCCGTCGTTTGCACGATCATAATTTCTCAGTGACATAGGTGTATACCACATTTTACTCATAGTTACTATAGATGTGGCCCGACAGGCTTTCCCGTTATGAGCGAGTCGACTTTTGAATGACCGGTGGCTCTCCTGAGTGAGTATAAATATTATCATCTTCCCACAACAACCACACCTTTCTCTCTCCCCCCTCCCCCCCTTTCCCGAATCGGGAAGGTATCAGGCCACTTCAGGAAGCAGACTGCACACAGGGTTTTCGGCTACTCGTTCTCAACACATTCGAACTTGGAAGTAAAAACATCGCATGAACGTCCCCAATTATTTGCAACCTAAATAATGTGACTCTACTGTTAGGACCCAATCAATTTCATCATCAATCATTATTTGTTATGCTTTCATGGTTAAAGTATGTTCGTCGTGATGCCACAGAAGTGGTCGATTCAAATTTCAAAGGGAGAAACAGGTTCTCTTATTTATATTTTATTTTTTAAATACTCGCTCCCGTGACGCTCCAGTGCGTAAGGTCAAAGCACCCGAGGCAGTTCGTAATACTTTACAAACTGTCATTGACGATGAAACATTTGTGGGTAGTGCGTAAAACTGTTTACACCCTATATTGTAGCACTCTAAACAAAGGCATACCTACCCGCAAAAAAATGTCGCAATTGTCGCAATAAACAAAAGAAAACACATAATAGCTTGCAAAAATTGTTGCCTCCTTCCCTCACGGGCGGCGGAGAAAAGCTCACCGGAGAAAAGCTCACCGGAGAAAAGCTCACCGGAGAAAAGCTCACCGGAGATAAGCTCACCGGAGAAAAGCTCACCGCAAAACCGGCAGATGCGGAGAAAAGCTCACCGATATTTTTTTAGCTTAGCTTGATTCTGCGTCTTGAGGTTCATTGGGCATATTTACTATTTCCTCAGAAATTAGTAATCACCCATTCTGTAAATTATTGAAGCCGCAAGTATAAAATCAGAACATCGTACACCGGTAAAAAAGGCAACAATTTATTGACAGTTGAGGGTGCGCCGTCGGTAGCTCTGTCAGATAAAGGGTTTGTTTTTTTGCGAGCTAATATGAATAGCGGTGTGTGAATCGCTTGAGGTCCAAATGTTGTGTAGCACCTAATAGATAAGTAGATGTTTGTTGATGTCATCAGTGTCGGCTACGCTGTTTTCTTTCAGTTAATTTCACTAAGAAAACTTTAGTTGTGAGAACAGCTTCGTCGTGTCGTGTTTGTTGTCTTCACCCCGTCGTCGTCGTTTGAGCGGTTTTCATCATGTATAACGTTTACCGACTCGCCCAATTCGCTACCTATACCTTACAAAAGACTAGCTCTTATATAGCTCACGAGTAACAACGGTGACAGTGTGCAGCTCTGAGGGTCACGGGTGGCTCACCGTAGAAGGCGCTATCACACACAAAGGGAACGTGTGGAAACACCATGCAGCACGAACGGCTAGAAAGCGTGCGTGTCCGTGGAAACACGAACGGCTTGAAAGCGTGCATGTCCGTGGAAAAAAAGAAGCCTCGATATCCTATTGACCCTCGATATCCTATCGACTGTTTTATCCTGTTTTCAAATGTTAACAAAAGCTTCAAAGAGAATTTCAGGCACCGCGTTGTTGCGCGTGCACTTTTAGATTTTCGGCATTTAGACCTTTGATTTTTAGGTTTTAGGCAATCATCGATCATTACGTTTTTTTTTTTACTTTTTTTAATTTTTTCTTGTTCTTCAAGTTCATAAATATTTTAGTTAGGCTTTCGTTGCATAGAGAGTAAGCCACAAATAATACTCTCCCGCAATTATTAATTTGGGAGCAATATACCCAATAAGCTTAACAAATATTACAAAAGAGGACATTTTATTTTTCACAAAGCTGACGAATTTTAATGATAATAAATTGATATATGTTACGCTCGATCCAACAGCCTCCATGTAAAAAGAAGAAAAAATATCGGTGATAAAATTTTCTCCGCATACGCTCAATGGCCGGTGAGCTTTTCTCCGGTGAGCTTATCTCCGGTGAGCTTTTCTCCGGTGAGCTTTTCTCCGGTGAGCTTTTCTCCGGGATTCTTCCCTCACTTCCCTCCACCCCCCCCCCCCCCCCCCCCCCCCGCCGCTCTCTCTTCATCTTTTTCCCCGCGCCACCACAAAGAACAGCGGCCCAGCCAACGAATTTCTACCAAAACCTCGCTTCTTGGAGAAAGGACTCGGTATATGGTAGTGAATCTTTCAGGGGGTTTGTAGAAATAAGAGGCGACTGTTGAATCTAGCCTTTTGCACAAACCATGCCCGAGATATTTCCATTTTCCTTCCACGCGATTAGAAGGCAAGACGGTGGGGGAATTCATGCGCACTAACATGCTGTTTCTAAGAGAGAGTGCCAGATTTATAGTGCATGTCAATTTACATATAAATAGTTTAATCACTGTACACAAACATTCTCGGCCTGGAGGAACACATGGAAGCATGGCGGAAAGCAGCATGCTGGAAATAGAGGTCTCTACTGAATTGCACTGGTGTGAAAAATTCTTACGTATGTTTGTTTCATTTCTGTGCGAAAATAAAAGCAGCGTTTAGAAACCGAACATTGTGAGATTTCAGGAGCGCCGAAAGGACATAAAAAACCGGGACGACCTCAACAATACGTGGCGCCTTCCGGCACTCAGGCTGTCCTGGTTTCTTGTTTTTCCGGAGTTTTTCAAAAGTGGATGAAAAATTATGAACCGACTGACCCGACTTACCGCATTAGAGCAGTTCATTTTCATTACGAAAGGCTCTCTTCAAACGTCCTGCATAGTTCAGCTTGTACTGGTCCGTTTTTATTTTCGGTTCCTTTCAAAAAGTGAGCTCTAAGCCACTCGACCAATCTACCACATTCATAATTTGCGGAAACGAAGAAGTGGAAATGCGACAAAAGGAAATATTCGCCCGCGTTATTTGAGGCCTATAGAAAAGCGGACCGGATACAAGGGAGCCAAAATCTTTTACAAGAAACTCACAATCTTCTCTACAGTTTTGTCTAACAATTTGGTATGAAGATATACTTGGACGCCTGCATGATTCGCTTAGGAAATAAAGCGAAACTTTGCACCGGATCATTCTACGTGTACGTCCACTACCGTTCGATGATTATCATGCTTTCGACTCCGTATCTCCGATCCTCTTGACACCGGAAATGTCTCCCAGCAGTGCTGTCCCCGTTACCGAAAATGGGTAGCGGACATTTCGTCGAACGACATTTCATCGAAAGCCGTTTCATCCAATGAACGGACATTTTATCGAACGCCGTTTCATCGCACGCCGTTTCAACGAATCGCTTTGGGCCGTTTCATCGAATTTCTCTGTTATGGCTCTGTACCGAGTTTTGGGGCATAACAGTGCTTTATAGATGTTTCACTTTGCATTTGTTAAGACTAAGGTAGTCACTTGTAAAATTGTTTTGAAGGTGGTGTCAAATTACTAAAAATAAAAACAATTGCCATAAAAAGAAGTAAAAACAATTGGGTATGCGACTTACTGAAAAGCTTTACTCATGTACATACATGACTGAAACCACGACACAGCAAATAAAGGACACACACTTAAAACACTTTTAAATGTCTGTGCTTTCTGTTTTTGTCTCATTTTTAATTGTTTCATGTGACATGGAGAGGGGTCATTGTTTCATGGAGGCTTTCTTCTCGAAGAAGGATATGTTCACGATGGAACTTATCTCGTCACTGCACCCAGTGATATAAAAACAGAAACAAAAAAGAAGAAAAAAAAAATTAGAGAGAATTAGATGAAGTTGTGTATAAAAATTAAAGTAAATTCCAAAATAGTACAGACTGTAACTTTGTTCGATGAAAAGGCGTTCGAAGAAACGGCATTCGATGAAACGGTGTTCGATGAAACGGCTTCTATGAAACGGCTTAAATGAAACGGCATTCGTTGAAATGTCCGGACGCAGAAAACAATCATTGAAATAGCGTTACTCGTTAGCTTGGAAAAAAGCTATCGCGTTACAGAGCTCCGTTTCAGTTTAGTAAATGTAACGAAATACCGCGGTGTCGTTACTTGCCATGACTAACGGACGTTACTTTTACGTTAGTTTGTCGTTACTTTGTGTTTCACTGTTAGTATATGACAGCTGTTAGTATATGACTGTAGAGTCTCAACCCCAAACGTGCCTATAAGATTGTCGAACACTTCTTGAGAAACGGGAGTTTGGTGCATACGGTCGATGTTCCTCTGCTTCTTCAAGGGTGTGTTGGGAAAGTGGGTTGTAGCTTCGGTCTTTCGTTTCTCTGAAATTACCGCGAACCATGTCAGCTTGTGCGAATAGTGGGACTGGCGGAAAAGAAAAACAATTAGGACTGGTGCGAAGCACCGCTGTTAATTTCTAGTTATCAGTAGTGTGGAACAACGAAAGATTAACTAAAAGAACTGCATCGCGAATTAGTATAGAAAAAAAAAAACGGTCTAAATAAACCGCAACCTTAAACATATATCACATAGGCGTGTTTATATATAACTTCTAGGCTTTATTTATTTTCCTTCTGAATTATACAAATAACTAAACTAAAGCGTTTTCGAAGGCTTTTTCGCTAGGTTACATTGATGAGCATCGTGAGATGTAGCTGAAAAACTGCGACTAACAAAACGATCTCGAAAGAAAGGTGCGTTATTTTGGCTAGAAGGCTTAACGACGACATTTTAACGGAAAAAGGTAACTGAAAAAGGTAATTAGAGTTCGACGTCCTGCATGTGCTCAGCAGTTTGAGTTTCGACATACAGAGCTGACACTTCAACAGCAAATTGTCTGACTTTGTTTCGCTCAGTTTAAACATAGCACCTAAAGCTCAACTCTATGGGACGAATATACAGCGAAAAATCGACGAATTTAGCCCGGCGGCTTTTGCTCTGCGCGTGGCATCAGCACAGTTGCTGCTACGTCACGCGCCCAAGCGAGCGTGCCGTCGGACGGCGTTCGTCAGTTATTCGTTGCATAATTCGCTCCACGGAGCTTAGCCTTTAGCCCGGGCCATAATAACAAAGTTTCGGTGGTCGTTGCCACCTTGCACGAAAAGTGAGTGCGTGATGGCAGTAAAAAGGGCTTTTATAACAAGCGTTCCAAAACGACCTTATTGGTTCGAGGCAGGAGTTGCATGAGAAAGGCAACCTGTTCAGTACACGAACTGCTCACAAACAGCATACCTTATAGCCACACCGGCTTTAGTCACAGTCCGGTTTAGGCTACACAAGCAACGAAAATAGGACACCGATCGCTTGGATAACCCATAATAATAACCAAAAAAGAATATTGGTGATTAGAAACGAAGTATAGCGCCGGCCATACTTTGGTTAATATTCCATGCGTACTCGTAGTATCTTTACGTGTATATATGATTAAAACAGGTGGCGAGCGTTTATAAGCTCTTTAGTTTTACCCTAAGTTTGTCTTTCGTGTCCAAAAACTTTTTTTTTTTCACGCCGGTAGCGGAAAAGTAAGGGCGAAGCAAACGAAAGCCATCACTATTACTGCTACGAATGTTTCTCTTTAGAGCAGGGGTCTCAAACACGCGGCCCGCAGGGACGTGGCCCGCAGGAAATCAACTACAAGTCCTGTTCCCATGTCTTGAGCGCTAGTAATGACATGCGCCATCGTGATCTCATCTCACCGATTTATTTTCGCTCGAAAAGTCGCTCCGCTCTTTTAACGTATTCACATATAGTTTTTACTTATCTTTGTTCATTTGCACTTTGTTTCGCTCAATCTTTACTTCCCAGCTTTTTGTAATGGCTACCATTCCGGTACTAGGCTGCAAGGACAAGCTTTTTGTTGAGGGATGCATCTCGGATGCGTAAACTGTAGGTCAGCAGAAGCAACTGCCGAAAACAAAGCTACGAGCTCGATATCTTGGCTTTAAAAAATATATCGCCATTGAAAGACATGTATGGGTGTTCTAATAGAAATCGTCAGGGAAGCAAGAACTGTCAAATAACTGATTGTTTTTAGAGACATGTTGAGCTTGGTTAATTTCTGGTAAAATTGTGCAACGGGAACGATAGTTCCCGTTGCTCGTTGATACGTTGGCGGGCAGCGTCATTTTAATTATTGTTATCACATCAGGTCAGGGCCCAGAGTAGGCTTATGTACAAATCAAACGTAAAAAATGGCACCGGCAAAACTGAGTGTACAAAAAGCATAGAGCACGAGGTGTCTTCTGTTTTAAAACTATTAATAACCCCCCCCCCCCCCCCCCCGCCGGTCTAACTTTGGCCCCCGGCCTTCCCACTGTCGGCTATCTGGCCCCCATGCTCAAATGAGTTTGAGACCACTGCCTTAGAGAAATGGTATAGTAGCCTTGACACGCAACCAGGAACTGCGAGAAGGATTACGCGGGCGCAGCGTCCAGCATAATTTGGTCTTTGAATGCCAGGGAGTTGGGGGCCAACTCCGATACAAAGAAGGTGCCGTCCGTGGTGGTTACGCAGTCTTTTGTCTAATTTTGGGGGCGCTATGGGAGAAAGGATGACCAGAGGATTTAGTGGGAGGCGACCTTCTGAACGGGAGTCGTTACCGAGCGAGCGAACGCACCTTTGTACCACGGCGGCAGGGATTCTAAAAGATGGTGACGTCTTTCTGGTGACGGACGCATTTCAATCCTGCGATAACCTTGCCACTTATTTTGGTTCAAAGCGTGGGAACGCCAATGCTTCCAAATTCAAAGTTTATCCTTTCCAGACATGTACAAATTACTCAAAAAAGGTAGTTAAGTTACTGAGTATCGACGCCAAATGTAATTCGAGTAGAGTAGAAATTACGCATTTGTAATAGTAATTGAGTAAACTACTAACTACTCTAAAAAAGTAGCGAGTTACTTTGAAGTTACTTTCGAAGTTACTTTTTTTATATTTTTGTGGTAGCAAAATGAACATCAGTTTTGATCAATGAAAAACCCTGCGAGCCTAAAATAAATGCAGTCTATTTATGGCTTGCGTTTTCGCCAAAATAGTTTATTCGCTCGCAGAAGCAATTGACTTTCAAAGTTCTTGATAGGAGAGTTTTCCCCTTTTCCTTCCAAGGACGTCCCCAGCCGAGCTAAATAGACGTTCCACCGACGGGCTGGATGGAACTGCAGCGTTGAATTTGAGAAACAGGCTGTGCAGGGTCGGGTAAGCGAGTGTCGGCATCTTAGGTGTCCATAACTAAACATGTGAGGTTTGCCTCGGGTAGAGGATCTTTCATAACAAACTTTCCTCCTTCTTTTCTTTTTTTTTTTTCGTCAAGTTGAGATTGTTATGACTGGCCCCTCTTTATTCCGACGTCGTTCTGAGAGTACGCTGAGCGAGTGCACCAGACCGTCAAGGGTTCAAGTCTCGCGCCACGACGATAAGATCATCAGGGACGACTGCGCGTCCCGTTGTAGTGCTACGCTACTGAAAAAGAAAATGTTTTGGTTTAACAGATGATGAACCAAAGTATACTTCGCCGCTGACGCCGGGTCCAACAAAACGATCTCCCAAGGGTAACTCGCAATCCTCCCCGGCGACTACAATATTCTGATGCGCCTGACACTCCTGACAAGTAAATCGTTTTTAACAAAGAGGAGGTCTCCCAGGCATGGATGGTCGGAAGGACGGGAAGGATTACGTGAACAAGCATCATCACTCCTATACAGTTGCAGCTGGAAGCGGGAACGTGCTCCCATGAACGGATTATCCGTGCCAGGGTTTGTGCGGGGGGAGTCCGGCTTTGCAAAGGCGTATGCGATGACGACAAGGCGACCATGGGAACAGGCGCCCAGCTGCGAGGTCATTCCAGTGGCGCCTCCCGTGGAACCTACCGCTTGAGTCAGAACTCACTAAAGACAGACAACACGCAAACAATAACAACTCTCGGAGTGTCCCCGTCTTTCATGGTTCCAGCTGGAAACGCGGCGCCTGCGTGCATTACCGGATTAGGTCAATACCCGACCAAAGCTTGTTAAGCATCTCTTCCAGCGTTCGTGCGTGCCGGTGTTATGTTTTGGCTGCTCGTCGCTACCTTGGCCCAAGGACGCCTTCCCGAACAAGGGGGCCCCTTGTTCGGGAATGCCACTTTATCTGCCGGCATCTTAAGGTCCGTTCACACTCTTGCGACCGAGTACGACTGAGAAAGACAAGATCTCTTAAAACTTCTTAAATGTTTTTAGAATGAGGGAACACACTGGCATTGTGGCGCCATCTATGCGGTGACCTGGAACTGCATTTCACAAGAGCGAAGGTTTTGCGGGATTTCCGAGGTCAAATGTGTGTAATACCCATAGAAAGGCTCGTTTATAACATTGGCAAAAGTTTTTCGAGCCAAAAAAGAAAGGATAATGCGCGAGAAATAAAAAAAAATATGCCGGACCGCCGGGTTTACACTGCTTCCCAATAGATGGCGCCAGTGTGTTTTCTTGTTTAAGAAGTTTTAAGGAACCCAGGTTTAAGAGGTCGCAAGAGTGTGAACGGGCCTTTATTCATTTCTGCGCTCAAACTTTCGTGATGGGCAAAATTGGCACTATATAATTTCGAAAGTAGTTGGTAATTTGAGTAGAAGTTATTTGAAAAAAGTAGTTAAATTAAACTACTAATTACCGAAATCAAGTTGTAATTGAAAGTTACCAAGTTATTCGAAAAAGTAGTTAAACTACAGTAGTTTAAGTAGAGTATTTGAACTACGTCCAAGTCTGATCCTTTCTGTTTTTGACAGAAAGAGAATATATTTATTTTGAAGCGAAAGTCTTGACCAGCTGGAGTAGCTAGGGACGATTCGGCAGAATCCTTCGAGCGGCGGCAGACTGTTGCCTTCTGAGCGGATGTCTCTTTCCAGCGGGACGGCTGCTCCTTGAAAGCATGGCGACGGTGGCCTTAGTAGCTTCGATACAAAGACTGCACCAAGGATGCTCAAGAATTCGACAAAGCGATAATCACGCGCCTTTTGGTCCCGGTTGTGGGAGCGTTGACAGTATCTTCCGAGAGATTTTGAAATGAAGTCGTTTATACATAGCTTTGTTGGGGTTCCTTTGCCATTTTTTGTAGTGCGCAGAATGAAAATTAGTTTGCTTTCGAACCACCATGCTGCTACTTTTAATCAGAAGTAACGAGTAATGGGTAACGTAATTTGATAGCAGATACCGTAAAATAATAACGACATTACTTTACTCGTCACTCATTTGGTATTCTAACGAGTACGATAGTACGTTACTAAAAAGAACTAACGCGTTACCAGTAACGTTGTTACTTGTAACGCGTTAGTTCAAACACTGTGACCCCGGAAGAAACAAAAGAAATTGATGCTGAATGCGAGCTTGCTCGAGTAACTTTTATCTGTTCAGATATTCCCCTGTAAACAACAGTCCCCACCGCCTGGGAAGTACGTAAGTGGGAGAACGAGACGCCTCTGGATTTTGCGTCACGCCTGCATTTCAAGGGTCAGACTTGCCGCTCATTCACACAGGAAGCGGACCCGCGTTCGCAAGGCGGTTGGGAACGCGGTTCTAAAAAGATCCAGTAAATTGCACGCGCATTCGTTGTCATCGAGTACACGTGCAATTGCACTGGATCTTTATACAACCGCCTTCGGAACCGCTTTGCGAACGCGGATCCGCTTCCAGTGTGAATGAGCGGTTACTGGTTCCCGACACCCACACGATTTACGGCTCCGCCCAGGTATTTGTTTATTGACACGGAGAAGAAGGGGAAGAGCGCGACGGCTCGCGGCCATAGTGCGTTCTGGCTCGCGCTCTGGCTGGCAGTCAGATTAAAAACCCACTGCTGAAAACCACCCTGTGTACGGAGTCTAAAACACGATAATCATCAAATGGGAGTGGACGTAGATGTATAATTATTCGATACAAAGTTTCGTTTGATTCCTAAACGAATAATTCCGGCGTCCAAGTATACCTTCATATCAAATTGTTAGAGAAGAGCGCGACGGCTCGCGGCCGTACACTCTTATTCCGGTAACGGCTAATGAAACGGCTACATGCCCATCTAGGCGTGACATACGGTGGATTTCGGCGTGACAAGAGAGTGACCCTGAAAGTAGCCATGACAGTCCAGCGTTTCCACGTCATCCTAGACCACTTAGGCGTTACAACATAATTTATAGCCATGACATTAAGAGCTCCTCACATCATTGGCGTTACAAGCTGTTTGTCACGCTGATAATGTAACGCCGATAGAACGAGTAACAGCTAATTTAAAAGCACAAAAATAATAAACGTACTATTTCAAAGTTGAGGCCTTGCCGGAGGCAGCGTGCATTGGCGGTGCTACGAGCAAAGCAAACCGACAAAGCGCCGGTCCCAGGTCCCGAGCACCATTGACCTCTTCCGAATGTGCAATATTTTGCCTTGTATCAATCTATATTTTCTTGTCTTCATATTTGTATGTGATTTATCATCTGTGATTAATAAAACATTATGTATTGACAATTAAAAAAAATTGCTATTGTGTTTTTAAGGCTTTGCTGAAACATCTTTCTCTCTCCTCATATGTAACTCATGCAGTAAGGCACGTCCGCGGGTGTACGGCAAGGCTTTTATGGCTTGCAAGTGAACTCAAGGGTGTACCTTGCGGGTGAGGACGTCAAAACAATACCTCGAAACAGAGTAACGCGCGAGACACATGCGCGAAATATCCATCCGATCCGACGTCCGATCTGGCAATACGACTGCCTGATCCCAAAAATGTGGTCGGTTCAGATGGCGGATCGGCGATCCGGCGTGCGTCCAACGTGCCAGATAGTTTCGCACGGCGGACGGACTGTCGGAAGCATCCAGCCAATGACAGCACAGCTAGCGCACATGTCATGATGAGGTATTGGGTCTGGCGGAGCGAACAAGAAAACGGGACGGGCGACGGAAAGCCGGACGCGTGGATCATGCTGACCCATTCGAAAAAGATGGCCCCGGCAAAGAATGCACGCGCTAGCGAGAACAAGCTCCTAACTTCGCTTGTGCGAGCTAAACCGTCAATCAGGGACCAGAGATCTATGAACGCGGACCTCCGCTGGAGTGCTTGGAAGTAAGATCTCCTGGGCGGAGCCAAACGGATTGTCGTGTCGCTTGCAAGGTCGGAAGCGTTTGTCCCAATTCGGAGCGGCGTTCGGACTGTCGGATCGGACGTCGGATCGGACGATTCTGCCGTCCATGGGTCTCGCCCTTAACGATGAAAAGGGCCTCACTAATAAATGGGCGAAATGAGAAACGAACTGCCAAGGAAAACGATCACGCTATTTTTTTTTTTTAATTTTAACTGAGGCGATACAAGTGAGTGTATTTGGTGGGTAGTTATATGCACGAGGCGCGTAAATAGCAGTCGTCGCACGTGCATAGTCTTAGGTAGTATTAGACTTTTATAAAATGCGTACGAAGTAAACCAAGCTGCTGGTTTGGCAAAACGAGCGGTATTGCTTAAAATTACCGAAAAGCCCTGGTTTTGCGCGCGTTGTGGTGTCTTTTATTCGCCTAACTCGAGTGATGCCGTGTCTGCAAATGTACCCTGTTGAAGCACATGAAAAGTTTTAGAAGAGCGTACGCTATGGACTACGACCGTTGCGGGCGCGTGCCAATCCATGCTCCAAGCGACGGCACGAGCTCCCGCCAGCAACGCAGTCCTGCTACGAACTTCTTTACACTCAGGGAGAGGTACAGTCTATCGTGTGCCTGCTCTCAGCTCTTGCTACAATAAACGGGTAAACCAAATATATTTTCAGTGCATGCCGATGCCCCAAAATATTCAAGACTACATTGGCTTTTTTTTTTTCATGTTTTGTGTTTAGCGGAATCGGAGAAAGCTCGGAGAAAGAAAGCGATTCCAACTCTGTTCGCGTTATTATATTTGTTGATCTAGACTTCTTCACGTGCTTTAGAGCTCCAATAAATGTGCACAAACGCTAGTTTCTTCACGTTAGAAAACAAAACTGTCTTCATATTTAGAAAAAAAAAAAGAAGAAAACTCTAGTCCGCAAACAAGTACGACCCGGCACGCAGGCGCAGCGCCCTGTGGGCCTCGCCCAGACATGGCGGTGGGGGCGTAGCGCGGAAGGAGGCAAGGAGGATAGCTTTCGATGGAAAGGAGAAAAACGCAGGGAGAGGAGGAATTAAACTAAGCACGATAACAGCTCCACCCTTTAGCGACGAGTTGAAACATGAAAGTTGCTTCATATGGCTATCTGCTAGTCACTGAACGTTCCCAGAGTCCGAAACTCCCAGGCACGAGGTGTCAAGAGGCGCCTCAATATTTTTTCTTTACTGTGGATACAGTTGCCTAGAGAGGGGTAGTTGGTCCACTCGGCCATGAAAGCGGTCTTAAAAAGGGACCCGCAAACGCGGAAAAAAAAAAAAAAACAGTATAGCGATACAGACAGTACAAACTTTCAACTTCAACAACATTTAATTTTCGCCTTCAAGCTCAAAGCCCGCCCGCTCCGTGGGAGTGTGAGAAAGGGAAATCTTGGGGGAAGGAGAGGAGGTGGAGGAAGTTGCCAAACGAGGAAGGGAGAGGAGGGAAGGGGGCTCGAAGACTGGATCTGCAGGATAACAGAAAGAAAGGAAGGCGGCTTCTGCCGGTGACCTTGTCGCCTCGTCTATAAAAAAAAAAAAAGATAATCTCCTTTCTTGAGAAGGAGGTGGAAGGGGTGCTTATGGTTTTCGGGCTTGTCGCCATCTGATAGGCTTCAATTATTTCTCTCTTTGAGAGAAATAATTGAGCCCCCTTCCCTCCTCTCCCTTCCTCCTTTGGCAACTTCCTCACTTCCTCCACCTCCTCTCCTTCCCCCAAGATTTCCCTATCCCGCACACCCACGGAGCGGGCGGGCTTTGAGCTTGAAGCCGAAAATTAAATGTTGTTGAAGTTGAAAGTTTGTCCTGTCTGTATCGTCCCTTATTTGTCTCCACTTTTCTAAATGTTTAAAATGCACCAACACGCTCAAATAGTACAAGAGGAAAGCGATAGCGCTGTAGTGGACTTTCCCTTAACTGTATTCAGTTTTAGTATAGCGTTGCTGGCTCTGACGTAGGCAATACGCAATAATGTAGCGTGCGCTAAACACACCTGCTCGGACCGAATTTAGTTGTGCGTTACGTTTACGAGTGAACAACCCGCATGACCTTGGTTAAATTCGCCTGAACCGTAGAATTCCGCGTGCTTAAAAAGCCACCATGCTCCTCACAAAAAAAAAAAATAACATGTTAACGTGGGAAATCATTTCATTTCAAATTAAACCAAGCCGCAGCTGCCTCGTCAAGCGAGCTTTTCTACAGGGTACAGAGGCAACGAGAACGAGTGCCTGGCCAAATTCGATCACGGAGTTTCCGTTTATGTACATGTTTTATTTATTTATCTATCTTTTTTTTGCTTCACCACTTTTTTCTGTAATGCTTCGGCCTTGAGAGTAAATAAATGAAATGAAATCGTCCCGTGTAAACGGCACCTTTCATCAATGTTGTCGCGGAATGAAATCCATGACCTACTGATGTCTAGGGCATAGCGACCACTTTGGCGATTCCTTGAAGTTCGTCCGTCGGCGATGAACTGCGCGAATAGGTTTAGCGTTGAGCAGATCGCAGCGTTGACGCACATCGCGAGCGGTGAACATATTCACTGTGCACTCCTTCAGCTGCACGGCGATCTGGTTCGACCGCGGTAGGTCCCGGAATGAATTGCCGAGCTGAACACCACACAATTTCACGTAACCCTGTATTTCTCGAATACCCTGTCGTCCTTGCTGCGCCAGTCGAGGTAACTGCCATCATGAAACTGCTGCTCTCGTTGGGCCCGAGATCTCTCGAGAGCTTCCCGCAAGATCCCCAGCATTGAGTGCGTACGCAATACGCCAGCTCTACTATTGCGTTCTGCGCATCCGCGCTCGCGACCCGCAATTTCCTTGCGTACGCAAAGCTATAAAGTACGGTCCACTAAAACTCTGTAATATCGCTGGCCGTGAACTGCCAGCGTGTTGCGGTCGCTACGCGTTCGCGGCCTTTCATTTAATTTAAAGAGCACCCGCCTTCTGACGCTGCGAAGATGTTGCGCCTACACTATGATGAAACTCGAAATGAGAAATTAAAACAAAACGGTCAAGGCAAACGCAGCTGGGAGTTTATTCACCACAAAGTGTGAGTAGATACACATTAAAAGGTTAAAATGCGCGAACAAACAGGACGAAAAAAGACACACGTATGACCACTGACAGGCGCCAACTTCCAACTGATTTATTGAAATACGAATCATCGTCA
This sequence comes from Ixodes scapularis, assembly GCF_016920785.2. NCBI lineage: Eukaryota > Metazoa > Arthropoda > Arachnida > Ixodida > Ixodidae > Ixodes > Ixodes scapularis. The sequence continues at coordinate 8,155,529 of NW_024609883.1, read as the reverse complement.
AACTCGATCTCAATCGCCTAAACACATTCAACTGATAAAAAATTCTTATCGCTCATTACATACATGCTTCAAAAAACGCAATTTCTTTGGTTAACAGACAAAGAGATGGCATGCTTAGGCATCTGTCAGCCGCTTTGTGTATACAGATACTCAAATACAAATACACAAACCTGTATACACGAAGCGGCTGACAGATGCGTACGCATGCCATCCCTTTATCTGTTAACCAAAAGAATTGCGTTTCTTGAAGTATGTGTGTAATGAGCGATAAGAATTTTTTATCAGTTGCATGTGTTTAGGCGATTGGGATAGAGTTTGACGATGATTCATATTTCAATAAATCAGTTGGAAGGTGGCGCCTGTCCAAGTCGTAGGTGTGTCTTTTTTCGTCCTGTTTGTTCGCGCCTTTTAATGTTTTAATTGCAATGAACCAACTAGCCCCAACCAAAGTTTTATTGTGGATACACATTTCGGCAAAAGGTAAAAAGGAAAAACACGTCCCAAAGCTCAGAGCGTTTACAGGCGGTAGTCCGGCTGGTTAATCCTCTCTTAGGTTCACCACACCACTTAGACGGAAAGTGGGCACGCAAATGCCCAAAAAGGAAACATCCCCTAACAGTACAAGAGCTATTCCTACTTTTGACAGAACCCCCGTAATTTTCTTACTTCTTACTACAATCCGCTTAACATCAAACCGGATGTCAGGGCAATGAAGAGAAATAAATAAACTTAATATAAACTATACCAACGAGTATGTCTCCAGTAAAGCGGGACGTACACATAAATAACACGGTTCAATATGTTTGGTAAGGCACTTTCGCCACGCAAATGACTCATTAGACAGATTGAGGGACATGTAATTGTAATTTGTAATTTATTTGTACAAGAAGTATGATGCGACGACGTGCGAGGCTAGGCAGAAAGGTAACAGGGTGATTCCACGTCAATTCATGCAATGATGGTCCGGGTCATATTTTAGATATTTTCGTTAAAAATATTTATGAAAGCCATGTTTTTGGGAGGAACATTCAGCTAGATATGAACGCCGTAACAATTTTTTTCGCTGAGATATAAAATAGAGAAGCTTGGGGCGTGGAAATTGAGAAGATTTCACAATGCTACTTTGCACAGCCGTCATTTTCTTATCGAACTTTTCACGGCACCATAACTTTTTTAATAGGTTTTACAAAGGTTATACAACACATACACAAAAAATTAAAAATATCCATAAAATATTTTAATGCAAACAAAAATATCAAACATGGCACAAAAACCCGTTTTAGAGACACATTCACAATTTTTTTGCAAATAAACCATCTTTCATAATACTTCACAAAACATATCAAAATGCGCGTATTTAAAAATTCTTTACGAATATATAAAGATAATATGCCCACCCTTAAACATATTTTTGTTATCAACGCGGAAATTCGGCTGATTTCTCAAAATGTGGCAAGATTGGGTGTCGATATTTAAAAAACTCCATCTTTTATTTTCTTTAAACTCCCCTTGGCACTTTACAGTGACTTTAACTAACCTGTGATGGCAAAAGATTGAGTAACATATGACCTCCAAGCGGGAAAAGCTACGACAAACCTTCACTCGGAGCGAGCCGACGTCTTCGTCACAGCGGCTTTGCCGCACAGCACCAGACGTTTTGAGCGTTAGTTATGGCATGTATTTTATATTATTAAAATTCTTTTTTTCATAAGGGCTGAGTATTAGTGACGCGAAAATGGACTTTGAGGTGGAATACCATTAATTAGCTTACAATTCGCAGGAACAAAACGGCCCCACTGTGCGAATTCGCTAACTATGCATAGATAAGCTTAAAACTCTCAGTTATGCGAGTGGCCATGTATACATCCGGATTCTCGGCATATGATGACTTCCACAGATGAGAAGCCTGGATTCCTCTCACAAGTTTTATGGTGGTCCACTTTGCTTGCTTTACCGCACGAAACTCTCGAACCCGTTCCACAGACAGGTGGAACATGCAGACATTTGTTACTTTTTTACGTAGCACTTCCACAAAGTCTTTAGCGGTGGCAATCGTTGAGTTGAGCGAAGATCTCAACTTGGTGAGCGTTGGTTCTTCCACCTACTTTATCACAAGCGCTTTCTCCGTGTCCAGTGGCTGAAAAGATCCATCTTGCCGAAGAGTGCGGCTTCCGAGACAATTTGTGGAATTGGAAGCGATTCTTGAAATGCGCCGCCGCTCCGTCTGATACAAAAATTATTTCAAAAAAGACTGGGAAATGAACATTAACATACTCTTTTATGGCCTATGTGGCTAGTAGAGCGTGAGCTGTGTCAGGTGTCGTGTACCATCGGTGACAACGGCAAAGCTTTGCGTGCCTTGCGTGGACGTAACCACACTTGTGGAGAGAGACACTTGAGTTTTTTTTCAATGAAAACTCTGCACTTCGCTTGGAAAGGGTACTGTCCATTTTTCCGCAAAATCGAAGTGGAACATCACTGCATTGGGTGGTAAGGCGGTTCTTGTGTCATGTATCAGGCTTCGTTCAAGGTCAAGGATGTAAGAATGCCTCATACACTTTTCGCTCTCCTATTGCCGTAGGAAGGCAGAAGTGTCCATAACCTTTTTGACGAGTTCGCCAGCGTCCCATAACGCGAAACAGATCTCTTCGTCTTCGTCGAGATGAAGCGACTGCAGCGAGATGCTCTGCGTTTTTGGGCACTTTTCGCAACGGCGCAGAAAGCAATCGTTCTGTGGAGGGCAGAAGAGGTAGAGGCGCTTGAGGTCGTCTTCAGTAAATGTCTTCTTTGGGGCATTTGTTATTGCCGTTAAAAGCAACTGAAAATTGACGCAATATATGCATGCGCACAACTCGTGCTCGGGACTTTTTTTTTACCCAGTTTGGTCGTATAGGGAATAAAATTTGGAGATGCCTAGTTCGGGTTGGGGATGGTCCTTCCTAAACAACTGGTAAGCTTCCTTAATAGAGGGGGTCATAAACCTTTTTACGACTTTGAACATGTCGTTGATCATGGCTTTGACGACGTCCTTTTTGTCGGGGCTTTGAACAGAGCATGCGAGGTCGTCGCGTGTGTAGTACTCAATTGCAACCCCCACGTCTTCGGCGTTCGCCTTTTTCCCCATGTAGGGATCAGGGGTTGCCCAAACACCACCTTTGCGCTTCAGTTTTAATGTTTGATCAATCATGTAGGCAGTCGCACCGGACACCAGACGCAATATTGTTTTCTTCAGGATGATTGGTGGCAGAAGCACGTACAATCGCTTGCGTTCCTGGTGGGAACTACATGCCTTCAGCACTTCGCAAAACGCGTCAAACCACTCTGCGCAGTGCTCACAACTGTCTTCGAGTTCGAGAGTTTCGTGCGGTGAAGCAAGCAAAGTGGACCACCATAAAACCTGTCGAAGCAATCCAGGAAACTCATCTGTGAAAGTCATCATATGCCGAGAGGCCAGATGTATACATGGTCATTCGCGCAACTGAGAGTTTTAAGCTTATGTATGATGCATAGGTAGCGAATTTGCAGAGTGGGGCCGTTTTATTCCTGTGAATTGTAAGCTAATTAATGGTATTCCAGCTCAAAGTTCCTTTACACGTCACTAATACTCACCGCGTATAAAAAAAGAATTTTAATAATATAAAATACATGCCATAACTAACGCCCAAACGTTTGGTGCTGTGCGGAAAAGCCGCTATAACGAAGACGTCGGCTCGCTCCGAGTGAAGGTTTGTCGTAGCTTTTCCCGCTTGGAGGTCATATGTTACTCGATCTTTTGCCATCACAGGTTAGTTCAAGTCACTGTAAAGTGCCAAGGGGAGTTTAAAAAAAATAAAAGATGGAGTTTTTTAAATATCAACGCCCAATCTTGCCACTTTTTGAGAAATCAGCCGAATTTCCGAGTTGATAACAAAAATATGCTTAAGGGTGGGGATATTATCTTTATATATTCGTAAAGAATTTTTAAATACGCGCATTTTGATATGTTTTGTGAAGTATTATGAAAGATGGTTTATTTGCAAAAAAATTGTGAATATGTCTCTAAAACGCGTTTTTGTGTCATGTTTGATATTTTTGTTTGCATTGAAATATTTTATGGATATTTTTAATTTTTTTATGTATGTGTTTTATAACCTTTGTAAAACCTATTAAAAAGTAATGGTGCCGTGAAAGGTTCGATAAAGAAATGACGACCGTGCAAAATAGCATTGTGAAATCTTCTCAATTTCCACGCCTCAAGATTCTCTATTTTATATCTCTGCGAAAAAAATTGTTACGGCGTTCATATCTAGCTGAATGTTCCTCCCAAGAACATGGCTTTCATATATATTTTTAACAAAAATATCTAAATTATGACCGGGACCATCATTGCATGAACTGACGTGGAATCACCCAACAACCCTTACGCTTGTGCGCCTGCTAGCCGGTCGCCGTATACACCGTGGATGAGGGGAAAGGAAAAGGGGAAAAACAATTTGGGTAAGTATAAATAGTCAAAACAAAACAGCAAAGCAACAACAGTGGTTATGGTGCCGCAGCTCATGTGGTGTCCGACGCCACTTGATGGGAGAAGAGCCTGCACAGTTCTCGGGACTCATCATTTGATGCCGGTAGAGTGTTGCGAGCGTTTAGTGGGATAGTTAGAAAGTCTCGGATGGCGGCGGGGATGAAAGATTCGCTATGGCGAGTGGTTCGGCCGCGGAGCGGCTCGGGCTGACCTGTCCTTTTGCTGACACGCACCACTGACGCCAGGTGGGACCCCGCAAGCGACCCGTCGAGCAGCCGACAGACCGCACGCACACGTGATGTCCGCCTTCTCTGTCCGAGGGGTCGCCACTCGAGTGCCCCAAGACGTGCGTTGTAGGAGACGTCCGCCGCACCGGATGACCGGCTCCAGGTGGTTCGGGTCGCCCGACGCTGGACGCCCTCGAGCCGTTCACGAAGGTGCTGCTGAGCGTCGAAGGGGAACGGAAGGACAAGTCCATGACCGCGCTCCAGACCGACTAATCTGGTTATTGTTAGCGGTCCCGAAGGATGCCAAAAACGCGTTTCCAAACTTTTCCTGTTTAGCTTTCCTCCTCAACTCATAAATCGCGCATTCTTTCAAAGAGTTCAAAAAGACGGAAAGGGGGGAGTCCCCTCTTGCTCGTAATCTCGTTTCTGCAGCCGGACACAACCATTGTCCCCCTAGAAGATTAGCCCGTGGCTCGAAATTCAGACAAAAGTTGCTTTCCCCACCTCGTTCAACCCGAAGCTGACAGTGCTGTTGAAGCTACGTGCTCGTTGGACCAGCCACACTTTTGTCACGCGATCACGCTCTCTCGCGCATACCCACGCGCAGAGAATGATGTCAGGTGATGAAAGAAAAGCGGCTGATTTGTCCGGCATGAGCGTAGCTTCCAGCACAATGCCAGCTTAGGGGTGAAGGGATTAAGTGAGGTCCGGTGCCGTGTGACCTGCGTTTGGGCCCGGCGACGCGCTGCGGGGTCCGCAGATGTATCACTGTGAAAAGGCAGAGAGCTTACGAAGGGAGGGAGGTACGAAATAGTCCGCTATGTTTTCAAATTTTCGTACCGAAAATCAGGCTTTTGACTTTCTACCTTTCTTTTTTCTTTTGGCCCACTGAACGATGTGCTATTAGTAAAATTCCAATATAAATTGATTTATTCCAGCAAAAAATTTGTTTCATGGGGCCTTTGACGAAGAAGCACTAACTGCTCTCTCAAAATGTAAAAAAAAAAAAAAAAAAATATATATATATATATATATATATATATATATATATATTAGATATTCTGGTAGCAAAACGGGAATTCTGTGCGATTTTGCGCAATGGTGAAATAACTTCCACTTGGAAAGGGATACAATTTTAGGACAGCGATAAAGGATTACGCTCGGCTTATGGAAAGCATGCAAGAAAATTTTAACTTATGCTTAGCGCCCACTCAGAGCTCGTCAAAGTAGCTGTCTGTCATTCGTAGGCAATGCACTAAAACAAACTTGTATTTATTGTATCTGAGGTGTATGAGGTGTACATAGCAATAAACGAGCAATAATATTGTCAGCTGGTTACAGTTTGAAGTTCAATTACAAAAGCCCCCAAAGTGTTTCAAAGTTAAATAGTGCGCTTCCGTGCTTCTCTGGTTTCTCATGTAAATAAAAAATAAAAAAATAAACTTTTTCCTGCAACGTCTTTTTTTTCTTAGTGCTGCTTTTAAAACGGTCTTCCGGATGAGATAGATAACACCGTTTCACTTAGAACATAAACAGGGACGTAACAAAAAATGTAAGGTTCCGTCACTGGACTGCGTTCCGGAGTTGTTTATGCCCGTGTCCCATTAGAGCGACAGACAGAAACAAAAGACAGCGACAAGCCTCGAACCCACGCAGCATGCTTGCGATGGTACCTATGGCAGGCGTTTAGTAGTTCGTTGCTCGTGAAGTAAGCACGAGCGATTGCAAGCCTGCCAAAGATACCCTCGCGTGCATGATGTTCGTGTTTCAGTATAGCATCCTTTATTCTACAAAGCCTCTCGAATCGCGAATGACTCTGGTTTGAGGCTTGTCGTTGTGGTTTGCTTCTGTCTGTCGCTCTAGTGGGACACGAGCATTACAAGATTAGGTGTGGTCCCAACATGTTCATGTGTTATGACCGCTTCACGAAACAAAAACGGGAATGTTAAAATTAGACCCTTAGTTCCGAACTTGCAGGTCGAGGTAATTTACATTGCCCTCTTTGGGGAAAAAAAAAAGAAAGAAAAACTTCAGCTTTTCGCGAGGCCTTTTTTTTTTTTTTTTTTCTCGATGTGCTTTTACTTTTATTGATTTCCAGATTTAAAGGGGCCATGAAATTAAATAAAAAATTGGTTTAAAGCTAGTTAATTTAAATCAATTAAAACATTAAAAGGCGTGATTAAGGTGGTTTATGAAATTCCTTTTAGTTGCGGACAAGTTTACATCGCTCAGACCGGCCGATTCCTTAATAAGAGAGCGCGGGAACAGAAGCTAGTCGGACGCAATGATTCGGGTGACCATCTTGCGGAGCACTGCGAGCGATGCGGCTGTGAAACTTTGTTAGAGCACACAAGGTTTATTAAGAGAGGGAAGAAGATGGAAAAGAAATAAATCGAAGCTTCCGGTATGCACAAAGCGGCTGACAAATGCGTAAGCAGCCGTTCCTTTATCGGCTCAACAAAGAAATTGTGTTTCTTGAGGGCTGCATGTGATGAGCGATAGGAATCTTTATCTTCTGCATGTGTCTAGGCGATGGGGATCGGCAGTTTGACAATGTTTTGTGTTTTATTAAATCAGTTGGAAGTTGACGCTTGCCCGCGTCGTACGTGGTTCTTTTTTCGTCCTGTTCTGTTCGCGCCTTTTATCCTTTTATTCGACATGAAGTGAATTTTGGGCTGGGACAAATGATTTCACCATTGGGGGTTTACTATTGGCATATCGTTTTGTGGGCCAAAATAAAGAGGGTAGAAAGTCAAAAGCCAGCTTTTCGGTTACAAACATTTGAAGATATAGGTGACTATTTTGTACCTCATTTCTTTGGAAAGCTCTCCGCCTTTTCACTGTGATAGATCCGCTGTACTCATATCATGTCAGTGTTACCCAAAGCCTGTCAACGGTATCCACAGCACATCAGCCGACCTGAACTCACGCGTTGCACACGAGAGCTGCGTCAGTCGGATGTATGCGCTCGTCAACAAATATTTGGATTCGCGTTCTTGGTCAATGAGTGCCCTGACGGAACTTATAATCACTTGCGAATGACAAGTTATATGTTGTGTTCAAAAAGCACGGTGAAAGCTTCGAGTCATCGCACCGGTGCAAAAGCATGTCACGACCACGTGATTTTTCAATCCGCTTTTGAGTTGAGGATTAAAGCTAAGGAGGAATGAAAAATAATTTCATGACTCCTTTAAGTGTAATACAATATGAATATAAATGGAAAGGGGGAGGGGTGTATTACGTGAGTGGGATGCTCTACTAATCTATGAGGATGTCACTTTCAGCTGAGTCATTGGGTGGGTATTTTTTGTCTCAGCGGCATGGTAGCGTGATATAGTGCTCATAACGGCGCGGAGGGTGCTATCGCACCACTTACCGAATTAGAGAACCACAAGCAGCAGTAAAGCACGTGAATAATAAGCAGCTTCATGATACTCCTAAAACATATGGTTTCGGAACAATTCTTTTTTAAAAGAAATGCCATTAAAACGGCGGTCGTCGCACAGAGCTTCGCATCGGAGCGCTGCTGGCGTGGCCGGAGAACTCCAGAAGAACGCGGCGGTGGCGCCCTCTAGTTGCATCCAAAGAAAGAGTAACATTTTTGGAGGGCATCGGGACTCTGGTTACCATAAGATTAAGGAAACTAGTTCTTTGCATGAAAACAAACGGAAATAAACTTTTTTTGTAAGAACCTTTATTGGAGATTGGTACAAAATAGCAGACACGGGATGGTTCTTAAAAAAATAGTTTACAAGGTTTCACGGCATAATTACTATGGTTTTTAAACAACCACGACTCACCGGAGAATTGAGGTAGCGCGTCCCAAACTGGGTGCGTGCTGACTTCTGTGTGTATTCACGGTACGTCTGCACGGGAGACGGGGGTGGCGACCCTGATATTCCTTTTACCTGATATCCCTTCATCGGCTACGATACAGCCGATGAAAGCCAAAATAGAAGAGTAATAGTTAGCGCTAATGAATGCGACACTGTGAGCCAGTTCAGAGAGCTGTGCAGTTTCCTCAGTGGCCGCAGGGGGAGAAATGGCGGCGTTGCGATCGCCGATAGTAGGGTTCCATTGTACGGATCGGTGCAACTTCTTTGGGGAGTGTTCCATGGCAGCATACTGAGTTTTAGTAACGTTGGCTGTGCTACTGTTCCGCTATAAGGTGCCCGCAATAGTTACCAAAAGGCTGCCCAACTGTTTTCGAATTGTTGCGAGACGAGGGGGAACACCCGCAAAACTATGCCACGCAGCTGTGGCATGACAGACTCTAGCAACAAAAGCAAGACATTGTTGCCGCGATCATGGGGAAGCACTGTCGCGAGGAGCGCTGCCTGGTCATGCAGTGCAAATGTTGAGAAGATGGATGTGGCAGCAGTTGGCGAAAACTGATGTACAACTGCAGTCCCGTTGTGGCACGCACCGTCTGCCGAATAGGCTTCAGCAACAGTCAACCAACGGTGTTGTCCAGTGTTTCCGCAACAATTCCTCGACACATCTTTCCCAACCTAGCGCGAAACTGTTGTGTCGTACGGTTGGAACACTTTTGGAACGCAATGTTTGGCGACTGCATTCTGGCAGTGTAAACGCAAACTGTTTTTGAATCTGCCACGGGAACAGTTTAGCAACATCAGGACAGCACACATTTTGCTGGGTAAAAGCAATGCTTCGGTAACTGTTGCGAGCACGAAACAATCAGCGGTTGACTGACACAGTTGCCGCAGTGCTTTAGCAGCGGACACTTCTGCAGTGCTATGACTGTTGCTACAACATTGTTGCGCGATTGCAGTAAAACTGTTTTCTGTTGCGAAACTTTGTTGCGCCGACTGTCTCCACAACATAAATTGTTACCTGGGTACCTACATGAATTTGGCCGAATTGTATGTATATCGTGTCAGTGTGTATTTCTTTAAGTTTTTTTTAAAAATTTGGGTGGACTTTGTATTTAATTCTACTAGGTGAAAAAAAAATTATATTAGGAATTTGTTTGAGCTTTCGTTTGTGTAGTGGGCCGGGCACCGGTGTAGCTGTTTTGCAGTTTCTTTTCCAGTTCTCCACTTTCTTCAATTGATGATAAAATAAAGTTATTTTACTGTATTATCAGTATTACTAATATATTACAAAATTAATATCTTTTACTTCCGCAAAGTGCATCGCGATCTGTATCTTGATTTAACGTACTACCTTAAAATTTTAAAACAAAACCCGGCTATATCCAGCTCTATGCGCGAGATACTATTATGACTTTTCCACTTAACGCAGTTACATTTTCTAAATATTATTTATTTAGAGGAGTTCAATTACGAGTTTTTCATTTTTGGATACACTTGTTCCGTACAATGAACACTTGAATAAAAAAAATACAGATGCAACACCAAGTGAGACCATGTAATCGGACGCGTCTATCTTGTTAAGATAATTGTCATTTTGCGCAGACATATCAGAAGAAGAATGAAGTGTAAAAATACAAGATTGGAAACATTTTGTCACTTGTCAAATCTAAGGTCATACACAAACAATAATTTTTTTTTTTTTTTCACAGCGCATTCAGAGTCGATTTACTGAAGTACACGAGTATGAACGCCGTATTAATTGCAACTTTGGTGATTGTCGGAACCATGACGTATCACGCTGTGTAAGTACCGATTGATTCCTATCTTTTAGGAAGTATAAAATACTTTTCATTTTAAATCATATATGTTTATGACGTGTATTAAGGAAAATAAGGGGGGAGGAGGACGATGCGCAAACAACCGGCAGTGCGTCCTGGGTAGCGCACTGACGGGGAGTCAGACTAATATCCAACGTTAAAAGTGGCCCAGTTAGCTTCGCTCTTTCGTGCAAGACTTTATATCAACCGAACAATAGAAAATCTCACCAACGTTATACAACTAATCGCGCGAACATGTGCGAATGTCTGACGGGATCTATCTTCGGGGCGCTTCTGCTCAGTATGGTACGATCGGTTATGACATGATTGGTCACTTTTTGGACGCAATTCTAGTTAGTTTTAAGTTCCACAAATGGGCTGAAACTTATCATGCTATGACTCGTGGTTGCGTCAGTGTGCGCGTATACTAATGACCGAGCGTTAATTTTTATTACTACGGTGCGGTGTGCTATTTTACTAATATGCCAGTGTTTAGAATACGTACAGTCTTAATTATCTATTTGCACTAGACGTGCTAATCGAGGTGTTATCAAGAAAAAAGGCTTCGGTGTCACTCGTGAAATATACCTATAACATTGTCCCAATTAACATTACTTGCAAGGAGTCATTTCCATAGATCTATACATATAGCAGGAGCCGGGGGTTTGAAGTATTTTTTGAGAGCCAGTATGGCTGAATGTGCAAACTGTTTTGTTCTGGGTAACATAGGCACAGTTACTTTACTATATCTTGAATCATTTATCACACAATGTTTAGGGATATCTGAAGTGAAACTTAATTTTATGCATTACAAATCTGGTTTGTATACTGGTTAAATACTTGGAATCGAGAGCGTCCTGGTAAGTGTAATAAAAAAAAAATAAAAAGAACGTAAACACAAAGATAGACCAGACGTTTTCTTTATGTTTATTATTTATTTATTTAAGTTTGCTCTTGTTTTGGGGTTAGTGAGACACTCAGTTTAATTGCAGTATGAAATAACAATATTAATACTGATAGGTAACGAACGGCTTTGTTTTATGTTAGGTGGTGTCCACAATGACTTTTGTTAGAACGATGACACTTGGCTTCTTGCAAGGCAGTTACAATTCGTAACTCTTTTAGAGTGAATTACCCGCCGGTCACCTACTGAGGTACAAATTGCCTATAAATGGTAGTTAGTTATTCTATAATATTTCTTCCAATAAAACGTCAGCGCTTAATTTCTTATTTTTTCAGGGGCCTCCCATTGAATACTTTTAAAGCAGAGCCAAGAGATTTTTGGAACCAACAAAGTTTTTGTCGAACGGGATTTGTAAGCTGAACTTGAATACAAGACTACCACTTGAGCTTTGTCAATGCAAATTTTGGGAAAACAGTATTTACTTCTATAACATAACCTCTAGGAACCAGAAAAATCAATGCCGTACCACGCGACCCAACAGTTTTAAAGTAACTTCATATTATTAAAAATAAAATGTACAAATTACGTTTAAGATAATGTTTAACCAAAACGAAGTTCATGTGACGAGGGTCATACCACCTGTGCAGAGTTTAGCACTGTCGACATCCTAGTTGTCACTGCACCCTATGACTGATTATCATTATCGTTTAAAAAAGCCATGTACGAAAGTGTGGGTCGTGCGCGAAACCACACTAATTATATTAATATCGCAGCGTACGCAACGGCATGCTGGGCCAGTCGCGCGTACCGCAAAATGCAGAAGTGTGCGACTGGCATGATTGTATGTCTGGCTCCCACCGACGAGAACGGCCATGTACTTCAAACTTCCAACGTAAACGCGGTGCGCGTCTTTTTTTCTTTTTTCTTTTACTTTGTTAGGAAGAGTCGCGTTCGCGAGAACGATATAGCGGAGCAATAGCAATGAAAAAACCCATTCATTGACGATCTGCAACCTCGTATGGCGTTCACAGCAAAGAGAGTTTGTGCAGAGATTTCGTCCAGGGGGTGAAGCGGGGGAAAGGAGAGGACCTCACTCTATGTGTATTTAGCAATGGCAGAGCCCACGGCTAGAAAAGAAAAACACCTTCAAAGACGTTCTTGGAGCCAGGTAGTACAATTCGCCCTAGCGTTTAAACAATGTGACTGAAAAAGAAACCGGAAAAAAATTAATACGACAAAAAAGAGTGAACCAAGTGCGTCTCAAACTCAGCTACGAAATTGATTTCATGCAAAGCTTTACCAACCTCCCAAGCTCGTCAATTATTTGGGGCGTAGTTTACGACTTTGTGCGGCATGTATAAAAGCTTAAGCCGCAAAAATAATGTCTGAAACCGAGGACGTCGGGTGAACCCTTGGAATCCGGAGCGCATATTTGGACTTGTGCTTGAGAGGTCGCACAATGTAGCATTTTACTTTACTGCCGTCGCTAGAGCCGCGAGCGCCCACGCTCGAAGAATATCATGACAGCCATGGACGATGCGAATATAAGAAAAGGACGTGCACATTATTACAAATGCAAGGCTGTTTTAATACAGCAGGTGTTTAAAAATTCGTTTCACTATGCCTTGTAGTGAATTTCGTATGGTGTGAAAATATATTACTAACCCATGTCGTCTACGTACTTCTATTTGCAGTGTGACACGGAAAACAATGATTGCTCTCCGTGTGTTTGTACCACAAGCCAGCAGGATGGGTTTCGATATTGTATTTACATCCCCTAATAAAATACAGTATCCTGACATAGCATTACTTCCAGGCACTATTAGAATCATAAGAGCTCTTGCCTACAAAATGGCTAATATAACGAGCAATTTTGAAAACTATTGACAGCAAAATGTTTTAACACATTCTATTTAGCTGAATAAAATGTCAAAATTCATGTGCACGTGTTTAAATATTATAGACGTTTTTAATACATATATTTACACTGAAATGTTTTTTATAAATATGTATACAAGTTGACCAATTTAATTCATGTGGTGTTATGAAATGGAGGACTTTTATCTAAACTAGTCTTTCCGTGTACATACCGCACCTGTATGCACACACTACTTGTATGCGCACATGACCTGTATGCCTACGGGTTTTGCTCTATGCAGGTTTGCCTGTTCAAAGGGACATAAATATTCCTAGGTGAAACAGCTAAAAAGTAATCTACAACCGGCAGAGATAAAGCAGAGGCTAGCAAGAATTAAAGGTGTATCGAAATTAAACCTAGAAAGGATGAATAATTGATATTATAATTTTAGTGAATATATATCATACCGGTACGCCACACAAAATTTTACTTAAAGGGCAACTCCACTCTATTTTTACAATTTCTAGGTTATGATCTGTTCAGTCGAAGCCGGCGACCCTGAATCACGAGATATAATTTGTTTTTCGGTAGTGTGTATAGTTTTGTAGGTATGGCGAATCCAAGTATCGTTCCGGCGGCACGGCGAAACCAACACTACCGGTTGAAGCAGCTTGGCAACACTGATACTAGTGGCGTGTCGTCGGCATGACTTAGTTCTCGTCCCGCGCTTCTCAGCCGACGCGCCGACGCACCGACAAGGTCGGCTCAGTCGCACGTGGAGTTTCAAAACAGAAGGTTAGATGCGCATTTTATTTTTGTACCGATTCACTTTGTTAATATGCATCAAATTTAGTAAGTTTTCGTGTGTATTTATAAATTTGCCGGGCCGAAAAGCGAATCCGACTGCTATAAATATAACGCGGTCGGTGCCGGCGCAGCGGGACTGTATTTGTTTCTTGCTCGCGGACCGAGAGAAAACGAAATAATGAGAGATAGATGGACAGATCTGTCTACAAGTGGTCTAAGTTGTTAAAGCCAAGGTGCCTTTATGTGCACGCTAGGTAGATCAGCCGCGACCTGCGGCGTCCGGCCGATCGTGCTGGAGCAGCCGGCGGACGATACGCGAACAGCGACGGGACCGCATCGCTCTTCAAAGACGCATGTTACATGGAGAAACCCGCAACAGTCAGCAGCCGCAGATCCCGTGTGTAGGTGTCTGACGTAAAGTGCTGGGAGCAGAGCTTTGCGTTGGAGCTCGGAGTCAACGGTCTTCCGAAGTCTATCCGGCGAACGGCACCGACCCACACCTTGTGCCTCTTCCGGTCTCTTGGAACTGGTGCAACCGCAGCTCCGGGTTGCGCACCCGGTTGTTGGTGCAACCCACAGCACTACAAATCCTGCTCGACATTGCCCAACGCGAGTCCGGCGAGTCTCTCCGGCTCCACGACGCGCGCGTGAGCGAGCAGCACCGCTTTGCTCTCTTCCCCGCTGTCGCGGAAGCAATGCTGGAGTTAAAGGAACTGCCTGGACGCTAATAAAAATAGGAGAACACAGGATAATGTGGTAAACACCTCGTGCCGTCAGCAGAATCGCAGAATGCCACGGGAAACGAAGCGTTCGCGCGTCCGTACGAGAGCGTAGGACCAGACCTACGTCATTGCCCAGTGTTGCTTCACCAGCTCACCCGGTACCAGCGTTGCTCACCCGCTTTCGGGCCGCAAACCAAGCCGGGAGAACATTTTTAATATTGGTTTTAATCGGTAAGGCGGCGTCGGTTTCAAGTGATATTTTGGGTATGACCGTATTTTGACCTCCTAAAGCGATTTCAGTCATTTCGATAGGGTCGACTTTTTGAGTGGAGTTTATGGCGCACCGTGAATTCACGAGGGCGCCCATCAAACCATTCGGCCAATCTTGGCCGCGACACGATCACATGGTCGTGTTGCCGCGGGGTCGATCGGGATCTCGAATTCGGCTCCCGACGCGCCGCTTTCTCTCCTAGCCACTGGAGGGCGCTGCAGGCGCCCCCGTGGCAGGCGAGGAGAAACCTCCTCGCCCATCGATAGATATATACTCGGTGGGGCAGGGGGCAAGAGGCCTCTAAGAACTTCGGACGAGACCGAGACGCAGGCAGGCAAGTGGGTGGCGACCGGATCTAGGATATCGCGGGACGCGAGGCCTAAGGGCCTTCTTTGTGTTTAGCGTTGGGCTTAACGTGCGTTTGTAAATATTGGTGTAATGTCGCGTGTATTTGTAGTTTAGATTAAGTGTTTTGTAGAGTTGTATTTTATTGTACGAATAAACGGGGAGCGGAATCCCGCTCCCGTGAAAGAACCAGGCTGGACTCGGTTTGTTGACGGACCACGTGGGAAATGGCGAATCGGCGGCGGTACGCGATTTCCTACAAATGGCGCATCAACGTTGGGGCAGGCGAGCCGTAATTACGGTCGCAACGTCCGTCGACGACACTGCGTGGAAGTTCACGCGGGGCGGTCCCCCTGGTAGGCGAGTTTATACCGCGGCACTGCGAAAGTGGGAAGGGTACGTCCAAACAACTGTTCGAGATGGCCACGGGTAATTTCGCCCTCACGGATTTAATGTTTTTGGCCCAGGTCGCTACGTCGACGGGGCTGGCGGAGCGGAACGGCGCGGCGATGACCGCAGCGCCGAGTCTGGACACGCCGACGGTAGCGCCGGTCGTGTCTATGCCGCAAAGCACGGAGATGTCCCGTGAATCCACGGCGTTGGTTGCGGCGTTCGCTCAGGCCTTACAGAGCATGCAGAGGCAAACGCCGCCGCCAAGGACCCTCATCCGCATTCCGGTGCCGGAGTACAGCGGACACAGCGATCAAGCTCTGAGCGCGACCGACTTCTTGCTGGAAATCCAGCGATATCGGAAGGCTACCGGCCTGACAGAGAAGGAGACGCTAGGCAGAGTCCTGCCGGTGGCTCTTGTAGGCCCAGCAGCCAGGTGGCATCGCCTTGTGGGCGAGTCAGCCGGAACACTCGACGAGTTCACGGCCCTCTTCCGACAAGAGTTCTTGCCGGCAGACTACCTGCCAAGAATGCGCAGGGAACTGGAGGAAAGAACGCAGGCTCCCGCTGAGCCCTTCGGAGAGTACTTGCGGGCAATGCAGGAACTCCTGCAGATCGCCGATCCGAATGCTACGAACCAGGAGCAGGTCGAGCGGGTGGTGAGGCAGGCGCATCCCACCTTCTCGCGGTATCTGCGTGGGCGCCCATTCGGAAGTCTGAGTGAGCTCGCACAGGAGGCGCGCAGGGTTCAGGCCGACATACTGGCGGAGCGCAGGTACCACCTTCCCCCAGCACCAATTGACACGCTCGAACCCCGATGCGCGTGGCAGGGGCCGGTGCCACGTGGGTATCGACGTGGGGAGGCCGCAATGGCGGAGGCCAGCAGGGAGCCGAGCGGGAATCCCTGGGAGCTCACGGATGACGCCTTGGAGCCAGGATCGCGCCGAGGAGGGAGCGCGGCCGTCCACGCGATGGAATTCCGTCCGACCGGCGCACCACGGATCGCCGCAGCCCAGGAGCAGGCTGCCGCCGACCCGCTGCCACAAAGGGGTGAGCGCATCGGACGTCCCACTGGGGAGAATCCTATCCCAGGTTGGCGAGGCCGCTGCTTTCGGTGCCACGAAATCGGGCACTATAGGCGCGACTGCACAAGGGAGATTCCGGGAAACGGAGGAGGCCGCCGATAAAGTTATCGGCGGCGAAACAGACCAACGAGCGGGTCCCCGACACCCCTTCCACCGTGTGCGTGCCGACGGCGTATCGAGTCGGAGCAGCGACAAGCACCGCGGCCCCATTTATTTCCCTGACGGTGGCGGGAAAGGAGTTCGCAGCTCTTCTGGATAGCGGGGCTAGTGCGTCGCTAATTGGGGACGAGGTTCTCAGGCATCTCCAACAGAAGTCCGTTCGGGTGAGGCATGGGGAGACCACTTTCCAGTTGGCTTGTGGGTCGACGACTTCGAGGGGAGCAGTGCGTCTCGTGGTACGTTGGAATCAACGCGCGCAGAGACAGCGGTTCGTCCATTTGGCCGGGCTGACAGTGCCCATCATTCTGGGACGGGATTTCCTGGCCCACACTGGCATCATCATTGACGTGGCAAGTGGCGGGTACCGAGAGGGGGCACATGCACCCCTTTCAAGTTTCCGAGAGCGCTCCATGGGGGCCATGGCGGCAGCGCTGGGAAAAGCGACAGAACAGGAAAGAACCGACCGCGACGACGCCATGCCCATGAGTCACCCAACTCCGAGCTCCACCGAGCACTGCGACGAAATGGGCCACCCGTTGGCCAATGCCGATGGACTGTCCCGACAAGAGCGAGAGAGGTTGGCGGCTTTGCTGCACAACTTTGACGAAATGTTCACCGAACAGCCGGGCTGCACTAAGCAGGTGCAACATCGCATTGAAACTGGGGACGCACGCCCTTGGAAGTCCAATCCGCGTCCTGTGAGCCTGGCGAAGCGAAACGCGATAGATGCCGCAGTCGATGAGCTCCTGAAGTCGGGAATCATTCGCCGGTCATCAGGACCCTGGGGATTCCCGGTGGTTTTGGTGCCCAAGAAGAACGGAACATCGAGACTCTGCGTTGATTATCGGCGCTTGAACGCGGTGACCGTAAAAGATGCGTATCCATTTCCGAGCATCGAAGAAATCATCTCGAATCTGGGGAAGGCGAAGTATTTCACTACCCTCGACGCAAGCAAAGGCTACCTCCAAGTGGAGATGAGCCCGGGCGACGAAAGCAAAACTGCATTCGTGTGTCACCGAGGCTTGTTCGAGTTCACTCGGATGCCGTTCGGATTAACAGGTGCACCGATGACATTTCAGCGCTTGATCGACGGGGTGCTCGGAGATGCCAAGTGGCAGCACGCGCTCGCGTACCTGGACGACATCATTGTGTACTCGGAAACTTTCGAGGACCACCTTCGTCACCTTGAGGACGTGTTGCGCAAACTACGAATCGCCGGCCTCACACTAAACCCGACTAAAGCCCAAATCGGAGCTTCTGAGATCAGCTTGTTGGGTTTCCGGATCGAGAGAGGAAAAGTTTCCCCTGACGCGGACAAGTTGCGGGCGATCTTGGAGTTCCCAGTCCCTACCGATGTCGGGGGAGTGCGCCGTTTTCTCGGCATGATAGGATACTACCGAGCCTACATCCCGAACTGCGCAGCCATGCAGGCACCCCTCACGCAATTGCTGAGGAAAGCGGCTCCCTGGAGCTGGGAGGCGCCGCAGGAGGAGGCGTTCCTCCAGCTGACCGAGGCCTTGGCGCGTACAGCATCCCTCAAACTGCCAGACCTGAATAGGCCCTTCACGATCCAGACGGACGCCAGCGACCAAGGACTCGGCGCGGTGCTCTTGCAGGAGACAGGGGGAGAGATCCGCCCGGTGGCATTTGCCAGCCGGGCGCTGAACCCGGCAGAGAAGAACTACACGGTGAGTGAGCGCGAATGCCTCGCCATCATTTTTGCCCTTAAGAAGTTCGATCATTATGTCGAGGGGACGGAATTCACGATCGAGACGGACCATATGGCCCTCGCGTGGCTCTCCCGAATCAAGGAACCCGCCGGAAGACTGGCGCGCTGGGCCTTGACACTGCAGAAGTACGAGTACCGAATTCGGTACCGGAAGGGCACGACAAATGTGGTGGCCGACGCGCTCTCCCGCGCACCCGTGGATCCCCCACCGCGCGAGGCAGCAGACTACGGAGGCGGGGCCATCCCCCAGGAGACGGGAAATCCCGCCTCGCGCTCCGCTCCCCACTGTGGCGGCGTCGCGCAGCTGGCTGAGGCGATTACCTCACTGGGACCGGCGTTCAACCGAACGGAACTGTACGAAGCACAGCAGAGCGATTCGTTTTGTCGCGCTATCTTCGACCGGCTCAGGCAAGAGATGGATCCTGACCAGACGGGCGAAAAGACGCTCCGGCACTCCGGAACACCGAGAGGGCCAAGTGCCATCGCCCAGGAGTCAGGCATCGAAGCAGGTGAGCTGGAATCTTATCTGATCGATGGGGACGGCGTCCTGCTGCGCTACTTCCCGGAAGAGAGCGATTCAAGTGAGTCGTTCAAGACCGTGATTCCCAGCGATCTCAGAGTGGCAGCGCTGCGTCACTACCACGATGCGGACGGTCACGGCAGTGCACCGAAGTCGTGGCATAAGCTGCGCCGTTTCGCTACCTGGCCGGGCATGAAGGGGCAGCTGTGCCGTTATGTCCGTAGCTGCGCAGTGTGCCAAGAGCGCAAGCCCAGGGGCGGCAGACCACCCGGCCTGCTCGAGCCCATCGTGAGTACGCGGCCATGGGAGATCGCGGCCTGCGACTTGATGGGACCCCTGCCGCGGTCAAGCGGAGGCTATCAACATGTGTTGGTAGTCACTTGCCACTTCACCGGATTCGTCGAGATGTTTCCAATGCGGAAGGTGACAGCCAAGGGAGTCCTGAGCAGGCTGTCCGAGGTCTGGTGTCGCTACGGGTTCCCCGAGAGACTGGTGAGTGACAACGCCTCGATATTTTGCTCGAAAGTTTTCGCGGCAACCTGCCAGGCCCTCGGGATTAAGCATTGTAAGACTTCGTGTTACCATCCCCAAGCAAATGTGACCGAGCGGCGGAACCGCGACATCAAGCCGCTGCTCGGGGCGTATGCTCGAAAGCAGCGGGACTGGGATCTGCATTTGGATTCGATTTCGTTTGCATTGCGGTCCAACCTCAACCGCAGCACTGGGTTCACGCCGGCGCTTTTGAACTTCGGCAGAGAACTCTCTACGCCGACCGATGCGGTTCTTCGCCCGCGACAGAGCGCGGCCAGAGCGGTGCCCTCGCACGAGGATTTCGCGACGCGCACAAGAGAGCGACTGTCGCGGGCGCTCGACGCCGCCCGCGGAAACAGGGCTCGCGCGCGGGCGGAGCAGAAGAACACCTATGACAAAGCGCACCGCGATGCGCAGTTCGAGGTGGGCGACACCGTTCTGCGCCGAAGTCACGTGCAGAGCGATGCGAGTAAGTTCTTCTCGGCGGCGTTGGCCCCCAAGTGGGTTGGCCCCTTTGTCATCGATTCCAAGAAGTCTCGACTGACATACACGCTGAGGGACCAGAATTCTGATCTCGTCCGCGGGACAGTTCACATCGGCGAACTGAAACCCTTTTTCCCCAGGGAAGGGGATGAGCCGGTCAAGCGGCCGCAAAGGGGCATTCGCGGGCGCCAACGATCTCAGGAGTTCCTGGGACCACCGCGGCACAGCTACAACACGCGTAGCCGGAGGCAACCCGATGGGATCGGAAGCTCGTAGAGTGCGTGGCCCGGGAAAGGGAAGAAGAGGGGGGACGATCCGAAATCGGCGTTCCGTAACCCGGGAAAGGGAAGAAGAGGGGGAGCGATCCGAAATCGGCGTTCCCGGCATTTTTTTTTTATTGTTTTTTTTGTGTGGGTGGGGGGAGGGTGCCTCGGAACCCTCAGTGTTTGTTTTTCTTGTTTTTGCTTTGAATGTTTTTTTTGTTTTTGTTTTTTGTGTGCGGCGTTGCTGTTGGTGTTGGGGTACTGCTCCCTCGCTGGGTGCACGCCTTGGACTTTTCCCATTTTGTGCGTCATCGCCCCTGCGGCTGCTGCTTCGAGACGCAACCTGGTGTGCACCGAATGGTCCTCTCTGGGAGAGGATGAAAGGAGGAGTCGCCGTTTGGACAAACACCAGCTTGGGCTGAACTCCTCGTCTTCTGGCAGCGTATTCCCCGGCAGGAACCACAGCTCGGGGAGCCTTGTGGGACGTCCGCGACGCCACGCAGGACGCCGGGGTGCAGTTCTCAGTGACATTGGACTTCCAGCCCCACATCGCTCCGGGAGGGCTGTCGCAGCTGGGTCACAACCACAGTCCCTCTCCAGTGCACCACTTCCTGGGGGGGGGGGGGGCAGTCTCATGGAGGCCAGGCACACTGCTCAAGGACCCCGTTGCCCCGGAGGTTGCCGCCAAGCCGAAGTCGACAAAGTCTACTGTGAGGTGTGCGGTGGCCGCGCACCCCAGGTCTCGGGCGAACTGATGGACCTCAGTGAGGACGACCCATGGGACCAGCGGTGTGTGTGTGCGTGTGGGGGTGTCTCCAGGCCAAACCAAGCGACGTTGTTTTCAGCAGCCTAGCCGTACGTCTGAATTCCGGCGTACTTCGATTTTTAGGAGAGGGGAGTATGGCGCACCGTGAATTCACGAGGGCGCCCATCAAACCATTCGGCCAATCTTGGCCGCGACACGATCACATGGTCGTGTTGCCGCGGGGTCGATCGGGATCTCGAATTCGGCTCCCGACGCGCCGCTTTCTCTCCTAGCCACTGGAGGGCGCTGCAGGCGCCCCCGTGGCAGGCGAGGAGAAACCTCCTCGCCCATCGATAGATATATACTCGGTGGGGCAGGGGGCAAGAGGCCTCTAAGAACTTCGGACGAGACCGAGACGCAGGCAGGCAAGTGGGTGGCGACCGGATCTAGGATATCGCGGGACGCGAGGCCTAAGGGCCTTCTTTGTGTTTAGCGTTGGGCTTAACGTGCGTTTGTAAATATTGGTGTAATGTCGCGTGTATTTGTAGTTTAGATTAAGTGTTTTGTAGAGTTGTATTTTATTGTACGAATAAACGGGGAGCGGAATCCCGCTCCCGTGAAAGAACCAGGCTGGACTCGGTTTGTTGACGGACCACGTGGGAAATGGCGAATCGGCGGCGGTACGCGATTTCCTACAAGTTGCCCTTTAAGACTTTTTGGTGTTTGTCAAGTCGCCCATTCTTCGAATAGTGCCGTACCTTCCTTGCACAAACTTTGGCATGCTACAAGACATCAAAGGAATTCAACAATACCACTTGAAAGCTACAGCCGGTAATGCAGATTCAGTCTTTTCCAAAGAGTTTAAACCTACGTTTTCTTTCGGGTGTGCGTGTGTGTCTGTGCTGATTTGGCTCTAAAGGTGAAAATAGTTGTTACAATTTTACATTTCAATCACATCCCCACATTAGATATTTAAAAACCCCTCAAGTAGTCACGGCCACGGCAAAGAGGTGCGAAGACATTAGCGTAAATTTTCACGCTCCTGTTAGTCTATGTGCTTCAAAACCTCAAACGTCCGGTCAGGAAAGCCGAACGGGCAATAACTCAAATTATATCTTAAAATGAACAAAAGAAAAGAAAAAGATTTTGCTACTTATTAAAAGTGCTTATGAATAACATGCTAACATTTTACACACATATTTAATCTAGAAATTTATAAAGCTAACTATAATAATGCAAGCTTACCAATCACGACGTTGTTATCCGGCTTGTTGTCGTAGCCCTCTGGTAGTGGAAGTTTTTCGGTCTCGCTAGCGGTTTTAAAAACAGCCAACGCGGATGAAGAATTCAAATTGATTAGTGATCAAACGTACCTTTGTGTGAATGACATACGTACGCTCCAGTATTTTACGAAGTCTTAACATGTGCGTTTAAATAAAATTAGTAGACTTTCTGTTGTCTGAAAACCCTGAGAAACCGAAACTTCCACCGTAAATGCGTCGTTTTTGAGAGGTCCTTAGATTTTTGGTAGAGGTTATAACAGTAGATATGTTTGTTTCGTTTACCTTGCGGACATCAACATTTTTAAGTGCCCATACAAATGGATATTGAATGTGAAACACCCGAAGAGGGAATGCCAAGTAAGATTTCAAAATAATATATCGGCATACCTGAATGATATACCGGCCTGCCGCTACAATCCACCGGTACGTGACTTCGGGCCACTGGTACGTGGTTAAAGGCGACCGGTACGCGATACCGGTCCCGGTACGAGATAACCAGCCGCTCAGATATATAATGTTTCGCCATCTGTATCCCTCTACCGTCGTACCTGTATCCTTCTACGAGGGACAAGGAAACCCAAGAAGGTTACAGCGGCCAGAAGGTGGCGTTCGTATTCTCCGTATATGGAGCGAAGTGTAATGGAAAGGGGCGTGGTCACGAAATGACCCATGGGTCTCTGGGCTATTAAGACAATCCTTTTCCTTTTTTTTTCCTTTTACTAAGTTCCCCATCTTTTACGGCAGTCTCGGGCAATGTTCATCATGATTAGAAAACTCGATTAATGGACGCCGCCCTGAAAATATGGGGCAGACATCCGCGTTGCCTTGGCATTGCGGTGGCAACGCGGTTATTTGCCCCCTATTTCTTACCGAGGCGTCCACTTAATCGGTGTCCAACAGGTGACATTTGGAGCCCAACACGTGCCTGACCAGCAGAAATTCGAAGTGTAGCGGATGCTCTCCACACCGCGCCGGGAGCGGATCGTCTAGAGCGATTCGTCATGGCGCGGCTATGGAGGGCCCCCATGTCAGTCGTCGTACGCACGAGCGCTGAGAATGGTACCGCGGGTTGAGAAAGCAGTACAAGCCCTGCTTCCAGTAAGTGTTCGTTTCGCTCCGCCTTGATGAGAATGCGGGCTGGCATTGAGACATCTCTTGGTGTGCCGATGGTATCGAAAGCCGTCTGGGTCAGTGGGCAGACGAAGCAGACCGCAGGCACAAAGCAGAGTAGCCTAAAAGCCTTCCAAACAGTATACTACAAAATCGTGGGGCAACAGGACTCTGTCAAAAATCGTAAAAATTTAAGTTTCCGGCAGTCCCGTAGTCCGGCAGTCCGATGTTTGTTTGGACACGGACCAAGCAAAAATCCCGACTTTCCTCCTCGCTTTCTCCGATTTTCGGTGGCCTAGTTGCTCGTCAGACTTCATGTCGCATGCCATCTGCCGGTACTCTCCATCTGTTCTGCCGGGCTCTCGTATCCTTGTTCGTGTTCTAAAAGTTACTCGATCTTACTCCATGGTAAGGATTTAGCACCTTTGCGTTGCAAAACCTACCCGCACTCAGCATCGCTCTATGTGTGTTATCACGGGGCACGACCCGCCGGAGAGTAGCCCGGATCTATTTGCGTGCGATATCGAATACAGCCCTTCCTTTTCTTGTTATCGGGACCTGAATAGCAGAGTTGGCCTTGAGCGATTAACCGACAGCCAAAAGAGCTCGTAAGTGGCTGTCCGGATCCACGTGATGTGCATGTCCAAGGCCCACGTTCAAGGCACGGGCGACCTGTGATAGAATGGACTTTCCCTCCGGGAAAAAAACAAAACGCATGAAAGCGGAACGACGTGCGACTTATGTCGGAGGCGTGTCGCCTCACGAGTTTTGTAGTATCTTGTTTGGACAGGCCTTTAGACCAGTGGTAAGTTGGGCTAGTTGGGTTAAGTTGGGCGCGCCGCTCGGTCGACTACGGTAGGCCTTTATCCTACCGTAATCGACAGAGCGGTGAGCAGACGATGGGAGCTTGGATGACAGCGCGTCTGTGCGAAAGGCAGTCTGGGATCGAGTTATTTTTCCGGCGTAGCTGGGCATGACGTCACGGCTGTCCTGCCCTATTTAAACGCCCTTGGCAAACCCGTGTCGGCGGCCAGTATCGGATACAGGGTGACCTGCGTCCGTTACCTAGTGACCTGCACCCGTGTATACTCATATGTATGGAGGTAACCGGTACGGTTATACCGGGTACCAGTATGAAACTGTGTAGACCAGTGTAATGTAGTACAGGCTTTTCATTACGAACAGGAGTGCATATGCAAGTAACGTTCTCGGAAAAATTGTAGGTTAGCAACAACATGGAGCCGTTCGTGTACACAAAATCTGCATTAACATAAAAAAGTAAAGAATGGTTTATCATTAATGAAATCAAAGCATCTTTAAAAAAATCTGCTACGCAAAGACCCAAATACACGAAGTGCTAAAGTAAATCACAGCCATTAGAAATCGATGTCCTCCTTAAAAACGGCAATATGGCTCAACGTTATTGTAATTCTGCACGCAGGGCTTTACTTTTTTTTAAATCGTTCTGCTGAGAAAAGCGGCAATAAAACAGAATGACAAAGTCGCCAATGGACCTTTCTGGAAAGCCAGCACCACCAGTGAGCGCCCCGGGGCACTATGGGAACTGTGAGGGTAAATCAAGCCCTTCAGCCAAGCCAAGTCTAGCCTTGTTGAGCTTTTGCATTCTAGCTTGCGCTCGCTACCGCCCGAAATGCAACACCATTCTGAATCCATTCAGTTATCCAAGCGAGATAACGGTCCTCGAGCGGTGTTAAAACAAGCTCTGTTTTTTTTTTTTTTTTTTTTATTGGCTAAAGCAAGTAGACGGCACCAACTATACTTAGTTCTCCCTTAAAAGGTAACTGCAAAGGAAAGAAGTGTTTTTTTCAAACGGCCTATTTAGGACAAGCATGTCACAAGAGAAATCTTCCGCGAAAAAGCTTTTTTTTTTTTTTTTCTAGCAATATTTACGCCGCAGGACGTGATTTAATCGGAGTCACAACTTTTGCACATTTGAAAGTGCCGCTCTTTCGACGCACGCGGAGGGCTGAAATACGCCACTTCGTGACGTAGATTACCAACTTTGTGGCGCGCGATTTAAAACGGACGAAATAGCCGCAAACTAAAATCAGTCTCGCGCAATAAATATTGCTGTAAAAAATTTTGTTGGTGGCGGAAAAATTGTTTCGTGACATGCTTGCCCCAATTAGGCTTTTTAAAAATACACTTTTTTTTCTTTGCAGTTACCCTTAAAGCTGAAACTAGAAGCTCCGCCTTCAAAGAGGATCATTCCCTTGCTAACACAAACGTGAACGTGAGGCACGCGCAACCAAAACACTGCGGAAGCCAGCGAGCTCGAGCTGAAGCTGGAGCTTCTAGTTTCAGCAGTGCAACGGTATAGACGCTTTACACACGCGCCAAATTACAGCCGCCATTGCTGACCTTCTATTGTCTTACCGAGATGCCGAGCAACTCGAACGGTAGTTGACGATCCTCTATAAAGGCCAATGCTGTAGAAAAGGACACAGTTGAATCTAATGTGGCAATAACCTGGCCTGCTAAGGTAATGATGAAGTGAAATAAACGAAATAATAGGAAACAAAAACTGAAGGTCAGTTATGGCGGCGTCCATGCACAGCTGCTGCAAAGCGTCTATTAATGTTGAAAGAATTGCCAGTTTGCATTTTTTATACTGTTTATATAAGCCCAGGCGACCAAAAACGCGTCACCTTTCCCAAAGAAAACGGCTATTCTGCTGCGTAATCGCACGGCAAAAAACGAATTATTTGCCGATCTGCAGCCGCCGGTGGTGGCTACGGGAACTAAAATGACGGCGTATCTGGAGGATACGCGGAAGTCAACAAACCCTGTCCCCCTCCGCTGCTACACTCGCCGTCAGCCCCGTGGTGAACCGTCCTTTGTGTTCATCGCTCGCCGCGACCTTCGACGAGGCTAATCCTTTGAAAGTCGACAGTCGCGGAGGACGTGGCTGGAGTCTCTGAAGAGAGGGCCCAAGGGGAAACCACGTGAACCCCCAGAGATGTCACTCGAAAGTCGGCGTGGAGAGTTGAGAGGCATTTCGACTTCCGATTTGTTTCATTTTTTTTTAAATAAAAATTAGCGTTTGCAAGAAAATGGGGCGTTCGGTTTTTCGTTCCATAGGTGACGCAGATTAATTTCCGCAGTTAATTGGCCAAAGTCTGAAAATCGTTTTTTAGTGAAATGCTCATAGGCTCAAGTTACGCGACTTTTAGAGCTCTGGTAATTGCAATAATCAATTTACGAATTTTTATCATTTTCATTTGGCGAGCAGGCAACACTGCCCAAGTTAGTCACACCATGGTGTCTATAAACCACGTGATCATGAACGCTCTCTTATTCTAGGCGCCCCCATGATCGCCCAAGCTCTCCTCGCCGCGGAACGATCAAAACCGCTCACGCAACTCGGTACCCGAACGCTATTCTCGCTCTCGCCACCCGCCCGTTGACCTTCTTCCCTGCAACCGCCTGCGAGGTATTCCAGGACGACGGTGACCATGGCGAGTTCCTCCGTAACTCGCCGTCGCTGCAGCTGGTTGCCAGCGGGTCGCAGTTAAAATGAACAGCTTCCAACATCTCTTGATAGCAATCACTCTCATCGCTGCTGCGATCAATGTCGAACACTTCGACAAGGCGAGCGATGCCGTAGACGTAATCGACACGGACCGCATGCTTGAAACGCGGAAGGTAAACGAGGAAGCTGAAGCTCGGGACGCCAAGAGAGCCAAGTCTGTGAGTGCGTGCTAGTTTACGCCACGCGGGAGGCTGGTGACGTCACCAGCCTCCAAGCCACGGCGGCCTTTTCGAATGGGACGAATCCGAGGGACCCGGACCGGCTAGGCTTGACCTAGCTCTGCAGGCAAATAAAGACGTTTATTCCTCCTCCTCCTCCGGATTCGTCCCATTCGTGGATAAATCGATTTATCCACGAAACTATCGCGCCGCTTTCAAAACAAAATCAGCAGGATTACAGAAGCATACAATGAGTCCTGGCAGTATAGTTATCTTATATTTTAATTTTGGCGTGTAATAACCCCTTTAAGGGACACATGCAAAGGAAAAATACTTTTTTTTTAACAGGCTAGATGGAAAAAAAATATTATAAAACGAACTTACAACGAAGAAAAAAAAATTAGAGCTATATTTACGGCGCGAAACCAATTTGTAGTTGGCTCCCGCGGGAGCCGCCGCTGGTCACGGTAGGTCCGCGCGCCGCCGCCCCGCGTCGCCGCCGCCGCACAAGTTCGTCTGCTTCGGGACGCCGCCGCCGTCATCTGACCGGCGCTCAAGTCTATCACGTCTGCTTGCGCTTTTTCAAGGGTAACAGCAAACAAAAAAGTGTTTCTTTAAAGAGCCTAATTGGGACAAGCATGTCAGAAAACAAATAGTCCGCGAAAAAAACAATTTTTTTTCTAGCAATATTTATGCCACAGGACGTAATTTAGTTGGAGCCACAACCTCTCCACATTTGAAACTCCCGCTCTTTCGACGCGCGTGGAGTGGCTGTTATACGTCACTCCGTGACGTATAGCAGCCACTCCGTGACGTATAATGCCAACTTTGTGACGTGCGATTTAGAACGGACGAAATAGCAACAAACTAAAATCGGTCAAGTGCAATACATATTGCTGTAAATATTTTTGGTTCTGGCTTAAAAATCGTTTTGTGACATGCTTGTCCCAATTAAGTTGTTTAAAAATACACTTATTTTTCTTTTGCAGCTACCCTTTCAGGAGTTTTCTTTGGGCTGTAAAACTTACTTATTAAGCTTAGTTTTTTTTAATACTTCAGACAAAGATGAATAACTTACTTTTAGAGGCCATAGGGAGCTTCCGAAAGAGCTCAAGCACCACGTGATAAATAAGGGCCAGTCACCTGATAAATAAGGGCCACTTTTCCGCGACGCCCGCGGGCGCCAACTACAAATTTGTATAACGCCGTAAATATAGCACTAATTATTTTTTCATAGTTGTAAAATGGTTTCACGACATTTTGTTTTTTGCATTTAAGCTCTTTAAAAAAATGCTTTTTTGATAGAAAAAATTGTAAGGGTGCAGGCGAACTGGTGAAAATTTAACCATGTTGAATTAATTCAACATGGTTAATGTCTTTTTTTCCCTTGCTTATGTCCTTTAAGGGTCAACCCAAGTGAATCTCTTATCAATATATAATAGTCAATAGCTCAACTGAATCTCTTATCAAGATATAGAAAAACAAGCACGTTGGATGAGGGAGTGATACCTCGCTCTTTTAGCACGTGGCGCAAACGCGATGGCCCATTCAAAAAAGAACACTGGTTTATCCAGAACAATGGCCGAATAAAAAAAGTGAAGTGAAAAGACGTTTTGTGATTGAGGTTTTGTCACTTCATGTGGCCAAATCAACGCAGCACAGGACTCTGCGAAAATTGCCGTCTGCCGTGCATAGGGACCCACCGCCAGCGTATACCAACGTGGTTTGAGCAGGCGGTATCGCGGTAGCAGCAGACGACGTGACAGTGACCTTATATTTCCCATAATGCCTCACACGCGCCACTTGAGGAAGTGCGCTACTTTGCAGAAAGATCAATTGCATACATTTCGAGCCTATCTCGTCCATACGTAGATAATTGAAACATAATGATAATAGTCATTGCACTGAATTATTCGCACGGGAACTTCAAAACGTGGTAACAATACTATTATCATAAACTCACGAATGGCCACTACCATCTGCTTGAAGCCAGTGAGTCAACAATTAAGAAGCTAATAATCACAAATCACTCGGAACAGCTAAATACTAAAGCCATTCAGAATGTTTTTAATCTATCTCAAAAAAGCACCGAAATATATACGTGGTCAGTGGCCACCAATAGACAATAAAGAGACTTTAAAATTAGTGTTATTCTTGTAAATTCAAACAGCTGATTAATCTTCACAATAAATGTTGCTTGCGGCAGATTTTAATATTGAGATTAACAAACTAAACTAAGTCGGCGTGGTGCTAAATTTTCTAATTTTGTTAATAAACGCTGCATCGCGTGTCGAAAAAGGCATGGATCAGCTGTCCGATACCAACAATTATTTCCACGCCAAAAGTCTACTGGTAACTCCAAAGGAGACTTTTCCGCACCCACGGAAAATACTACAAGGAAAGAAAAGGGGAGCTGCCGCAATTCGAGTTTTTTCACATTTCGCAATTCGATTCACAAACATCAGCACACTAATTCAACGCGTCGTTCAATGAAATCTTCCTTTACATGCCGCCACTAAGTTTCGGATCGTGGTGCCGCCATCTGTCGAAACCACGAAAGCTGCCAACCTTGAACTGCATATTAGATAGGGACCGCAAAGTGGAATTTATGTTCCTTCTTTATGAGGTAAATAAACAGGCATCATATTTTTTAAGGTTCCAGCTTCCCAACCGCGCCGGTTCTCTTCTCTCGGTCAACTTTCAGGGATTCTTCAGCTTTCAACCTTACTCTACTTGTAGGCAACTCGCAGGAAGTGTTATGTCTAAAACGAAGTGAGTAAGCGTCACGGTGAGGCAAAAAAAAAAATCCAGTCATCGTGGCTCATATCTGGCACTCGGAAAAAGGGTACAATAAACCGCTTTCCCGCGACGTGTGTTAACGATAGGCCAAACGTTCATTATGCCGTTTTTTTTCTGATTAATTTTTGTGTCTTTGATTTATTGACCAGCAGTATGGGCCAGTAATTTTTCGCAGTTTAGCTTGAGAAAGAGCATATTTGTGATACGATTTTTTCTTTCTTTTTCTTACCGATTATAGCGTCATCAACAGACTAATGCCAGAAACATGTATGAGGAGAAATCGCGTCGCATCGCGCCGCCAAGCAGCGTAACCATAGCAAGTTTGGCGTGGGACTGCACGACATTGAGCTACGTCATAGCCTCGGCGCGACGCGATTCGATTCTTGCATACATGTGCATCACGCTTTACAAATTGAAACCATGATTTAACTCACTTCCACGTGGACCTCGGGTTTGCCACAGGTTGTGTCTGGAGGAGCACATGATCCTAAAGCTCCACTCCCACAGGGACGTTCGCTTATGTTTTCCTACGTTACGTTACAACTGGGTCTGGGAACTTGATCTGAAAATCAACCCAAGAATCAATCAATGATTTAATCGCAGTTAAATTTTGAACCAGTTATAGTCGGTTACAAGTTAAGAAGGTAGTAGAAGCCCCTCCCCATAAGCGTGATGCGCCCGCTTCAGACGCCTCCGCAGTCGAGAAGATAGTTCGCTGAAAACGCCCCTTCTACTTCAATGGATGGATATTGACTACAGACAGACCTTGTAGCGGGCGGCAGCTTGCGCCACCTAGCCGAGGCAAATTACTCGCTCCGGAAGGTTGACGTAAAAAGAAGGCTTCAGTGCAACGAAAATTGTAACTTTTATAAGTAATGCATATATGGTTGTTGGTTTTAGCTTGATAACCTTCCTACTCGAATTAGGTACATTCCGTGTATTTTCTGCGTTTGTTAAAAAAAACCTGCGTTTCGGGTTTTTAAAGTTTCTGCGATTCGCGTTTTAACAATGCCGAAGTCGCCGTTTTCCGTTATGAATCCCAACGTGGAGACAGCGGAATGCGATTCCTCTGATTCTTCTTCGTCAAGAGAGTCTGGTGCAGCCTCGCCGCCTACGCCAAGGCGCCTCTACAAGAAGCATAAGAGCGGCGATGTCCTCAACCGAGCTGCACGGCAGCTGATAATGAACGCGTACGTTCAGGTGCGACACGAACCGCCCGCCAAGCCCGGCCAGCCCGGCCTCACTGTGGAGGAGTCCTGCATCAAAGTCAGCAAGCTGCTTGGCGTTGGTGTACGCACCGTCCTCGAGATTAGGAAGCAGGCGAAAGAAACCGAGGGACAAGTTGTGACACCTTCTCGGAAGCGCCCAGCAAGTGAAGGCAAGAGGCGGCGCAAAGTCAGGTACGGCGAGTTCACGTTGTGCGCGCTAAGATCGTGCGTCCACCGTTTCTTTCGACGGAACGAGGTCCCCACGGTCAAGAAGATAACGGCCGAATTCTGCGCGAGCACTGAACTTCCCTCGTTGAAGGCTTGGACTGTGCGTCGCCTTCTCCACGACATCGGATTCGAGCATGACAAGAGGGAACGAAACTCCCGGTTGATTGAACGAGAGGACATAGTCGCCTGGCAGCAGAAGTACCTGCATGAGATCGCACGTCACCGACAAGATGGTCGGAAGATCTTCTACTTGGACGAGACGTGGGTGACAGCAGGGCACACTGTCTCAAAGGTGAGGGTAGACACGACAGTGGCCTCGTCTCACGATGCCTTCATGCGTGGTCTCTCGACTGGCCTCAAGCAGCCATCGGGGAAGGGCCAGCGTCTTATTGTCACCCACATCGGCAGCGATGAAGGCTTCGTCGACGGCTGCCTGGACGTGTTCCGTGGACAAAAAACCGGTGATTACCACGAGGAGATGGATGGCGCCCGCTTCGAGAAGTGGTTCGACGGTGTCCTCGACAAACTGCCGACAGGAAGCGTTATCGTCATGGACAACGCTTCTTACCATTCACGGCGGTTGGAAGCAGTGCCGACGACGAGTTCCCGGAAGGACGACATCCGACAGTGGCTGACGTCTAAGAAAATTTCATGGGACCCCAAGATGGTGAAGAAGCAGCTGCTCGACATTGTGGCCTTGGTGAAGCCACAGCACCTAAAGTATCGTGTGGACACTGCTGCCGAGACAGCTGGCTGCACTGTGGTCAGGCTCCCACCGTATCACTGAGAGTTCAACCCCATTGAACTGATATGGGCGCAGATCAAGAACGGCGTTGCTGCCCGAAACACGACGTTCAAGATTGTCGACGTGGGGAGACTCCTCAACGAAGAAGTTGACAAGGTCACCACTGACAACTGGATTAATGCTGTCAGGCACGTTATTGACATTGAAGCAACGTTCCGACGAGGCGGTGCCACAAGTGCCCACATCCAGCCCATCGTCATCCAGCTGGATGGAGAGGACACCCCATCCGAGAGTGACCTGTCTGGTGTCGAGCCCCTTGACGAAGCTTAAGGCCACCATTATGGAGAAAGCGTGGAACATCTCGGAACACAAAACGGTCCTTTTAAGGACCACTTATTTGCTTTAAGATCGGATTGTTGTTCTTGACCACCACTAACCTCCCGTGTCTCATGTTGTCATGCTTCTCTGCTCGTTGCCGAATAGCATTTCGATATGCAGCCACCAGACAATCTTTTTATTTTTGTTGCGATAATGTCTAAGCTGGTCTATACATTGCACTGTGCCATAAATCACCAGTATAGATTTCAACTTCACGAAAACAAAAGTTTGCAGCCCATCTACGGCAAAGACATCAGATGCCATATTGACCCTTCCCGCTGTCTAAAGATCTTTGCTACGCAGCAAATGGAATTTTGATTGCAAATAAGCTCTTTTTTGTCTAAGAAAAACGACACAACATATCACTGCCAGTGCTCTGCTTTAAAGCATAAATGGGACGTCTGTGGCCACTTACATGACTGAGGCTTCTGGGAATAACAAAGCCGTGTGTTAGCACAGTGGAGAGCGAAATCGCAGTACCAGTACTCTGTTTCTAAGTCTGAAGGGAACGCCTATGGTCATTCACATGACCGAGGCCCCTCTGAAAACAACAATAATGTGAGCCAGCACTGTGGGAAGCTAACTCTTAATGCCAATGACCTGTTTCGAAGCATAAACTGGACGCCAGTGGCCATCCACACGACCGAGGCCACTCTGAGAATAACAATAACGTGCATCAGCGCTGCGGGCAGCTAACTCTAACTGCCAGTGACCTGTTTCGAAGCATAAACTGGACGTCAGTGGCCATCCACACGACCGAGGCCACTCTGAGAATAACAATAACGTGCATCAGCGCTGCGGGCAGCTAACTCTAACTGCCAGTGACCTGTTTCGAAGCATAAACTGGACGGCAGTGGCCATCCACACGTCCGAGGCCACTCTGAGAATAACAATAACGTGCATCAGCGCTGCGGGCAGCTAACTCTAACTGCCAGTGACCTGTTTCGAAGCATAAACTGGACGTCAGTGGCCATCCACACGTCCGAGGCCACTCTGAGAATAACAATAACGTGCATCAGCGCTGCGGGCAGCTAACTCTAACTGCCAGTGACCTGTTTCGAAGCATAAACTGGACGTTAGTGGCCATCCACACGTCCGCGGCCACTCTGAGAATAACAATAACGTGCATCAGCGCTGCGGGCAGCTAACTCTAACTGCCAGTGACCTGTTTCGAAGCATAAACTGGACGTTAGTGGCCACCCACACGTCCGAGGCCACTCTGAGAATAACAATAACGAGCATCGACATATCTTGCTATGTTTCGTCGACAAGATCTTGGTTTGGTTAGGGGTGCGCTGCTTAGTTGGTGAGCAAGGGTACGGGTACATGCATGGGGGCACGACCACCCTTACACGCTGCTGCGAAGCGGCATGTACGGGTGGGCTGGGTGGGTCCACATCTTTCTAATGAACTGCTGGAGACTGTCGCCGCAAAGCGTCGTGAACTGGGTCGGTCGGATAGTTTAATATGTGCTTCAGTGATAAACGCACAACAAAATGTTCCTACAGCGTGAAATTTTTGTGTCGATGAAACTTCACAGCACAGTGTGGCAGTATCAATGAAACGAGTCGTAAAAAGTTGATGAAACGTGTCGATGAAACAACAGGGACCCTTCTTTCCAATGGTTCCATGGAGGCTCTGACAATGAGGACTGCAAGGTTGCCTCCAAGAAGCTCAATGATTTTACACGAGTCTGTCTTTGCCAAGGTAGACCAGAAAGACGATGGCAGATTCTGAAGAGCTCGTTCGTGGCTACGGCCTGGTATGATCCAGAGATAAACATACATCAGAAATGCAATTAGGCGGTTTGAGCTGCTGCTTGATTCAAACATTGTTGATTTTATTGTTATATAAAGACAAATCATTCTGCCACCTGCATTCGGACCAAGATCAAGAGTATTCGGTATGTTTTCAATTCTTGATTTAAACAAATATTTCGCATATAAGAAAGCCACAATTCATGAAGCAGGAAGCTGCCCTTGAAATCAATTTTTATTGACCATACTTTTCATCTTTTACAAATTATTAAACCAACGCTGCTATCCAGTATTGTGGACACATTTTCCTTCTTAAATAAATTGGAAAAATTGGTGCGTGTTTACCGGTAATACCTCAGGCCGCGACGCAAAGCGAGTGGAGGTACGGGCGTCACGTACCCGGGTTTCGAAGCATAAACATACGACTGAGAGCGCCTCGAGAGCAAGCAGAATGTTCGGAAGCATTTGAGAGAACCGAATCTGCTTCCCTCAAATTCTCTGGTATTTCTTCCAAAAGAAGACATCAGCCTCTTAACGTCCAAAACAATATCAATTGAATGTTTGTAACATGCGCATCACTGGCTTTATCATTTGTGTGCCACCTGTATGTAACAGCTCATTATTGCGAACGAGGGTGTACCCGCGGGTACTATCGCAATCATAGATTACCGTGCAGCCGATTGCGACGCGGAAACTTGAAAAGGACGCCACGTTTCAAAGATGAATGCATACTGCTTCGAAAGCGTCATTTCAGTAGACAGACTATTTATTAACGCCAGCAAAGGTACGGTCGAAATTGGGTAAAGACACTTACTGTGTTCGCGGTTCACTTATGCCCCTCCCGCACAGCCCACTACACTTATAAAGAAGAGTTTGGTGACCGCTGCATTTTAACGTCGCTCCACGGAAACCACTGCGAAGAAAAGCCGATGCTTTCACGATGTTGAGGCGCAACCCGAGGCACAGAAGCAGACGGCGTTCGACGTATGTACGATGCTAGGCCTTACTCCCGCATCGAAATTTTCGATGGCAATGCTATCGCTGGATTCTCACGCTGTCGCGCAGAACCTATTGCGAATAAAAGTGGACGCGGTTACGACTTAGCGACGTATGCTCGGGTAAGTGAAAAACCGCATTAAAAACAGAATAATTGCTGCAAGATACTCGAGTCGTAGAAAATCTGCCCGGCAGCCATGTTGAAAATATTCATTTGCCAGAACAGGATTGGTTCGGGCAGGTCGTGACGTCACGGAAACAACGGGACGTGATTGGTGGCGGAGGAATACAAGATTCCCTTTGAGGGGCTTTTGCCGCTACCTTCTTGACTTGTAACCGACTATAGTTGTGTAAATTTTGACAAACAAAAAGTAAAAATTAAACGCTTTCACCACGCAGACGTGTACGAGTACACCAGTATGAAGGCAAACCTTAGGTGAACATTTGATCTAGAGTAAACTGTAAGAGCGAGATTTGTCATTCCAAACAAGTGGAGAAGGTTATGTGCGCCCCAGCCACTTCAACGCCGTGCGATTGTCCGTCTAGCGAAGCTGAGATTATTGTGAAGAGTCAAAGGCGTTCCCTATTGCTGGAAAATATTAGCGTACCTGTTTGCTTCATCGGCTGAAGTAATAATTTGTGAGTGTGGGCGTCTTTTCATTGATCTCAAATACATATCGAAGTTTACTTAAAATCTGAAATTGTACATTTTGCCGCTTATCACAAATTCAACAAAAACAAAAACAAATTATATTTTTGGATTTTTTTAAAACTATGACTCATGGGAATACACAAAAATTATTAATTAAATAATTATTGGATTAACTTTGAGGCCGCCTCGGGGGCTCCGAGGTACAGCGCCGGCCTACGGATCCCCAGGTGGAGGGTTCAAATCCCGGCCGAGGTGCCCACAATCTGACGGAGGCTTATTGCGGAGAAGGCGGGGCGTAACCGTGAGCTTTCAGTTGCACGTCAAAAAATCCCCAGGTGGTCGAAGTTAATCATCGGTCCTCCGCTGGGGCATGCCAAATGCACGTCGTTGGTTGGTCACGTGAAATCTCCAAATTCAACTTGATTAAAATTGACGCCCAGCCCTTTTTATAGCATAGTCGCCAGTACATTCGTGCTTTGGATCACCCGGACCACTTGGCAGTTCTCCTGTAAACATGTTGTAAAAATACAAATAAATATTACGACAAGAAGTGTGCGTGAGATAATAATCTTTATTTCCAGACATATATGTGTCTAAGAGGCTGCGGCAAACGAACACACACACAAAAAAAATTCGGCACAGACACTTAAGACTGCTTACGTGTGGGAATGCGAAATCATTGTAATCCCTTTGGTGAGATATTTTCGACATGCATTAAAGATGATTCTGCTAATTCCGTGTATGACGCTCTTATTGTATACACTTATGACGTGGCGCCACCTTTTCGCCATCGGCTGCGCCGTCACGTGCCCAATGACGCACACACTAGGCACACCTTTACTCATCCAGAAACGTGGAGGAGGCGGAGGAGGAGGAGGGGGAGGGGACGTTAGTAAGTTAACACATCTGGAGCATGAAACAGGTGCCTTTTATTGCTACGTAGCAGAAAAACATAAACAAAGGTGCCACACCACTTCATTCTGGTCAGTTCATCAATACGTGGCACACTCGCGCTTCAAACTACAAAAAGACATGCCTACTAAAAAAAAAAAAAAATTTGTTGAGGGTTTTGCGGATCCCTATTTGGGAACCACTGAACCAGAGGATTGTTCAAGATGGCCTCCGTGGGACCGCCGCCTTAACCACGGGAGATCTTAAATAAACCCGAATGTTTGCATCGCAATTTTATTAAAACAAAAGTGAATTCTTTCGTTGGTCAAACCGTCGTAGTCTTTATGGAAAAGTTGCATGCCTGCAACGCTGTCGGTGAGATCACCGCAGAAACGATGCAGCATATTTTGACATATATCCCTGGAAGCGATTGCTTCTTTGATTTTCCGAACCAGGCCGGCTTTGAATTATTGACGCAAAATATAGCATCGCCAGTACGACTGCCGATTCCTGCCTTAAGTTTAACGTGTAATTAAATTAAGTTGATCTTCTCTATCGTCCAATCGAAATGTAGCAGGCATTCGAAAATTGTGGGCCTATAGAATACAAGGAGCTGATATATATAGCTTCACAAGGTATGACTGCAAACGCACTTAAAATGCATTTGAACTGAGTTTGAGCATTTAATTTTACACTGGTTTATACTCTTATAATTCATGCCACTGCCAATTCGCTTATGCGTACCGTGGGCTAAAAAAGAATATTTATCTACGGGCTGTTAAGAAACGGCAGATTGTGCTCCGCAACGCTTAACGGGTTGAGGCGATGTATTCTTGAACATGACGTTCGCGGCCATAATCAAGAATGCCTCGCAGATCAAGGGCTACTCAAAGATCAGGCTTCATTTTGTTGTTAATACTGGGTAAGGTAGGTTTTATTGCAATATTCTAAATGTTTTTTCCAAGTAGCATCACAAAAATTAAAAAAAACTCGTTGCAAATATGTACCTTTATGTATGATATTAAAGGAATTCTGAAATAAGTATAATATTTGACGGAGGTTAGTGACCATTAGAACCGGAATATTAGCTGTTTCATTACACTATTTTTCATTGCGTAGCTAGGAATATTATTTATATTGGTCTAAAATGACTGAATTGAATAACAATAATATTTCCTGGGGAAGGGAAACAAGGGCGGCAAAGTACAAACACAAATATTCAAAAAGAGCTAGGTGAATGGTGCTCTACCGAAAAAATTCGCATGATCCTGGTATCGAACCAGGGATCTCTCCATTCCCGGTGGAGCGCTCTACTGTCATCTAACTTCTGGTTAGCTCAGCTGGTCGAGCACTCAACTGGGGATGGAGAGGTCCCTGGTTCAATACCAGGACAAGGCGGATTTTTTCGGCTGCCCACCGGTCACATATTTGTGTTCGTCCCTTATCCCCTTTGATCCCCTTCTCCAGGGATTATTTTGTCACCTTTTTTCAGCTAGCCTGCGCCTTTGCATTAATTGCATTATCATTGTGGCCTTAAAATGTGGATCGTTCACCCTTGTAGGTGCTACACTGACGTCTAGCTCCCCGCTAGCTCAGTTGGTAGAACGCTGCACTGGAAATGGAGAGCTCGCTGGTTCCAGTGTGTCGAACCGAAAAAAATACGGGTTCTGTTACGGTTCAGGTAAATTTATTTTGTTCCAGTTTAGTTCCGGTTCGATTAATTCGATCCGCGAACCGGTTCACGAACCGGTTCGGGGCGCTGAACCGGTTCGCGAACCGGTTATGAGATTATAAATGACAAATTGCAACATCAAAATAAATTACAAATAAAACATCTGAAATCAGCACATACGAAACGGCATACATCGTAGTGTAAGGCTCAGGGATTTCTACCAGGAATGGTTTCTTTATGTGCACTCAAAGGTTACCTCACCGACGTTTACGCATTCGGGCTTCATCTAATTGGGTCCGACGCAGTAGCTGTAAAATCCGCGACCTCCTTACAAACCCACTTTCTAGTAGAACTCGCTAACTATCCCGCCACCTCGGCGTGTAAGCAATTGAAGGAACAGTGGGGAAAAAATACGCCTTTCTTTATTTGAACTAGCCTTCGGTTACTCAAATTAAACCCTTAAAGAAGTTTTCATTAAACAAGATACGGAATATGAAAAACACTTCACCGAACGCAACGCCAGAAGGACGTAATAGGATAAATATTAAAATAGAAGAGTTCGCTGTCTCACAAATATGTTAGCTTCTAAGTGCCTATACGAAACCGGATGCATTATTATCAAACTCCACAGCCTTTTCTTTTCTCATTCCGATGGAAGCAACCTTCAAGAACTCGCGCGTTCTAGAAACGTGTTATGAAATGAGCACACAGCAGCATTTAGGATTTACGAGATTGTAGGAAAATGAAATCCCGTGACGCGATTTTTTTTTTTTGCGTAGTTTTTTAATTTTTTTTCTTCCGTGCGAGCCGCGACCAGCGCAATACTGGTTCCTATGTCAAGATTCATGGATGCAGCGTTTATATTCCTAAGACTGAGTGGAGAAGAAAAATATGTAAGCAAGGTGTGTATCAGTTAACGGCACTTAAAAATTGAATGGCATTGATAGCACATTCATTGCCAACAGCGCGTGGCCGAACCGTTTTGACATGAGCCGGTAACCGTTATTTTTTTTCCGGTTCAGTTCCGGTTCGGGTTCATCGCGATAACAATATAACGGTTCGGCTTCAGGTTCAGTTCCGGAAAAAATACCGGTTCGGTTCCGGTTTTCGGTTCGGTTAGGTTCCGGTTCGACACCCTGGCTGGTTCAATACCAGGGCTAGGCGGATCTTTCGGTCGCGCACGAGACATCTAGCTGTGTTTGGAGACTTGTGTTTGTCATTTGTCTCCCTTCTCCTCCTTCTCCCAAGGCTTATTATCGTCATTCTTGTCCAGGTTTCTTCCACTTTTGCAATAATTGCATTATCATTGAATTGATTGTTTCTCAAACTCGAGACGGTGATGCGGCAATCAACAAAAAAAAAGTAAGTGCCTATGTTGTAATACAGTGGGTGGTAATTCAACAAGGGACGCTATGGAGCTGGGTATTTAGAAGGTTCGGAATATTTTAGATCAATATTATATAGGAAGCGTTAGCGAGGCCCGCATGTCGAGCTACGCTCGGAGACAGGTTTGGTCTTGAATTCTGAGCTTGAATTTATGTCGGATTATAACATGACTTTTCGTCTTTTAAGTTATGTAGCTTGTGTATAAATATAATTTGTCCGGAACGAGATATACATTGTTTTCAGTGCCCTAAAGGTAATCCTTGCGGCTCAGGGAGTTTCTGAAAATACCCCGCAGAGAGGGATGATAGAGATAGAAGGTGTTGGGGCGAATTTCACGCCGAATGCTGTGGAGTGGAGCCTTATTATTGACTCGTAATCAAAACTTGTCAAACATGGTGGGATAAATAAAGATAAAATGAACACATTTCTGAAACTCACGGATTTCTGAAACTTCTCTTTTCCGTTTCTCACACAGACTTGAGGATCACACGGATTTTTTTTTCTCTAGCAGGATTATACAGTGGCGAGGAACATTTTTAATTGGTATTGTCCGGAATTCACACTCTGGACAGAGAACGTCTTCACGGCCATTTTGAGTCTTCATCGGACCCCCCCCTGGCGAATTGCTCTCCGGCCAGGAGCCTTTGTCAGCTTCCTGACGAGTCATTCCGCCGCTGCAAAAGGTTGCCGACCCCTGATCTACAGCATTACGAGGAATCTCACAGTAGAAGCAAAACCACCTTTGTTAAAGACGGTATGATATTGACAAGGGTTTCACAAAATCATGCCGACGGCAACAGGTGGCTTTAGCTCATTGCTTGTCAGTCTGACGACTCCTACCCTTTTGAAACCTGAAGGGCACTGGCCTGAAGCACTGCGATTTGAAATCTTAGAATCTTGATATGAAAGAAACAATGTTGAGTTTGAACCTCACGCCGTTTTGTTGTAACTGAGCAGTCGTTAGCCAACGTAGCCCATTAGTAGCCCATAGATAACCAATAGCATTCCGTTGCATGCTCCACGTGCCTTAAACTGTGATGTGCTACCGAACATTATTATTAGTAATTGGCCTCTCAATATTATAAAACCATTTGCATCGCATTGAAAAAAAGATTTAATCCGATAACTGTGAAAAGAAATAGGCGGACCACGAAGTATGAGCTTCAGAAGGTAAGGAAGTGAAGCTCACCAAACACACC
The DNA here is from genome assembly GCF_016920785.2 of Ixodes scapularis. Classification (NCBI taxonomy): domain Eukaryota; kingdom Metazoa; phylum Arthropoda; class Arachnida; order Ixodida; family Ixodidae; genus Ixodes; species Ixodes scapularis. The sequence goes on along the minus strand of NW_024609883.1, from coordinate 8,114,318 downwards.
AAATATGGCGGATTGCTAACTCTAAGAGGTTTAGAATAATCGATAGAACGCCACACCCCAACTTATTTCGCCCAAGGAATCCACTAAACAAATTGTAACTTATCAAAATTCTTACCAACTTTTGCGTCAAGTACTTAAAACAATGCAGTGGAATAAGAATCATTGACGTGTTCTTAGCCTTCCATGCCTATACATACTTTCATTTTTTCTCGCTGTTTTTATTTTCCCGCACAACACGTCATTCCATTCACCGCTAGGCTGACAGTACGGTAGAAGCTACGTGCTCGCCGGACCAATCGAAAGCCTTCCTCTCATCACGTGACCCTGCTCTCGCCGCTGGTGTTTGTGTGAAAACGTGACACGTGGCGAAGGACAGATGTATGATATGAAACAATGCTATTCTGAAATGCAAAAAGGGTGAGACGAAGGCATTCAGGGCGCGGCTTTCGACCAGCGGGGAATACGGGATTGCGCAATTGAACGCAGGGTTTTCGAAACGCGGGGCTTATGACGCAGGGTTTTTGCGACAAGGATTCTGCACGCGGGGCAATCGTGCAACACCCCTATATTACATCATTTACCACTCCGGTCCGACCGTTGCTAGATTGAGCTATTTATAGCCAAATTGGGCACTTCTTGTTGAAATTAGCGTCCAAATTCGGTGGTTGGCTTTGCAGCTACTTTTAGGCTAATTTAGTTTGTTGCTAAAATTCGTCCCAAAACAACCTAAATAAACTTCTTCAGGCAAATATTCCCTAAATTCTTACTTTCTGGAGAAACTTGAAGGAATTATTCCTATCACCGAATGTTAATAACACTTGCTAGAACCAACACACGGATAACAGCCTAATAGGCAGTTTGCACCCGGAACCCACACTGTGAACCTTCGTAAAGGAACTAAAGACCGCAAAGATGTGTTTTCTCTGGTAGAGCGTTCTGGTGGCAGTCAATAAATGAATCATCCGTCGACCACAAACAGCCTTGTATTTTTCATTTTATTTTTATCGCCATTTTTTGCGTTGTCCTGTCGTGTTCTCCGTTCCAAAAGGTGTTCCGAATCTTCGGCGCGTACTACATGGTATGAACTGTTGGTACGATAATATTTATTATTTCTCATGCTTCAGAGAAATTCGTCCTCAAAGGATTGATGAAAACGCAAATAAATGTTGTAATGACACAAATACCTTGAGACTTCCAATAATGTTTATGCTTTCTGAGTACCATCCGTGTGTTGACACTGCCCATGTTCACATTTGAACATGCCAGTCGATGACTGATATAAAATAGCCACGGCAGTGCCACTTTGAAAATCGAACGGCAATTTAGATTATGAATACACAAAGCATACTTTTCCTACGAGAAGGTCATACAAGAAATAAAAGTGCAATAAGCATCTATCGCAACGGGTGTCAGGAAATGCAACCGAAAAGAAAAAAAAATATTGCGTTGTTTTTGGCTATTTTCTATGGAACTGGCAACATTTGGGCTATGCCCGGTAGCTCTGTGATGTGTGTCTCTCCTACTCGTCCGTCGTTTTTAGCGCTTTTAACCCCTAAACATGTTCAACCAACTAGCCCAAATCCAAACCCTTCTGCCCGGTAGTCATTTACGGTTTGATAGCTCCGCCGTCTGGGAACAGTGTCCACCCCGCGCAGGAGCGGGTTAGGTTGATGGATAGGATGGGATGAATACGATCGTCCCTACGACTACATCCAGGAGTTCATAGTTTTTGACATATTTACATATAACGAATCACAACTTGATGACAACTTTTCTCCTCTGACATATATGCATTGCCAATGGCAATCAGGCCGACGCCAAATCCATCTGAAATTATATTAATTCATACAAGCGTGTTTTCTTGGATCTAGCATCCATACAGACGCACAAATATTACTTAATTTCATTTTGAAAAAAAGACCCTTGCAGAATTTTTTTTTTTTTTTTTTAATTTCAGAGAATACTTTTATAACTACATGCATAAGTGTATTGCTTATTAAGCGAGTACATGAATTCTCCAGGCCCGCGAAAGCACGTGTGGGATTGTGGGCGGGACAATATTTCAATATATAGGATGTTATTGCTCTGACACAAAACAAAGCAACAAATCGACATGCTTTGGCCTACAAAAATGTTGTTACATGCTAACAAGAACCACAAGTTACAAACCCTGTAATTTTAAGACTTAAAACCACAAGACGCCAGCACACAAAACAACGCACCAACTTCAAAGGGAAAAAACAACGTCTTGAGGTTGTAAATTTGGTTAAGCCAGCAAAATTATTGCACGACTCTCTCAGCTATCTCTTTACAACCCTGAATGACTGCAAATCTAAAAGTCAATCTGGGAACATTGCATATTAATGTGGAACATGAAAACACCATACCCCTTTAGCGTAGTTTCTGAAAACCCTTGGCAGAAATATGTTCTATTTTCCTTTGGACCCTTTCCCTTATAGTGGCTGCTTAAACATGTATTTGTAATTATTGTGTACTAATAGGGTATAGATTTACAATCTGTCAACTGGAAAGATCCGTGGCGACCGCTTGTTTAGGTCAGTTTTCAATTCAGCAAATTTAGTTGCATACGCAATATTTCTTGTTATGTTTCGCAGAATAATATCTAATACTCTATTTTTTATAATCCGAGCAGGAACCATAAACCGTTATTAAGCATTGTTATACAGGCTCCCCAGTGACAGATGTGTCCATATCAGGCACTAATAAATTTTTGAATGTTCGCCAAAAAATAAACTCAGAAAAATAATCTCCCAGTTTGACGGAAAAAACAACCCGAAGACGCGGAAACCTAATTGATAGTCTAATCAAGCAATGTAAGGATTACAATAACACCTTTGTTGGGTTACTTAATCAAATACTACATCACATTGAGAAGATGATAATGTTGAATGCTGGGAAACCGAAGTTTATCATTACAGATACAAATGCCCATACACATTACCCTTAAATAAGAAAAAAACACGATCAGCTTTATACGTCTGTTACAATAATTAATAACAAAATCAAACTTAGATGTTTTGCGTGACAAACCAATGAAAAGCATCTGACATGACCCAGCGGAAGACTCAGGATTAGTGTGGACCACCTGCGGATCCTTTGCCGAGCAACCGGAAACTCGGTTAAAAGGAGCCTTCTTAGCAATAAGCCTCCGTCAGAATACGGGTACCGCGGCCAGAATTCCAACTCTACACGTGGAGATGCGCAGGCCGCCACTTTATACGGGAATCACCCAGACGCCGCGATACCCATCCGGCTATGAAGTTTGATCTAAGAGGTGGTGCCATGTTATTGCGAATGTTTGCAACTCTGAGGCGGCCCGCGGCAACAATCAGTGCACCCGGCCTCGAGCTCACATGCCCGAGCTCCTTTCCAAACTGTGACGAAGTGTTCGTGTCCAAACGCTCGGTTCCTAGGCCTTTCCAGTGTTGCCCCCTTTGCCCGCAAGCTGTATGGACTAGTAGGCGACGGAGGCGCCTCCTATTCATTGCCTCGGGGCAATTTTTAATAACGGCATTTGTTTCTGAGTTAAGAAAAGGCGACAAGCGAAACTCAAGCAGTCCGCCTTGCCCTTAGATAAACCCGGCTCTTACTAATAATCATAGAGTGCGCATCATACACCACCCTCTTTACTGAGAAGATCGGCTGCACAAACTTATAAAACGCACACCAAAGCAGACGAAATTAATCATTCATGGGTATATATTTATAGAAAGACTGAAATCACTTTCGTCCCACTGTTTGGTTCTGATTAAGAAGTTAGGGCTTTGGCATAAAAAGAAAAGTTGTGATTTTTAAGTTGTTCGTGTGTGAAATTTACGTGCAAACAACCTATTCGCTTTTTTTTATTGTCACGTTATTTTTTTAAATTTCTGAATTATTAAGCAGAGCATGCCCCGCTTTCGGAGAAGTGCGTGGTGTGCGCCATCAATAAGACGCAATGTACGCGACCGCCGACTCCCAGAGTCTTTTGATTTCTGTTTGCGAGCACCGAGGTTTGTGGTGTTTAGAGACGAACACATACATCTGTGTTTGCTGGTAGATGTTGGAGGCATTCTTTTGTCTTGTTGCAGATTGTTTTGCCATCAGGCAGTTTTCTAGGAATTACACATCGAGCTACAAGCGCTGTATAGCGAACCCACTCTTCTACTGCTAAACCCTTTCTTGGAACGTTGGGTGTGCTATGGAGGACTGTTCGCACGTGGGTGTGTGTGTCTGTATGTGCGTGTGCGCCCGCGCGTGTGTGGGTGGTTAGGTGTGCGCGTGTGTGTGCGGGTGTGTACGTCTGCGTGTGCGCCTGCGGGTGTGTACGTCTGCGTGTGCGCCTGCGTGTGTATGTGCGCGTGTGTCCCTAGTAAAAAAAATCATTTATAAGAGAAATTTCTTGTGTCCAATAAACACATATGAATCATACAAGATATATAAGAACATATAAGAACATATAAGAACCATATAAGACCTATATAAGAATTATATAAGATATGTAAGAACCCCATAAGAAACTTATAAGAAACTTCCCAATAGTTTCTTATATGGTGCTTGTATGTTCTCATATATCTTATATAGTTCTTATATAGCTCTTATATGGTTCTTATTCGTTTCTTATATGTTCTTATATATCTTGTATTATTCATATGTGTTTATTGGACACAGAAATTTCTTATACAAATGAGAATTTTCAATAGCGGTGTCCGTGTGCGTGTTTTATCACCTTTGTTTTCTGATGCTGTGGAATTTCGATAGCACGTTTCGTTTGTACACTGTCTAGGCGAGTTAAGTCCGATTTGTTAAACGTTTACATACCATATTCTCCGTGTATGAGTCGCGTATTAAAAGAAGTTCATATATATATATATATATATATATATGTGTGTGTGTGTGTGTGCTCTCGTCGGGGGGTACCTCTTATACAGCTCTGCGACGTATATGTTTAAACAGAGATACGAAACTAACTTGCATAAATATGGAACGAGTGATATTTTGCGCTTTATCTGCTCACGGGAATAATGAAAGTTGCTTTCGCTTACGCATTTACAGGGTGTTTGATCTTAATTCGAAAATAATAATTTAATATTATGAGTGCAATGTACTGACACGCATCTGCATGAGTAATACGGAAAGGGGGTAATAATTTAGGGGCTAACCTTTACGACGAGGCGGATATAATGGTCTTAGAATCTTTAATATATATTTTTAATTTGTAAAAATTAAGCTATGGATTTAATTGGTTATTTACTGAGCGTAATCGACACTACCAGATCTGTCGAATATGGAAAGACTTGATGTATGTGGGAAACGTGCCGGTATTTATTTATTTATCTATTTATTTATTTATTACTTTTGCGGTGCCCCTCAACAGCCCAAGACCCTACAAGAGGGTGCACCGAAGTGCGTACATGCAAGAACACAAAACATAACACTACAAAATACAAGAACATGCCTAGAAAAAAAAAGGTTTACGTGTTTGATAATAGCACTGACGCAAAAACGTTCCTAGTTAAGTTTAAATGCCTAATAACAAAAGAAATGTTATCTACGACATTGCAAAAACTGATGTGTGGAAGGTTGTCTTCCTAGCTACATTGTTTCAAAAGTACGAACAAAGGAAACATTCCATCAAACAAGCCTGGTCAGTGCTCGCATGCTTAAATGTTTACGCTCAAAAATATCTGCCATCAGCGTGTTTACTGCATTCCACATGTTAAAAGCGTACTGAATACGTTCCAGGTTATGTCAAATCTATCTACCACTTGCGGCACCATGGTTAGCGGTGAGAAAAAGTATAGAGCTGGGCACTTGATCAATTAACCTACTGATTAATCGACTAATGCTTTATTCGCGATTTAACTATTTAAATTGTTAATCAATTCCATTTTAACAAATAAAAAAATAATACAAATTTAACACTTTCACCACGCTGACGTGGACGAGTAGACCTGTATGAAAGCAAACTTTAACTGAAAGTTTGACCTAAATCAAACTGTATCAGCCAGGTTTGTTACTCAAAGCAAGTGAAAAAGGTTAGACATGTTGCAGCCACTTCAACGCCTTGGGAGCGTCCGTTTAACGTAGCAGAGTACAGATATGGCAATATTAATTTCAAAAAGTAATTAAATGACATTTCTAATTACTTTTTGAAAACTGCAAAAATGAAATTCAATTACACTACAAATTACGACAGAGTCAAAGTAATGAAATAACTTTGACAATACTTTCAGTACCTTCAGAAAGTGAATTGTGCTTATATTATTTGGAGTATATGAAGCAGAACTTAGATTTTCTAGTCTACTACGCTCGATCCTTATGCGCCTCGAACTGAAGCATACTGAACAATCGCTCCGCTGACGCACACGACAGAAACGTTAAACATGATGTATAGCTCCTTCCGTAGATGTGACTCAAAGACAGTCGACTCACTGGCATTGCTGTTCATTCAAAGAGAAAGTTAAGGAGTGCTAATTTTCCGTCTTTCTGACTTTGAAAAAGTTATAGTACGTTTCAGTAACTTAAGTCGGGGCATAAGAGCTCGTTCTGACAAGAAGTCGTCATGTGAAACGTTTCCCTTCCTACTCGGACGCAGTTTAATTCTTTTCTCTCAAGAGCACTAGCTGACGCATTCCCGAGAATTCCTCTCGATTTGTATTATTTCCAAAACACCCGAAAGGCCAAGTTATTCCGCTTTGTGTCACAAGGGGGCTAGACATTTCCTGGACAAAAGTGTCGCAACTAGAGTTAAGGGATGGCGCGAGCTCCCTAAAATGTCTACTTTCCCCGAAACGGCCGGCGATATCTACCCGTTTGGTTCTTCCCAAATACACTCTTAAGGGAACTGCAGAAAGGCACACCGTGAGCGGTACCTGCCTTACTCGTTTCCTGTCTTTTCCGAGTGCAAAAAGCATCTTTATTACCAAAGACAACATTACGCAAAAAACTTTCTGGTTGTTTGACAAGGCATTTAGGATTTACAATTTATTTCGGTCGTTAGTCGTTCATTATTGCCGAAGCTTACGGTTTTACCTTGCTTGACCAAAGAGCAAGAAGGCTTGCGACCTGCGTGTTTTGTCATCTTAAGGTTTATAAATGTGTTGACCTCAATTGTGATGTATCGTTTGCGTTGTAGCCTATAAGCCGTTTACCCCGAGGCTGACAGTGCGGTGGAAGACGTGCTCGTTGAACCAGTCACACGTTTATCTTTATTTATTTATTTATTTATTTGAAAATACCGCAGGTCTTTCTCAGGCCCTGGCAGGTTACATGCAACAATACACAATAGTACCATATACAACAAAAAAAAAGTAATACATAAATACATATCGACGGAGAACATAGCACAATGAAAATCCGATCAAGCAATGACACAAAAATTAAACACTTGCAGTTTTCATAGAAATACATGCTTCATCAGATTACATTCAACGAATGCTGATACAAAAAATATGAATTTTTAGGATATCCTACATGTTAAAATCAATGACATTTTGGCTATAAGATTTCCTAAAAGTGCTTAGTCAAGCCATTTACGAACGACTGCGTTTCGCAAATTTTGATTAATTCCTCCGGCAACGAATTCCAATCTTCAATGCTATGAACAAAGAACGAATACTTAAAAGTGTCATTATGGCTGATGTACGGTTTGATCATTTTACTGTGGTTAGTTCGATTAGAGCGACTATGTGGTTTCTTCAAATAATTATCTGCTCTCACTTTAAGGTGTCCATGATAAAGTTGATGTAGGAACTTTAAGCGCGCAATGATCCGTCGAACACCAAGACTTTGCATTTACGATTGTTCAAGCAAATCGGACATGCTCTCTGCGCGCCTATATTTTGAAAAAATAAACCGTAAACCTCAGTTTTGAATTTTTTCGAGACCGTACGAGAGATATAGTTGGTGAGGGTCCCAAATGATGCTTGTGTATTCTAACGTAGGCCGAATTTATGTCTTATAGGCGCTTAATTTGCATTCTAGTGTTGTATTTTTAGAGCGCAGCTCTTAGGGGCCCGTTCCCGGCTTGAGCGGCGTCGCCGTCGGCGTCGGCGTCGGCGTCGGCGTAACCAAGGTCATCCCAAGGTCACGTGACCCTCCCAAGGTCATCTCAAGGTCACGTGACCCCCTGAAGGTCACGTGACCCCTTCCAAGGTCATCTCAAGGTCACGTGACCCCAAGATGACCCCACGTGACCCTTTGAAGGTCACGTGACCCCCAAGTCACGTGACCCCTCTGAGGTCACGTGGTCGCCTCCCCAAGGTCACGTGACCCCCGAGGTCACGTGACCCCTTCCAAGGTCATCTCAAGGTCACGTGACCCCTCTGAGGTCACGTGACCCCTCTGAGGTCACGTGGTCGCCTCCCCAAGGTCACGTGACCCCCGAGGTCACGTGACCCCTTCCAAGGTCATCTCAAGGTCACGTGACCCCTCTGAGGTCACGTGACCCCTCTGAGGTCACGTGACCCCCCGAGGTCACGTGACCCCAAGGTCACGTGGGGGTCACCTTTGGGGTCACGTGGCCTTGAGGTCACCCCCAGGTCACGCCTCCCCGAGGTCACGTGACCCCCTCCCCGAAGTCACGTGACACCCCCCGGAGCATATTAAAGAATGAGGGGAGGAGGAGGAGAAGGGGGAGGGGTCTACCCTCCCCTCAGTACCCTTCACTCCTCCTCCTCAAGAGCTGCGCTCCAATTCGGCATTACAGGGATTTGTAAACGGCTTTCACTTTTTTTTTGACTGTCTCATCAGAAAGCCCATTTTTCGGCGAGCAATATTGCACACATAATTAACATGCGCGTCCCATTGTAAGTCCCGTGTTATTTGAACTCCTAAGTATATAACTTGGTCTGTTTTAATTAGGGGGTGGAACAAATCTCATACTTAAATTCAAGAATTTCTTTTTTGTGGGTTATTGTAATTGCTACCGATTTCTAGTAATTACTATTGAGTCCCCATTCCAGACACCATTTTGATAAAGCATGTAATGACGAATTCAAATTTTCTTGATCGATTTGCTCAGTTACATTAGAGTATAAAACGCAGTCGTCCGCGAAAACTCTGACCTTTGTTGATGGCTGAACATTATTGCCCATGTCATTCACATAGATGAGGAACAAGAAGGGCCCAAGCACTGAGCCCTGTGGCACACCAGAATACACAATGAGAGAGGATGAACACTTTCCACCAATTTCCACAAACTGCTCGCGCGCACTCAGATAGGCACTTATCCAGGATACAAGTTTGTGATTATTACCAATAGCGTGAAGCTTATGAGTTAACTTACTGTGCGGCACTGTGTCGAAAGCTTTCGATAAATCAATAAAAATGCATCCGTTTGACCTCTATTGTTAATCACATCTGCAAAATCATGCACCATCTCACTCAGTTGCGGAACCGTAGAAACACCAGCTCTAAACGCATGTTGATTACAAAAAAAATAAGTTATTCTCTTCCATGTAAGTCCTGATGTGTTTACTTATATTCTGTTCCAATAGTTTACAGCATGTTGAGGTAAGCGAAATAGGTCGATAGTTATACAAAAGTGGCTTATTTTCAGTTTTAGGTATTGGAATGACCTTGGCACGTAGCCAGTCTGTTGGCACTTTACGTTGCAGAAGAAATAGGCTATATTAATGACTAAATATTTTGCAATCCATTCTGCATATCTTTTAGAAAGCAGTTACTTATCTTATCCGGCCCTGGTGCTTTTTTAGTGTAGAGATATATTAGGAAGGACAGAATACCTTGTTCATTCACACTAAGTTGGGACATATCTGATTCGACGTTCGAAGTTATTTCTTGAGAGGGTACCGTATTTGTTTTTACGGTAAAGTTCGACTGAAAATATGCATTAAAAGCATTTGCTATGTCAACTTCATCCGTAAGTTTAACGTCCCCGCAAGTGATCTGCATTATTGACTCTTTTTCCGGCGACAAATGACGCCAGAACTTTTGCGGTTCATTTTTCACAAAACCAGGAAGTGTTTCAAAATAATACTTTTCTCTTGCTTCTTTTAACTTCGTCTTTAAGTGTCGTGCAAGCCACAACAAGGACAACTAAAACGCGTAAAATCGACAGAAAATATAATATAAAAATAAAAACCACAAATAAGAGGATTATCAAATATGAAAATGTTCAAAGCACGGTTGCGCAACCGTGGTTGACAGATTCGACTATGAAGACGTTTCCATATTTTCATTTTTTTTTTTTTTCATTTAGCGGCTGGGGGTCCATGGTCCGAGTGCTTTACCGTCAGCGAGTGCAAATTGCTCCTCCAAATCCACATTCAGGGAAAGCATCGCTACCAGATGCGCGCGTCGAGGTATCGAATCTACCGATTGGTGAATGTTGATGCAGACGAACAAGGCGCTTCATCTTTTCGCTTGAATTTTCAAGATGTTATGACTGTTTGCAATTCCCATTCTTTCAAAATACCCGGAGGCATTATGATAATGCTGGACTGTATTCCTAAACTAAAAATATATATTGAGTATTCCTCGCAATGTCTCCTAAAAGTGGGAAATGCTTATACTTTTAGTGTATTATTTTTCACCATGGGAAGACACATCGAAGTGCGGTTACGTTGACTTCGGTTCACTCCGCCTTTATATTTCGCATGAGCAATTTATGCCTCGGAGCTTAGGTTTAGACTGCACGGAGTTATTAGAATCGCAGTGTTCATCGTATTTTTGCTTACCTTGTTCACGCCAGTATAATGTTGGAAAGCGTTTGTACCCTGCAAAACCTCTTTTCCGTCCATGCTTCTGCCTAACGTTAATAACATTTTTTTATGACCACTTTTAGAAGAATCAAGGGGGGTAATCTTTAATTTAGTGTTTGCAGTGTATTTGCCATAATACAAGATGTAGTTGAGGTTTTATTGTAGCCTGCCAAGAATACTCGTGCGTGCATGATGCTTGTGTTCGAGCATAGCCTTTTTTATTCTACGAAGCCTGCCAATTCATGAAAGACACCGGTGTGAGGCTTCCCGCTGTTGTTTATTTCTGTTTGTCGCTCTAGTGGGACTCGGACATTGGAATTAAGGAAACACGGTAGAATAAAATAATAAACAAAAAAATTACTTTTTTTTTTTGCATTTATAATCTCCATTTCTTTCTGACAGCTTTTTACTTGTATTGCCGTGACATCTTAAAGCTTAAAGTCGGTGATTCCTTAGAGAGGGCCGATTACGATGTATCCCATCATTTCTACTTTTCTTTTCATCTACTCTCTTTGTTCATCGCCACATCAAAGTTGTATGGTGATTCGATTGAAATAATTAGGCAAGAGTGCATTGGACAGCTGTTAAATTAATTAGTGCAAAATTCCGCAGATTAAAAAAGGACAGCAAGGGGGAAAAGCTGTCAGGCGGAAAAAAGCCTCTCAGGCGGATGGCGACTGACGAATGCGATGATAAACAAGCTTCATATATCCTATGGCCTGGTTATCAGGAGGAAAATATTCGTAAGGCTGTCTGGGCAGCCTACTTTCACGCCTCGTCCACAGACAGCAATCGAAGTAATGGACTTCGTACAAAGCATGCTGCCACCTGGTGAGCCTTCAAAAGAAATGAGGTGAATAGTAGAGCCTTCGTCTACAATGAATCTCTCCCAGCGAATGTCTTTGAGGCCGTAAAACAAGTTTATCAGCAGATTTCGAAGCCCAAACTGTTCAAAGAGTCTTTCATCGGCGAACCCAAAACCCAAACGAATCATTCAGCAATGTTGTCTGGGAGCGTGCACCAGGAAATATGTTTCTGCGTTTAGAGACGCTTAGGATTGCCACCTCAGATGCCGTCGTTATATTTAATGATGAGGCCATCACCCGAGTGAATGTGCACCAGTCATTTCGATTCTCTTTAGAGCGCTACAGTGTGCAATGACTAAGTGAGGTCGACCACCATCGAATTGACTTTGCGGACAGAGCCTGACGGCAGAGGACAAGAGAGGCTCGGAAAGTAAAACGGCACTCGGAAACAAAAGTGACTGGTGATGACTACCTGCCTGGTGACTATTGATAGAGTGGCTCTATTATCCTCGGCTTACGAATAAATTTGTAGTAGAAGCATTTTCTAACTTCGAAGCCAACTATATAAAAATGCAATTTTTTGTTAGATTTGCACACTTATCTAAAAAAACTACAATTACTATAAAAAATATTTCTGTCCAGTGTTAAGTGCATATGTTGAAAAGTCTCCTGTAATTGAAGTAAAAATAACGATAAGTGCATTTTTATTATACATTTAATATAATGCATAAAAACGGATAATATAATATACCTTAATGAAATCGCTAAAATATATAGCTTTCATAAGTGCACATACGCCGTTCATTGTGTTACCTTCCTGCCAAAGCAAGAAGGCACCACCATCTATGGTTATCAGGCTATGGTAAATACTTCCATAATTACACTTTGAGCATCCTAGGTGTTTGAAAATTGCATTAAAGTTGTACAAAGGTAACTCTTACCTCGCGTAGAGTCTCTAACCTACTGAAAATCTAACTTTTTGTCAAAAATTGCTGCGTCCAATAAACATGAGTAGAGTAGATTGTTGGGCTAATTGGTTTTTGAACTTGGAAAACATTTTAGAGCTCAAAAACAAAATCAGACACCACAGCGCACTGTGGTGTCTGATTCTCGTCTTCGTGTCCTTGTTTTAGAGCGCTAAAATGTTTTCCAGGTGCAATAAACACATATGAATCATATAAGATGTATAAGAACCATATAAGAAACTTGTGAGAAGTTTTTTACATCATTCGTATACGTTCTTATATATATAATATATAGTTATTATATAATTCTTATATGGTTATTATACGGTTCTTATATGTTCTTATATATTTTGTATGATTCATATGTGTTTGTCGCATACAGAGATTTCTAATACAAATGAGATTTTTTAATAGCGTAATGATTATTCCATAGCAAGTGAACCTACACAGTGTTTCTTGAAATCAGGGTGTGATGTTTCCAGTTGAATCCGGACAAAATTGTTGTTCCTGACGAAACTCCCAGTGGCAATTATCGCGGTCAATTTCATTCCGGACAAAATAGTTTCCAAAGGAAATGTCAAAATTGAATTTAACGTCGTTTCCTTGTAAATTAAATATTTATTATTAAAATCGGGTTAACGAGGCAGAATTTTTTTGAAATAACGGGTTAATACAAAGTAACCATTTTAAGGTTTAGCGGTTCAATTTACTATATAATGTTAGCCAGTTGATGAACCAAGCAGAAGAGTGAAACATTGACTGTATGTTTGGTTATACTGCCAAACCCGTTTAAATGCGGCCTTTATAGGGTGGGTGGTACACTTAGTCGGGACGATGCCTAAACCAAGGTGACCCTTACACCTTCAGCGCTTGGGGTGGGCGCTGTTCTTATTTTAGGCGGTGCGGACGACAGGGTTTTGTATGGAAACAGATCACGTCACACGATTTTATCTTTGCAATGTTACTTGATTTTCTCAGCTGTGGACATTTGGGGAAAGGGGGTATCCGCGCTTAATCCCATCAGGTTGCCTTCCGTCGTTTCAAGAGCAATATCGATTTTCGTTGCAAAACTGTCTTTTTTAGACTTCGGTGAAACAACACGTGGATAATGTGCTTTGAAATATACACGTATCCCCTATACCACGCGCAGTTACCATAAGAGCAGTCACTCCAAAACGGTGGGTCATCAGACGACGGGAGGCGAGCCTTAAAAGGAGGGGGGCGGGGGCGGGGGGGTGAGAGGGGGGGACACTGCTTGTTCAAGTAGTGCGTATGGACAGTTCCTGTACTGATATAATTTAGTAACATTGTCTCTTTGCGACGCTGCGCGCGCTTCCCTTCAGCGCCATCCGGATACAAAGCATTTGCGCTAAATTTTCTGGGTCACCGAGAAAGAGAGAACGCGCTTTCCTGCCCTTTCAACACCTCCTCGTTCCGGGCGCATCAAATGTTTCTGCTTCTCTCTTTCTTGTCCTTTCCTCCCCTCTACGCTCCCCGCGCTTTCTCATACCGCCTGAATTTGCTCCTCCCGTTTCTGCATGCTGGGTCCTTAGCTCAGTCAGCAGCGCACTCGGCTTCTGTGTTGGTAATCGGGTTTCGATCCCTCGCGCCGGTTACCCTTTGCTTTAAGTTTGTTTAGCGGTTACGGACTGACCGACCTACACATTTCATGCTTACACGGCTCCTGGTGTTTCTTGACTATATAAAGCTCCCGCTCTAATAAATGCACATCTGTCCGCACTTGTGGCACTATTAGTGCGAAAATATAAAATACTCTGTAGCGTGATTTCACTACACCTTATCAGAAACTTGTGCGTGCATAATTAAGGTGAAAGGCCACTTATGGTTTCTTTGAATCTGAACCAACCAATGGCAGTAGATCGCTTTCCAGACCTGTGCACGAACGCAATAAATCGTGTATGTTCATGCTTTGAAACAGTGTGGTGTTTTTCTTTCTCCTGAAATGGAAACATCCCTGACCGTTCACTTGTTCCTCTATCCGCGAGCTTTTTGTTGAACGCGGCCAGGCTGCACTAGTTCACGTGTAAAGGGATCAGTTGTCTACGCTATGAGCTCGCGTATCCAGCAAATGTGGTCGAAACAAAACGCGAAAATTGTCGTGAGCTAATTGCGAGGCGCAGGCTTAACAATAAAACCGACGCGTAAAAAAATTGAGATCTGTGGTGTGCATTTATCATCCCGGGGATCTTGAGCTCTATTGCAGTCATTTCAGCGTGTTGAGATAAGTATGAAGTTTATGATGTTTCGACGTGCACGTGTTTCGCGCTTTACAGTTTTCCACAAAAACGTGATGATGTAATATACGAGGGTTTCCGGAATTTTAGCTTGAAGAATTCAATACGTCTAGAAGTAAAAAATTGACAATTTTGTTTCGGTCAGGTGTATCATTTTAGGTAACTGCAATTTTGGATTTTCACCGCGAGTCTTGAAAACACAAAAAATGAGCTTCAACTGCTGTAAGTTATCAGTTTGACAAACACGATGACTCTCAAAAAATTCCTATGCTTATAGTATGACAAGAGCAATGCCAATGTTAAAGCGTTACTGACATCATTAAATGAGCAAACTTAATGTTAGCAATGAGTGCAGGGGCAGCTGAAATGACTGCAACCTATCAATTATTTATATTTCATGGATAGCTTTCACAGAGTTTAAGCAATGTAGCAATATTAGTTTGGTGATTTGTAAGGAACAAATTACTTGCGTGCAAAATATATGGAAAAATATTCAAGGGGTGGAGTGTGACGTTTGGTCTTATACTGTGTACAGTGCTAATCACACTTGTCTATAACGCGCGAGCGTGCGGCTTTCTCCGTGGAGCGCTAGACGGTGGCTAGACGGTGGCATTCGCGGAAACTAAGCTAGTCACGTGGCGTAACATGGAACGGCCCGCTCGAGGGGTGTCCTGCCCACTCTATCAGCTGGCGGCGAACGCGGAAGGCTGCTCGCACGCTTTTTACAAACATCATTGCTCGAACAATAAACAGACTAAAGCATGAAGGCGTATCAACGATCTCGTCATCAAAAAACTAAAATATATCATAAAGCACCTTACGTTTATTGCTTACGAAGCTGGTATAAGGCTTGCTACTATGCAAAAAGAAAAGTATATCAATTGAACGGATTCGACAGGACTGCGCATAGTATCGAGAGAACCCTAAAGGACAAAAACACTGATCGCCGACAATGACACCGCGTTCGCCACCAGCTGATAGAGTGGACAGGACACCCCTCGAGCGGGCCGTTCCATGTTGCGCCAAGTGACTAGTTTAGTTTCCACGAATGTCACCAATCTAGCGCTCCCCGGAGAAAGCCGCACGCTCGCGCGTTATAGACAAGTGTGATTAGCACTGTGCCTACGCATATCGCGCGTGCTGATGAAGACTGGTAAATAGCTACATTTCACACTCTTGAGCGCATCGAAAGCTGAAGCGTGGACCTGTGTTGCTCATGCCTTAATGTTGGCATTTTCATTGTATTTATTACATTTAGATGTAGTGTGAGCTGTTTTCCTGATTGCTTGAAATAGAGCAATCAGGGAAACAGCTTTGGTTGCTGAAAAAAAAGTTACGTTCTAACGGTTGCCAATATACTCGGTCAAGGGCTTACGATAAAACGCGCGCTGACAGCGAACGTTCGCCACGTTGCTATAAAGCGTCGCAATTGCTCTTGCCAGACAGCCACGTTCACCAACGCGAGCGGCCACATGTGGAAATTAAGTGTTTTTATTGTGGCACACGGGGCCACTGACGTAGGATTGTCTCTATTTGAGCTCAATCGCACTGTAAACTATAATCAAAACCAATATCGATAAACAAGCGTGTGAGGACGCTAAAAGTGGTTGGAATTTCGCATGTGCAGATGGCAAGCCCAGTTTCACCGTAAGTGCAAGAGAAGCGGAAACTAAACATGCGAGCATGCCGCCTAGAAATACTCGTTCATAGCACAAACGCTAGTGTTCGGCAGTTGTCCATATAATTTCGTCGAAACATGTTTAGTGGACAACATTTCATGGACACATGTTTCATTTACATATTTCATGGACACATGTTTCGTCCACTAGGATGTTTTGTGGAAAAGTGTTTCGTGAACACATGCAACAGCAATTTTTTTCAGCAACGTAATATTTTTTGTTAAGTCTATTGTATTGAAGCACTGGCCTTATTTGGTTCGCTGTAAGGATACAGTAGCACAGACGAATTCACTGAGGCGGATTCTATATGAAATATCAAATTCGCTAGTACTTGTCTTCCAAACACTCAACACTACTAACGAAAAGCTTTCACACCACTAGCGGAAACTCATTAATCTCAGGCCCGAGTTTGCAGAAGTCTTTATCGAAACCGCCAAGGGTTCGGCAACCTACGCCCACCCGGATGCCGGCGATGGAGACAATGTGTAACAACAAGCGCCTTCGACGAAACGCCGCAAGTTGTGCACATAAAACAATCGCGAGAACCTTTCGATAAAACGAGCATATCAAACTCTCGTTTGATATGAGACCACACTGAATGTCAAATTCGTTGCGATATCTGTGACCCTGCAAAGAATGTATCCAAACATATATCAACTTAGAAAAGAAAGCAGGCAAAATCTGCTGAGCGTTTCATCAACGTTTGCCTCCTGTACGGGTTCCCACGTAAGCCGGATCTGCGCCTACCATTAACAAGCGTAGCAGCTGCGCACAGCTTTCCACACCAAAGCGTTGCAAGGGCGTCCTATTCCTCTCTACGCACAAAATATTTTCAAACAAAATAACGGTGTTGATGCTGCGTTCTTTTTCAACGGCTTGGGTGTATACAAACTATACCAAAACCAATATACACGTTTATTGCGTAAAATGTATGCTACAATATCTAAAAAAATAAAGGATACAATGACTCCCTAAAAGGGAGGCAAATTTAAGTATAATAAAATTCGGTGTCTTGTGCCGTAAGAATTTCCTATTTTCCCAATTGGCAATCATGTCGACTTACGGCCCATTTCAGTGTCATCGCACGAACGACATAAAACGAAAAAAAAAACTGCTTGGTATCATGGGTGTGCGTCGCTCGGCTAGAAGGCAAGTATTCTAGTAGGTCAAAGCAGAAGCATCGCAGCGAGGGCGGGTTCCACACCATAATACACTGCAGAGGGGTCGAGCTCTATGCGGTTCTTTGTTTCTCCCATTCCGACACTCATCTGTAGTTATCACACTAATGTGACCCCAATATGATCCTCCCGCGCCGCCGAGGCCGTCCCGGAAACGATGGCCCCTGCTTTTGAGGGACTCGATCAACATAGGGTCCATGCCTTCTTCAGTAGTAAGTGGGTCACTGAAACAAAATATACGCAGGTTTCCTTTAAATGGCGTGACATGAGCAGTCTCTGCCTCTAAACAACGTATTCCGCGCTAAACATTTCATACACTAGTTACACGAGCACCTTTAATCGCAGTTAGGTCTAACCTGAGTCACATATAGCTGCGGTTAAGGTGCTCGCTTAACTCGGGTATCAGCGGTCGACAGACTACGCTCAGTTTAAACAGAACACAGCAGCTTCAGGCAAATAGGGTTTACATTATCCTTTAAAGCGCAGCTCTCAGGCACCCTTTCCGACTTGAGCGGCGTCGCCGTCGGCGTCGGCGTCGCCTTCGGCGTAAGTGCGCGCGTTGCATTATGGGACGTTTTCCCGCTAAATTTAACCGGAATTTTTTTCGCTAAACTTAGCGGGGAAAGTTTTCCACTAATTATAGCGGTAAATCGGCTCTGATAAACTTAGCGCTGAATTTTTTTCGCTAAATTTAGCAAAACATTTGTTGCGCTAAATTTAGCAGAATAATTTCCCTGGTAAATTTAGAAAGGAAAATTTCCCGCTAAATTTAGCAGGGATATTTTGGCTAACTTTAGCGAGAAATTGAGTCAAAATTTCCCGCTAAAATGGAGGGGAAGCGGGAGAAGAGGAGGGGAGGGTACGGAGGGGGAGGGGCATACCCTCCTCCTCCTTAAGAGCTGCGCTTTAATTCAGTAAACGTCTTTAATTTTTTGTCTTGGAACGGAAATAATATGTGCCAAGTGCACAGGTTAAAAACTGTGTATTATACTTCACTTTCTTTTCATTGTGATTGCAGTTTGGTAACAAATAGGTATTCAGTTTCGCAGGTCATAAATCTTCATATTGTTAGGAAAGACGCCGGAGTGGGGTTCGACTGATCTCGCTCGCCAAGCCCGCGCTCTTCGAATCTGTCACAGCCGCCGACCGGACCAGATGCTGGCCGAACATTAGTGCTACACCCTCATAATCATCAAATTAAGCAAATTTGACATCATCTCCCTCATCCACCCAACTGTAAGATGATATCAGGTCGGCGTAATGAGGTGATTTCAAGGATGAAGCACTGGTGGTTAGTCAGCAGCCAGTTCAGTCGGCGGGTGCACAAGATTCGAAGAGCGCTGGCTTGACGAGCGAGACGAGCCGAGCTCCACGTCGTCTTCTTTCCAAACAATATAATATACTGTAAACGACGGAATTTTCACGTAAACCTAATTTTCACAAACTCGCGAACCGCCTCCGATTCGCGCACAATAGGTCCCGCGAACAATTCGGGAAAAATTTCATCACCTTAAAAGCGCATTGAGACACCGGGGAAACACGCGTCCAAAAAGGATAACGATATCATTGTACGCGATATGTGAATATGATATGGAAGGTATCCTAAAGTAAATAACGCCATAAGTCGGAATTCAGCTCACCTCAAGAAGTTTATTTGGTACCTTCAGACAATTAATGCCAGAGTATAGCCGAATCGGATCGCCTCCCTGCGGTTCTCGAGATCCGCATACACTTCAATCAGTCGTGCTATGTGAACGGGCTTCATAACACTTGCTCGCAAGTTCATCTTAACGTCAGCTGCACTTTGTCCTTTCTCCACCACCTCTTGTACACATCCGGCATACCACTGGGTAAAGCAGTTCATCATGGCAGTCCTGAACACATTGTTAATGTTTAGGTCGTTCGGTTGCAGGAGTCCCGTGCAGCTTGCCGGGACGAAGACGTACTCAATGTTGTTTGCAGCTAGTTTCTGCAGAAGACTCTTCGTACAATGTGCAGCGAAGATGTCAAAAATGCAAAATGCATGTTGACTGGCACCACCCACACGACTCCTGCATGTCTCCACGTACGGAAGGAGAACAGTGTCGACAAATCGCAGCATTGTGGCTTCGTTGCTCCAGTGGTTATCACTGTGCCACACGTCCCAGTCATTTGGAAACATGACCTTGCATGGCACCTGTATGTTTTGCCTGCATATAACACTTGAGGAGGCAAGAGTTTGCCAGAAAGCGTCGTAGTCATCAAAACGGTAACTTCCCTTTTGTCGTCCAAGCCAACCACCCCCACTTGCTTGGAACATCAGGCTTCCATCGTCCACTTGCTGGCCGGAACCAGCTTGACACCTGTTTGGTCCCAGTTGAGCACCAAGTCGTCGGGAATATTGAAGTGGTTTCTCTTCTCGTCGATAGTCTGCAGGAACTTCTTCTTGGCGCCCTCAAAATTGTTCGGAAAATTGCGCGCAGTCTTCGTGGCCTTACGCTTGACGAATCCGATCCTGTTCAGCAAAAATCTTGCCCAGGGTCTGTCGAGAACGAGAGTCCCACCAAACTGTGGCAAGAGTGTGGGCTTGGTCGCCCGCACAATGCCCAGTGCAGCAGCGATGCCACTCCTGGAGTTTACAACCCCCCCCCCCCCTCCCCCTCCTCTGAGCTCCACAATATACGCCCGTACGTCATCATCCAAGTTTCCAAGCACAGGCTTGACACCTCGAAGTTTACCAGGCAAGGTAGCCAGCTCTTTTGAATGACAGGACTTGCAGGCTTGGATATAGGAGGTCTTCATCCCCCTGACGGTGCTCTCGTTGAGAAGCTTTTCTCTTCCATCGGAAAACTTCCTCACTCCAGCAATTGTCCCATTTTCCGCAGCATATTTTCCAATTTTACATCTAAGTTCGTCATTGTAAGCAGAGTAGGGCCCTCGTTTCCGCTTTTGGGAGTCCACGGGGGTAGAAGCGGCAATAATGCTTTGATTGGCCGACGTAAAAGAACGCTTATCACGTGTGGTCTTGCATACCTGTGGGTCAGGCTGTCCCGGCATATGATGATCTTCTGCATTCTCGACTACTGGCTTGACGTAGCGTAGTAAGGACATCGCGGGACAGCAGATTGACGGGCACAAGAAGACGTACCGCAATGACACAGAGCGTGCTGGCGTCGACGACCACAGTACACAGCCAAGTTTGATCGGCCCCTAAACCTACTTTGAGTCGGTTTATGTGCAATCGTTGGACCCCATCGCCCTTTGTCGCTGGCCTTCCATGCAGAGTGTGTGACCTCGAAAAGTGAACCCAAGAAAGGTTAAGGGTTATGTGACCCATTTAGTTTGGACCCTTAACTTATTTTAATCACACTGGTAAGACCCCATCACCCTTGGCGGTTGTCCTTTCATGCAGAGTGTGTGACCTCGATGTGAAAACTAACCCAGCCTTTGTCGGGGCCTCGAAGCTGAAGGGTAACGGCAGTGACTTCCGGACCATTATTTACACAACCTACCACCGTCGACCCTTTCCTAGATTTTGACTGATTGACTGAAGCCGCAGAATCCTAGAAAGATGGAAAGACAACCGGGCCGATAAGGGGGGGGGGGTCTGGTGTCAGTCTGAATTCGCGAAAATTCGAACCCGCGAATAATTTTAATTTTTCAACGTTGGCCCGATTCGCGAAAATTTGAGCCCGCAACGATTCCGTCGTTTGCAGCAATTAGCACAGCTCTGGCATCGCAACTCGTTCAGAAATACGATATATAACTAAGGTATTTTATTTTTGTTGCTATAAAAGGTTTTTTTTCAACGAAAGAGAAGATTTTAAAAATTAAATCTTGAAATAAACGAATAATTATTCGGGGGTTCGCGTTGCCGAGAAGGCCAGACATCAAGGTACGAATAAGAATGATAATTAGGAATGTAATGGTGTAATATTCACGCGTAAGCTTTTTATTTTTAAATATTCGCTTGATATGGCGCATTTAAAATTAAAAATATCGAAGCTCAAACTCCTGCTCCGTTATAGCCGCTGCTAAAAGAGAGGACACTAAATTTGTTTCTTATTTGGCGAAGTTAGTTTGAATAGATTCCACTAATCGTTAAACTAAGGGGAAAAGGCGCCGAACGCTGATCGTCCGAGAAACAGCCGCAGTATAGAGCGTCTTGACAATGATCACAAAGCCTTTAGATAATGCAAGGCTTTCAGATCGGCTTTCAACACATCTATGACCACGCCCACTGCGGAGCCATGCGTCATTACCGGGCGAGACTCCCGCCGCCCTTTGCTTTATTGCTACAACTACTAGTACTAATAATATTTTCCTTAGGTAAATTTTTGCAACACATTGTATAAGCCCTTCAAAGCCACAGGGTCTTCTGAGCCGAAACCCAGCAGTCGGTGTCTTTATAATATATTGTTTTCCTCTTTTTTATTTATTATCTATACCTCATCATGCGGTAAAACACAATATAGCATTGCGAACCAAAGACGAAAAATGCATATGTTCGAAGCCATGTAGGAATCCCTAATGATAATAATCTCTGGAGAAGAAGAACAAGGGGGACAGAAGACAAAGATACATTTCCAAACACAGCTAGGTGACTGTTTCGCGACTGGAAAGATCCGCCTAGTCCTGATATCAAACCAGGGACCCCACCAATTCCAGCGGAGCGCTGTACCAACTTAGTTAACCAGGAGTTAGACGCCAGTAGAGCAAACGTGTTTTAACAGCGACCACCGGACTAACACCAGCAAGGGTGAACGGCCTGTATATTAAGGTTATGATGACAATGCAATCAATGCGAAGCTGCAAGCTAACTGAACAAAATTTAAGGGCGCAAACGAGCTGGTGTGCATTGCACATGGTTGAAAAAAACCCGAGACTGCACGTAAACGACACAACACTAAAAAGTCTATAACACAGCTGAAAATTTTGTTTTTCGAAACCTGGTTATATAGGCACTTCGATACAAGAAAAAAGGGAGAGGGTGAGAACCCCAAAGATTCCACCAACCTAACCTCTGACTAAATAACAAGGACAACGGACTCTGCGTCATGCACTTGTCTTATCTTTGACTCCCCGCTTCCCGACAGCCAAACACACTCTGGTAACCCCAAGCCCAGTGACACACACACAAAAAGAAAAGAACGACTCCCCCCCCCCCCCCCCATTGTCCCCTCTACCCGGAAACCTACAGGTATAAACCTTGAAGGTCAGCACTTTTCACAGCCTAAGAAAACGCCGAAGTTCGTTGTCCCACCCAAACGACTGCTTATTAACTGCGTTCCCGTGACCTAATTTTGTTAATGACTCTTTTATCAACCGCTTATGGTCATCTTTTTCCCGCAACTGTACTGAAGTTAAATGCCATAGCGGTACACAGTTCCTACATTCGTTCAGATGTTTTGACACTTCGGAGTACGGATTTTTTCTTTATACAACGTTCGTGTATAAAGAGACTTTTTAGTGTTCTGTCGTTTAGGAGCAGTCGGATTTTTTTCAGACGCGCACCAACCACCTAGCTGAGTCTGGAGATGCATGTTGAATATTTCAAATGCTGTTAAAAGACGAAATACCTGAAAGTGAACATTCGAGAGAAGTTCGACCATGAACAAAGCACCGTAGTTGAGCACTGCGACGTCAAGGACCACAGGATTGACTTTGCCAACACCAGCATCCTGGCCGTTGAGACCAATCCCAGACATAGACTTTTTATTGAATCTTGCACTTACAAACGACGCCAGAAAACATACATAGATCCCTCTGCACTCTGGCGACCGTCTACGTGAACGGACTTCGCCACCTCACCGATGCAAAACAATAAACACTGCCGTAGAAAAAGAAGAAAACTGAATACTGCTACTCAACGGCCATCGCCGCAGTCGACCCCTGAAGAAGAGACCGAGTAGGTCTCGAAACGTAGGGTTCCGCATTTAAACGAGGATTTGATTGGTGTATATTTTACTCAGTATTAAGACAAAATAAGGATCGCACTTTCCAATTTTGCGTGCCTTCTCTTTATCTGTATCCTCTCCAATTTTACATTGCCCCAACTTTGTTGTCCACGTAGCTCACGAGAGGGGAGTACTAAGAGGATTATCTTCCGTGCAGAAAACGTAGGTGGTACGGCGGCCTTTAAATAGATTGCACTTAATTAATTTTCTGTGGTCGCTCTCTATACATACTCTTACGTCCGCTGATATGGAGCAGGTTACACCAAAGGATCCGTTTGTGTATTTTCAAAATTTCTGTTTATAAAAAGGGATCTCTTATTTGTGAAACACCTTGTATCAGCCTATAAGGACAGAGATAAGGCGACACTATATCGCCACGTGAGCGGGCCAGTAATTATATATATGTAGGTGTATCACTCGCTATACTACGACAACATGGGGGTATATTGCCAAACCACGACCATAGACGGGCCGTTATGGAGTCTTACATGAAGAGATTAGGCCGTGTAATCGAATAGTGCCGTATTTGGCCCTTCTGAGAACGACCTCATTTCATAGGTATGCCTGGATTTTTTTATAGTTTTCGACGCTGCCGCGACGGTTATTCGAACATTCGCGTCACGTGGGATTTGGTTTACCAGCCAACAGCTCGTGGGCATCTTCTTTTCGTTTTCGTTTAATTTTCCGCCACGGACATTGCCAAAAGCTGGTGACAACTATAGTTACATTGATTCCCCGCAATAGTATGGATGAAGTTCAGTTATTCTGAAGCTTGCTGATTGAGAGTCTAGTCCCGGTATGTTCGAAATAACTTTTATTTTTTTTTTGTACTTTTTGCAGGGCGGGTTCTTTCTTACTTCTTCAAAGTTTTTTCTTCAAATTCAGAAAATCACTCAACAAAAAAGTATTTACTAAGGTGCCATCCACTTCATTTCAAACGCTCAATGAGTATAACACAGGCAACTTATTTTATTTTTTTATATTTTTTTCTAACCGCACCTAACCTAGTCAATTTAATCTGTAATATTTTACTCTTAAGGAATGTAGAACCCAATGCAGCGATATGTTTTGAGACTAAACTTTTTGTTTGAAAATATAGATTTCTTCGAAAATCTCATTCACTCATATTGCCAAAAATGTATTTTCACGGAGCTAACAGTAAAAACAATAATTATCTGCACGCTTAAGTGGGTACCGAGGCAGGAAACGTGTAGAATATATGAGACGTCTAAGAACAACTGGACACGCATCATTTTCTCTTCATTTGGATTAGTGATTCGTCCAAACATAAAATATAATCGCCATATATCTAGATGAACTAAATTTATATGAATAACAAGGACATAAAATCAAAAGATATCCCAATTATAAGCTTGCGATACCCGTGTAAATAATTATTTACTTTTTTTAAACTGCCATACACAGGGAGGATGTACGTAATACGATAATTAAGAAAACATCCGTTAATTTAACATTTCACTTTTATTTTTAAACTTCACACGTCTTAAAACATTCAAAAACCGAAGGAAATAAAAAGTGGAGAGCAGTAAAAAGTGATATATATTTAAGTCATACACTTACTCAGGGTGCGTGGCAAGTTTCAAATATCTAATTTTTAGTCGTAGCTTGGAAACAGCTTCTTGAGGGTCCAGGCCAAGGTCGACAATGCTCAAGATTACCTTCGAAGAAAAAGAACAATGGGAAATATCAAGACTTGTGCTCGAATGCCGATTGAGAAGTTCCATGCATGTGTTTTACTGTATTAATTTATATGTGGTATCAAAATATTTAATTTAGTGTGAACATCGTTAAAACAATTTTGAAACTGAAAAAAAATAATAATAGCATGTGACCTTTCACATTACTTGCGGTGACATGCTACCCCCTTGTGATCCCATAACGGCCAGTAGTCTTCCCGAAGCGGAGTCCGTGACGACAACAGGCATCAGAGTGTGGTACGGCTTTTTGAGCGGACCTACGCAGTTGGGGTGCCCCGGCAAGGTGTTGAATGCCGCACCTCGTTCCTGGAATAAACCTCTACGTAACTTGTAGACAAACACAAAGACAAACTGAGCGGAATCATCGCTGGAAATAAATCTGCCTCATTGGGTTCAGAAGAGTGCATCCTAATATTGATTAAAAACACTGAAACTATGCGCTCGTCTAAATCGAGACATCAGCCTATATTCAGCGCGCTTCGCTGGAATCAAATGCCAAATTTAAACACCCTCATCGCATGGAATGCAAGGCTTCTCCTCCTGGCATGGTCACATAGTGTCCGCTGATGACCGCCCTCGTGTATAAGAGCTATTCTCTTTTAGGTATTTATTAGCTTGCAGTTACCCACGGTCAATTTCCGTGCATTTGCTGACCATGGCATCGTAGAGAGAACCAAACCGAATTATTCAGCCCCCAGGTCAAGACGTGAGCCTGTATGTGTAGGTGTCTATTACGTGGTTAAACATTCTCTCTTTTTGCGATCAGTTTCATCTCATTTGTTAATATTATAAAGTTGTTTCGTAAAACAAATTGCAAAAATTGCGTTTATTTGAAGAAATTTTAGTCTATAAACCCCTAGACTTTTTGTCTTTATTTTTAAACAAACACCCACTAACCCTCTACTATACTCTGCATTGGAGGTGCATGTGTTTGATAAAGTTCCTTTTGTAACCAATTCAGGGAGTAAATAAAACAAAGTTTTTGAATTATGTTACGCGGGTACATTAGAGAACATTATTCACCTTTGGAGGTCGATGAAAGCTCGCTTTTGTCGGGCATGCTCCTTGCTGATCATAATGTCTGTTGACCCATATTTCGGGTCCGCAACGTATGACAGTCCGTCGACAAAGGCCAATCTTAGTGCTTCAATCATCATTTGATTCTACCGAATATGGTGCGTCTATATTCACTCAAATCATTCGTAAGAGCCACTTGATTCGATACACAGAGAAAGCATGGCGAAGTGAGTGGCTTAAATTGTTTATACCTAAAGCACAACCTCCGCTGCAGCACCGAGCATGACGTAAGAACCTGAAGCGTTACTGCCAAACTCAATACTATCGCAGTATATCTTGTTTCTTAGGTCTAAATATATTTTCAGCCTTGCTACTTGTTAGGCTATCAGTAGATTTTGGTGACTCGGTGCCTGGCGGGAATACACACAATGGAATGTTTAGAGTGAAGTTTAGAGTGGAATAAAATATTCATGTTCAAGGTGTTTTCCTTGCCAATAAATTCAGCGATTCCTTCAAATAGTTCCCTTTCCGTTAATCCCACCCCAAAAAAGAATATTATTTCTCTTGAGTATTCTTACATCTAATATTTAATTATAAGGTAAAATAAATTGGACTCGTTTAATCCTCTCACCCCTCTCCCCCAAAACAAAGTAGCAAACCGGGACAAAATACGCCAGGTTTACTTCTTTGTCTTCCTTTCTGACCTTTCTTCCTTTCCCTCCTCAGCACTTCGTATAGTGTTTGTGTTAGGTGGGGGACAAAGCTTTTTTTTTTTTATTGTCTTTGGAACTCTTTTTGATTTGGAAGTAGCGGCACCTGTGTCCACAAGTGCATGCGCCGGTGTACTGTCAATATTAACGTGCACTCGGTTACGGGTGGTGCGAAAAGTGATGTGAAGAGAATCTTGGGGCGATCCTTTGAATCCAGCCCCACCTCCTGAGGCTGCAGTTTAGTTTTCCGAACGCCTTGAAATGAAAGACGTCGACGAAAGCCGACGGGTAAAAGGCGACAGGAATTGGCAGCGGGGTTGGAGACGGCGAGCGATGATTATGCCACAGGACATGGAATTTGTCGTCTTGAAGATTGCGGCGATTTGAAAAGGAAGGTTACTGACCATTGTATGGCCGATGGTCAGAAGCTGTAAACGGAAGTTGTGCGCTCTAGGTATTGCGGCAGCAGCGAGCGACACGGCCTGCCCTGCTGCAGTTGAAGCCGGTAAGACTGTCGTCAGGGGCGCGCCGCTCAGCAGGGTCTTGACGGCGGCTTGGAATAAACCCCGGTGTATGAGCTGGTAAACCGAAGCTGTAGCAGTCGGCCGCATGGGAATGTGCCTCAGACGGGTGCGTCACCGTGGGCTCTGGGCAGAGGCACAAAGCCTGTCCAACTCTTTCCTTACGACGCTTTGCACGGCAGTGATACACACAGCGGTCGTCGCCAAGTCGGAAGAAGTGGCAGCGGTGTTCGACGGTATCATAACTTGAAGTTCGCGGCAAAGAATTTTTTTCTATATTATAGTTTACATCTTGTCAGTATCCTCACGTTATGAATTCGAAGGGGTGTTAGGCAATCTCTCAAACGTGCGCGATTCCACAACTTCTTGCCGCCTCAAACCGACGGCATTCCTTGAGCACATTCTGAACAGTCCTAAAGTCCTTGATGATCAGAAGCTGAAAAGCACCGTCCGCTATTCCCTTGAGGATATTTTCAATCCGGTCAAGCTGGTGCATTTCAGGATTAACTTAGGGCAGAGGGGGAGGACGTCCTGGATGTAGGTGATATAGGATTTCGTGGATCTGAGCACTTTTGATGCCATTTTTTGCTTTTCAGTGAGCTGGCATCCAGTTGGATGACCACAAAGGTCTTCCAATTTTGATTTGAAGACATTCCACAATTTAAGCTCTTCTTTGTGGGCCTGGAACCATGTGAGAGCTGTATCTTTCATTTAGAATTGTACGTTTGCTAGCATGATTATGTTGCCGTAACGCTAGAGGGCCCTCTCTCTCGTAGAGATCTTTCCATTTTTCTACTTCTTACTCGCCGTTGCAGGTGAATGGCCCATGGTCGCTATACTTGGCGAGGACCAAAGGTTGCGTCTGTACTGGGGGTGGGATTGACCCAGAAGATACACCTTCATGTGGGGTGCCGGACGCATTGGTCATGAAGGGCGCAGACAAGAGACGTTGCTTTCGCAGATCCAGGTCGGCAATCACTGTACGCCGCACCTCCAGCAAAGAATCTTACGCTGAAAGTGGGGCTTATTTACAGGTGATTGAGACGGTAGAAAGTCGAGATTACATTTTCCGTTGCAAGCAAAGAACCAAGTAATCCTATTCTTCTTCTCTCAACCATTGGGTTCTCTCTGCCAGACCACCTCTTCTTTATCCTCGTAATAATATATTCATTAGAGGTTTCAATATCCTGATTACTGCAATAAACTTTTTTAGCAGCTTGAACACCTATTCATTCATATGGGAAAGGCTGAGATGGACTCGTGAGTACAGTATCCATTTCAGTTTTTTCTCATATATCTTCAAATCAGTCTCATAAATGCCACAATGTACCAAACATCTTTATATCAGGTAATTATAATACTGTTGTTGACTAATGACACAGATTGCCATAACAATGAACCATTACAAGAATTTAATTAGGGCGCAAACCGATCTTGCGAATGATTTCATGGATTGATTGACTTGTCTTTTAGAAACTATTTAGTTGAATGCGATAATGACAAGAGCAAAACTCAACGAGAGGCATGGTAACAAAAACAAAGCCTACAAAAGGCCTAAAGCAGATTTTACAAAAGATCAGTTATTTTTTTCATTTATTTCCGTGTCCAAGGACAGTAGAAGACAGGCACCTCGCCTACAGACGTTTCCTGCCTTGAACCCAATTCCGAAAACAGATGTTAATTTTATTCCGCGTCTAAGAATAAATGAATACGTACTTGAGATGTCGTAACCTTCCAGAATGTTAAGCGCTTCGAGTAGTATGGCTCCTTGGCTCGGTAGGGGCGTCGCGTAAACTGTAGTTTTACGGTACGAAGTTGACACGGGAGGTAACATTCCCGGCTCCACAGAATTCATGTGAGATTGAAGGTCATACAGTGACATTATGCCACCGGCACTCGTCACGGCGTTTACAATGCCAGAAGCCACGGGGCACTCATAAAATGCACCGATTCCGTCTGCTGCAATTTTCTGAAATGAAGAAGCATCTGTTACATAGGGGGAATATTTTTCTAATGCCATGTACATTAACAGTTCACGTAACAAAATATCTTGTTTTATTTATGTAAAAAATATATTCGCGAAATTTTAATTTTCGAACTGTGCTTATGTATATGCCAAGCTAAAAGAGAGTTGTAGTTGTGACGACTCAACAATAAAATATATATACAGGGTGTTTCTTTTTAAGCTTAACAGAATTTTTAAAAATAAACCATGAAAGCTAGATTAATGCGGTCTGTGCAGGTGAGTTATACGGCCAGGGGGACAGAATAGAGGAGGATAACGTCTATCGGCCGCCGAATGCTCCTGAAGATGTACTAGAAAGCCTATATGATTTTGTAAATATTCAAAGTCTTCGTTTTGAAAACATGATTATCGCAGGAGACTTTAATCTTCCCAACATCACCTGGGAAACCTTGACACATTTGAACCCTAACTGCCGGCATTCGGAGCTTCTGACAAGCATGGCCTTTGCAAACGACTTGTCACAAATAGTCACGTGTCCAACGAGAATCACAACATCAAGTAGCACCATGCTTGACTTAATTTTTATATCTAATGAGCTTTCTAACAAAACGTTTAATTGTTATGTTCGGGAAGGAATATCAGATCACCGCTCCATTTGGTGCGAATTCACTGGAGGGCTGAATACTAAGAAAGCAGCCCGGGTAGTCAAAGTTCCTAATTACACACGAGCGCTAGATGAAAGCATTTTAGACCACCTTGAACTGGCATTTGAAAATTTTTGTGAACTATGTACACACGAAATAACTATCAATGACTTATGGTTCTCGTTTAAAAGCACAGTGCATACTTGTATTGACCGGTTTGTACCAACACGTTGCAAACGTATACGAAAAAGGAACCCCTGGTTAACCCGAGATATCTTACATCTTAAGCGAAAAATTAATAGGATTCGAATTAAGAAGCGGAAAAGAGATAGGCTTAATATATCACATCTGCGTAGGCTACTAAGGGCAATGATCCATACGTCAAAACAATACTTCCATAACGTGACTTTGGAGAAATTTTTGGTATCGGATCCTCGGAAGTTTTGGCGATATATAACCCAATCAAAGCAACCAGTCTGTACTATAAAACAAAACGGAGTAGATATCAACGATCCTTTTGAGATTGCTAGCGCGTTCAATCAATACTTTTCCTCGGTATATACTTCTGACAATCATCAAACTCCAGAGAGTGGGTCGCCCCAACATCACATTCCGCACATTATGTTCACCAAGGAAGGCATCTTTGCGGCATTACTAAACCTTAACACAAAAAAATCAGTGGGGCCTGATATGATTCCAAACATATTTTTGAGAAGGTATGCTGAGTCATGTTCTAACTATTTATTAGTTCTTTTTAATAAATCAATTGAACTAGGGTAAATCCCCGATGACTGGAAAACTGCCAAAATTGTCCCTATTTTCAAAGCAGGTGATATTCGTTGCGTTACTAATTACCCACCTGTGTCTCTACTATGCAGTAGCGTAAAAGTAATTGAGCACGTTTTATACAAGCATATTGTTTCCTTTCTTGAAGAAAATGTTTTTTTTAATGCGGGGCAACATGGTTTTAGACGGGGTCTATCAACGATTACAAACTTGCGCATACGATCCACGACTTTGCAAAAACAATTGATTCAGGCCTTCAGACGGACGTAATTTTTTTAGATTTTGCGAAGGCATTCGACCGAGTATCGCACAAAAAGCTTCTTCTTAAGCTCAGAGCAATACTAAATAACGACCAGATCTTAAGATGGATAGAAGCATACTTAGGCAACAGAAAACAGTTCGTTCAAATACAAGACGCTCGTTCTTCGACAGCAGCAGTTGGATCCGGGGTACCCCAAGGATTCGTACTGGCACCACTGCTTTTCCTTATTTTTATTAATGACCTTAAAGTAGACCCCTCTGTTCAAATTCGTTTATTTGCTGACGATTGTATTATTTATAAAGAATTGAAATGTTCTAACGATCAAAATATTCTAAACAAGAGTCTCGAGATGGTTTCTACATGGTGCGACACCTGGCAAATGTCCCTTAATTGTAAGAAATGTGCTCATATGAAAATAACCAGGAAAAAAAATCCACTCCCCTCCAGCTACTGCCTCCAGGGGACCGCGCTCGACACAGTGCCCCAATACAAATACCTGGGACTAGTAATAACGTCTGATCTGCGTTGGAATTCACATATTGACTTCATTACTCACAAGGCAATGGGCATATTATGGACTTTAAAACGGCGACTAAAAGACTCTTCCAACAATACAAAAGTAATCGCGTATAAGACATTCGTCAGGTCTTTGATGGAATACGCTGATGTGGTATGGGATCCACACACAAAGTCAAATATTAATAAGTTGGAAAGAATTCAGAAAAAAGCGCTGTGATTTATTTTTAACACATACGGTAGAAACACATCAATCTCAGAACTTTATGTCCAGAGAGGTGTCCCTTCTTTACAAAAACGTGGAAAAATTAGCCGACTGAAGTTCATTTTCAACCTATTAAATAACAATTTCAACTTGGACTACAGCAATTACCTTCATTTCAATACTAGTAGCCCAACAGGAACAAGCACTGCAAATCTTCCACTGAAATAAGGTGTAGAACTGACTGCTTCAAATATTCCTGTTTTCCACGTACGATTCATGAATGGAACTTGCTCCCACAAGAAATCGCCTCCACAGATTGCGTATTATCATTCACAGCCAAGTTAAAGGAATCGGATGTTGTTTGATATTACATGCGTATGATTTGGTTTGATTGTCTGTGATTGTGCTTTTCTACTAGTCATGCTTTAGATATTTCTTTTTTTTTTAGGTTTGTACTGTGTTTTTCTGTTTACGTGTGTTTTTGTGACGTGTAGTTGTAAAAGATCCTTTTGTGTAGTCATTCTTTGCATGGGAAGAATCCTATCAAGGGCATTTGTTGGCCCTTTATTCCTCTACGAGTTGTAACGACACCACACCTATGTATTTTATTTTCAAGTGCATTTTATTGTGTATATCTCCTGCCTTGGCTGCGTATTAGCGGCCGGCAGTATCAATAAATAGGATAAAATAAATAAAAAAATAATCGTAACAATCAGTCGGCTAATTAGTAAAATTCGTTAATTAACTTTTTAAATATTGAAAATAGCCACATAGTTTTAATTAGAAACTTGCTTGGCGTCATTGAAAACCCACAAATCAGTCATTTTCATAAAGACTTTGAGCGCGTGAGAAGCGCAGTAGTGCACTAAAGTTAGCACTGGTGGAGCACGTACAAAGCTAGCGGTTGCGATAAGGCGCCCGCGATTTTTCCGTCTCTTATCTAGCCCCAGCCTTCTACCTGCTCCACGAGCGGTAACCTTAGTGCACAACTACGCTTCTCACGCGTTCAAAGCCTTTCTGAAAAATACTGATTTAGCGGTTTTTCGATGACGCTGAGCAAGTTTCTAATTGAAACTATGTCTATTTTCATTATTTAAAAAGTTAATTAACTAATTTTAACTAATTAGCCGACTGATCGTTACGATTATCCTCCTCTATTATGTCCCCCTGGCCGTATAACTCACCTGCGCAGACCGCATTAATCTAGCTTTCATGGTTTCTTTTTAAAAATTCTGTTACGCTTACAAGAAAACACCCTGTATATATATATATATATATATATATATATATTGCTTTCATTTCGCTGCAGTTTTAGACTTATACAACGACATGAAATTCAGTCAAACGTACTGAAGTTGCTGACCTTAACATCAAGGTTCATATCGCACAACTTTCATTTTAAAAAAAACCCGCAAAAATTTTGAAGGCCAAGGTACGGTAGAGACAAAAATATCAAAACAATCATGAACCAAATAAACACATACATTCATAAAAGAACAAGTAACTTATTCATTGACATAGAAAAAGTCACCAATTGCACTGGCAAATGGAGTGTCAGGAGCTGCGATTGTAACATTCTAACAGCGCAGTAGTTACATCCAAATATCGGGAACAAACTAAGCGGTACGGCGCAATCGGTAGTTCCGGAAGATTTCAGCTCGAGTACCCTAATTCTTAAGCGCTACACTCAGAATCCTGTTATCCATAGATTATAAGCAATTTAAGAAAGAAACTTTAAAGTTAACAACGTGAAGGGAAGGGCGTATACCCGAATAAAGTTTCCGAAATGAAATTGTTAGTTAGGAGTGACTTATCCATTAAATGGGCAAATTATTTCCATATACGCAAATTAATCACGTTTCCCCAAAATGTTTTTTTTAGTTATCAGGCAGTCCTTCGCTTGGTAACTCGTAGCACACGACTTGCAGTTATTAGAGCTCACCTAAGCAAGTGGAACATTTTTCCACACACCTCCGTGAGCGGGAACCAATCCGTCTCTATCGAGAAATGTACTTCCTCCGTGCATGCTCTGCAGCTTGGATTGACGAAGCGCCCATTCATTAGCGCATCATTTACCAACCGGAAAACCCTTCTCGCCGTAGAGAATTGCAGCTTCAAACAAGTTGGCCATATCAAGCTGAAAAAGAAAACAGATATTAAAAAAAAAACACACATCAAACTTTGGTTGAATATGGTGACATCAATTTCACAACAACGATAATTATTTTGAAAAATGTTTCAAATTTTTAGCATTAATAAAAACTTTGTATATTCAATGCCATGGGGTTATAAATAAATATTCCATACTTTCGTAAAATCGAACTCATGTATATTGGTTCGAAGTAGGCAGAATAATAATAAAAACGACATTCATTGCCCTTTTTTTAAGCCTAGGAACGTTCGATAGAGAATGTAGTCACATATTACTCATCTATACAGAAACATGGATAATACATGTGTATGGTATACACGCTTTTAGTTTGAAATAGACAGAGATTTTGGGGGTTAGTGGCGCAAAACCTACGAGGCCATCTGCGCCAAACTAATTGTAAGGATCATTGTACTAAAGGAAAGGTTTTACAAAAGGATGACCAAAAGGATAGAGTCGATGTGAAAGGCCAATACTACTAAGAAATTCAATTACTCGTTCAAAAGAGACTAGAAGATTCTCTCCTACAAGGAGAGCAGGATGAAATGGGATATGATATTGGAAAAATTCAGGGAAATGAATGCGGCGTTTGGTCTGAAGGCCGGGACACAGACACAAGATATGCAAAACAGTGAGCCTGTCATCACACTGATCACACACAGGTAAATCTTCTCCCGAAAGCAGATACTTATGAGTCATAAATGAGTGTCTGATTCTCAGGCGGCACAACAACGTTTCATGAAGTCGGCTCTTGCATGAAGAGCTTTCCCAAGCTCCCAATGCAGATTTGGTAACATGGAGCTTGTTATCGCACTGCATGTCCCATTCCAATTGCCAAGAATGAAGAATTGAGGACTTCACCAAGGGATTAATATCTTGATAGGGTAAACAGGCGTGCGATTGTGGAAGGTTCCCGGCAGACCCTGCAAGTTTTTCGGCTTCTTCATTTTCTTGAATGCTAATGTGACTGGGCACCCAACAAAATTTTATATTCTGACCCCCATGCAAAATAGAGTTAAGTTTATATCGAATTCTTTCTACAAGCATATTTTTAGTATCTTTAAGAAAGCAAACTGCAAGAATCACACTTTGAGAGTCAACAAACAGGACTGCCCTCAGTATTTTCCTATTGATAATATATTCGATCGCCATTGATACCGCATAGAGCTCCGCAGTAGAAATGCTGGCGATACAATCAAGTCGTTCAACCTTGGAGAACCTTTCAGAGTATACGGCACAACCGATGAAAAATGAAGTCTTGGCGCCATCTGTATAAACATGAAGGTAACCATCATACTTATTTTGCAGTTCTCCAAACTCTTGCTTAATTACAGCATGGGAAATTCCGTACTTGTTGAACTTTGCGAGAGACCAGTCGGATTCAATTCGCTGTGTTTTCCAAGGTGGAATACCGTTCACTTTCCGAACGAGGCCGACCTGGTCCAGAGAAAGATGCAGCGAGGAGCGAAGATATTCAATGCGGAAGCTCAACGGTGTTACGATGCTTGATTTATTTTCAAAAAAAGGCGAAAGAACCTTGGCCTTGTGAGTGAAGAGTAAGTCGGATGCTGAGGGTCGGCCAGCATTTTGTAAGCACATGTTAGACTAAGATATGTACGTCGTTTGTTCAGGGACAGCTCATTGGATTCTGCATACAAACTGAGAGCGGGGGATGTCGGGAAACCTCCTGTTGCCAGTCGCAAGCAGAGATGGTGAACCGAGTCCAACATCTTAAGGGCAGAGGGCCGAGCCGATCCATTCACTACTGCACCATAGTCAAGACGGGATCGTACAAGGGCATTGTATAGCTGCAAACCACATTTTCTATCAGACCCCCAAGACTTGTGAGATAAAACTTTCAGAAGGTTTGTCGACTGAAGGCACTTTCGCTTCAGCGCTTTAAGTTGGGAAATAAAATTAAGCTTTCCATTAAAATATTACACCAAGAAATTTATGCTCCTTCCTAACAGGTATCGGAGTTCCATTCAATTTCATGGATGGATCCAAAGACAGCCCGCGTCGCAGGGAAAAAGGGACACAGACCGTTTTTGAAGCAGAGAACTTGAACCCATTTTCGTCGGCCCACTTGGACAGTTTGTTTATAGCTAACTGCAACTGGCGCTCACAACTAGAAAGGTTACAAGACGATGATGAAATCTGTATATCATCAGCATAAAGAGAATATGAAACAGAGGGTGGCAGCATTTTTGCGAGTGAATTCATTGTCAGCAAAAACAAAGTCACACTTAAAACACCCCCTTGAGGGACTCTATTTTCTTGAACAAAGGAATCAGATAGGGCTAAGCCGAGACGAACTTGGAAAGTCCTGTCTGTCAGATATTCCTTTATGCTTCGCAGCATACGGCCACGGATATTACAGGCATAGAGGTTTCGGAGAATCCCATACCTCCATGCTGTGTCATATG
Organism: Ixodes scapularis; assembly: GCF_016920785.2. NCBI lineage: Eukaryota > Metazoa > Arthropoda > Arachnida > Ixodida > Ixodidae > Ixodes > Ixodes scapularis. Next base: position 8,077,852 of record NW_024609883.1, on the reverse strand, counting down.
CTCTTGCTAAGTCGAAAAAAACTGCAACGCAGTGGTGCCTGTTTACAAAGGCTTCACGTATCACAGTTTCCAGGCGAACTAAGTGGTCAAGGGTAGATCGACCTTGGCGGAATCCACATTGATTTTTATCAAAAACCTTCTGGCTTTCTAACATGTAGACCAGTCGCCTGTGTATAAGCCTTTCATATGTTTTCCCAAGGCAGGTTGTCAGTGTAATTGGGCGGTAGCTGATGGTTGTGAGGGGTCTTTGTTAGGCTTTAGGAGGGGGATGATGTGTGCATGTTTCCAAGCCTGAGGGAAACATGCCTTTTCCTACAAAAAAATTAAAACAAACAGGAGAAGAGTTTCAAGGGACTCCGGAGAAAGGCGGCGCAGCATTTCAAAATGAATTCCATCTGGACCAGGGGCAGAGAGCTTTGTCACATTGAGAACCATCTCAAGCTCGCATCGCGTAAATGGTTGGTTATAGGATGCAGAATTTTCTCGTGACATGAGAAGCTTTTGTCGTTCCGCACGAGCTTTTAACTGTCCGAAGGTAACACTGTAGTTGGCCGAACTAGATGAATTATAAAAATGTTCCCCGAGAATGTTACCAATATCTTTTAGTGATGAAGAAGGAGCATTAAAAGTTGGAATGGCAAAGCACCTGCAATCCCCATTTACTTTCCTGTATCTGTCCCAGGCCTCTTTAGCTAAGACAAAGATGGTTAAAGAAGAGAGATACTTCATCCAAGACTTCCGCTTTGCCTGCTTCCTAGTCCAACGAGCCTTGGCTTTTCGTCGCTTGAACTCAACAAGGTTGCTTGGAGTGGAGTATCTGCGAAATCGGCCCTACACCCTATTTTAGTCCTCCCGGGTTGTCGCAAACCCCTTATTCCACCAAGGTTTACATTTATTGCGTATATTACCAGATGTTTGTGGAATGGACTGCTGAGCAGCCTTTAGTACCTGCTCAGTAACATAAAGTGTAGCGTTCTCAGGGGACATAGACGAAAGAAGCGAAGAATCTAAAATGGAGTGAAGATTAAAAAGCGCCCAGTCTGCCTTGTCTAATTTCCACCTAGGGACCCTCTTTAAAAGATTAGGCAATGGAACGGTACTCTCTAAAACAACTGGATAGCGATCACTTCCACAAGGGTTATGAAGAACCTTCCAGGAAAAGCATGGAAGTAATGAAGGTGAAGCAATAGAAATATCGATAGATTTTAAATGAGTTGTGTGCCGCACTAAAAAACGTTGCACTCTCCCATTAAGAAGGCACAGCCCCGAAGACAATAAAAGACGTTCGATCACACCACCACGGGAGTCTTGACGGGTACTACCCCACATAGGATGATGAGCCTTAAAATCACCCAAAATTAAAAATGGTTGCGGAGCTGTCCTATAAGTCCCTGCAGCTCTTGAAGGTTTAAAGGAGCATTAGGTGACAAGTATAAGGAAACAATGCTTACAAGGCGGTCTAGAAGGAGACGTACTGCAACCGCTTCCAGCGGCGTGCAGAGGGGAACTTGAGAGCAAGCAACTCCACTCTGCACGACCACTGCAGCACCACCAGAAGGGGTGGAAGAGGGGCGATTTTTTCTAAAAACCTGATGACGTCTTAAATTTTTAAAATAATTAGTGGGAAGATGGGTTTCTTGCAAAGCGAGAGCGATGGGTCGAAGCTGATCCATGAAATAGTTGACATCATCAATATTTCTTAAAATACCACGACAGTTCCATTGCATAAAATGTAACTTAGTCATCTATAAAGGATATGTAAATATGCAACTGAAAAATAAACCTAGTAAAATAAGTAAGACCGCAGAGTCGACACGAACTAGGTGGAACAGATTGGGATCATCATTTGGGTGGGACTACAGGCTTTTTATTCTTTTTATGTTTACCGGAGGGCGTTTCCCACTCCACATTGTCCTGGTCGGACCCAGGCGTGGACAGATTGTCACCATCGGTCGACATCTCCTCCTCCTGAGAGGTATCTGATGTTTTTAGAGCAGCACATGTCCGGCAAGGTGTGCGGGGGGGGGGGGGGGTGCAAACCCCGACCACGACCGGCTGGAGGGGTTGCAGATGAACTGGGCGACGGGTCGTCCGAGTTCGTCCGGTCCCCTCCCTTCACAGGAGCTACATGGGCACCATGCTGCTCCTTTGGAAGGGGGTCCTCTCTACCGAGCAAGAGCGAGAAGTTCGCTCCGTCTCCCCAGGGGGGGAGGACCTAGGAGGGGGGAACGGCGCGGCTGCTGCCGACCTGTCCCTGGAAAGAGGGGCAGCACGCGTGCTACCACCAGGGACTGGAGGAAGCAGCTGCTGCCCTTGTCGGGTAGCTGTAGCTGGGACCCTGAAGTGGGCCGCCAAGATCTCGGGAGAGACTTGGGTGGCCCTCGACTCCGAGCGTGGTGCAGGGCCCCGGCGCACCACCTCGGCAAAACTCCCCTTTCATAAAAAGGAGAACCGCTTCTTAGCTTCTGGGTACGGTATATTTTCCTTTACTTTGATGGAAAGGATGTCCTTTTCTAGCTTCCATGAAGGACATGCACGATAATAAGCAGGATGGGGTCCACCACAATTAGCGCAGTGGGCCACAGCCGCCTCGCAGGTATCGGAAACATGACCTTGACTACCGCACTTCGCACACGTCTCCTTCCCTCTACAGCTGCGTGTTCCGTAACCAAAACGCTGACAACGGAAGCACCGCTGGGGGTTGGGGACGTACGGGCGGATGCGACAGTTTAAATAGCCTGCCTTGATTGTCTCAGGGAGAGTATGCCTTTCAAAAGTCAGAATAATATGTCTCGAAGGGATTTGTTCGCCGTCTTTCCTAAACATATTGCGTTTTACGGCGACGACACCGGCACCTTGGAGTCCCTGGAGGAGTTCTCCCTCACTAGTGTGCAGGAAGTCGTCCTCGGAGAGGGGGACTCCACGGACTGTATTTAGTGTGCGATGAGGGCTCACCGACACCTTCACGTCAACGATGGTAGTCAGTTTAAGGAGTGCGTCACTTTGTTTTTTTTTTTTCTGTTCGCTTCCACTAGAAGGTCTCGAGTGTGCTGTTTTTTAGCCTTGTAGGAAAACCCTACAAGGTTTTCTAGCACCTTCGCTGCAATAAAAGGTGAGAGCTTTGAAACAGGTTTTTGTTTATCCAGCGAATGAACGATAAGAAACTTAGTAAATGTTTCTACTTCACATTCTTTCTCGATGGCTTTTTGTTCGGGACAGCGCCTTTAAAGGGCGTGCCCTGAACGGGGTTTGGAGGGGTGGGGCGCCATAAAAGGGCAAAGAGTGTTCAGAATCCGCGGTGCACCGCCCACCACCGAGCCCAACAAGGGGTTAGGTGACGCACCATAACAAGAAGGCCTTGGCTAGAGACGTTACACTAAGAGTGCTGCCGGGAAACTATACCCAAGTGTGGACCAAGACAGAGGTCTATTGCAGCCCTTGCCGCCAAAGAGGGGTGAAAAAGGAGCAAAAGAAATGAGAAGGTTGTGAAAGAAACAGGAAAGGTAAACGCGAAAGATCGGAGGGGATAGTAGAAGAAAAGGCGACTAGAGTGAATCATCCTGGCCGGGCCTTACTAGGACTCCCGTCTACGAGAAGCGGAGGCCGAAGTGGTGTATTGCCTCACCCGGAGGGCCCCGAAGGGTCCAAACCTACCCCGGGCTCGGCGCAACCACCAGGATGCCCTTTTCCCCGGACACGAGAAAGCCACGCACAGCCAGACGTGGGCGGGCGAACCCGCATGGCTCGGGGTCCGTGGAGACGCCACTCTCCAAACACCTGCTTTCACAGGTGCCCCCTGCGGGGTAGTTTGAAATATATATTTTATGTAATGTTTAAAGACGCGCGTTGCTCTAGCGCCCCCAACACGTCCGGTCATCGCTTTTATGGAACGAAATAATCGTAAACGATATCGACAGACTAGAAAACAAACTGTGCCTATTGTAGGTAAATAGGGAACTACAATTGCTCCATGTCTCTTTATAACACTTCATTCAGCTGTCCTTAATTTCTTTGTTGCATTTCAAAATATTTCGAAGATTAGCACGAATATTGTAGCAAACGTTAGCATTACAGTATTACCGGCATTATGGTATAGTATTTGTTTTTACTGAGACTAATTAGTGCAGAAACTAAACACCTCTCTTGAAAAAAAAACACGTGTAATAGGTAGCACCTTTTCTTACGGACTCAGCGTCTTAAAGAAGAAGAATTCAAATTAAGTTTTCTTTAATCTCTTTTGTGGAGAGTAGTCACATATTTTAAGCTGGTGGTGACAGGAGTTCCAAAAGACTCTCGACTCGGACAGATCTTAATATCTGTGAAGCCGATATTTTTGGCTGGCTAATTTAAATGGGCACAAAAAATGTCTGTGACCTGAGGAAATTTCCAAAGTATATTTGAAATGTTGTGGAGTGGTTTTCAATTATTTTTGCTACTCATAACCCAAGTTTAGAAAGGCTTTCAGTACCTTTTAACTGGTTTTCAGCGATAGTAGCAGCATTCTATATATATATGTGTGTGCGTGTGTGTTTTTGTTATCATTTCATTTCATTTCATTTATTGAACCTTAAGGGCCCGTGAGGGCATTACATAAGGGGGGGATCATTCATATTATACATTGGGAAAACAGACAAAAAATAACACATTCAGGAAAAGGTTGGTAAACAGTTAACAAAATAAAAAGTGCGATTGAAGACTTGATTTAAAGGCGTTTGGTTCTACGATGGTGACGATGGAGGATGGGAGGCTGTTCCAGTCTTTGATAGCTTGTGGGAGAAAAGATCGGTTGAAAGCGTTTGTTGAGCCAGAGATCCTTTTGATGGTACAGTCATTGTTGAGGCGAGATGATGTTCGATCGGGAGGTGATAATAATGCTGTTTTAAGTTCAAGACAGTCATAATAAATTTTGTGAAGGAGGCAGAGCTGAGAGATGTTCCTACGAAGCTGCAGAGAAGAAAGGTTGAGTTGACTTTTTAGGGAAGAGACACTGATGGAGTTATCGTACGTGGAAAGGATGAAACGAGTGGCCCTGTTTTGAATTGCTTCCAGATGATTGATAAGGTAGCCTTGATGGGGGTTCCAGATGGAGGCAGCATATTCTAATTTAGGTCGGATAAGTGTGTCGTAGGCCAGTTTGCGGACAGTTGGTGGAGCAGGTCGAAGGTTACGTCGGAGTACTCCCAGGGTCCTGGAGGTGTCTTCGGAGATGGCTTCAATGTGATTATTCCATGAAAGGTCTGATGTTAATTTTACACCAAGATATTTGTACGAAGGAACGGTCTCAATTAAATCGGAGCCCAAGTAATATTGGTAGGACAAAACAGTTTTTTTTTCTAGTGAAACAGATTAGTTTACATTTAGATTTGTTTAATGGCATCAGCCACTGTTCGCACCATTTATTAATTTTTACTAAATCATCTTGAAGTTGAATGTTTTCATGCACACTTGTTACTTTGTTATATACGACACAGTCATCTGCAAACAGGCGAATATTTGATAAAATGGTGGCCGGAAGGTCATTTATGAATATTAAAAAAAGTAGGGGACCCAGTACGGACCCTTGAGGAACACCAGATGAAACGTTTGTTAGGGCAGACTCATGGTAATTAGTAACGGTGTATTGCACGCGGTAAGAAAGAAAGTCACGTATCCATGAGAAGATTAGCGGGTCAATACGTAGTGAAGCCAGTTTGGATAGTAGTCGTTGATGGGGAACATGATCAAAAGCTTTCGAAAAATCCAGAAAGATGGCGTCAGTCTGAGCCCGACACTCGAGATTAGTATGTAGGTCATGGATGAAGTCGCAAAGCTGCGTCTCACAGGAGAATCCCTTTCTAAATCCATGCTGCTTTTTGAAAAAAAATTTATTAGTTGTTAGGTGACTCATAATTTGCGAATATAGTATATGCTCAAGAAGTTTAGATGCGATTGAAGTTAAAGATATAGGACGATAGTTTGAAACCAAACAGCGACTTCCCAGTTTGAAAACTGGGACGATCCTGCCAACCTTCCAGTCAGAAGGGAGGGAGCTTTCAGATAGTGACTGGTCAAATATTAATTTTAAGAACTCACTTGAGATACTGGTAGTATTTTTTTGAATTTTTGAATTGATGTTGTCGGAACCGGCGGACGATGAGAGTTTTAATTTGGCAATGAGGTCTTGAATACCGGCTGCGCTTACACTGATTGGAGGCATGGTTTCGTAAGGTTGCTCGGGGAGGCTGGGAACAGTGTTCAAACACTCGTTAGTAAAAATGGAAGAAAAATATTCGTTAAACACTGTAGCAATGTCTCTCTCTGGAATGGGATCGCCGTTGTCGGTACGTAGTTGGATGGCAGAGTTGTTTTTCTTCGGTGAAACCAAATTCCAAAACTTTCTCGGGTTACTCCTCAAAATGGACAGTAAGTCATTAAAAAAGAATTTATTCTTGGCTTGTTTTATGCTCCTGGTGTAGTTTTTTAATGCAGAATTGTAGACATCCCAAGACTGGCTGGTATCTAACCGTTTGGCCTTTGCAAAAAGTCTTTTTTTCTTGTTTCGCAAAGAAAGCAAGGTTTTTGTAAACCATGGATTACCTAAATCGGTGCGTACACAAACTGTAGGAACAAACATCTTTACTAGATGATTCATTTTAGTTTTAAATAATGTCCAGTTTTCTTCTACAGACCTAAGATGAAAATGAACGACGTAATTGTCAAAGAAGATTGCCAACTCGCGGTTTATCGAGATATAATCAGCTTTGTTATAATCGTGAATAGTTTTGGAAATGGGATGCTTGGTGAGAGTGGGGAGTGACAAATCAACATGCAGCAGCCTGTGATCACTGAGCCCGTCACAGTACTGGATACACTTGACAAGATCCGGTGACGTAGTTAATATTAAATCGAGAATATTTCCCAAACGAGTTGGTTTATCAACAAGCTGTGTAAGGTTCAGAGTAAGACACATGTCTAGAAAGTGTGCGGATGCGGCCGAACCTACGGATGAAAGGTTTGACCAATCGATTTGTGGAAAATTAAAGTCACCAAATAACAACATATCAGCCTTTGGAAATCGATCTCGTATATCAAGTAAGACAGAGCATAGATCAGTATGAAATGATGAAGCACAATTTGGTGGCCTATAACATACGCCCACAATGATCTTATTTGATGGCGTACAAACACATATGCAAGTAAATTCCAAGTCATGGTTCGCTAAACAGATATCAAAAGAAGATATAAAACTCTTTATTGCGATAAGCACACCGCCGCCCCTCTGGCCATGCCGGTCGTGGCGGAAGACTTTGTAATCTAAGTTTCGCGGAAAAAGCTCCTTATCTTCGATTTCAGGGTTTAACCAAGTTTCTGTCAAAATGACTAAATCTGATGAGCTGTCCTCCAATACACTGTGAAACTCGTCGCGTTTTGGCATGAAGCTGCGAATATTAGTGAAAAGAACAGAAAGGCTTTTGTTTTTATCGCGCAAGGCGGTATAAGGGGATGACGGTAACGCTTTGTTTTTGCCAGAAGCATGTAGCTATGAAAATTCAACAACTGTTTGAGATTCCGAGTTAAAAATAAAACGCTTGTTGTCCGCATGCAGTTTGTTAAAACGCACTTTAAACGGTACGTTCATACTCCTACCATACTCAAAAAGTTTGGCACGGGCAACTCGCACAGACGCAGAAAAATCTTCGCGTACAGCGTAATGGGTGCCTTTCAGTTTGAACCCACTGGCCAGGATGCTCTCTTTGTCTTTAAATCGGGCAAACTTGACTATTATTGGCCTAGCTTTCTGGGGCTCGAATTTCCCTAGGCGGTGTGATCTTTCTAAATTTGCGGGATCAAGCTGGATTCCCAGCTTGCTCGAACAAAACTCGATAATTTTTTGTTCCGAGTGCCCCCATGTTTCGGTGCTGTTATCTGGGCAGCCAAAGAACAACAGATTTGACCTCCGAAGCCTATTTTCGTTGTCATCGCACTGCTTCTGAATATTCGCTAGGTCAACAGGAAGATTTTCATCATGGAGGGTTAGAGATGCAGAGTTCCTATCAGCCAACTTCGTTTCTACAGCACTCATCCTTGAAAACAATTGTTGGACAGATATCTCGGTAGCCTTTTGTCCGCTCTCCAATGACGAGACTGTTGCCAGCAAATTTGTCTGAGCAGCCTCGATTCTCTGGACAGCTGCAAGAATACTTGTGATTTGCTCACTATCGGTTAGTGGTCCTGGGTTTGCCTCCACGTCTCCGGACATTAACAAAAGGAGCCGAGAAACATAAAAAATGTACGAGTACTGCAAACAGTAAAAACACAGCCACTTTCGCCAGAAAAGGTCGTTGGGGCACGACATCGCAATAAAATTCGGATTTCTACTTCGAGAACAAACTGCATTCGGAAGGTAACCAACCTGAAGAAGGGAGAGGTTTTGCATCGCTGTTTGTCTGGCGACGCCGTGCCCCAACTGGCCATCCATGCCGGTCGGCTTATGTAGCCACCCGTCGGGGTAGGAACCATGTGATGTTACAGTGCTTGATTGTTGCCAGATGCTGATGTTGAACGCCTCCTGGTGGATCCAAGTTGGTGGCGAAAACGCTCGAGGAAATGCCGTGACACTCTCGATGACAACAGATGACGTGTCCCAAGCCAAGAGATGACGATGCAGCAGATTTCCTGGCGGGATCGCAGAAAGGGCCGCAGTCACCAACACCTGAAGAAGGGAGAGGTTTTGCATCGCTGTTTGTCTGGCGACGCCGTGCCCCAACTGGCCATCCATGCCGGTCGGCTTATGTAGCCACCCGTCGGGGTAGGAACCATGTGATGTTACAGTGCTTGATTGTTGCCAGATGCTGATGTTGAACGCCTCCTGGTGGATCCAAGTTGGTGGCGAAAACGCTCGAGGAAATGCCGTGACACTCTCGATGACAACAGATGACGTGTCCCAAGCCAGGAGATGACGATGCAGCAGATTTCCTGGCGGGATCGCAGAAAGGGCCGCAGTCACCAACACCTGAAGAAGGGAGAGGTTTTGCATCGCTGTTTGTCTGGCGACGCCGTGCCCCAACTGGCCATCCATGCCGGTCGGCTTATGTAGCCACCCGTCGGGGTAGGAACCATGTGATGTTACAGTGCTTGATTGTTGCCAGATGCTGATGTTGAACGCCTCCTGGTGGATCCAAGTTGGTGGCGAAAACGCTCGAGGAAATGCCGTGACACTCTCTAAGACAACAGATGACGTGTCCCAAGCCAGGAGATGACGATGCAGCAGATTTCCTGGCGGGATCGCAGAAAGGGCCGCAGTCACCAACACCTGAAGAAGGGAGAGGTTTTGCATCGCTGTTTGTCTGGCGACGCCGTGCCCCAACTGGCCATCCATGCCGGTCGGCTTATGTAGCCACCCGTCGGGGTAGGAACCATGTGATGTTACAGTGCTTGATTGTTGCCAGATGCTGATGTTGAACGCCTCCTGGTGGATCCAAGTTGGTGGCGAAAACGCTCGAGGAAATGCCGTGACACTCTCGATGACAACAGATGACGTGTCCCAAGCCAGGAGATGACGATGCAGCAGATTTCCTGGCGGGATCGCAGAAAGGGCCGCAGTCACCAACACCTGAAGAAGGGAGAGGTTTTGCATCGCTGTTTGTCTGGCGACGCCGTGTCATTCATTTAAACATTATAGGCCAATATCGCTTACTGCTCCATTAAGTAAGTTGCTGCAGAATATATTGTATCGAAAAGGTTGTACAGTGTTGGTTGCACTCTTAACCATTCAAGAGTGTTTTTTCAACTAAGAGGACTGGAGAATCACTATCTATTGTATCATCTTTTTAATGTTTCATGAGTAGAGGGGAAATTACTGCGATCTGTTTAGTTCTCTCAAAAGCTTTCGGCTGCGTGCCTCTTGCTCAGCGTGCCCAAATATTACCACCATTGGGGATAATTCTCTGGAATAATATAAATCAATTTTAAGAACTGTAAGCGTATGTTTGAGAGTTCGCCAGAAATTTGTTTTGTGGTTCCTTTTATTATTATGTTATATGAACTATATATAAGAAATATGGTCAAGTATTCTTGTTCGCTTGTCCGCACATGACTGCTTGCGCTACTCATATATGTCCTGCCATGAAGACCAGGTGCCGTCATTCTCCTTTTTTGAGTTAGTGCAGCAGCGGTAAAGGTAATTATTGAAATAAAATTAGCGCCGACATGACAGTGCTGTTTGTTAACACCCACGGAAAGAAACAAGTTACCCTATTAGTGTTTGCCTCCGGTAAAAGACGAGACAGCACAGCGCTCTGTACTGCCTCGCCTTTACTTAATCCGTGTGGCGTCGCGCTGTTTTACCCTAATCATTTACGAACCTTCTAGCCGCAACAAAGCTTCCAGCTATTGATTTAAAATATTGAACAAGTTCGTTAATATAAATACCTCGGCTTCCCCATATCCTCTTGGTTAAACTGGAGCATACATATCAAAAACCTTTGCTCCACTGCCAAGACAAAGATATTATAGTGAGTGCGCAGGCGAGCTGGTGGAAATTAACCATTCTGATGTTAGCCTGAGACTGAGGCAGGAAAAGAGGAAATTTCAAAGTAGAGGAAAAAGGAACTTGTCTTTAGCTGTGTTAGAGACGTATCCTTGACTGTTCCTTTTTCTTCTACTTTGAAATTTCCTCTTTTCCTGCCTCAGTCTCAGGCTAACATCAGAATGGCCAAGACAAAGTTGTTTTTTTAACATAACCATAGATAAGCTCCCCCCTCCCCCCCCCCCCCCCCCCCCCCGCGCTCAAAAAAAGAAAGTATTTGATGGCAATACGTTAAAACGAAGAAACCTGTGGGTATGCCGCCGTCGCATGAAATCGTTTGAGTGTGTGCTGGATAAAGAAACTTCTCAAACTATCGCAGAATTAAATCAGTACGGAATATGCTTACACCGCAGAATATACTGCTGTTTCTTGATCGCCGAAAAATACAGTGTTTAAGATTCATGCTTATGCTAAAAAATGTATGTTACATTTTTTTTAAAAGTATGTTACAGCTATAAACGGCTCGCTTACAAAGGCTTCTTAGAAATGGCCGTTAAAGCCAGAATCAAATAGATAAATAAAAAAATTATAGTTATATAAATATTAATTCTTCCTCAGATCGATTCCAGATTTAACGCTCTGACAACATAAATAATAGACAACGACGACATTAATGTTATCGAAAAGCGTTCTTAGCAGGTGTACAGTAAACGTTAGCTAACCCTCCGATTATGATTAATTTCGCTTACCTCTATTTCCGTTCGTCTTGTGAAACACTAAACTTTATACCTGCATTTCCACGCAAGCAAGGGATTTGCATATTCCGCGTGTTACCCTGACGACGTGTGCTGATGTTGGTCTTCCGTTACTACAGTTGCTTGTTATTTGCTGCTTGTGAGGTGCGCTTGAATGATACTGATTTTTGTTTTGTATATATGTGTACTTTAATTCAGTCCTGTAAGTCCCTCAAAAATACCAACACCATAAACAAATTAATAAAAGGATAGGTTTCGTGCCCTCTCAACTCCCACTTTACTATCAGATGAACGCTCACATCTTTGATGAAAACAACCCTACCGAAAATACCAGTATAAACTGGAACATGAAACAGAATATATAACTGGATTTTTTGCTGAAAACCTGAAATCTATTTTGCAGACAATTTAGGGAAGCAATAGAGTGACCTCTACTCGGCGATGGCAGATGTGATTAAGGCTGTAAGGTCAGGTAAATAGAGAAATATACAAAAACAAGCTACAACCAATAACCACTTGAAGTGTGAACCTGTTAAACGAGTGACCCTGCAACGTCTTAAGATATCAGCCTGAAGCAGAAAGGATCATGCGATTTCCAGCCATTTTTCCCATACATTTTTGTTCAATCTTTCCTTTAAGGTAAAATAACAAGGAATAATAAGCTGACTATATCCTCATGTCTTCAAAAGGAAATCTGGATCCGAGAGCTAATTTAATAACTGTGTTAATCAACAATCAGCATCTTTTAATAAAATTATGAAGAATTTGATTGATTTTAAGATCAAATTTGAAAACATTGAATAGAAAAGCTTCCGCATTCCTATTCAATGTTTGTTTTGTCTGCACGTCGGAAGCAGATCCTGAATTTCGCCTTGGGGTCAACCTGTCCCAATACTCCATTGGTATTCTAGTGTTCTCCCTCATACCGGAAAGAGTTTAGAGAATTGTGCAGCCCCAAAAAATTGAGTGCAGTGGCAAATAAAACTTACAGGACGACACTTAAGACCGCTTACGTGTAGGAATACGAAATCATTCGTATACGTAGCGTATTCCTACAAGCTGCGCGTCCCGCTACCATCCGCAGAGTCCGGCCGGGCAGCCTCTGTGGAGGCCCGCCGGCCTGGCTCTGAGAGCGGAGGGGTGCCGCTACGCGTGGGCCGAGCGCTAAGAGTGGCCTCCTCTTTGGGGTGGCGTTTCTCGGAACTATACGGTGCGTCGTAGTCAATCCGTCCCGTCGCCGCTTAAGAGCCATAGCGCGGAGGGAATTTTCCTGCCGTTTTCTCGCGGTTACAAACAACACCGGCTCCGCTCGATGCGGCAGTAAACGCTATCGCATTAAAATGACGGAGACAAACCTATCTGATCTCGCGAGTGTGATGCAGCGCCAGGCATTGAAAGTAAGAGTAGCAGGCCATGCTTGTGCCAACAAAACAATGCTTTTGAGATGGTATTCTTTACATCATCAGAGCCAGAACCACTCTGCCAAAAAAATATGCGCAAGCCCTTTAACTTTGCCCACCTTGCGGCTTCCAAAATGTTTGATGATTTCGAACCAGGCCTTTACAGCTCCTGGTACAGTGGCTTGAAGGCCTTTGCAATCTGGCTTCAGTTTTCCATCTTTCATCCCCGAAAGAAAACGATCCCGGGTCAACAGAGCCGAATTTCTTCCACTTAACAAAGGAATAGAAACAATGCAATGCATGTTTAACGAATGTAAGCATTTTCTAGGGCTGGGCGTCGTTTAAATATTTTAACCCGATTAATCACCGCCTTTTAATCGAATATATTTGTATCGTTCATTTTTATGCATAATAGTTCAGAAAGTGGAAATAAAATGTTTTCCCTTTGCTGAGTATGTGATAAACGGCGCAGTGTAACCAGTATCAGATTTTAAACCAAACTTCAAGCGTAGTCGATGGCAGTCAAAAGACACCCACACACAAAATTGTTAGTTCAGCCGTAGGAGCAGAGGGAAGTTGATGTTCTCCGGCAATGGGAATTCCCTTGATTGTTCACAACAGTCCTCCTGCTCTAAACGCACACTGGCGCGCCTTTGAAGTGGCTGGCACACGTATAACCTTATCCCCCGGTCTGGAGTAACAAACCACACATTTCCTCTTTTCTTTAGGTAAAAATTTCTCCTAAAAGATTGCCTTCATACCGGTGCATTCGTCCAGGTCTGCCTGGTGAAAGCATTGCATTTAAAATTTTTTTCTGTTAGTCAAAGTTCAACCTATTAACCGGTCACACTATGAATCGCGATTAAATCATTAATTGATTAAACGAATCGTTAATCGATTACATGCCCAAACCTAACCTTTATACAGCTAAATACCCAGAAATATTGTGCGCTAAAGAATAAATCTGGAAAGATTTGTGATTTTTTTTTTTTAACCGATACATTCAAACTATGGCGTTTTCTCGTTCAGTACACTAGCAATTAAGCTGCAGTTCTTAATCTTCAATATTGACCAATCTCGCCTAAGCTTGGTTAAAGGGACAATGAAGGCGATTTTATTTAATTTTTTTAAATGGTGTTTTTAGGCTTCTTGGGAACCTGGCATACTGCCCAATTTTTTATAGACATTTGTGACGCGTATTTCTGTACCTACGAAAGAACTGAAGAAACCGAAACTGAACTATCTGCGTTCCTCGTTTTTGGGTCTCCGAAAACGGAGGTGACGTGGGGAGTGACGTCACATGTGAATTGTCGGTACCGGTAGCATTTAGGGCGTCGAGACTCTGGTTACCGCGGTGGGTTATAGCAGCGCGGTGGCACGGTCGTTTCGTCGGACCCGTCGGACCAACATGGACGGCAATGCCGCTCTCGCGAGCGAATTCGGGCTCCCGTTCAGTGACCTGGCACCAACAGAACGGGAGATGCTCCTAAGGACACGTGTGATGATGTGACTCAATGTGGAAAAGAAGAAGTGCAAGTCAACCCATGGATCGGCCCAGAGGGAGAAAGGAAGATGACGAAGAAGGGAAGTTTTGGGAGTGCGTGCAGAGAGCGCGTGAAAGGAGACGGGCCGAAGGGAACGTGCAGAGAGAGCGGAACGACACCATCGGCCAGGGCAATCGGCGGCCTCCTACTGTCTGACCAGCAGCCTGCTCCAGCGAGGGCAGCGAATAGAGACCTACGCTGCCCCCGGCTTCCTACAGCGCGAGCGCTTGGTGCGGTAACTCTGGGGCCGCCGACGGAAGCCAACCGCTCCCGCTCCTGACTTCCAGCCACAACCGTCGGCCGACAACGACAGCTCCAGACGCAAGACCCGCTGCTGCGCATGGTGACTCAAAGACATGGTGACAGTTGCGTTTTCCTTGCTTCAATTTTTTTTTTCTACTAAGTTTTCCTTTTTTTTTTCTTGTAGTATAACCATATGAACTCTTTGATTTCTTTTGTAAATACATGTTTTAAGAAAAACGAAGGACATTGTATCTTGTCAATTATTAACCCCAAAGAACCTCGCAACAATTAACTATTGTTACGTAGAAAAACGAAGGAACAGAATATCTTGTCCTGTCGCGGACGCCAGTTAATTGTTGCGAGGTTCTTTGGGGTTAATAATTGACAAGATACAATGTCCTTCGTTTCTCTCTGGAATTCCTCTTTACGAGGACGCCCCGGAATTGCCGCCGACCCAGAGTAATTCGCCTCACACCTACGCCCGGACTCCGGCTAACCTGAAGGTTCTGTTCAGTCTCCTGACCGACAATGTAGCGAACAAATTCTGACGCCATCGCCGAGACCTCTGCGCAAGACAACGCTGTTCAACCAGAGACTTCGCAATACTTCATCGGTTGGGAGTAGGTGAAAACTAGCGTCGCCCGAACGATCACGGGTCTTCAGTCGACCGTTTGAACATCCTTCAACAGCGCACAAATTTGGCATGACTACCGCTTTGCAGAATCCCTCGAGTGCCGTGTTGCTAAAGTAAACACGGCACCGACATCTGAAACCAGAACCAAAAAACTTCCGCGAGCTCCGCGCTGTGTTCTTTATTTTATATATTTTGTTTGCCCATAGTTTCTCATTGCCCGTTTCGCGTGCAGTGTAGCAAAGAGAAAAATAATTATAATTTTTTATTTACGGTTTAGTTATCATTTTCGGTTCGATTTATAATTTTCATGGTTATTCAAGTGGAACTAGAACAGTGTTCATAAAAACCACGAACCAAAGCGTGACCGAGGGCACGTTTCTCGTTTCGACCAATCGCTGACACGTCTCTTGTGACATCACGCTTCCAGGCCCCGTAGGGTCACGTGACCTTCCGCCTCTGCTGGTTTCTCCCGCAACGCTCGGGGCGTCGCCTCGATCGATCCCGGTACGATTATTACCGTGACTGTTTAATTGATTTGCGCGGCACACAAGCGCCGGTTTGGGCTGAAGTTTGGGCAACGTGGGCTGAGGCGTGCCGGGAACCCAGCTCAATCGCCAAAAAAATATCCGAAATTGCCTTCATTGTCCCTTTAATGAACAAAAACGAAGTCTTGTAACACGTTTTAAACAAGGCATGCGGTGAAACGCTTCATTGTCATTAGTCCATTGCACAAACTACACCACGTAGCGCAATAAGTATATTGGAAACAAGCGCGTAATCCCAAATGTTAAAAGCGGTTTCTTGTGGCTTACCACATATATGAACTACGTGGCTAAAAATATTAATTCCTCCAAATTCTTCACCTTGCACGCCACCGGTAAATGGGAATATAGGAAATGCTTAGCGCATTAGCAGTAAGAACTTTGCAACTCCGTTCGATTAAATTTGAGTCACTTCATTGGCTCGCACCACGTGACAGGAAGAGTACAACATGACTCTTCAGAGGGGTGTGTAGCCTGATGTTGCATTACTACTAATTCTAAAATGCAAACATTTTCTAAGCATCTTTTTGAATTGTAAGGACTGGTTTTTTATGCTTGTGAAAGTAGTTCAGTTCTCATTAAGCAATGCAAAACGTCAGGCTTGCATTTCTTAATGTCACAGCTCAGACTGCGTTTTTTCGTCTAAACATATGTTTCGGCATCGTCATTCGCTGAGCTGCCTCTGTAAGTTACGGTGATTGGGTCTCCGAGTGCTGTGCTGGAAAGCAGACGCACGGGCATTTTTTAGAGTGTAGGGCCATTCATCAGTATTGCGTGGTCCAAGGCAAGGTAAATATTCTAGGCTAGCAGCTGTACTGTACTCAATAAATTTCTCATATGCGTAAACCAGTGTCGCCATACATCAAAGACAGGCCGATCTTAGTCTTTCGATGTAGAAACGTCTGCACTATAAAAAAGATCGTGCGTCTACCTTCCCGCACAAAACTCGGAGAGCCAATCACTGCGACTTACGGGGGCGGCTCAGCAAATGACGATGCCGAAACGTATATTTAGAACAAAGAACGCAACCTGGTTTGCGCCATTAAGCAATGCGAGCATGACGTTTTGCACTTCTTGGCGTCAAAGATAAGTGTGTGTTTTTACAGCGAAGCTGTTATGTGCTTAGGTCTGGAAAATATATTCATCCCTAAATGTTAACAAAAAAACTCCCGTCTAAACGACGCTGCTTGGTTTCCATTGGTCGTGGCAAGTATAAATAAAAGGAGGTGGCAAACTGCGTGAGTCAGCCTTCCCTGGCATTATTAGATAGTGAAGTCCTGTCTCTTGTTGTTACCTACGGTCGCCGACTAATCTCAACTAAAAGTGTGCTGTGACGGGGTTGAGGCCAGAACGCGCCGATCTAACCTTTTTTCTTTCGCTACCGCGATGCTGATCAAGAGACTTGGGCTCAATCAGAAAAAAAAAAAACTGCCCTCGAGGTGTTCCTTGAAAGAGCGTGTTTAGAACTTGCCCGTAAGTGACTCTAAGGCCATGATCGCTTTAGTCACTAAGAAATAAATAAAGACAAACAACGCAGCTGTGTACGTGCCTTCATTGCAAACATATGTAAATCGTATAGGTGTTGTATATTGTCGTAAAACCAGAACCAATAGACCGATCCGGCCAAGCGTCCCACGCATGCGTGACGCCGCCATAACTCTAGTTCGTAGGAGGCAGACGCCAGTTCACAAGACAGCTCATGCCGCCTCGTGCTCTGCTCATGCAGACCTCCAGCAGGGTTTTCGCGCGTGCAGAAAGACTACAGCTCCCACGATGCATGGCGGCAGCGGTGGCGTTCTCAAACTAGCTAGTGAGATTGGTCTATTACGGTACACAATTATTAACCTGGCGAATCCCTAACCTCCTGAACATTTACCTTGCCTTAGTCTAAACGATTAACAACAGTTCCTCATCCTTCAGAAAACCAGCAAAAATGTATTTCCCTCGCCACTTGTAGTTTGCTGTTTTTCTGCCCTTATTATACATATAGATATATATTGTAATTATGTTGCTGTTGTATAATTTTCTCTTGGTAAATTCTATCACCTCGTAGGCAGTATATGTATCTATTTTACTTTTCTTTCTTTTTGTTGTTTTTGGTGTATGTTTACCTGCCGCCTGTGTTGTGACTGTAGCATTGTACTAGGGGCCTAGTCAGGCGGCTTTATTGTCGCCTTTTTGAACCAGCTCCATGGCAGTCTTTGTGCAGTCAAAAAGTCCATATAAATAAAAAAATAAAAGTGGTCCTTAAGTTGTCGTAAATATAACAGCTTCACTGGTACTTAATCTTCACGTGAAGTGGATGGGCTGTACAAACTTTTTTACTAAACGTATGTTTCGGGGATAATGTTATAAGGCAGGCGAGCTAGTTAAATTTAAACATGTCTAAGCCCATATGTTTTATATGTTTCGGCATCGTCATTCGCTGAGCTACTTTCGTAAGTTGTGGCGTTTGGCTCTCCGAGTGTTGTGCTGAAAAGTAGACACCCTGGCTTTGTTTGAGCGTAATTTGCTTTTTGGCGAACAAGTACACGGCCTGTTGATTCTCTAAGTTCGTACCACGGTACATTTTAACACGGTTAATACCATGGGGTCCCGCATACCACGGTTGATACTACAAGGATCGGCTTTAAAGAGCGAGAAGATTCTTCCCATAAATACGGCAAAGACCGACGAAGCAGCGATAAATCAGCTCTAGTGCATGGGCACTTCAAAGTTACCTTCCGTCCATGCAGCGTACCTCCCGCTTAGTCGCGTCATAGAAAGTGGCGAAGCAGTCTCCCCCGACTCCACATGACATCGGCTGAACGATCTGGAGGGTCGCTGCGATGGTGAACGCAGCATCTGCGGCGTTACCCCCTCGTCTCAGCGTGTCTGAATAACAAAAGGCGATCTATCAGGAATAAGTTCAGCTCTCAGTACTTATATATAGTTTGACACTAAAGTCATCTTATGATTCATCTTCTAGGCATCAGCAAGAAGAGCAATAGAATGATTTTCTGAAATCAGTATCTTGTGTCTGGAACAAACACAGTCATACCTTCTTGAAGAGACGTACAAAAAAAACCTTCCGGGAACATCACCGTTGCCACCAACATTTTCCTAAGAAACTTACCTTCTTATCAGCCAAGACTTTGAAGAGGGTCCCCAGAGCTAGGTCACTGAAGGACGTTTACAAACTTGCGCTCACTTATATAGGACCGAGTTCTTGCAATATATTACGACTAAATAACACACTGACACGCTGGCATCACCTGCGCTGTTACAACAAAACGGCATTTCCCTAAAACTAAGATTTTGCGACATTTACAAGATCAAATGCAAGTACTATTTATAGAAAAAGATCCGTTGTAACATTTAAGAAAGTATTTTTAGCAAAATGAAAAAAAATGACTGCGAAACAAAAAAAAAAAACACAAAAAAACACACAGGTGGCCTCTAAACCGTGGCGACGCACCCAGACATAAAGAGACCACAAAAAAAAAACACATTTTTTTCCCCTTTCTTTTTTTTTTGGGAAAACACACCCAAGTGATCTCGAAATCGCGATCACAAGCACATTAAAAAAAAAAAAAAATTTAGATGTATATACACGTATACATTGTCTCTCTCCCCCCCCCCCCCCCCCCCCTCCCCCTTTTCTCGTAAATCGAATGCGTTCGTTCAAAGTCTGAGAAACTTTTTGGAGTTGTGTCCAAGTTGCATCGATGCTTGGCTTATGCAGTTTCCGATAGAACTTATTCTTATTGTTCCTTTAACGACCCTCTTAATGTCATTTCGCTCTTTATGCAGAACTTCTGTCTCTGACCAATGCGCATTACAATTATTGCATTCCTCTATGTGCTTTGCTATTTCGGAGTTCGGCGCATGCGTGCGTACATTTCTCTTGTGTTCTAGTAACCTGTCATTAAGGCATCTTGAAGATTGTCCCACGTACCTAAATCCACATGTTAACGGAATCTCATATACTACACTCTCTTTGCAAGGAACTGAAGGTTCCCGATGGGCCTTCTGACAGCCCTTGTGGTCCGACAGAAAGGGCGTCAACCTGCTCATTTTTAAATCTGAAGAAAACACTACGTCCACGCCGAACTTTTTTGCGAGAGCCTTTAGGTTGTGGGAAATCCCGTGGAAATACGGGATTACAACGAGTTTCCGAAGCGATCGCGTAGCTTAGAAGTTAGAGGTGATGCGTCTGCCTCATACTTAGAGGACTCCAGTTCAATCCACAGTGTTGAATAACTTTTTTTTTCTTTCGAACATTTTTGTTTGTCGCGGCATGTGGCGATATTTGCGACATCTCTTTTTTTTTTATTAATACTGAAAAAAAATGCTGTCGACAAAACTTCGTTGAATTCAAAGGTATGGTACTCCCTTTACGGAGGTGCAATGGAGAAGAGCAGGGCTTGGGTTCCCGGTGTGGGGGGGGGGGGGGGGGCCAAGTGGGTTCGTAGTTCTGTAATGAGCAGCCGCAGACTCCCGCGGCGAAGTGACTTGAAGACAGGCGGTGGGAGGGGGGGGGGGGGGGGGGGCGGGGGGGCTGGCTTAGGACGCACCCCAGTGATACACGGGCCGTCCGAATCCGAAATTGAACTTCCCGCGCGCCGGTATGTGTGACGACGACAGCGTTTATCTCCACGAGCAGCCAATCCGGCGTGAGTGCCGTTGCTAAGAAGTTTAACGCCTGCGCAGTAAACATATGCGGGCGGGGACCAGTTCCGGACCGTAGGGAGGCTTAGGCAGCGTTGCCACTTTGTGCTTTGCCAGAAACTCCCTTACGCATTGCAAGGCGATTGTCGGCTGATTTGGCCAGTTTGGCCCACATTTTCCTCGGCTGCAATTCATCTGAAAATAATCAAATGGGCGTTCACTTTGTGTATATTTTTTCCCGTAGTGATTCTTACAATCAAAGGTCAATCAAAATTCAAACGTTTTCTTTTAGTTTTACAACATTTTTTTTTTCATTTCGACTTAAGACCAACGTTCTGCGTTTTTCCCCTCCTCGACGTCCTACCTTTCTTCTTTAAACGTTTTGTGCCACTCGAAAACTCGTCTTTTTGACATGGAATCATTTTTGTAAGTTTCACGGATTGTGGTATGAGTCTCAGCAACGCAATTGTTCATTTTCACGCAAAACTTGATCCCATACCGCCGTTCTATAATACACCGCGTCCTTATTTCCCGACGACACAACGAAACACTTGCCCACTCAGGACGCCATACGTATTCCGCAAGGTCTGAGATGTAACTGAGCCGGATCACGTCGTGTGCCCAGAATCCACCACCAATGACCCTGCATAGAGAGTCCACCATGCAGCCAGTCCCCTTTGCTAGCGAAAAACAGTCCCGATACTTTTTGGGAAAACCTTAAATAACACCACATCAGTGCATTCTCAAGTTCGTCGTAAGAGGGAAGGATCACGCTCTGAAGCGGTGGCAAGAGTGTGGAACCGCCCCCCCTCCCCCCCCCCCCCCCCCTTTAGTCTTCTTCTATCCTTCTATACAATGACTGAGACGAATTTCCGGGTGGTTTATATTTAATATCAGCATGGACCTTCCCGTGCGGTTGATTCTTTTACACACTGACGATCCTGTGGCAGCACATGAGCCTGCGGAATGCAAAGCACTAAGGGTCTCTGCACAGACGCTAGTGAGATCTAATCAGTGTTATGGCGTGGACCCATAGGTACTTCTACACTGAAGAAGATCGCGAAATTTACAAAAGAGCTAAACGTTTAAAAAAGAAATAAGAGACGAACACAGACGGGAATTATAATTTAAATTACATTTGGCGGCAGCAATGTGAGCTTCAGAGACCAGCTCTCTCTCTTGCGAACACTTTTGTCTCTGTCCGCTGCTCTTTTCTCGGCTACAGGTCGTCTTCGAATAGGAAACGATACGGCTAATCATTTAGATAGTGATAAAACAGTCGCGCCTCTCGAAACTAAATTTTGACCCTATACATTCACCAAGACCAAGAACTGTGCAGCAACCTATTACTTTTGTCGCACAGAACATTCAAATAATTGAAATGAAACTTGCATACCCTCCTGCAAACAAGTTTGTTTCCTGCATTATGAGTATTTCCTGCACTTGAGCCGGATATGGAGGCATTATTTCACCCTGCACGCCTCCTATTTGGGCTGAGAATTTTTTATGTACAGTCGGGGACAAAAGTCTCCAGGACGTGCGAGCTGCGGCTGAAACGCATCGCTCTGCCATCTGCCGGCGGGTCGCCTGGTTTCGAGACCACACAAAAGCGCATGCGCGTCCTACTCTGCCTGCAAACATGTGCGTTTTCCCGCTCTTCTGCGGCACAGTGCCTAACTCGCAATCGGGCGCGTGGTACCGCCTCGGAGATAGCGCTGGCGGCTGACGAGCGTCTGCTACACACTCCAAAACTCAAGATACTGCCTGCGGCATTGCGCCGCATTTCGCCGTGTCAGCGCACCTTGCTTTATAACCAGTTGAGCTTATCGCTCAGTTGAGATGCCGTGACTTCTTGCTTTATCGGTGCCATGTGTCAGTATAGCGCTATCTCTGAGGCGGTACCACGCGCCCGATTCCGAGTTAGGCGCCGCGCCGCAGAAGAGCGGGAAAGCGCACATGTTTGCAGGCACAGTAGGACGCGCATGCGCTTTTGTGTGATCTCGAAACCAGGCGACCCACCGGCAGATGGCAGAGCAATGCGTTTCAGTCGCAGCTCGCGTGTCCTGGAGACTTTTGTCCCCGACTGTACGTGTTCTTCGTGAGCCTAATTTTTTTTTTAATTATACGCACCGTTCCTATGACTGGCCGTTACGCACTACACACAGCTCTTAGAGTTTTGTCGTAAGAGCAAAATATTTTACGCAAATTTTTTTATTATCAGAAGACCGGTTTTCTAATATGTACGCATTTATAAAAGGTTCCCTATCCTTCTCATATTAAACTGGACATCTGTAAAATATTTTATTTTTCAACTTGCCTGTAAATAATATTGTTCTAAATGTAATGAAGTTTACAATTAAGCCCCGTCTTAGGTGGCATATTGCTCTCTTGGATCTAACAAGCCTCTGTGGCAGGGCACGTCTGCTTGGAAAGAATATTTTGTTCGCCGCTGCAGAGGATTGACAACATTTTCCCCACACATTTGCATGCCAGCGCCTTACAAATAATGTTCGTTTCTACGAAAGCTTTTTTTTCTGACAGGGTGTTTCCTTCAGGCAATATTTAAAAATAAATATTAAGGTAACCTGATCTTCATTGTCTGTATTGAGATAGTTCACGTGCATACAACCTAGCAATGAGCCACGCAATTGTGAAAGCGCCTGTCTTGAGAGCGTGCCATTGGCGACAGGAGTTGCACAATCCGACACGTACCCAGTCCAGAAGCCGTGGCCAGTTGTTCTTCAGATACAGCAGCGCCGTTGATACCAAGAATCGGAAACGCGCAGGACTTCCGTCGGACGAAGTGCCACAACTTGTTTATAATCGGAGGAACTTTCGTTATAAGCTTAGAGCCTAAACTCGTAAAATTGGAGACGGTACTCAGCGTCAATCGATATCGGAGCATGACTTCTCTCCTGTAAAACGTGAACGATGTGATGAGAGTGATCCATGGGCTGAACCCACGTAGCAGCTGTGCAAGGCAATATCAAACACAGAGCGTGTACAGGTGTTTCTTTTCGGTCGCAATATATAGATTTTTTTTTTTGGTGCAAACTCGGCAGCTTGACAGCTGCAGCATCATGACTCGAAACGTGGTTAGATATCTCGCCCTGTCCTTCTACGCTTTGGTCACCCAAATTCAATGCATCGTTCTTCATGTAATACAAAATATGTAAATAAAAGTTTTATTGAAAAATTTCATCCTCGAGTCCTACACTTCGTTTCAACTTAAGATGGAGCGTATATGACGCTTCAAGCCGTCCAAGTCAATCTAAGACTGTTCGAGTGTCGCGCGAGCTTCGGCGTGGCGCTTCGACGCGCGCAGTACGTGTCGAGGAAGTCAGGTGGTAAGAGAACAAACAGCACCGTGTTGAATGGGATGCCTTCTACCGTTCGCTACGGTCAATGTATGACGGTGCATGCGATAACGGCGTTTTCACCTGAATTCATGCGCGGATTTCGTGTCGCAATTTGATTTTGAAGAAAAATGTTTTCAGGGAGCATCATTAAAATGAAAAAGAGCGCACACGGCAAGCTTGGCGGATATGCTTTTTTTTTTTTTTTTCAAGCTTTTGACTGTTGAAGTGGCCGGTCAAAATTTGACGTTTCTCCCACCCGTCCGTGTATTGAATGTTTCATAACTCTCTATTTTCTCACCTTACAAAATAAAGCACCGATACTTTTTAACGCAATGGCATGAAGGAGCTCGTGTCGCAAAAAATCTGGTGTTGGAATCGGGAGAACCAAAAATCCCATATTGCAACGCGCGCAGCCACACGTCACGCCTCAGGCGGATGTGACGTCATGACCCTATCGGCGCTCTAAATTTTCCCGGAAAGTGTATCGTAAAAGTTTCCCGCTATATTCAGCGACAACTTGACCCACAAAAAAGGCCGAAAAATTCCGAGAAAAACACCTGACGTCATGAGACGTCGCATAACACGTGACGCTACCGACTTGACCACGCACACACGCTTGTACGGCTCGTGAACGAGCCTGGGTTTCATAGATAGTTTTAGTATACGGTTTTTGGTTCTTAGGTACGGCAAGACGGAGCGTATGCTAAAAACGGCCTGCTCGGATCGATTTAAAGGCTCTGTTATACTCCGACGTAACGCGCGCGCAAGCGAACGCTGGCCGAAGTCAGCTACGTCACGTCAATCACGCCGCGCGCGTCAAAAATTCGACCTCTCTAGACTCCGGCGGCCCTGGCGACTACCGCGGCGCGCGTCGGTGGGTCGCCAGCGCGGCGCATGCGCAGAATCTGGCTACGAGGGCGCGCTTCTTGCGAGAGTGCGCCATTTCCGGTTCCTTTTCGTTTCGAATAGCAGACGAGAATTCTCGCGCTTCTTGAGCGCCAAGTTCGAGCGATGGCGTGGACGTACAGAGCGCGACACTGTTAGCGCGAACAAGCGATCGCCCGGTTTTTCCAGTTTTTCTCTTTGAAACCAAGGGATGCCATCCAAGTTATTATTGCTACGGGAAGAGCTCATTTAGTTCTATAACGTAAGCGATAACATTTCGTGCTCGCTAATACTATTTAGAAGTAAAATGCGAAAATGCGCCGACGTCGTGTTCGCGCTAACAGTGTCGCGATGTGTACCTTGCCTGACGAAAACTCGCGCTTGCATTGTTGGTGCCCCGCTTGCGCCGCAAGAGTAGGCGGTCAATGTGCATACGGTACATCTTTGACAAGCGCCCGGTCTACGGTACTCAAGCTTCCTCGTGTCGTAGACACGCGGGTGAGGACGAATTCCCTCGATCAGCTTCTCGACGACCGAGTCCGATTCTTCAAACCTGACGCCACACGGAGTGGTGCTCCTGACGTCTGCTATAGGCTCTGTTATACTCCGACGTAACGCGCGCGCAAGCGAACGCCGGCCGAAGTCGGCTACGTCACGTCAGTAACGCCGCTCGCGTCAAAAATTCGCCCTCTCTAGACTCCGGCGGCCTTGGCGACTTCCGTGGCGCGCGTCGGTGGCCCGCCAGCGCGGCGCATGCGCAGAATCTGGCTACGAGGGCGCGTTTCCTGCGAGAGTGCGCCATTTCCGGTTCCTTTTCGTTTCGTTAGCAGACGAGAATTCTCGCGCTTCTTGAGCGCCGAATTTGAGCGATGGCGTGGACGTACCTTGCCTGACGAAAACTCGGGCTTGCACTGTTGGTGCACCGCCTGCGCCGCAAGCGTAGGCGGTCAGTGTATACATGCGGTACGTCTTTGACAAGCGCACGGTCTACGGTACTCAAGCTTCCTCGAGTCGTAGGCACTCGGGTGAGGACGGATTACCTCGATCAGCTTCTCGACGACCCGAGGCGTCCGATTCTTCAAACATGACGCCACACGGAGTGGTGCTCCCGTCGTCTGCTATTGCTCGTATTCGCCGCGAGGGCTGCCGGGAGCCAGCGCGTGGTGCATCCTGGTCCAGCGTCGCTGGCGCGACCGGCGCGGAATACGGCATGCTCCATTTTGGCGTCGAGGCGGTCAGGCTGCGTCGAACGCCGCCGGTCGCGCCGGTTACGCCACGACGCCGGAGTCTAGAGCGTCGGGTTTTCGCCGACGTGACGTCGCTGTGACGCGCTCGCACGCGCGCACGCGTTACGTCGGAGTATAACAGAGCCTTTATTGCTCGCATTCGCCGCGCTTCCCGCGCGACGCCTGCCGGGAGCCAGCGCGTGATGCATCCTGGTCCGGCGTCGCCGGCGCGGCCGCCGCGGAATACCGCATGCTTCATTTTGGCGTCGAGACGGTCAGGCTGCGTCGAACGCCGCCGGTCGCGTCGGTTATGCCACGACGCCGGAGTATAGAGCGTCGGGTTTTCGCCGGCGTGACGTCGCTGTGACGCGCTCGCACGCGCGCACGCGTTACGTCGGAGTATAACAGAGCCTTAAGTTATTCGTTACGTTGCCGAGCCAACATCTCGGATATTTTTTATCGAATTTACCAGAGCTGTAAAATTCCACGTGCCTATAGCGCCACCATGCTTCTCAAAAGAAACACTGAAAATTATTACTTTCCTAATAATTTAATTTCAAATTTTACCTAGCAGCAGCTGCCTGGTCAAGGGCGTTTTTCTGCGGGGTACCAAGTTTTTCAAATTCGAGTTCGTACTCAAATTCGATCACGGAGCCTCCGTTAATTGTCCCGTGGAAACGGCACCGTTTATCAATGATCTCGCGGGAAGAAATTCATGACCTACTGATGTCCAGTGCATAGCGAACACTTCGGCTATTTCTTCAAGAGTCGTTCGTCCGTCGGCGATGAACTGCGCGAAGAGGCTTAACTTTGAGCAGATCGCAGCGTTCACGCACATTGCGGGCGGCGAACATTTTCACTATGTCCTCCTTCAGCTGCACGGTGATCTGATTCGATCTGATTCGACAAAGCTTCGTTTTAATACGCGAGCGCCACGTCACCCTTGCTACGCCAGTTGAGGTAACGGCCATTTTGAAACAGGTGCTCTCGCTGGGCCCGAGATCTCTCGAGAGCTTCCCCCAAAAAACGCTAACCCGCAACGCAAAACCTCCCGCGTTGAGTGTGTACGCAATAAGCTAGCGCTTCAATTGCGCTTTTCGCTTCCCCACTCTCGGTGCGCAATTTCGTTGCGCACGCAAAGCTTTAGCGTACGGTCCACTGTAACAGACTAAGGAGAAAGCATTGTTGACGGGGCCCGATAACGCCAATGCGTTTCATTTTTTAGCGTCCCCCAAGCTTTTGTGGCACTCTCCAAGTAGATTTCATGAGGCCCAAGGAATTGAGACGTGTGCGTTTCCCGCTTGTCCCCTCTGTCGTCCGCCGTTTCCGGTTTGAATCTTGCGTAAGGTTAACCAACTCGCCTTTTTCCTTGTCTGCTAAGAAAGTATTGTTAGAAATTTTTTTTAATTCTTGAATGTGTTATACTTGTGATATCGGCATAGCCTTCTATTTCTCACGTGTTATCAGGCCGCGACTTGGAAAGCACGGATGATGGAACTAAATATATATATATATATATATATATATATATATATATATATATATATATATATATATATATATATATATATATATATATATATATATATATATATATATATATATATATATATATCTAAAAGAAAACTGCAAGAGCGGTACGCGTAAAAAAACAAAACATTTATCACTAAAAAGAAGACGAACATAGAAACCCGCAACATAGAAACCCGTAAAATTGGACAGCTAAATAACATAAAAAACAGTGAATTAATTAATAATCAAAGTTAAAATATTTAAAGGACAGTTGCTCTACCGTTGTCGACAGCAGATTTATACACGTTGTTAAAAAAGTAAGGAATTACATTTACAATTGCTGAAGGCTAAATTTGTAACTAATTACAGTTACAATTACCCTTTCATAAAAGTATTTCACAGTTACCTCGAAACGTAACCCTACCGAAAAATCCGGTATAACTTTTCACTATCCGGATTATGGAACCGGAAGTTTATTTCTAGAAACCGGAAATCCAGATTGCAGATAAAAGAATAATTTCTGAAAAACTAAATTCCAGATAGAGTCCAGATAGAATCCGGACAGATTTCCGGTTCCATAATCCGGATAGCGAAACGTTATACCGGATTTTTCGGTACGGAATCTACTCCTTTCCTGGCGTTACTTTCTACTTTACTGTCTTAGGGCAGGACACAAAACACCAGAGTGTTATGGAAGTGTTTATTGTCGCCACCAGTCACGCATTTGTGACCTTGAACAACACGGCTCTTGAAAGTCTCGTCGGACGTCTTGCTTCGTTCCTAAGTGAAGATGTCTGGCGCCGCGCTGAACACACTTTCAATTGAGGCACTCACACATATTTGATGCTCTGCATTGCGTACTTCTTCAGAAAAATGGAACAGCTCTCCGCCCTGGTGAAAGCGAAAAGCTACGTTGTAATACATGTAATTAAATATACAGTAAAATCAAGGTATGTGAATATATTATATTCCCATATTATATATTATATTATGTGAATATAATATATATATATATATATATATTATATTATAGCCGACAAAACTGCAAAATGTTTTTTTTTCTGTAAAATAGCAAGACACTCTGATTACACATAACAATTAAATATGTAGCAGTATTAAGTAGAATTTCGTATTGGTACTTGCAACTGGTGATTTCTGCTTGATTTGTATGTGCATGATCTTTTCACTATCATTCCGCAATTTTTATCCTATAACTCTAATGTATCCGAAATAATAGAGAACATAAAAATGTTCGGCGTAAAACCCTTAACCGCGATTCGCTCGCTATTTACCTATGGTGTCACGGCCATTTCTAAAATATTTGTACGTCAAATTATATCCTTTTTGGTTCAAAGCTTAAGTTAAACTCTGTTGTACTGTTAGCCTTCCTTTGTTTTTCATTCAAAGCGGATCTTCAATTAGAATATACTGCGTACTGATCTGCTAACTGCGAAGCGTAAATCTCATTAAACGAAAGAGGAAGCTGATAGTAAGATATATTCCACAACGTTTCAAAACTTAATTAGCACCCCTTAACACAGAGAGTTGTAATCACAATGAGACATAAGATTCAATCGGTTCCAATCCTTTATGATCAAAGATTGTTACGTCCAAATACGTATGAGCCATCATCTCATTTCGAGTAGAAATATTCCTTGCCAGCTTGCCTTGTCTTTGTGTGGTCGAGCTCTCGTGGAAGCTTCTCTCGAAATTTGTCGCATTTGAATAAACCGTAGAACGCAAATAAACCTTTCGCCACTGTAGAAGTGAGGTCAAAAGATGGGCGTTAAATGGTTTGAAATGATCGTCAGAAAGTGCCTCCAAGTCAAAACGTCGAAGGCGTGAATAGATCCATCGACACAGAACATCCACGAATGGGTGCCTCGACTCGATGGATGTTGTGACGCGCTGGATGTTGGGAATCAGTGAAGTAGAAAGAAAGAGGGACCGACAACGTCTCACGTTGTCTGGCCCTCTTTCTTTCTACTTCACGATTTTCTGTTCTTCAAACCACAGTCTCAGGTTTTCAATCATCATGTAGAAAAAAGGGACGGTTACGAGTAGTTTTAGCACTTCCAAAAGTAATTAGGTTACTGTTGTGATTGCTCACTAATAAATGTACTCCAACGATTAAAATGTTACTCCATGATGTCATCAAATACAGGTAATCTAATTAATTGTAATCACTGCCGTCCTAACCTTCTGAGGCCAAACGTTCAAAGGTGCATACACAAGTGAGGCGACTGCTGTTATTATATTGAAAAAAAAGGTTCAAAAGAAGCTTATCACTTTGACTTTGAGCATGATCTCCCGGCGTTGCTTATCTCTTTATTCACATCCTTGCAGTTCTGGGATATGTGCTCCGACTGACACTGGATCGTAAGAACTTTCCGGTAATTATCTTTGCGGGAGAAAAACAGCAGACACCGCCCACCCTACTTACAGTTTCAGTTTTGGAAGATCAGTGCCATGTGACATTTTTATGCGCCAATACTCTTCTGTTATTTCGTCACCCCTCAACGAATCCAGCGCTGAAGGCTGGGAGGTTTCTTCTTTTTCGAAAGCTAGCGAGCGAACCGCTGCGCGCTGGGGTCGTCTAGGCGGCCAGGGTATTGCTTAAAGGGGTACTCCGGCCGTCTTGACAGCTCCCCAATAAATTGTTTATTCTGAATACCCGGTTTTAGTTATCACGGCATGCTATTTATCGTCTTGAAATTCAAATAGCTGTTGAGAAAATAGTAAATAAAGCTGGTGCTGAAACCATTATCCAGATTACCGCGAACTCTCTAGTGGTGTGACGTCATAAATGGTCAGACTTGCAGGTCGTGCAGGTGGATTTAAAGAGTATTTCGAGCGTTTTTTCGTGCTCCTCATTGAATGACCTTCTAAGCGTTTTTCCCACACCAAAAATCTTCTAATTATTTGAGAACGTGGTTTACTGTACACTTTGTACCATTTCAGTCGTCAAACTTCAGCATTGCCAGTATAAGGCTCTCGATTGGAGAAACACAATAAATCCAAACACGAAAATTTAATAACTTAACAAATTTTATTTTATTTCACATTATACTTGAGGCACCGGTACAGCCGTGTCTATCGATGCATTGAGCTAAATTTGATGCGAATGAACGAACTTAAAGAAATCGCTGGAGTATCCCTGTAGCTGTCCTGTTTCCTGTGAGATTTCACGCTTTCTTTCTTTTTTTTCTCAGTTTCGGGGCTCTCTTGATATCGTGCTACACTATGAAGAAAACCCGTGCGTCTGTTTCCCCGTACAAAACTCGGAGAGCCAATCACCGAAACTTACGAAGGCAGGTCAGCGAATGACGATGCCGAAACATATGTTTAGACCAAAAAAGTCTAATCCGTTAACAACACTCTGTAATGCCGAATTAGAGCGTAGCTCTTGAGGAGGAGGAGGGAAAAGTACTGAGAGGAAGGTATACCTCTCCTCCTCCTCCTCCTCCTCCTCCCCTCATTCTTCAATCTCCCCCGGGAGGGGGGGGAGGGTCACCTGACCTCGGGGCGGTGGGGGGGTTACGTGACCTCGGGGGAGGGGAGTCACGTGACCCTGGGAGGGAGGGGTCACGTGACCGTGGGGGAAGGGGTCACGTGACCTCGCGGTTACGCCAACGGCGACGCCGACGCCACTCAAGCCGGAATTGGGCTCCTTAGAGCGCTCAAAAAACGTAGTCTGAGTTGTGACATAAGTAATGCAAGCGTGACGTTTTGCATTGCTTGATGTCACAACTCAGGCTGCGTTTTTTGGTGTAAACATATGTTTCGGCATCGCCATTCGCTGAGCTGCGTCCATAAGTTGCGGTGATTGGCTGCCCCAGTGTTCTGCGGGAAAGTAAACGCACAGGCTTTGTTTAGAGTGTAGGTGATAGAAGAGTTTTCTACCTCTGCTTCCCCCCCAGGGATGAACCTCCCCTCTCACCCCCACCCCCAGTGACCCGATAGAAAAAAAAACATATAACTTTTTTTTATTTTTTCCAAAATCTTAAGACAAAGTTAAACAGCGAACAAAATATGTAACAATCAACAGGTGGTAGCCCGTTACTGAGGAAGTAATTAAATTTCATAGTTCATTGGATTCGAGAAAAGTAATAGATTCATTACAAAATTACTACAAGGGAATATGGTTACTTGTAATTTCGTCTCCTGTAACAGATTAGTTCCAAGTCTGCATTCCAAAAGTGGACCGCCATCACCTCGGTATGAAATGCTCGGTTTTACATGCACAGGTCGCCGGGAATTCTCGACCCAGACCTCCTCTGAGGAACATGCAGGGTGCCGGCTAGCTGCATGCACCTTATTCGCGACTCCAACGAAGTATAGACCATTTCTGCAAGTGCGCCGCCATCTTGAATTAACGTCACTTCAAGTATGGGCGAAAGCATCGTTTTGCCTTTTCCACGCCAATAGAAGGCATTTAGGACATAAGCGCAATCGTCACACTTTCTCGTTTTGCCTCCCCTTTATTTTTTTACTATTTGCAGGTTGAAACGTTGGATTATTTTTTCATCGCCCATACCATATACGCCTGTTAGGTGGCTGGGGACGAGAGTACACAGAAAAGGTCTATAGGTGGCGCCACTCGTTTTCCAAAATGGCGGTTATAGTGAGGGTCAGAGATGTGTGCCGCTGCTGAGCCTGTCTAGTGTACTGGCTTCGCTGAGCAAGACCAATAATTTCTGTTAATACAAGGAAGCTAGGGTGTTATGAACGCAAATTACCTCTTTACTCTGAAAAAAAAAAACAAAAAAAAAACGGTGTTTAGCGTCATATTTATGCAAGAATGCGCGTTTTAATTCTGGAGCGAAACCGAAACTAAACTGAATTTTGGATTTAATTTTTCTATATAGGTCTTAATTTTGGATTCTTTCATAACTCAAGATGTGTCTCACATCGTAATTGCTTAGTTAGAAAAGTTGTTAGCTGAAACTTTTTTTTTGGTGACATACACGTTCGATCCAGGCTGATATTTGTAGTTGTTGAAAAAATCAGTGCTGATATTTGTGCGTTCTCGCTGCCTTTTCTCGCTCAGATAATCGTCATACCAAATATTGAAATGCGTGCTTGAAATAGGTTTTTAGGTATTTAGATGATTAATTGGTTTAAAATTATTTCCCGCACGAGAATAAGAGAATAATTCAAATGTTTACAATATGTCCACAAAATGTATAATTAATAAACGCTGTTCTCACTCCAACAACCCAAAGACGGAATCCGAGTCAGACAGCTGAAGTGTGTGTGTGTTTTTATAGCGACGCGCGACGCATAGGACTTCATATTACATCCAGTGTTTCATGTTTGTTTATCTTGATAACGATGTCAGAGTGTTTCATATGCTGAAAGGAAAAGTAAATTGTACCTTTTTGAAAGTCTATTATGGTTCAATGGCGTATTTACTTCATCTTGGCGTTACTGGGGGCATACAGTGCCGCAATTTGTATCAATAATAATAATACTTCAATTCAAATTTTTTACTACTCGATTTTTCAAACTCGAATATAATTTGCTGCTTATGATCTAATTTAACACGCGCGAACACACATGACAATCAAAAGTGTGCTAATTATCATCACTGGTGCCAATTGCCGTATTTTTAATTACTAAGTAATGAAATCGAAATAGTCTAAAATCAATGAAAACATTATAGCTAATGTGAGAAATCCATGTAAAATTGCATTAAAGGGACCATGAAATGATTTTAAAATCGAATTTCATCCACCGCACGTCGTAAAAGGTGTGAAAAGGAACACAAAAACACAAGACTAGGGAGCCAAAAAAAATTATTTGCTATAGAACTTTTAAAAGAAAACTGGACTCTTTTGCGACTCCTTTCCTTCGAAAGCTCTGCCTTTTCACTACGATGCATACGCAGAATCGGTGCACGTCAGCCGAATCCACATCGCCTATTGGGTAAGAGCCTACCTCACCAGCACCGCGATCGTAAACAATAAATAGCCGGCGAATGTTTCCTAAAAGTTTTGTTAAATAATATTCAGATCCACATTTTGTAGCATAATTAGATATGTGTGGCGAAAATTGCCAAATTTGATAATGCTGAGAGCCAAGCGCCATCTATCGTGTGGTAAACGAAGCAACTACTGCGCGTGCGCAGTAGGGCAGGGCCAAGTTCAGAACGGTTATTTATTTCCTTTGGTTTCCTTCCTCTCAAAACTCTGACTGACTGAACGTTTATTTTTCTACGCGTTCATCTCGCGCGTGCCGACTTCAAGCAGCAAGAAAGAAATGTACTTAAAACAAACCACGACGAACAAGAACGCTGGATCCACAAACACCCGAGAAGAGCGACAACAGCCGCGAATCCCGCTCCGACGAAACTCTCAGAATATAGGCCTAGCAGGCACTCCGACTCGGCGCAGCGTTGCTTCGTCGCAAGACCGTCTGCCTACGACCGGCTGGCGTACTGAATGGAATATGCCCGCGCTACCCTTGTGGACCCTTCCGTATTATAGTTTGATCGCTGGCCTCAATTTTAGGTTAAGAGGTGAGGTCAATCTCTTCCCCTTGTTTTCCGAGGCAGTGTTGACGAACACTCGTCGAAAAGGGACCCTCGTCCATCCTCTCCTTGTTTTGTGTGATATAGAGCTGAAATAAACGCTGTATGGATTACCTTCGTAGCACGGTATGTACACTTTGTTATTGGTATGCCATTTTTATTCTGACAGACTGCACGTCACTGTCGAGCTGTAACAGTTCGTGGGAGGTATACGTGCAATACCGGTCCAACCTTTCTTTGCCGAGTGTCGCGTCAGTATCGAGTTGCAATTGTAAAAGATCGGTCCCGAAGCGCTTACCAACAGCGCGAATACAGCACTTCATCAAACGCGCGCGTCCGCTCCGAGTGTGAACAGGTATTTACGTGGCTCTTGCTGACAGTTCAAACGTATCTTTTTTAACGTCGGCTCGCTCCTGCATCTCCGAGACCGCGAAAAACGCCGCGGCAAATTGTTCCCATCTGCACTTCCCAACAGGCATACCGGCGTATGGGACTAGTCCCATGCTGTCGCTGTAGCGCAACGTATCTCATTGAATTTCGTTCAGCTGCGATGCGGCGATGAGAGGCGCCGATTCAGAAAATACGTCGGTGATATCGGCGCAGTAAAACCCACCGGCGCACCCCAACTCGCTAACGCTCCCATCTCCTACTGCAGAGAGAACTTCCGGTTCCGGAAACATCGTACGTCACGGCTTGTTTTGCGGTCAAGAAAAAGTCGATATTTCATTAATTTTTTGTGTAGAAGTTAATAAACCGAGACGAAAACGGATGCCTGTTCGGCATTCAGTGAACATTGACGGTTTTTTGTAAGAGTTATGTGGAAAAAGTAAAAAAGTCATTTCATGGTCCCTTTAATTGTCCGTGAAGTATATTTTGCTATCAAGGTCGCGACTTTTGACAGTCGCCAAAATGTCCAAAATCTTCGCCAATATCCTTCCAGACCAAATTCCCAAAAGTAAAAAAACAACAAAAAAAACATTGTTTTTGTTGCTTAACATTTAGCTACATTTCTTTTTACGCTCCGTCGTTTTGACAGTCTCAGACTTTCCAGTTCGAAGGAACGCCTACCTCCTTGCACGTCAGCTCACTGCAGCACGAGTTTGGTTGGCGTTGGAAGCTGGTGAAACAGTAGTGAGTTTTAGTATTGTGTCTAGGAGCGAACGCAAGCGCTCTGTGTTTGCGTTAGCTATGCTGCGTTCCACACTGCGTGTGCGCGGAGCCCAAAATTGCGGTATTGAATGGCGCATGGCGATGAGGCGCACGCACAACGTGGGGTACGCAACTCTAACGCAAACGCACACCGCTCGCGTTTGCTTCTACGCGCAATACTGAAACTCTCCAGTAAGGAATAGTCACGTATCGGCTGCAGCACTACGTTGGGACAGTGAAGAGTGTTGTTTGCATTCGGAAAGGACATATCGCGAGCCATGATCGCGAGCAGTTCCGCCGTGGCCGCTGAGCAGGAGGATCTGGGGACCCTCACTAGAGCGCTTCCCGTTTCCGCCGCGGGAGGGCGAGCGTCCAGCTGGAGACATTCACATTTAAATATTCTAAGCTTAAATGGTAAAACAAAATGGCTAGGGGGCGTGAGCTACCGCCCGATCCAAAGGGCTCAGCAGGATTCATCCATCCATCCATCCAACGTGAATACGGGACCGACAGGGCACCGACAAACATAGGGAAAAAGTCCCTACAGGAACTGCCCCGGGAAGCAAGACCCCCATAAATATAGCGAATGAACCAAACCAACCAATGAACATATCAAAGGATTGAAAACTATTTCTTGCAGAGCCACGTGCGCTCTGCAAACCTTTCTCACCTCACCTGACTCTTTTTCCTTTACCCTAATTAGCGATTCACCCTTCCATATCACGGCTGTCAAAGCAGGAACCCTGATTTTACTCATTAACAAGACGTTTACTGATTAGATCATGAGGCGAGAAGTTGCCTTTCCCCCCTGCCCTTCGCTGGGGTACTCCTGTTCTCCCCTCAAACGTTCTTTAGAGTGAATTATTCGAAATGCTGATTGAAACTCCGTTCTGACGTCGTCAATCAGTCGTGGACACTAGGGTGATTAAGTACATATCAATATATTTGGTTCAGGAGGCATGAATTGTATAAGATGGTAAAAAATATGAACACAGTTGTAATCCCGAGACAAGAATTAATGAGAAGGGACGAGACCCCAGATCAGCAAGGGGAAAATTAGAGTTAGTTAACATAAAAAGAGTCAAAATCTGATATGAGCGAATAACGGCATGAAACAAGCATGACATATATATCGCACAGAAACACATTTATTAAGACGTATGTTTCTTACCTATTTATGATTTGTTCATTTATATATATATATATATGTGTGTGTGTGTGTGTGTGTATGTATGTGTGTTTCAGCACTTGAATTCTAACCATTTGTACAACACCTTACAAGTTGGATTAAAAAAGGGGTTTTGGGGAAAACAAGATTATGAAGAAAATCATTAAGTGAAGAAAATATGTACATTATTTCAGACTCATTTAACGCTCCTCTTTTGACGCCACCTCTACAATGGCGAAAGGTTTATTGCGTAGTACGGTCTATTCGATTGTGAAATATTTTGATAGAAGCTTCCACGAGTGCTCAACCACAATAAAGTACGACAGCGAAAAATAATTCCATTCGAAATGAGATTATGGCTCATACGTACTTGGACGTGGCTATTTTTTTTATAAAAAAAAGTAGAGGAACCGATAGAACCTTAGGTATCATTGATTACAACTCTTTGTGTATTGGGGAGCAAATTACGTTTTCAAGCGTTGTTGCATATATCCTATCAGTTCTTCCTCGCACGTTTGATGAGATATGCGTTTCGCAATGAGTGGCTCAGTATGCAGTATATTCTAATTGAAGATACGCTTCGATTGAAAATCGAAGGAAGGTTGCTAGTCTAACATAATTCAACATCAGCTTTGAATAGAAAAGGACAATATTTGGTATACAAATATTGTAAAAATAGCCGTCACAAAATTGGAAAATACACAGCAAATCGACGTTCAGGGTTTTAAACAGACAAAGTATTCTCCGAATTATCTAGGACACATTGGAGTTTTAAAATACAAATTATTGAATTATGGTGAAAAAATCTATATATACAAATCAACCATAAATCATGAGTTACAAGTATGAATACAAAATTACATATAAAAGTTATACATATATATAGGTAAAAAAATGAAAATTACCCTGTTCATGCTAAAATGTTTCAAACAATAAACTTCAATAATGTGTAAAAGTATAAGCGCAATCTAGTTCAACCATGTTAGAGATTATCTCCAGTTCCTTGTATAAACCCGACCGCGATTTCTTGTTGTAACGCGTATGATTCGGATCCCGTGCTTTGAAGATTGATTCCGACTTCTCCTCGTAAAATATAAACGATTGCGACGTTTCATACAAGATAAAGTCGCCTCACCGATCAACGCAAGAACTGAGAGGGACATACCCAAAAACCAAGCCATAAAAAAAGGTCTCAGATCACTGTAGCTCAAAACAAGTTCTTCGGCATGCTTTGAACTTCCCTCGTGAAAGTACCTGCTCTTGTACTCCGCAAGGGCAGCATACCTTTCGTATAGGCCCGCCTCAATCGCCCGACTCAATGTTTTATCAAAGTCCTGTCGGTATACCGAAGATGACCTCATTTCCGGTCCTACGGGATACGAAAACACGGTGCCTTCGGTCTCGACGTAGCCTCTTCCGAGAAGTTCCCGCCTCAAAGCCTCGCTGGGACCTGTTCGCGAGTTGTAGGTGAAGAAGGTGTCCCTTCCGCAGCGGAAATTTTAATCGACCGAGGAGTACGTAATGCCGAGTTCGAAGTTTGGTAGCATTGATATTCTCCCCGGATTGGGCCATTTTCGTTAAAGATATTTAATGGTCCACATGCACCAAGGATGCCCGGATCTTCAAGGAAACAGAGCCGATGTCCTGTTTCAACAAGATGCTCAAAGGACACGAACTGAGTGGCTTCTCCTTTAAGAGGTAGGTCGTTTAGAAGCGAAGTGAGACGGCCTTTGAATGCTGTCGACATAACGAGAAACATTAAGGCCATTATGCCATACAATAAGCTGGACAGAGACGTGCTCAGGAGGCTTCTGTGGAGCTGAGCGCTCTGCTGAACGAACGCTGCCACCATGGGAAATATGAAGTGGAAAAAATTCACTTCCTCCTTCAGCATAACCTTAGCAATTAAGGCATACGTCAATACGAGTAACAGACAAGACGCGAGAAGTGCTACCCATACCTCCCAACAGAATGGCAAGATAAATATTGCCTCCCTGGGAACGGGATCACGCTTGCGTACATAAAATGAAAAGCCTGCCGATCCGAAATGATGAAGCGCGTCTAATAAACTCTCCGTGTCTCTATCTGCATGATTGTCTAAACTACATATCAATGTGCTAGAAAACTGCTCATTATTGTGCGAGTAACGATCAACGCTAACCGAAGCGCTCCGGTGCATTAAGATATTTAATGTAATGTTAAAGCTTGGATGCTCGCAGGCGTAAATGCTAGAACATTCGAGGTGTATTAAGCTCCCATTCAGCGTCCGCTGCCGTTCTAACAAAATACCCCTCGTAAGAGTCTGGTGTTCAATTAACCCTCTTTTGAACTCGCTAGTCAAGAAGAGACTGCCGTTATCGAAACTCATTACGTATCTACCGCTGACTTTGGGGTACGGTGGCCCAAATGTAAATGTAAAAGCCTCTCGATAATCTTCCCATTGATTTTTTGCGTCTTCCGCCACGGCAAAAGCAGACATGGAATATACAGTTTGGAGGCTTTGAACTAGACTATCAATATGGTATTGGCCGCATATAAAGTAAACTATCTGAAAAAATGACTTTCTAAATGCGTGGCAGGTTTTGTCCTTGCAAAGTCTTAAGTGCATCTTGCCATCAGTCCACAACGTGACGGGTTTCGCTCGGGAGTCCAGGAACGACTTGAACAGCGCAGTGTTTTCCTTGATGCAATCTGTGGGCACGAAGACGTCCATGAAGTTGTTCCCCGACTCAAAAGAAAGGATGAATTCCTTAGGTATGTCTGCTATGGTCTTGAGGCCACTCCCATTGTGTTCCGACTTCAAACTCAACGTAGATGTTGGTTCCTCCAAGACCAGAAGCAGTAAAATTATCACTCGTAGTTATGACAGCATTTCTGCCGGTTCGTGAGAGGTATACTAGGTAACCGAAAGTCACTATTATCTTTAGTCCTTCTAAAGCAACTAACGAAGTTATACGTTTGCACAGACTTTCAGTTGTTTTCTGTGGATAGTCTTTGCAACGAAAGAACGCACTTGTACGCGGAACCGGTTATTTTGTCCGATATCTGTCTATCCGAATTACGGCGTTTATCCGCTATGGCACTAGGATCATTAAAATCCATGTCTACCGCTGTACCAACGTGTGATGGGTTTCTGTATCTTCGATCGCAAAGTAATTACAGCAGTTCATCGCATAACTGTCATACTCAGCGCTCAGGAAAATGTTTCCGTCAAACGGTGGATGGATTTAATATTACATAAGGAATTCTGAAACATCAGATATTTTAAATTGGACATAAATACATGCGGGCTGTCCCATTACATGATCCAATCGAGATAATGTTCATACTGTCGCGAATGACAATCGATGAGGCGATGATAACTGAATAAATTAAACGTTTAATGAGGCTAACTTGTGCCCCAAACAAAAAGGAAACGGAAGATAACGGTAGAGCGTCGATGGCGTCGGTGGCGGCTTAACCGCAGGATCGTAACGCTTGGGTGAGACTGACTATGGATCGCTACGCGAAGCCCCTTATGTACACGAGTGGGCTTCTGAAATAATCGGCGCAGAAAGTTCGACGCATTGAACATTCGGACCTCGAACAAGCATCTCGAAATTACCAGAACACTATGTTGCAGGGATAAGCAAAAGACACGTCACTCCCAGGAATCGAACCCTGCCTTTTCGCGTGAGAGGCAGGTACGACAACCGTTAGGCCACGCGCGCGTTTTTTTTTTTTTCCCTTTATTGGTTAGGCCACACGCGCGCTGCCTACTTGGCCAGCTGCGCGCGCGGCATTAATATAGCGTAAGGCATCGGTGCAATTTGTATAACTTAATTGTTCTACGAATCATTTTTTAACTTAAGCTAAGCTATTTTGTACCCTCCATGAACGTCGAAGTTGTTTTCTAAGCTAGTATATCTTGTGATGTTAATTTATAGGGTGTTTCTTTACAAAAACGGAAAATTGTTAAAAAAGGGGCACGAAGTGCAAAACTGGTTCCTTTGGGAAAAGGCCATGTTCACCACTATAAGCGTCAGGCAGAGAGTGCAAAGTGTTAGTTAGAAAATGCATTATCGAAAATCTACATATTTACTTTTTTATTGTTCGCTTTGTATTTCCGATCCATATACAAAAT
This sequence comes from Ixodes scapularis, assembly GCF_016920785.2. Taxonomy (NCBI): domain Eukaryota; kingdom Metazoa; phylum Arthropoda; class Arachnida; order Ixodida; family Ixodidae; genus Ixodes; species Ixodes scapularis. The sequence goes on along the minus strand of NW_024609883.1, from coordinate 8,037,623 downwards.
TTCGTACCCGTTCTAAAAAAAGTCACCTCTCATTTGTTAAAATGCAGAAAGCAATTTCTATTTCAGTCTAATTTCTGGCAAATTAAAGTTTTGAGCAGAATACAAGATGCAACAACAAAGGCGGAAATTCCAACCGCAAATGAAGTGAGACTTGAGAGGACGCGCGTAGTGAGTCATCGCAAGTCAATAAGAGTTACATCCGATTTGAGTGTTGCAAGTGTCTCTTTTGCAACCGCCTGCCGATGCCCATAAAAAAAGTAAATGGCCAAAAATAAGAGCGGATGGAGGAAGTTCCTTAGCCATAACTAATCATCCGTTCCTCCCAACGACAAGTACCCGGCGGAAAATGTTTCGAGTTCAAACCTAGCTCCCCCGCACTAGACTGTGAGCCGTCGCTTCCTTATAAACAATGAAAATGTCGCGCGGATGCGCCAAGACGGGTGAGGCAGTACTGCTTTTGCCTGTCGGACTTGCACAGCGAAAGCTCATATTTTTTTTTTTTTTAAACATTCTATATTTCTCATAACACAGCACCGTGGCGTACAAGAAAAATACGACGGTCACCAACCCGACACAAAATAGCTCCGGGTCAAAATACAAAAAGAGCGATTTACTTCAAAAAAGTTAATTGTCACACTGTACATTAAGTATCTGTAACGTACTTTTTTGTTCAGGACACCTGTTTAGTGCCGAAAAGGTTGAGATATGTTTTATTCAGTTGCTACGTATTTATAAAAATTACAAAATAAAAAACCTCTTACAAGAGCTAGTTTACATAAATTAGGTACGGAAGAGATTATATTTTTATTAATAAAAACTATAGAATGTATGTGCACAAAATATGTGGAGATAACAATATTTTATTGTACATTGTAAGACCCAATCGAGCCTATGGTTTATCGGGATTTCCGCTATTTTAAATAAGTTGCTAAAGTATGCCTTTTTTTTATATCTGTTGACTATGTCCTCCAGTTACCCCCCCATTTCCCTTTATTTTATGTCTCGCCTCGAGTGCCTCACAAATCAGTATATACTCAAAGTGAACATCAGCTTTCCATGACAAAAAGACAGAAACAATTTGGTTGCATGCATGGTCGTTTGGCCAAACACGTTTAAATTTGAATGCGACCGCATTATAGGGTAGGTGTTGCTCTTAGTGCTTGTGGGATATGCCAGCTGAACGAAGGAAGCAATATACAAGACAGAGAGAGAGACACAAGGAACATACACATGCACTCCGCTGGCAATCACAACGTTGCCCTTCGCTCGGGTGGTGCCAAAAGCAGGATGACCCTTAGACGCTCAGTGCCTGGGTGAGTGGTGCTCTTAGATCAGGCGGTACGTAAAACACGGTTTTGTATGAAAGCAAATATTACGCCACACCAATCTCTCTTTCTGACGCTGCGAGCGCTTCCCTTCGACACAACCTGGATGCAAAGCCTTCGTACTGAATATTCTGGGTAACCAATAAAAGGGAAGCGCTGGTATTCTGCCCTTCTCACTCCTCCTCGTCCCGCGCGATCTTTCTCCACAACCTGTTTCTGCTCCTCTGTTTCTTGCCCTTTAAACCCCGCTCCACTCCGCGTGCTTTCTCACACCACCTGCTTCTGCTTTTCCCGTTCCTGCGTGATGGGTCAGTAGCTTAATCAGCAGCGCAATCGGCTTCTACGCCGGTGACAGGTATTTGATCCCCGGCAACGGTTGCCGTTTTTTGTGTTTTTGCTCAAGATCATTTCCAGGTTATAACTTGACCGGGCCTACACATTACGTGCTTACGCGGCTGCCGAGGTTGTTTAGTCCTGTGAAGCTCTTCTGTTGAGGTTTGGCATAATCAGCTGCGACTTATGGCTTCTTCAAACAGCACCATTTCCTTACGTTGCAAAGCTTATGTCAAGGTACCACCGCAAGTCACCGATCCCTCCGTGCTTCGTACTAAGCAGTGAGACCAGTTAAGATAGTAGCTTGGCACGCGCATCACGAAGCACTGATGTTCGACACGCTAAAAAAAATGACGCTGTGTGAATCATCGTTTAAACGGAATCTGAAGCTGTTCCGTATTTGAGTTAAAACACTCAATAAGTCCTTATTCGGCCTGGATCACGATTATCAAAATTATTTTAAAATTTGGTGTATGGAGGCTGCAAGAAGACATTTTCATAGTACCGCTGAAGTCCGTCCTTCCGGGAGCTCTCCGCCATAAAAGAATTCTTCGGAATCTCCGCTCTCGCGGGTCTCCAGTGCCTACCAACGCTATGCACGCGCACTCTTGGTAATTTCCCCCCTCAAAAAAAACAACTAAGAAATAGACGTTACCACTGTGCGGTGAAATAGGCCTGGCAAGCTGATAATTGCATGCGCTGCCCACATGACCGACGCGTGTGTGGCAGAAGAAAGATAATGTTATGACCTAACCACTGGTCGTATGTTTTTCGTCTTTTCGTGTTGAGTTACATCTTTGGAGAAAACGACGAAATATTCAAATTCACGGGACAAAAATATTTTAAAAATATCCTCTTACTCGTTTTTTTTTTTTTTTTTTTGTTTCAAGAATTTCTTTTGCTTCTTTCCCCTTCACACGAGAGCGTTTACTCGCACTTTCTTACGTTACGTATAAGTTACCGTAACATACGTGCCACAAATGTCACATGCAAGCATACTCTTGATTTGGTTGTCCCGCTTCATAACTGCACAAAATCTCTGGGTGACTTGCGAAGTGAGACGATCTAAGCTTTCTTAACATAACGTAACGTAAGCAATCGGTGATGTGTGAACTGGCCTTAAAAAGTAACTCCAGTACATTTTCTCGGTTTAAGGGTTTTGAGTGCCTTTAATAGAAAAAAAAAAATTCACACAATTGTAAGATTTTTTTTTCTAAATGCCTCGTCTAGTTTTGTAGATATCTTATCTCAAAGCTTTCTATCTTGGTCTACGGCGTGACCGAATTGCTACCGGTTCGAGCATGACGGCAACACTCGAGATCACCTGCACGGCCATCCTGTGACGCGAATTTCGTTCCGCGGTACAGCAAAACAGACGACTGGCCGATGACGTAAGAGCAGTTCCGGTCATTCACGTAAGATACTGCGGTTGTTTTATTGCTTTGCATTGCAGATATTAAACATCCGTAGCGAATGTAAAGACACATTCATAGAGTTGGAGGCCGCAATGCGAGTTCCCCACCTAAAACGCGGTCTTAGAACGAGCCCGTTTAGGTTCTAGAAATAGCTACTATCTTGGTGGTGCACAATGCACGTTACAGATGCGCCTTTGAAGCTAATTGTAAGATCATGTTGAGCTGGAACGGAACATACCGGCGGCCAGTGAATGCCACCTTCGGCATCAAGAAGCGTATGAGCGAGGAGGGAGCCAATAAATGAACTTCGTGCGCGATTGCTAGGAGCACTTGCCAACTACGGCCGCTCAAACATAACATAACAAGCAGAAATCGCCCGCTGCCATGGCTGCAAATGCAGCAGAAAAACACGGCGACAGATGTGGCACTACGAACATGACGTCAATTCACAAGGTTGCTTTGGAAACAGCCGACCCGCAGAATGCCCGTTGAGACGTGGATGGTTGCATTGTTTATATCGGTTTTCGCCGCATTGACACTGGGGGCTGAAACGCATTCGGAAAGCGGCTGCGATCGCGGTTACTTAAAGGGAAACTCCGGCCAAAGTTGAAGAGGAAATAAATTACTGGTATCGCTTCAGTAATACAGAATACGACCCCAGCCAAAATATTACGTCAAGTGGACGCCGCATTCGAAACTAATGCCTTTAATAAAATGGGCCCCGCTGCGAGCAGCCGCTTCTTAGGCGGCCGCCAGCGGATCACCGATCGCTAAAGCAACCTTGGGCCATGACGTCATGGTCATTCTCTTTTTTTTTTCCAGTCCCGACGGGCTTACCCGTTGCGCGGTCGAGCAGCGTAAAGTGCGCTTCTTTGAGACGCTACCGCAGGTACTTCGACAGGTTTTTGCCGTGTTTAGCCGTTGCCTTTATCTGCTCGTTTTAGCGAGCAACTCGGTGCGCACTCGCGCGCATCGGGGTGTCAGGCGGAAGCAGTCTCCCTGCGAAGTTCGTGAGCAGGTGGCAGTGGGTCATGCGCTATCGTCGTCTTCGGTGTCTTCACTGAACAATGTGTTTGCTGAAAAAAAGAAAAAAGAAGTTCATTCAGCTTGGAAATTGGCACACGACCTTGATGCGGGGATTCAAAATCAAATGCTTTATTTATTCCATATAGAGAAAGGAGGCAGAGGTATAAAATCAACATTTGTGGGTTGTCGATACACGTCTTGCATGACATTAGTCGAAAGGATGATTCCAGCTAAACCACAGTAAAGATGTAAGGTAAAATATGCAGTCAACATAGCAGCACGTGAACTTCACATTACTAAGTAGCATGTCGTACACAAAATATAAACATGATAAAAGTATCCAGATCAATAAAGCAAGCATTGTCAAGTGCAGTCTTGTAGATGGAGCATTCACGCTCCGTTGAATGCGGAATGGTGGGCATGTAGACTACAATCACTAAATAGCTCCAATCACGAGATTTTTTTTTTTTTAACTTTTGAGTGCGGCAAGCGTTTTCTTTTATATATTTTCACAAATTAGATTTACCACCAAGACGAACTTAAATTACAGTGTCATAGCTTACCAATTCGAATTTACAGGCCCGAGGAAAAGAAATGAGAAAACAAACGTATACAGCCCAGCACACCCGTGCTTGGACGCCGCAGCCCGCGCTGGAATGCACCAAAGCTTCGTGTCTGGGACTGAACCCCAGCGCGAAGGCAAGTACGGACAAGCGCACGCACGGCCACGGCCCCCCGAGTACTGCACGTCACTGGCAGCGCGGCGTGGAGCAATGTCGCTCCATCCACGGAGCCACGATGACAAGTTAGACCTAGACACTAGAACGGGCGAGCGCAGGCATGGCAGCGGCCCCCGGGTACAGTTAATCAACGCCTATCGCGAGCGCGTTCCCCGGCTCGTACAAACAACAGCAAACAATCGGGGTATTTTTCCGCAAAAAGTTACTTGCGCCGTTTTAGCGAAATAAGTAGGGTGCCTTCATGTCCCGCTTCGCTAGATATAACCGACTACGGTATTGATTTTGGAGTACGCCATAACCACTACCGTAGTCGAAGCGGAGGGTTAGTGGGATCGGCGTTCTACACCGGCACCGAAGGAGTTCACTCGCCTGCCAGTCGCTAGCTTCTGGATATACGCACTGACTGTTGCGACATATGCTGGATGTCTACCACGCATACAGGATTAAAACGAAAGCAGCATACCTTTTACCTTTAAACGGCTAGCTTAACAGAGATAGGTGCCCTCTTGGACCGTGTTTTCATTGAACGAGAACGACCATGACGTCACGTCCGCCTAGCGACTGATTTTCAGAGTTGCCGGGGCCTGGAGCGGCTAGTTTCGGTTTTGTCGACCGCGCCACAAACAAGACTTTGAGGCGTCGATGTCTTTAAAACTACGCACAGTACCGAGAAAAAATGACACCTTGTAATTCATGAACGCTGACTGCGCTAAAAACAGTCGTAATCCCAAAATCAAAATTACGGACCGGAGTTGCCCTTAAAGAAGCAATATAAATTCACGCGCATTAGATTACAAAAGCAAGCAGACCCGCTATGCGATGGCGATGCGAAGACCAGTGTGAATGCAGCAGTAGAGATTAACGCAGCAGGAGCTGCGTTAATCCATCTGAAGTATGCCTCTCACCGCATCCAGAGGAAAATCCTTCTTCGATAATTAACGATAACTAAATCTGATTTCCACGATTCATGAGGCTTAATCTCATTTTTATATATCTAATGCTAGGCCAAACAGCTTCTTTTCTTTTTTTTTTTTTTGTCTTGGTGCTTTTGTAGAAAAAATCATGTTATTGCGCACGCGCGGAACATGGCAACAGACTTAAAGAAGCTTAGTAAAATACGCTAGTCTGCTTTCTTAACACCACTGATGTGCAGTGAACAACAAAACTAATACCTGCGGGACGTATTTCATTTTGAAAAAAATTGCAAAATCGGGAAAATTATAATCTTAAAGGGATAACATATATTTATTGGATTTTTCTTGAGTGTAAAGGCTATACAATCCACCCCAACCTCATTAAATGCATCCCAGATATCCTGAATTATATTCATGTTATATTTGAGTCGGACAAGAAAGCATTAAATATAATAGTGCGCAAACTCTGAAAATGCACCAAATGTACAGAAAGAAACAAATGCGTTCGAATAATAATTGAGAACCTGTATTCTCGAAAGTTTTCCACTGCTCGATCAGGATCACCTGGTTTTTGAATCGCAATTTCAATACGAAATGCGGTCAGGTGACGAACGCTTAGGTTGTCTGCCAATACCCCCGCCGTTCCGTCTGCTTTCCTCGTTGTCAAATGAAAATTTAATCCATGCCCACTCGCGACCGATCTCCGCGGGGGCCTTCCGGAATTAATACCGGGGAGGTGTACCGACATTTTTTCGTAGAAGGAAAAAAAAATAGTTAATAAATTTCGGTGAAAAATTGAAGCCACAAAAAATGCGATGGAGAGGAAACGGCTAGCAGTTCGCAAACTAAATGCGAAAGCGACCAACTTCACAAATTGAAACCTCGCACAAAAAGCAAATGCCTGAAATTTACGCCTTTCTGGGTCACCGGGAATTCTTCAATACAGATTTATCTTCTGTCGGGGTTATAGCGGTTCCCTGTCATATTTGTACATAGAATATCAAGAGTTGAAAATATTATTACAATTTAAAACTTTAAATCATACTTTTGGCCACATACTGCCGTTTTTCGAGCCCCATCTCCTCTTAAGTTCAGACGTGGCCGGCGTTGCAAGCTGATGGGGCCAACCAGAAGGCGTCAAGAGCAGACAATTTGTGTGTTTGTCACGATTCTCTGCCAGTTCTATCATCGCTGAACCAATCAAGGAGACAATGTGAAGTGGCTTGCTCTTTCGACGCATCTTGATGACCCATTAGCTCGTAGCGTTGCCTGTGTCTGGACTTAAGATGAAACGAAGTACATACACCTTTCACCCCTAAGCTGACAGTGCAGTGGGAGCTACGTGCTCACTGGACCAACTAGCCGCTTCCTTTTCATTACCTGGCCCCGTTCTCTGGGCGTCGGTAAGTGCGGGAGCGGGTTCACGTGGGGAAAGATATACGATTGTAGGATACAACGAGCACGCAGGTTCCACGGCAGGGTCACCTTAGTAGCGAATGATTTTAACGGAATAATGTCTTGCGGCTCGTGACTATTTTATTAGTTAGACCTGTGGCCATTATTACCTTTGGTCGCTCATAAAAGGAAACTGCACCACTTCGTGAGATGACTATATTTATGGTCATTGCTAAAGCTATCGTTTCTAAGCGTCCTAAACAACAAACAAATTGCATTCGTACCTGGCCGAGTTTGCCAATAAAATTCGTTTAGAAAGATTAACTCTTTCGAGGCTAACGCAGACACCGGACGGCGCTGTTGCACAAAGAAGAGCAAGGCTAGCCCCTTCTTCTGCCCTTCTTCTTCCGGTTGCGCCATCTGGCGTCGATCTTTTAATAAGGACTTTAATAGAGAAATCGCCCACGCGTGAATCTAACGTTTGGTTGTTTAGAATGTTTCAAGCCCACCTATTTTGTTGTCACCATAAATCGACTATTGCAAAAAGTCGTTTAGTGCCCATTTCTCAAACTCGTGGGATTGTTTTTCATTGCGCTATGTAACCATCTCTTCGTACGGATGACCTTTGCGTCAAAATAACGCACTGTTATGCGGAACACTGAGGCCTCGTGCCTATCCAGTTCCATTCGGGCGTCCGAGTTTGCATATTCCCGCGTGCAGGAGGCGGGCTATTCGAAAGACACGCCCTGCCGTTCTAATCCAGTGAAATACTCTAGAGTACTTCACAGGATTAGAACGGCAGGGCGTGTCTTTCGGATGCCCCTCCCTCCAGCACGGGGTTCAATCCCCTACCCTGCGGTTTTCGGTGCGCGTGCAAGGCTTAGGTGCAACGAACACCTGTTAAAAATACGAATGTCCCAAGCTGAAGGCGTTATAATCGGAGGACTTTCCTACCGTTCTCGTCCTGCCCTTGATTCAATTCTCCTCGACATCTATAGGTAGGTGCAGAGTTCAGGGAAAGCGCCTTTCAACCCTCTCCACTTTAACAGAGCGAACACTGGGAAGGAGTTCGCTCCACCTCCAGCGGTCGCTCTGCTAAAGTGGAAACAGGGGGAGGAGCTTCTCCTCGAAACCTTCCACTGACGATATCTCTCAATGTATCAATGTATGCAGCGTCCCCGAGAATATCTCCTCGTACGGTCTAAAAATAATTGCAGTAGCTTACCGCGACTCTTGAAACCATCCCGTTCTGCGGAATGGTGTCTGTCCAATTATTCTAATGTTGGAATCGAAATATGCCTGCAAGGCAATTTTCTGGACCAAGCTAGAAAATATTTCGGAGTAACGATAGTGGGAGAGATAAAAATGAAATAGGCCGCGTTGAGGAATCGTTATAATGAACACTATTTCTTTCTGAGGTGCCGTCATAGTTTACGAATTCAGGACACATTTTTTTTTATAAATCAAAATTCTTTTTACTAATGCAAAGCTATTTGTGTCCCCTGGTGAACGTGGAATTAGCTTTTTAAGCTACTTTATTAAGCTGTCTCCCGTAAGCAGGGTGTTTTTTAAGCTTTACATATTTCTTTAAAAAAAGCCACGAAAGCTACACTTTTAAGGTTTGTGCAGGTGAGGTATACGGTCAGAAGACATAGTATAGGGGACTAAGTATAACAATCAGTTGGCGAATGAAGTAAAATTTGTTAATTACATTTTTAATTACTAAAAGTTTGCACATGGTGCGAATTAGAAACTTGCTAAACATCATTGAAAACCACAAAATCATTAGTTTTTAGAGAGAATTCGAACGCCGGAGAAGAGCAGCAGTGTATTAAAGTTAGCACTCGTGCACCAAGTGCAAGTCTACCGGTGCGATAACGCGCCCAGGCTATTTATCCGTCTCTTAACAAAGCCCAAGCCTTTTACCTCTTGCACGAGTGCTACCTTTAGTGCGCTTCTGATCAAAACATCCAGCAGGTCAGATCACCACTTTGAGTCTAAACATTCCTTAGTTTACATCACACTAGAGTCAGAACATCCATAGAGTCAAAACATCCATCCGCGTCAAATCATCACTCGAATGGAGACGTCCAACGAGTCAAAACATCTATCCGTGTCAAAACATTCATAGGGTCAAGCGATCCATAGAGTCAGACCAACCATGAAAGGCAAAGCATCCGTCCGAGTCAGAACATCTATCCGATATCGAACATGTCTCGAGTCTAAGCGTCCATTTAGTCAAAACATCTATCGTTGAACGAGATTGCCGCAGTGATAATAAATGTAGTTTCTCATTGGCTATGATATCACGGTGAATGATTTGGCACGGTCAATGCGATATCGCTCAAAACTGAACAATTCGCGCGATGGGTGTGAAAAAGCCATCAAGATCCGCAAATCCAGCTCTCTGCAAAACTTGAAATTTCATAGCCGCAAATGTGTCCGCCTCGCCTATTCGTGAAAACCTGGGCCCTCGAAAATACGTGGTTTTACGGTGTTTCGATGTTCGACGTCACGCTAAGAAAAGGAGAGTCCTCAGCTCAACTTGCCAAGAAAATTTTATACAGACCCCGTGTTTCAAATTGAAAAATAGTTTCAATAATTTTTTATTTCGGAGGCCAAATTTATATGGTTGAAGTGTGTTTTCCTCAAGTACAACACAGATTTCGCTTCCATTTCATGTATAATGAACTATGCACAAGTTTTATATTTTGTTAAATAGAAGTTTATATGTTTCTAACCTATTTTTATTTTATTTTTCAAGAGATTTTTGTAAGCTGGACATTCTAGGCGAAGGTTCTATTTTCTATTGAAATCAACTGAACAATTTAATTGTTGAACCATTTTGGGGAAATTGTACCTAAGTCACCTCCCCTTCAGAAAGATTCTAGGTAAAGCGATTTCGGGAAAAGCATATATCTAGGTAATTGCACTGGATAAACACAGTAGATGAGGCAATCGTTGTATTTTTTTCTTGCGGGGGGGGGGGGGGGGGTCGTTGCACTTACTTTTCTGCTCCTGATTGAAGACTGCCACTGGGACACGAATTTCGGATGGCCGCTATTTCATGTCTTGTTTTATTCTTCAGTGTACTTCGGCCAACAATGTTCAGCAGAGTTCCATTGTTGAGCCTCTTGCCGCCAAATAAGTTCAAGCACGCAGTTCGACCGCGCCCGCCCAATCTCAATTCAGTTCAAATAATTTTTTTTCAGTTCGTCGCCGAATAAGATTAGTGTCTGATTCGCCCTCTATGTTTATTTCGTGCACCACATGGTGGTATTGTTTACAACTTAAATGAATCAACAATCTCGGGTTCAAAGGAGATGTACTTCAACAGTGGCCTACAAGTGAATATAAAGTTGTTGTCCGGAGATTTGTTTCAGTCAAGAGGAGTTTGCGCCTTCGTCCAAAATTCAGAAGCAGAAATCGGTCAAAGTATTTGGTTTTTCTGAATACTTTTTGTCAATCAAAGAGCAAGTTCCTCGACGTCATGAAGCAAGACACCGATATTTGTGCCGTCTAGCCAGCGCTTTAGGTGGCCGGTCGTTCAGGTTAAAAGCATCAGGTGTGAAAATCGTTGTTCATGAGTTTTATATCAATCCGAGCATTCCGGACACTGCTTACTACAGATGTTTCACCTGTTTGAATCTGAAGAATCAACTCAAAGCTGAAGATAAGAGCCCGATTGCCCATCTAATAGTGTCACGAATGACAATTGATGAGGCGACAATAACTGCAAAAAACTAAAGGTTTATTGGGGCGAACTTCTGTCCAAAAGTAAAAAGGGAAGAGATGAAAGCCGTGCGTCGCGGGCGTCGAAGTCGGCATGACAGGAAAGTCGAACGCCGGGGCGAAAACTGACACCGCTCACCTTGCGGAGTCCCTATGTACCCTCGTAGGTTTCTGGATGATTCGGTGTAGAACTTTCGGTGCGTAGAGCATTCGGAACTTGATAAGGCGAGAATGTTCTGGACCTTACGAGAAGGCAAAGTTGAAAGAATAAATAAAAAGACAGTCCGCTGACTGGAAGCGAACCTACACCTTCCGCGCGACAGTGAAGCGCGGTAACCACTCGGCCACGCACGCGCTTGCTGGCCGACACGCGTGGCAATATTACGGAACTGGGTGATCATCACAGTCCCGGAAAACCCAAGTACGCCTTACAGCTGCAGGTCTGAAAGCAGCGCAGCTCCCTGTGAAAATGCTCGCAAAAAATATATGGTGAAAGTATGAACGAAGATCTATGAGAGCAGAAAAAGATTCCTACATGCAATTGAAAAATCCATCTCTTTGTCGAGGAGCGGTTAGAAGATCACTCAGTTGAAATTTGTGATGCCATCAAGTCTGCAATAACCACCCACTACGGCTCTGCTTAAAAACGCCGAGCTCTATTAGGAAAGTGCCACTTCAATGTCACCAGAGGCAACAACTTGGACGCCATCGACCCATAACTTCAAACTACTAAGGACAGGCATCGCTTCCCTTAGCTTGAGGAGATAACTGGGCACACAAACATTGTTAGCATTTTTTTCTGATAAAGACAAGGACGAACTAGTTGACGGTTAAAACGTGTCGGGCGACGGCAAGCACAAGTTTAATCATTTACGCCATGGTCAAAAAGGAAACACATCTAGATATTAACGCCCTTGTACAGTCTTGCGACACCCGTGCCTACGAAATCTTGCTCGGGGTTGTCAAGGATCAAATTCACAGCAAGCTCGTCCGTGTTGAAGCACTCTCGACTCCCACCACCAGGATGCTTGATTTTGATTGCGCAGTCATACTAGCAACAACACAGATTTTTGGCACAGCAGCAGGACCACCAGGTATAAGCAATAGATACAATACAATGCAATACAAAACATTTTTTTCTTTTGAATACATTTCGCTTTGTAACCACATAAGCCACTAAGTCTTGTGCGTGGGACGCGGCAAGTAACTAACGGCCAGAATGATTTTACAGTTTCAATTCAATCTTTGAGTTTAATAAAACAAACAAATTATAAGAAAAGAAGCGGTTCAAACACTGGTACAAAATAACAGGTGGAACGGGCCTCTATTATGTGCACACCAGGGTGTCGAACCGGAACCGAACCGAACCGAAAACTTGGAACCGAACCGTTAGTTTTTGCCGAACCGTAACCGAACCGAACCGAAATGCTCGTCGCCATCTTGGAACTGAACCGGAACCGAACCGAAAAACAAAATAACGGTAACCGGTTCAGAAAACGGTTCAACGGCTTTTTTGGCAAGAAAAGTTAGTTACAGTACCTGCGCGCCTTAAGGAAAGGAAGAAGTAAACGGTTTGTATCGAGATTGCGAGTTTCCATCGTTCAATTCGTGCAATTACGCTTTTTTCAAGTGACAAAACTATTTATAGAAAGGTGAACAAATAAAGAAACGGTCGTCCTACTTTGGGGCAAAAAGTGCCCGGGCGTGCTTAATGAAGGCATACGCAATCAGTCAATCAATCCTTTCACTTTCCTCGTTCGCGGTGCTGGTGCCGAACTGAACTCAAAATATACTCTCTTACCGGAAGGGTCAATAAACGTCTGCTCAATCTAAAAAAAGATATGTCCACACACGCGCGCGCGAGCTTAAGCTCTTTTTTCTTCTCAGTATTCGGCTCGTTTTACGTAAGCTAGAGCATGGACAGAACTCCTCCAGTCCGGCTGTTGCTATGCTCCATCTCTCCTAAGAACCAAACCTACGGGTCGTACGGTCCAATCACGGACCAGTTAAAAGACACGTGGCAGATAGCTCCGCTGTGCGTATCATCGAGAGAGTAATATACCACGTAGTTTCTAACTGGCTCGTGATTGGACGTGGCCACCCCGTAGCTTTGCTTCTTAGTCCATCGTAGGGTAACACAGAGTACGGAGAAACCGTATTTTCAGTATGTCTATGCTGGAAAAAGCGATGGTGAAACTTCATCGTGACGTCGCCGGTGGGAGGAGCCGAATCTCAATCGGCGGCGAACTCAACTGGTAGGGAACTTTATCGCGGCGCTTTGATGACGTCGACGGAGAGCGGCGATTGAGTTGTCACTTCATCGGGATTTGTACCCAAAAAATGTCACTAGAGGGGAATGCGCAACGTCGCATCCGAGGTTCTTGTAAAAGCAACATTTTTAACTTCTGAAAATGTATAATTTGGTACAATCTAAATATAATCACCGGTGTCACGTTTAGGTCGCATGAATCGTGTCTTTTTACGTAAGTGAAACAATTTAGATGATCGCAATGCGTGAGCTGCATCGCGATCGTGATGAATCGTTATGGCCGACGGTGGATGTCGCACGTAAAATGCCCGTGTGTCCGTACGAAGATTTGCCTCACTTTTGGAAGTTTTTCTGTCAAGTCGGGCTTTTTCAAAGGTTGCCACGTCGCGATTACCACTCGGCAGTCTGGTGGGGGACGTGAACCAAGTGCCCTCTCTGAACTCGAGGAGTAGCACAGAATCTTGGCCCATATGAGAAAGGTTCCTCGCAAAGACACGGAAGAGTGCACTTGTGCATTCTTCCGTGTCTTTGCGAGGAAACTTTCTCATGTCTCGTGTCTTTGCGTGGAGTGGAGTGCACAAGTGCAAAAGTGCCACTTTTGACGCTTAGAAGACAGCTGAGGTCGATGATAAAAAAATGCCAGTTCCGCTTTTTTTCAATGTGACGATGGACAGCTTTTTACGAAGCGACCCTCAGAAATTTTGGCGCTATCTATCTCGTGGGAAACGTATCGTAAAAAAAAAACATAAGATAAACGACAGGGAAATATCTGATAATTACTCTATCTCGAAGGCATTCAATGATTATTTTAGTTCGGTATTTACGAAACACGATAGTAGAATCACTGCGTTTGAACCTAACCAGCTGACCATCCCCGATGTTGCCTTGTCTGAGGCAGGCATACTTGAGGCGTTCCTACCGTTAAATGCCAAGAAAGCGTGCGGGCCAGATGGTATACCAAATATATTTTTATGTCGCTATGCCGAGTGGTGCGCGAAATTTCTACTAATAATATACGACCGTAGCCTAAACTAAGGAAGAGTTCCACACGAATGGAAGACATCGAAAGTTGTCCCAGTTTACGAATCCGGGGACAAACTAACTGTTACAAACTATCGCCCAATCTCTCTACTTTGCTCGAGTGGGAAGATACTGGAACATATTCTTTTTGAACACCTATCCATGCACCTCGAGGACAATGCTTTTTTTGTGAAGAACAGCACGGCTTTTGTCGAGGCCTTTCAACAGTGACTCAGCTGTTTCATACTGTAAATGAATAAGCAACGGTTATAAATAGAGGGGGACAAACTGAGGTCATATTTTTTTACTTTGCGAAAGCTTTTGATTGTGTCTCGCATCTAAAGCTGCTTTACAAATGAAGACAGTTGCTCAAGAATATGAGCAATGCAGTTAAGTGTGGGTTACAAACCATATCGCCGGTTTGAATAATGGAACCAGGGGCGTCGGAAGTGTTCGGGAGAGGGGGGGACCGAGAAAGACAGATTTTTGTTTTCTTCCGCTGAATCGATTACTAAAATCGTCTTGAAGGCTAAGAACGATCGTCACCGCCATTGCGATGTCCCACCTCTGTTTCGTCGGGACGGCATTAGACTCGTTTCTGGCTGGCGAGTGCCGCAAGTTACAAATACAGTCGTCAGAGGGAAGTAAAACGCTTCTATAGAGGCACACACAGACCTTGACGCGCGACATACCTTCAAAATCATTTACTCGGCGTCGATTCTACACCCCTTGTCGCATACGTAACACCCAAAAATTACATTTGGACCTTCAGTCCACTGACGTCGAGTAGGATATACCAGCTTTTACGAGCGGCTTGATAGGTGTTGGATACAATATTGTCACGGGTGGTGACAAAAAAAAAAAAAAAAAAAACAGGAAATAAACAGAAAGAAATAAACGTTTAATGTGGCGAACTTGTGCCAAAAAAAAATAAACGAGTACAAAAGATAATAACAGAGCGTCGCGGGCGTCGAAGTCGGCGCAGCAACAGAGTCGAACGCTGGTGCGGAACTGACTGCGCTCGCCTGGCGGAATCCCTTATGTACCCTCGTGGGTTTCTGGATCGTTCGGCGTAGAAGGTTCGGCGCGTAGAACATTCTAACCTCGAATCAACAAGACGGTTCTCGAATTCACCAGAACATCAAATTACACTGTCAACAAAAATGTGTAGTCGCGGCCAGGAATCGAACCCTGGCCTTCTGCGCGAGAGGCAAGCACGATAACCGTTAGGCCACGCGCGCACTGCCTACTTCGCCAGCTGCGCGCGAGGCATTACTCCCCCCTTTTAAAAAGTGCATCGTCCCGATGCAACCCAAAAACAAAACTAAGCAAATAAAAAGGACGGTAAACTAAAGAGTCATTTGGAATACGTAAGGTCCACTATCCTATCGAGCGTAGTACGGCTTCATGCGCACGACGTGGACGACTTCTGGTCGTGGAGCGCGGCGTGACGATGTTCGTGTTCCGTCGGGCATCACCTCGTAGTTCAGCTCGCCGAGGCGACGAAGTACCTTGTATGGTCCAAAGTACCGTTTCAGCAGTTTCTCACTGAGGCCGCGGCGACGGATGGGTGTCCACACCCACACCCTGTCTCCGGGCTGGAAGTGAACGTCCCTGCGACGAAGGTTGTAGCGGCCCGAGTCGACGTGTTGTTGAGCCTTAATACGGAGTCTGGCGAGCTGACGGACTTCTTCTGCCCTTCGGGCAGCCACCTGGGCGTCGTCGCTTGCGTCGACAGCCGGTTCGTGGGGTAACATAGCGTCCAGCATTGTCGTTACCTTGCGCCCATGCACCAGTTGAAAGGGTGTCACTCCGGTGGTCTCTTATACGGCCGTGTTACAGGCAAATGTGACGTACGGCAGCACCTCGTCCCATGTCTTGTGCTCCACGTCGACGTACATGGAGATCATGTCGGCGATGGTCTTGTTGAGTCTCTCCGGTAGCCCGTTGGTCTGCGGGTGGTACGCCGTGGTGCGACGATGGCTCGTGTGGCTGAGACGGAGGACTTCTTGCGTCAGCTGGGCCATGAATGATGATCCACGGTCTGAGATCAGGACTTCGGGAGCGCCGTGCCGGAGGACGATGGACTCGATGAAAAACTTCGCGACTTCAACAGCCGTTCCTGATGGAAGGGCTTTTGTCTCGGCGTACCGCGTGAGATAATCGGTTGCGACAATGATCCAGCGGTTTCCTTGCGTCGACGGTGGGAAAGGTCCGAGTAAATCCATACCGATTTGCTGGAATGGGGCAGATGGCGGCGCAATAGGCTGAAGAAGTCCTGCCGGTCTCGTCGGTGGCTTCTTCCGTCGTTGACACTCGTGGCAGGATCGGGTGTAGTGGTGCACTGTCTTCGCAAGCTTGGGCCAGTAGTACTTTTCGCGTATCCTGGCAAGAGTCCTGCTGTAACCAAGGTGTCCGGCCGTCGGGTCATCGTGGCAGGCTTGAAAAATTTCTTCTTGAAGACTGGAGGGACCAGCAACAGCCACGCCGTGCCGTTGTCGCTGAAGTTCTCCTTGTAAAGCACACCTTGTCGGATGGAAAAGGTTGGCAGTGTTCGTACAAAACTGCGGGGAACGGCGCTTCCTTGTCCCTCTAGGTGCTCAATGAGTGCTCGCAGCTCAGGGTCGTCTCGCTGGAGTGCTGCCATGTCGCTGACATCCAGAGCGCCGAAGAAACACTCATCGTCGTCCTCTTTGGTGCAGGAAGGACCGGCCTCGACTGGGGCCCTCGACAGGCAGTCAGCGTCATTGTGCTTCCGGCCGGACTTGTACACCACGGTCATGTCGAACTCCTGCAGTCGTAGGCTCCACCGGGCGAGGCGTCCGGAGGGGTCCTTCAGATTCGCCAGCCAGCAGAGCGAGTGGTAGTCTGTGACCACGCGAAAAGGACTTCCATACAAATATGGGCGAAACTTTGTTATTGCCCAGACGACAGCGAGGCACTCCTTTTCAGTAGTCGAATAGTTCCTCTCCGCGTTAGACAGCGTCCGACTTGCGTATGCGATGACTCGCTCTGCGCCGTCCTGCATTTGGACTAGTACCGCACCCAGTCCGGTGTTACTGGCGTCGGTGTGGATATCGGTTTCAGCAAACTGGTCGAAATGGCCAAGAATCGGGGGCGTCTGGAGTCTTCGTTTCAGCTCGTCGAATGACCTCTGGTGTTCTTCTGTCCACTCGAACTTTACGACGTCCTTCGTGAGGTGTGTCAGCGGTGCGGATAGCTTGGCGAAGTCTCGAACAAAGCGCCTGTAATAGGCACAAAGTCCGAGAAATCTTCTCACTGCCTTCTTGTCAGACGGCGGCGCAAATGTAGCTACGGCGCGGGTCTTCTCGGGGTCAGGTAGAACACCTTTGTTGTTCACGACGTGGCCGAGGAACTTTAGTTCCCCATAGGCGAACCGACACTTTGTTGGCTTGAGTGACAGGCCGTCGGTCTTGATGGCTTGAAGCACGGCTCGAAGTCGTCTGAGGTGTTCATCGAAATCTCGTGAGAATACCACAACATCGTCCAGGTAAACGAGGCAGCTCTGCCATTTCAGACCTGCCAGCACGGTGTCCATGACGCGCTGGAAGGTGGCTGGTGCTGTACAAAGTCCGAACGGCATCACTTTGAATTCGTACAGTCCGTCGAGAGTGACGAAGGCAGTTTTCTCCCGGTCACGTTCGTCAACTTCAATCTGCCAGTAACCACTCTTCAGGTCCATCGACGAAAAATATCGGGAGTGGCGCAGTCGGTCTAACCTATCGTCGATGCGGGGGAGCGGATAGACGTCCTTCGTCACAGCGTTCAGTCGACGATAGTCCACGCAGAATCGCGGGGTTCCGTCCTTCTTCTTTACAAGCACGACTGGGGACGCCCATGGACTTCTTGAAGGTTGAATGATGTCGTCGTCGAGCATCTCCTGAACTTGATCTTGAATCACTTTCCTTTCCTTTAAGGAGACTCGATAGGGTGACTGGTGGACAGGGAGTGCGTCGTCGTCGGTAATAATGCGATGTTTCGCCATTGGTGTTTGGCGAACTTTCGATGTCGTGGAAAAACAGTCACTGTATTCGGCGAGGAGATCAACCAGTTGCCGGCGTTTCGAAGCTGGGAGCTCGGGGTCGATGTCGAGCGGCGGTGGCGTCGTGCTCTTCTGCTGTGGCGGCGAGGTTTCTTCGGATACTGCGGTGACCACGGCTGGCGCCTGAAGCTCCTCGACGTAGCCCATGGTGGTACCCTTCGTTAGGTGCTGCGGCTCCTCTCGAAAGTTTGTCACGAGAACAGTTGTTCGTCCTTCTTGAAGATACGTTACGCCTCGTGCGACGCCAATTCCTTTTTCAAGGAGCAGTTGGACGCTGCCTTCCAGAAGAGCTTCACCGTGCACGGCTGCGTCGGTTATAACGGTGACGAAAACACTCGACCGCGGCGGCAGGTTCACATGGTCGGCTATAACTCGGATCGCGGATGACGTCGCGTGGGCCTCCACCGGCGGAAGAACAGGCTTTCGCAGCGTCAACTGGTTTGCCCCGAGGTCGATGACGGCGCCATACTCGCAGAGAAAGTCCATTCCTAGGATAACGTCCCTCGAACAGTCTTGAAGAATCACGAACTTGACAGGGCACGTCTCACCATGGATCTCGACGCGAGCAGTGCATCTCCCGACTGGTGTAATGAGGTGTCCTCCGGCGGTTCTTATTTGTGGTCCATCCCACGGTGTCATGACTTTTCGAAGGCGGCGGCAGAGCCTCCCACTCAAGACTGAGTAGTCTGCTCCGGTGTCCACGAGTGCCGATGCGTCGAGGCCGTCGATAATAACGTTCAGGTTGTTGGACACCGATGCAGGAGCGTCGTTGTGATGCGTGGCGGCGGGAGAGTGGGAGCGCCCCGTCGTTCTTGGAGGCTCTTTACGTCGGTCGTCTTCGGCAACTCCACCTCCAGGGGTTGCCGCGCCTAGTTTCCCCGGCGAGGAGCGAGGGGCGACAGGCTTTCACGTCGGGGTCGGTGCATCGGTGAAGCTGGACGTCGTAGCGATGGCGACCGGAACTCTCGGCGGGACGCGGGCTTGGGGGACTGGGGTCGTCGCAGGTACTCGTCGATCTCCCGAGGGCGTTCACCACACCGGGGGCGCGGGTCGTTTGGGTTGAATCCGCGCAGCCCGAGTCGTCGGTATGGGCATCGGCGGTACACATGGTCGGCTTCCCCGCAGTGGTAGCAGAGCGGGCGTCGGTCGGCCGTTCGCCACACGTCGGTCTTCCTCGACGAGGGTTGCTCCGGGCGAACGTCCTGGACTTGTCCTTCCTGGCGTCGAGGATACTGTGGCATCGGAGGGTCTCGTCGGGGCGGCGCCGTGGTCTGGCGGTTAGCTTGCGGCGATCTTCGGACCATGGCGGCGTAGCTCAAAGTAGGCTCCTCTGGCGTCGTCGTTTTGATCGGAACCTCAGGTTGGAAGGCTCGGTGGACTTCCTCTCGGACGACCTCGGCGAGTGACAGGGAGGACGAGCGATCCGTAGCGGGGAGCATCTTGCGGATTTCTTCCCGGACGACTTCACGGACGATGTTACGGATGCCTGGGAGGGCGGTACCAAGGTCGTATCCGGATGTCGCCAGAGTAGTCACGCCAGGGTGTCGCTTGTAGTGCCTGGCGCGTGCTAGTAGGGCACGCTCCACATTCGTCGCCTCCGTGACGAACCCGTCGACAGTTGTCGGAGGATTGCGAATGAGACCTCCGAATATCTTGCTTTTGACACCCCTCATCAGGTGTCGCAGCTTCTTCTCCTCTGTGGCCTGAGGATCGGCGCGGGTGCTCAGGCGAAGAACATCCTCAACGAAGCTGGTGATGCTTTCATTCAGACCTTGGGTCCTTGTTCGAAGGATGTCTTCGGCCCTCTCGCGTCGGTGTTGGCTGGTAAACGTCTTCACTAGCTCTTGCTTGCACACCTCCCACGAGGTTAAAGAAGCCTCGTGGTTCTCCAGCCAGTACCTTGCAGTACCTTCCAGCGAGAAGTAAAGGTTCTGCAAGCAGTGCTCAGCTGACCACCCGTTATGTCGGGCCACACGTTCATAATGTTGCAGCCAGTCCTCGATGTCCTCGTGTGTGTCTCCGTGGAAAGGCGTCGGAGTTTTGGGTGCGACGGGCAGGTATACGACGCTGGCGGTGGACGGGCTCTAGGACGACTGGCTGTCCATCGTTGGCCTCGTTGGCTGCTTAGTCTTGGGCGGCAGAGGTCCGGATTCCGGGTGTAGACCTTGGGTGCGACGACTGAACCGGATCTCGGAAGTGCTTTCGCCGGTTCTTCGTGAGCTAGGTGTCGGACTTGCACTGTGGGCCCTCGGATGGGTACGCGGCAGGGGCATGCGGTACCCAGCACCTCCACCAAATGTCACGGGTAGTGACAAAAAAAAAACAGGAAATAAACAGAAAGAAATAAACGTTTAATGTGGCGAGCTTGTGCCAAAAAAAAATAAACGAGTACAAAAGATAATAACAGAGCGTCGAAGTCGGCGCAGCAACAGAGTCGAACGCTGGTGCGGAACTGACTGCGCTCGCCTGGCGGAATCCCTTATGTACCCTCGTGGGTTTCTGGATCGTTCGGCGTAGAAGGTTCGGCGCGTAGAACATTCTAACCTCGAATCAACAAGACGGTTCTCGAATTCACCAGAACATCAAATTACACTGTCAACAAAAATGTGTAGTCGCGGCCAGGAATCGAACCCTGGCCTTCTGCGCGAGAGGCAAGCACGATAACCGTTAGGCCACGCGCGCACTGCCTACTTCGCCAGCTGCGCGCGCGGCAATATGAGACAAAGGGTGGGGCCCCTACACACCCCTTTTTTTTTAAAGTGTTGATTGGTATTCATGCGGGCGAAGGCAGAGACGCGGCACTTCGACATGCAAAGGCATGTCTTTTCATGACGCCTAAAGTGCGTTTGACGAATCGTTCCTTTTTCCCGTAGTGCTGCGCTTTAGTACAAAATTTCCACGTGTTCTCAAAGGTAAGCAAGACTGTTTAAGCAAAGTTTTAAGAACACTTCGTCGACGAATGACGGCGAACGAATAAAAAACATGTCTTTCAGCACGCAGTCACCCAGCATCATCGCGAGATTTACCGAGCAGCATGGCGGGAACTGAAGCCCGTGCAATCCGCGGAACGCGACGCCTTTGCTCCGCGCGACGAGGAGGAGGCGAACGGGAGAGCAAAAGGCTGGACCAAGTATTTGACTCGAGGGATCTTGCGGCAACAGGCAAAGTTGGCGGTAACGTGTTCCAAGTAACGGAGCTACCGGTAACGCGTAACATTTTTCGGTCACATAGTAACGTAGAAGCTACTTTTTTCAAAGGAGTAACGGGTAACGTACTTGCTTTACTTATTTCAAGTAACGGGTAACGTAGTTACGTCGCTCGTTACTTCTTCTTAACACTTAAAAAAAAATTCACATAAATATTTTTCGTGTTTTTAGGCATCAATATGTGCGAATTTCTATAGTTTCATAAGTTTTTATTTCCGTTTCTTCCCGTGAGTATTCAGCTTCAACTGTAAAAAAGATAAAGCAATTATGTTCAGTTTCTGCATGAGCATTTAATGTTTTTTTGTTTTTTTATGTAACGGTTGTGCATACCCTTACCGTCAAAACAGTAAAACTGGTTACTGATAACTTAATAAGAGTAACACAAAAGTAACATGCGTTACTTGTTATAAATAACGGTTACGGCAACGTGTTCCTTTTATTTTGGGGTAACGTAGGTCGGTCATGGGTTTATTTTATTTGCAAGTAGCAAATATCGTATTCGGATACTTTTTTTTTAGTAACGCTTACAACACTGGTAGTAGGCAAGTGTCGAAGCGCGAAGCTGGCTTCCGAAAGACGAGGCGTAGCTCCAAGCCTGTTCTCACGACGTTTCGGGTCTCAAGTAAATTTAAGTTTGCCCTGATTATTGCCCCGCGAGTACATGCAGGTGCCGTGAGTGCAATGCGAACCACGCAGAACATTCCGTAACCAAGCATGACCGCTCATAATCCACGCCTAATCCACGCACAATACTTTGTATGCTTTCCGGGCTCATCACCAGTCTAGGATACCCTCTTTCCCAATCAAAACACTGCGCAATAAAATATAAAAAACTCCCAAAACACGGTACGTTTTTGTAGTTTTGTCATTCCTCTGTAAGGGGGTCGCGTTTCACAAAATAACAGTCATTTCTTTTCCCTATGGCTACTCAAAAAAGGTGTGGCCTCGCTCATCTAATAGTGTGAATGTCTCTGATTATATAGATTATTTTTTATTGTGTGTGTGATGCCATGCCAGTGTGTGTGATTGTAAGCGCTTGAGGGTGATATTACACTCTACGGTTCACCGTTTGGCTTTGCCCTTATGGCTACGAGTAAAGGTAATGAGTAATATTAGTAATCGGGTGATTACAAGATGACTCCTACAGGGGTTCGATAACAAGTAATTCAACTAATTCGAATGCGTCCCGTACAATCCTGTGCAATCGACGTCTGGTCTTGATTTTATTAATGTTTCAGCCTAGTAGCCCAGTCTTGGCAATATATATCGGATGTTTTTCAGTGCAATGCCAGGCACATCAATCAGTTAACAAATTAAGTGAAATTACGTGCATATATTCTCAACGCCTCATTCAAAGTTGATGCAACGGCCTCAAAAGGGTGAATTTCTCCATACCCAATGTTTTCTACCATCGTGCAAATGTATGGCATTGATATTCTGAGTGTATCGCTGCAGAAAACATGTTCGTCTCGCCATCAACGTTATACAAATAATATGCGTATCATTTTTTTTTCACTTGGTGCGATATTGTGGGTTTATGTTGATTTCGCCTATTTACCGTTAATATGGTCTCAATTTATGTAAGACCAAATAATATTTATTATGTGAAATATTTTTTTCTCAGATACTCGTGCGAGGAGATGCGTGGGTCAGTAACTGTGGCTCCCGCCATCCCCCTCCTTTTTTTTACTGTCTACATTTTTTTTTTAATTTGAGGGGAAACAATAAAGTTAATTCCGTAGCTCGTTAATTCCACAGCTTGCGACAGCAGCGTGTTGATGACGTAGACCAAAATGCTATGACGTGAAGCCGTATTATCCGCAAGTCATCCAGGTTTCATAAACAGACCATGAAGCCAAGGACGCTTGCGTACTTCACGGACAGTTGTCATCTGACAGGAACGACGTCTCTTGACCTCAATTTTTTGTAAAGCGAGCTCGCAGTATAAATTATAATAGCGTATCTACAACCAAAGATACTAGGGTAGAAACAGACAGGTACGATACTTCAAAACTAAAATTTTATTTGAAAAAACAGAAGATTCAAACCTTCTTTTTTTTTTTTCTTCACCTCCGAGGCTTCCACGTTTTCAACAGATTTTTTTTTTTTTGTAGGTGGAAGAAACGCACATGGGAACATTGCGATCCTTCCACATGTCCATTAGCTTAGTGGGTTCATCTCAAACATGAATACAACGCCAATACGTGTCTGTAAGACTATCTAAAGTGCGGTCATCGACTCGAACGTTATCATTAAGATTCGACGGAAACAAAAAACAAAAAACAAAGACGCCACAACGCATTTCAGAAAGCCGCACCATCTAAAGGGCAATTAGGCAATAACATAAGTGTGGTTCTCGTCCTCGTCTGCGTCTATTTCTGTTAACGAGCACTTGCGTGTACCATCCTTGAAGCGTTCCGCTCGGAATGGGCAGTTTACAGAGGCGGGGAATGGGACGCGGCCAAACTCGAGATGCAGTGGAATGACTGCGCACTTTCGCAACGAAGACGAAGTTGAAGGATGTTGGTTCGTGTTTTTTTACGTAATAATAAAAATAGATTACACCGGTGTCTCGTTAATACGGACACCTCCGTTCCCCCAAAACAAGCAGTCATAACATGAGTTGTCCATGATACCGAGACAAAGCTGCGTATATTTACTCTGTTCATACCTGCAAACTGTGTCTGTATTAACCGGGGTGGCCATATTAACCGGGTTCGTATTAACAAGGTGAGACTGGAAAAAAAAAAAAACAGGCAATGATGTGAGGCTCTCGGTATAGGGCGACGTTTTTAGGTACTAAGTCGGGAAAGAACATGAAAGAAGAATGTTGACGCCATTAAGCACATCGCGTGGGATCGCCCTGAGAATGGGTTTGTTGTTTTGGCGTGTTTTATGCTTTCTTAATGATGACCTTGACGAGAAAAACCTACACCCGTTAATTCAAAGTAAAAAAAAAAAAAAAAAAAAAGCGAACTAAGCTCGATGGTTTCGTGGTTTCCGTTTCTTTTGTAGCGTGCAAATAGTGTGCAGCACCACTCCTATTCTCTACAGTAAAAGGACTGCCGAACGGTCCTGGTTTGCTTATAGAGAAGCTTCATACTTATGAGGAATGAAGAAGTTCATATTCGATCGAATAAATAGATAATTTAACAGTTTCTTCGAAGCCTTCGTTGCCATCTATGTATGGTACGAGTTACAAAATTAAGCTCGAATTACGTGTAATAAATAAGTATTATAGTGCTTTATATAGCTTTAACAAAAATCAACTATGTACTAATGAACTAAGCGAGTAAGTTTATCTGTTTCGGGGCTGTAGCGCGTTCTATGTAGGGGGCGGAAGAGATGGTGAGACGGGCTCCGAGCTTAGGTGAAAACGTTCCCTTTATTCTCCTGACGTCGGGATCCTGACGACGGGTAAAAGGTTGTTTATACTCGAACGTTGACGAACGGAACACGCGTAAAACCACGTTCGTCAGCTACTGCGTGGTTCCACGTTGCTGCGCCAAGAAGCGCTCGATCTACTATGTTTACAGTCCAGATCGGTCCAGCGCGCCCCGACGAACGGCTCTATTATGAGCACACGCGTCTCCGTGGAAACCGCGTCGCCTCGCCAGCGTATTTACGGTGGTCGGCGTGGTTTGTCCATGTCGTCTGGTCATGCTCAAAAGCAGCGATTTGGGGCAGTGGTTAGCAATTCGATAACATAAAACAAAATTGTCGAGGACAGCGATGTGCACACTAGCATTTATTTTCTCCGAAACGTCCCGCAAATGTCGATGGAAATAACAAAAATTCACAATATTGAGTCCGTTGAAGCTTGGCCGGTTCGCCGGAGTCCGGCCCTCTGGCGAATCCGCCGGGACACCTCGATGAGGCGATGCACTTGATATTCCACAGCAACTTCTTTCTGGCAGATGGCCAGTGTGCTATCATCGCCTCAACGCTCACTCTAAAAAAAAATTATTTTCAAGTTCCCTGAATTTTTTAACGCTACATGGTAACTGAACACACATAGTTCACAAAACACAAAAGTAACAACCCCCCACACAACATCAACAACGCAGCGACACCGGACCCCCACCCTCCCTACGTACGCTAAGTTCGCGCTGTCTCTATATATGGCAGTCTTATTTCTGAATCCGACTTGGCCGGTGACTGCCGTCATTTGTCCCATAAACACAGAGAAGCGGCACGAATATTACTCGTGCATTATTTGAATTGTCTCTTGGAATAGTCCCCATCTCTTAATTCAACACCCTACAACACGCAAATGTAGATCATTAGGGTAATTAACTAAGATTAAATGATTATATTTTTAATGAGTTTTATGAATCATGATGACAATTCAGTACTCTGGTGGTGAAGATTGCAATCAAGTGATTGCTTGATTGCACTGTTCGGTGCCAGTGTAATCTGTTTTCACTTTTGGGGGGTAATTATAAATTTTAAATGTTGCACACATATTTCAATGGATTTTTCAAACCAATATTATACTGGTTTTCACGAATCGTTGCAATAACAAAGAACATATCTTGAGACATGCTTTGTCACTGTTATTACATAAATTTAGTATTGCTTTAATTTTCTAACCTAGAGCGTTTCGCCTAAAAAAGTAAGTGCCGGTAGTGATTTTCTATAGGCGTGTAAAGACAATTTATTGGCTCCCAGTCTTTAGACACTGGGCCATAGAATTTTCAATACGCTGGTAAAGACAATTTATTGGTTCCCAGATTTTAGACTTGTGGCCATAGAATGTTTTATATGCGGGTAAAAAACATTTATTGGTTCCCAGTCTTCAGACACGGAGCCATAAATTTTTCTATAGCTGGCTGTAGCTTTATTTATAGATTTCAATGGCCGACCATAGAAGACGATAGGAGGTGAGAGCCTGCCATATCATTTTTCATAGACGAACATAAACCATTTTTTGTGTGGGAGGGGCCCTTTCATGTCGCGATGCTGTCGCGACATGCAAATTTTCACGTTGCTTAAAGGACATAAATCATAGGTATTTCTTTAATTAGCTAAACCAACGATAAGGCCGATTTGGAACATACTGGAATATTCATGCGGCCCTAATAAATTAGGTCACAGGTTCACAACTTTGTTTCCCACCGAGCAGCGCGACGATTGAGGGCACATATTTTCGGTCGACTGAGCTATTGGAACGAATAAAAGCAAGGTTCATAATACACGCTCCGAGTGCGCCTGGCTTTAGTATACATGCAGTAGCAAATACGATTGAAAGCGAACATGTGCAAGGCTTCCAGCCTACAGCAACAAACATCTTTGGACACTTAAACCCTGTATACTTCTGTTCTCGCCCCTGTCTCTTCTATCTGGCAGGGGTCGTTCGAGAAGAAAAAGTCTGCGCTTTCGTATCTCCTAGATACCAGAGTCAAGGAGCTGGGTAATATTCCTCGGTCTTTACTAGTAGCATTCGTGTGTAAATGGTTCTCGCTATTGTACCTGCCTCGTGTGTACGCCGCGGCATACGAATGTCGCGGACCAGGGAAGAGAAAGGGGGCCGACGTCCGTTAACATTTGGCTTCTACTGTATGCGCAAGCTTCAAGTTGCTTGTCAAGCTTACGCACTAGGGGTGCGCGACGCGCACAGCGCGGCTTTGAGCCCGACGCTAGCTGCTTTCAAAGCAGAATATGTCTGTCCGCTCCGTTAACGGGAAAACTAAGATCGTTACGAGATTAGACTTGGCTTTGGCGATATGCAAATGTCATTTCTATTGAAATCGCTAGCACCAGGTCGGGTGGAATGTGGGTTAAGTTCTCGCCCAGAAAGTAAGCGACTCTTGTGCGCTGAAACAATGGGAGCACACGGAAACTTCATTATACGCTCATTTTGTTGTCCTTTTGTGATTCTTTGTCCTTAAGCTCGAGGCACAAGGCCGTTGCTTATGCACATCATCCGGGACATCGTCTCCAGTGCTGCCCACGGTGGTTCGGAGTAGGATTCGAAGATGTCGGCGATCTCAGTCGGGTGGAGTCGACTTCACCACGGCTGCGCTTTGCTACACCATCTTCAGCAGGCACGGTGTCGTCGGGAAAGCTCATGGGAATTATTCTGACTGTACTTCGGAAGATTGACGCTAGGGCCGCAGCTCGGCACTCGAGTCACGTGACTTCCGCCTGTCCTGACGCTGCTTCCTCTCGACAACCGTCATGAATCGTAAGCGATTGGGAGAGCCACCGGGGCGTAACTCTAATCGCTGCGGAGGCTATCGGAACTTTCATTTCGTGCGCCTTTGTCACTGGTCATACGGGTGTCTGTCGCGAACACCCATTCACTCTCGTGGCACCTGACAAGTTGCGTAGCACGGATCGGCATTTTATGGAATATCGTTCTCCGAAAAACGTTCTTTAACCGAGGAACGAAATAACAGTACTGTAACATTTATTAGTGTCGGGCAGCGTCGACGCTAATAGTGTTACCGTTAACAGTAACGGGTAAAGCACTTACGTTACTTATTTCGAGTAACGGGTAACGGAGTTATGTTACTTCCTATTCCCGAAACTTAAAAAAAAGTTACACTTCAAATTGTTTTGTGTTTCTAGGCGCCGTTATGGGAATTTTATAGGCTTGCATTTTTCTTTACGCTTTTTCTTGTGAGTATTAAGGTGAAACCACAAAAAAAGATAGCTATTATGTTCAGTTTCTGCATGGATATCGTGTTGCTTGAAATGAGCCACTTACGCATACTTGTAACGTCAAAACAGTGAAACATGTTAATCCATAATTTAAAAAAGTAACGCAAAAGTGACGGCCGTTACTTTTTATCGGTAACGGTAACGCGTTTATTTTTTTTTTTTTGAAGTGACGTAGGACGGTAACGCGTTACTTCTATTCGGAAGTAACGTATTTTGTTACTTCTTTCGGTAACTACTACACCACTGCTGACGGAGCTACTAAAATGTCACAACGCATTAAACTTTATTTACACGTACAGTCGCCGGCCATATGAGCTCCTCCGGCCGAACGCCGACCGGATTAGTGAAAATTCCACACGCGGCGCGTCGAGCGTTGCCGCGTTTCGGGAGCCGGGCTATTGGGACCAAACCATTCCGTTATCAAAGGGGTGGACGCAGAGCATTTATCGGGGTTCCAGCCTTTAGAAGTGTGTATCACAAAAACATGACCGATTAGAATTTCCATCTTCGGGTTTCGGCCCCAAGTATTCGGAGATGATGTTATAACTGCTGATAAACTGGAGCTTGCTTTAGGCGTAGATAAAGCAGCAGTGTTCGATCGATGTTTACAAATGTAAAAACCCTATGTTTAATCTGATATTAGGCATGACAACAATGATCCCTCGGCAAGTGAAAAGTGGCCGACCAGGAAGTCATCTGCAAAGTCATCGTGGAGAAAATTACCCTTGGCGAAGCAACACGCTACTGAGCGCAGAACAATAGTCTCCTCGATAAAACGCGTTCATGAAAAGTTCCCAAATCTTTATTCAGCTTCGACATATATTTTTTTGTTTTGTTATCTATTGCAATATCCTTATAGATTAAATAAGTTATTTCAAAATTGCTTGTCATTGTCAAGTCTTGGTTTAAGAAAGATTGTAAGAAAGGGGGCTCGTGGGCAGGATTACTCTTCGGGTAGAAGATATTTAAAATGACAAACCTTTTTTGCGAATAAAAAAGTAGCATATAACGTCAGAGATATTATGCAGTGAAGAATTTCGATATGCCGTTTGCGTTTACCTACAACCGGAAGCGGGATTGTAATCGGCCGTGCTTCAGATTCACGTTCCGAAACGCGGAGTGCTATTAATTCCTGCGTCCACCCCTTTGATAACGGAATGGTTTGGTCTCAATAGCCCGGCTCCCAGGACGCGGCAACGCTTGACGCGCCGCATGCGGGATTTTCGCTGCTCCGGTCGGCGTTCGGCCGGGGGAGCTCATATGGCCGGCGACTGTATCAACATTACGCCCTTGTTAAAGCAATGTGACTGTAAGGAGCACTAATATAAACATTTCAAAAGCACTCAGGTTTCGCTTTAACTTTTGTTAAACTTACATGACGCTACCGAATACTTATTGCTGCAATGGTCAATTTGTCACAAGGTTCACGTCGATCATTTTCTTAAAAATGGCGAGAACGCACTTGTCACACGCGACAGAAGAAAAAAAAACAATGACCTTTTTGTAACAAGTATAAGGCCTTCATTTTTATGTTCGCATGCCCCAAGGCCAGTAGAAAAACAAGCACCTTACTTCTCGCGCACCTTCGAGCAGCTTGAGCCTTCGCTGTCGGTGTTCCACGTACATTATCACTATCCGTTCCTTTGAGACGAACGTTCTTGCTGGTTTCAAATGAAGGTACTGCAATAAAACAAGAGGAAAACTCTCGTTAACTTAAATCGGCGATAAACCTTGAGCAACGTGACCCAACGTTCTGCCCGATACCACAGGACCCGTTCCTTCCTCTTTCCCGACCGACAAAGGTTGACGCGTCTGAATCTATGCGTCACTCCAAAGCGGCGCAGGGATTGGGTCCAAGTACTACGTTATTATTCACTAGGACACTATTGTCCAATTGATTCAGCGCCTTTTCATATGACGTCGTTCAGGGTGCCCCGAATTTGTGTTCTTCGCGAGGCTATCCACCATATGCAGCTTTACAATACTCACTCTCGGCATGTGGGTAGTCACGTGACACGCGGGCTTCCATCAGTTGTCCCTGCAAGTACGCAGGTAGCACTTGAATGACAGCGTAGAGGTTCGCAAGGAACTACCGCAAGGGACTGTTTGCACCCCGATTGTTTGCTTTTCTGAGCGAATCAGCGAAGGCATCGAGAGCTAATCCACATTGGCAGTATGTGGACGACAGTTCAAGTGCTCAGACCGTTGGTCATCGCCGTTTTTCTTGCCGGAATCTACGGGGTGCTTGGTGACACCGCCGATGGGAATGTCGGACCCACACCGACCGCGGACCCTGAGATCCTGGAGATGGAAGAAGGACTCCAGACCCTGTCCGAAGAAATAAAGCGCTTCGCGACGAGGCACCTCCTGCCCGTCGTCAACGAGATTCTGTTCGATCCGAGGCTGTCCACGGAGTGCGCAGGAGGACTTCTGAAGCTTGGGACGGCGCTGGGGTCAAGCGACATCTGGGCTCTTCAGAGTAAGCCATGTTTTTAAACTTAATCTGCGTCGCTCCAAGGGAAGTATTTCTGATGCCGTCGTCTTTTCCCCCTCGCGTACGCTGCTGCTGTGCACCCTGTGAATTGTCTATCGATCGCTAAGACCTTTCAAATGTGCTCGGAAAGTGACAAAAACAAAAACATTACGGCCTGGAAAAAAACAAAATTCCTGAATGTGACATTGAGCTTGTTGTTTAACGTTCTCAATTGCTGGGTCATTGTAGGCATTAGTTTTTTTTTAACGAAACAATTTATTTATTAAGGTGAAAGCCTTCCTTGCCTTATTAGGCGAAAAAGCGGCGTCGTTGTGCCCGAAAGATGGCCATAAAAATAAGTCATCAAGCACGCGCCGCTCACGCTCATGCTCAAGTGCGGGAGCGTGATTTTCCCGCCGGACCGCCGTGTGCAAAAGGTGCGCTTCAGACTTCATCTGTGCTAGTTGTGGGCTTCGTACGATGGACTGTAACGCGACTGCGTCTACAACTACGCCCTCGACATCGGCTTTCGTATCCCTACACGTAAGCAGTCTTAAGAGCCTGTATTTTTTTTTTCGTTTTACGTTCAAAACGGTTTCAGACAAGAGGTGCGCTCAGAATATCAATGTTTTGCAATATGCCGATGGTATAAAATTGTTTCCGCAGGTTATATTCTACCGATAACTGTCTACTGCTGATGAATTATATAAATTCAGTGCATAATTGCTGCGACCGCAATTTACTGAAACTAAGTCCTGATGAAACACTAGTTTTGTCTGTCTCAAAAAAATTGCAAATTGTAAGTTTTTCTTACTCTCTTAAAGATGTATCCCTGCGTACGGTGCAGTTCACAAAATATTAAGGAGCATAGTGACCCAACTCTGTCCTTCAATGAACATTTTTCTTACATTATCAATGCTGGTTCTCGAATGTTACGCGTCATTTCCAGGATTACGCGTTGATTCTCATCGTCAGATTGTATAGTCAATTTATATTGTTCTTTGATACGTACAAAACTTAAGTTTACTTGTGTCGTTTGGAACTGTATTGGTTGTACAAACAAAGCTAAGACCAAAAATGTGCGGAGAGTTGTTTTATATAATTCTGTATGACCGCTACATTGGTCGCACTGTTTATGATTATTCTGCAAAACTTTTAAAAGGATGTGGTCGCCCTACACTAATCTCAAGAAAACTTCAGCGTGATCTCAGTTTTTACACAAGTGCTTGCATAGTTTAATTGATTGTTCGAACCTCACCTCAGCTGTGGGAATTTATATGCCGCGAGTAATATTGAGGGCGACTCGCACTTTCTCGATTGAAAAAATTAACCTAATATGTCATATGAACGGCATTCATTATTTCTATAAGATATTGCAGCGCGGACGGCCGAAACACTCGGTCGCGGAGTTCTAGAAGACTGGCGTTTATTCTTACACGGGGCGTAAATTTCATCATTTCGTGCTAGTTCCTTGTTCTCGAAAGTGCCCGTTCATTCTAGCACCGAGTGAGCGACGCTCGAAGCTTCTTTTCCGAATTTTAGAGATTGCCTCGCACACTAGATAAGGAACTGCGCGGGACCTTGCCGAGTCAGTCTCGCTCTCGCTTGCTATTACGCCGCCAAATCACCGCCTACTTTTCTGCTGTCTCGACGCTCGTTCTTTCTTTTGTTTGGGACACGTTCGCCGATTAAAGCTTTCTTTTTAGTTCAATATGTACCGTCTCTTCACGTTGCTCCGTGACGATATCCAGAAGAACCAGTATCAGCATCTTCAACTCAGACACTCAACTACTTAGATCTTCTCTGACTAATGCTTAACTATTTTTTGTGTACGTAAAAAGATACTTGGTGTGAGTTCTGTGTAAGTTACTTTGAATTTACAATCGTCAATCGTGATCTTGTTTTCTAGTTACTACCTTTGTTAATCACACCATCTTAGCTAGTTTAATGAGCAACATAGAATAGTGTATAACGACATCATTGAGCGGGCATCGACATATCAAATATGTCATCTCTTTGGGGGCATCATAATCGAGGCAATTTCGCTGTTCATGGGCGCATAAAACAAAACTGATGATGGTGACGGGGCTTTATATTTTCCACTGTATAGTCACCGTCAATTTAAGAAATACAGGGTGTGACTTAATATGTTCGCGCTTCTTACTTCGTGATTGCGTAGTTGTGCGTAATTTGTTACAAGCAACGAAATGACGTGTAATCCCTTCCATTTATGAGTAATTATGCAAGGGAATAATTACATATTTCACGAAGTAATTTCCTCACTTATTTGTGTAAGGGAATGATTGTTAATCCGTTATACTTTCGCTTTCATTCACGGGGGACAAAGCGAGAATATAAAACACATGAACGAAAATCGATAAAAAAAGGTTTATTTATTTCTTTATTTTTTAAGTGTAAGTTTTACCGGAATTAGAGTGTCACCTGCAGACACAAAACGCAAGGTCCGCCGTTCTTCAGACGCTGAAAAGTTTTCTTCGCGTCACCTAAAACCGCAATTCAAATCTGTTTCTCTTTTTTTTGTGTGGCTTGGTTGTTTGCAAATTGTAACTCGTCATCTTCCTCGCCCATGTCGAAGGGGGAAGCACACTAGTACAAAGTACCAGACTCTCGCTGCAAAACATATTGGGCAAACTCCCGAAGTTAAAATCTTTCCTTCCAACGAAAAAAAAAAAACTGTCATAGTGCACTTGAGCCAAATACGATATAGCTTCCGCAATACTGGAAACTCGTCTGAATACCCATGGGAGTGGTGGCGAACGTGACAGTGGCACTTCTAGCGGACTCGGAGTTTACGGAGGCAGACGACGCAATGGAAAACTATAGGCTCCGCGACGTCCTCGAGCTTTGCGTGCCCCGTTTCGTCACCCCAACAGCTGAGACAATTCATTACGGTCAGTCCGCTTGCAAAACGAAATCCACTGATCGCAACTGCATGGTCAATCAAATAACAACGCGCTCAGTGACAAAGAAAGAGCACTTTATTTAGCGGTCTCAATTTATCAAACGCCAATCAGGGGATCACACGCGTTTGAAGCGCATCTGGGAAGCGGAAAAAATGTGTTTATCTAGTCAAACTACTCCGTAAGAGCTTACTATTGAGCCATTAAAAACTGCGTTGTCACAATTTCTTACCTGTATAGGTGATCAATAAAAAGTGCGCAAACGACATGTTAAGACTGCCAGAGTAAGCGCACCAGCCTCTGCAGCATAACGAAAACAAAAAAAATAACGGGAAAAATGACCGTGCAAACACATTCCGAACTTTGCAAAAAAAAAAAAAAAAATGAAGTTCCCATTCGAGAGCGAAAAAAAAAAAAGGGGGGGAACAGACGCGAACAACGCCGAATGAAACAAAAAAGTTAGCAGCCGATACAAAGATACAAATCACTCAGCCTGCTCCAACCGACGATCGCGGGGTGCTGAAAATTAGCAGGTAGGGCTCGCCGTCGCTGTTGAGTCCAAAACAAACAAAGAAAAAGCAACACGAAAAAAACTATTAAAAAAAAGAGCATCACTTTTTTTTTCTAACTGCGGGGTATACTCTTGTTTATTTGCTTTGGCGGCTTTGGTAATGAGCAAAAACCAAACAGATGAAAGGAATAACGTAGTCCAGCTCACACTGCCCGCTAAATAAGAGTCGCACGCTGCAATCTCCTACGTGCTAGCAGTGTGTGACCTTTTTTGCTTTCGTATTTCTTTTCCCAATGACTTTGGCAGGTTGTTTGTTTGCTCGCTTGACGAAGCTGTTCAAAAGTACATTCAAGTGCTTGTTGACGTACATCTCCATGCAATTCTTGCACACCGTGCCTTTGTTTCGACTGTCGATCAGAGGCCTCAAGTGCGCCTTCAGCTAAACTCTTGTTTGGTGCAATGAATCCAGTGTTGGGTAAAGTACATCTCAAAGGTACCTCAAGTAAAGTACAAAGTAAATGAGACGTGATGTACATTAAGTAAAGTATCAAGTACACTGGGTGCAACGTACTTGAAGTAAAGCAGCATGAATACAATCTATTCTAAAAGTAAAGTAGAAGTATTTTAACACAATATTTCATGATGCCGTTTCATTCCCCTATTCAGTGATTTTTTAACTGGTATGCATTTCCCAGAGGTAATCAGGGGTGCAGGACCTATTCTCAAAAACAACGGCGAATATATGATAAAGTCAAGTGGCCACAGAGTAGTTATTTTCAGGAATGAAGCCAAATTCGGAAGACCCTCTTTTGAAGTGGCGCCCCTTGCACTGGATTGTTGCACTCAAGCGGGATAAATGTACAAGGAGAGAGCATGACGTAAGTCCCGTAGCTTCCGCAAGCAATCCTCTCATAGAGGAATGTCCTCTCCTTAATGAAAACAAAACAAAACAAAACAAAACAAAAATTGAGTGTGCAAGCGAGCTGGTGATCATTAATCATAATGTGACACCTGAAATCGGGATGCGAAAAAATTAAGGAACTTTCGAATAGAAGGAAAAGACAGAAGATAATGTCTCAAAGTAATGTGTCGTTCTCCTTTCTTGCTTTCTTCTTCGACTTGAAAGTTTAATTTTTTTCACACCATGGTTTGGAAAAATTAAACTTTCAAGCACAGTCTCAGGTGCTACAGTATGATTAATTCTGCTCTCCTAATATTTCAAACCTCCTCACTTGTGGTGATCGACCGAGAAGTAGCGAGGGTTGAAAAAGCTGCGGGGAAGCCGCCCCCAGGACAAATGGAGCAATGCGTCGTCTGCTCACGTCTCTGGCAAGAGTAGAATATTCCTCCCACTATTTTTTCGGTGTCGACAAAGCATCATTTCGTGATACAAATTTAACAAAACCATAATTGTGGAATGCACTTTGAAGTTGGGAAGTGTGTATTCCTCAAAAGGTACCAGAAAAAAAATACTTTAAGTAAAGTATAAGTACATACTCAGATAATGTACCTCAAGTAAAGTACACCTTTCCTAAACCTACTTAAAGTAGTACTTTAATTACAATGTACTTAAAGTACTTCCCAACACTGAATATATCAGTGCAATGTGTGTCGAAGGCACGGCTGATGTTACCGGATAGGTGACGAGCTAAGTCGTAAGTAGTTGTCATTTTCGTAGGCGAGTATATCTTGTTCTTCAGCAAAATGTTTTTCGAGGTCTTTCATGTTTCTGATTACAGTTGGACTTAGCAAGCATGATGACAGATCTGACTGTTTGCCCACCCGGCTACATAGGACTGGGTGTTCTGTTGTGCATCTTGTATATCGTCCGTGAAGTTCTCCGCGATCACCCTGGAGTTGTCATAATCGTCTGTTGAGGCGTCAGTGGCGATTTTGAAGTCAGACTTGGATAGCTCTTTCAGTTTAATTGAATGTAACTTAATTACTCACGTTTGTTCGGTCATCGGGAAACGGAAGAAAATTTTTCCACCACTGCAAAAACTTGTTTTTGCAGTGGTAGGCGGCACATGGCATGCTTGCCATCTCAAAGTATGCACTGGTGTATGCCCGAAAGCGACCGGTTGATTAAAAAACGATAATTTATAGCAGACGTGCCGGCGTACTCAAGTAAAATCCGAATAGAAATGTATACCGAGCTTACACTTTTTAATATATTTATTAAGTATCATAAAACACATTTGATGATCTACGAGTAGAAACTCAATCGAAGGCGAAAACAGAAGGTTATCGCAGACGACAGTGGAAAGAAAAAACAACAATAACAACACATCTCATCTAGATTAGATCATGTTCATAAAGTCGGGATTCCATCGTGTAGAACTAATGCTTTTTTTCAGTCATTCTTTCCTCGCACATCAGTGGAGTGGAATGGCCTTCCCGCCCCGACAGCAACAATCAAGGATCCTCAGCAGTTCAAGAACGCCATAGCTAACATTGTATAAATAAGAGTCAATTTACTGTACTAATAACCACAGCATTTTTAACTTTATACTTATACATTGTACCCACTCCCCTCTCTAATGCCTTTGGCCCTGAGGGTATCTGAAATAAATAAATAAATAAATAAACAAAGTTGCAGACGGCCCTCAAGATGTCCGGGCATAGAGTAGCAGACAAACCGGTGGTACGAAGCGCCGAAGCGAAAGAAAAAAAAAAAGTAAAAACTAGCCCAACGAGGCAAAGCAAAAAGAAAGTATAGACCTTGAAAAATGGAAATAGTTGCACGACCGTCCAACGGGTGCCGGCCTATGGTCGTAAACGGCGCAGAAGACGTTAGTCGTTCCGCCGCTAACAATCGCAATTTGTGCACTGTATAAAACGTGACCGAAATCGCTTTTATTGGCGTTACACCACTCTCCACTTTTTTTTTTCCTTTTTTGCATTTTGCACACGCGCGAGAAGTCAGCTTTTTTTTTTTTTTGTAACTTCGCTTTTATTAGTTTCAGTAATAGCGGTAGATTTGCATGGGCGCAATCGACTTATTCCAGAGCACACTGATATCGCAGTAAAGTATGTGGTTCGAAATTGCCTTTTGCTTCTTCATCCGGAGACGATCTTAACAGGATTAGCCCGCTCGCCTATTCGACGAAACGGTTTTAAGCGATACATTCATGAGAAATGGGAATTTCAACAACAAAACGAATTGATTGATAAGAACAGTAAAGTTAAAACGTACCTATGTCCTGAAAGTTTTGTGCATTGCCCTCTTTCAAGAAACAGGGCTAAGGTACATTCGTGTTTTGCGTAGTTTACATAAGTTCTGACAGAGTGCTTTGTTCAGGAGAGCCCGAAGATTGCACCCTGAAAGCTGTAATATCTTTCCCACTTGAAGAAAATGTCCTCACTCATGAAAGGGCACCTAGTTTTGAACATTCAAAGCAGCGAATACCCGTGACATTTTTTTTTTTCATTGGTCACTTTGCACGAAAATAGGTAAAACCAATGTGTTCTGGAGAATTCGCCTGCTAGCGGAAACTCCGAGCTCGCCAGGGGCGCTGCGATCACTTTTCGCCTGAGGCCTTATTTTGTGGCCAGTATTGGGTGACATGGTATTTGCTTGACCTGGTGTAGCGGATCTGTACGCGCCTTTTCTTTTTGTCCCTTCATTCCTTCGCTTTCGAAGACGCTGAGAGGACACAAAATGGTCGTCGACTGCGCGCCTTCCAAAAGCTCGAGACAATTAACAATGCCTTTATCAGTTATAGTGGATACGACAGTTTCCATTATGTCACAACAGGAGGGGACGCTCTGTTTTCCGCTGGATAAAGCTCAACATAGAAATTGACTGAAAAGTATGTCACATGTGAAAAGGATGGCATGGTGCTTAATAGACCTTAAAACACTTATAGTTGGGAGATGCGAAGGTGTATTCGATTTTTTGCTGCTTTAAAAATAATCTTCTAAAAGCTTCAGGTTGCCTACATCCCTGTCACCCTTCTTGTGCGTCAAATTTTTTTTTTTTTTTTTACAATGTCGGGACACATTGTTCGTAATATATGGAAACTTTCAGTAATGGTGGCACCGCGGTGTGAGAGTCGCGCTCTCTAGCTCCAGGACGATCGGCTTCAGAAAAGAGGTGCTTACTTACAACTTCCAGACGTTGAAGTATGAGGTATTTCACAAAATTCGAACTACTGCTGTTGCTGTGGGAGAACGCTGCAGCTTTCTCACTTGACGTTTAGCTGAAGAACACTGAGCTGTGGTACGGCCAACCCGTGCTACATGCGTTTTGGACTGTATCAAGAAACGGTAGGCACTTCATACGGGCGTCTACGTTTTCGTTTTAATCAACATTACATTTTTGTTTCCTTTCCTGAGCGACCCTCTGATGCATTTGCTGGGTATATATTCAAAAATCTGCGTTTTCTTATTCAACGACGTCATCAACCTAGCAAAGACATCTGTACAGAGCTAATGGAAGATTGATATAAAATCAAAAACTCTAAATTAATTGTTAGGCGTCATTACCGTGCCTGGCTATTTTCCTGCACCCCAGGTGACGATTTTTCCTTGCTATAAATTATTTATATATTATAATAACACACACTGACATTATTCGATGTATTATCTGTATTACAATTTTTACAGCTTTTCGATCCTAACAGCGTCGAACTCCGGCTGTAACAACGAAGCTTTGCGCTTTTACCAGAGCCAAGAGTTGTTCCCTGTTTCTGAGAGAGCACGCAATGCAGTGCGCCAGTCATTCGTGAGTACCTCAATTGAAAGGGTGTTCAAAGCGGCGGACGACTCCTTCACTTATAGAAACGAAGCAAGACGTCCGACGAGAGTTTCGAGAGCCAGCTATTGCTCGAGGTCACAAAAGAGTAACCGGTGGCAACAATAAACACTTACATAACACTCTTGTGGTTTGTGTCTTCCCTTACAGAAATGTCATATATGACCCAGATATATTTGATATAGGGCCGTATATGGGCATATAAGTAGACATATACGGTCATATATTGCCATACAAGGGCTGAAATCAGGGCAGATATGGTAAGGTGACACAATATATGACGGCATATATTGCCAGATAATGTCATATATGGTGCCAGCGGCTGCCATATATGACAGTATAGGATGCCTGATACACCTGTATATGGCACTATATGGCGCCAGTAAACATGTAGATGCAGGTAGCACTCCGCGTCGGCCGGTATCGGGACTACGCCGGCCCGCCCATGGTAACAGGATGGCAGCGCCTGGCCATGGGCACCGGGGAGCTACCGGCCCCTGCCGGCTTTGGGTTTTCGTCTTGCACATTGGCCAGCCCAGCCGTAGAAGTTACAGTGAATGGCCGGCATCGGGTTTTTGCCGTTTCTGCTGGCTAGTCTTTTTATGGAGGTTCCAGTAACTGGCCGGCATCGGTATTTTGCTGTCTTTGATGGCCGGTATTTACGGAAGTTCAGTAACTGGCCGGCACCGGTATTTTGCTGTCTTTAATGGGCAGTATTTACATGGTAGTTCAGTAACTGGCCGGCATTGTTATTTTGCTGTCTTTGATGGGCAGTATTTACATGGAAGTTCAGTGACTGGTCGGCATCGGCGCTTTGCTGTTCGCAGGCTGGCGATCCCCGGGAACTTCCGTTTACGGACCGGCATCGTTCTATTTTTTTAGCCTTTTTCACTATGCAGTCACGTCATTGAGATTCCGACGAACTGCGGCGATTCATATGTAGCGAGTGGAAATGTTTGCGTTGATCAACCCTTCGTAAATGACTGCCGACGCTGGCGTATTTGATCCCACCATGGCAAGGCTGACGTGTTTTATCGCGAAAACGCGAAAAAAACACACAAAAAAAAACAATGCCGTGAGGAAGAACGGTGCCGGCGACAGCATAAACATAGAAAATATTTAAAATAATAAAAACTAATACACAAAGGTGAGAAAATTTTTAAATAATAAAAACGTAGTTACAAAAACATTCATGTCATTCTAACAGCACTGCACAGCTTTTTTGCACAGCGTATTAAAAATCACGCATTTCGAGGAGTGATTTTAAAATACTAGTCCACTCCGGCTCAGGTTCACAGTTCAAATACACACTCTGTACTTGTTTTACAAGGTTGAAGAAATATATCCGCACTTCTTTTGCGTCGAGGTCAGCATGTCGAACAGCCATACGTGATCTCCAAATGCTGCACAAAGCTAACAACATAATCATGTCATAAGGGACTTCATTATCATTATCCACTCTAAGGAAACGTATCCCTGTTGGGGTAACAGGTAATTCTTTCTTTAGAGTGCGTTGGAGGACATCCCAGAAAAATACCGCGTCCCAACAAAAAATAAACACATGTTCAATAGTCTCAGGTTTTTTACATAGAAGGCAATTGACCGACCATGGCACATAGATCCCTCTTTCTTTAAGCCAAACCTTAACTGGCAAGGTATTCGTGTGTAATTTATAAAAGAAAGTCTTAACAGCCGCGGGAACACACATCCTTTTTACACGTCTAAGCACATCGTGGCCATGTTGGGACACACCTCGATACAAGGGCATAGGGAAAACACTCACAACTAAATCGCGATAGAGCGCTTTTTTACTGACATCACAAAGGTAATTCAAAGAAAAACGTGCTGTCAGAAACCCCATCGTGTCAACAACTTCTTTAAAAAAACCAGTGATTCTTGTTGGCTCGCCGCCATGAGAAGAAACAAGAAAAGATGGCAAATGTGGTGACACTTTTGTTTGAATCAGTGTGCGAATGAACGGGTGCTCTTGGTCTCTCAAAAAAAAGAAGCGCGACACAAGTCGCTTGACAAAAAGGTGGGAAAGCCCCACGCCACCGTTACAAACTCGATGAAAAAGATTGTCTCGTCTCATCGGCTCATACTTCGAGTTCCAAATAAACGTGGCGAAAATTCGATGAAATTTTTGAACATTGGTTCGCGCACAATGGATGACCTGAAGAACATACCAGAGCTTCGCAATCAAAAAAATGTTACAAACAGTCACTCGGGCAAAAATGGACAGCTCGCGTTGCTTCCAACGAGAAGCACGCCTGTCCAGGTCGATAGCGACACCCGACCAGTACGTTTGGCTATTCCGGAAACTTTGCAATGGCACCCCGAGGTACTTGCACGGCACTGTGTCCCAGCATACACCCTCAAATTCTGAGGGTGTAGTGGCCCAAGCACCATGCCAGAAACCACGGCACTTTTCCCAGTTTATAACAGCACCAGTAGCGTGGCAAAACCTTTTAGCCAAAGTTATGACTTCGGTAACGCTTTCTTTGTCCGTACAAAAAACAGCAATGTCATCGGCGTAACTCATTATTTTTACTTCTGCATTATAAAATTGGAAACCTCGGACGCGTTGACTATTTTTTACGCTTAAACAGAAAAGCTCTAAATACAAATCAAACAAAAGGGGAGACATAGGGCAACCTTGTCGTACCGACTCTCGCACGTTAATAACAGAACTGAGCTCTTTGTTCACTATAAGCCTTGTTGTACAGTCCTTATAGGCCATTTTTACACCTTTTAGGATGGCGTCACCAACATTGACATGACTCAAAACATCAAAGAGTACATCATGGCTAACACGGTCGAATGCCTTATCTAGATCTATCTGTAGCACTGCAACCTGCGTGGTGCTGTCACTGCAGGCCTCCAGGACGCTACGAGCCACATGCACATTTGTCAAGATAGTCCTCCCCTGTATCCCACACGTTTGATGCTCGCTTATTATCTCACAGGCGACACCTTGAAGACGACGCGCCAGAATTTTCGCGAAGATCTTGTAATCGGTATTGCATAGCGTTATTGGGCGATAACCGGTGACGCTGCGCAGTTTCACGGGGTCATCAGATTTCGGTATCAGGAAAGTGTAGGCACCAGAAAACGAAAAGGGCAAACATTCTCTTTCATAGGCAGTATGTATGACGTTCAAAAAAACACTAGCTATTAGGCTCTTAAAGTTCTTGTAAAATTCTGCGCCCAATCCATCCGGTCCCGGCGTCTTAGAGTTCGGCAGGTCGTCGATTGCGCGCTCCACTTCTTGGATCGTAATTTCTTGCTCAAGCTCTTCGCGTTCATCATTCGATAGCCTTGGCAGTTTTTCTAAAAGCTGGGCATAAATGTCCCTATGACACCCTTGCGTTTTGTTAGCAAAAAGCTGTGCGTAATGCTCGAGGAAGGCCTGTGCTATTTTCTCGGGATCCGTAGTAATCATTTGCTTGAATTCAATTTCGGCTATTTCGTTCCGAAGTGCGTAACGCTTCTCGTCTGCCAAGGCACGCTTAGTGGGCTGCTCGCCCATTGTGTATTTTTCTGCACGGGCGCGCACTACTGCACCACGATAGCGCTCGCGGTGGAGCTGATCTAATTTTTCTCTGACATACTCGACGTCTTTTACCCCATTACCGGGTCTTTCGCACTCTGCTTTACATAGCTCTATCAAGTCCTTGTTTAAACTGCGTTCCTCACACCGGGCGTTGTACGAAAGAATTGATGACCTCTCAATGGCGATTGCCTTAATTTCTTGTTTTGCCAGTTCCCATTTCTCGAAAATGTCCACTCCCGGCTCTTTAAAAGCATCTTTCAAAAACTGTTCTACATTTTTTAGAAAGACGTTGTCTTTCAGAAGCTTTATGTTTAGTTTCCATAAGTTCCAATTAAACTTTTTCTTTTCAGGTGCTCTGTTGCCTATCGTCGCGATAACCAGACTGTGGTCTGAGAAAAAGACTGGAGTGACACGGTACTTTCCTAGATGTTCTGCTAGAGGGGCAGAAACATACACCCTGTCCAAACGCGCACTGGACGACGCTTGAAAATGGGTAAAGCGCATTTCCTTCTTCGCGTTTTTTACAGTGCCCACATCAATCAGGTCATAATCCTCCAACATTTCGCCCAAAAGTAGTTCACTCTTATCACCGTTCCGTCTTATTGGCGATCTATCCAACTGTCGTACAACACAATTAAAGTCACCCACAAGGACTAGAGCTCTATCGCAATCAAGATACCGACGTAAACCGCCAAAAAATAAAACGCGGTCAGTGGTCACATTTGGGGCGTAAATGCAAATAAGCCTGAATTGATTTGACGTTAGCACAAAATCACACATAATGAAACGTCCTTCAGTGTCCGTAGTAACGCATAACTGCGACAACGGTATACCGACTTTTTCAGAAGCAGGAAACACCCTGCCGAATGAGCAACTGAATGCGTCACACAGATTTCGTAGTTAGGCATGAAAGGTCTGACTGCTTCCTCTGCCTGTTCCGCCTCAGCCAATTTAGTTTCCTGCAACGCCAAGAAATCGGGTTGCTCTTTCGACAATAATCGCTGTATTTGGTACTGCTTTTTTCTAGTGCAAAAACCACGAACATTCAGCGTTGCAACTGTAATGGCTGATTGGGACTCACAAATCATGCGCTGTGCTTCGGTGCAGACACTAATAACCTAAGCAGTCAGGGTCCAAGTTGTCTTGATGCAGCAATCTTAACACCAGGAAACCAGGCAAAGAACGCCTTACTTGCTTTCCCTGCGCCGACGTTCCTCTTTAGGATCGTTGGGCGCGGGGTGGTAACGCCCCTTCTTCGTGCGTTCCATCCAGGGGTGTAGTTGGCGTGCTCCGTTTCCTGCTGCCGTATCGTCATCGAAGGCTCGCTTAGTTGACTCGCTGGTGTCGTCCATATCTGAAGGTCCGTTGGTGCTTGCGTCGTTCGATTCCTTGTCTGCTCCGGCATCAGAGGGTTTCACGTCGGCACCGCTGGGAGGTGCGCCTTTCGGTTGACCTCCGTTCTCTCTCGCTGCCCCCAAGGAGCTGCTTCCTTCACTCTTGCGTTCTTTGGCAGGGGTTGAAACTTCTGGCGCCAAGCCCTGGGTAGTACGCTCCGCTTCCTCGGCATCCATGGCGTGGTCATTGGTCTCGGCCTCGGCCGTCCCGGCCCCGCTGGCCACCCTGGCGTACGACCTGACACATTCGGTACCATAATGCCCGAAGCGAAAACACTCCGAGCACTTCGGCGCCCTGCATTCTCGTCGAATATGACCCGTGCGCTTACAGCGTAAGCACAAGGGCGCCCGACCAGGGATCACAACAAGTACGTTACCACCTTGGATCCGAAGCTGGTGTGGCATGGTATCGGCCGTGCCGCCTTCGTTCAGTGTCATCCGCGCACACCTTGTCGTTGATTCGATCCCTTGGAAGCCTTCAACATTCCACTTCTCCCGGCTCACTTCCAGGACCTTGCCATACGGCTCCAATTCCTTACGCACAACGTCG
Source organism: Ixodes scapularis (assembly GCF_016920785.2). Taxonomy (NCBI): domain Eukaryota; kingdom Metazoa; phylum Arthropoda; class Arachnida; order Ixodida; family Ixodidae; genus Ixodes; species Ixodes scapularis. The sequence continues at coordinate 7,993,361 of NW_024609883.1, read as the reverse complement.
TCCGGCACATCATACGGGATCCAGTGGAGACGAAGCCGTACCTCCGTGATGCTGGGATCCACGACGAGGCACCGAAGACCCTTCACCTGCAGTTCTTTGGCGTCCACGAGTCGTCTCTTTGCCTCTGCCGTTCGAAGGGTAGCCATCCAAACATGATTCATTTGGTACGCACCAAGTGCTGCGATGTCGCCGAGTACGCCGCACCTGGCCATCTCTTGTCGAAAATCTTGGATACGGTAGGGGCGCCCTTTCAAATCGCAATGCAGAAGCACCGATGTTTCACTCGTGATTCCTGTAGGCATCTGTGGTAAAACAATTTTATAGTCATCGTTCGTCGATTCACCGGAGTGATTAGAACCGCGGCCAGCAAGGGCCGTTGCAGACGCTTCCACGGAGCTCATGTTTCGAACGTCTTGCACGTTCGGCGCGTGCGCTCGATCTCCCGCCACCACCACTCGCATGAACTCTGTTACTTTTCAAGAAGGTTAGATGTCTGCTGAATTTCTTTTGCACGATTGCAGGCTCAGTTTCGTATTTATTATTTTGCAACATCTTCAGGACTTATTGATAATATTGTGGCGAAATTTACATGTGCAATAATTTATTATTGCTGTGTCTTTTATGAGTTTTATAATGCGGTTTGCTGATCGTTTTATTTCAAACGTGTTGAAGATACGAATACAATCTCATCGAAGCAACGGCCTATGTTTCGCACGTTTTGCCGGCCGCGTGCGCTTGAATGCCTGTGTTCACGGCCGGCTAACGGTCCAATTACCCGATTAGTGGTGATGCGTGGAGTTTGCCTGTTTCAAATGTGTTCGACAAAGACGGAAGCGAGTGTGGGACGTGGATCTACGTCAAATCTGCTCGACAGCCAAGATCATGGTTCATGGCACGGGATCGAAGTAAGTTCGTGTTTTGTTCGTTTGGGCTAGATTATTTCCTGCGTTCAATAGGCTTGCTATTGTCTGCAGATCGCTTGCTTTTATCAGTAGTATTACTAATTGTGCGCGAATGGTGTTATGCGAGGCTGTTTTTCTTTTTTCTCCGATGCAGAGGCTGTCTACTCGCTTAAAGTCGATCAGTTGCGGCGGAACTCTTTGGGAGACGGATTAAGGGAAGGGGGGGGGGGGGGGCAAATGCGGGAGAGGAGGGCGGGGGTTGATTTCCTCCCTCCACCGTATTGTTTACTGGTAAGCTAGAATGTCTGGAAGAGCGCGGTGCCCCTCCATCGCCGACGCCACTCTCCGTACTTGCGTGCTGAGAGCTGGACCCGACAAAAACAGCGGTTGATTGATGGAGCAAGTCCGTAGCTTTCGCCGCCTTAGTCGTCTGCGGACGCCTTCATTTTCGCAGTTCGTACCCAGAAAAAAAATTGCCGAAAATTCGTGCCGCGATGAATTTACCCCATGGTGATTAATGCATAGCATACCACTTCCGATCGCAAAAATTGGTGCCCGCGAAATAATTTTTGACGCTGGCATTTATTCCTCGCAAAATCTCGAGCTCTAAAGATCATTTGCTGTACACGTGTTTCGCATGATCCAACGCACGTGTAACGAATTTCACACCTCCAGAAACACTCGAGCTGCTTTAAATGGTGAAGCATTTATTCTCTTCCTACTGGTGTATTTTTAGACGCTTTCAAGTATTAATTACAAGCTTCTAGGGAAATGTACATGCATGTCCTCAATTAAGGTAGTGTCTCGCCAGTTTTTGGTATCTATATTTTGTTCAGTGTAAGTATATAGTGTTAGACATACCTCACCCCAGAGCCGTTTATACTGAGAGAGTTTGGCCTTCTTAAGGAGATTTTGACAGTCTGACAACCACAGCAGCGTAGTCTGACAACCGGGGGATGACTACTTCCGTCCGCCATATTGTGGATCTGACTCATAGGAACTCTACGCGATTTCTCAGGAATGAACAAGACAAAGAAGTAACGCCATATTGTGTTATCGCGAAATCCGCTTGTTCTAGCGGCCAACAAGCTCCGCCCATCGGCCAAACTCTCTCAGTATAAACGGCTCTGCCTCACCCCATCCCTGTTTTTCGTGTGGTACTGCCTTGATTGAATGGTGTAAGTTGTAATTGTTTTTAGTTGTTGCATGATTGTAGTAAGGTGGTGAGCTGGTACTAATTGAACACCTTAAAAAATAGTTTGAAAAAGCCAAGGAGACAGGGAGAGTAACACGTGGACCTCAAGCGAGCGCAGACTGAACTTGTATAAATCAGAGAAGGGAGAAATAAGAGATCTCGTCTCTCTCAGTCGTACTCGGTCGCAAGAGTGTGAACGGGCGTTCACCTGTTAGCAAGAGCAGATTCGACAAAACAAAAGAAAAACATAATTTTTATGTTAGTTAATGTAACAGATGGATGGCTAATATATAAAAACAGCTCAATCTGTGTCTAAAATCTATGATGGATTGTCACCTACCTAAGCACTGTTTACACTGCTCGTGTATGTCATTCTTAGGAAAAACGTGAATAATTAGCAGATACCATTAAAAAGCATACAAGGTAATTATTTTAGGCCTTGATTATTCGTAGTAGGGGCGAACAATGTGTCTGCACATCCGTCTGTTACCTGATCTGCCGAGGAAATCATTTTCACAGTCTTACGCTGGACATTTGGGAATCCACTGTCAGGATTGTGGTTGCGTAGCACATTTTGAAAATTGTTCCGTAATAGATGGGATTTCAGACCCACTGACAAGATAAATACTGAAAGCGCAAAGAAATAGAGCATCTGAAGGACAAGTGTGCAAGTAGCCCTTCTAAGCGGTGTCGAACAAAGTGTTCCAGTTTCTATCTAAACGATAGGGGTGAGGGAGAGGGATGAATTGTAAGAGCTTTTTTTTTTTCGCTCTTTACTTTTTTCTTGTTTTTTCCTTTTCTCTTCTCTCGTCTTTCGCTTTTTTCCTTGTATTTCGTGCTATTTCTTTTGCTTATCACGATCTGGAATGTCCACCTAGACGTTGAAGAGAAGAATGAAGTAGTCGAATACACAAGAGTTATACGTTCAGCGCGTGTGCTTGTCTTTCAGAGTATCTGGTGTGTGATTGTTTCCCTGCACTGTCACCGTAGAATATGCAAAAATGAATAATGACATTGGCATATTTGTCGTGCCAAAGCCTGTCACAATTTTTCCGAACTCTGATCTCCACGAGATCACAATACCATTGTTTCTGTTGTAGTGGCACGGCAGTCTATACTTGTTTTGCTCCAGTCTTTGTAAGGGGGACGTTGTAATCCGATTCTACAGAATTATGGTGTACTAGATAGCATTATATTTGCAGAGCTAGTCTTCGGTCTTTGTAGCTCCATCAAAATATATTTCAGCTTTTAAGTTACTTGTTATTTAGCATGTAAATTTACAAGCTTATCTAGATTGAAGGCAGCAAATATCTTGCCAGCACTCATGCTACGTGTTTGAAGTATATTGCGTTAACATAATTGACCCAACCTTTGATTTTTATTTGTCAGTGCCTCAAGGGAAGCAAGGAGAAGGAGTGGATCCCCGCCCCTGCCCGTTTCAATCTGGATGAGCATCGTACCAGCGTGCGGTTGGGGATCACTACTGCGTGGTGCGCGTTAAAGACCCCAGGATAGCAATTGTACCGCGCTGGCTAAATTATTCTACAGCTGAGGCAGCAGACGCCCACTGAGGCAAGCTAACTTCCGACTGTATAAACATACACACAATTTTTTCTTTTTTTTTTGAGGAGTGGGGTTATGTAGACAAGCTAGTGGGTTTTTCTATGGGTACGAAGCTGTCCGAAGTAAGGTCAGAATGGAAAAAACACCACCAAGTTCCGCCTGGTCCCAAACAGCCACAATAATGAACACGGAATTCAGAAGAATAGTAATACGAAGGACTTACGCAGGCAGCCGCACTTTTTGAGTTCGCAATGACATTTGATTATGATCACAAATATTTCTGCTTTGCTCAAGGTGGCCTATTTTACACACCATATTGGTGATCTTTAGCGCAGTAGGAATATTTTTTATCAGAATTAAACTTCATCGTTAACTGAACAAATGTGGCTGTCTGCGTAAGTCCTTCGTGTTTTTATTCTTTTTACTTCTGTGTTCATTATTTCATTTTTTTTTCTCATGATTTAGTCCTTTTGTTTTTGTTTGTTATGTGTTCATTATTTTATTTTTTATTTTGATGAGGTTTTAGTTACAAATATGATGCCCTCGTCATTTCCTAGTCCGGGAAACAGTGGTGACCTCGTCGTATTCAAGGAGCAGTAATGACCTTTTCATCTTGTATTGCTTCCGCGGCGAACAACGGTGTCTGTGTGCATGTGTGACGTGTTAATGACACGGGAAGATTTGGCGACCGAACGGAAAAACAAGGCCAGCGAGGAGCGACTGGGGCCTTTGAACATTGCACGGTGCAAGGAAGGACTTCAACGACGAGGCTAGCATGCTAGCCCTTGTCAAAACTGCTGTGCTCGACCGGAGAGTTGAATCAGGACTGTGACTCTGTGAGTAGGAATCAAGGACTTTGAAACTTTCGTATAGTTTACAGCTTAATTGTTGCCTTCCGTTTCTTTTATTTTAATAGGTGTGTTTGTGCTATTACATTTTTAGTCTATTTTAATGTTTTTCCGTGCTATGTTACAGTTTTGTTTCTTATCATTTTTTTTTTTGAATGGGGGAAGTACTTGTTTAGAGTTTCGGCACTTTTATAAATAAAACTTTTTGCAAACCATATTCTCGGTCTGCTCCCTCGACAACCAATCCCGCCAAAGGGCTGTTTACTTTCCGACGTCAAATGATATGTTACAATGTTTCCGAGCTAGCGATCGCCTGCATTCTATATTTGTAGCATACATATTTGTCAGAATGACAGATTCCGAACCAGACCATTAGAGATTGGTCAGTGGCCTGTTCTGTAGATATATCTATACGTAAACACACATTTGGCAGTGTGGGATAGCAGTAAAATGTATATTATGTGGATATTCATAGAAATGCATTATATGGTCCCATGTCTGGACCTGGAAAATAGGGTACCTACCCCTTGAAAATAATTTTCATGTGATTCTAGAAGGAGCATCGCATGAAAATTGCTATATATGGGGTGGATACCCTATTTGCCAGGCCCAAACACGGGATCATATAAAGCAGGCCATATATTGCATATAAGGAATTGGGCAGATATGGGTATATAAGGAATTGGGCAGATATGGGTATATAAGGAAATGGGCAGATATGGGCATATACGGAATTGGGAAGATATGGCTTTATCAGTCCAGATATGGCCTGACTATGCATATCTGGCCATATCTGCCCAATTCCTTATATATCCATATCTGTATTTTTTAATATACGTCCAGATATGACATTTCTGTAAGGGTTACCCCAGGACAGTATGGGACAAAGAAACACCGCGCAAGTAACGGATTTTTTTTTTAAGTAACGGTCACTTATTTTTATGCAAGGGTAGTTATAACTGTAATTAGTTACAATTTATCCTCGCGTTATTCTAAATGTAATTGCTTACTTTTTTAGCAACTTGTACTAGATGTCGTGATTGGTTCCTCGGCATTCTTATCGGATAATGAAACTATCTCATTGGCTGCGAAGTCATCCACAGCTTGTGGTCGGGTTGCCTTGCCGCATGCCCACCCGGGAGGAACAACACGAAGCCGGGGTTTCCATAACGAGAAACTACATTTATTAGAGTAACAGGAATGGGTTGTTAGTATCAACGTAAAACATTGCCGGATCGTTCAAACTGCACGCCTCCGTGACCACGGTCCGTCTCCCCCTTTCTGTGGGCGTGTGCCCTCTTTTCTAGGCTTCTGCGCCTGTCCCACGTGCGCTGTTGCGCGCCTCAGATGTTCTCCAGCTCCCCCCCCCGGGGAACTTCTCAGCCCCCCCCCCCCTCCCCCGGGAAAATGGAAAGTCTACGCCGCTGCACACGACTGTAGGTAGAACGCAGGTTTACAGCGTTGCAAATGGCGGAACCTCGACGGAACGGACTGGCCATTGTTTCAATAGTTAGCCGCTAGATGGCGCGACATGTCAAGCAAACTTAAAGCCCCTCCATATCTTAAAACTAGCGCAAGGTGCTACGACGCACGACGCACGTGCAACGTGCAGTCCAGGGGACGATCACGAAAATTGGTTTGTGTGTGTGTTTATACAGCCTAGAACTTGGTCTGCCTCAACGGGCGACGAGTCTTCCAGCTGTAGGTAAGAAATTTAGCCAGTGCAGTACAGCCTCTAGCCTGGGGTCTGGGACCTGGGGGAAGTAGTGATGCACGACCGCACGCCGGTACGATGCTCATCCAGATCAAAACGGGCAGGGGTGGGGATTGAGCCCAAGATCCTGGGTTCTGCAGCGCGAGGTTTCGCTCCACGTGCACTGAGCTGGTGTGCGGTAGCCCACTCGGCCACCGATCCCCCTGGAAGATCATGGCGGCACAGCGCTGCACTGAGCTAGATTTCAGACGCAATGTTCTTCCTAGAAGTGGCGCGCGGCAAGTGTCTCGAGCATTTCCACAACAATGAATAGCGCCCCTTTTCCCGGGACAGAGGGGCTTTAAAGGGATACTTCAACGAAATTTGAAATATTCCCGTCGGGTTCAAAAATAGGTTGAATATGATCCACAATATCCGTAAATGACAATCGCACGTTTGTATTTTGATCCTGGTGGCTGTATCTTTCGTTATAAACGGCCCACTCTGGCAAGCGCTCAGAGAAGGCCCAGCTTAGAGCACGTGACATCCAACGCAATCGGGACGTAGGTCGTCTCAAGACGAGCAAAGCTACGGCGAGGCTGACGTCGAGGGGATGGCCTAGTCGTTCCAGCCACCAAGCGGCTGCTTTTGTATGAATTTTGAGTGAGGGGTTAATCTTCTATAATCTTGTAGGGGGACAATAGCGACTTCTGCGACACACAGAAGGGATTCTCTGGAAGAGGGGAGTTCCTCCTTCCCCCCTTCTCTCGTCGTGGCCGGAGACGAGACAACCTCCGTCACTAGCTGTCAGGGTTCTTAGACGAGCATTACAAACGAGGCGTTAGCGACATCCACCAGGTGCTCTTTGCTAATCGTTTAATTCGTTTTAAAATTCCTTTTCGAGGCTTTTTTAACAAGCTATTGGTATGTTCCATCTGATACTGCTCTTTTGAACACATATAGACCAAACAATGAGCGCCGAAATTTCGTTGTAGTATCCCTTTAAGCAAACTGAATTGCACGGAGGCTATTGACAGCACAAAACCGACCACCGAACCAACTTGTCGCTCCCTTAAAGGGGTATTCACACGAGGGAAAAATCCCGGAGTTTTCTCCCTGGTAATTTTGATGAGAAGGCCAACGCAGCTGTGCAGGTCAAGGAACAGCCAGAGAAGGTTAAAGCTCAAGCCTTGCAGCTTCTAAGTAGCTTAAACCTGGGAAGGGTCTTAGCTGAAGGCAAGAAAGAGAAAAACCTTATGTTAGAGGTATTTTTTACCGCAAAGACGCATAAACCAGAAATACCATTCCGCACAGTAGTGTCGGAGCGATATTCCTGGCTCAGGGCAGTTTCAGGGTATCTGCAAGTCCACTTCAACTCATTGCAGATAGATGACCCTTTTAACATTCCAAACTCAATGTCTGTTATAATATTCTCAAAAGACAACAACCCAGAACGATGTAGCGCATTTAGCATAGATGTGGAAGAGTTAATAATAATAATAATAAATCCTTTATTGCACAGTCTTTTGTACAGTGAAATCGATGGCCCACTTAAGCGCGCAAGCGCTTGTGTGCGGGACCATGGCAACCCAGCAACGCACTCAAACAGTGCATACATCTCGCTCAAAACAAAAGTAAATGATGGCAGTCACATCTTGCTCAAAACAAGTGTACAGAATGTTAAAATTGTGGTGGCGAGTCCGCTGGGAAAATAGATAATACATGAGAATTGATAACATTTATAATTCAAACCGACAACACCATTCCTTGAGCTTCTGTTTGGCTACTTTTAAAGATGGCAAGTCGCATAAATCTTGAGGAAGTTTATTAAAGTAGGAGGGAACATAGTATTTTTTTAAACGTCATCCGTAATTTGTGTATACCATAGGGATAGAAAAGGCTTCCGAATGTCTTAGGGTCTTTTGTCTGGTGACTCTGTGCTTGTAATTATTATTATAATAATAATTTATTAGAACAACAAATTCCATTAATTCCTCTATTTGCAATATTTGGAGGGAGGCCAATTTTTCTGCTTTATCAAGGTTTTCATATTTCAAACCCTAGGCAATGCTAGTTGCAATTTTATAAATTAGTTTATTTAATTTTTGTTTTCGGTGGAAAGAACAGGAGCCATACACAGTGATTCCATGCCGCAAGAGAGAGCAACCGAGCGCTTCGTAAACTTTTTTCCTGATGTTAATATCACACAAATTTTTTAGTTTATACATATACGCCAAAACCAATCGTAGGTGTTTTACTAAATTTTCAATGTGGCTATTCCATGTTAAGTTTACATCAAAAGTTAGTCCTAATTATTTTGTTTCTTGAACATATGTTAATTTAGAGCAATTACAAGAACCACAGTCGCTTGAATGTAAAAAGATAGGATGTATAAGGTTTACTCTTTTTTGATGTGCCCGGAAGCACATTAAGTTGGTTTTGGTATTATTCACAAATATTGTATTCCACGAAAACCAGTCTGCTAAACTTTTTATATCACTTTGAAATATGGGAACAGCGTCATCGTAGTTTTTGTGTGCTAATACAATCGCAGTGTCGTCCGCGTACTGAAATAGCTTAGACTTGAGGAGTATTTTGTCTAAATCGTTTATGTAAATATTGAATAGTATGGGACCTAAAACCGACCCCTGAGGCACACCAGAGGTAACGAGCAAATGTTCACTAAAACTGCGTCCTATCCGTACGCGTTGTGCCCTGTTGTGCAAGTAATTCTTCAAAAACTAAAGAAAGGGACCTCTAAAGCCCATGTTTTCTAATTTACTCTATGCCCCATTATGAGCTCATGAAGAGCGTAAAAGAATGTATTTTTGAACGCAACGATGAAACGAGGTTTAGGACCAAAAGTGGAGTCTCAGTAGGAGGGTTCCTTGAGCTTCTGTCTATGTATCTAAAATCCACGTTTATCGATTGGCAGGATAAAGTTTATGTACAAAAGTCAGGTGTATGTCAGGTGTATGTATAGGCTCAAGAGTGGCCCCTATGCTGAGCAGTATTTTTCTAGGTAAAGTTGATAGGGCCCTTGTGCACAGGCAGGCGAAGAACACCAAAACGGTTGTCAGATATGTAGATGATTACTTGGTTTTCGTAGAGAAAAACGATTTTAGTAGAACAATGAGTGAAGTGTTAAGGACGTTCGCAAAGGAAGGGTTAGGACTCCACTTCACTTCCGAGACTCCTACGGAGTACAAAATCCAGTTTTTAGACATCCTAGTTGACGTGAAAGAAGATCATGTATGCTGGATGCACCACCCAAGATTCACGAAGAAATTACTAGACTGTCGTTCAGCACATTTAAAGCTCGTAAAAAACGGTATTGCGCATTCTTGCTTACAGTCAGCGTTGACAAAAACCTGTTTTCATAAGATGAAAGAAAGCTTCTCAGTACAGGTCGCTAGACTCAGAGACTCTAATTTTCCCGACTCAGTTATCACTTCAGCCTGCGATAAGGTGACTCGGTACATCAAGATTGATTCCAGAAAACCTGACAAAGAAAAAGCCAAGATAGACAAAAAGAACGTCGCCGTTGTTCCTTACATCCATCGTCATTCACACGGGTTAAAGGGAGTCGGTTCGAGGTACGGGGTCAACGTAATTTTTTCAGCGCGTAACAAACTGAGCAGGATTATAAACGTGGATAATAAGCGTGCTGACAGGAAAAGTAAGCCAGAACTTTTTGGATGTCGCGTCAAGCATGGCATGAAGTTCGTGTCCAGTAGCACAGGGGACCGTTTATGAAATACCTTTCTTATGCGGTCACTCATATATAGGTCAGACGGGACGTTGCCTCAACATTCGTCTACGCAAACACCACAGTTCATTAAAAGGTAACGCGTACTCCCATTTAGCTCTCCACTGCCGTGATTGTGGATGTGAGCCGAAATTTAGTGACACAAAAATCGAGGGAAGTAGTAGAAGCTTATCATATAGCAAAACGAAAACCCGGGTGCGTGAGCCAACCATCCATTAGCCTAGTGGACAGTGAGGTAATTTTTTGGGACATGGGTTGACCTAAGAATAGACCGATTTCACCAGCCAGTTTGACTACGCCACCGCTGCCGCAAAGCATCGAGGGGACTTTAGTCTTTCTGCGCGTGCGACAACCTTGCTGGAGCTCTGCGCGTGCAGGCCACGAAGAGTCTCGTGCACTGCCCATTGCTTCCTGAGAACTAAAGTTATGGCTGCCTCGCGCATACGTCGAACGCTTGGTGAGATTGGTGTATTGAAGATCGAGATTGAAGATCGAAGAAAGAAGAAAGGAGGAGGAAGACGCGATGACTTATACCTGTGCTGGTGTGCTGTACTGGTGTGTTTTAATTTGATATGATTTCCAATGTTGCGTGCTTAATGGCGAATGGCTGGTGGAAGAGGAAAAAGAAGAAGCCGTCCTCGCGTGAATTTATATGTATGTGTTCTGAATAGACAGTTGATAGTCAGCGCCTCGTCCTTTGTGTTCCTCCTTCTTGTCCGTGTGGTATTCGCGCTGTTTTTCAAAATGATTTCTCCACGGCACGCGCATCCCGCGACGAAAACGTCGGGCTTTGCGATGTGCAAAAGCCTCGTGTTTTCGTCTCGTGATGCGCGCGCGCCGTGGAGAAATCCCTGGGATTTGTCCCTCTTGTGAATACCCTTTTTTAATATCAATGGGCTTTATTAGAATAGGCAGAGACCCTTCATTATGGAATATTTTACAAGTACCGCCAACCCTTGTTGTGGAAACGCGCAATTCACGTGCCACCAGCCGGTGCTCCGCTGCCATTCGCTTCCATGTGGCTCATTTCTGTGCTGCGTCGCCATTTGCTTCCAAGGGCCACTCAAGACACGGACCCCGTGCACTGACGCATTTGACGCTACTTGCAAGAGAAACAAAAACACATCGAGGGGCTTTATGCAGACGGAGATACAGTTTATCGCCGACGCAGTAACAGCAGTAACAGTAACAGCCGCCCAAATCTCGCTCTCCCAAACCCGAGCGTGGGAGCGCGCGCTACGCGCTCTTAACCCTGCTCCTTTCACTTCTACAGGTATACTTCGTTTGCGGGATCGGTGGCCGAGTCATTCCATTTTCGAACGCACGAGCGCACGGAGGTTAAATCATGAGCTCCGAAGGAGCGGCGATAACGGCCCTCGCCGGCCGCGGTGATACTGTTTTTTCCGGCTCAAGTGAGTACAGGTTTTTTTTGCCTCAGCTTCCATCAGGTGATTCAGTGAAGGAGGCGGTCGTCCTTATCGGCGACCCTGCCGGGAGGCCATACAGGATAGAGGATTTCCGGCAACCGCTCGACGAACTGGAGGTCCTCAGGGAGGTAGCCGGAATTGGGGCGTACCAGATGTCCCATGTCTGGCTGCTTGACCTGAAGACCGACGCGGCCAAGCTCAAGCTGGTGAACGCAGGGCGGCTCGCTGTCAAAGTACGCACCTGCATCGTCGTGGACCCTTCCAGGCAAGAGGTGCGCATCAAGTTGCACTGGGTGGCGTTCGACGTGTCGAACGACACCATTCACAATGCTTTCTCGGAGTACGGCGAGGTGAAGGACGTTGCGTCCGATCGCTGGAAGCTTCCTGGCTTCGAAGGAGCCGAGTCTACCACCCGGATAGTACGGCTGGTACTCCGGGAGGGTGTCAACCTTGGCCGCCTCTCCCATCAGCTGCGCTTCGGAGGCGGCTTTAATTGGTCGTCGTGCATGGGAGGGCCCCAGTATGCCTCCGATGCCGTAGGACGGGGCATGTCCGTCGAGACTGCCGGGCTCCCAGGTGCTCCGAGTGCCGCGCCTATGGCCACGAGCGTGACGATTGTGTCCGCTCCTACGCCCGAGCTGTGAGACGAAGAGTCAACGAAGACCATGCACGTCGACGACATGATGGACGAGGAAGAGGCGGAGAGAGCGGCCGCGCCCGTGAAAACCCAGGCCGAGCAAGCCAAGAGCGACGACGCTTCCGGCACCTCCCCCGAAGTGAGCAGCCAGGTGCTACCGGACAAGCCGTCGACAGCGGCTCCTGCAGATCCATCTGCAGTCGAGCGCTCGACGGTACCTCCAACAGGGAGCGCCGGTGGCGCAGCTGGTGCTTCGCCATTGTCAGACAAGGTCTCCATCACACCAGAGATGGACGTCGAGCTGGGCCCTGCGAAGCGTAAGTTCGAAGACGTCACGGACACGACTGGTCAGGAACTTCGGCTGCGTCAGCTCGAACGCAGGTGGAGAATGGTGTCGGGCGGGAGCGGAGTGGGTCCGGCGCAGTCCGCGGAGGATCACATGACAAACTGTCGCAGTGAACGGCAGCACAGGCGGGTTGGTCCTCACTAACCCATGGTCTCCTTACAAAGTCCTATCCGAATAGCGAACCATAATGTTCGAGGCCTCTCAGATCGCAGGAGGCAGAGGCAACTCTACCGTCTAGCAGTCGAACAGGACCTCGACATCAACGCTGTGCAGGAGACCAAGGTCGAGAGTGAGGACCAGACCAATTTTATGGTTAGACCTTTTACGGCGCGTTACGAAGTGTGTGTTAAGGCCCGACCACACTAGCGTGAACGGCGCCACCGGGCGGCGCCGCCGGGCGGCACCGCCGTCCGGCGTCCCAACGCGAGGAGTCCACATTGGCCTCCGTTTTGCAGGCATCACGTGACAGCACTGGTTCCCGCGATCGCGCCTCCCGTCGGATGTCCCGCTCTTTCGTCGTCTGCTCTTCGTTACATTCTTCCGTTCCGCACTCGCTGCCACACATGGTACGAATCCATAATGACCTGGTGATCCGCGTGAATGTGATTATCCTAGCCTGTTCGTTGATCTTGCGACGTCGCCGCGCTCTGAAGGGAAGGAGGCGCAGGTGTTGGGTCCGGCCGAGTTGGTTCTACCGAAACACCGCGGGACAGGACAGGTCTGGCGCGCCGCCGGGGCTTTGCTGCCCCGGCGGCGCGCCAGAGACGAAGGCTACTTTCGAAAGTGTCACGAAATCAACACGACATCCGTCACAACACAGACGACATGCAACAAATGCCACGGAGAAACTCACTTGTAATTCCGAATTCCTCTCCTATAATTTCCCAGCGGTTGTTCGTAGCGTCCTTATCTAGGTAGTCTGGCTGCGTCTTGTCATATAAAAAGGGAAACAGTCGCACAGTTTCAAGGAACCGCTCCGTTGGGGAAGGCATCGGGGGAAAATAGGAAGAGCAGACGACGCGAAACACGTCCTTCGGAACGTGAAAGACGAGCCGAGGACCGGCTTGAGCGTTGCCATGGCATCGCGACGTCACTATCTACGCCACTTCCCATTGGCTCCTCTCTTCTGCGGCGTGCGGCGCCCGGCTTTGAACCGCGCACGGAGCAGTTGACTCTGCGGCGCCGTACGTCGCGCCGTTGAAGCCGAAAACTGGTTTGGGTCGGCAAACGGCAGCGCCGACCGCCGCGCCGCAGGCCTCCGCGACGCCAATGTGGTCGTGCCTTTAGTCACGCGGTTGGGTCGTCGGCGGGCTGTATGTTGTTAGTGCGCCAGAGTTTGCGTGCAACAGTCGAGGCGGTGACGACGTGTGCTTCAGGACGCTTTGTTGTATGTGATTTTTCTCTTTCGTCGTATGATTGGAGGGTCATTTGTGTGTACCCCTCCAATAGGGTTGATGAGCGGCGGGTGTTTTTTTTATTTCATGCATCAGTATTGCAAAAGTGATCGCCTTATTATTTTTCTTGGCGATTTTAATTGCATCTGCTCTGCTGGGGACAAGTCCAGCTCAACGCCCTATCACGATTTAAGCACCGAGAGCCTTCTTAGGTTAATCAACGAGTCCGGCTTAGACGACGTTGGGGAATGTTTGAGGAATGGCCGCGAAATCCAGTACACCCATTTCCAAGGGTCGAGTCACGCCCGTCTAGATCGAGCGTACGTTTCTTTATAATTGATATAATTATATTTTGAATATCGCGTGCACCCTGTTTCCTTTAGTGATCACTGTAAAGTTTCCTTTTGTATGCGTAGTAAATCACAAGACAGGAAAGTCTTCAGCTGGGAATTATGGAAATTGAACGCGAAACTTTTGGAGGATGACGTTTTCACTGCCCAAGTGCAGGCCGCGGTTGAAACACTGGAGAGCCAGAAAAAATTAGCGTATGGTGTGAGATGTGGAGCTTTTTAAGCAGGAAATAAAAATGAAAGCGTTAGAGCGGGCGGGCGTACTTAAGGCCACGGTCCCACTGAATGTGGCAGTTTAGGTACTTTTTGGCAGGTCATTACTCATCTCCTCTTAAATACTGTTTTGTGGGATTGATGTCATTCGAAAGGTAATGCAATCTTCTTTCATTTGATATTATGTATGTGTTGGTTTTCACTCTTCATGCGCGTTTGTATCGTTGCAAATATGATGGCGCGGACCCTCACTTGCTCCGCTAGTTCATGTTTTATGAACGATCCATTAAAGATAGCACGGTTCCAATATAGCAGTTTTGTTAGGATGATGTTGGAGCAGAATGTAACGATACACTTTCTCGGTATTTGCACTACTTTGTTTTTTTCATCCCTCCAAATATTGCGCTAAAATTGACATTTTGACAAATTGACAATGACAAGCGCTAGGGCAATGAAATTAGCTACAGATGTAGTGCTTATAATTGGTAATGTGCAGAAAAAAAATTAATGCTGTGTAAGTTTTTGTTTTGTTTAGATATTTTATATCAAATGTAGCACTTTTATGTGCTTCGAGTCATGGTACTTCAAATGCCGCTGAGGAAATAATTAAATTATGATAAAATCTTTTATAATTTTAGAGTTACAATGGTTGCCCAAGAGGTGGACGATGGATTTTTTTTTTTCTTTTCAAAGTCATAACGCTCCAGGAGCCCTTCAAACATACCTGTTTTTGACGCATATCTTTTTTGGACATCAAACATTTATTGGCATCTAATACATTTATTGTTTGAAATTGATATACATTGCGATCTATTAAATTTTCACAATGATCTTGCTTTGGTTTCTTAAAAGGTGTAGAGCTTAGCTAATTTTAAAAACAATTAAAAACTGTTTGGGAGTTTTCTTGCGCTACCTGGCGGATGGCAGACAAACTGCTGATTTCTAGTGTTCAAAAAATTTCCGAGGGCGGCGTTGGCGTCTGTATCATAATCAATCTTCGTGTCTTTTTACCTTCAGATTTAAAAAAAAAAGTATACTGAAAGATTTACTATCGATAAATGAATAGTTTAAGTACTGGGTCAGGTTAATAAATCTAAGAAAAATAATTACCCACGCGTAGCTTGATTTATTGTGTTTAATATTTGATATGATTGAAATCAATAAACAATAAAGACGAAGAGGAAAATAATACACCTGAGTTCACTTCGATGAAAAAGACGACGACGAGTAAGAACAGTAGGTGACTTTTCTGATCACTTCCTTCATATCAACTGAAGTAATCGTATAATTTATTCGCCTACTAACTACAACTGCAGCACTTCATATTTACAATCCTTCGCCCCACGCCCTGAGCGCGTGTGGGGCTTTTGGCTCTTCAACACCATGCAAAACACCGAGCTGAACGATCACGGAACACACTCGTCAGAGCAAGTCATAGAACATTCTTACTCTGCTGAACCGAGCAACCCAAATGACGTTCCTATGGATTCTAGTGCTGCAGACCTCCTTCCTTCATCACTTTCACAAGGCAGTGAAGCGTCATTGACACCCGGCCAAGGCACACCTCGTGGAACCGACGATGACATGGAAGAATCTGCAACAGCTCAAAGATCTGAGCACGACCGCTACACACTGGTAACATCGAGAAAGCGTCCCAAACCAAGCGAGTCACCGCCTAAGGCTTCACAAGTAGGACCAACCGTCATATTTGTACCAGCGAACCACACAGATTCCCTCACCAAACTTAGCATCATGAGAGTTTCCTCCGAGCTGGAAAACCACTGCCCAGAAAGCATCCAGATGATACGCCCAAACAACCGACTGAACTTGATCGCAGTAGACACCAGAAACGCACAGGCCACTCGATCGCTTCTAAAACTAACATCTCTGTGCGGAGTCACTGTGAAGTCGTACGAGCCCGGACCCCGCGATGGAGCCGTCGGCGTCATCAAGGGTGTTGGCGACGACGTTGATGATACTCTCCTAAAAGCTGGGCTAACCTCGGAGATACCCGTGGTCCACGCCAGAAGACTAGGTAAATCTCAAGTAGTCAGGATCCTTTTTAATGGCCCAAAAATGCCCAAGTACGTGCTGCTCTCACGGGTCAGGTACCAAGTTTGGGATTTCGAAGAGCGCCCCTTGCAGTGCGCCAACTGTGGCCGTTTCGGCCACAAGACTGTGGTCTGTACGAAGAATCAGATGTGCAGTCGATGTGGAGGCAGCCACAGTCGAGCGAGCTGCGACGCTTCTCCCCTGTGTGTTAACTGCGGCAGTGAACATGATGCCCTTGTAGCTTCCTGTCCCAAACAAGTTGAACAAAGAGAACTTGCCAAGAACAAAAGAAGATTTCACAACAACGATCAGAGCGGCCACAAATACACGCCAGAAGTGGGGCCACCTCTAGAGATTTTAAGGCCCCTACAACCACTCAAACAAGCCAGCAAGGAAACTGCCATCCAGCACCCTGCTGCTCAAGCAATGACACCCAATCTTGAGCCCCGCAAGGAAAGGGGGCCCCCACAGTGTAGCTATAGAGACGCTCTAAAAAATGTGCCGGACAAGAAACATCCACCTACGCCCCCACGTAGCACCCCAACTGCAGCAATGCAATCAAATACACAAGAACATACTAAGGTAAACAAAGACCGAACAACGAATGAGCCCTCTACTGATAACGCTAAACAAGAAACAGGGTCATTTTTTAGGACAGCAATTAATGTCGTAATTGATTATTTTCGCCGCTTACTTAATGACAGCCAATCAGAGTGGGCGAAAGTTTTACTTAAACTGGTCGACTTCGCACTTCCGTACATCCACACCTTGGTACTGTAGACCCATTTGAAGTTATTCTAAATGCAGCGACTATTTTCCAGTGGAATGCTAATGGACTTAAATCGAGGCTTGGAGATCTAAGACAGTTCACGTGGAAACACCAATTTCCTTTAATTACAATATCAGAGTCTGGAATTCCAGACAAAAATGCCATAAAGCTTTCAGGATATACCTTCGTTACCTCACAAAGGTCAAATGGGGTGAGCAGAGTTTTAATAGGCGTAAGAAAAGATTTAAGTTACATAGAACATGAAGTGGCACCTCATGACACAAATGAATATGCTTGCATAACAGTTAAAAGTAAATCGCGCAAGTTTACGTTGATATCGGCGTACATACAACCAAGAGCAGCATTCGATACCCAACGGCTAGAAAGGCTTATTCAAGACACTCCTTCCCCTCATATACTTTGCGGAGACTTTAATGCACATCACGAGCTTTGGGGTGGCACTCGAAATGATAAACGGGGTAACACGCTTAGCGAACTCACCTCAAAATTGAATCTGGTGCTACTCAATGACGGAAGCCCCACGTTCTATAGAGGAACAACGGTGAGCAGTGCTCTCGATCTGAGTTTTGTCTCTTCAAGCTTTCTTCAAAACGTTTCATGGACTACAGATCTCGAAACTCGAGGTAGTGATCATTATCCTATTCTTCTCACAGTTCGTGATTTTGCCGGTTGTAAGACATCCAACGCCCTTTCATATACTGACTGGAACCTTTTTTCAGAACTAGCAGGGAAATGTATAACAGCAGCAACAACAAACGAGGAGTTTGCACCGTCTGTTGCTCACTGCCTAAAACTGTCGACAAAACAGATACATGTACCTTTCCATTGTACTGACATTGATGCTGAATATGAAAGATTGCGAGCTATTCGAAGACGAGCTGAACGGAAAGCAAGAAGAACAAAAACTTTAGAGGATTCTCGTGCAGCTCGGAAAGCACATAAAAAGGTTCACCGCTATTTAGACGCTCTTAGCCGTCGTCGATGGCGCGAATTCTGCAACTCTCTTGACACTGCGAAAGGTCTATCTCATGCATGGAGGGTCGTGAGAGGCCTGAAGACTCGAGCGCAACAACGCCACCCATTCAGAGCATTAAGTCTGTACTACGGATGCTCAGACATTGAAATCGCTGAAGCTTTTTGCAAGCAAATTACACAATTATATCACCCACAACTTAAAGATCAACCATTCCAAAATCCTGCGCCCCTAACACGTGATGCTTCCTTAGACCTTCCGCTCACATTAAATGAACTAAACTACGCTTTACAAGATATCAAAAAGCACACTTCCCCTGGCCCAGACGGGGTCACTTATTCTGCGTTGGCCTGTTTAAATGAATCTGCAAGACTTAGACTCCTGGAATATTATAATACATCATTCCTCACGGGCACACTTCCCACAGAGTGGAAGCAGGAAAAAATTGTCCCTATCCTTAAACCCGGTCGGTCTCCTCTCGACCTTGGATCATTCAGACCCATTGCACTCACTAGCTGCATATGTAAGGTCATGGAACGCATGATACTCGCAAGAATGTCATGGTTTCTCGAGAACAGATCATTATATCCAAAGGAGATGGCTGGCTTCGGAGCAGGACGCTCAACTGTAGACAACGTCATTGAACTTATCAGCTCTATCGAACAAGGCCTGCATGAACGCAAGATAACGTCGGCCGTTTTTCTAGACATAGAGAAAGCATTTGACTCAATTGACCATCACTGTATCCTAAACGCCATGAAAAATCAAGGTTTTGGAGGCAGAATATTCAACTGGGTTCAAAACTACTTAAGTGAACGTACGGTTTTTATGGAAACGATTGAGGGCCGAACAACCTTACATAATGTAAAAAGAGGAGTACCACAAGGGGGAGCCCTGAGTCCGCTGCTTTTTAATCTCGCGCTCTTCGACTTACCCCGTCAGGTTTCTAAAGACGTCCGCCTTTCAATATTTGCTGACGATATTTGCTTATGGGCCACCAATGCAAATCGCTTTGTCACTCAAAGGAAACTCCATAAATCACTCATAAAAATCAATAATTTTCTTAATCGTTGTGGTATGAGCCTATCGGTCGAGAAGACGGTAGCCATAGCCTTCACTCGAATGTCGATGAAGCGATTTCCTATCGTCTTTGGTGGACGAGTAATTCCATTTGTTCTAAAACACAAATTTCTCGGTTTTACAATAGACAAACACCTAGCCTGGAATCACCATACAAAAGAACTAAAATCCAAGCTGGCCTCAGCCGGCAACGTGCTACGCTTCCTGACTGGCACCACGTGGGGAAAATCCTCTAAATCTATGCTAATGCTGCAAACGTCTTTAATTAATAGCCTTCTCAGATATAGCTTGCCAGTTTTAACTAACATATGTGTATCGGGCACAAAAATCATTGAGGCAGAGCTTTGTAAGTCCCTCAGGACTTGCCTAGGTGTACCCCCGGGCACATCAAGTATCGGCACTATTGCCGAAGCAAGGGCATTGCCTCTAGCGATTATGGCAAAACAAGAAGCATTACGTATTCACTTGAGACACAAATTACAACACCGTCAACATCACTTGTCAGACATAACAAATCTGCGACCAATGTCAAGTTTTGGCAGAATATTATTTATATGTAACAGCAACGTTCCAAACTATGCTGAATTCCATGCAGTCCCAAGGTACCCCCCCTGGACTCTAGCCGTACCCCACGTAAATTTTAATATTCCTGGATTTACAAAAAAGACTGCTCAAGCTCAACCAGTCGTACTGCAACACGTACTAAACCTTCTACATGACAAGTACCGTAACAGTACTCATGTTTACTCTGACGGGTCCACGCGCTCGGAAAGTTCATCATCTGCATTCGTCATACCCAGACTAGGTGTTGTGGAGGCACTGAAACACTGTCGAGTTGTCTCCTCTACCGCAGCAGAACTCTGCGCGCTGAACATGGCCCTATGCTACATTACCAAGTCTACAAGGAGATCGAGATGGACGATATTCACCGACTCACGAGCGGCATTACAAATGCTACAACGGTCACCTTTAAAATCATCAAACCCAGTGCTGGTTATGAAAACACTTTACAACTATGCCGCAGCAACAAACAAGGGTCATACAGTTGACTTTCAATGGGTACCCGGACACACAGGAATTCCTGGGAACGAGTCGGCTGACGCTGAAGCAGAAAATGCGCATAACCTTGCTCCATCTGAAAACATTCCTTTCACTCGACAAGAGGCTGCAAGACATGTGGCATCATTCGGTAAAAACACTTTCCTGGGTGAATGGTCGTCCACCAAAAACTGTTACCCATACCTCCATCAAATCGACCCGGGACTAGAAAACTCTATTCCTAAAAAATTACCTCGAAACGTGGAAACTTGTTTGCATAGATGTCGCTTGAATTCTGCTTTCACAAAAATTCAGATGCACAAATTCGGGTTTATTCCAAGTCCAAACTGTCTACAATGCAACGTCCCTGAAGACCTCCACCACGTCATCTGTGAGTGCGAGTTGTTTAACACTGAGAGACGCGCACTTCACGACACTATTCAGAAATTAAGTAGCGATCCATTCAGCCTAAACAAGATCCTTGGCCCTTGGAACGATCGAAAAAGCCAACAAAGCGCTATAGACGCCTTAGTGGTTTACTTAGAGAAAACAGACCTAATTAGCCGTCTTTGATTTAAAGTTCTTACCCAAATAGCTTCTAGCTCTTGATAAGGCAGGAAAGTGACGTTGTGTGCAATAGATACTTTATGAGGCAGAAACGGCAGTCACTGAGCCCCCATCTTTCTTTACTGTAGGAGTATCTGAATATGTGCTTCATTGTGACATCTCTTATGTGACGGTGTGAAGTGTCCGGAGACCTCACGGTTGAACTCGACAGAACACAATGTTGAATGCTACAGACTGTTATACGTGAAGATGGGCTTTTTAACTAATACTGTCGCATTACAAAAGCGATCTTTTTTCTTTCTACTCATTGTGTATATATTTACAAATTCTCACTATTCTGTGATAACTGATTTTTTTGCACCAGACTGTATGCGCTCTACATTTTGCTACCTTTATTTTTTCCTCTTCCCTGTCCTCTGTTATCCCACTCCCCATCCCCACGCAGAGTAGCCAACCGAGACTTCTTCGGTTAATTTCTCTGTTTTTTCCTGATCATTAAATGAATGAATGAATGAGTTCACTTCATGCCTGCAGTAACTAAATGAGCTTTAAAGTATCGGCACTCCGTTACCCAAAATTGTTTTGGGCGCCGCCATTTTGGGTTTTGTTCAGAGCAAACGCAACTGCCGATCGTCATGATCCAAAAGTACGACTTCCCCAGCATTAGATGCGGTGCTAGAAAGCTGATGCAATATTGCAATGCTCCGTCGCGGGTTGTTTAAACATTTGGGGGGGGGGGGGGACGGAAAAGCGTTTCCCGTCATTTTAGATAAAGCGTCAGGTAACTGGCAACCATGATTTAAAGCCACAATATGGCTAAGTGTCGTTACTCTGAACCGTAGCTAATTTACTGGCACAAGCTTGAACAATGAGGAAGAGGCAGGTGTCAAAAGGTAGTGGCTTGTGGAATACACGGGGCTTACGTCATGGCCCCTCCAGGTATTACAAGCCTCTTGAACAAGAGCATGAATTAGGGTGCCTTCATGTGCGCTTTGGTTAGGGTGGACACATCTGGCCATTTTGTCCCACACTTTTATTTTTATTTTTTGTTCAGAAGCGCGCGAAAGAGCGTGTCCCTGCACGCTTCTGTGGCGCTGACTGTGCTATGGCGACATTTTGTTTTCGCCAATTTCTTTGTATTTTACCCGTGAGCGCGTGCTGTCGGCATCGGGTACTACAAAGGGTGGCAACACCCTTAACAGAAGGACATTGAGGCACCCTAGCATGAATAGTGTCATTAAATAAGCTACGCGTCTGAGTAGCGACACTTGGCCATATTGTGGCTTAAAATCATGGTTGCCAGTTATTTGAAGCTTTATGTGAAATCACAAGAAACGCTTTTCCGTCCTCAACTTTAAACAGTGCGTGACAAAGCAAAGCAACATTACATAAGCTTTCTAGGGAGAGCGCCTTTAGAGCGCGCGACACTAGTGCGCCGACGTTAAAGCGCACGACACGAGGGCGCTGCGACAGTAGCGCGCTTGACACTAGAGCGCACGTCACGAGAGCGCATGACCAGTTGAGCGCACGACACAAGAGCGCACCCCAGTTGAGAGAACACCGCAAAATATGTGATGCACCTGCGGCTACACAGACAGAACAAAATTGTGCGACTCTCCCTATTGGAGCGTTGGTGATTTTTCATTGATTGAATATGCTTTTAATAAAAAATAAAAATAAAACGGGTACGACTCCTTCTAACCAATTGTTTACTGACATTGGAAAGAAAAGCGGGCAGGAAAGTGGGGTTGGGCATGGTAGGTACCGGGACTATCTGCAGTTGGGTTACGTTTTGCTATATTTGGTCTATTCTTGACACGCATTCGGGTTCCGATCTTAATGGTGGCTATTTAAACGTCCCTCACATAATTTTAAATAGTATTGTGACGTCCGTAACCGTTATGAAGAAAGCTCACCGCCAAAAAAATCTCAGTAAAAACTCAGCGAAGGAAAGCTCAACGCCAGTTTACCGGATACAGAGCTTTCCAGCCTTTTGACGGACACTGGAAAACCTCCCCTGCAAATCTGCAAAATATATTTCCGAACTTTGTTCCAAGATCTTAATTCGTTGACGCGTCGTGTACTGTGACGACGTCACCTTCTGTTGATGATAGAACTAAGGCAATGCCCGTTCCGCATGTCTCAGAAAAGAGTCGACGAAGAAAAAAGACTTGTCTATCGCTTTGTACGTTCTTTGCATTCTACAGAACCGTAGCGTCTTCACCTTTGTTCTTAGAAAGTAGTCCAATCTTCTAGGGCCGAACCAGAATGCTTTGATTCAGAAATATTCGAATACCAAAGATTTCAGAAATTTATTGAATATCGAAGAAAAAACCGCAGCACAAAGAGAAATAGCAACTCGGACATAAAAGTGTTAGACGTGATTAGACACTGAACATCTACACGAAGATAGTGCCGCGGGTAGTAAATTTAAAGGATTGATTGTGTAGGATTCGTAGGTCAGCTTTTTTCCGGAAAAAACGTCTCCAGAGACACAGCACCAATGCGTCAAGATCTATCGCAAATTCGCCAAGACTGTGAGTGCGTAGGTGAACTGGTGGATGATGATCATGCTTGATAAACTCGAGCCTGAAATGCCCCGGCGTACAGTAATTAATGAAAACCGCACATGGCGAAATACTGTTTCGAGGTTCCTTCAACGAGGCTTAAATCTGGTTTATTTGGAGGAGAGTCTCGCGCTGAAGAATTCAAATGAACTGATCAATGTCCTTGAGGGGTTTTATGGAAAGGACTGCTCAGTTGTTTCAATGGCCATAAAAGAACTATAATTAATCTCTAGAGAAGGCAAGACTAATGCAGCAAGTTCGAGAGGTCTTGGACTTGAATTTGTTTAGTTTTCAGTCAAAATCAGGAGTAGCGATAAACAGTTTTCTTTGCATTCTTGATTAGTATTTGCAGGCAACGGTTGCTCCGATGCTAGCAGAAATATACTTAAACAGCTTGTACTCTGCGGTCACTGATGCGTTGGCAGACCGTTCGTTGTGCACAGGCTTTGTAAAGAGATATGTTGACCATATAGTGATTTCCACGTTTCGGGCAAAGTATGCATTCCACATTGAACAGGTAGTAAGGTTCACCGAAGAACAGCCGGACAACGGAGTATTGCTGTATATGGATTTGCGTATTCACATGGAGGGTGGTCTATGCTCGGACTACGGAAAGATAGGAGCAAAACCGGTTTTTAAATAAGAAACGTTGCCACGCTAAGTCGGTGAAAGCAGGTGTTGTGAAATCACTAATCAGGAACGCCATGGAGAAATCATGTGTGCTCTTCATTGCGCAAGCCGTCAAAAGACAGTGGGAAATGTTAGGAGATTCCGGTTATGAAAACGAGTTCCTAAAAAGACAAATGGAACTGTAACACAGGAATGAGCTCCGAAGTAAAAAATGAAAGATGTTCACAACTCCCAGTAGTGCCGAATTAGAGCGGAGCTCTTGAGGAGGAAAAGGGGAGGGTACGATATGCCTCATCTGTACACTCTTCTCCTCCTCCTCCCTCCCGCGCGGTGAATTATGGGAAACGTCCCATAATGCACCGCGGTGACGTTTTGGTAGGATGCCGAAGCGTCGCCCTCGTGACGTCACCAATGACCCTCGTGACGTCGCGAGTGACGTCACGAGGCTGACGAGTGACGTCATGACGGTCCCACGCGTTGCATTATGGGACGTTTCCCATAATGCACCGCGCGGTTACGCCGACGGCGACGCTGACGTTGCTCAAACCGGAGACGGGCACAACCTAATGGTACGTTTACACTTGCGGATCCGCCAGCGAATGTGCCGAGCTTTTGCCGCTGGGGCGAAACGCTGGGCGGAAAACGCGGCGGCGAGCCGTATAGGTCCGGGATCTATTTCTGCCGCCGAACGAGGCGTTTCGCTGACCGGAAGTGACATTCTTCCGCAGCGCGACGCTGCCTACGTCATGAGTAGGCGTTCTTCCGGGAGCACCGTCTGGGTAGGGTGGCTAGAGAGTTGGGTGTGTCGAGCGCGCCGGCTCTCCCATGCATCGCCGCGGCCGGTTTAGAAAATCACCGTCAGGGGCGCTCTAATCAGCCTGTATGCTAGGCGCGCGCAGCTGGCGCACTGATTTCCGTGCGGCAAGGCGGGTAGCGACGAGTTCACGCCCGCTTTCATCTGTTCTTTAGCGCTCGTGTGAATTTATTTCAACCGTTCCTGCATGCCCGTCAGTCAGGTGACACGCGGAGACCACGGACATTGCCCCGTGAACCTCCGCCGTAAAGAAAAAGCAGTTCCAGGATGCACGACAGGCTAGAGGTCTGCAAAAGAAAAACACACGTTGTTCACCGTCCCGAAGGGCCCAGTCCTCTTCTCTCAGTGGGACAGGAATATTTCAAGGGGAGACACGCATCTTCAGGAAAACTCTGTGATGTGCGCACTTCGCTTCGACGAGCGGTACAACAAGCGATACTTCTCTAAAGTATCGCTCGATCCGTTCGATATATCGCTGTATAAGTGATGTTTTGGGGCTCGTAGCGTCCTGCTGAACACGTCTGCGGCCAGCGTTGGGAAGTGCATACTTTAAGTACATCGTACTTAAAGCACAATGCACTTAAGTACATTGCACTTAAATTACTACTTAAATTAGATTTAGGAAAATCGTACTTTACTTGAAGTACGTTCTCTGAGTATGTACTGCACTTTTTTTTCTGCTACTTTCCGAGGAAAGTACAATTCCCGACTTCAAAGCACATTCCCCGAATTTGGTTTTGTTAAATTTGTATTACGAAATGACGCTTTGTCAACTCCGAAGAAATACTAGGAGGAATATTCTACTCTCACCAGAAACGTGAGCAGACGACGCATCGCTCCGTTTGTTTTGGGGGCGGCGTTCCCGTAGCTTTTTAAACTCTCGCTACTTCTCTGTCGGTCAGCGCAAGCAACGAGGTTTAAGATATCAGGAGAGCAAAATAATCATAATGTAGCACCTGAGACTGTGGTGCGAAAAAAATTAAATTTTCAAGTCGAAGTAAAAGACAACAGAGGAGGACGTCACAATGCTTTAAGACATTCTCTTTTGTCTTTTCCTTCTATTTGAAAGTTCCTTAATTTTTTTCGCACCCAAATCTCAGGTGTCACGTTATGATTAATTATCACCAGCTCGCTTGGACACGCATTTTTTTTTTATTAAGGAGAGGACATTTTTCTATGAGAGCTATGGGGCTGACGTCATGCTCTGCCCTATTACATTTAACCCCCTTGGGTGCTACAATCCAGTGCAAAGGGTGCCAAATTCAGAAGAGGGTCTTCTAAATCTAACTCCATTCCTGAAAAAAAAAAAAGACCATGGCCACTTGATTTTATCAAATATTTGCCGCTGTTTTTGAGGCATTGCTCTCTTGATTACCCCTCGGCAATGCATACCAATTAAAAAAAAAAAAAAAAAACACTGTATAGGGGAATCAAAGAGCATCATAAAAGATTGTGTTAAAATACTTGTACTCTACATTGAAAGTACATTGTACTTATAGTTCTTTACTTCAAGTACGTTGTTCCCAGTGTATTTCATACAAATTTACTTAAAGTACATCACGTCTCATTTACTTTGTACTTTAATTACCTGAAGTATCTTTTAGATGTATTTTACCCAACGCTGTCTGCGGCCTCATTATCTGAAATCCAAATTTCGGTTTGGCATCCCTTTAAGCTGGTTGCATGCACTTTTTAACACGACTTTAATGAAGCTGACCTTTCGCGTCGTCAACAGGAAGGAGCGGGCGTCAGTGACAGACACGAGCCTAGGAATGTATGCATGCATATACAACAACAATCCTGTGTGAAAGAGGTTGTGTAAAAGACGTAAATAAAATTTGGAATGTTTTTCGTCTTCAGCGGAGGTTTACATTCGCAATCTCTGCCCCCTTCCCCCCCCCCCCCCCCCCCCCCCCCCCCCGCCCCCCGATGATCCCCGTTTTTAGCGTCTGCATGAGAAAATTCACCAAAAAGCACCGGTATTGGTGAAATAAATAAACGCCGATAAACATCCGCCGATTTTGTTATAAATAAACAGCCTATGATGTATAATATGTTACTTCGCTCACTCTCTTTTAAAATCGATTTTGTATTTCATTGCTAGTTTTCCACGTTGCATAAACATGTAAAGTGCCAAAAATGCATTGTTTGCTTTGTGCCATGACAAATTTTCGCGTTGTTTCTCGCCAGCCATGTCTGCTCTTGAATCACAGGGGAATTGCTCCAGAAGTATCCAGCGTCCTCACACATATTTTAATGTTAAAAGGCCTGAGCCGTTCAGTGTCGATTCATTTGATAGACGTAACACAGCGGCTTGAAACGCGAAATTTCGTCACGGCTGCTGATACCTCGGCGGACGTTTCACGTATCTTGAAAACATAGTACACGAGAGAAAAAAAAATAAATTGCCCCATTTTTTATATTACTCCGAGAGCGTTGCGGTGAGAAGAGAACGACTTCAAGTGCGGATTTACCTTCGTCGAGGCTCCAAAATCGGGTCGACTATCGAATCCAGGTTTATCAAACTTTCATTATGCCACACCAATTAATTTTGTAAAAAAACACAGCCGACAAGTGGCCGAAAAAAGGTCCGCACGCAGCGCATTTCGGCCCCAGCGCAGCCAAAGTGCCGCTGACGCCGCGGTCGGATAGCATACAGGGCTTCCGAGGCGCCTCCTGGCGACAGATTTCCTTTTGGTGCCGCGCGCCGGCCGCCGCTCGACACACCCAACTCTCTAGCCACCATAGTCTGGGAGAGACAGTCGAGATGGGAACACTCGCGCCTTCTCGTCATTTTGGACGGGATTTTCCGAGAACAGCTGCCGCAGCCGGCGCCGCCGCCGCCGCTCGAAGGAAATAGATGTAAACACAACCCGCTCGTCGCCGCCACCACCGGGAGCGGATCCGCTCCCGCGGCAGCGGATCCGCTCCCGCGGCAGCGGATTTCTTTTCAGGTGTAAACGTACCAAGAGCTGCGCTCTTAAAAGAACAAGACGTCATTTTCCGGTCATTTCTTATATCTACGGGATTTCTCATAAGCTCAAAGCGGTTGTAGAACGATTCCCCCGATATCATTTCCCCCGCCCCAAATGCCCCGTGTCATTTTACCCGAGTGTCGAAATCCTCGTTTTCGAAATCCCCGTCTCGCATGCACCGAGTGTCAATATTCCCATGCCAATTCCCCGCTATGCACCTGCGGACGGTTCGGTTTTGTGTTCTGCGGTGCACAGACATTTCGTTTCACGGATCGGTATGCTTTTTCAGTGTACTACACGTTGGCGCTTTGACTTTTCGGCGCACGGAATGTTTTATGCATGGTCATTTCAACTTGTAATTTTCCATCGGTTATTACTAAAATTAGGAGTTTTATTTTAAAACCTTCAATTTTATCTACTGCGAAATACTTATTTTTTTTTACATTTGTTATTCACTCGTGCATAATGTTAAATCACTCGCGCATGTCTGCTAATATTCGACCACCGTTTCCTGCACATTGACCTCGACTCTTTGACCTCAACATCCAAGATGGCAGTGCTATCGTTGCTCCCAGAACTCATCCAAGATTCTCGAGGCCTTTTGTGTAGATTAAAGGCCTGTTCACACATTTAGCGGAGCGCTAAGTTAGCGCTAAGTGAGCGCTCATGTGGCGCTTCCTAGCGCGTGACTTAGTTCTAACATAGCGCGCGATTAGCGCTTCTGCAGCGCCTTGTTAGCGCTCCAGTAGCGCTTCAGTAGCGCCGTGTTAGCGCTTCTTGTACCGCGGTGCTGCGGATTAGCGCGTGCACTGCGGTTCCGGTTCCTGTGGTTGGGTGTGCATCAGCAGCACCATAGCGGACATGTGGGATGCTGAAATAGAAATGTGACGTCTAGATACGCGATTAGTGCATATGTGTGTGGACGGCTTAACGCCCAGAAGAGCCTTCTGGGTGCGCGAAATCTTTCGCCACCGAGATACCGACGGGTACCCGGTGAACATTGTTCCTAGGCTGCGGGACAGAGACACAGAGGTCTCTCGAAAGCGGTTATTTTTAACTGCGTGTCTTTGAAACCAGGGTCACGCATATCGAATAGAAATCGATGAGGTCGTACCCAATCAATTAGTCGCTCAAAGTCCATGACTCTGGATCGCCTGCCCCACCCTGTGCTTAGAGAGCGGCTCTTTTACTTCCTCTTCTTTCAATGCCAAAGGAAAAATAACAACAAAGGAATCGCCGTACACGCGCTATTCCACAACAGCAAGCACGACATAAGGAGCGTGAGAGCGCTAACAAAGCGCTTCTGTCGCGCTAACAAAGCGCTTCTGAAGCGCTAACAGAGCGCTACTGAAGCGCTAACCGAGCGCTACATCACGCGCTAGGAAGCGCCACATGAGCGCTCCTTGGAGCGCTCACGTAGCGCTAACTTAGCGCTCCGCTGCATGTGTGAACCGGCCTTAACACGCTGCGCTTCATTAATGTTCACTTTTTCTGCTACTTTATTTTCTTAGAAACCTTTATTTTTTTTGTTAACGCGCTGGGTCGGTAGCTTTCCTTTTTTATTCGTCTTGTTTTGCCCGTGCCACACGGGCACCTTGAATGCCATTTACCCCTCATTCACACTGGAAGCGGAACCGCGATCGCAAAGCGGTTGCGAACGCGGTTGTATAAAGATCCAGTACAATTGCACGGGCACTTGATGTCATCGAGTGCGCGTGCAATTGCACTAGATTTTTATACAACCGCGTTCGCAACCGCTTTGCGAACGCGGATCCGCTTGCAGTGTGAATGAGCGGTTACAGCGAA
Organism: Ixodes scapularis; assembly: GCF_016920785.2. Taxonomy (NCBI): domain Eukaryota; kingdom Metazoa; phylum Arthropoda; class Arachnida; order Ixodida; family Ixodidae; genus Ixodes; species Ixodes scapularis. The sequence continues at coordinate 7,963,732 of NW_024609883.1, read as the reverse complement.
TGACATTTGTGTGATCGGCGAACCAGCTCGCAATCGTTCGCGCGTGGAATGCGCCACGCCCGGAGTGTCGCGCACTGATTGGCCGTCCGCTCAAATGTCATTCGTTGTAAATGGAATTCGCGTTGCCCGTGTGGCACGGGTGTAATACCAAGGCTTCGGGGAAAAGCCAGGGGAACTAATAAGGGGATAAGGGGATAATAGAAAAGGGTTTTGAGGACGGGGGAGATAACGCGGGGAATTAGTAGCGGGGATTTTGACACAGGTGTTTTGGGATTGGGTTATTTAGTGTGCGAAATTGTTTGGTGTCGACTTGGCTTTCGGTACAAACTTCAAACATAACCGGCTGACACCTTTTCAGGAGAGTCAGAAAGGGTGCCAGAAGGCCCACCGAGACAAGTCAGTACCTTTCAGGGATGGAGTGATCTATCAGTTACCGTTATATTGTGGGTTTCAACACGTGGGACGGACGTCAAGATGTATAAATGATTGACTGTCAGAACACAAAAGGAACGTAAAAATAAACGCACAGCATTCGGAGATTGCTAAATACCTGGATGAATGCAACAATTGTACTCCACTTTGGTCGGAAACGGATGTTTTGCACAAGGAGGTCAACGATATCAAAAGGATGGTAGGCGAGGCAGTTAAACTAATTCGATGGGGAACTGTATCAGTCGCGCATCGATGCAACTTGGTAGCAAATACAAGTTTCTAACGCGATAAAAAGTGTCTTCCTTTTTCTTTTTCTTCTTTTTTTTACATGTGCGTTGATAGTTTAACCAAGAACAGGGCAGTGGGCCTCTTTGGGTCGAGGCGGGGGTAGCTGGGGAGGTTTGGTTGTTTGAAGGTTGGATGACTCACCGTTCTTGGTTTGCCAGTTCCGTAAGTGGGCAGTTCCCTTTGTTGTTCGCTTCGTGGAGGAAAAGAAGGGGGGAGGGTTTGTGCTGGGTCTCGTAGGGTTCTTCGATATTCCGGGAAAGGGTCTTTTCGCCTTACTTTCAACGTTTAGTTTTGTATAACGAAGGGTGGCCTTGACGGTTTTGGTTGGTGTTACGTTTGCCGATATATAAGGAGCTGAGGAAATAAACGCAGTAGCTGATTTTGAGAAGTCGATTTTCCTGTCTGGTTCTTCAACTAAGTCCGTCCCTTCTTCCACTCTAGTCTCGGGTTTATCAAGCATGATCGAGATATAGTTTGAGTTATCCCTAATGTTAATGAATATTTGAGGACTGCGAACTGCAACTCCGAGGAAGTAATCAAAATGCTAGCAATCACCGCATCAAAACGGAATCATCCTATTTTACAACACAATGGGTATTGCTATCGATTGGATCGTCAGCACGGAGTGGACAGAGGACATGGAGATGCTCAAAGAAAGGCTGCAGTGGTCGAGCTACAACTGCCGGGTGGAAGAGTACGTTGACTCTTGTCAAGGTAAGTGGACCTTAATTTAATTCTATTTAATTACTGAAGCTGCCCATTGGTCATTTCTAAATTTTCAAATTAACTGCGTTTAAGCAAGCGAGCTTATAGACGTTCACCCGACTCGGGCTAACCGCCATAAATGACATCTCACCTTCATTGTGCGCTTTTCCTTGTTGTACACAGTTATGCTCGCCAGAGATTGCGAATACTTTGACTAATTTGCGCAGACCACTGGTGACCACGAGGACCAACTTCCGAACCCTGATGCTTGTCGGGCAAGACAAGTGATTGCTGCCGTCAAAGAGCAAGCCAAAACGACGGATGGTCGGCCACGCATGATGATTGCCGAAGCAACTAGCAAGCTGACGAGTAAGTAGAGATGTCTGAGCGCAAGCCGAATCGAAAGTCACTGATATTGAGTTATCACTATTCACCTAATGAGCTTGAATATTGCGCCTTTAGTTAGTTGTTCCACACCGAGGTACATTGTCGACGTAATTTTCAGGCTATGAGCGGCTGCAGCTGCCCTCGGTAAGTGCGCTGACCAGCTCAGCTCAGAGGGCTCGTCGCGCCGTGAAAGTGCCCCTACCAGCTCCCCAACGCCTTGAGGGCATCACCCTCCCCACCTGGCTGGAAGTATTGCCAGATGGGGAGTCTTTTTTGCTGTACGACTCCGGTGCGGGAGACAGTGATCGCCTATTTCTGTTCGCCACAGACAAGAATCTGCAACTACTCAGCCAGTATACAAACTGGTTTGCCGATGGCACCTTTGATGTATCACCATCGCTCTTTCATCAGGTGCGTCGCACGTTTAAATTGTTCTGTAAAAAGCTCATAATTTGACGGGTTTCCTTTTTTCACAGCTTTACCGTACCACTCTCTTTGCGTCGAAATCAACCGCTCCTCTATTTTAGGTGTACACAATCCACGGGCTTGTCCATGGCAAGGTTTTGCCTCTAGTGTACTGCCTCATGACCAAACGGAGCAAGGAGGCCTATGAACGCGTGTACAAGACACTGAACGAAATTTGCCCCGGACTTGCACCTGAGACGCTAATGATGGATTTTGAAGTGGCGGCCATGCGAGCGTTCCACTCCGTGTTTCCAACAGCCAGATTGACAGGGTGCTTTTTTCACCTGAAGCAGCCGTTTGTTCAACAGCTACAGGCGGAGCAGCTGATTATCAGGTAAATGCTGCTTAATATTAATAAATGCTAGGATATTTTAACTCCTCAATTTTCTTACTCAGGTATCGTGAGGACAGCGACTTCCGTTAAAAAGTGAGCAGGATTCCCGCGCTGGCTTTTGTTCGGCCTAATAAAACGAGGTACCCTCATTTTATTATTTTATCGTTTATGATAATACCTTTATGATGAGAACAACAGCATTTTTTTTTCTCTTCATGGGGCTCGGTGTACATATGTTTCTGATTAGGTACCTCGTTACGTACTTCGTGCCTTTAATAATTTACGCTTTCTGTTTTGTCTCTTTTCACGTAGGGCTAGAGGAACTCCAGAACGATGCTCCAGTAACCGATGAAGGCCTCCAAAAGATGCTGGAGTACTTCGAGAAAGTGTACGTCGGTCCTAGCTTTGGGAGGAGCCGTTCACGCCGACCGCCACAATTCCCGCACGAGTTTTGGAACTGCTACCAGAGGATCTGTGAAGGGCTGCCGCGGACCAACAATCACGTTGAGTCTTGGCACAACGCTTTTCAAAAGTCACTGGGGCTCCATCATCCAGACACCTACAAGCTGGTGGCTGCTTTCCAGAAGGAGCAAAGCCTGACGGAACAGAAGCTCGCTGACGCACTTCGTGGAGAGGCTCCGAGAGGCAGCAACGCCGCCTACGCCCGCGTCGCAAGAAATCTGAAGAACCTTGTCGACGAATACGACGAAAGATGTCTGCTGGACTACCTACGCGGTGTCGCACATTCCTTCAATTTGTAAATGTTTGGGCGTTGCTTAGTTGAATCATAAGGTATTAAACGGTTTGTCTCAAAATTTGGCTTTGTCCCCTTGACAGCTGCTACCGGCGCCTTCTGAAATTTCATGTTGCCTGCCTTACGAAAGCTATTGCGTCGTCTTCACCTTTACTCTTGCTGGTACAGGGATCTGTCCTCGTGCATAGCACCGGCGAAGAGAGAGAAAGAGCAAGCTTAATTATTTAACTCAAGTCCGAGTCGTTTATTAGTTGTTTTTTTTTTTTTTTTCAGAGGACGAGGATGTGTCTTCCTCGTCCCCAGAGAAGTCAGCCGGGTTGGTTTTTGAGCCTGGTGAGGTATGTTTTATGCGGGTGACGAGAAATGGCAACATATACACGGTTGTCATATTGTTACCGCTCTTAGAACTCAACCTTGAAGGAATGAGGTAAACAGCTTAGAAAGAAGACGCCTCCACCACTCTGTTGGATGTTCGCTTTCTGCAAAACTATGAATTCGTCTGCGTCTGCGGCATTTTTCTTAGAAATCGAGCCATTCTTTTGAGGTTGGACGAGAACATACATGATCAAAAACCCTTCCATTGATGATACATCAATAGAACGCACAGTGCGGACACGAGTGTTCTAAATATGAAGCTAAACGAAACTTCCACCCGAGTTTCGAAAGTTAAATTTATATTGATTGCTAGATTTCGTAGGTGAGCTTTTCTTCACACCCGTAGGTTTTTCAGTGAACCTCTTTACGCGCCCATTTTGAATAGAGCGGCAGAGATCAAATGTAAGCAGTGGTAAATTGCAGGCCAGCTGCTAATGAAATGACATCTTGTAGACCCTGAGATGGCGAACAATAAAAAAAAAAACGGACAAATACAACGAAATTTCAAACGCAGCAAACATTTATTGATCTAAGCACGCCAATAAATAGACTTCCGAACCGACGGAGAAAGAGAAAGGGAAAGAAGGGACTCAAAAGCATATGGTGAATTAAACAGCAGACCAGTGTCCCTTACCCCATACAGGTTTCAAAGGAAGAAGCTTTGCAAGCAGAATCTAGACTGATTGAGATGCAAGATTGTGTGAAGCGCAATATTCGTGGAAGCTGAGAGGCTACTGTGCCTGCCCGGCCGCATCGGATGCTGTCGGTCTCGCCCACGGTGTAAGCCCCAGCGCTCTACCCCTCCTCTACACTGACATCGACGCATATTTCATTTCCATTGTCGGCACAGGTTCCCAGATCAAGTGTTGAGTACAACTGTCATTTGTGACAATATGAATGGTTGGCGTATGACACTTGGCCCTTGCTCCTTTCTCGAAATTGATCTTAAAAACCCCACAAAACGGGGAAGCACGTTCCATGCTGCTTCTTTTCTTTTGAACGTTTTAAAATAATTTAAAATAAAAATGAGTGAGGTCGGTGTCTAACTTTATAAATTAAAATCAAGTAACTAACGAAGCTAGGTCAGCTGAAATGTTATTTTCTGCGCAAATAAACGCTACAAATATATACAGGGTGTTTGACGAGAGGTGGACAATTTCGATATTGCGAAAACTACGCGTCGCAACAAAAAAAGGCTTGTGTCTGCTTGGTCCTTGGCCAGGGGCCTATTGAGGAAAATGATCAAAGTTCGAGATAATTAAATTCTTAATTCTTTTGCCTCATTTACTTTTTTAATATTATGTTTAAGGGCATAGTCTCAATTAGAAAATTGCTCAGCGTCATCGAAAAACACTAAACCAACAAATTGCAGAAGGATAGAAGGCACGCGAAGCATTTTACGGCTTCCTGAAAAACCGTACAAATTCGACGGGTTTTTAAGTTTCGGTTTGCTATCGGAGCGCATCTTGGCCCCGGCAGCACCGCGCCCCGTGGAGATATAGTGCATCCAACCTCTGCTGCGCTGTCATCGTGCGACGCAGCAGAGGCTGGTTGCACTCTCTCTCCACGCCGGCGGACTTCGATAACTTTCCTAAATAGGCCCCTGGCCAAGGACCAAGGAGACACAAGCCTTTTTTTGGTTTTCGCAATATCGAATTTGTCCATCTTTCATGAAACGCCCTGTATATATGAAGCTTTATATACATATATATCTTTGTAGCGTTTATTTGCGCAGAAAATAACATTGCAGCTGACCTAGTGTTATTTTCTGCGCAAATAAACGCTATATACAAATATATACATATATATATATATTTTTTTTTGTGCTGTCCGCTTTCTGTAACACTTCCTGTTTGTCACATTCAAAAAGTTCGTCGACTCATTTCGCAATGTCCTTGTTTAAAGGGGCGATGCACTGATATTTGTATTTTGCGCAAATACCGCTTAGAACGAGTCCCTGACGTTAATGATCTGTGAAATACCCGTTCGTTTTCACCACACGCAATCGAAGTCACAGAAAAAAAATAAAGAAAAACGAGCAGAGTTCACCCCCTCAACTCGCAGCCAGAACAAGCGGCCCCGTGATCTGGAGCCGATTATATTCCGCCAATGTTGATCATAGCCACGCACTGGGGTTGGCAAGGCACAGGACACGCGCCGAGTTCCAGACACTATTATGGTTCGGCTGTTGTCGTCATTGCAGCGATTGGACACACGACACTACCCGAATGTTTCTTGAGCTATTGATTATCACGAGCCCAAATCGAGTGTCCACGCCATGCTCGGGTCCAATCTATGAGCCGCATTCAAATATCGTCACTGGGCGGTAGTGCTACCGCCCAGCTACGTCATCAGGTTTTTCGAAGGAGAGATTGAATGAAAACACTCGGTTTTGTCCTCGAAATTACAGCGCAACAAAGGAGTTTCTTGGACAGTGGCGTTGCTTGCGAGTATCATTGAGTCCCACTAGTGCCAGTAAGCTCGTGTAAAGTGAAAAACATTCCAATTGAATATCGTTGCACCGCCCCTTTAAAGGGATACTGAACCAAAGAATTTAGTGCCGATAATAAGTGGCGCACGTTCCTTCCACCAGCCAGCAGCCGCCGGTGTGCGCGATCACACTCAACAAAAAAGACGTCAAAGACCTCTATTCACGGTTGAGATGACAGTGAAATGCATGGGCTTCGGACTAAAGGAGAATAAAGATAGGCTTTTCATCTCTACAAGTGAAAGCTAAGTGCTTGTTAGACCAATTCATCGCTTACTTTTTACACCAGGCACCACTGTGTAGATGAAAAATTTGTCTTTATTCTCCTTTGGTCCGAAGCCCATACATTTCACTGTCATCTCAACCACGAATGGAGGTTTGTGACGTCATTTTTGTTGCGTGTGCTCGCGCACACCGGCGGCTGCTGGCTCGTGGAAAGAACGTGCGCCACTTATTATGGACACTAAATTCCTTGGTTCAGTATCCCTTTAATGCAACGGTAAAACACGCGATGTCCGAACAAGTGGTCGGTCGGGTCGGGCCACTCGTGTTGGACTGGTTGTGCGCTCTCGTGACGGGCGCTCTAATGACACGCGCGCAAATGTCGCTGCGCTCTTGAGTCGCGCGCGCTAACGTCGCTGCGCTCTCGAGTCGCGCGCTCTAACGTCGCGGCGCTCTGGTGTCGCGCGCGCTACGTCGTAGCGCTCTACTGTCGGCGCTCTACTGTCGGCGCTCTAGTGTCGTGCGCTCTAGTGCTGTACAGCAAGCTTTCTAACACCGAATCTAATGCTGAGGATGTCGCACTTTTGAATCATGACGATGGGCAGTTGCGCCTGCTCTGCACAAGCCTCAGAATGGCGGTGCTCACAACACTGTCGGGGAAGAGAGTGCCGATACTCTAAAGGCCGGTTCACACATACAGCGGACAGCTAAGTTAGCGCTACGTGAGCGCTCGGAGGAGCGCTCATATGGCGCTTCCTGGCGCGTGATGTAGCGCTCTGTTAGCGCTTCAGAAGCGCTTTGTTAGTGCTCTGTTAATGCTACAGAAGCGCTCTGTTAGCGCTCTCATGCCCCTTGTGCCGTGCTTGCTGCTGCGGAATAACGTGTGCACGGCGATTCCTCGGTTGTTTTTCCTTTGGCATTGAAAGAAGACGAAGTAAAAGAGTCGCTCTCCAAGCAGAGGGTGGGGCAGGCGATCCAGAGTCATGGACTTTGAGCGACTAATTGATTGGGTACGACCTCATGGATTTCTATTCGATATGAGTGCCCCTGGTTTTAAAGACATGGACTTAAAAATAATCGCGTTCGAAAAAGCTCTGTGTCTCGGTCCCTCAGCCTGGGAACAAGGGGCCAGATTCACGAAGAGCTTCTTAGTTTACGAGAACTTAGCTAAGAATGACGAAATTAATCCCTGGAGAAGGGGAACAAGAGGGACAAAGGACAAACGTAAATCTCCAAACACAGCTAAGATTTACGTTTGTCCTTTGTCCCTCTTGTTCCCCTTCTCCAGGGATTAATTTCGTCATTCTTGTCCAGCTCGCTTGCACCTTTGCATTTAATTGCATTATAATTTTAGCTAAGAAGTTCGTAAGTTAAGAACATCGTAAGAAGAGGAGAAATCGGTATTTACGAACGCGTTCTTAAGTGAGAGGAGGAAAGCGGCGTTGTTGTACGGAAAAACTAAAACTTACCGGTGCTGTTGCTATGGCGACGGCATCTTCGGCAGCACGAGCAACCAATCGGAGAGCTTGGCATTGGTTCGGAGCCGTTCGGAGAACGTGGGTTTTTCATAACAAACACAGGCGGCCTTTCTGCCACCGCTTGTCTGGGGTTCGTGTCCGTGCAGTGATATGTCGACGCTAACACGATTTAAACTCGCCCGAATGCCGAGGCCGGGATGCGTAACCGCCCCCATTGACTGCTACGAACTCGATCGCTACCAAGTCAACACAACTGTCACCGTTGGTAAAAGACGGCTCGCAGTCGTTTGCAAAGCGACGTAGATGGGAACAAATTGCCGCGGCGTTTTTTGCGGCCTCGGAGATGCAGGAGCGAGCCGACGTTAAAAAAGATACGTTTGATCTACGACAGTGTCAGCAAGAGCCACGTAAATGCCTGTTCACACTACGGAGCGGACGCGCGCGTTTGATCGAAGTGCTGGATTTGCGCTGTTGGACCGCGAATTGATAAGCGCTCGGGACCGATCCTTTACAATTGCAACTCGATGCTGACGTGACACCCCGCAAAAAAAGGTTGGACCGGCATTGCGACCCACAAACTGTTACAGCCATCTACAGTGAGGTAAAGTCGTGTCAGAATAAAAATGAAATACTAATAACAAAGTGTACATACCGTGTTGCGAAGGTAATCCACACGGCGTTTATTTGAGCTTGAAATCACACAAAACAAAGATAGAATCGATGAGAGCCCCTTTTCGACCACAGCGTTCGTCACCGTTGCCTCGGAAAACAAGGAGATGACAAGAGGAAGAGATTGACCCCTTAATCTAAAATTGAGGTCAGCGATCAAACTATAACACGGGAAGGGTTCACAAGGGTCGCGCGGGCATATTCCATTTAGCACGCCAGCCGGCCGTGGGCAGACGGTCTTCGCCAAGGACCGTCAAAGCATTGCTGCGCCGAGTCGGAGTGCCTGCTAGGCCTATCTGCCGATCGGTCGGAGTTCGTGGAATCGTGGCCGTTGAGTTTTTCCCGGGTGTCTGTGGATCCAGCGTTCTTGTTCGTTCGTCGTGGTCTGTTTCAAGTACTTTTTACTTTTTTCTTGCTGCTTGAAGTCGGGACGCGTGAGAAGCGCACGTAGAAAAATAAACGTCCGTTGGTTGTCACGACCAACTGAGCGACGCTGTCGGCCATGCTGATTTGATCGTAAGAAGTGCGTAAGACAGCTTCAGAGCTGTCGTAGGAGTTCGTCGTAACCTGCGCAAAACTTACGAAAATTTTGTTTCGTGAATACGGATTTGTTCTTAAGTTTCGTCATACGCACATTTTTGGCATAAGATCGTTCCGTGAATCTGGCCTAAGGTTCGCCGTGTACCCGTCGGTATCTCGGTGGCGAAAGATTTCGCGTACCCAGAAGGCTCTTCTGGGAGTTAAGCCGTCCACACACATATGCACTAATCGCGTATCTCAACGTCACATTTCTATTTCAGCATCCCACATGTCCGCTATGGTGCTGTTGATGCACAGGCAATTACAGGAACCGAAACCGCAGTGCACCCGCTAATCCGCAGCACCGCGGTAAAACGCGCTAATGACGCCCTAACACGGCGCTACTGAAGCGTTAACAAGGCGCTACTGGAGCGCTAACAAGGCGCTACTGGAGCGCTAACAAGGCGCTAACGGAGCGCTAACAAGGCGCTACTAAAGCGCTAACCACGCGCTATATTAGAACGAAGTTACGCGCTAAAGGCGCCTCATAAGCGCATCCTTGGAGCGCTCACGTAGCGCCAGGAACAAACCATACAGGCATGCCTCAATATCATACACCAATACGTTCAGACTATAGGCCTCACCTGCTCACCCGACAAGTCCGAATATGTCGTCGTTACCAATGGCACAGGCGAGAAAGCTGAAACATATGGAGACCTCATACACCTCCACATAGATGGCAAACCCATTCCACGAAAGCACACTATTAAAGTTCTCGGCTTCCATCTCCAACAGAATGGGAAAGCCGATGTGTGGATAGGATACATCATACGCCAAATTAACCAGATACACAACATGCTTAGACGTGTTACGAGACGCAGTCGAGGCCTCAAGGAGCATGAGCTCCGCAAAACCATCGAGGCGCTCGTCTACACACGAGTCATGTATCACCTCCCATATGTTACACTAACTCGAACCCAAACAAAGAAGCTAGAAACCGCACTCCGGAAATGCACGCGACTGGCTCTAGGAGTCCCCCGATTTGCGCCTGTGCATCTAATCACAAACACTGGCCTTTTTAACTCGCTAAATGATCGCATCACTATACACGAACATGCACAGCACCAGCGATTGACAACATCACAACAGGGGCGCCAGATCCTCGCCCATCAACAATACGACACATCCAAACTTCCGCCTCTCCCACCCCCGACCCCACCCTGGGACTCGCTCCCACGCATAACTGTTCTCCCCATTCCACAGAACATGTCTCCTGACAACCACCAACCCCGCCACGAAGCTCATGCCCGCCGAATACTCTCACGCACCCCTTCAGACACAGACGTGTACTACACAGACGCGAGCCACACACCTACCAGGAGCAGAACGGCAGTGATTGGACCCCGATTATCTTCATCCCGTGAACACGAAGGAGTCCCTTCCTCGACGGCCGCAGAAATACTCGCCATCGCCGAAGCCATCACAGAACATACCCACTCAACCGATACAATTCTTATCCGCACAGACAACCAGGGAGCGTGCCGCTGCTTTCGAGACAATGACTTACCTTTCCACATACACTCCATACTACAACGACACCTTCACGGACACCCGCACCTACACATCAATATAGAATGGGTACCGGGTCATCAGGGACTTGGAGGAAATCTACGAGCGCACACACTCTCCCGAGAGAATTCTAATCCGGGACCTCCCACCCTCTGGCCCGAACCCTATGACCCCAAAGAACACCGGAAACAAATGCACAAGGAACATACAGCCTTGCTGCTCGAACTCAGACAACACACCACCACTTTACACACTCCCTCATTCATATTTAGCCGGTCTGACTCTACCCTTATTAGGCGTGCACAAACACAGACTCTCATGACACCACACTACACTCACTTCATCCAAGGACGTCCTGGCCCACCAGTCTGCCCACATTGTACCGGCTATCCATCTAACATACACTACTTGTGGGACTGCCCTAATGTCCACACATCGCGTAACCTACTTCTTTCACCCCTCCCTTCCCACCACCTCCCTCAGACCTGGACAGAGTGGGCCAACCCACCCAAGACACTCGAGGCTACACTATGGCCCCTCCTCGTCCGACATGTCAAAACTAGGGTGCCTACATGCTTCCGCTCCGCTTTAGGGTGGCGCCAACTTCTTGTTACCCTTTCCCAGATCCTCTCCCACCGCCATTTTGACCCACTTTTTATTTGGCTAAACGTACACAACGTTGAGTTTTCGTAGTTTCGACACACCAGCAACACTGTGAGGCCACTTCCGTTTCCGTTCATAAGAGGAGTCGGACGAGTCGGAGGCTCAGCGGGATGGCGGTCTTCGTGACTGTCAGTCTCTTTATTCGGGTGTTACATACTTTGAAGTTGCGAGCAGGAAGTATGCGTTGCGTTTATGGAAACGTGGGTACCCTCGAAAAAATGGAACGCAAAAGACCGGCATCGCACGCCGAAACCTCGCCGTCGGAACGAGAGCGGTGGGCGCTCCCTAGCCCTAACGAGGATTAGCGGAGTAGCGCGGGCGCGCGACTGGCGAGTGTGACAAAATGGTCGACGAAACAGCGGAGGCTGCCATGGTAACGAGGTAGGCAACACTGGTTTGTCAGCAACAGGTATCACAAACGTTGTCGCCACCCTAAACAGCGGAGCGGCGGAAACATGTAGGCACCCTAGTCAAAACCATGCTTGGTGATGAATGGTGAAAAAGAAAGGGAGCTCCGGACTTGGAGCGAAAATAAAGGTTTTCTCTCTCTCTCTCTCACGTAGCGCTAACTTAGCGCTCCGGTGTATGTGTGAACAGGCCTTAAGCGCAGCTAATTTATTTGCTCTAATTCCCGCGAAACTCCTTTTCCCTGACTGAAACTGAAAGTAAATATGAATAATACACCATTATTATAGCTTATTTGGTTATAACCAACTACACATAATGAGAGGAGGAAGCGGTCGGGTAGGAGAAACGCGGGTTTTATGTGCGACCGTTCTAACCGTCTCAAAAGAGAGAACGCTCGAGCTTGCGCTGGTTTAAAAAAAGGCATCCAAATAAAAGAGGCGACACGCTGTGCTCTTTGTTATTATGCGTCTAATTGCAAATTGTTGTGTGTATGTTTATACAGCCGGAAGTTAGTCCGCCTTAGTTGGCGTCTGACTCTCAGCTGTAGATGAGCAATTTAGCCAGTCCGGTACAACCGCAAACCTGGGTCTTTAAGGCTGCGGTCCCACGGCAGCCATCTTGAACAGGGCGTTAGTTCAACCAATAGATGGCGACACGCACTCGTGGGGTGGCCGAAACATTGGTTCACAGTGGGATGGCTCGAGCACCATCACGTTCCCCTCGTGGCCTTGCTCGCGCCGCTGCCAGCTCTGCTCAGCTGGCTCAAGTAGCGTGGCCCAGCAAACGGATGTATGCGAGAATGTCAGGCTGGGTATAAATTGTTCTCTGATATGGGGAGATGCGGTACGGCGGTTATAACGGTTTGTAAAACGACTTTTGTTTGGGCTAGTTGGTTCTTACTAGACATGATTAAAATAGCGCAAACTTGACAAGGGCAAAGAAGGCACACGTACAACAGGATTGGCGCTTACTTCCAACTATTTCATCATTAACCAAGCAACATATACCATCGCCAGCGAGCATAAAAACCCAAAAACACACAAAAAAAAATTTTTGTGTGTGTTTTTGTACAACCCGCGATCTAAAAAAAGTCTTTTGTCATTTGAAAGTGCCCACTCCAAACTTATAAAAAGCGGAATAGCTACAAATTGCTTACAGGCTGCCCTCACAAAAAGTTCCGAACACAAAATGTCAACCGCCTTCGATCAGCAGTTTAGGAAGTTAAAATCTGCAGGGTATCCTAACATGTTACTGTCAAGCGTTTGCGAGAGCCTATTAGAGAAACTTAAAGAATCACAGAATAAAAAACGTACTTTAGAACAGATCAACAAAAAAAGATTGCAAGTTGTGCCTTATATACGCAGGGTATCGCATAATTTGAAAAAGATAGCTGGTAGATGTGGTATTAATTTCCTTTTTTCGGCCCCCTGCAAGCTTGGAAAGATATGCCCTATGCTTACAAGGAAAAAAAAAGTGATCAATGCGCAAAAAAAAACACGCCGTCATGTACACAAACTGCACAAGTGGGGTTGTTTATGAAATTCCTTTTAGCTGTGGCCGCGTTTACATTGGACAAACGGGTCGTTGTTTCAATGAGAGAGCGCGCGAGCATAATCTGTCTGTACGAAGCAATTCGGGTGGTCATCTTGCTGAGCACCTTAAATGATGTGGGTGTAAACCACTTTTGAATATGACGAAGTTCCTAAACAAAGCAAAGGACAAGACAGAGACGGAAATTATAGAGGCGTTTTTTTATCAGAAAAGCAGGAGACAAGTGCGTCAGCATGCCCTCGGTGTGTCTCATTGACAAAGAAAGATTTTTTTCTTGTGGTTTTATCTAAAGAACGGCGCGTGGTAGGCACATAATCTTAAAGTATAATTTTTTGTGCGTTTTTGGGTTTTTATGCTCGCTGGCGATGGTATTTATTGCTTGGTTGATGATGAAATAAACTTAGTTGGAAGTAAGCGCCAGTCCTGTTGTACGTGTGCCTTCTTTGTCCTGGTCAAGGTTGCGCTATTTTAATCATGTTGTAACGGGCTTTCACTATAAATCTTACCAAGAAGGAATCAAATGTTGATTGAGGTGTCAATATTCTATCAATCAAAATTTCTTCTGCAGGAATGCACGCTCAGTAGACTCAATCTTCCAAGACACCAGTGGAAGCGGACGTCAAGTAAACTGCTTCGCGATTTACGGTACTTACCTCACCATTATAATGACGACTAAAATAAGGTCACGAAATATTGTGTTTCACGGGGTCCGGAAGATGTTGTAAAGGTTGTTACATTACAGGTTTTCAGAAACTTTCTGGAAAGACTCGAAGTCTTCCTTGAGTCCAACGCCATCATGAGCAGTAACTGAAAACGATCCACTATTCAGTCGGTGGGTGGCGAAACGTATCCACATCTGCGGAGTCATGGTCGATGCGTACTCTAAGTGGCTGAAAGTTTACACGATGCCTGCCACGACGTCAAAACACGTCATTGACGTTCTACGGCCTCTTTTAGTTACTTTTTCCCCACCGAAAATACTTTTCTCTGATAACGCGCCAAATCTTGCTTCAAATAAAATAAACAAGTTTTTGAAGAAAAAAGAAACCGGCATCAGGCATCACATTAGTGCACCATAACATCCTGCAACTAACGGGCAAGCAGAACAGATGGTGTGCGAAACGAAAAAAAGCCCTTTTGATGCTTACGGAAGAAGCAGTTCAGTGAAGAATCGCCAGGTTCTTGTTCCCGCTGCACGCGACGGTCTCATATTACACGGTAAAAACACCCGCCGAAGCAATAATCGGCGGACGAAGAGCCACACCCCTCGATCTCAGGACACTATGGCCTACGACCGAAGATCGAGAGATTCCCAGATCAGGAGTAATGGCAGTTAATTCGGTCGGACAACTCGTCTACGTGAGAAATTTCAGCGAAAGTCGGGCCTTACATGTAAACATTTAGTAGAAAAGGCTCTTTGTTGGTTGACCAGAAGGTGTCATCCCTCTGAATACGTTGGATATCAATGCCCTTAGGTGTAAATATAACTAAATCACAAAACTCTCTTTGTGTATTGTGTAACTGCCCTTGTATTTGATAGTAGAAGCTATGGTGGTGATTTGGACCTTTCACACCAGGCTCCTTTTTCTTGTTTTTCGCCTCATACTCCTTTGCGGTTTAAGTATGCTTCAAGAATCTTTTAAAATGGGGACACTTTACGTCAGCGAGGCCATTTGTTCCAAGTAGCCAATCAGGGAATGCTGCTAGAAATCCGTCCCTCATATTAACGAATAAGCCGCACTTCTGCACAAAGCAGTTTTCTGTTCCACGTAGTTGTAAAGCAGCATCCTCGTTGATTCTACCATATACTGTTGCGGGTGAAGAAAGTCTTTAGGTGCACGATACTTGAAACAAGTCTGGCACTTTACGTTGTGGTTCGACACCCACCAATGTCGTCGTCCTTATAGAGTCTCATCATTTAATCATTACCTCGTCACCTCATATTGCTCTTCATCAACAGTAAGTACAATAGGCTACCGCCATATTACAATCCAAGAATTGAAAAATTGAGTCGTTCAGTCCTTCAACAAATTTATTATTTATATAATGTTATTACGTTACATTACCTCGAGACGATCGACGTCCATCGTCGATCTTCAGATACTTATTCCTGAATATAAATTAGACGCACAAAGGGGGGAGGGGGGGAGGTGGCGGAGTGCATGGTCTAGCGCACATCAGCTCGGAGCACTTGGAGCGAAAGCTCGCACTGCAGAACCCACCCCGCCCCTTTCGTTTCGATCTGGAAGAGCATCGTACCGGCGTGCGGTGGTGTATCCCTATACTGCGTGGTGCACGTTAAAAACCCAAGGTTTGCGGTTGTACCGCACTGGCTAAATTGCTCATCAACAGCTGAGAGTCAGACGCCCACTAAGGCGGACTAACTTACGGCTGTATAAACAAACACACAACAATTTGCAATTAGACGCATAATAATTGAGCACAGCGTGCCGCCTCTTTTCTTTGGATGCCTTTTTTAAACCAGCAAAAGCTCACGCGTTCTCTCTTTTGAGACGGTTAGAACGGTCGCACATAAAACCCGCGTTTCTCCTATCCGGCCGCTTCCTCCTCTCATTATGTGTAGTTGGTTATAACTAAATAAGCTATAATAATGGTGTATTATTCATATTTACTTTCAGTTTCAGTCAGGGAAAAGGAGTTTCGCGGGAACTAGAGTCAATAAATGAGCTGCGCTTAGAGTATCGGCACTCTCTTCCCCGACAGTGTTGTGAACGCCGCCTTTCTGGTGCTTGTGCAGAGTAGGCGCAACTGCCGATCGTCATGATTCAAAAGTCTGACTTCCTCATCATAAGATTCGGTCTTAGGATGCTCAACCGATATTGCTTTGCTCGTTCATGAACCGTTTCAACATTTGTGGAGGGCGGGAAAGCGCTTCCTGTGATTTCAGATAAAGCTTCAAATAACTGGCAACCATGGTTTTAAGCCACAATATGGCCAAGTGTCGCTACTCTGAAGCGTAGCTTATTTAATGACACTATTTGTGCCCTTGGTCAAAAGGCTTGTAATACCTGGAGGGGCCATGACGTAAGCCCCGTGGATTCCACAAGCCACTACCTTTTGACACCTGCCTCTTACTCATTGTTCCCGCTTGTGCCACTAAATATAGCTACGGTTCAGAGTAAAGACACTTTGCCATATTGTGGCTTAAAATCATGGTTGCCAGTTATCTGAAGCTTTATCTAAAATCACAGGAAACGCTTTTCCGTCCCCCACAAATGTTTAAATAACCCGCGACAGAGCATTGCAATATTGTATCAGCTTCCTAGCACCGCATCTAATGCTGAGGAAGTCGTACTTTTGGATCATGACGATCGGCAGTTGCGTTTGCTCTGAACAAGCCCCGAAATGGCGGAGCCCAAAACAATTTTGGGGAACGGAGTGCCGATACTTTAAAGCTCATTCAGTGAGTCGAGGCATGAAGTGAACTCAAGTGTATTCTTTTCCTCTTCGCCTTTACTGTTTATTGATTTCAATCATATCGAATAATGAACACATTATATCACGCTACGCTTGTGTAATTATTTGTCTTAGATTTATTAACCTGACCCAGTACTTAAACCATTCATTTATCGATAGTAAATCTTTCAATATATTTTTTAAATGTGGAGGTAAAAAGACACGGAGATTGATGATGATGCAGACGCCAACGCCGCCCTCGGAAATTTTTTGCACATTAGAATTCAGCAGTTTGTCCGCCATCCGTTAGGTAGCGCAACAAAACACCCAAACAGTTTTTAATTGTTTTTAAAATTAACAAAGCTCTACACCTATTAAAAAACCAAAGCAAGATCATCGTGAAAATTTATTACATCGCAATGTATATCTATTCCAAACAATAAATGTTATTAGATGCCAATAAATCTGTTTGATGTCCAAAAAAGATATGCGTCAAAAACAGGTAAGCTTGAAGGGCTCCTGGAGCGTTATGACTTTGAAAATGAAAAAAAGCCATCGTCCACCTCTTGGGCAACCATTGTAGCTCTAAATGTTTTA
Source organism: Ixodes scapularis (assembly GCF_016920785.2). NCBI lineage: Eukaryota > Metazoa > Arthropoda > Arachnida > Ixodida > Ixodidae > Ixodes > Ixodes scapularis. Next base: position 7,946,411 of record NW_024609883.1, on the reverse strand, counting down.
AAAGATTTTATCATAGTTTATTTATTTCCTCAGCGGCATTTGAAGTACCATGACTCGAAGCACAGAAAAGTGCTACGTTTGATATAAAATACCTAAACAAAAAAGTTTTACACAACATTACATTTTTTTCCTGCAGATTACCAATTATAAGCACTACATCTGTAGCTAATTTCATTGTCCTAGCACTTGTCATTAAGAACATATTTGTGCTGAAAAATGTCGATTTTAGGGCAATATTTGGAGGGATGAAAAAACAAAGTAGTGCAAATAACAAAAAAGTGTATCGTTACATCCTGCTCCGACATCATCTTAACAAAACTGCTATATTGGAACCGTGTTATCTTTAATGGATCGTTCATAAAACATGAACTAGCGGACCAAGTGAGGGTCCGCGTCATCATATTCGCAACGCTACAAACGCGCATGAACAGTAAAAACCAACACATACATAATATCAAATGAAAGAGGATTGCATTGCCTTTCGAATGACATCAATCCCACAAAACAGTATTTAAAACGAGATGAGTAATGAACATACTACGCTATTGGGGGATGCTATTCTTCCGGACAGGCTCTCTAAAGTGCTTGAAAAACGTCCCATGTACTGCACTGAACCAAAGAGACAGGGAGTGCAGATGTTGGGTATTATTCATGATATCGCGGTCAAGGTTACTGAGACGGACAGAGCCCGATGCATCAATGACTGCGTCGAGGTGGTTTCACGAACACGTCCAAAAACTGAAAAAGCATCCAAAAGGTTCTCGATTATTTCAAGTGCAATAATTTAAACCTCATCATCTCTGACAAAGAAGGCGGATATGTAGTAGCACTTAAGGACATTTACCCAGAAAAGGCTAAAACAGCGATTGTCAAGAACTTCAAACATATGAAAAAGTTCAATGCAAGGAAAGTGAAGACCAAAGCTATTGAATTATGCCGCAGACTTGACCTAACATAATTGAGGAATCAAATTACCACTTCAAAAAAAGACCAGCTAGAGATGTTCTTCACCACCAAGACACACAAGCCAGCATGCCCGTTCCGTGAAGTAGCTATTGAGAAAGGAAGCTGGCGGGGGAACATGTCTGGATTTCTTCTGCTCCATCTGTCTACCCTCAAGCTGGATGATCCTTTTCTAATTCCCAACTCTGAAGAGGTAATCAAGCATTTAAAAGAAAATCCAACGAGAGTGAGATTTGGGTTTTCGTTGGACGTGGAAGATTTGTTTTCTTCTATTCCCCATGATAAACTGTATGCAGCAGTAAGCAATCGCATTGATGCCAACGGGAGGGTTATTTTTCAGAACAGCCGCGGAACATCAGTAGAGGCCTTCTTTGAGCTCCTGAGATTCTACCTATGTTCCACTGCAGTCTCCTTCACTGGGAATTCTTGCTTACAAAAGAGAGGAATCTGCATAGGTTCCTGCGTTGCACCTGATTTATGCGACGTTTATCTGTCACACTGTGATCAGGCTATTGCTAAGAATATATCAACCAGCCAAGTCTCGCGTATCTTCCGATATGTCGACGATTACCTGGTCCTCCTCCCTTTACGTCCCGATGAATGTGACAGTCATCCCATCGACAGTGTGCGTGCCCCATTTCTGTGAATCTATACTCGTCTGGCCCTCGGCGCTTTACTCCTCCAGAGGCGAGCATCACGGTGCCATGGTGCTTTACCTGTGCCGTCTCCATGACGACATGAAAGACCCTCTTGAAGCAATTAATTTAATTCAGCGCATGGGCCTGCTCCTGGCTCCTGGGTTTTCTTGCGTGTCCAGAGTGCGAAGCTGTGGTAACAAGCTGTAGGTCCGCGCTAGATCTGTGGATGGCTAGTCGTGAAGATGCGGTGTCTGGATGACCCGTGAGGTGTCCAAGAGGAAGCCGGTCAACATTCAGTGCCGGGGCGAGGTCTCGGTACGGAGCGGTTCCAGTTTCGAAGGATCGCACCTGACGCTTCTCCAACTTATGAAAATCATCCTTCGGTGCCAAAGCCTACCGTGCGCTGTATTCAGCGGGAGACTGATGTCGCTTGTAAGACCATTACTGATTGGACGAGCCTTTGTCGGGAGGTTGTGGTAAATGCCGTCTTCGAGCATTCAGACATGAGTGGTGGCGAAGGCGTGACTGTAAAACTAGACGAGAGTATGTTCGGTCGGCGAAAGTACCATCGCGGGTGTTTAAGGCCTGGCCAGTGGGTTTTCGACGGTGTGGAGCGTGGCAGCGGGCACTGCTTTCTTGTTCCCGTGGAGACCCGTGACGCTAAAACCCTGTAAGGGCTAATAGCCGAGTGGGTCCGCCCTGGAACAAGAATAATCATTGACTGTTGGGCTGGCTATCGCAGGCTTGCAGATGGAGCTTGCTTCACGCACCTCACCGTAAAGCACAAGCTGCACTTTGTCGACCCGAACACTGGTGCGCATACCAATATGGTGGAGGGCACCTGGACCCACGTCAGAAACTCTCTTCCATCTGGACGGCGCGAGAGCCACCATTTCACTGGTCACTGTACACAGTTCATGTTTTGGAGGAGAGAGAAGGCGCGCGGAAGCACTGATAGATTCCAGTCGTTCGCCGCTGCGGCCGCCAAAATCTAGAGCCCTGACGCAGTCAGGGCTAGGATTCTGACAGCCCGGTGACTTCGAGGGATCCGCTGCGCTGCGCCCGTCGTCCGTCTGCGTGCATAAAGACGACTTATGCGCTAACCGCTTGTTAAGTGCTCGTTACGTCAGTTATAGGTTCTGGTAGAAATCTAAACGGCACTTTTCAGCGCCCAGTATTATGCAAACGGAGCTGTTTTCTATATGCGGAACCCCGTGTCTCTGTAAAAAGTTCACAGGAAAAACCCAGCCAAGGTATGTGGTCCCCAACTTGGATATCGCGCGTATGATACAAATAAAAATTGTTCTTCCTTATTTCGCGCCTTTGATCCCAATAAATGCCGCGTTGCAGTCGTCTCGCGGTGCTGTTGCTTGCTCAATCGCCGTCGGCCTGCCTCAGCTTCGTTGTCTTTGCCAGCGGCACACCGGCGGAAGCGGTTGATCTGAGACACCGCGTTCGGCTTTGGCTAGCAGAGGGCGTTCGTAAAATCACGTCAGCTGTTGCTGGCTTCACGCGGCGGTACCGTGCGTGCCTCCATTCATTCGGCGTTCGTTGCCATGGGGACGGCGAGGAAAGCAGACGAACTTTATGTTGCGGAAGAACGCTGAGTCGCAGCGATACCAGGTGCGTTTTAAGGCCCTTCCCGCATGCTTTTCAATGGGCGGACGGCGAACAAAAAGAGTTCGAAATAAGGACTTAACGCAGAAGGCTGCACTTCTCCAGCGCCTCATTATTTTACAAGTCTTACACGTCAAAGGCGTTTTTTTTTTTTTGGCCATCCGGCGTTCTGTTTTTTTATCCGTAACATGGGTCAAAAGTATCAAACTGCCGGGTTGGCTAGCAGTCGTACACGGCACTGGCTACATCTGTCGACATACTTGGGAAGACTAAATTCAGATTGTTTAAATATCCAGCTTCTTATTTTTTTAACCGGAATGATTAAACAAAACTGTTTCACAGCGGCTTAATAGTTTTGTTTATTTGACGCGCCACATGATGACGATTACCTTCTAATTGGTTGACTGGTTTACTAAAAATGGACAGAAAAGTTAAGAGTCCCTGGAATCGCTGAAACAGCTTGAAATCAATATTCGGAACTTTCATGACCTATAGGGGGCACGCTGGCACCTATCGGAATGGCTCTCATCTGAATGATCATCGTAGAACTGCAGTACGAGCCGGGGTCTGGGACGCGTGAGTAATTCTAGTTTTGCTATATACGAGCAGTATCAGAGTGTTACGTTATATTTTCATGTCAGGAAGGTGTAAGCAAGCCCAATTATTATGACGCCAATCATCCAGTAGCTAGGAAGCGCGATTCTCACACCGCGGTACCACTATTGCTGAAAGTTGCGAATACGTGTCATGCTATGCTTGGAGCACTTATACAGTCAGTGAATCCAGGGCTTTATCTACTACTAGAATTTACCTGCACCTATGGGCGACAAATTGGCCTCACTTTCAGATTTGCACCTGCTGGTCACTTGTCCTATGGTTTGATTTTCGCAATATAGAAAAAAGTTAGATCCTAAATGCGTTTCGCGATCACCATATATCACTGTACTCACTCACAAAATGGGAAGTGCAGAGCGCGTCTTTCGAATGCCCCGGCCTCCAGCACGCGCTACATGCCTTCCGCCGTTCTTTGGTTGGGCGGGCGCGCGCGCTCGAGGTGCTTCGAAGGTAGCAAAGTGGCGCTAGGGGAGGGACATCTGAGGCTCATCCCTGCCGTTCTCACCTCGTCATTTGACTATAAATAATGGCGGCGCGTTATCCTCTTCTAGACCTAAACTTTTACCAGACAATCACTCGCAAACACTTCTTGGTGTCTTTTTTATACTATGTTGCTGTTTAGTGCGTGCTGCTGGCAACGGGCTTGCACAACTTGCATCTCTATAGTCTCATGCACTATAAGGAACGTAGGGCGTGGTTTGTTATGAGTAGGATGATGATGATGATAATAATAATATTTATAATAATAATGATATTTTATTTCTCATAAATATCCACGTTTGTTGTTCGTTTGATGCCGTTCTTGTGCACCGTGATCATGCAAACATATAAAAAAAAGAAAAAAAAAGAAGAAAAATCTAGATGTTTACGTCGGTCCGGTAAGGTTCGTGGTGTGTAACGAGGAGGTCGTGGGCGAAATACAACTACTGTTTCTTTATCACGCGCTGAGAAAATCTTTCTTTTCCTGCTCGAAGTAAAGAACAAGAGGCTGTCGTTACTTTATTTCAGGTGAAAACGGTATAGTGATCCCTGAACGTTCTTTGTGTGTTTCTGCGATGCGCTCGCAGCCACCTTGTTGTGAAACGTAAGTTAGTGTTCGTGGCTAAGCAAGTTCAAAAGCTCGCGCGGTTGCATCATCCTGTTATCACAGAGTCTATTCCCGATCAGTCACGGGCTTATGGAACACGCAGACGCAGTGCCTGAGTTGTCGGCGATCCGGTGACTATGGGCCCACCGATTGCTAGTCGCTGCGCTCACAAGTCCTCTGACTGACAAACTCGCTCGCAGTTTGCAGACAGCACGCGAAGCAGGTAGGTTCGGTGTCTATAGGGAGTATTCACTGGCGGCCATAGCTGTGTGCGCGCATGCTGAGCGCGTGCTGATGGCGAGCTACCGCAGTTCTTAACCTATCGCGCTACGACTTTGTGCAGCGTTACCCACAGATGGCGCATTTCTTTTGTAAAATTTAGGGTGCCTACATGTCTGTCTGTCTCAGGGTGAAGACATCCATTGTTCCCCTGAATGTGCCAGTGCGTGACGCTCTCGCGCACTCGGTGCGTGACTTGGGCGGCAAAATGGCGCCTATGTATTAGCCAAAGCTAGACGCTCGAGCTGAGCGACACCGGATTGCGCGCACTTCAAAATGCATAAAAAAACGAATGGGCGGAAAAATGGCTGACATGTCACCACTCAAGCAAACGCGCGTGTGTATGAAGGCACTCTAGTAAAATTTGCGAAGAGCGAACTTACCTGAGGAAAAAGTAAAGTAAGAAAAAGACTTAGCTCCTATGGAAACGCAGCGAAGCCACCGGTCTTCAAACAACATGTGCCGTTTCGCACGGGAGAAAAGAGATGGCGCAAGCGGTCGCGACGCCACCTGCCGCCAAAGAACGAGCATACGACGCCGAGAGCCGGCGTCTTCAGCAGACAAGTAACTACAGTTCCTTGTTGTTACCGAGCCTGTTTTTTTTTTCTGCGACTGTCGCCGCCTGCAGAACGCGCTCGGCTTTTGAGTCGAAAAGATCGTCGCTGAAAACGCCGACTCTCGGCGCCGTGAACGTGCTCGTTCGTTGGCGGCGTTCGTTGCACCATCTCCAGTCTCCCGTGCGAAACGGCGCCGTGTTGTCTGCAGACCGGTGGCGTCACTGCGTTTACATGGGAGCTAAGCTTTTTTCTTTCTTTACTTTTTCCTCAGGTAAGTTCGCTCTTCGCATATTTAACAAAAAAAAAAAAAACAACAAAATGCACCAGCTGTGGGTAACGCTGCACAAAGTCGTAGCGCGATAGGTTAAGAAACTGGATTTTGCGGTCCATTTGAAGAGCCTGGCGTCTCCTTGAATCACCCTGTAGATTTGTCCTCTGCGGGCCCTGTCTGCGCCGGCAGAACAGACGTAGAGATATTTGCGTCCTCATGCGTGAGAACAGCTTTCCGAAATTCACTTAGTTGCACGGACATTTGTTCTACGTACATTTCGCGCTTTGAAACGATGAGTCTTCAAACTTTGATCAACATCCTCTTCCTTGCCAAAGGTCTGTGTGTTGTTGCAAGAGACGGGGACCACATTTCGAGCTAGCTCCCAAGTTTCGTAGACCAACAATAATCGTTATGATGATAATTCGAGGCGATTTCTTTGCAGTGTGCGGTTTGGTTGCGAGAGCCATTAAACGCCCCGCAGTAACACGGGAATGCAATGGCCTGAAGAGCGTAGCTAGCGCTGAAGAACCTCGGAGGCCATCCAGCCATACACTGAAAATGCAACTCAATGCTCATGCCTCCCCCTTCTAGCCAGGACATCGAAGCAGCAAGTGTCTTGTGGTGTCTGCAGAACGCCTCTTCACGTCGAAAAAGCAGACTTTTTTTTTTAATCATCGCGATGGACTTTTTATTTTTGCGTTGCTTATGTTTTTGTTTCTTTAAAAAAAAGTACAGGGTGTCACAAAAGAAAATTTACGCGGTTTTTTTACGGCAAAATAAACTAGACATTGTCGAACGCTCATTCTCCGCCCAAAGGTAGCGCTAGAGGTCAAAACCAGATGCCAAATTTTCAGCCGGATCCGATACCTTATTCAAACGTTTTGCGTGATTTTCTGAAACTTTCATTGAGAAAATGGCGGCCGAGAGAGTTTTCGAATATATGGGGGGCTCTATGGCACCAGAAACCTAATACGAGCAAAAATGGGCTCCATTTTCCCATTGAACTTTTAGGAAAATCACATAACTTTTGATTAAGTTATCGGATCTGGCTGAAATTGTGGCATCTGGTTGTGACCTTTAGAGCTACCTTCGGACGGTCAATGAGGGTTCAGCGATGCCTAGTTTTTTTTTTTGCGATAAAAAAACCCTGTAAATTTTCTTTTGTGACACCTTGTATATTGCTAAGTAAACAGTCGTAACAAAAATATGCTGCGCATGCCTAATTCGACTTTGCGGCAACGATCGCAATAAATATAAGCGAAATAAGCAATCGCAATAAATATAAGCTAAATAAGCAATCGCAATAAATATAAGCTAAATAAGCATTCGCAATAAATATAAGCTAAATAAGCAATCGCAATAAATATAAGTTGGCTGGGATTGATCCCCGCCAGCTAACGTTGCCACCAGCGCTTGAACTTTTTATCATTCTTTTCTTTGCATAAATGGAATGTTCCAGATGACTCTAGAATCTTGTTTTTTGTTCGAGCTAAGAAACCTTTCGATACCCACGGACTTGTCATCAAAAGCTTCGCATGGCTGCTTTAGTCAGTCGTCCTTCCGCTGCCGTCAAAGTACAAGGTGTCCCCGAAATAAATTTGCAGAAATTTTTCAGCACAAAAATGAACTACGCATCGGCGAACGCACATTTTCTGCCCAAAAGTAGTGCTAAAGGTCCGAAACAGATGCCAAAGTTTCAGCACGAACCGGTATTTTATTCGAAAGTCATAAGGGATTTTTTTTTTTTTAATTTCAATGAGAAAGTGGTGACCGACAGAGCTCTCGAATACATGGAGCTCTATGGCACCAGAACCCGAAAACAGGCGAAAATGGGCCACATTTTCAGGTTGAAATTTTCCGAAAATCATTTATAACTTCTGAATGGAATTTCGGTCCCCGCTATGTTTCATTGTTGTATGCACAGTCTTCGTAACTTTATGTTTCTCGGCACAAGTTCGCCGCAATATATGTTCTTTTTAATGAAAAAATAGTCAGGGTGCAGGCGAGCTGGTGTAAGTTGAACATGATTGTAAACCTGAGACTGGGGCAGAAAGAGAACACAACAGAAGGTAGTAAAAGAGGAGGTAACGTCTCAAACTCAGCTGCAAAGTTTACTTCGAACGCGCTTGATATACCCCATCTCCAACGCCCGTCTCTACAAAAAACAAGACAAAAAAAAAAAAAACACACACACACATGACAAGAGGACAATGACACTTGGGTAAACCTTCTCTTACCTCCCTTGACCTTGGCTGTGGGACACTCACACAAAGGGTCACATTCTAGCATAACCACCGCCACCCGGCGAACGTAGGTGAAAACACTACACTGTTAGCGAAAATGTCATATTTCGCCTGTTTACACCCCATTTTCACTCGTTAGCATATTTTTACACGCTCTGCTAGTGATAAATCGTCAAAAAATTACTTGGGGTAGTAAAAATTGGTGTTTCGGTTTCGGTTTACACGACTAGGCGTGTAACCAACACTGAAAACACCCCAGCCCAACACCCCAAAACGTCGAGCGCCATGTTGCTTCTGCCTCGAAGCGGTACGGCGGACGTAGCAGCCGAAGGTGAGTGTTTGAGTTTTTTTATCAAGTTTGTATAGAATGTAGCACGTCTCAGATTTTTACTACATGACATTCAAGAACGTTAGATTTGCTTTGAGCAAGCCGGCTCAGGCGTTAAGCCCGATTCACACAACCGGCGTTTAGCCACCCCGTCGATTGGAAACGACTCGACTGCTCGCCGGTTCTTTTGCGCGAGCTTTCGCTCGGGCGCTGTGAACCCTATGAACTGTGGTGCTCAAAGCTAGCACAATTAGGCACGGCTAGCGTCCCGGTGGAAGCTGCAGAGAGCGGAAACCGAAGACACCGTCGCATAAGAGTGGCGAAGCCGCGATCCTGCGCTGATCGTTGTCCCGCCGCTCTCTCCGGCAATATCGACACTTCGCTGCTGGGTGTCTCGTATTTCGACGTTTTAGAGAAACATGGCATTGGCAAGCGCGAGGAGTCTCTATATCGTTTTCTCCGTCGCCTGCGTGGAGGAAACACGGTGGCGATAGAAACATATGCTCATGCAGTCAGTCAACTTGGACAATCCCCCTGTTCCCTCAATCCTATCGCATTCTTTGACTGCGTTTGTGACAACAACGTTTCCCCAGTGTGAAAGCTTTCAGTCACAACGGGCTACAAACTGGGTTGTGCATTGCATGTAGCCCTGAGGGAATTCTTCACCGGAGACACCAGCACATTAGTTTCATTGGTAAGGTGACCGGCCACTAACGTGTTTGGCAAATGAAGCGATCACGGGTAAGTAGAAATGCAAACAATGTTGAATGAATATTAAGGTGGTTGTAGCCAGAGCCTGCCAGTTGAAATCAACCTTTAACAATATAGTCTGCGGTAACTTCTTTTTGCACTTAGGATTGCAATTTTAAACACAAAGCCACTCCACATAGCTGTCGAAAATCCTGTAAACAACAGCAGTCATCGACCCCGGTTCGGATGAGCGAAGCCTTAGCTTGATGAAAAGAATGGCGATCTATACTTCTTGGTTGTTTCAATCACAACCTCGCACAGCTGAACAGACAAACAAATCAAGGAAATATATCCCGCGCTGGCTTGCAAATCACAGCACACAAGCAGGGTACATAGCAGAGCAGAAAACACTGGCAATGAGCACACGGAGGCATGCAGCTTCCTTTCTTTTTCCCTCGGCGAATGATTGGTTTGCTGCAGCATTCCGTAAGCATGTCGACATTCAAAAGTTGAGCCTGATTTGTCTTGCAGTGCCTTGCGGAACGGCAAGTATCGCCCACCATTCCACAAGGCACTGCAGGACTCGCAAATGTGTGAACAGTGCTTTGCAATAAAGGCCATGATCGGGCAGCAGGTGCCCATCTAAAGACATTTAATATTGATTGGCATTGAACTAACCTTTGGGCTTCATCACGTAGCAAGCATGGGTGAGGTATAATTCAAGAACATTTAATGTTCGATGAGTTTAATACGTTGTGGTGCTTTCCCATCTGTTTCGGTGTCACGGAGTGGGGTTCAAATTAATAAAAATAATTCAATGATCCACTCTGAGAATAAACGAGAAATTACGGGAAAAGAACAAGAGAGCTAAGTTCGACCATTGACTAGCGCTAGGTCCACGCCTGGTGTATAATCAGTGGAGAAAGATGATGACACAGGGAGGATAAGCAAACAAAAGATTAGATTTAATAAAGTGAAAAACTAAGCTGTACACGGCAATAGAGCACTCAACACAAACCACACTCCAGCTCAAAGCTATGGAGCCCTGCGAACCAGAAACTAATACTAAAAAGACTCGACGCTCATAAAACCGGAATAAGCCAACAGAACAGTGACGAAAACCCGACACTAACAACGAGAGCAAACCGAGATGGAGCTCGAACGTTACCGCTACACACATGGGATAATCCCCCAAAACAGTCGCGACAGAAAGTAGCACTGTGTAAAAATCTTCCCAACATTCAACAATTCGTACTTCAGAGCCAGAGAATGCAGTAGACAAGTCCTAGAAAACCAGGCTTAGCTTTCCGGTAGGTGCCGAGTCCAGAGCAGTCCGTAGTCTGGAGTTGTCGGCCGAAGAACGGCGTCTCGAAGTCCAGCGGTCCAATTAGAGGCTTGATGAGGTCGACACCGCGCACCACACAGCCACACACGCTTCAGCACAACAAACTCAAACACTTGTCCGACAGGCAGGGCAGAAGCCAAAAATTACACGTTCCAAGACTCATCTGCAGGGAGTAATCGCGTTGAGTAGCGACCCGGCCAGCTCTGGGGTTGGACTACCTTCTTTGTTCCCGAACCCCCTTTTATAGGCTCGTCTACCGACCAACCTCCCGTTTCCCCGCCTTTCGGGTCAGTCAACTTTCAAGAAAAACAAAGCTACACAGCAACGACCCAAATGGCAAAACCTATTACATTTTTCAGACAACCAAACATATGTGCCCATCCATTCCCCCGTACGAGTCCAAAAACATCAATTATCGCCGATACATAGAACACGACAGGCGGCAGAATGAGCAAAGCCGCCGCCTTCAAAAAGCGCGCTAGCCAGCGTAAACATCTTTGTATCCCGGCGGCGCCCCTGCATGTCAAATCGGCACCATACGCGAGCCAGCATACGCACCCCTCCGTCCGCGAGGTCAAAGCCACAAACTGTGACCTGGGATGATCTACGTCGCCCAATAACAAAAACCCATTCCGCAAACGAGCAAATTCGTTGGGGACTTAGAAAGGAACTACGACGGGACGAACCAAATTAAAAGTGGCACCACACTCCCCCTTTTTGACCGTACCAACACTTAAAGTGGTCCAAAAAAAAGATCATAAAAGTATTTAAAAAAATGAAGAGAAGCCTGAATTTGTGACACCCGGTTTCTCCATCCTGTGTTTTTTTTGGTGTTTTTTCTATTACGAAGCGAGACATTATTCCAGCCGTAGGCACCAGATGTAATTCCCGTCTGCGATCATAAGATTATAGGATCCTAACTGCCGGCAGCTAAGTGTCAATTACATCCGGCTTGTGCATACAGTGCAACATCTTTTGCTATTCAGCCGATCATCACTTTACAGCCTGGGTATCTGTTCTTGTAAACGACAGTAGTGCTACATGTTAAACGGCTCTAAAGCGATAGAGCAAACTCACATCTCATTATCTTTTTGCTGAATAAACTGTTTGTTTGGTTATGCTTGTTATCCAATTTTTGTTTTAAATTTAATTTTCTCATATAAACACCCTACATTATAGAAAAAAAATCTTTTTATAGTACGGAGGTGTCCATATTAAGGAGACATGACTGTATCATCTTTGAAACTAGCTTGCCACAGCCAGTGTTATAATATGTATTGATTTTTTACGCAGCGCCTGCCTTTCCTTGCCCCTTGTGAGGACGACTGAGAGAGCGACTTTGCGCCACAACGACGGATGGCAACTGTCCCAAGTGTCGTCACCTATAGTGGTCATGTGCTATGTGTTCGCAGCATTGTAAGCCGATTGTGGAGCACTTTCAAAAGGGAACTTTCGCCATGTGCACAGTATGGCCGTGTACAATACGGGGCACGTACAGTCAGAAGAATTATGAGAGGGAACATGCGGGCGCGTGTCACTTGGTACAGGCAGAGCAGCCTAGCAAGTGTCATGCTTGTGCACTGAGGGGCCCTGGTTTGAAGAGCCGAGACAGAAGTTTCAGCGGCGGTGTCACCGCCCTGGCGGCTTGTCGCCGAAGCAGAAACGGGGTTAGCTAGCTTTGCTCGTGGCTGGCTTTGTTTGTGTAGTGTGTGTAGACCGGGAACGTAGGCTTATGAACTTCGGCAACAAGAATACTACACGGCTTTGGTGTTTTGGTACGAGCAACAAACGTGACACTATCTGCTACGACTAGCTACGACCACCCACCGCTGCGGTGAAGGCATCCAAGAAGCAGAACCTGTGTATTACGCCATTGCCGTAACCCAACAGTGCTCATTTGTCATGGAGGGCTTTCCGCCCAGAGACTTTGCTCGTCACTGAGTGTTATTTCCCGTGTTTCTCTTTGTGTGCGCAGTGGCTGGACGGGCCTCATACAGCAGTTCTTCAGTCTCAAAGGTGACTAAAAGTTGAGGGTGGATGGACTTGCAGCAATCCCCTCGGTTGGTGCGTGTGACAGAACCTTTGTACGGCATCATCGGGAGGATGCTGTTGTGAGTTAGCAAGTTGTCCAATTGTATGTTCATTATGCTAATATTTGAAAAAGCTTGTTTAAAAGGATGCTGGACCAAAATTTGGATTTCATAAAATAAGGCCGCGGAAGCTTTGAATGGGAGCTCTACAAACTCCGAAACATCACTCATACATTAATATCTCAAACGGATGGCCGTATTTTTGGAAAGGAAAGGGCACAATCAAACAAGAAATGTGACATCATACTTCTCCTGGTACACTTTAGAATGAGGGGAAGCGGCCTCGCTTCTCTCATTCCCGCTTCGGTTCACCTGCTTAAGGGGATGAAGCCTAGAGGAGAGGGAATGGGAATCGCGACATGACATGTCTCGTCGGCCTTGTTGAATCCCAGATGTTTCCAAAAATACGGCCATCCGTTAGAAATAATGCTGTATGTGTGATGTTTTGGGGGTTTTGCAGCGTCCCGCCTACCGCCCCAGTGTTGTTTTGCAAGCTTCGAATTTCGGTTAAGCATAACTTTTGATATGAATAATTGTGTCATCAGAATGTTAGAAGATGTCAGTTCTACACAGCTACTCTCAAACATTTTCGAGTGGTCTCGCCTGCCAGATTCAAAGGGGGGGGGGGGGGGGGGGGGGCAACATGTACATGTTTTTATGTCTACAGCACAAATAGTTCCTATCATGCACTCTAAATAGCTGTCAATCGACAGACTGGGTAAAAGAGTGAGCACAAACAAGTCCAACTACCAACAATGCTGTCCATGGCGAATCTTGGACACCATGTCTTACGTTATGTGGCCTCAGCGGTCTTTCTATAGTTCTTTTCATTGTTGCCGGTAGAGCAGCTACCGATAGGGGGGGTTGCGAGGACGTCAACTTTGAAATGCAGTTTCTTCACATAATGTTTGCACTTTGGGAAGTTTCTACACATATACCTTGAAGTCGCTATTGTACGGATGAAACAACTTTGTAAGAGTGTCTATGAAAACTTGGGCAGGGTTCTCTTTAACGTGCCTGACTTACAACAAGGCTGTCCAACTTGAGAAATTTCACTGGTGGGAAGCTTATTTTCATATAAGAATGGTGTACTTCTTCACAGCGCTGTATGTATCCAACAGAAACTCCAGATGTGTTCAATAAAAGTAGCATTTGCTAATATTGTGTTTTCTGTGTATCTGATGCACTAGGTTGTATTTGTTTTGAACGCTTGCTACGTTTAGGCTATAAAAAATAGTCTAAATTTTATGCCGACAAGCTTATTGAAAAAGAAGTGTTCGGTCTGAATAAAAGATTTCAGAAATTACACTAAAATAAATTGCTACTTGGGGTAGCAAAAATGGTGTTTTACAGTCGACTCTCATTATTTCAAACTCCAGGGCCCGTTTGCTCGAAGCGCTAACCGCGGCTGAAGTTAGCCGCAGTACCTAGGAGAGGGATTTTCAAATCACGTGACTGGCTCGGTAGGGATGCGGAAAAGCGTGGCGGTGCCCCGGTGAGTGAGCGCCGCACGCTTTGGAACTAATATGTCGTTGTAGCTGCAATACCGGGCGCGTTAGTCAGCAACGAATGGTGCAGGAGGCTTTCGCTTTGTCTTACCTCACTTCATCACAAAGCATGAGCAAGGCTCTTGCCGCATTTTTTAGATAGTCTTTCGACTCTGGCCATTCCTAAGCCTAAATGAATGTGGTAATTGTCGGCTTAGCAACATCTTTGGAAAGCGGATTGTCTTGACTCTATCGGTCGGGTATTGATTGCACACAAAAGCAAACAGCATCCCTATAGACCTTTTTCTAAATTACCCAAGCATCGAGAAGAACGCTGGAAGTATAATTCTGCGGTCCGCGCGCACTGGCCTTCCTCTTATAAAAGATTCGAAGTAAATAATCATAATAAATATTTGACCAACGCACGTGCAAGACAAAATTTGTTTTAGACTTTATGCTTTAGAACAGTTACTACTTCAGACGCCAGCACGTGCAACGCGTGTAACTACACTTGTAGCATGCACCTCGGTGCTTGGGAAATTTAGAGAAAGGTCTAATATGGTCTATTGGGACGCTGTCTGCTTTTGTGTGCTATTAATACCCGGCCGATTGAGTCAAGGCAATCCACTTTCCAAAGACATTGCCATGCTGACATTTATCGCGTTCATTTAGGCTTAGGAATGGCCAGAATCGAAAGACTATCTAAAAAATGCGGCGAGGTCATATGCTCATGCTTTGCGATTTAAATGAGGTAAGGCAAAGCGAAAGCCTCTGGCACCATTCATTGCTGACTAACGCGCCCAATATTGCAGCTACAACGACATATTAGTTTCAAAGCGAGCGGCGCTCGCTCACCGGGGCACCGCCATGTTTCCCTGCACTCCTGCCGAGCCAGTCACGTGATTTCAAAATCCCTCTCCTAGGTACTGCAGTTAACTTTAGCTGCGGTTAGCGCTTGAGCAAACGGGCCCTGGAAGCCACACACTTTAGTTTGAAATATCAGAAGATTGAATTATCAAAATTCATCTAAATATTGTCACGAATAAAAACATACTTCTTTATTAAACTTAAAATCAGTTTGTAATGCGCCGAACTTGTGCTGAGAAACATAAATTAACAAAGACTTTTGGTGGTGTCGAAAGGACAACTGCCTCAAGCAGCCAAGCGAAGGTACCTTTGTAAGCGCGTGGGTATCTAGAAGTTTCTGAGCTCGAACAAAAAAAATTTAGAGTCGTCTCATCATTCCAGTCACGCAAACAAAAGAAAGAAGGACATGCGCTGGCGGGGTCAGCGGCATGTGAGTCGATCACGCTGCTGACTCGGCTATTTGCACGTGGCATTACTCCCCTCTTGTGAAAGACTCATCGTCTTTATGCAACACAAAATTAAATTAACAGCTTAAACAAGACTAGGTCAAAATACAGAGTCTCGTAAATAGCAGATTTTCACAGTCCTACCGAGCATACCTAGTTCAGTTGAGTCGGAAGACGTGAATCGCCTACGGGTCGCAGAGGGCAGCGTGACAATGTTGATGTGCCATTGGCCAACGACTTACAACTTAGGTCTCATGTAGCGAATAACCTTGAGGTCGAAGCACCACTTTAACAGTTCCTTGCTGCGACAATGAATTGGTGTTTAGATTCACAGTGGGTAGCCAGGCTGAAACGGGGCGTCGTGGTGACAAAGGTTGTAGCAGTCATCGTCGGGAAGTTGTGGCTTGCATCAAAATGCGACCAAGCTGGCAAACTTCCTCCGTTCGTTGAGTGAAATACCAGGCGTCGTCGTCCTGTTCGTCTTCGTGACAGATACCACACTTGCCGTAGGTATTGTCATCGGGTTCATCATCAAGGTCGCCGTCAAGTTTGTAGTCGTGGTTGTCGTTAAAGGGCAACTCCGGAGCATACTTTCAATTTTGGGATTATGACTGTTTTTAGTGCAGTCAGCGTCCCTGAATTGCAAGGTGTAATTTTTTCCTCGTTATTGTGCGTAGTTTTAAAGATATGGACGCCTCAAAGTTTTGTTTGGAGCACGGCCAACGAAACCGAAACTAGCCGCTCGAGGCCCTGGCAGCACTAGAAATCAGCCGCTATGTGAACGTGACGTCAGGATCGTTCTCGTTGAACGAGTACGCAGGTTGATCAGCAGCTACTTCTGTTGCGCTAGCCGTCTAAAGGTAGGAGGTAAGCTGATTTTATTTTAATTCTGTATATGTGGTAGTTATCCAGCACATGTAGGAAGAGTTAGTGCGTATACCCAAAAGCTAGTGACTGGAAAACCCGTAAACTCGTACAGTGCCGTACTCGGCGGCCGCCGCCGCCGTGCGTGTGCCATGCCGTACTTGTCGCTAGTATACCCAAAAGGTAGCGACTGGAAAACGAGTGAACTCGTTCAGTACCGTACTCAGCGGCTGTCGCCGTGTGTGCAGTCTTCCGTACTCTGTCGCTAGGCCTAAATTGTCATCGGGGCTCCGTGGATGGAGCGGCGTTGCTCTACGACGCGCTGCCAGTGAAGTACAGTACTGGGGGTCTTCTCGCTTTCGCGCTGCGGGTCAGTAACAGAAACGAAGCTTTGAGGCTTTCCAGCACGGGCTGCTGCGTTAGGGCTGTACATGTCTGTTTTTGCATTCTTTTTTCCTTGGGCGCGTAAAAGCCAAAGTCCACTCGTCGAGCAGCGTTTACCCACACCTTCTTCGATTTCTGGTACGTTGGAAACTTGTGAAAAAGCACCTCCGGGTTGTGCAGCAGGTTGTTTGAGCAGCCCACAGCACTACAAGTTCTACTCGGCATCCTTCGAGGAACAGCTGGGCAGTCTTGGGCGCTACGAGTTGCTCGCTAAAACCAGTCTTTGAGTCCTCACAAGCAAATAAACGAAAGGCTATACCGAAGCTACACGGGCTACAGATAAAAGCAATGGCTAAACATGACAATCACAAGTCCAAGTAGCGGTGGTAGCGGCTCAAAGAAGCGCACTCCGCGTAGCGCTTGGAGGAAAAAAAGAACGATACTGACGTCACGGCCCAATGTTGCTTTAGTGATCGGCAACCCGCTAGCCGACCGCTAAGGTGCAGCGGCTCGCGGCGGGTCACATTTTTATTATCGGCATTAGTTGAGAATGCGGCATCCCACGGACGTAATATTTTGGCTGGGGTCGTATTTTGTGTCACTACAGCGATACCAGTAATTTCTTTAATTTCGAGTTTTGGCCGGAGTTGCCCTTTAAAGTCATCGTCCGGATTGTCCTTGGATAACTGTCAAAGCCGTAGTTGGGATCGTCTTCCATGAAATTGTTTGAGTCTTTGCCTGGGTCATCATCAGTGTCGTCATCAGTCTCGTCACCACGGTTGAAGACTGTTTGTCATCGAGGCCGTTGTCAGGTTGGTTGTTGACATTGTAGCCGGGTTTGGTCTTTGGAGTTGTCGTCCGTTTCATCATCAGCGTAGAAGTCGTCATGATGTTTTCGTCTAAGTGTGGTAGCCAGGGGCTTTGTCAAGTTCATTGTCCGGGTCGCTTCCGAGGCCATAGTTGAGGTCGTCGTTGGTGTCAGAGTTGGAGTCGTCCTTGGATGATTTCAAGGACGTCGCCTTCACGATCGTCGTCTTCAGAGTTATTGTGTTCACAGATGTACGCTTTATGGGCATAGACTGCGTTACCCTGCACATCCACCAATATGTCATGAACAAAAACAAACTTGATTAATAAAACTTCAGATCAATGTTAAATGCAGCGAACTTGTGCCGAGAAACATAAAGTAACAAAGACCGCACATACTTTGACAGCTACAAAAGGACGACTGACTCGAGCAGCCATGCGAAGCTCTTTTTGTAAGCCCGTAGGTATCTAGAAGGTTCCGAGCTCGAACAAACAAGATTCTCGAGTCATCTCAAACATTCTAGGCGTGCAAACAAACAAAAGATTCCCCATTCCACCCAACTCCATTGCAGAGAATTGGAATTTTCTAATACTAATTCCATTCCTTTGAACTCCTCGAAAGGAAAAACTGGACCCATTCCCACTCCTGGAATGGCTGAACTGCTGCATTTTATTCCTCTCAATCCCTCCCAATTGTGAAAATGGCACTTGACAGCTAGTACTAAGTTACCGGAAAATAACGTCGGCGTAAAGCTGGCGTTGTGAAATGCGTAGACAACTGCAAAATTCAAAACCCTACCCGCAATCATTGATTTTACTAAGTTGAGCTTTGGTCGCACATAGCACTAGTGGCAATTGGTATGGGGGCATTGCAGATATTGATCGCACCACCAGGTGTAAAAGCCTCGTAACAGAGAGGAAAACTAAGTCGCCCATTTTTTCCACAAAAGAACCGTATATGTCCTCCACTTTTACGAGATACATAATAAGTGAGGAGTACGTGTATTAACGAAGTGCGGGCGGTGTGACATTGTCCCTGCCTGGTGGCCTGCAACTGGTGCTGTAATCACACATGGTCCCAACAGCCTTATGGTTGCATCTCGCAGCACCAGGAACGACACTTTGGCTGTGTTCCAAATCTTACCCAAATAGATCCGAGTTACTCCGGTGGGTCGTGTCACGTGACAACACAGATTGAAAAGTGCTGGGCACGGGTAGTTTTTGGAACGCTGAGGTACAAAACCTTTACCCTGGATTAAGATCGAGTAAATTGCCCTTGTCAGCCCACAACTCTACAGTTTGGGTTGCTTCACTGGGGTTGCCACTTTTATCCTCGAAGGAACATAAGCAGTCGGATAACCAAACCGTCAGTTACCTAAGTGCAATAATGCCGTTTCGAAAGCCCCTTTGACGGCATCTAAGCAGCTCGCATTAGAACAAAGCCTATTCCATTCCTACTCTATTCTGGGCAAAATGTAACTACTAATTTCATTCCCATTCCATTCCAGTGCTGCCACCATTTTATTTGCATTCGATTCCAGGGTTGTGGAAGTGCGGAATCGTTCCAACCCTGGAGTGGTAACTCCTCAACACTGGTGATAGTCACCAAGGCACCCAGTTCAGTGTGAATGCTGTCCTCACAGCCCATCCAAAGCTGTTATTACTGTAACAAACTCCAGTACGACGAAGTAGTTGAATTCGGAAGCCTGTTGTGCAGATTTGTACTTTGCATTGTTTCCGGTATTTTTTATTTCTTTTGTATTTTATAATGGACAACAACCGTTGTAATCTCGGTATTGTTGCCAAACCTGAAGGTTTTATCATCGGTGCACTTTTAAATAAATACATATATGCCACAGCCGCAGCTCAGCGATGAGCACTTACACTGCGACTTAGGTGTTTCGTAAGTATTCATTTTGATTGCGAGATAATGATGTTTGTCTTCTGTTAGAATTAAAAAAACCAAAACAATATTCAACATGATGGATAATTTTGGACACCCGCGGCATGTGTGATCTGAGCATTTGTTCTTTTCATCTGAAGTGTGTCTCTTGCTTACTACCTATAGAGTATACGATGTTGTGGACGGAAAAGATGCTGCGACCGAGTCCGAGCAATAAAAACATTCTGTTTATTCTCATGTCGTTGAGCTCGTGGTGACGAGTATGAGTAGCACTGTCATCTTTGGCGATGCCAAGGCTGAACCGATAGACTGCCGCAGAGCTATCGCCCTCAGCTCTGCACTGTGAGGAATGGCACGATTTTGTTGAAGTGATTGCGGCTCCAGAGAGGTGTCGTTGCTGTTGACATGTACCGCAAGCAGGATGACATATTAGAGAGCAGGAAAGAGAGCGTTCGGAAGCCGTGCATGGTAGTTGATGCCGAGGTCAGGAAATGAGGCAGCAGACGGGGGAAATCGACCCTGTCGTGCTTTCAGTCCGGCTCGATCAGTTTGGAGTGTACAGCCTCGGACTGCAAGGGGGATGCCGGCCGACTGCGGGGCCGATGCAACATCCCCTAAGATGAGGAACCGAACTGAGAGCGAATGCCTGACATGGCAACGATGAGGAGACCCTGGTCGGCTAGCAACATGCCTTGTGAACAGTGTGAAGATGTCGATGAATATTCACTTGCCAAGCCGGTGGGGCAAGCAAGGTGGTCGCAGCCCATTGCTGGGAGATGCCGGTGCTAGATGCGACAGAGCAGAGGTGGTTGCGGAGGCGCTGCAGATGTGGAGGCTGAGAAAGTTGAATATTTGCCTACTGCATTTTCGTCCGAAAAGGCAGAGCCATTGCCGTGCCCTTGACCACGAAGAACATTCCCCTGGATAGCAGGTGCTCGGAGTCAATCATCATGTCCAGGTCACCAATCTGTAGCACTTTCGATCTTGAGGACGGAAGAGACGGTGCAACAGACTCTGAGTTTAACTGTGAAAACATTCTCTTTATTCTCGTACCGTCAAGCTCGTTCCGACGAGTAGCTTGCTTTTATACACTGCGGTCATTAGCATTATAGTTGATCTAAGTATTTTGCAACACTATTAATACGGCAGATTGGGCGAGTTGGTACGGCATAATTACGAACCAGCGCACAGGTAGACCAGTTACTCAAAATCGAAATACACAAAAATATACACTCGCACAGCGCTGATGTGAGTTTTTTGTGTTTGGATTTTTGGTAACTGTCTACCTGTGCGCTGGTTCGTAATATTGCAACACTGCCGTCTTTAGGCGGTGTGGCTGAACCGATGGACCGCCAGAGGCCCATATCTGTATCTGTTTCATATACTGAATGCCTTTTTGCACGGCTCTGTGTTTACTTTTGTCTTCCAGATTTTTACTGCTCACTTGTTTTTTTAATTTTATTTAGAGGATACTACTGGCCATTGAAGGCCCAAGTAGGAGTGGGGTACAACATATGCATTCACACACCTACAACAACAAACAAATAACACGACATTAAGAGGTTTACAACAACTAACCAGCAAATATACAGGATATATATATTTAAAGGGGGGGGGGGGGCGGCACAGCATGCATCAAGCAGCATGTAATTCAATCATTTGTAATAATAGATGTGAAATTTAAAACTCATATTTAAGATTGAACATTATCAAACAAATGTGAATTTAATTAAGCTATAAATTTTATATAGACTGTTACTTTTTATACAATTTTGTCTAGATTTGTCAGGATACAATCTGCAAGTACGCATAAAGTAACTGGAAAGTTGAAAGAAGCAAATTAGAGATTGCAAAACCTACTTCTCAATAGATATTTTTTTCCCAAAGTATTTACGTGATAGTGCAGCTGAAATAAGGCTCCTTTTTCAGTTTTCTTTATTTTAAACACCTTAAAAGTACATTGTTTTCTAAGATTTTTTTTTTATTATTATGCTTGGAAAATTAAGTTACCGATTGTGTTCAGTTTATTCTAAACTATTTATATGAAATTCCAGAGTGCTTTTGTGCATAACAGTGGCTAGATAAGGTTTTTATAATTTCTGATAAAACAAACTGACTAGTTTCTCTTTAGTGACCGTTTCGCCAAGGTGACAGCAGAACAAGTAACGGATCCCGACGTCAAACTGCAGGAATTTGAGATATATGTTTTCTTAGCGAATGCACGCCACTGTTGTGACATATTTGAATATCCTTATCGCTTGCTTGGGCTCAGCGGGTAATGCAGGTCGGCACTAGCGTGAGTATAAAGGCTGAACTGCATAAAGCGATTTAGCGAGCGACGGCGACAGCGACGAGTCAGCGACGTATTACGAAGATTTCTTACTATCGCTCGTCGCGTCACTCGGTTTTTGGATTTCTAGAAAACATCGTTCCGCTTTCATGCGGCTTGCGTCGTCGCGCGAGTGACCGAGCGTCAGCGAAGCGGGTCGCCGTCGCTGTTCTCGTCGCTCGCAAAATCGTTTGCATTCGGTTTATACTTCACGCTGTCAATAATATCGACTCGAGCGCGCATAATTTCATTTCCACGGGAGCGCGTGTAAATCAAACCCTAAACCAAGATGGGGGCTGCAGCCAGCAGCTTTGAGAGCGTCATACAATGGATTATAGTTTGACAGAAGCAAGCACACACTTCGCTAGCGCATTACAGCCTTGAGCGCTCGAACTTCCGAAAACGAAACCAGATTTTGCTACATTTTGGCTAGCTCGAAACATTTTTTTTTAAATATAGGGTGTCTTTTAGCTATACTCTAGACTAAGAGAAATGTGTACCTTCCCAAATTATATTTATGTCGCCGTACTATATAAGTAATAATTGTGTAATATCGTTACGTTCATATAAAATACGGGGGGTGTCACCGGACCTTCGTCTGAAACAAAAAGTCTGCTATATATACCGAGCGGGTTTCTATTACAATTGAGTAGGAGTGTTCGGGTTGTTAGTGTCTCTGTTCGTTGTTTGTGTATGTAGATGCTTGTATGTTGAACTTGTGGTATGTGCTGTGATGTATATGTTGGTATTGCCGTCCGCGTTCGATCGTGTCACTTCCGCCGAAATGTCCTTCCTTCATTTTTGTAGTTTTCCGCATACTCACTAGGTGGCGCAAGCAGCCGCCCAATTTTATTTTAGCTTTGTTTGTACGTAGTCCATTTATGTGTAAGGAACCGCACCACATAGCTACAGTCTAGTAGAAAAGTAACCGCGTGTTTAAATGGCGCATAGCCGCATAGCGCCGGCCACGCGCCGGCGTTTAGTTCGTCTTCGTTCGCTGGCCGTTTCGGTAGCCGATTCGTACCCGGAAAGCCGCAAAATTTGCGTACACACGAGATATGAGTGGATACGTCGAAACGTCGCGTACAACTTTGCTCGCGGTAAAGAGGTGAGCGGGACGTCGGTAACGCCGGTCGGGTAGGGTCGGTGTCGGAGCTATTCGTCGTCGCTCGCGGCAAACGGGCTTTTTCAATAAAGTTCATGTCTGTGGTCGCGGAAAGATAACTGCTGTGGAAATTACCCGGCGTCGGTGACAATGCAACCGGCTTGAGGCCTCGGCGATCGGCTGAACCGCCACGCGAACGAGACCTGCGCGATGGGGAAGCACGCTGCTGGATGCAGTCGATGGTCGCTCCCACTGTCGCGTAATCGCCGTAATGGATACGGCGTCGGCGCTTGGGGGTGAATGCTTGCGGTAGTTCAGCACGTATGGACGATTACGAACGAACACGTGCAAACTACGCTTTCGCTGCGGCGAAAAGCCGTGTAAAGCGCTGGGCCTCGCTCGTCGAACCCGTCTTGCGTCAAACGGCCGCCATTGTAAAAAAACACCCCTAGACGTGTGATCGCAGAACGAAGTACACGTTCAAAGATGTTCATTTTACACGAGACCTCGGGTGCAAACGAAATACACCGAGCTTCGCGTGTAAAACGAACACCATTTGGGGAGTCCGCCCTGGGACAACGGTTTACACGTCCAGGGGTGTACTTTTTCGCTGTGTGTGTACTGAACACAAAGAAAGGGTTTGACCTTCAAAGGTGCGTTTCCTCTAACAAATCACTCAGTCCAAAGAAACAATTCTATACACTGCTAACAGCCGGAACTGGGGCCATCTCCAAAAATGATAACGACATTGCCCTCCTACCACGAACCACAAATGGATAACACAGCGACTTTCTCGAACAAGTCCAAGGATACACATATTAACAACACTAATACTACAAAAAAAAAAAAAAAAAAAAAAAAAAAAAACTTTACAAGCGTAGAAATTGTTTACATTCGTTCCCAAACTGCAATGACGCCTGACTTATACAGTTGCCAGACGTTTTTATACGAATCGTTTCTTGGACTACACGTTTCTTATCATTGCGTTCTTTGTGAATTACTTCCGTTTCAGACCAGTTGGCTTTACAATTATTACACTCTAGAAGGTGCCTGGCTAACTCGGAATTGGACGCGTTGTTTACCACATTCCGTTTGTGTTCCGTCAGTCTATTATTTAGACATCTTGCCGTCTGACCTACGTGTTTAAATTCACACTCCAAAGGAATCTCATAAACCACCGAATTCTCACACGGTACCGACTTCTCGCGATGTGCCTTCTGGCAAACTTCCTGTTTCGATTGAAAAAGTGTAAGCTTGCACAACTTAAAACTCTAAAATTATTAAGACGGGAGTTGCAAAATCATTAACTGGTTATGCGCTAAAAAGGTCATGTACCCATTTCATGAGTCAAGCTTTAAAAAGACAATGGGGTAGACTGGAGGACGCGGGGTATGATGAAACTTTTCTAAAACGGCAACTTTCTGTTCAAATCAGAGACAAGCGGAATGAACCAACTGTTAGGAACCGAGGAGTTGCTATACCGTATTATCACGATATTTCGCATAACGTAAAAGCGTCGGCGAAGAGGTTTGGCGTAGAAACAGTGTTCACATCCGATTTTAAGTTGTGCAAGCTTACACCTATTGAATCGAAACAGGAAGTTTGCCAGAAGGCACATCGCGAGAAGTCGGTACCGTGTGAGAATTCGGTGGTTTATGAGATTCCTTTGGAGTGTGGATTTAAATACGTAGGTCAGCCGTCGAGATGTCTAAATGATAGACTGGCGGAACACAAACAGAATGTGATAAACAACGCGTCTAATTCCGAGTTAGCCAGGCACCTTCTAGAGTGTAATAATTGTAAAGCCAACTGGTCTGAAACGGAAGTAATTCACAAAGAAAGCAATGATATGAAACGTGTAGTCCAACAAACGATTTGTATAAAAACGTCTGGCAATTGTATAAGTCAGGCGTCATTGCAGTTTGGGAACGAATATAAACAATTTCTACGCTTGTAAAGTTTTTTTTTTGTAGTATTAGTGTTGTTAATATGTGAATCGTTCGACTTGTTCGAAAAAGTCGCTGTGTTATCCATTTGTGGTTCGTTGGTTCGTTGTAGGATGGCAATGTCGTTCTCATTTCTGGAGATGGCCCCAGTGTATAGTATTGTTTCTTTGGACTCAGTGATTTGTTAGAGGAAACACACCTTTTAAGGTCAAACCCTTTCTTTGTGTTCAGTAGTGTTTTCACCTACGTTCGCCGGGTGGCGGTGGTTATGCTAGAATGTGACCCTTTGTGTGAGTGTCCCACAGCCAAGGTCAAGGGAGATAAGAGAAGGTTTACCGAAGTGTCATTTTCCTCTTGTCATGTGTTTTTTTTTTTTTTTTTTTTTGTAGAGACAGCGTTGGAGATGAGGTATATAAAGCGTGTTCGAAATAAACTTCGAACTCACCTGGAAATCCCGGCTGTCCCATCACCGGCAAATCCGCAACAGGCTGCACTTGACGTCCGCTGGCACCTTTTAAATGCAAGTAACGCGCCGGCGCTGCCAAAAGGAGCCCTGTCTGGATTGTCACGGGCGGCAGAGACTCTGGTGCGACGCTTGCGCACAAACTAGGCCAACACGAAGGCTTTTCTGGTCAAGATGGGAAAGCGGCGGATGTCAGAATGCTCGCAATGCGACGGCGAAGAGACTGTTCACCACATTCTCCGCGTCTGCCTGGCATACGAAGCTCAACGAACTGTGCTGTATGAACAAATCGGCATGGATAATCGGGGAGCAACAGTCGATATCCTCTTCCCAGATGGACCTCGAAGGAATTGCCAGAAAGTGTTCATGGCGGTGCTGCGCTTCCTGCGGGACATTGGCTTGATCGACCGACTGTAGTTGTATCTAAAACATACCAAAAAAAAATTTTTTTTAACAGCTTTTTAAGAGCTCGTCACTTGCCCATGCCAGCTAATTGGGGCTAGGCTAACCTAGGTGACGTAAAACCTAAACGGCGCACCACCACCACCAAACTTTGCAGCTGAGTTTGAGACGTTGCCTCCTCTTTTACTACCTTCTGTTGTGTTCTCTTTCTGCCCCAGTCTCAGGTTTACAATCATGTTCTTTTTAAGTTTTATTACTGAAGTTAATGTTTTTATTCGTGACGACATTTCGAGTCTCGTACCGTCATTCCTGGTGACCGGAGACAAAATGAAAGAAGGAAACGTCCAAGAAATTGGTAGACACTGGATGGCCAGTCCTTGATGGTGATCACTACACAAGTTTTTCTTCAGGGTCGCGACCCTTGAACCATCTTGTGGCTTAAAAATGATCGTTAGCATTCATCCGAAGCTTTATTTGGGATCGCAGGAAACGATGTTTCGTACTTCAGAAATGCTAAATAGAGACCACAACAGAGCAAAACTATGTCGCCTGGGGTTCCCGCCGCCATACCTAAAGGTCAGGAATTCGCATTTTCGAATCTAACTATCTCCGTAGCCTCCTATATACTCACAAACCCTAGCAGTTCGACGACGGAGTCATTATACAGTGCCCGGTCGCAGATTTGGAGCGCGAGGATGTGGTAGGACAGATGATTTCTCGGGGAGCCTGTAGTCAGCGCACAGCTTTTGCAGCGGCGAGGACGCGAAACGTGTTATGGCCTCCGAAATCCCGAAGCACGCGCTTCGGGATTTCGGAGGCTATGTTCAAACCCGACGAGGAAAAAAAAAAGCGGTAGCGCGAGGAACGCGAGGAGCACGAGCGGACATTTCATCGCTCGGGACAAGTGTGTTTCGGCGTCTCGCCGCAGCGGGGCGCCCGTTACATGCCTCCCCTCCCATTCGTTTTCTGCCGTTCTACCTTTTCACTTTCAACGGCCGCGTCTCATGGCGATCTGCCAGGCGTTGTCGGTATAGACGCTTTGCAGCAGCTGTGCATGGGCGCTGCCATAACTGACCTTCAGTTTTTGTTCCCCCTTATTACGCTTACTTCACTTCATTATTACCATAGCAGGCCAGGTTATTGACATCTTAAATTTTATTCTGTCTTGCTCCCCAGCATTGGCTTTTGTGGAGGCTCGTCCACACCAATTTCAGTGGCTCGGTATCTCGGTAAAACAAGGGAAGGTCAGTAATGGCGGCTGTATTCTGGCGCGTGTGTAAAGCGTCTATAGAGGAGGCTATGCTATCCCCCATTGCGCTTGCTCTGCCCCAAGTACCAAAAGGTCGGTGCTCACAAGAATGGCAGGGAACGGAGTGCCGCTACCCTAAGCTTGGAATATTTAGTGGTTGTAGTCCTTTACAGACAGATTCACTTGTGAGGGACAAAAACGAATTAACATCGAGAAGCAGCAAACATACGTTTCGTAATCATTTTGTCCTTGCCCATGACGTCATCGTCGGTGGGTCCCCGACCCGCCCCAAGCGGCAGACACGCCAACTCACGACAGGCCTTGTCTCCTCGGAGGTTTCGGTCATCTTACCGTAAAACTATGAACATATGCATAAACTAAACCGCTTGTTTGTTCTCGGTATCTATTAAATTTAGCAGGGATAAAAAAAGGGCTTTCTTAATTAACTGTTGCCTGCTTCCCCTCGATCGTTTCGTTTTTCACCCTCTGGACTCTATCGCATCTGTCCGTCTTGACTGGAGCGGAGGACTTGCCGACCGGGCTCGACGCCCTCCACGGTTTTCACGCCCTACCTTGTCTTTCTCCGCCGTCTAGCTGCGAGCCGTGGAGTGCGTGAGGTTCGATGAACGCGAATGAGCGAGGATCCCAGAAAGGGAAGTGGATAGAGGCGGATATGTTATCTGCTCGCTGATTCATCGAAGAATCGGCAGTGAAAAAAGGGAGAAAGAATTTGTAAGATATAAAAAAAGATGAACGAAAAAAAAAAAAAACGTCGAACCGAATATGCTTTTGTGATGAAAAAAGTAATGTAAGTGCTTGAATTTTGACGGTGTTGGCGAGTGGTTTTGAGGACGCAATGATTTCGCTTGTTTTTCTCAAGGTAATGACGTCACGAGAGGGAACTAAAGGAGGGCGCCACCAAAACGTCTCGCCTCTAATAGTGCCAGTATATGCCTTTGGAAAATGGAAATATTTTGGCCCAATTACCATAACAGACACCCAACGAATTCGCAGATAGATATTCGCGGATTACAAGAGCTGAGAGGCAAATTCGAAAAAAAAAACACTCGTAGCATTTTTTGACAGATATGTACTTAAAGATACAAACATAACATTAACATCAGGAAATTTTTTCCTAGTTCAACAATTAAAACGAACTATAACCAAGTGCAGGCGATAGCTTGCGTACTCGGAATATCACGCAGAATTTCTTTTGAGCCTCAAAGGCGTGCTCCATCGCGGCCTGGCGCATCAGCCTTTAACGTCGGACACCTTCAGAAAAGAGGCCATGACGTAGAGGCAGTACGCGTTCAGTTCGTCAAGCAGCGCGGTGAGCGCCGTCCTCGTATGCGGCATCAGGCAAACAAGCTCGCCCTTGACCACACCGGTGATCACGAAGTAGTTCTCCAGGATGTACATCTAGAAAAAGCATTTTCTAGAAGTTCGATGCCGACAGGGTGCAGGAGGCTGTTCCACACGCCAAGGTTCTTGACGATCCAGCAGCGCTCTTGCCGAAATCCCACGATTGACGCAGACGTAAAACTCTGAGTATTTGTGCAGGGAGCATTTACGTCCAAGAACCGTTCCCTGAAGTATGACTCCAAGTCGGGGATGCTCGTGGGTCTCCGCGAATCTTGCAGGCTCGACGAACGCTTCCGCTTTCGAGGCGGCGGCATGTGTCGCGACGTTCGTGCGAGCGTTCTGAATGCGGAAACCACGCCAAGACACGAAGGTTGTGGAATTTGGCTCACTGCTTGTTCGGATGGGGAGGACCCGAATCCTTGTGTTACCGATGCTGTAAGCCAACTTTGGTATAAGTCGATGTTGGGCTGCTTGCCCCACTGCGGCTGTACCGTAACGTTCCAGGCTCGTTCAGTCCCGCGCTCACGCCCGGTCCTCTTGCTTCCCCCACGCGACCAGTCTTCGTCGTTTTGATGGTTCTAAATTGAAAGCTCGCGAACAGCGTTTGCTGTAGAACCCAGGAATGTAGGGTTGGCGGCACATTGATACTTTAGACCCATGTTGATGTAAAAAAAAAGAAAAAAAAGGAAAGAACTATCTGCAAACTCCGGTCTAAAAACATGCCTTTCGTGCAAGGCTCGTCAAATTATGAGGCGATGAGAAATGCAGCATTCTGCGTTAATACCTTATTTCGAACTCTTTTTGTTCGCCTTCCGCCCATTGAAAAGCATGCGGGAAGGGCCTTAGAATGCACCTGGTATCGCTGCGGCGCAGCGTTCTTCCCCAATATAAAGTTCGTCTGCTTTCCTCGCCGGCACTGGAGTGTACTAGAAGGACCGAGTGGGGCGACTGGAAGCCTATTTAGGTACCTCCGCATCTGGAAAAAAACCGGCTAATCCAAGCCACTTCGCTCGTAGCGGCTTCTCGGGCACTACGAGCGATGCGATTCAGATTAGCCGGTTCTTAAAAAAAAACGCGTTGCGTTCCAACGTCAAGATCGCTCCACAAGAGGCGACGCCGAAAAAACGCTTCGGTCGTCAGGGGTGTCAGGTGTCAGGTGTCAGGGGCACTAAACGTGTATGGGCACACTGCCTTTCCCTGAATTCCTGCACACCAGGCGGCGCTGTATAATAAAAGTGCAATAAAAATACAAACAAACAAACAAACAAAATTCTAGTACACTCTACGAAGGTGGCGCTCCGATCAAAGTGGCTTGGGTCCACCAGAGCCTTTTATACTGGGAGAGTTCGGCGGGTGGAAGGGGCTTACGGCCCGCTAGGTCTAGCGGACTCAGCGGGCGCCGCTTCCGCCATGATGTGCCTCCCGGCGAGTGGGTCCCCATTGACATGCGATGTATACGCGTGTAGGTTTTGCCGTTTGTGCTTTTGTTGGCGTAAGGAGAAAGTCGAAAAATTAAGCATTTTGCTACGTTAATCATACGTTAATCATAAACTTACCTCGCACAATCGAGAACTCGGCTTCCAGTCAGCCCTTCTTGGTTTGGTTTCCTAGATCTTGTGCCTTGCGCGGTTTTCTTTTCCTTGGGGGAACCGGTACATCCTGAACCCATTTTTCGCGTTGTTCGAGCACCCAACGGCACTGCAGCCCCCCCATTTCTTTTTCATCTAACGTCTGGCAGAGCGCAGCGCAGAACGATCATTTTCATCGTCGTCTCTCGCTCCATGGACTCTAGCGAGCCGACTGCCGGCTCGAGTTAGTAGGGCAAACGGGTTTTATCAGCCGCCACCAGCCTTACACCAAACAAGGGTGAAGCTTGCAATTTAAGGTTATAATTATAATGCAATTACATGCAAAGGTGTAATTAAGCTAGCCGGCAAGGCACATCATGGCGGATGAGCACAGTTGCCAGACTGTTTGATCAGTGCTGCCAGACTGGCGGCTGGATCAAAGAACCGCCGAACTCTCCCAGTATAAAAGGCTCTGGGGTCCACTTGATCGCTTTCCACATTTTGAGGTGCAACTGAAAGCACGAGCGGAGCCTGTAGTTCGTGTAGTTCGTCCCACTCGTTCCTTCTATAGTCGGTTGCAAGCTAAGAAAAAACCGGAAATGCCTCTCGGAGGAAAATGTAATCCTACGCCGAGAAACGCCAGCCAATCGTTTTCATGACGTCACGATTCCGTGAACCAATCGCGATCCTTTTTAAGAAAAAAAAGCTCAACATGGCTGCTGGCCTTAGCAACGCGACGCTAGTTTCTCGTGACAATTATTCTGCTTTTTTGCACCTTGTTTTACGTGCCCGAGGTTACGCCACGAAATCTTAAGGGTACCGGCTTGCGTTTGCAGCAGTTTTTGCGCGACAACGTGAGAATCCAGCGACGCTATCGCCAACGAAAATTTCGAAGCGGGCGCGAGGCTTAGCACTGCTGAGAGGTATGTTATACGGTATGTTAGACAGTATCTTGGACAGAAAATGAATTGGGAAGACGGTACATTGGACATGACTTTCTTTCTTTACTAAACAGCTATTTCGTTGACAAAAACGTATTCTAACTTATTTAAATGTCCTGAATGAATTAAATAAATATTGTAGTAGTTTAAGACACGTTTCCTGGAGGAAGAAAAAGCAACGTTGCTAGCGAACTACTTTCTCGACGGCGGAGGCACTTCACATGGGCGCAATGCGCTTGTGGGTGGAGCTAAAAGATTGTTCTCAGGTGGCATCCGACTATAGTACACTCTACCGGCACGATGCAACGAACGCCGAATGAATGGAAGCACGCACGGTACTGCCGCGTGAAGCCATCAATAGCTGGCGCCATTTTACGAATGCTGTCTGCTAGCCAAAGACGAACGCGGTGTGTCAGATCAACCGCCTTCGCCGGTGCGCCGCTGGCAAAGACGACGAAGCTGAGACACGCCGAAGGCGATTGAGCAAGCAACAGCACCGCGAGACGACTGTAACGGGGACATCTATTGGGATCAAAGGCGCGAGATAAGCAAGAACAATTTTTATTTGAATCATAACACGCGACATCCAAGTTCACAGGAAAAACCTTGGCTAGGTTTTTCCTGTGAACATTTTACAGAGACACGGGGTACCGTATTTGGAAAACAGCTCCGTTTGCAAAACATTGGGCCCTGAAAAGGGCCATTTAGACCGCTAACAGAACCTATAACTGACATAGCGAGCACTTGACAAACAGTTGGCGCATAAATCGTCTTTATGCGCGCAGGTTGGCGGCGGGCGCAGCGCAGGGGATCACTCGAAGTCACCGTTTTCGTCAGAATCCTCGTCCTCCGCACTATAGGGAAAGTCCCTGTCTGCGTCGGGGCTCTAGATTTTGGCGGCCGCAGCGACGAACGACTGGAATCTTTCAGTGTTTCCGCGCGCCTTCTCTCTCCTCCAAAACATGAACTTCGCACGGTGACCAGTGAAATGGTGGCTCTCGGGCCGTCCAGATGGAAGAGAGTTTTTGACGTGGGCCCAGGTTCCCTCTACCGTATGGGTGTGCGCACCAGTGTTCAGGTCGACAAAATGCAGCTTGTGGTTTACGGTGAGGTGCGTGAAGCGAGCGTCATCTGCAAGCTTGCGATTATTCTTGTTCCAGGGCGGACCTGTTCGATGTGGGAAAAGGGCAAGCTTTCAACACGGAGTTAGGCGCGCAAAAAGCCCTCTATTCACTTCTTCCTCTTCCCTCGTGTTGGCCAAACCGTTACGAGAGGTGAATTACCTCACACATCTCCCTTACTGTCTCACACCAACAACCAGTCACACATCCCCTCTCTTAAGTCTCACAAGAAACACTCACAGCTTTCTCCCTCTAAGTCACACCTGCATCGTTCATTGTTCTTGATACCTCTTTGGTACTCCAACACATCTTCCACTTTGTGTGTGAGCGTGGCCGCCATCGGCGCAATGAGGCCGCCTCTGGTGAATCATCATCGTCTTCTTGCACATTCTCGGCTACCGGTACTTCTGATCCAGAAGCCTGACCGGGTAAGGGAATCAGGTGTGTTCCGTTTCTGCGGATAGAGCCTCCGGCGTCAGTGCCGATCCAGTATGATCTGGGTTCATTTGCACTGCTTTGGACGACTCCTTGTCGTTGCAGCTTGACTACCCACACGTCAGTTCCCTCGTCCAAGTCGACTAAGTCTCGGACACAATGCCGGCGGTCGAAGTCTTCTTTTTGTTTTCGTTGCTGAGACATTTCAAATTTTCTTACGCTGTTGAGATCTGGAAGGCAGGGAACAAGGCGGCTAGATGAAAGAGAGAGAGAGATTAAACATTTATTCGCACCCAACAATTCGTCCTGGGTCATTTTCTTTACCACTCATCGCCCAGCATGTTCTTAACGTGCTGAACTAAGAGCGGCCAGAGGAAGAGTTCGGTCCCGGCAGGGGGATTGGCCCACTCCTCCCAGCTCCCGGGCTTAAGTCTGGCTGGAAGTGTTTGTAGTGCCGTTTTAGTTGTGACAGCTACGTTGGGGCAGTTCCATAGTTGGTGAGCATTGCTGGGGTACCGTCCGCAGGTGCTGCACTGTGGTGTGCCTTGTGCGCCGCTGATGTAGTGTCTAATGTGTTCAGTCATGAGGCTTGTAGTCTGCGCTCTCCGCACTATAGTTGAGTCTTCTCTGTTTAGTAGGTAAGAGGGGCTGTTTAGTAATGTTTTGTTTTCTCGGAGCTCTTTAAGTGTCCTCTTTCTCTGTTTATGCATAGATGCCCTTTGAATGTAGGGGTCATAGGAATGGGGCCATGGAATGGGGACGCCCGGATTGAGGTTTCCGCGGGCGAGCTCATGGGCAAGCTCGTTCCCCTTTATGCCCTGATGCCCCGGTATCCACTCTATGGTCACCGTGGTATGAGGATGGTTGATCATGGTGTCTGTTAGCATAGTTGTAATGTGTGGGGGAAGGGCGTTGTCCCTGAAGTTGCGTATGGCCCCTTGGCTGTCGGCTCTGATTGTGATATCTCCCTTGGTCGCGTGGTCCCTGATGGCCTCCGCTATGGCTAAGGTTTCCAAACTGGTGGGAGATGGAGCGTCTTTGTGTGTGTATGTGGTTTGCGTTTCTTGGCCCACTATAGCAGTCGTGCCCGTCTTGCTCTGGGGGTCATAGCTGGCGTCCGTGTAATAGTACGTTATGTCATCTTGTTCAATGAGAATGCGCTGTGCGATTCGGGCTCTTCGTTCGTTGTCTTTTTCGGGGTTCATGTTTTTGGGTATGGGCTTGGTGTTAATTCGGGGTATCCGATCCCATGGTGGGGCCAGATCTGGTATAGCTGGAAGGTCACGAGTTTCGTGTCCTATTTCTTGGAGGAGTTTCCTGCCTTGTTTAGACGTCTGGAGTCTTTGATATTGCTCTGTATTGTGTAGATCTGTTAGCTCCCCTAAGGTGTTAAAGATGCCTGTCTCTTCTATCTTGATCAAAGGGGTGAATCTTGGTACCCCCAGTGCAAGGCGGGTGGCCTTTCTGAGATGCGTCTCAATTTTGTTTTTTTGGGTTTTCGTAAGACTCATGTATGGGAGCCCGTAAATGAGTCGTGAGTTGATAAGTGCATTGCTTATCTTTCTTAACTCGTGTTCTTTCACTCCTGCTCTTTTCCGCGTCACCCGATCTATCATGTGGGTGATCTGATCTATTTGTGCTATTATGTTTTGGGTCCATTTGCCCGCTTTTCCGCTTTGTTCCAGGTAGAACCCCAAGACCCATATGGATTGCTGTCTGGGTATCACGTGATTGTCTAGCTCAAGGGTGATTAGATTGCGGGTCTGCTCAGCATGTTTGGTGTTACTGTCTATCACAACGATGTACTCGGATTTGTCTGGTGCACACCGTAGTCGATAGATGTTACGTATTCCTGTATGACGTCGAGTCCCTTCTGCGTTGTTTCTTCTTGTTGTGCTAGGGAGCCCCTGTTGCACCAAAGAGTAATATCATCCGCATATAATACAGACTTTAGATCCGATATCTTCTGGAGTTGACCCGGAAGGTCTTTGAGGGCAAGATTGAAGAGAGTCGGTGAAAGAATGGCTCCTTGGGGAACCCCGGCCTGTAGTGTGTATTTTGGGCTCATGTAGTCACCCACCTTGATTGTAATTGTCCGGTTTGAGAGGAAGTCTTTCACGTAATTGAACATTCGTTGCCCCGGTTTTGTTTCTGCTAGCTTTGTTGGTATGGCAGAATGGGCCACATTATCGAATGCTTTGTGGATGTCCACAGCAGCCAGTAACCTGGTTTGCGCCGTGCTTTTGTGGTCAAAAAGGTCGTTTTTGAGTCTTAGAATGGTGTCCTGCGTGGACACGTGTCTTCTGAAGCCTATCATTGTGTGGTGTAGTACTTCTTTGGTTTCGAGATGCCATTCAAGCCTCTGCAGTACCATTTTTTCAGCCAGTTTCCCCACGCATGACGTTAAGGAGATTCGCCTTAGGTTGGTTATTTTGTCAGAAGTTTACCCGGTTTGGGAATGGGTATGATTACAGCTTCTTTCCATTCCATTGGTAGGTGACCTGTTTCCCAGGCTGTGTTTATTTGCTTGAGTAGGGCCTCCAGATAGTTGTTCGGAAGGTTTCTTAAGAGTGTGTAGGTGATACCATCTATTCCTGGAGTTGTGTTTCTTTTGATGTTCTGTAGAGCCGAGAGCATTTCGCTTAAGCTAAAAGGGCTATTAATGCCGTCTTCTTTGTTCTCTTCTTCGTCTGGGGGGCAGTCGGGAAGGGTGTCAGTTACCGGTTGTTGCGGATAAAAATGTCTTCTAATGTCTTCTGCCAGGTCATGTGGGTTTTTGTCCAGTTTGAGCTGTAACTTTTGTAGGCTGTGCTTGGGTTTGGATTCTGCCAGCAGGGATCGGAGGATTTGCCATACTCTAGGTGTATGTAGGAGTCCGTTCAAACCGTCGCACAGTTGTAGCCAGTTTTCGTTTGCTAGCTTGCTGGCGTAGCCCTCTGCTTCTTCTGTAATGCTTCTTAATATTTTCTTTAAGTGCTTGTTTATCTTGTTCTTTTTTAACCTTTTGCCCACTTTCCTTCTTTTGTCCCATAGCTCGAGGAGGTGCCGGTCGATAAGCGGTGCTTCTTCGGTTTTCGTAATGTGCTTTGTGTGCTTCTGGTATGCCGTTTTGATTTCTTCAGCCCAGGTGGAGGGGTCTTCCGAGGCGTCTTCCCTTTCTAAGTCTTCTCGAAGTTTTTCTCATTTGGTAATTCCTGTTCGCGATCCTGATCCTCGTACTTTCTTTCTTTTGCTTTGGCTTGTGAGTTGTGTTATTAGAATGTAGTGACCGCTGCCCAGGTTTTCTAATCTCTTTTCCGACCGAGTTAGGTTGGGGCCGATGTGCCACGTGATATCTGGATTTGTGTCTTTCTCTACGCTATTCCCAGTCCGCGTTGGGGTATGGATGTCGTTTAGTAGAGAAAGGTTGTTGTTGCCCGTGGCTGCTTCTAACCTTCTGCCATTTGGAGTGGTGTTAGAGTAGCCCCATGCCGTGTGATGGCTGTTGAAGTCGCCTCCTATTATCAGGTCCTTTCCCTTGTGCTTGTCTTTGAAGTCTTTGATCCAGTTTGTTTTGCTATGATGGTGTCCCGGGATCCAGTATGCGTTGATCACTACCAGTTTGGTGTCGCTGCCTTGGATCTGGCATTCTATTGCTACCATTTCTTGCTTGTCTGAGTTGTACTGTTCCGTTTCTAGCTGTATTGTGGGGATACTATTTGCCACGTATGTTATAGTCATGGTTGGTGTTTCAGGTCCATTTGAGTTTTGGTTCTTACTCGACCGTTTTTGCAGGTGTGTAATACTTGGTTCTGTGAATTTTTGATATCCAGAGAGACTGAAGTCTCCGTTTGTTTCTTGTAATATTATTATATCTGGTTTACGTGCCGCGTGTTGGATGTAGAAAAGAAGTTGAGCCTTTTTTCTTCTAAAGCCTCTACAATTCCATTGCCATATTACTGTGTCTGCTGCTTGCTTTTCTTTGCTCTTTTTATTCATGTTGGGGCTCAGGGGTTTCTGAGCGTGTTACTTTAGTGGTGCCGGTTGGTTCTGCAAGGATACTTCTTTTTCTGTTCAATAGCATGTTGATCTTGGCGTCTAAACCTTTTATGTGTTCCTCTAGGAGAGTCATCTGGTTTTGCATAATTTCCGTCTGTCTCACAAGTTGCATTATGATTGCGTTGGCTTGGGGGTTCAAGCCAGGTATGATTTCTCTACTCGAGCAGGTTGTTGTACTCGAGGGAGGTGGAGAGGGCGTTGACGGCGCGACACTCTCGTTCTCCTCCATGTCCATAATTGTGGCCTGCAAAGTTTTAGCTGGATGGTTGTCAACCCTTGCTTTGTCTGAATTCACTGTCAATTGGCGGCGTCTAGCTTGTGTTAACGCTTCTTTATACGTTTGTGATATGCGTTCTGTGCGTGATGGTGTGTTATTTGGAGCTGTGAGGTAGTGTAAAGGCCTACTCACGCTTCTGGCTGGGTTTACGCTAAGACTTCTAGCACGTGGCCTCGGTTTGGCTGCAGCTATCTTGCTTTTTTTAGTGTTGCTGGATGTCCTCGATTCTCGTGGCGCACGTGAAGTCAGATGCATTTCCGCGTTTTTCCTTTGGTTGGATTTGTCAGGCAGGAGTGGAAACTCATTGTCTTGAAGCAGTTGGTACGGATTGGAGGTGTTTGGGCCGCAGGATGGGGTACTTTTTGGCGTGGTTCTTTGTGGTGGTCCGTTGTTCTTCCTTAGCGTAAATTGCATCTGTCTTCTCATCTCCATGCTGTGATTCAGGTCTATGTCTGCCTTGAGCCTGGCCGGGCATTGAGGGTCTGCAGGAGATTTGTTCGTAACCTCCTGCCCATCAGAAGTTCTGCCGGACTGTATCCATTTTTCAATGGACTCGTTCTGTAAGCGAGTAGGGTCTTGTATGGGTCTTCTGTTTTCTTCAGAGACGACTTTATTATTTTGACCGAAGCTTCCGCCATTCCGTTGCTTTGAGGGTACCTTGGACTGAAAGTGATGTGGCGAAAGCCATAATTCTTTTCGAATTCATCAAATTCGCGATTAGCGAACTGGGGTCCGTTGTCGGATACCACCACATCCGGTATCCCATGCCTCGCAAAAATAGACTTGCAATGGGTGATCACAGTTCGCGATGAGAGACCACCAAGGCGAACCAGTTCTGGGTAACGTGAAAAATAGTCAGTTATGATTAGCCACGAGGCTCCGTCCCAGAAAAACAAATCCATCGCTATTCTTTCCCAGGGACGCTCTGGGAATTCTGTTTGCAGAAGAGGCATTTTGCGGTTGACACTCTGTTTGAGGCATACGTGACTGTTTTTGATGAGCCGCTAAATATCAGAGTCAATTTCAGGCCACCAAACAGAATCCCTTGCTTGTCCTTTGCATTTGTCTATCCCGAAATAACCTTCATGAAGTTGGCGAAGGACGGTATCGCGCATTTTCTCAGGGATTATCACTCTAGAGGTACGAACTATTACGTCGTCAAGGAGTGAGATGTCTTTATCTTCCCAATAGGGTTGGAGCTCTTGCTCGAGATCTCTTCTTCTTGGCCACCCTGTTAGAATGAGTTGACGAAGCCGCGCGCATACTCCGTCTTTCTCTTGTTCACTGGCGACCTGCTGAACACTGTATGATGTCAGCGGCATAGAGGAGACCATATGTTTGATGTAGCCATCGATCTCATTTTCGAGGTAGAAAGGCTCCGATTGTGAGATAGGAGACCTTGACAGAGCGTCGGCTGCCGTTAGATCCTTGCCGGGGACATAGACGATGGCATACTTGAAACGCATGAGTCGCATGCGCATTCTTTGTAACCTTGGTGTCAGGTTATCGAGTGCTTTGGACCCAAAAATTGAGATGAGAGGCTTGTGATCAGTTTTGAGAGTGAAGACTCTTCCTACGAGGTAGTCTCGAAACTTTTCACTGGCCCACACGAGTGATAAGCCTTCTTTTTCTATTTGTGTTTATCGACGCTCGGTCTCTGTCATAAGCCTTGACGCGTAGGCCATTACCTTGAACCGTTGTCCCTCCTTCTGGCGCAAGACAGCACCTAGTCTGTATGCTGATGCGTCTGCACTTACAACGGTTTCTTTCATGGGATCGTAGATACCCAAAACTGGGTGTGAAGAAAGCACAGCTTTCCACTGGTCAAATGCAAGCTGTTGAGGTTGGTTTCACACAAAATCATGTTTTGTGCTTAACATCGATGACAGTGGTTCCAAGGCCTGTGTACCACTGGGGACAAAACGTGCCAGATACGTAGCCATTCTCATGAAACGGCGTAACTCATTTTTTGATGTGGGACTTGGCATCTGCAGAATGATAGACAGCCTTGCTGGATCCGGACGAACCAGATTGTTCTCGATCAGGCGTCTTTAAAAAGGAAATCTTCGTAACGCTGAAGAGACATTTCTCCTTGTTTATCGTGATCCCAGCTTGAGTGAGGCTCTCCCGTACTGTTCTTAGACGGCCATCGTGTTGATCTTGTGTGGACCCCCAGATTAGGACGTCGTCCATATGGCATGCAACTCCTTCTAGTCCTAAAAGAACATCGGCCATCCTCCTTGGAAAATGTTCTGGCGCCGAAGAAATTCCAAACGGCAGCCTGTTAAAACAGAACCTGCCAAAATGTGTTATAAATGTCGTCAGGATTTTACTGTAATCGCTTAAAGGTATTTGCCAAAACCTTGAGTTGGCGTCAATCTTCGAGAAAACGGTTGCTTTCTGAAGCATTCCCAAAGTGCGTTCTACTGATGGAATTGGATGCCATTCCCTCAGGACGTACTTGTTCAGTTGCGTAAAGTCAACGCAGACACGTAGGGCTCCTGAGGTCTTAGGAACCACTACCATCGGTGCACACCACGCCACTGGTTCTGTCACTGGTGAAATTACTCCGAGTTGTTGCATCCTCTCTAGCTCCATCTTTGTCTTGTTGAAAAGAGGCAGGGGCACCCTGCGAGACGATGTCAGGGCAAAGGCCGTTGCATCAGGTGCCAGCTTTATCTCGTAGTCTCTTTCCGTAGTTCCGAGCCCTTCAAAAAGACAGGGAAACTCCTCCTCGGGGCAGAGGTTCCGCACCTTGCAAATCTCTTGGAGAACCTTGAGCTTTTCTATATAGCTGGCCCTCCAAGAAGCGGTTTTTTGAGGCCTCGGAGAACGTGAACTTCCTCTTTGTTCCTGTAGTTTTTGAATGAGAGGTTCAGGTTTGCGAAGCCCAAGACATGAATTCGTCTTCCGTCGGGTCCCTGAAGCTGGCGCCTCGGCGGGTTTAGAGTAGGGTCTTTGAAGAGACTCCTAAAAAGATCTTCGGGGATTACTGTTTCGTCTGCTCCGGTGTCTACCTTGAATAGTACTGGGTGGTTCTCAACCAGTACCATTAGTTTCCACTTTGAAGTTTTGATGTTTGACGTTGTGCCGAGGAATCCTGGCTCTTGACCGTCGTACCTTGTTTGGGTAGCTGGACCTGAGGTCGTCATCAAATGTCTTTTTGAGAAAAATCCTTCTTCCTGCTCGGTGACATTCCTGAGAGAAGACGTCGACCGACAAACTGTCATAAAAAGTCCTCTTTTTCCACAACCTCCTCGTCTTTTGCTGGACAACTTGCCCGAGAGTGTGTTTCGTGTCCGCACCAGGTGCAGGATCGTTCTGGATTTTTGGCGTCATGCTGGTGACATTTTGACAAAGTCCTATCCAAAGCGACCGCAGCCTTTTGTGGCGCTGTAAATGATCTGCTAGTGCGAACCTGGTGTACTGACTCTGGGCTTTCTATGGAACGTAGCTCTTTCTGTTGTATTCGGACTGTTTCATGTTGAGCGCCTTCATCAAGTCTAACGACGAGTCCAACTGTAGTTT
This sequence comes from Ixodes scapularis, assembly GCF_016920785.2. NCBI lineage: Eukaryota > Metazoa > Arthropoda > Arachnida > Ixodida > Ixodidae > Ixodes > Ixodes scapularis. The sequence goes on along the minus strand of NW_024609883.1, from coordinate 7,906,166 downwards.
TTCTGAAACTTTCTTCTTCTGCAGGCCTACTACCCAGCGGTCTCTGATTAGCTCTTCTCTGAGTTCGCCGAAGTTGCACGTGTCGGCTAACGTGTGCAGGGCCGTTGAAAACTTCCCGCTGATTCACTCTCCCCTTGTGTTCGGGTGTTGAATCGTGCTCTTTGATAGATTATGTTGCGTTTTGGAAAAAAGTATGCTTCGTAGTGGGCTAGCACGACATCGAACTTCTTGGCGTTTTCAGTACTTAGCTTGAAAGTGTTGAAGATATCTTCCGCTTGAGTGCCCATCGAATAGACGAGCGTGTCAACTTGTCTTTTTTCGGCTGCAGCTTGCAATTCAGAAGCTGTGCGGTACCGAAAAAAACGTTTCTTCCATGAGGGCCATTCATTAGGAGTGGCGAAGGAAAAAGGCTCAAACGGATCTATCTGGAACGATGCAATGGCGTACCTGGGGTGCTATGTTGCGCTTTTTGCACTCCCAGGACACTTGGAAGAGGGAAGTGACGTCAACGATGCAGCAAATGTAGATTGGATGTTGACAGAAGAAAACGAAATCAACACCCAATCTGAGTTTGCTGTGTCGTTGACGTCACTTCCCTCTCCCTAGTCTCCTGGGAGTGCAAAAAGCGCAACATGGCCCCCCTGGTGTCCGATTTTGTACCTTGAGGTTGACCCGAGATATTTCCCGTAGCAGCTGCTTTAGCGGTCGCTTCGGCGTCTGAAGAGGAGCCGGTTGCTCCGCCAGCTGACGGGTTAAAACAGGTAGTATTCCGAAGCCACCTCTGACACCATGTTCGATGTGGGAAAAGGGCAAGCTTTCAACGTTAAGTTAGGCACGCAAAAAGCCCTTTATTCACTTCTTCCTCTTCCTTTGTGTCTGCCAAACCGATACGAGAGGTGAACTGCCTCACACAGGGCCCACTCCTCTATTAGTCCTTGCAGGTCTTAGCGTCACGGGTCTCCACGGGAACAAAAAAGCGGCACCCGCTGCCACGCTCCACACCGCCAAAAACCCACTGACCAGGCATTAAATACCCCCGATGGTACTTTCGCCGCCCAAACACTCTGGTGTAGTTCTACAGTCACGACTTCGCCACCAATCAAGGCTGAATGCTTGAAGACGGCATTTACCACAATCTCTCTCCCGACAAAGGCCCCCGCAGGGAGCACCTGTGAAAGCAGGTGTTTGGAGAGTGGCGCCTCCACAAACCCCAAGCCCCGCAGGGGGCGCCTGCCCTTTAGGTGCTAGGTGCTTGGTGAGTAGCGTCATCACGAACCCCAGCCACGGGGCCACCATACCCGCACGCAGGGGGCACCTACTTTAGTAGGTGCTCGGTGAGTGGCGTCACTACGAACCCGGAGCCATGTGGGTTCGCCCACCCACGTCTGGCTGTGCGTGGCGTACCCGTGTCCGGGGAAAAGGGGATTCTGGTGGTTGAGCTGAGCCCGGGGTATGTTTGGACCCTTCGGGGCCCTCCGGGCGAGGCAATCCACCGCTTCGACCTCTGCTTCTCGTAGACGGGTGTCCTGGCTTGGCCCGACCAGGATGATTCAATCGGTCGCCTCTTCAACGCTCTTCTTCCTTCATTCACTTTTCCTCCCACCTCTTTCTCTTTTATTCTACACTCTCTTCCTTCCTTTTTCAGCTTCTAGGGGGCAAGGGCTGACCTTGAGTAGAAACAGGTCCTGTCCCTGCATCCACACTCGGTTATAGTGCTCGGGCAGCACTGGTAGAGGAATTGCGTCAGCCAAGCCTTCCTTGCTATGGCGCATTACCTACCCCCTTGTTGGGCTCCGTGGTGGGCGGTGCACCCGGGCACTGAATCTCCTCCCATCTCTCATGGGTTCCAAAGCAAAACCTCCCTCTGATCGGGCCCTGAAAAGGGTCCGCACCGAAGTCCCTCTGAAAGACACGACCTCATCTCCCCCTACATTCCCCAAATTTTTGGTTATTCACTCTGAAGATGATACACCACTCTCCAATACGTCCCCCTTTGTTGTTGCGAAAGTGCTAGAAAGTGTGGTAGGAAAGAACTTCAAAGCCAAAAAGATGCCCTCAGGTGACCTTCTCGTAGAAATTGAATCCAGACAGCAGAGTACTGCACTCCTTGCTTTGAATTCTGTGTCTGATCACAAAGTGACTGTTTCACCCCATCGTACGCTCAATACTATTCAGGGCGTTATCTCCGAAAATGAACTGATTGAGGCCTCTGACACTGAGATACTTGAAGGGCTCTCTGACCAAGGAGTTGTAGCTGCGAGGCGCATCTCCATGCGTCGAGACGGTCAAGAGCGGAAAACTAAACACATAGTGTTAACCTTTGAATCTACCACACTTCCCGAGGCTGTTAGGGCTGGCTATCTCCACTGCAGGGTTAGGCCCTATGTGCCTAATCCTCGAAGATGTTTTAAATGACAGAGGTTTGGCCACGGCTCTCAGAACGGCCGTGGTGAGGCCACTTGTGCCAAATGTGGGAAAAAGGACCATTTTGCGAACTCCTGCTCCAACGAAGCCCACAGTGTCAACCGCAGTGATCTACCCCTAGCGTATTCTCGCTCATGCAGGACATGGAAAGTGTATCAGACGACACAAGACATGACCGCTCAGTCTGGCTCCAGCAGCAGGACTGACTTTTATTGGTCCACGTCACTATGTATATAGCCGGTGCCCATGGTGTCCAGACTTACATACGGTACATCTTACTTTCTTTAAAAAAGCAAACCAACAATATAAACACTAAGAAGAAGTCATATATAAAAATGAACGAAGTAAAATATGAACAAAAAAAAAAAAAACTTCATGACACACTAATAAAAAAAAAAAAAAGAAAAAAAACGAATCAGACTATTTGATGAAAGTTTTCGTCATATGTTAGTGCAGCCCGAGGCTTGCGCTGCCTGGTTGATCTTCGAGGCTGGGTCCCTTGTTGAAGGGAGTTACCCCCAGCTGTTGTGCTCGCAGCTCTAGTTGCGTCGAGGCGGTTTTCAGGCGTAGCTGTGGCTACGGCGGGCTGGCACACTGTTGGTGGTTCTTCATTGTCGTTCGAGTACAGAGATTCTTCCGATTCACTGCCAGTACCGTCGGCCTCCTCCAGATGGAACTGTTCTTGTGTCTTTTGTAGGTGCTGCCTATTCCTGCGAAATGAACGATGGTCCTCTGTTAAAGGGATACTGAACCGAAATTTGAATTTCGCAAAATAAGGCTCTAGAAGCGTTGAACGGGACTCTACGAACTCCGAAACATTGCTCGTACATCGATATCTCAAACGGATGGCCGCACTTTTCGAAAAGAAGGGCGCGATCAAGCGAGGCCTCTGACATCACTGTCCTCCGGGAGAATTTGAGAATGAGGGGGAGCGGCCTCGCTTCTCTCCTCCTCGCTTCGGTTCACCAGCTCGACACGGGACGTAGTGAGGAGGAGAGGGAATAAGAATCGTGACGTGCCTTGCCTTGTCGGCCTCGTCGGCCGGGTTCAGTCGGCCGCTTCTTTTCTAAAAATATGGCGATCCGTTTGAGATATCGCTGTATGAGTGATGTTTTTGGGTTTTGCATCGTCCCGCCTATCTGTCCAGCCTTGTTTTGTGAGTTCGAAATTTCGGTTCAGTATCCCTTTAAAGGGATACTGAACCAAAGAATTTAGTGCCCATAATAAGTGGCGCACGTTCTTTCCACCAGCCAGCAGCCGCCGGTGTGCGCGAGCACACGCAACAAAAAATGACGTCACAGACCTCCATTCGCGGTTGAGATGATAGTGAAATGCATGGGCTTCGGACTAAAGGAGAATAAAGACAGGCTTTTCATCTCTACAAGTGAAAGCTACGTGCTTGTTAGACCAATTCATCACTTACTTTTTACACCAGGCACCACTGTGTAGATAAAAAACTTGTCTTTATTCTCCTTTGGTCCGAAACCCATACATTTCACTGTCATCTCAACCACGAATGGAGGTCTGTGACGTCATTTTTGTTGCGTGTGCTCGCGCACACCGGCGGCTGCTGGCTCGTGGAAAGAACGTGCGCCACTTATTATGGACACCAAATTCCTTGGTTCAGTATCCCTTTAACACCTCGAAAGACCGCGGTGCAGCCTTGCGAATTACTTTCGCTTTTGGTTCTCATGACCCAGCATTCCTGATTCTTACAACATCGCCAGGGTGAAGTTCGTCGAGATTAGTTCCTTTGTGTTGCTGCTGGTGTTTCTTTCCCTATTGAAAAAGGCCAATATGAAGTCGGCTTATTGGAAATATTGTATTCCAATGAAGATGATGGAAACCAATAAAAACGTATTGTTATCCGATTAACCCAATAAGCACGATGGGAATTCATATCGGAACACAATATCCCGATATAGTATGCGGTTATTGGTATACAACAGGATATTGGAGCACAATATCCCGATATAACTTGCGGTTATTGGTATACAACACGATATCGGAGCACAATACCCCGATATAATACACGGTTATTGGAATAGAATACGACATCGCGTGCATATTGGTGACCGACATGGACATACTGTACGGCCACACGATATACAAATATCGGTCGTCGATCATGGGACCAAAGGAAAATACAATACGATATCGCGCTCATAAATCTCAGAACGCGGATACCAAGTTACCAACATGAATTACGTTGGCATATCTACACGGCAATACGCGAGAAATATATTGGGTGTGGATACACACATAGTATAAACGTTCTGCGTTGCGAACACATTAACATGGATCGACAGTGCAAGTATGTACAGCTGTTAGTACGGCACACAGTACACACAGCCTCGCGCGTTTGAAACTAGACAACCACCAAACCATTCAGAATAACTATAGCCGGAACACCCGCCGCGACCTACATTTTAATGACAAAGCCCAATAACGACGTGCTCATTGGAGTGATTGTTTTCCAACAAATGTTTATTGCAGTTGTAATGCAACAAAAGTTGATCGCCAAACGATAAACCCAACGTACCGGGATACAATTCGATGTTGCAACACAACATCGCAATACAACAAGAAACCATCGGTGTTGAGATACAACCACCAGACCGAATACGATATCAATACGAAGTTACCGACGGCGAGAAACACAACATCAAACACGATATGTTCGAAGTTACCGGTGTTGGGACCGAAATCGAACACGATACGTGGCAATGTCGGTTCGCACGATAAAATAATGAGGGTGAATAGGTTTGACAGGTCACGTGCATGTAGTTGCTTCTTACGCGCACATTTATCGATATTGACCCACCTTTCTTGGTAATCCTACGTGGTACACAAAATCCACGACGACATGCGAGCACATTTCACCCACCACTTTTCGTCGCCTGTTTCGCGAGATTCACACACTGTACAAAAAACGACGTGAAAAATACGTGCATTTGCGCCATCAAACGATACGTTACAGCCTCGTTTTTCGAGAAGATAGTTTCCATCGCCAACCCGCGCGCGCGCGTGCAAGCTCGCGTTTTGGAAGCAGTTTGAACTTCGAACTGTTCGAACTTCGAAAGGAGCGAGCCCGGCGAGCCCGCGATGCCCGCGAGTCGGCGTGCTGCCGAGCCAGCAGAGCGGCCGAGAGAGCTGAGAGCTGAGAGAGCCGAGAAGCCGAGCATGCGCAGTGCGCAGCGGGCGGGCGTCGGTTGCGCGACCCGGCTGACCCGGCGACCCGGCCAGCCGGCGCCGTCGCGCTGCCGGCGGTATTGGCGTTCGTCGCACTCTGTGCTCGAGGGCATCGAGCGAAACCTACACACCTTCAATTGCTTCGAAAGGTACGTATACACGACTTTATTACTTGCAGCATTGAGTGCTTTGGTGTACGCGGATCAAAGTAAACACGGAAGGACAGAAAGGAGACGTGAAGTTTTTAAATCGCGGCCTTTTTGAACGCATGTGTCCCCTGTTGAAAACCTCTAGCTGTGCTCCGTTGCAGGCGTCATTTCGACTGCGTGTGCTCCAATGTAACGTCAGTCACTGTTCACACTCGGCTAGCTTTGCCAGTTTGTTATCTCATGCGCGAAATAGACGTAGAAACCAGCGCCGCGTCTCTTTCGGATACTCAGCCTCCAGCCCCCTTCCTTCCGGCGTGCTTTCTGCCGCGACCGTTCGGCGCATTGGATTCGCGGGCGCGTCAGGCTCGTTCGAAGCTGGTTCGAAGAGGCGTTGTTTGAAGCTGACGAGTCGTCGAAGTGTTACCGGAGCTTCTCTTTAGGAAAGTCGCAATCGACGCTCGGCGGCTCGGCTCTGAGCTCGTACTTTTCTCCTCCCGGGTAGACCATGAGTGCCGATGAACGAATTTGAAAAACGCTATTGAGTGACTTTGTGACGCCGCCCAACTGTGCTTCTATCAACGGAGCAAAGCAAATAATGTACAAAAAAAAAAAAAAAAACGCGTTTTTTATATTTTGTTGGCTATGTTTCACCTCAACGCAAAGTGAATCGCGGCTGAACGTCGGTTGACTCATTAGTGTGCCTAGATTGTAACGGAACCTTTTTGGTGTGATCTTATTCTGATATCGTTATATCTCGCCTTTTCATCTTGGCTGCACATTTCTAGACGACATTCTACACATTGCACTCCTTGTCGACATATCGCTGGTGCTTGAGACTAATTGGAAGTCACTGTTTGCTCACTCCTTATGTTCAACATCAGTTATCTGAAGGAGGCTCCATGAAACCCTGGAATTTGTTTAGAGGTACCTCTACATACAGTATTAGAGTGCCGTTTTGTGTGTTGTAGGTTCGTACAAAACCAAATTGCACTTTGTAACATACCTTATGACTGTTTACTACAATTAAAGTTGCAATGAAGCATTGGCAACGAGGGGTAACTCGGCCAACGTGGCCGACAAATTCCTCGCATAATTTTCTCCGTGGGTCATTTTGGATGTTGACAAATTTTCTTGTGAATTATGAGTGTTATGCACATATGTTTCTTCTACTTTTCAGACAGGTGCATCAGTTAGATAAACCCCAGCAAAGGCAGCAAGAGAGTCTCATAGGGTCACACCAAGGATAACGGCATTCTTGTCCGAGTCCTGGGTCTTCTCACCGAACTTCACTGAACATAATGGTACATTTCCTTTCCTTAACTTTCTGGGAGCCAAGGGTGAAAGACCAGGCAGAGGGCATGACAGGCGGTCGGCGGAGAAGTCACGAGCTGGCGCGAGACAGTGCGTGCTGAGCGAGGCTGGAGCTGGGCAGGACCATCGGAGCCGGGCTGCCTGGCCTGGCCCATGCCGAACCCCGGAGCGGTCCACCAGCGAGGTTTGAAACCCGGACCGGTAGAAACGGCGAGACCTGGCCAGCCGAGTGCAGCTGTAGCCTCCACCATGGTAAGGAAAAACTAGCGCCACGAGGCGCTAGTGGCAGAAAGGCGAACATACGTCTGGTCGGAGATTAAAATCGGTCTCGAAAGGCTGCCAGATGGCGCCACCACTGCCGTTGGCGTGCGCCCTCCGTCCTCCTCCTCCCCCCCCCCCCCCCCCCCCCCCGGGTTCTTTTTTTTTTTTTTTTTTTTCTGGTTTGTTTGCTAGGCCGGTGCCGCGCCGACCGCTGTGAGCGGCCAGCACGGCACCGGTCTAGCCGGTCTAGCAGACGAGCCGCGCGCGATATACTTCACAACAACTGCGCTTCACGTGATATTACCAGTGCAATCAAACAGAAACAGCACGTTCATTGAAATGTATTTTTTTTATTGAACCCCATTCAAATGAGTTCCGGTACTTCAAACACGCATCTACAAACTCCGTTGGCAGTCCACCGCCCTCAAAGGGGAACCAAGAACTGTAGTAGGCAGTAAACACAGTAAAGTTGTCAAACATGTAAAACAAAATTAATTACTTTAATGCACAAACTAAGAGAATAGCACTTATCATCGAATTATCTAAATGCTCTATAAACAACTCCCACAAACTAAACTTCTGAATACCCAAACAAACAAATCAACACCGAAATAAAGAAAAAGGCTTGCAGGTGAGCTGCATAAGAATAAACGATGAATAAACCATAAACAAACTCGCTAATAAGAACTACTGTTTTGGAGTGTCTACATCTCTGACTGTAGGTGCTTTATCGGTACTCTATCCTAACATATAAACACGAAGCTGTCAAATTAACTGAAGATTGCTCTGACAGCAACTCACCCAGAGGAGCAAGTCCTTGCAGCAACGGATTCGTAACAAGAACGGTGGGGCACGCGTTTTTCCACAAACGAATCTTCCCACAACTTGCAAACACGGTAGCACCGAAGTGCTCGCTGCACAAACGACGCTGGCGCAGCTTGCTCGTCGGCAAGCCGGGCAGGCTTCCAAAGTCCTGGCGATTTGCATACACAATCCATTTCGATGCTCTGATGGAAAAGTCGAGTTTCGAAGGCTGACAAGTTCACCTGTCGTCTGTTGGAAAGCGGAAGAATGAGCACTCCGAGGTTACTTCGCCGCGCTGTAGACTCCGTAATACGCCGTCATGAGGCACGCAAAACACTCGGCAGAATCTCTGTCAAATTAGAGACGTACATCTCTAATTATTATAAGCGCGCAGCAGCGTCGCACCGCACTTTCGATTTTAGCACGCGCGGAACGGTTTGAAAGCTTGGAGTGACGAGCGAGCGCAAACAAAACAAAAAAGACAAAAACGGTCGTTTCCCTTCGCTCTTACTGATTGGTCGGAAGAGCCCAGAGTGCTTCGCTTTCGGTAGCGAAGATCATATACACGTCGCCTGCGCTGAAAATCATAGCGGCGAATATGAGCATAACAGTTTGGTCGGAGTCGGCTGGGTAGACCTACGAATCTGCTCTTTGGATGGACGTACAAGAGAGAAGCCAGCGACGCGGCGCCCCTATCGGCCCAACCGGGAACTCCGGAGCTGCATTCGGATGACCTGGCCATCTAGACTAGGCCATGACGATCCCGGGGTGATTCCACAGCGAGACTCGGGCAGTGATAGCCCGGGACAGCCAGTCTACGCAGCGCTGGCGTGGCAAGGACGATCCGCAGGCCTGTACACTGACTCCGACTGTGAGCTCTGATCGACGGGCGACAACAAGGGTCGGCGTGCCTGGACTGCCGGCTCCGAACGACTTGCAACCGTGAGGTACAGTCAACTTATTCGCTGTCTTCTCGTTGCTGTATGTCACTCCCTGGGTGACAGGCAGAGCGCATACCAATTGGGCGGTGATTATTAGTAGCCAAGCGAACTCCATAAAGAAACCAACATTAAAATGGAAAATCCAACGTGGGGCTCGTTCGGTATGCCTCTGCTTCTAGTCGTCCCCAGGGAGTCTCACGGATTCGTTAAGCGGGTTGTTCACTAACGCTAACGATGCCCGTTGAGACAAATATGTTGGAATTTTGGCGACTTGTCTCACGGCAGAGCTCAGCAGGTGTCTCCTCGAATCGAGTACCTTAAGGCTCGAAGAACGAGGTTGCAGACCCGCTTTCTCAGATACCCCAGATTAGTGGTTGGCAAGAGACGGGGAGCGCGTTTAAGATGTAAGAACGTTGTCTTCAGGGGCAGAGGAGAGTCACGGCATGTTCGCTGGAAGGCAGGATAACGAGTGGCAGGAGGGGAAACAGCCAGGACTCATTGCAGATTTAGGATTTGGGCTTGGGATGATGCGGTAGGCAAGTAAGCGCTTGTCGAGGCCTGGAGCACAGATGGGTTTTTGTCAGTGGGTGTTGGAAAGATTGCAGAAATGGCAGTCGACACCGGGAACACTGGCAGACAAGATTGTCAGCGGGTGTCGGGTAAACTGGCGGAAATTGCGATTGGCACCTGGAATGCTGGCAGGCGAGCTAATGAGCACTATTATTTGTAACTGCTGGGCCAAAACGGCTAGTTTCTTTGCGTCAGTCCAACAATCGACGAATGGCGGAGGGACGACTCTCCCTTGAGGGGGGTCGTTCCTAGAAAGCTACGAAATGATTTATATGATTCTTTCTCGACTTCACCCTGGCCGGTCGTGGCAGTGACAGCAAGACTTTTAATAAGTTATGTCGCGTCGCGACCTGGCCGGGGATGCGGCGGTAGACATTTAGGTGGCTTGTAGCTGTCCAGCTTGCCTTGAGGTGTGAACGGTTGAAGCAGGCTTGCTCGCTGAGCGTGAACGGTGGAAGCGAGCCTAAGGCCCACTTCAGACGGGGCAATTTCCCCCAGCAACTTAACGTCGCAACACCAGCAACACGGGCCGCCTGCGTTCACACGCTGCAACCGAATCGCTATGACTTGCCATCATCATGAATTTGGATTTTTCTTGCACTATATAGACGCACAACTACGTGCTAAAAACGTGTTTTTATATCTTTGAGTGGCGTTGAGAATACTCACTGATGTTTCTGAAAAAGTTTATTTCCAAAATGATCCATTTCATACCAAGACCAAGTCTTCAGCTGTCATCCTCACCACCACAGGGGTGTCACGTGAAAATATTGCGTCCCTGATTGGCTGCTGCCGCTTCAAACTTCTCCAGTTTGTTAGAGTTGCTTGTCTGTTTTGAGCCGAACCTGATCTCAGAAATTCGTGCTGATCTGGGAAAACCTAGGGAACAACCCGCCAGCAACCTCAAAATTGCTAGAAACGTTGCCCCGTCTGAAGCGGTCCTTAGGGAACTGAAATCAAGGGCAGTGGAGCTCTGGGTTCAAACCCACCTGGAGACGTTTCTTTTCTTTTTGCCTTTTTTTAGTATACTGTTAACGACTTCATTTTCGCGGGCTCAAATTTTTGCGAATCGGGCCAAAGCTGAAAATTTGAAATTATTCGCGGGTTCTAATTTTCGCGAACCGAGCTTAGCTTCCGTAGTGTTCACATGTTGCCCGAGTTGTTCGCGGGACGTATTTTTCGCGGTTGTAGGCGATTCGCGAAATTCGCGAAAATTAGTTCCTCGCGAAAATTTAGTCGTTTACAGTATATATATATATATATATATATATATATATATATATATATATATATATATATATATATATATTTATAAATAATACTTTTTTTAAAGTTTTAACGTATAGACGCATAATTTACACACTAATTCACATTCAGAAGTGCTTTTATTCACACACTGGCTCCCTAGTGCTTGCAATAGCTTCTTGCTGAGCTATTGCAAGCTCTGCAAGGGGAGGGGCATCTTCCCACCCTTTGCAGGCTGTAAAGCTGTGGCTTGCACAGCTCAAGCAGGTCGCACCTCGCACACTGGCTCCATCATCAAGCATAGGGACTGCATGAGTTGCGCCACACCGTAAGGCTATATACGGTCGGGTCACAGCACCTGAAACCATTCGTCGCTGTGCTCAGCTATGGTATGGTAGCATGGTCAGGGCATGAAGCAGGGGTACAACTTGGAAATGCTCATCTTCATCACATTTGAAGCACATTTTTTTATTACTTTTGTATCGAGTTGTCAGCATTTTAAGGGTGAGGAAGCAAGCAGCAGCGAGAGCAAGAAAAAAATTGAAAGCCGCTCGTCATGAGAAATTATTACGAGCACTATTAAGCCGTGGAGTATTCTTAAAACGCTTCTAAAGTTGAATTAGCATATAAATTATGTGCTAGCGCCTCAAAAAAAAAATTAATAAGGATAAAAATATACACCAGGAGGACTTAAACCAGAACTACACAGTCCGTAAATTTGAAATTTGACACCATAAACCACTTGGCCACTACCCAATTTTATTTTTAGGTCGTTTGTCGAGGTATATGAATTTCGTTTGCAGCTGTCGGCTGCAAGAGAGATAGCCTTATTTTTATTTACTTTACTATTCCCATCAAATATGACAAGTGACCAAGAATAGAAACTCATTTGTCGGCCGAGGCACTGTACTTGCATCAAGGCAAACTAGTCTGGCTTGGTAGGCTTATATATTGTTTCATCACCCGTTTAGAATTCTGTTGTCGCCCATCAAAAGAAAAAAAAAGACTGACTAAGTCTGACTTATTCTGGTTTGCAGGTACCCTTGGCAGTAAACTCTGCTAAGTGGGGCAAAATATATATTATACATTTTTTAGCAAATATGCATTGTTTTAGCAAAATGAGCTACACTTTTTGACTAAGGTGAAACAGAACGAGCCTCTCCACCTCGGTCTGTTTTCATCTCTCGCAGACACTATTTCCTGCTTTTTGTGGTTTGTATCAGACTTTTGTGTCTCTGTCTGGCCAAAGCATCTGTGTTAGACTCAGACTGGTTTCTGTATGATATGTGCAGGTAATCTTCGCAGCAAATGCTGCCAATCAGGAACACAAGTTTGTTCTCGGCCACCAAGAGCAAGTATTTTCAAGGTGAGCTATTACTCGCCTGTATGAGTTTTGTGTTTCCTCTTGGACGCCATTTCCTATGTGTTCTGGTCTTGCATTAGTATTTTGTTGTGTCTCTTCTGCAAAAACACCAAGTTTGACTAAGAATGGGTCTTTCTTATACATGCAGGTCTTGGTGGCGAGCACCAGCCAATCAAGGCCAGAAGTTTGCTCTTTGCCGCTCATGGCAAATGTTTTCATGGTGAGTGATTGATGCCTATCTGAGTTGTGTGTTTTATTCCTCACAGACACTCTATTTCCTGTCTTTATAGTGGTCTTGTGTCAGGCTTTTGCGTCTCTGTCTGGCCAAAGCATCTGTGTTAGACTAAGACTGGGTTCTTTAGGATATGTGCAGGTATTCTTCGCAGCAAATGGCTGCCAATCAGGAACACGAGCTTGTTCTCGGCCACCTAGAGCAAGTATTTTCAAGGCGAGCTATTGCCCGCCTATATCAGTGATGTAATGGCTGCGCCAATTGCGCTAAACTGCGCCAAGGGGCTAACCCTGCTACATCCTGCTACATTTTGCCAAAATATGGGTAATCTGCGCCAAAGGGCCAATTTTGGTCGCCTTTCAAAACTGAAACTAAGCTAAGTACCGTAACTGAGCATGCATGAGCTAGGCGGTGCAAACGGCCGCCCGACACAAAATACCCTGCATCAATCCTCCAGGGTTTTTTGCATGTTTTTTTCCGCCATGCCGTCTCTCCTTTCATGTCTCGTCGTCTCCTAAGCGTCAGTCTCGTCTCGCTTTCTTTTTTTTTAACGATAGTTGCCGGCGTGTGTGTGTGTGCTGCGACGCTAGCGTGCTGGGTATCAGCCATGACGTGACGCTGTGAAACGAAACTATGTTTCGGCGCGGCGGGAGTTACTTTTTGAGCTGAAGCTCTCGCTCCTGAAATCAACGGCCGCAAGACGTTGGAGATATGGAGCTTCCTAAACTGAAACATAAGGACCGCCGCATGTTCATCAACATTCATGTTCTTGTTTAAAACATACGCTGCTACAAAATCCCTCTCTAGCTCAAAGACTGCTGCGTTGAAGTATTGATTACCGAGGTTTCTCTTGGTGGGCTTTCTTTCGAGAGGGACCCCGGTACGTGAAAAATGTGTCGCGAAGAAAAGTTGAAGTGAGCTGAAGCAAAGAAGGGAATGTCTGCCCGCTGAACCCACAGAGCGCGCTTGCTTGTCTCGAGTTCAGTCGTTGCACAAAGCGACCCTGGCTCGCGATGTCTTGCATCAATGCGCTCAGGTTCTTTTTTTCTGTGTTTATCTCATACCTCACCTGCCGGCCTTGCAAGCACACGGCGCTGGACTCTTTTTGTCGCATGCTGGGCAGTTACATTTTGCATAGACTTTTGGCAACCAGTTGGCGGCAGAGCGGAGAGGCGTGGTTTCGGTTTCGATCGAACAGCCGTTTCGCTCGCGCGACGAAGCACGTGACCTGCAAGCCTGCAGGAGTTGCCCTCACGTGCATGTGAACCAACGATGCGAACATAATTGCACAACAGAGGCACCAGCCGGGACGCTTGCAATTCATTGTTTTATATTTAATTAGTTTTGACGAAAATCTGGCACGTCGGCAACCAGTAAAACGGTGGCAAGCAGTTTTTCGGAATTGCTTGGCAATGCCTACAGCACTGTACACTTGTGGGATGTCGCAATATTTCTTTGGAGACATTGAAATTGGACATTCATTACTACCCTAAGCTAAAGCAAAGCTTGCTCCAGCCTTGCAGAATGTTTCGAAAAGCAAAAAGAAATGTGTCATGTCATTGGCATTTCAGTTACATCTTGAAAGACTCCGAGGTGGCCGAACTTCACCATAATTGGTTTATTTCGGCGAGCATGATTCTCTTCGCGTGTCCAGCATTTAAAACAAATATTTTTATTTTTATTAGAATATCTACTTTAAAAGCTACTTTTGCTGCTCCAAAACACTGTTTTGGCTGCTCCAAAGGCCACTTTTTCTGCTCCAAAACGGCTTAGGCCAATCACATCACTGCTATATGAGTTTCAGCATTTGTCAAGGAGCGCAAAAATCACAGCCCGGGGGTTGGCCATTGCAAAAATGTTGACTCAGAAGCGCATAGGGAGGAAGCTTTACAAACGTATCCACCTGCCTCTATAAGTGAAACCAAAACTAAGAATCTGGGTTCCATTTGAAAAAAAAAGTTGTCAGCCCGAATTAACTCAAGGCGGCGCGGAGCAAACAAGCCATGGTACGAGTAGGCTTGGTTCAGGCTTTTGTAGGGGTGGTCCATGACTTGGTGTTTTCTAAAAAGTTATCTTTTTCTAAAAGTGTGGTGGTCGAATATTCGGGGATGGGCATTGAGTCAGGATCTTAAGGTAAAAATTTCATCCACATGCCGGGATTCATGTGCCTTGTCCCCCTAGCTAGGGGGACAAGGCCTTCAAAATTTTAGGTTCGCAAAATTGGTGCGTCAGTATTGACGTCTCATCTTACGTCAGGCCTTTCATTTTAAAACTCCCTATGAATGACATGGCTAAAATTCGTTTGGGTGTACTTCCTCCCAGCAAGTATATGGTTCTGTCTCAAAAGGTCTAATCTGATGTTGACTGCACCTCAGGCCTCCACCGACGATTCATCAGGACGAGACCCAACCGGGACACTAGGGAGGAGCGGCTTAAGCAAGGGAGGCTACATATACGACAGCTTCTTGCGGACAAGAAACGAAAATAGATAGATGGTGAGTGTTTCAATTGCTAAGCCTTTTGGCATGCACATTCTGTTTGTTATGATTGAAGATTCCAGCAGAGGTCAATTTCAACTATTGTTAAATACCGAGCATGAGCTCAGATCGCAGAAGCGCCTACCCTCTGATTCGAAACGATCCGCAACTAATCAAAGGGCATACCAGACACCCATCCACCTGTTTTCAGCAATGCTCAAAATATTAAAAGAGCACATCAAGCGCCAGCTGCTGTGGCGTCTTTGCCACAAAGGCGCCAGTTGCAGAGCTGACAGACCTGTGACTGGCACAAGCCATGGCATGGCCTTTGGGAACCAGGGAATCGAGATTAAAGAAGTAGCGCAGAAATTAGAGGCGGGTGGTGAAGGTGAGCAGAGTTAATGAAAAACAAGGATGAAGGGGGTCCGTCGCATGAGGCATCTATGTCCCGTGCATGTAATTTGAATGTGCTGTAGGCAGCTACTCGAAAAAAATTGTTACTTGTACGTAACTAATCAAAAATCTCTCTTGCAGTTTCCACGGCCCACAAGCCAGCAGGTGCCAGTTCGCTCTCGTTCAAAGGTGAGGATTCCAGATTTTCTAGTTTGACCTGAAGCAGCAATACTGAAGCCAAACAAGCGGTACGGCGTATTTATTTGACGGAACTTAGAACGACTGGAAACGCTTTCACTGAAGCTTGTTTTGCTGCAATACACGCGTGTATTGTAGCAGAGTGGGCATGTGGAACAGCCAGTCATGCAGTCAGCTAACGCTTTCTGCTTTTTCTTCGTACAGTTCACGACGATGTTTCGCGGCTGTCCGGCCCTATCAAGCCCGTGGTATGCCTTGGAGGGACCGCGCTTGCCGCAAGTTTCCGTGCTGCCACAACCAGACATCTACTCCTCCCGGCAACCTTGGGTTTCTGCTGCACTCCCAATCGTCGCGTCGCCTCAGCACAGCAGTCCAACGGCATCGACATTGACATCGTCACTGGATTTAAACTGCCGGCACGCCCCTCGGCCCTTCAGTGGGCATGTGGAACAGCCAGTCATGCAGTCAGCTAACGCTTTCTGCTTTTTCTTCGTACAGGTTGGTCCGTTTCCCTCTTTGCATTGTAAAAAGTCCAACAACCTCTGTCTGCTGGTGTTCCCATGCCCACAAGTGCTCTTTTTATGTTCTTGCGAATGTATTTCGGGCCTGAAGCTTCTCCTGTCTGGTGATATTGAACTTAATCCTGGCCCAGATAAGAAAGAAGTTCAGACAAAAGAGATGAGTGAGATGCTTGTTTTACTGAGAGGCTTAAACGCTCGTCAGGCAAATTTTGAAGCTGGACAGAACCGAATCATGGGGGATATTCAAGCTATCAAGACTGGGCAAGAGTCAATTGAATTAATGGTAACCGATATTCAAGGGAGGCTTAGTACTGTGGAAGCAAAGATAGCCAGTTTAGACATTTTGGAGCGTGAGTTGACAGATGTAAAAGAAACTGTAACCTTCCTGTCACGCGAGAACGCCAGTCTGCGAACACGTCTTGATGAATTTGAGGACAGGTCTCGAAGAGATAATCTAATATTTTACGGTGTTCCCGACTCAAACTCTGAGACCTGGGCTGTATCTGAAAGCAAAGTGCGTGACGTCATTGCAAACGAAATGAAGATCATCGTTCCCCCTGAGGGTATCATCCGTGCACATAGGCTCGGTCGTGTTTTTAACCCCAGTAAATGTCGGCCAATTTTAATGAAATTCTCATTATTCAAAACGAAAGACCATGTTTTTTCCTCCAGAGGCAAACTGCGCGGTAGTGCCACTTACGTCGCAGAGGATTTTTCCCCTGCCACTCGTCTTGCTAGAAGAAAGCTGCTCGAATTTGCTAAGGCTCACACACAGTCTTTTAGTCTACGCTATAACAAAGTGTTTTTTGATGACAAATGTTTTTCTTACTGCGCGGCCAGCGATGCCGTTTGTGAGGTCCGCGATTTTATCACGCCGAGCACGAGTTCCATTCGTGTTAATGCTGACCCTGTGGTTGATTTGTCAACGTCATCACAATAACATAACCTGATACGGAACAATCCTAGTCCTTATCTTTCAGTGCTTTTCACCAACATTCGAAGTGTTCTTCGCAATCGTGATGACTTGTCTTCAGCCATCGATTCTTCACTCGCCGACATTGTTGTACTCACTGAAACTTGGCTATCTAGTGTTGTACGCGACAGCGAAATTTTTTGTTGCGACAAGCGTTTCTCTTTTTATCGATGCGATAGGCTATCTAGGCGTGGTGGTGGTGTCATAATCGCGGTAAATGATTGCATTGAGTCTTGTCTTATCAACATTGTTACATCTCTTGAGTTTATTGGCGTGCGCTCGCGTTTTAGCCATAAACAGGTTATTTTGTGCGCGTGCTACCGTCCTCCCAATGCCACAGCAAACTTTTTTATAGATTTACACGATGCTCTGAATACAATTCGTACAAGGTTTCCTGCCTTGCCTTTGTTTCTTTTGGGCGATTTTAATCTCCCCGGCATTGACTGGTCTGGTCTATATCCTACCATATCTTCAAATTCTGCTGCGTGTTCCGAGTTTTTAAGTCTCTGCTCCGATTTTTCGTTAACGCAGATAGTTACTAGGCCGACTCGTGTTACGGCAACTTCTGAGAACGTGCTGGACCTTATTCTTTCTACCGCGCCTGATCTTGCATCCTCTCTTACGTATCTACCTGCCATCAGCGATCACTGTTTACTTCACTTTCACCTAAGCGCTCCTGTATCTGCCTTTGCAAAAGCGAAGAATAACTCTTTTCTTGATTATGGCAAAGCTGATTTTGAGGGTATAAACCGCGAGTTAGCGCAATTTCTTGACTTCATCCTATCCAATTTTTCCGAACGCTCTGTCGAGGTTAATTGGACAATGTTCAAAAATAAAGTCAATTCCCTTATCAATTCTTTCGTCCCACGTCGCTTTCTTACTAATAGCTCCACGTCCCCATGGTTTAATAATGCCTTGAAAAGACTTTCAAATAAAAAGAAACGCCTGTTCCGCACTGCTAAGCGTGCAGACACTGTCGAGAGCTGGACGGTTTACCACAACGCAGAAAATTTATACAAAAATGCAATTAAGGACGCCAAACAAACTTTCTTCAGCCAAACCTTGCCCCGTCTGTTATCAACTAGTGTCAAAATGTTTTGGAGTGTTATTAATGGCAAGAAAGACAAGGATATTTTGCTTTATGACTCTGATGGCATTGTTATGTCTGACGATGACTCTGCGAAAATCCTTAATGAGGTGTTTGTTCAATCGTTTTCTAGAGATGTAAACTGTTCTATTGTTACTTACCCTAATCATAATTTCTTTCCAATGGACCCGCTTGTGTTTGATTTTGATGGCATTGTTAAGCTGATTGATAACCTCAAAGTGTCTTCATCATGTGGTATTGATAATATTAACACTAAGTTTCTAAAGCATACTAAAATTTACAGTGCAATTTTTCTTACTAAGATTTTTGAGCAATCTATTCTTACTGGTGTCCTTCCTGAAGATTGGAAAACTGGCAAGGTGGTTCCACTTCATAAATCAGGCGACAAACACTGCCCCGACAATTATAGACCCATTTCCATAACCAGTACTCCTTGTAAAATGTTGGAGCATATTATTTATTCACATCTTGTTAAATATCTCGAATCCAACTCTTTTTTCTCGTCCTCACAGCATGGCTTTCGTAAATTTCTTTCTTGCGAAACACAACTTCTCGTCTTTACTAACGATTTATTTTCATTACTTGATCATGGATCCCAGGTTGACTGTATTTTTCTTGATTTCAGCAAAGCATTTGATAAAGTTTCTCACCAACTACTACTCTTCAAGCTTAACAAACTCAACCTCGACCCTCAGATACTAACTTGGATTGAGTGTTTTCTTACAAATCGTTCGCAGTTTGTTCATGTAAATAACTCTAATTCTTCAGTGTCTTCTGTTACTTCTGGCGTCCCTCAAGGCTCCGTTCTCGGTCCTTTGTTATTCCTCATATACATCAATGACTTGCCGTCGTGTGTCTCATCATCGCTTAGTTTATTCGCGGATGACTGCGTTATTTATCGTAAGATTACTAATGATTCTGACTCTCTCCTTCTTCAAAACGACTTAAATGCTTTTCTTGATTGGTGCAAGCTGTGGTCCATGACACTTAATACTAAAAAATGTAAAACAATGAAAGTGTCTCGCCGTAACACTACGCCTTTTATCTATCATCTTGATAACGTTTCTTTAGAATGTGTGACCTCATATAAATACCTCGGTGTGCATATTACTTCTAACCTCTCCTGGCATATTCATATTAACCACATCATTGCTAATGCCAATTCTATGTTAGGCTACCTAAAACGTAACTTTTCTCTAGCACCAGTTTCTCTCAAACTAATATTATTCAAATCTTTGGTTCGCTCAAAATTAGAGTATGCAGCTTCAATCTGGGATCCTGGTCAGACGACGCTCACTTCTCATCTCGAGTCAGTTCAGAACCGCGGCGCTCGTTTCATACTTAACAATTATCACCGCACAGCTAGTGTATCATCCATGAAATCTCTTCTCTCCTTGCCACTGCTTTCTTTGCGCCGTAAGTGTTCTCGTCTATGTCTTTTCTATAAAATATATAATTCTAACCCCATTCTTAAAGAAAAGCTCTTCCTCGTCCCACCTTACGTTTCTCCACGCATTGATCATCAGTACAAAGTCGGCATTCCTCATTCTCGAACCTCAGCCTATCACGAATCTTTCATTCCTAGGACATCACCAGAGTGGAACCACCTTCCGGCGTCATTAATATTATTACCCTCGTTAGATGTGTTTAAAAGTGCTGTTACTAATTATTTTTGCGAAAGTGACCCGTGACCTATTCCATGTCTTCTATTACTGTTTGTTGTTGTTTTTTCACTCACTCCCCTCTGTAACGCCCCCAGGGCCTTGAGGGTATGTAAATAAATAAATAAATAAAACAAGCTTCAGTGAAAGCGTCCCCAGTCGTTCTGAGCTCCGTCAATTAAATATGCCGTATCGCTTGTCTGTCAGGCTTCAGTGTTGCTGTAGGCGACAAAACATGTGCCCAGTTTTGTCACAAGAGGCATATTATGTCATTCACATGTAATTTTGATTATATCTGGCTTAGTGTGCTGTAGGTGGCTGGTCAAAGAAATTGGTACTTGGACGCAGCTAATCGCAAATCTTTCTGACAGTTTCCAAGGCTTAAGAGCCAGCAGGTCCCAGTTTGCTTCTCCTCAGAGGTGAGAATTCCAGATTCCCGAAGCAGGAATACTGAAGCCAGACGACCGGTACAGCATTTTTAATTGACAGAGCTCGGAACAACTGGGGGCTCGTGCATTGAAGCTTATTTTTCTGTAATACACGCGAGCGACATTGACGTATGCCCAGTTACGTTGCAAGAGGTTATCTATGTCCTGCGCATGTAATTGTTTTAATCTTTTTGACTTAGTGTACTTTACGGGGCTACTCAATGTAATTGCTACTTGAACGCAACTAATCGCAAATCTCTCTTCCAGTTTCCATGTCCTACAAGCAAGCAAGCACCAGTTTGTTTTTCCTCAAAGGTGAGCATTCCAGATACTTTAGTTAGGTGCAAAGCAGGAACTGTGAAGCCAGACGAGCCGATAGGTTTATTTAATTGACGGAGCTCAGAATGATCCGTGGCAGTGGAATGGAAGCTTATTATTTCACAATCAAACGCAGACATAATTTTGAATCTATCCGGCTTAGTGAAGGATTGCTACTTGTTGCGAACTAATCACAAATTTTTATTTTGCAGTTTCTATATGGCTACAGCTAGCAGGTGTTGCTTTCATTAAAAGGTGAGGATTTCACATTCTGTTTTCAAACAGCAAGTTTTTGAATGAGGGTCCTAAACAATTAACTTTCTTTTGCAGTAAATGCCAGATCCTCCAGTTCAGGAATATGTTAAATATATTTGCTATGGATAAGCCCAGTGTTTTGCTTCTTTATTCATAATTTGACAACAACAACACTTTTTATTTTATCACTCAGAAATACACACAAGAAGAGACTGCGTTGCAAAGAAATGTCGTGCTGAACGTGATATTCCAACTCGCATATAGTTTTATTGGTAGCCGATATAATATATTGGATTCCAATATCCATAATACGCTGAGTATATTGGAATCGTAAACCCTTATGGGATCCCCATACGACACATGGGGATCAAATAAGGGTTTATACGGTATTGGATTCCAATATTTTCAGCGTATTATGTATATTGGAATCCCATAACAAATCCTTATTGTAATACAATACAATAAATGTAATGTTTTCCAATACACTGTCTATATTGTATTGCAATGCAATAAGAAGATATTGTTTACCAATATCCATAATACGCTGTTTATATTGGGGTTTTCCAATAGGGTTACGCTGTTTTTTTCTCTGCTTGTAAAGTTGGGCAACCTACACTTTAAAATTCTTTTCATGAGCAACTCGCTCGGCGAAAGGCCTCCTTCAAGCGGAGTCGATCTATAATTTAGGAGTACCAACCACTTGTCTTCACCAACCGCATTGGTTTTCTTAAAAATTCGTTTTACAATCTGAACTCCTTTGTCCGCTAGGCCGTTCGAGCGTGGGAACCTGGGACTGGACGTTAGATGTTCGAAGTCATACGACATAGCAAACGCTTTGAATTCGTGAGACGGAAACTGTGGGCCATTGTCCGAAGTGACAACCATCGGTACACCGTGCCTTGCGAATATGGCTTTCAGTTTCTCGATCACTGTCGTGGTTGTCAGGTCGTCTAGCTTTTCAACATCAGGGTAATTAGAGAATTCATCGAAGACAACTAAATACGATTTCCCGGCAAACTCAAATATATCCGTTTTTACCCGACTCCATGAAAGTTTCGGTGTTTCACGCATTAAAAAAGGTTCAGATGGCAGTGCGTAGGCATAATGCTTGCAGACGGAGCAGCTGTTTATCATCGATGTTATTTCTTCGTTTAAACCGGGCCAAAAAATAAGCCTGCGTGCTTTAGCCTTACATTTGTTCATTCCTTGATGTCCGTCATGCAGACGCAATAACATTTCTTTACGCATACTTTGAGGCACTACAACCCTGCTTCCTTTGAATAGAATTCCTTCTATTACCGTTAAGTCCGACTCAAAAGACTTGAAGTCCCCTTAGACAGGTGTGCTACAGGTAATTGCGTTGATTACCTGTTGTAGTACTAGATCTTTTGCAGTTTCTGCTGTCAACAGTGTCAGGGTAGCTGCAGACACCAAGTCCCACAGGACACCGGTTGCGTGAATCTCAATGTCGGCAGTTGACTCTTGGGAGCCGTCGTTGACTGGTGCTCTTGAGAGCATGTCAGCCACTAGCAGGTTCTTTCCGGGAACGAACTGCATCGTGTAATCGTACTTGAGCAAACGAATAAAGAATCTCTGAAGACGCGGGGCATGTCACCTATGGATTTCTTGCAGATGGAGATAAGTGGCTGATGATTAGTTTCAATTGTTATGTGCATTCCGTAGACAAACTGGTGAAATTTTTCACAGCCCATTACTATCCCTAGTGCCTCCTTCTCTATTTGAGAATAGCGCGATTCAACATCTGTTAATACCCTTGACACATAGGCCGAGGGTCGCCAATTATTCTGATTCTGCTGCAAGAGTACTGCTCCCAGTCCTGTAGAGGATGCGTCTGACGAGATTTTTGTGGGTTTCTGCGGGTCAAAGATTGCAAAGAATGGTGGATTTGCAAGCAGCGTCTTCAAATCATCGAACTCTTTTTGATGGGCTGGTAACCAATCGAAAATTACATCTTTCCTTAGTAGGCTTCTGAGACACATTGTCTTGTGCGCTAGGTGAGGAAGGTATTTGCCGAAGTAGTTGATTACTCCCAGCAAACGTTGTAATGCTTTTTTGTTTTCTGGCACAGTCATCGATGACAGACCGCTGATCAAACAGGGATTGGGCTTGATACCATTGCTGCTAATAATGTCTCCTAGAAATGTAATTTCTCGCAAGGCAAATTTGCACTTCTCCGCGTTGAATGTTAAGCCCGCACTTGCAGCTTTCTGCAAGGTTATTCGCAAACGCTCATCGTGCTCCTGTCTAGTACGTCCCCAAATGAGAATATCGTCTATGCAGATTCGCACACCCGGTACTCCTTCAAAAATTTCATTTAGAGTCTTCTGAAAAACCTCTGGCGCAGAAGAAATGCCAAAGGGAAGTCTAAGAAATTTGTATCTTTCAAAGGGCGTTCCAAACGTACATATTTTTGATGTATCCTCATCCAACGGAATCTGGTGAAAACCAGCTTTTGCATCCAGCGTTGTAAAAAATTGAGCTCCTGACAGCTCGGCTTCAATATCCTCCCGCCAAGGCAACTGGTAATGCTCTCTTTTCAATTGTGAATTAATGCGTCTAGGGTCTAGGCACACCCTTAGAGTCCCGTCTTTCTTTTTTACAATTACCAACGGACTTACCCAGTCTGTGGGTGCGTCGACTTTCTCGATGATGCTATGCTTTACCATTCGTTGCAGCTCGTTTTTCAGAGGTTCGCGTAGAGCTAGAGGCACGCGCCGGGCCAGCTGAACACTTGGCTGGGCGTGTTCTTGGAGAACCATGTGGTAACGACGACTGACGCAACCCATTCCCGAAAAGACGCTTGCAAACTAATGAGGCACGCTCCCCTCAATGCCTACAGATCCAACGGGGGGATTGGTGGCCGAGTGGTCTAGCGCACACCAGCTCGGAGCACGTGGAGCGAAAGCTCGCGCTGAATAACCCAAGGATCCTGGGCTCGAGCCCCACCCCTGCCCGTTTCGATCTGGATGAGCATCGTACCGGCGTGCGGTCGTGTATCACTACTGCGTGATGCACGTTAAAGACCCCAGGCTAGCGGTTGTACCGCACTGGCTAAATTTCTCATCTACAGCTGGGAGACTGGTCGCCCCTGTGAGGCAGACCAAGTTCTAGGCTGCATAAACACACACACAACCCAATTTATTTACAGATCCAACGCGCGTGACAAGTCCGAACATCTCCGATGCTTGTAGCCCTAGGATTGCTTGGCGTCCATTCATTACAACAAAAAATTTCTGATCTTTCCATGCCATGAAGCCTCAGTCGCAATGTCACAATGCCCAAATGCTTTATCACACCTCCATCGTAGTTCCTGAGTGTTGAGCCACTGGGGCGAAAGCTAGATGTTTGGCCCACCTTTCGGAAGACCGAGAACGGGATCAGGTTTGCTTGCGAGCCGGTGTCCACCTTGAGCTCGACCGTGGTGCGAGGTCCAGTGCCTTGGACCACGGATGCGGTGATTATCCAGTCTCGGCGGGTGTCTGCTGAACAGACGCTTATATCCAGGATGTCGAAGTCGTCGGAGGAGTCGCTGCCAAGGTTCAGCGGGGCGACGTTTTGCTGTTCTTCGTTTCCAAGAGCTCGCAACGCGGCTGCAGACTGTTTCCTGCCCTGGTCAGTGGAATTTGTATCTTGTTCTTTACTTCGTTCTTGTTGCTGGTGAACGCAACAATTGCGCTGATCCTGCGAAGTGGCTTTCAAAGGGCAGCGGACGGCAAAGTGGTTCTTTCTTCCACATCTCAGGCATACCTTACCATATGCAGGACACGATCGGGTCGCGTGCTTCAGATTGCAGCGCGCGCATTTTGACGATGATGTCGACTCGCGCAACTTCGTTTTTTTCATTGCGTCCACGGTTGCGCTTTTTTCATTCCCTTCCCAGGTCCTGTTTTGATGGTGAGCCACTTCTGCTGCCTTGCAGATCTGACCTGCCTTCTCTAGCGACAAGTCGACTTCCCGTAGCAGTCTTGCACGAAGTTTCTTGTCAAGGATTCCATAGACAATCTGGTCTCTGATCATTGAGTCCATGACTGCTCCGAAATTGCAGGATTGAGCCTTAGTTTTCACGTCGCGCAGAAATTGCTCAAACGGCTCACCTTCGGTTTGTTGTCGCGTCCGGAAGACATACCTTTCGAACGTCTCGTTCTTTTTTGGGATGCAGTGTTGTTCAAATTTCTGCACCAGCGTGTCGTACGCTTCCCTTTCTTCGTCTTCAGCAAATTCAAAGGTGTTGTAGATCTCCAGCGCTTCCTCTCCCGCGACGTGCAGAAACAGAGCTGCCTTTTCGTCATCGGGCTTCAGTGCGTATCCCGTGGCCTTCAAGTAAATGTCCAGCCTTTGCTTGAATCTGCGCCAATTCTCTTCGAGATTCCCAGTGAGACGCAGCTCCGCTGGCGGCTTGAGGCTGTTCATCTTCCACGCAGAGCAAGAGCCGGTTTCGCTGGAGTCTGGTCTGCGCGAACCCTCGGCGTTCGATGTCGGCTGCGCCATGTATCAGACGAGACAAGACATGACCGCTCAGTCTGGCTCCAGCAGCATGACTGACTTTTATTGGTCCACGTCACTATATATATAGCCGGTGCCCATGGTGTCCAGACTTACATACGGTACAGAAAGAAGAAAAAGGAGTGCGTAACTTGAAGGTCAAAGAAACCTCTCTTACCCGGAAGCGGTTGCAGTGGCAACCCAGACGTCCTTTCTGGACTACGGGAAGCCACGGCAGCCCCCACGCCCCAGCTGAAGATTCAGCTTCCGTGGCATGCAATCTCGGCTGGGCGGTCTACGGACCCTCCAAGCCAGAGTGCGAACCCTCGCACTCCAACAGGGCAACAGCCTGTATCTTCTCAGGCTGTTTCCCAAACCCAGGATGGGCCGGTGGCTGCTAGGGCCACTCTATATGGCAGTGTAGCTGCCAGAGTAGCGACACGACGCAAAATTATCTAGATGCACGACGTCAGAAGCACCTATAGTGACCTCCATTTTGGGCCTGGGAGGTTTCTATGGTAACCGTGCTGCTAGTGACGCCGGGCGGCAACCTTTATCCAGTTGATATCTCCATTTATAATTGAAAAGTGATTGAGTTGAGAAAAGGTTTTATTTGTGGAACTGAGGGTGGGGGATGACTGTCGCCCTTGAAACTATAGTCGGTTACAGGCTAAGAAAAAAGCTGGAGCTCCGCCCACAAGCGTAAAGCGCCGCTTGAAATGCCTACGCCGTCAAAGAAAATAGCTCCCTACACTCTAAAAAAAAGGGTATCACCTTACACCCTTTCGTCTTATATAATACACCCCAAAACTTCGTTTTGACGTACAGCGCCCTATAGTCGAACTGACGGCACCAAATTTTACCAGGGGCTTGATAACGGTGCGATGCAACTTATTAAATTGCTGAAGTACGTATTAAAAACCACATACAGAAAATATGGAGCTTTCGCAGTACGGCCAAGAAAACTTCGATAATATTTTTTGTATGCGATATTACGTACATCAGCTATCTTAATAAGTTGTACCTCATGGCTATCAAGCCGCTCGTACAGTTTAAGGCCGCCTGTTCGATTATGGGGCGCTGTACGTCGAATTGAAGTTTTGGGGTGTATTATATGGGACAAGGGGTGTAATAATACACCTTTTTTTCTGAGAGTGTAGCAACGCCGTTTTATCCCTCTCAAAGAAACGTCTTCTAGGCCAATACATAAATAATTTAGTTTATTCACGATACTTAAAGAAGTTGAGATACGTTATTGTCCACGCACGGGTTCAGTATTAATGGACAGGGGTCATGTCTAATGTTCCGCCTTCTAACTGACTTCCTGTCTAAATAGCTGTCTGAACTTCTGTCTTCCAGTGGTTTCGGTTTCGGTAGTCGAGAAGCAGACTTTTTTGAAAAACTAAAAAAAAAAAGAAAGGACATTATTATTTCGTAACTAACGCAAATTACCTTATTTTTCTTAGTTTTATATACTTTATAGATGAATAGTGTATGTTTAGTTGATTTGTTGAATAGAAAATCTTTTGCGTTTCCGGTTTCGACTAGAGCCACTCTATATGGCAGCGTAGCTGCCAGAGTAGCGACACGACGCAAAATTATCTAGATGCACGACGTCAGAAGCGCTGATGGTGATCTCCATTTTGGGCCTGGGAGGTTGCCATGGAAACCGTGCTTATAGCGACGCCAGGCGGCAACCTTTGTCGTCTAGTTGATATCTCCATTCGTTCATTCAGAAGTGGTATAAGACGCTTGGCATCGCGGTACGGCAAGAACCTCTGAAGGAACGGTGCCTGTTTTTTTCTGAAAAGTGAGACGATTTGCCACCCGGGGACTGTCGGGCGACGAGAGCTGCTATGGTATCGTACGTGCACGGACAAGGCGAGTGGTTTTCGGCGCCGCCGGGACGGCGGCCGCTTCGTGAAACGAACGTACAGTGCTAATCACACTTGTCTATAACGCGCGAGCGAGTGGCTTTCTCTGGGGAGCGCTAGACTGGTGGCATTCGCGGAAGCTAAGCTAGTCACGTGGCGCAACATGGAACGGCCCGCTAGAGGGGTGTCCTGCCCACTTTATCAGCAGCTTGATAAGCGATCGAAGTAAAGTGCTTTATAATATATTTTTGTTTTTTGATGACGACATCGTTGATACGCCTTCATGCTTTAGTGTTTATATATTGTTCGAGCAATGATGTTTGTAAAAAGCGTGCGAGCAGCCTTCCGCAGTCGGCGCCAGCTGATAGAGTGGGCAGGACGACACCCCTCGAGCGGGTCGTTCCATGTTGCGCCACGTGATTAGCTTAGTTTCCCCGAATGCCACCAGTCTAGCGCTCCCCGGAGAAAGCCGTACGCTCGCGCGTTATAGACCAGTATGATTAGTACTGTACCGTCCTAGTACTTTCGGACTTCGCTCCGATGGAACAAAATCCGATTACGCCGGCCACGACAGGACGATTGGCTCGGGACATGACTGCTGCTCGACTGCCCTATAGTGAGCGAGTATATGTTTAGCATCATACTTCTTCAAGACCCGATCATCCCTTCAAGATGAGATTTTCCCACCGACTGGTGAGGAGCGACGTCGACGGGGTTCAACCAAGAAGGACGGCATGGTGGTCTCTAGGGGATCGTTGACGCCATCAGAAGAGACGGACGCTGTATATGAGGTGTTCTTGCCGACAGGCCAAATGGTCGTTCGGTAGTTTACCGGCATTCAAGAAGTCAATATTTTTATCTGGTGTAGCACACATATCCCTGTTAAAGGGGCCACGAAATTATTTTTAAACTTCTTCTTCCTTACCTGTAATCGTCAACTCAAAAGAGAACTGTGAAATCACGCAGTCGTAACATGCTAGGGCACCGGTGCGATGACCCCAAGCTTTCACCGTGCTTTTTAAGCACACCGTAGAGCTTGGCATTCGCAAGTGATGATAAGTTTTGTCAGGACACTCATTCGCCAGGAAAGCGAATTCAAATATCCATGGAGGAATTGATTGCTGACGAGCGCATACATCCGAGCGACGCAGTTTTCGTGTCCAATGCGTGAGTTGGGGTGGGCTGACGTCATTTTGGCCTTTGTAGGCATTGTAAAGGGAATATTGGGAACCAAGCACACTGACATTAACGAGCACAAAACGGGCCCAGCTACAGAAAATAAATATTACACTCGTAAAAAATAAATACGTTTGTAACTTGTTAATTACAAAGACGAACACACCTCTGAGCATCGAAGTTTAATAGTATGTGTTGATGCATTGTTGTATAGCAGGACATTTCATATACGTCACTAGCAAACGCCAGTTTTTCACTTGAAAGACAAACAAAAAAACCCTGCGATCAAATGCAAGCTATTGCAACGAAAGCAAGTTATATCAAAATATTCAGAACTGCCAATTCGAAAAATTGGCGATTAGTAAAAAAGGTTAAAGATTATAGGAGCTTCCTCGCTAAACAATGCTGTGATTATTCGGCGACCCAGGGCTGAAAATATTTCCTCTAGGCCCTACACGCGCCGTATACCTTTCGTTGTGATTCTCAGAAATTAAGACTTTCAAAGGAAGCTAGAAAAATGCGAAAATTTTATTCTAAAAGCTATGTGGAGCGCAAGTTCGTCTGCTTTTTTTTGCAGGGGTTGTGGTGACGTCAGAACGCCGAGATCTGAGTGACTCCGATTGAAGGATAGTGGGCAGACCTAAAAGCAAGCTGCCTTGAGGCCTACCCACTATCCTTTATTCAGAACCAATCAGAGCTTGGCGTTCTGACTTCACCGCAACCCCTACTAAAAGAAGCAGACGAACTTGCGCTGCGCATATCGTAAAATCGTTGATTAGTATGCTTGGGAGTTGTGTGAATATTTATCTAGCGTGTAGTTGATCAGCCATTTCAAAGTTGCGACGAGTCACTGGCTGTAGATGAGCAATTGAGCCAATGCAGTATAACCGCTAGCCTGGGGTCTATAGGTCTTTAACGTGCACCACGCAGTAGTGATACAGAACCGCAGGCCAGTGCGATGCTCATCCAGATCGAAACGGGCAGAGGTGGGGATTGAACCCAGGTAACGTAAACATCGCAGGAGCTTCCTCGCTAAACGTTTGTGACCATGCGATTACCTTGGGCAAAAACAAATTCCCGAAGGCCCAACATGCGACGCATAGATTTCGCATAGATTCTCAGACACTCCAACGGTCAAATAAAGCTAAGAGAATGCGAAAATTGCATGCTAAATGTCTTATCGATCCTCAAACACATCCGGAAACCCGAGCACCGCTAAGGCGATATTACTGATACTGTCGCACAGGTGCTAATATCCAGAGCGATCTTGCACAGAAAGGATATAAAGTATCATTCTTTCAGATCTTCGCGTTATACCTACGTCAGAAAGCACGAAGAAGCCCTAAATTGTCGGCAAGCTGTGGCACATCACGACTCCGCGCACCAAACAAACTCGCATCCACCAGCTCTGGGCGCTGCCATCTTACCGATGACATCACGGCTCTTGAGAGGTCACGTGACGAGTCGTCACTTGGTTGTTACGGAAACCGAGCCAGCTCAGCTCGTTGCTATGGTTCCGCGTGTGACCAATCGCGGTGAGAGGCGGCACAGGGAAAAGCGTGGCGCTACTCTGGCAGCTACGCTGCCATATCGAGTAGCTCTAGTTTCGACGAATTCGCGATTTGGAAAGTCGTTCTCCGGTTGCGTGTTCCACACGTTTTCCGTCATGGATCCCAACGAGGAAGCTGCGGAAAGTGATTCTTCGGATTCTTCTTGGTCGAGAGACCTACCGTCTACGCCAAAACGCTGGTTCAAGAAGCACAAGAGCGGCCACATCTTGAACAGCGGCCAACGAGAGCTCCTTCTGAACATGTACGTTCGGATGCGGCATACGGAGCCCGACCTCGACGTGATTGAGGCCTGCAAGGCAGTCAGCAAACTGGCAGGTGTCAGCGTGTCCAGTGTGCTTGCAATCAAGAAGGAGGCAAGTGCGAATGATGGGCAACTCGCGTCACCCTCTCGGAAGCGCCCAACAAATGCAGGCAAGAAGCGGCGTACTGCCAAGTACGGTGACCTCGTGCTGTGTGCCTTAAGATCGTGTGTGCATCGGTTTTTTCGCCGGAACGAGATGCCCACGGTTGAAAAGATAGCAGCCGAGTTCCGCACAAGCCCAGAACTCCCCTCGCTGCAGGCGTGGACCGTGCGTCGTCTCCTTCTTGACATCGGCTTCAGGCGAGAAAGGAGGGCTCGAAACTCACTCATGGTCGAGCGAGACGACATCGTCGCTTGGCAGCAGACGTACTTGCTGGACATCACGCGTCACAGGCAAGAGGGCCGCCAGATTTTTTACCTCGACGAGACGTGTGTGACGGCCGGGCACACTGCCTCGACGGTGTGGGTGGACAGCACTGTGACCTCGTCCCACGACGCCTTCATGCGAGGTCTCACAACGGGCCTGAAGCAGCCGTCGGGGAAGGGCCAGCGCCTCATCGTTACGCATATCGGCAGCGAAGATGGATTTGTCCCTGGGTGCCCGGACGTCTTCCGCGGCAAAAAAAACGGCGACTACCACGAGGAAATGGACGGCCCTCGGTTCGAAAAGTGGTTCGACGATGTCCTCCAAAAACTGCCGACGGGGAGTGTCATCGTAATGGACATTGCCCCGTACCATTCCCGGCGGTTAGAGGCGGTGCCGACGACCAGTTCCCGGAAGGAGCTTATCCAGGGCTGGCTCACGTCGAAAGGTATTGCTTGGGACGCCAAGATGCTGAAGAGGCAGCTCCTTGAGATCGTGTCGTCGGTCAAGCCGCAGTACGTGAAGTACAGTGTGGACACTGCTGCAGAAAGGGCTGGTTGCACAGTGGTCAGGCTTCCACGCTACCACTGTGAGTTCAACCCAATTGAACTCATCTGGGCACAGATCAAGAATCGTGTCGCAGCCCGAAACACAATGTTCAAGATTGGCGACGTTGAGAGACTCCTCAAAGAAGAAGCTGAGCAGGTCACTGTCACGATCTTTCTGGAACGTGGACGAAGGGGGCCGAAGCACCCGCCGAGAAGAGACGACACGCAGCCTGGTTGTGAGGGTGGACGATGTCTGACCGGAGCAGCGTGTGCTGAACGGTGTTTATTGGTGAGGTGAACAATGTTGCCCACCGAGGCTGGCGGCCAACGGCGGGTGGACGGGCGAGGGCGCTACATGCTTGTCACAGTCACGGCTAGTAACTGGTGCAACGCTGTGAGGCATGTCGTCGAAGTGGAAGAAAGCTTCAAACAAGGAGGAACGACAAGTGCTCACATCGAGCCAATCGTCATCGCTCTTAATGAAGGTGACACTTCTTTTGAGAGTGACATGTCCAGTGTGGGGCCCCTCGACGACCCGTGATGTCAACATCAAGGGGGATGAACCCTAAAAACAAAACGGTCCTTTTAAGGACCACTCATATGCTCTAAAATCGGATGCGTGTCGTACACGTCTCCCGTGTCTCATGTTGTTGACGTGATGTTGTGCTTCATTACCTCATTGCACTGGTCAAGGCTTTTTGAGGTCTTTAAGGTCTGCCTTACATATTCCACTGGGCCGTAAGTGAGCAGCATAGAGTTTCCAATCCCTCAGCACTGTTCCACTTCCTCGAATCGGCTGGCCCAAAGGCTTAGAAGGTGCAACTCAGAGCTTGGAGTTCCTCCATGCACCTCGACCAACTGGGTCACCGCCTGTGGTAAGCGCAGTTAGAACGGAAATGGAGAGTCCGTATTGATATCTGTATGGATATCACCCCAATTCACAAATTGTGCGGTGCAATAGGGAGGCTGAGCTTATAGGGCTTGCCTACAACCTCAGTCTCCTGCTATCATGCCGAGTTTTATGGTTTACATTCTCGTATTGCCGAGCATTACGAGAACAGCGACTCGTGTTAGAAATGGGGAGAGCTAACTTTCACTTGCCAAGATTCGCGCTATTTAACAAGCTTTGCATTTTGTCTGTCTACTTCTATAGCTCGTTTCTTTTAGTACTGTTAATGTTTTATAGCTCTCTCGGATGAGCATTAACACAAAGAATGTCAGTTCAAACGACACCGGGAAAAGGTAGGTATCGTGCATACCACTGGTTTTATCCTCCCTACATGCAATCGAAGGTGCAAAGAAGGCCGCTATAGCAATCGTCACTTACCATTTGATTTATAGCGACGAAAACTTGGCAGGAGTTGCACGGTTCACAACTGAGTGAATGACGCCGTACAACGTCGTTTCAATAGTTACATTTCGTTTATTTATCCACCGTTGCAAGCGAGGGCGCAGGCAATGCCTAGCAAAGGAACCCGGTGCTGGGGGTGCCGGCAGTTCACTCGTCCTGCTAATCTCGCTCATAAATACTGGTGTTATCACTGGATGATGAGCGCTGCATTTTCATCTCGCCCCACGGAGTCCACAGGGAAGAAAGACGGCGATACCGGCACTGTATTGACAGGCGACTCGAGGCAGGGAACGCAGACCTCCAACGAGAGGAAAAAAAGAAGACGACGTCAGACGAGCGGCCCAGCGATGCTAAGCCTTGCGTCCGCTTCGAACTTTCCGATGGCGATACCATCGCCGGATCATCACGTCGTCGCACAAAAGCTACTGCGAACGCAAGTCCTTACCGTTGAGACTTCGCGGCATGGCCTCGCGTTAGTAAAATACCGTGGCAAGACCAGCATATTCGCTGAAAAATGCTGGTGTCCTGTTGCTAGGTCCAGGCTGCCATGTTGGAAGCTTTCGTTCGGAAAAAAATCAGGATTGGTCCGCAGAGGCCGTGACGTCACGAGGACGCTCGGGCGCGATTGGCGGTAAGTTGACGCCGAATGAATACATATCGATGTGCAGCTTTTTTCTTAACCTGTAACTGACTATAGTGGTAAAATACCTAAAAGATGCTTTGCATGGCGGTACGACACGGGCCTCTGGAGGAGCGGTGCCTGTTTCTTCTGGGAAATGAGACGATTTGCAGCGTGCACGGACGAGGCGAGTGGTTTTCCGCGCTACCGGGATGGCGGCCGCTTCGTGGGACGAACGTACCGTCCTTGTACTTTCGGACTTCGCTCCTTTGGAACAAAATCCGGTTACGCCGGCCACGACAGGACGACTGCTTTGGGACATGACAGCTGCTCGACTGCCCGTATAGTAAGAGAATGTATGCTTAGCACCGTACTTCTTCAAGACCCAATCATTCATTCAAGATGAGATTATCTCACCGACTGGCGAGGAGCGACGCCGACGACGGTATCACCCTCGTTTTGGGCGATGAAGAGTCGACGGGGTTAAAACAAGAGGGACAGCACGGTGGTCTACAGAGGATTGTTAACGCAATCAGAAGAGACGAACGCCGGATATGAAGTGTTCTCGCCGACAGGCCAAGTGGTTATCCGGAAATTTACCAGCATGCAAAACGTCAATATTTTTATCTGGTGTAGCACACATACCCGTGTTAAAGGGGTCATAAAACGATTTTTTTTTAACTTTATCTTCCTTAGCTTTAATCCTCAACTCAAAGGAGAACAGCGGAATCACGCGGTCGTGGCATGTTCGGGCACCGGTGCGATGACCCCGAGCTTCCACCGTGCTTTTTAAGCACACCATAAAACTTGTCTTTCGCAAGTGCACTCATGTGTATTCATTGACCACGAACGCAAATTCAAATATTCATCAACGAACTGATTGTTGAAGAGCGCGTACGCCCGAGTGACGCAGTTCTCATGTCAAATGCGTGAGCTGGGGTCGGCTGACGTCATTTTGGCTTTTGTAGGCATTGCAAAGAGGATATTTAGAGCCATACATAATGATGACAACATCATAGCACACGGACATCAATGATCACAAAACGTGCCCAGCTAAAGAAAATAAATATATCACTCGTAAAAATAATTGTCTGTAACTTGTTAATTACAAAGACGAACACACCTCTCAGCATATAAGTTTAATAGTATTTGTGGATGCATTGTTATAGAGCAGGTCATTTCATATACGTCATTTCAGCAAACGCCAGCTTGTCACTCGAAAAAAAAAAAAAAAAAAAAAAAACACTGCGATCAAATGCAAGCTATTGCAACGAAAGGACATTTATCAAAGTCTTCAGAACTGTCAATTCGTAAAATCGTCGATTAGTACAAAAGGTTAAAGTCGCAGGCGCTTCCTCGCTTAAAGTTGCTGTGATTATTCGGTGATCCAGGGCTGAAACAACTTACCCTAGGTACTACACACGACGAATACCTTTCGTTTCAATTCTCAGGAATTCCAACAAACATTCAAAGAAAGCTAGAAAATTTGAAAATGTTATCCTAAAAGCTATATCGTAAAATCGTTCATTATTACAAAACGTAAAAATTGCAGGAGCTTCCTCGCTAAAAGTTTCTGTGATTACGCGGTTACAAGGGGCTGAAACAACTTCCCCAAGATCCAACAGGCGACGCATACAATTCGCATCGATTTTCAGAAATTCCGACGTTCAAGCAAGGCTAGGAGTATGCGAAAATTGCATGCAAAATGTGTTATCGATCCTCGAACACATCCAGGAATCCCACCACCGCTACGGCGATATGACTGATGTCGCACAGGTGCTAATATCCAGAGCGATCTTGCACAGAAAAGGTATTGAGTTAAATTATTTCAGATCTTCACGTTATAGGTATGTCAGAGACCACGAAGAAGTCTTAAATCGTCGGCAAGCAGCGGCACATGACGACTACCGCGCACCGAACAAACTCGTATCCACTAGCTCTGGGCGCTGCGATCTTACCGGTGACATCACGGCTCTTGCGAGGTCACGTGACGAGTAGTCACTCGGTTGCTAAGGAAACCGAGCCAGCTTAGCTCGTTGCTATGGTACCGCGTGTGGCCAATCACGGTGAGAGGCGGCAGAAGGAAAAGCGTGGCGCTACTCTGGCAGCTACACTGTTAGAAAATTCCATCAGTCTACGTGGAAAAACCGAATAGAACATGTCCCGTTTTCTGGAAATGCATACAATGTGCTGTTTGCTTTCAAAAACGGGAACTGTACCATATGCATTGAAATGTGCTATTTAGGCAATAAGTATGAGCTTATCCGTATAAATAAAAAAAAGCCGTATAAGACTACAGTTTATAGTCGGTTCAACTGGTATAAGCGAATTGAACGCGCCCAAAAGTGCCGGATATCCAGCAATTTTTATGGAACTCTATCAGACCGCGGAAGTACAGTGCCCGTGAGCCGTGTTACGCCGCGCGCAGGAAGACATCTCTCACCTGCGCATGCCCAAGCCGCTGCCGGCCGGCGTGGGCCCGCGATCTGCGGAGTGCTGCTGCCCGTTCGGAAGGCGAGTTCGACGTTGTTATTGCGTCGTCAGAGGCGTTCAGCGGTGCGTAGACGGCTTTGTTTTCCAAGGTACGTATACGTTAAGTTGTTCCTAACGCAGTGTGATTTTACTATCTCTAAGGGTGTCGTATATTCCAAGTTCGGGATGCCCAGCGTGTAGCGTCTTGTCTTCCCAGCTGCGTAATGCTATACTTCGTTTCACCTTATCTGCGAGCGAAGCCAAAGCTAGAAGCGCGAGACCAGCGCTTTTTGCGTTTCTCCCCAGCTCGCGCGCTCGAGCAAAGCCTGAACGCACGGAGCTTTCGTGCTCGCGCTTCCAGCTTTGCCTTCGCTCGCACATAAGGTGAAACGAAGTATAGGCCTTTTATAGTTCCTGATTCGGGGCGGCATACTGCCCGACCCTACTTGGTATTGATGGTATGCTGCGCTGCGTAGTTACGCGAAAAAAAACTGGAGAAATGAAGTTAATGCAGAAGGAAGGACAGACAAAAACATGCATGAATTGGCGCAGACTAACAACTGTTCAATTTCTTTCTCTTTTTTCTCCCCCGACCCGTATTTCCAAAATTGCGGCTAAGAAAACGAATGGTTGATGTCTTGAATTTGTTGGCTTCTGAACTTGATGGTGTTTGCTGTGGCTGCCTCTTTGATATACGAACTGGATGGTGTGTTTTTGTAGCGTTTACCTGGGGCCTGATGTTTGCTCCGACAAGTTTGGTATCTTATTGAGTACATCTATTTCTTCTTGTCGCAAAGCTAGTGATGGCTCACTGACGCACGGTCCGTGTCTGCCCGAGGCCATGTGAAAAGCCTCGATTATTTCACGCTTTGTTCTGTCCTTTGATCTGGCCAAGATGGAAGTAGTGTCAAGGAGAGCTTTGCAGTTGCATTTTGAACAATGCGCTGCAAGGTTGCCAGGTGCTTGCAGTTGTCCGCATGCATAGTTGTGCTCCCTTAGTCTCTCGTTAAGGCATCTCCCAGTCTGTCCGACGCCTTAGTATCGGCCGTATCCAAATACATGAGCCCTTGTTCTGCAGGGGCACACGAATATACCTGTGACCGGGCTATGCTTATCAGTTAGAATAAGTAATATGAACCAAAAGGCATGAATGTTCAGCATTCTAATAATGGGTGTATCTCAAAGCGTCCCATTCGCATTTGAACCTTGCACATTTCGTCCTATTCTCATTTGGTCCTTCTCGTTTGAACCTTCTGATAAGATCCGAATCGTGTTTTTCGCAACTGGGCCCATTCTCATTTTGCCCGTTCCCCCTACGACCGAATGGCATTACATCGGCATGCTTCTAACGTTGTTATGCCTTCGCGGCTTTGTTGATGAGCCTTACCTTGCTTGGGCCCCCAACATACCATTAGGTATATGTTATGTGTAGAGGTGCGCACTGAGAATCGTACAATGACGCGTCTTCCCTTCCTCTAAGCAAACGAAAAAAAAGCGATGAACATTTAATTTGGAAACTTTGTTTGAACAGAAATAGCATACATATTAGCAGTGGTTCTCAACCATTGATGTTTCGCGGACCGCTTGTAGAAAGGCGGAGATGATGGAGGACCCCGCTCGGGGTGAGGGGAATAGAAAGGTATAGGCTATCATGATAATGATTTAATAAATGAATATACCCAGGCAGCACCGAGTTCTGGGTCAAAACTTGGCTTGCGTCTGGCAGTTTAGGGCATTAAAAAGCCCGAAGAAGCCAAAGTAGTGCCAAACCTGACCTCCCTTGGCAACAGTCTGGGTATCTTGGCCCTAATTCGCCAAACAAGTGCCAAACTTAGGCTTCGCCGCCGGGTAGTTCGGCTGTCGTCTGGCATCTTCGGGCCCAAATCGCCTAAAAAATGCCAGATTTAGGCTTACTGCCCGGTAGTTCGGCAGATCTTTGGCATTTTTGGGCCAAAATCGCCAAACTAATGCCAAAGTTAGGCTTCACTTTTCGATAGTTCGGCTATCACCTGGCACATTCGGGCCAAAATCGCCACAGATGTGCCAGAGTTAGGCTTACTACCTTGTAGTTCGGCAGAGCTTTGGCATTTTTGGGCCAAAATCGACGAACTAATGCCAAAGTTAGGCTTCACTTTTTGACAGTTCGGCTGTCACCTGGCACATTCGGGCCAAAATCGCCAGAGATGTGCCAGAGTTAGGCTTACTACCTTGTAGTTCGGCAGAGCTTTGGCATTTTCGGGCCAAAATCGCCAAACTTATGCCAAAGTTAGGCTTCACTTTTTGACAGTTCGGCTGTCACCTGGCACATTCGGGCCAAAATCGCCACAAATGTGCCAGAGTTAGGCTTACTACCTTGTAGTTCGGTTGAGATCTGGCATCTTTGGGCCCAAGTCGCCAAACGAGAGCCCAAGTTAGGCTTCGCTTCCCGATAGTTTGGCTGTGATCTGGCAGCTGCGGGCCAAAGTTGCCAAACAAGTGCCAGAACTAGGCTTACTGCCTTGGAGTTCGGCTGATGAAATATTTGATGTACGCGGGTTGTCTTCATCTTAATTAAATAGAAATCAAGTTTTATTCGGCTGGCAACTTTATCCTATTTTTGGTGTCTCTTGATTTCTGCAGTCCAAAGGTTGGCTGAATGTTTTGACGCGGCTGGAGCAGGCTTTGCAAACGCAAATAAATTGTGCCAGAGGTTGCACTCGCGCGTAGGTACACAAGCCAATATCGGGGCGCGCCGTGAGACTGGTTCGACATTATGGCGCGTTCACACCGGCGATGCGATCTAGTCGCGCCATAACTTTCATCGCAAAAGCGACCATCGCGGGCAAAACGTGACGGGTTTTGAGCAGTCGCTTGCTGACCCGACTTTTTACGATGCACTCTAGTCGCAGAGAGGCCGAGCCAACCAACGGCGTTCGGAGCGAGAGTTTTTGAGAAGCGAATCGCCAACGAAGGCGTTGGACTCGCTCATCGCGCACGCCAAATTGACCAACTAATTACTTTTATTTTTTTTTTTGCGATGCGATTTAGTTGGATCGCTCGACTGCTTACATCCCCGGTGTGAATCCGCCTTTACAGAAAGTGCTGCCATTGAGCTAACACTGCGCAAGACGGATGTACGCACGTTTCCACAAGAGATATCATTATTAGGCGGCGCATTGCAAAAGCGAGCGTGGCTCTGTGCGTGTCTTGCATTGTGATTGAGCTCTGTCAAATCCTAGCGATAACAAAGAGCGGAAACGACCGGGGCTCCGTGGCGCGGCTCCCGCATCACACTTGGGGAATGAAAATAAAATCCCGGAAATTGTACTATTTTACCGTGTTGATACTTTTTCAACATTAAAAAGTGGAGACACAAAAGGGACGATACAGACAGGACAATCTGAACTTTAAAGGCCGCTGTACAGACGGGACGTTCTACAGAGAAGAACCTTCTCTCCCGAAGCTAGGGGACGGGGAGGGAAAGGGCCATCGTTGGGGGGGAAAGAGCGTCTAGAGAATGGGATTAGCCTCGGGGCGAGCCATCTTCTCGAGAGGGAGTGGGGACGGAACAAAGCTGCGGTGGGGGTTCCGGCTAAAAGGTGGAAGAAAGTTAAGCTTGTCAAACGGCGACCTCAGATCCGAGGACGGGCACTTTAGAGAATTTGAAAAAAGCTGCTTGATTAGCCGGACGACCCAGTGCGGTCTACTGGTTCTAGAAGGTGACTCGCATGAAGAAAACTCGTTTTGCTCGAAAACTCTAAAAGCATTCTGGACGTGAACTCTTGCCACAAATAAAAATAACACATGCATGAAAAACTACGAAGGCAACTAAGCTTTCTCCTATGATGGGAGAATGCGTGAGCATTACAGGCGGAGTTATGTTGGCGCAACTTGCAATAAAGAAAGAAAAAAAAAAGTTATGTTGGCGCAACGGACAGCGCGCTAGTTTCACGATCAAGCGGGCCTAGCTTCGAAACTTGGCTGGTTTTTTTTCTCGTGTGCTTTTTTTTTATTTCGTTTATTTTTTTTAATTTTTTTTGTTTGGTCACGTAACAAGAAACATCACATGTACAGAATTTTTTTTTGGCCACGTCACCAGATTTTTTTTTATTTCTCCTTTCCTTCAGTCTTTCTTTCTTTTTTTTTTCCTTTTTTTCGGTTTACGCTTCCTATCGCAAAACTCTTTGCACCTATTTCGCGTTAAATTGGTGTTAGCCAAATCATTTTATTTATGGCAGGGAGTTCTGCCCCTACGTATTTTATGTTACTATTACCAACCCTGGCTTGCAATTTCTGCTATCCAAAGGACTGGACTATGTCCTTGCTCCACGGTACGTTCCAAAACCTGACTTCATAATTGAAATTGAAGAGAAACTCAGACATGTGCACGATGTCACAGGGGTGAATCTCGCGAGAAGCCGCGTTGTCAGTGTTTCGAACAATGTGAAACCGGCCGGGTCAAATTTAGATCAACAAGAACGCATTGCTCTTAATGAGTTGAAGTCAGACAGCTCCATCATGATTTGAAAGGCCGACAAAGGAAAAGGAACCGTTGTGCTTGATAGGGATGACTACATGAAGAAGATGTATGAAGTTATAAATGACAGTCGCTATTTCGTGAGGCTATCAAGAGATCCCGCTGCTGAGTCCGAAGGAGAGTTAGCTGACCACCTTCGAGAGCTGAAAAAGAAAGGACGCATCAGTGACGACCTATACCGTCGTCTCTTCTCCCTTGACGCCGCGACACCCAAGATGTATGGACTCCCCAAAATTCACAAACCGGGTTGCCTCCTACGCCCGATTGTATCTTTTATTAGTTCATCCACTTACAGCCTTTCCAAATATCTGGTTTTGATTCTGAGCCCTCTTACGGGAAACAATGAGTTTAGCGTCCGGAATTCCCATGACTTTGTTGAACTTATACGCGCTCAGACCCTGCTACCGCACGAGGCTATGGTATCCTTTGATGTGATTTCATTATTTACGAATGTCCCCAACACCCTGGCGGTTGATGTCGCCCGTGACCGGTTGTTGGCAGACCAGTCGTTGTCCACTCGCACAACCCTCCTTGTTGATGACGTTATACTCCTTTTGCGTTTTTGTCTCAACCAGTGTAATTTTAGTTTTAATGGGGACATATTTCATCAGGTCAGCGGATGCCCTATGGGGAGTCCAGTTTCCGTAACCGTCTCGAATCTCGTCATGGAATATATATGTTGAGGAAAAGGTAATGTCTGGCATTGATTTCCCCGTGAAGTTCTACCGTCGCTATGTCGATGACACTTTTGTAATAGTTAACAGAGAGAACGTAACCGATTTTCACCGCAATTTGAATAGTGTCCACCCCTCAATTCAGTTCACCTGCGAACATGAAACCGATAGTACCTTGCCGTTTTTTTATGTACGTGTCCATAGAACTAGTGAATCTTTCTTTAAGATGGAGACATCCGTATATGGTAAACCATGTGACAGACAAAACTTTCTTGACTACCACTCTCATCACCCTACTCAACACAAAAGCTCAGTTGTAAGATCGTTGCCTTCATCGTTCAGAAACAGTCCCATCTAACTCAACACTTAGCGATCAAGAACTTAGCCATGTGCGGGAGGCTTTGAAGAAACGTAACTACCCCGACCGGTTCATCAATCGCGTTAAGAAACAAATGTCCCGTCGGCGCCCGGATCGAGCCGAACGAACACGTGACGTCGTGTGCATCCCGTACGCTAAGGGGGTTTCGGAGGCATGGGGACGCGCCCTTAGGCCGTTGGGGGTACGCACTGTATACAAACGCTACAGAACAATTGCCAATGTTATCTCCAAGCCAAAAGACCCGACCCCGCCAGAGGCAGAAAGGGTCGTGATCTACCAGGTGCAGTGCAAGGAATGTGACGCTTCCTACATTGGAGAGACGGAACGAAAAAGAAAAACAAGACTAAAAGAACACGCACAGGATGTCGCCAATTCCACGAACGCCGCCCGCTTCAAGTCCGAACTCGTCGACCATGCCTGGACGTCAGGACACCAATTTGACTTTGACAAGGCGAGGGATAAAAGGTGGGGACTGAGGAAGCTGCTGGAATCTTGGTTCATCCAGAACGACAAACGCGGAAGTGATTCATCGCTGGTAAACAAGAACCGTGGCCCCCTGCCGGACGTGTACACAAACTTTATGCCTAAATAGCCGAACTTTTTTTTGCGACTCTAACTCGCTCTGCGCCCTACTGAAGATGCCTCCCGCACGGGAGGCGAAACGTTTAATTAAATTGTTATTTTTGTGATGTCAAGCCGTTTTTGTTATTACATTTATCATGTCTTCGCCCGGCTTCTGGAGTATTTTTGCGCTCCTAAATTCACCGGTACGACAGCCATGGGAGGCCACTGCGAGCGGGTGGGGACAGAACTTGGACGTAGTTCAACTACTCTACTCAAACTACATTAGTTTAACTACTTTTTCGAGTAACTTGGTAACTTTCAATTACAACTTGATTTGGGTAATTAGTAGTTTAATTTAACTACTTTTTTCAGGTAACTTCTACTCAAATTACTAACTACTTTCGAAATTATATAATGCTAATTTTGCCCATCACGAAAGTTTGAGCGCAGAAATGAATAAGACGCCGGCAGATGAAGTGGCATTCTCGAACAAGGGGCCCCCTTGTTAGGGAAGGCGTCCTTGGGCCAAGGTGGCGACGAGCAGCCAAAACATAACACCGGCACGCACGAACGCAGGAAGAGATGCTTGCTGAACAAGCCTTGGTCGGGTATTGACCTAATCCGGTAATGCACGCAAGCGCTGCGTTTCCAGCTGCAACCGTGAAAGACGGGGACACTCTGAGAATTGTTGTTTTCGTGCTGTCTGTCTTTAGTGAGTTCTGACTCAAGCGGCAGGTTCCACGGGAGGCGCCACTGGAATGACCTCGCAGCTGGGCGCCTTGTCGTCAGCGCATACGCCTTTGCAAAGCCGGACTCTCCCGCGCACAAACCCTGGTACGGATAATCCGTTCATGGGAGCACGTTCCCGCTTACAGCTGCAACTGTATACGAGCGACGATGCTTGTTCACGTAATCCTTCGCGTCCTTCCGACCATCCATACCTGGGAGACCTCCTCTTTGTTAAAAATGATTCAGGCGAGTCAGAATGTTGTAGTCGCCGGCGAGGATTGCGAGTTACCCTTGGGAGATCCTTTTGTTGGACCCAATTTTTTTTTTCAGTAGCGTAGCACTAGCACTACGACGTGACGCGCAGTCGTCCGGATGATCTCATCATCGTGGCGCGAGACTTGAACCCTTGACGGTCTGGTGCACTCGCCCAGCTTACTCTCAGAACGACGTCGGAATGAAGAGGGGCCAGTCATAACAGTCTAAACTTGACGAAGAAAAAAAAAAGGAGGAAAGTTTGTTATTAAAGACTCTCTACCCGAGGCAAACCTCACAAGTTTCGTCATGGACTCCTAAGATGCCGACACTCGCTTACCCGACCCCGCACGGTCTGTTTCACAAATTCAACGCTGCCGTTCCATCCAGCCCGTCGGCAGAACGTCTATTTAGCTGGGCTGGGGACGTCTTTAAAAGGAAAAGGGGAAAACTCTCCTATCAAGAACTTTGAAAGTCAATTGCTTCTGCGAGCGAGTAAACTATTTTGGCGAAAACGCAAGCCATAAATAGACTGCATTTATTTTAGGCTCGCAGGGTTTTTCATTGATCAAAACTGCTGTTCATTTTGCTACCACAAATATATAAAAAAGTAACTTCGAAAGTAACTTCAAAGTAACTCGCTACTTTTTACAGTAGTTAGTAGTTTACTCAATTACTATTACGAATGCGTAATTTCTACTCTACTCCAATTACTTTTGGCGCCGATACTCACTAACTTAACTTAAATACCTTTTTTGAGTAATTTGTACATGTCTGACAGAAATAATGAGGCTTATCGGATGGCGACAAGCCCGAAAAACATAACCACCCCGTCCATTTCGCTTTCAAGAAAGGAGATTATCTTTCTGAGGCCCTCCATGGAAGCTGAACGCTGACAGACTAGGCAAGGCGACAAGGTCACCGGCAGAGAGAGAGAGAGAGAGAGAAGTCTTGCAAAAGAGGAAAAACCATCGTGGGAGTTACAGCCATGGGCCGAACGGTCATCGTTGGATTGGGGGAGGGGAAGGGGATAAAAGGTGATAGAAGAAAAAAATTGTGAAAAGAGAGAGGGAGGTTGTTTCGCCAAAGCCGACAAGCGGGGCGCGAGGAGCCACAGAAAGTGGCTGGCTTTCCTTTTATGCGTTGTTGATTCCCCTTCGACCTCGCCTTTTGCAAAGCCTCCCCACCTGCTTTTGTGTCTTCGTGTGGCTGTCAGGGAGCGCGACAGCCGCTTTAAGCAAATCAAAAGGGTGAAGCGAAACGCGTGACCCAGCGTGACCTCTCTACGTAGGACGCGTAGGACAAAAACGTTTGGACGAAAATTTTTCACGTGACTTTCTCTGTCACGCTGATGGGATCTCTGGGGCTGTCGTTTTCGCCGTTTGCCTAGTTATAGAAACAAGCAGGCCACGTAGGTCCGGTTTTCGAACTGCTCTTCAGTGTTCTGTTGCTTTCGTGCGCTGCAGACGCGACTGTGTTTTTTCGTCGTAAACGGTCGGAATACGTCCATGCCAATTTTTCGGTAACAGCCATTTTTTG
The DNA here is from genome assembly GCF_016920785.2 of Ixodes scapularis. Classification (NCBI taxonomy): domain Eukaryota; kingdom Metazoa; phylum Arthropoda; class Arachnida; order Ixodida; family Ixodidae; genus Ixodes; species Ixodes scapularis. The sequence continues at coordinate 7,861,910 of NW_024609883.1, read as the reverse complement.
CACCGGAGTTCGTGGAATACTTGTGATGTGTTTGTTGGACACGCTTCGACAAAAACTGCTCTTCGCCGACGACGAGACGTCAGTCCTCGAATCCTCGAATGTGTTTGTGGGGTGCCTGAGTTGGATTATGCATCTATCAAGGATTACAGGATATCGCTCTTTTATTAGTAAGTGCACTGCAAGCATGATTCTGATAGTCGTCCTGCTTTCCTCTCAATCTCCGCGGTTTTTATGTGATGAGTTTTGCTTGGCATGAGGACAGTGTTAATTGTATTTTATAATTTGCTTTTCGTTTTACAGAGAAGTGTGACCTTTGTAAATATGTTGAGAATACACTGTGTGCAATGATAGTTGTTTAATAAACTTCTGGGAGCGATCGAAAAAAATTTGTTTCTCCGTATAAGTGATTGGATATGCAACAAATGACATGCAACGTACATATACTTGCACGACGTTCGGCCAATACGAAGCAGACGCATCGTAGAGTTTTCGCACAATATTGCGCGAACGCTAGGTCGGGGCGAAACAGCTGTACGGCAATACCCGCCGGGTATCAAACGGTGGTACAAAACTGGACAGTTGAGCGATATTGGAACCGACTTTCGGCCGGCACTGGCACGATACTGCAAAGGATTGCCGTGCTGCTTGGGAACGGAGGTGATGACATCTTACCATCGTGTTTCCAACGCTTGTTTAATTTATTTCTCTTCTGGGACGCGTGAAAGAGCACTTCTGTGACACACCAGAGATATTCGAAACTTGGGCTGGCCTCTCGGCTTTGTTTGCCACTTTTGGCACTTATTTGGCACTTCAGTGGGTAGCCAGAGAAAAGTCAAACTTCGGCATGCCCCGAATCGACAAATTAAGATTTACTGCGGCAGTTATGGCTCAAGTCTGGCACTTACTTTGGCGCTCCTCTGGCGGACCAGAGAAACGCCAAACCTTGGCACGTCCCAAATACCGAAATTAGGTGTTGCTCTGGCAGCTATGGCTGAAGTATGGCACCAACTTTGGCGCTCCTCTGGCGGACCCGAGAAAAGCCAAACTTTGGCACGTCCCAAATACCGAAATTAGGCGTTACTCTGGCAGCTATGGCTGAAGTTTGGCACCAACTTTGGTGCTCCTCTGGCGGACCCGAAAAAGCCAAACTTTGGCACGTCCCAAATACCGAAATTAGGCGTTACTCTGGCAGCTATGGCTGAAGTATGGCACCAACTTTGGCGCTCCTCTGGCGGACCAGAGAAACGCCAAACCTTGGCACGTCCCAAATACCGAAGTTAGGCGCTGCTCTGGCAGTTATGGCTCAAGTCTGGCACCAACTTTGGCGCTCCTCTGGCGGACCCGAGAAAAGCCAAACGTTGGCACGTCCCAAATACCGAAATTAGGCGTTACTCTGGCAGCTATGGCTGAAGTATAGCACCAACTTTGGCGCTCCTCTGGCGGACCAGAGAAACGCCAAACCTTGGCACGTCCCAAATACCGAAATTAGGCGTTGCTCTGGCAGTTATGGCTGAAGTATGGCACCAACTTTGGCGCTCCTCTGGCGGACCAGAGAAACGCCAAACCTTGGCATGCCTCGCCTTCCCAGATTAGGATTTACTATGGCAGTTATGGCTCAAGTATGGCACCAACTTTGGCACTCCTCTGGCGTACCAGAGAAGAGCCAAACTTTGGCATGCCCTAGGATCGCCCAACTAAGGCTATAGTTAGGCACCGTACTTTGGCACTGATGAGTGCCATGGTGCAAAAACCTAACTGCGCCAAAGTTGGGCCCTTATGTTTGCCAGACCTCTGCCCAAGTTGGGCATTCCTCTGGCGTGCTACCTGGGTAACTACTTGCTAGTGTGAAGTAGACTTATCTCATTGACACACGCACGAGAGTACTCACCCAAAAATTGGAACGTTTCTTAACGACGCGAAGAAAGACAACTAATATTGTCGTGCTTGACTGATAGGACATGGCTTCGCGGACCCCTATAGATGCCTTCGCGACCCCCATTTGAGAAACACTGCAATATAGAAGTGGTGGCATTGTCCCAGGTCGAGAGACCCCAAAAAACGTGACATCTCGGAATATGATCTGGGTGCGATAAATACTTGGTCTGTTTTATTGTCAGCTAGTAGCTTTTCACGACGATCTCGACGCACTGCTAAAATCCTTGGCGGAGAGAGTATGCCTGTAGCGTGGCACACACACACACGCACGCACAAAATATATCAATGTACTTATTAATATAACCCCCCTCCCAAAAAAAAAAAAAAAAAAAAAAAACGATTTTCGTTTAGAACGAGTCAAGTGCGACGGGTCAAAGCGAGATATTTTTGAGAATGGCTGTTTTGAAAAGGGCCAGGTGAAAAGGGCGAAACGAGAACGGACTCAAATGAGGAGGGTTGAAATGCGAAGGACGAAACGGGAAAGGACCAAATGCGCCAGGTCCAAGAGAGAAGATCTTTTTGAGAATGGTTGTTTTGAGAAGGGCCAAGTGAGAAGGGCGAAACGAGAACGGGCTCAAATGATAACCTCCCTCTAATAATAACCAGAATATTCTGCTTAAGCACTTCAGGCAAGTTTTTTTTGTAATATTGCATTTACTGGTACTGTGAATTCATTTTTTTAACCGAAGTATCGTTGGGTACAACTTTACTAGACAGGCGAGCTGGTTTATATGACATTCTACAAACCGAGATGGAGGCTTCGAAGACATACGTTTTAGTTGAGACGGATGTGTTCGTCCTCCTTTGTAGCCTCCGTCTCGGGTTGTAGAATGTTTTAGCGTTGTGTGCTCACACAAGATCCGAAATGTGTCCAGTTATTACTGAGAACTAATGCCAGTAAGCTGAATCGTTTTTTTTTTTTTTGTGTGTACAATCACAATTCGTCTTGATGCAAGGATCAGGCTTGGAGGCTCATGGTGTGTGCACGGACTGTCCAAATTAAGGGCGTGTCTCGGCTTGAAAGTATACTATAGGCGAGGTTTAGAATTTGTCCAGATTGGATTACTAACCGATAGAGAAGTTAAAGAAGGAGCCAGGAACTCCTTAGCTTCTGTTATACATCCTCCTCTAAGAAATCCCACCCATTATTTATGTTATCTTTTTTTCTTCAGGCGACTTGTGGCAATGAACCCGCAGGAGGGCTCCCGGCAGTCGTTAAGAAAAGTTGCTCTGGTGCATCTGAAGGCGCAGGGAGCCCTCCAAGAGTTCTCGAAGTTCCAAAAGAAGTGGAAAGAAACTTCGGTGCTTGTTTAGATTAATCTTTCTTTTCTGTTGTTAATATTACAATTTGTTGTATAGGCCAAGATGGTTCTTTTCGAGATGTAGCATGTCAGCATAATTTTTGGTCACATTTTTTTAGGAGACTGCTCACTTTGATATTTTTTTTTATGACTGAGCTGCCCCCCAAAATATTTGCGGCATGGACTGTGTTTTTTATTGTGTATCTGCTCTAGTCATTTAAAAGAAAAATAAATGTAAATATTTTTGAAGCAGCAAACTGTTCAGTCTTCTTTGCAATGGGTCCGTTGCTATGGGTTGGAACCAACAGGACCAAGCGTGAACTTAGTTTGATAACTATTTTTTTTACAAATGTTTATCTGCCTTTATCCCCGTCACTACATGTACAATGCTCTCTAAACTTGACGTAGCATGTGAACACTTTCTCATGGCATTCCTGGCTGTTCTATCGAGTATATATGTCACAGATTCATTGTTCCGTTTTCAGGATAGTGCTCGCATTAGATACGACAGTTCAAATTTTCCATACATACAAGTTTGGGGAACATTTGCGCATTGCAGGTAATTTTATGTTGCAAAGACGTGCATCAAGTTGCGCCTGCAAACTGCCAGGACATCCCTGTTTTGCATGTCGCATATCAACTTCTTCATGGAGGAGCTTGGCATGTGACATGCAAAGCCCGGATGTACTCATGAATAGCGGCAGTAACATAAAATGGGGCGAGTACTATCACAAACAAGACTGAACTTTTTCCGTACGTACAAGAAATGTAGCCTGTGTCGTTTTGGACGCATTGGAACATGTAATGTACTTCGTAAAAATGGTACATGTTCTGGCATGGCTTGCAACAGAACATGTGCTGCTGTATGCCACGATGGTACATATCCTGTAGCATACAGTACTTGTTCCGTGATGATGGTGTATGGAGCTTGTTGTGGTTGCCCGTACAGCAACAACATGTCCCGTACTAAAGAAGTATGGAATATGTTCTGTAGTCCGGTAATACAGTACATGTTGTGGCAACAAGGTTAGCATGTATGTGTCCCATATTTTGACAGGAGCTTTTCTAACAGTGTACGCTGCTATATAGAGTGGCTCTAGTGGCTGCCGCAACCGTCCCTCCTCTGCTATCTCCTTCCAGGGAGAAGGGTCGACACCCTCGCCCACACTCCCTGGAGAGAGCATCATCGAAGGAGCGGCATGGCTCTCGTGCCGCACCTGCAGCGCCTAAGGGACAGGAACGGGTTGACTTCCCTTAGCGAAAAGTCGTTCAAAATCAGTACACTCGAAGTGTACTGAAGTATACTAAAAGTATACTTTCAGTGCGGTCTTTACACTGATTGTATACTTTAAGTGTACTTAAAGTATACTTCCAGTAAAAATGGCGGTGGACTGAAAGTATACTCGTCCTTACAAAACTAGTACATGTAGTAGAATCGTAGTGCCCGCGGTAAAAAGTAGTTCAAAATCAGTCTACCGAAAGTGCACTTAAGTATACTAAAGGTCTACTTTCAGTGCTTGCAGTCGGTGTACTCAAATTACAATAACGGGTATATATATATATATATATATATACATACATATATATATACACATATATATATATATATATATATATATATAGTGCGATTTTTAACATCAACACTTTAAAAACGTGATAGATAGGCCCATGCCGTTTTCACAGAATATTTGTAGAGCTCGGAGGAATTTAGATGAGTAAATAAACGTAACAGTACGTTGTCTAATTAACTTTTTTTTAATTTACAGTGTAATTGACCATGTTGAATTTTCAATTTTAAAGGGGCTATGAATAAACTCTAGCCCAACTGAAACAACTTGCGAAAAGGTGACGAGTTTTGGGTTATTCATAGCTAAAACCCTGCCTTTCGTCGCCTAATTAAAAACAGCGCACTGGACAGAGCGCAGGATGATATTCTTACGTATTCCCTTCAGTCGAACCGTTGGAAGTATGATGCTGGAGCATCCACCAAAGGCACGCTTTCAAAAGAGTGCAACTTCGTTCATGCTGAATGCGACAGCACTTTATGAGGGTTGTAACTTCACTAGAAAATTAAATAATGCATAGAACTCCAGTATGAGAAGTTCTCGCTAACACAAACAAACATGCCATTATCGATATGCCATGTCAAAACTGCTAATTTCACTCTCCACTTTGCCCGCCCCTGCCGCGCGTGGTTCTTGAATCAAGGGAAATAGTGCGAAATTTGATAAATAAATATCTTAAAGCCCCTTGCTGTTTCGTGAATAGTTTTGATTGTGTTAGGCTCCAATAACGACTGCCTCAAAAACAGAAATAATAAAAAAAGTAAATTTACGGATTTTAATTACTTGAAAAGATGTTGCCACGGTTATTCACCCATGTAATGTCCGCCGAGTCGCACGACACACATGAAGAGTGCATCAACATGACATGGAGCCCCCAATTTTCCTGAAACCAGTGGATTAAAAAATATCACCGGGTATAGCTGACGTAATGTGACAAAGGGATGCTTCATTTCTCATTTCACTGCAAACCACGTGGTCCAAAAGTCCCCCGGGGTAACGACCGGCACTGTCAGAGCATACTTACGTCGCGAATACAACATGGACGTACGCCTAAAAAAAAGCACAAATAGAAAAATTAGCTACATTGTACGCCACGGAAAGTAGCGTTATCTAACTTGTCAATAATTATTTTAGCTAGTCATTTCTACTATATTTATCAATTGAACAGTCTACTTTTATTGCAAAGATAGCTTTTATTTTCTCTGAGCTGTATTTGTTACCTTTATTGAAGAATAAAAGTTTACTGTAAAAAAAAAACTGTTAGCACTATTCGGAAGCTGGGCGATCGAGGGCAATCGCACTAAGTGTTTAATGCTGCTGATGAAACAGCATGCACATGACTTTGTTTTCAAAGTTCACCGCCACTTGCGTGCTGCCTAATAGGCTAGTAGACAAATTACGTTTGCAGGATAATCCGGTGTTTTTGTAATGCAGGTCTCAGCGTAACTATACGCTGTTTCAGATATCTGCATCCACAGCAATCAAAAGGACAGGAGGCAAAAGAAACCACGGCTAATAATGGGGACATAAGATCCTCCACCTTGCATGCTCGCATGCAGCGCAAATCAACTTCCGAACCGCGTAAGCGAAGTGATGTTATGAATGAAAGCACGCTCTGAAATTGGCTGGAGAAATCGGCGCCTTTATGTAACAACCTCAAGCTTTCACCGAAAGTGTTTCATGGTGTAGATTTATCTTGCAAAACTCTAAGACATCTCAATTCACGTGAAAAGAGATTGACAATTGCAGCAACGAACAACACCGTCGATCGAGATTTCCACACTGTAAAAAATCGACGTAAAGTTAACGTGTCTTTCCCTCGTCAAAAAAGACGGGCACGCTCATTGTTTCAAAACACGAGTTTGCCCTCATTATTTAGGTGCCGCGAGAGCCGATCCTTCCAGAAAAGCCGAAAGACCAGCGGTGCAAGCATGCGCTGATGAATCAAAATAGCCTTGGCGACAAGGGAGAAATTGCTTGAGATAGTTTCGGTTTTACACTGAAAAAGAAAACCGAAAGTTTAGATAAAACCTAAGATAGGCTAAACGTTTTGTTAACTTTTTACGAATATAATAAAGTGACAATATTATTATTGATATCATAATTTGCTTAGTATTGTCTTCAAAAAAAAAAAAAATAACAAAAAGAAGAGACTTTTGAAAACTGCGCAAGACCATCGCTATTGCAATCAGCTTCCGTTCGGCCGCCGTTGGAGTTCCGGAGAGTTCGAGCCTCGCTTCCTTTTTACGTTTTAGCCGTTTTTGCGGATATTTTAGATATCTTACTGACGAATACCGTGTTCAATAATAGCAAGCGATTACTGCGAGCTGTGAGACACAGCGTCGCAAGTGGCGGACAGTCATGGCCGACTGGTGCAAGCGAAGGTGAGGAAGTTCCTTTTGTTTCTGCGAAGTGCGCCACTGTTTCAAACTTTGTCTTGTACCGTGTGCTTGCTAAGCAATGCTTGACACTCACTATGCTCTACCCGGTTTTATTCAGTTATTTGAAAAGAGCGTATCTTCAAAATTTATGGCTCTCTCCGCAGAGTGAGAAAGATTCGCGTGCGGCGGAACCGAGGGCCAGCCGAGGGCCTGTCCTGGGCGCCGTCCCTACGACGGTCGCCCGACGACGCTTTTGCGGAGCGTTCAAGTACAGTCTGACGGCAGTTCAAGCAATCACAGGTCATGCTAGTTCTGAGGTGTGGGTTCCAACAGTCTCTCGTGAACGATTTGTTTCATAAAGCGGGAGCGTGAAAAACGTTACAAGAGCGAGCAGCATGATTTCTTGCCCGTGCTGATGCCTGCGCCGTAGAGACGGACGATCTCTTTGCGTGTGCCGAAGCGGCACGCTTTCCAAGTTTGCGATTTTGTGTTGTGAATAAAGTGAGTTTGGATGTCACGTTTTCTAGTGGCGGCGAAAGCCGCTACAAAAGGCATAGCAGTTAGAAAAAGCAAAAGCATGAAAAAAGTGTTAAAAGGACCTGAATATTCGATGGAGTTGAAAGACTACCAACGTACAAACTCGCCCAGTTATTCTTTGTCAAAGAACAATAGCCAATACTAATAAATTAAATAAATGCCAACTTTTAATTGGTTAGAAATTTATAATTGATGCAGTACAGCCCTACCCTGCCCTAGTGCTATTATGATATCAGATAATGTGTAAATATATAGGATAGTTCATAGCAACCATTTATGTCCGACCCATTATATTGAATCTTTTTTCTAAAAGCTCGAAGATATATAAAAAAAAGTACTTATCATAAATTACGCCGCACCACTGAATGTGTAATAGCGTATGACTTGTATGTGTGTTCACAGCAAAAGAAAAGGAGGCATTAAGAAAATGCCAATCATTTCGTTTGCTCTGTGTTCGAGCTTCTTTCAGGTATCAGGTTTTCAGAAACGATATTGTCCGATTTTCCTCGCCCTTTTGTCAGGATGGAGTTGTTACTATCTTGCCTTCCTCACATAGTGGTCCTTTGAGCGAATTATGTGATGTTATATAATAGAGTGGCATAGGGTAATTTTCTCTTATCTTTTTACGCAGGATGTAATGGCATACCACCATCAAAAACGACAATGTACAGTGAGGCAGGCTCGGAAACTTGAATAAAGTGATAAGTAGGATTTCAATTTCTGTCTTATCAATTTCGCGAAGAACACTGATCATAATGTTTGTATGCTACACGTACATACTTTCATTTGAAAAATGCAGTGCACCTCTTCTTTATGGCTTTTCTCACACAGTTTCAGAAGACGTCGGTACATCATTCTCACGAGGAATAGCGCTGCCAAAGATTTCCTCGTTAATTTCCTGACTCCTTTTTAAGAGTGCATCTCCCGATGGTGGCGCCTCTGCATTATCATCATCAATTGAGTTGTCAACGGCGTTTCTTGACATTTCACGAGAATGGAGCTGTATGAGATGAAATTTCACAGGTTGGAATACAGCCGTTCAAAGAAACACCTTTGAAAAGTCAGCTTTTTAAATGCAGGCACCGATTTTTCTGGTCAATTTGAGACCGTTCTTTCCATTCAGAACGCCCGACATACACGGCGTCCCAGATAACTTGCACCATACTTAAAAAAAACACCGGAGGGCTCTGCAGGAGTGAAATCAACTGTCGTTAGCAAGTGTCTTGAGAAAGTGCACAGATTTTTTTAATGCGCCTGTTTATGTAAATAACTATAAGATTAATGAGCTAACCTTTCAAATATTCTTTTAAGGGCCAAGATATCAATTGTAAAGTTGCAGGGCGCATTGAGAAACACCCAATTAAAGTGTTTGAAACATAATACGTTTTCGTGCTTTTTTCCGGCCTTCAAAGAACGCATATTCGCGGCGCGCTCGCACGCCGTGATTGGTGAAGCGAGTTGTAACGGGATATTTTTTTGTATTTCGCGGGCTTTTTTTTTTTTTGAAGGCTAGGGAAAAGGAGCATGCAAAGTGCACCTTGTTGAAAATGGTTTAATTGGGTGTTTCTTATTGCACTCTACAACTTTCCGTTTCACACCTCGGCTTTTAAACGAAGATGTCAAAATTTAGCTTGTTACTCTTAATTAAATAACTAGGCGCACTAAAACAATTTCGTGCACTTTCGCAAGAGACTTTCTAACAGTGTACAGTTGGTTTCACTCCCGCAGAACGCTCCGTTTTTTTTGTTTTTTTTTTTAAAGTTTGGTGCAAGTTATCTGGGACACTCCGTATATATGTACTGGTAGTGTACATTTAGTACACTAAAAGTATGCATGTAGTGCACTAAACGTGCGCTTATACTATGCTAAAAGTACACTCGAGGTGCACTTATGGTATACTACATATGTACTTCGGGTGTATTAAAGGTATACTATTTTGTTTCATAAAAGTGTGAAACTAGTACGATTTTAGTACATACCCTAAGTTCACTATTAGTATACTTTCAGTATACTGATTTTGAACGACTTTTCGCTAAGGGTTGGGCGACGCTTCGCCCAGCACCTCCTCTGCCGCTTTGGCTGGGTCTGGTCGCGGGCGGCGCATGGCGCCCCGTTTTCCGAACCCGAAGAAACCTGCAGGAAAAGCCTTGCCTCAGGAAACTGAGGCCAGGGATGAGCGTGAAGTCTCCACTCCTGCGTCTGATGAAGACGACATGGAGTGGCAGACTACAAAGAGTAAGCACAAGAGCAAAAAAACCGGTGATTCCACCAACGTGATCTTGTACATTCTTTATTGCCCTGCGCGGCAAAGTTCACGTTTTTACTTTTACTTGTACCTTACTACTTTTACTGATTTACTAATTTTTAACTTAGTTTTAGAATAATGGCTAAATTTACTTTTATGCAGTGGAATTTCCGCGGCCTTTTACGGAATATTGACGATGTTAACTTTTTTTATGTACAACCTCTGTCCTATAGCTCTCTCTTTACAAGAGACGCACCTTAATGATCATCATGTGTATTTTTTACGTCGTTACCACGTTTTTAGAAAAGATCGTTCCACATCAAACTCATCTGGTGGAGTAGCAGTAATGGTCCAAAGTGGAGTTGCTTGTTCTCAGACTCCTCTTTCTACGCCCCTTAAGGCTGTAGCTGTACGTCTCCTCTTGGACCGCTTCATCACCATTGTTTCCATCTATATTCCACCAAATGTTTTACTGCATATTCATGATCTCCATGATTTAGTTACTCAGCTCCCTCACCCCTTTTTACTTTTAGGAGATTTTAAGGCCCACCATCCCTTGTGGGGTGGCACACGCCAGGACTCGCGTGGTGGGGTCATTGAACGGTTTTTACTGTCATCTAGTCTCTGTCTTTTGAACAGCAGAGAGCCTACCTTTTTAGCGCAGCTGACAACTCATTTACATCCATTGATCTTTCCATTTCATCTCCATCCTTGTGTTTTGTTTCACATGCAGTGTTTTAAATAATCCTTTTGGAAGCGACCACTTTCCGGTTGCTCTGGAGAGCGTGAAACCTATTCCCAGTCTCATGAAACGGACTCCGCGTTAGAAGCTAGAAAAAGCAGACTGGGCTCTCTTTAGCCAAAAATCCAAGCTTGTTCCCTCTGTGTTCTCTTCATTATCTCATGACGAAGCCACAACCTACATTACAGAGCATATAATTGGTGCTGCTCTTTGCTCCATCCCTCAAACTTCTTCGAACATCCCCAAGAAATGTAAGCCATGGTGGAATGAGGAATGTTCCATGACAAAGAATAACCAAGATAAGGCTTGGGGTGTCTTTCGTAGATACCCGACATCTGTGAACTTGATGGAATTCAAGAGACGCAGAGTTTGTGCCCGCTGGACTTGGAAGCAGGCTAAAGGAAAATCTTGGCGAGGTTACTTGTCCTCCATCAGCAGCTATGTTCCAGCAAAGGAAGTGTTGGACCGACTTCACAAGGTCGAGGGGAAATACCGCTGTTTTACAATCCCTCTTTTTCCTTCTTCTGGAGCCTCATTGCTAGACCAGGCTAACGTGCTGGGCACTCACTTCGCTGCTGTTTCAAGCTCCGCACATTACTCTCCAGCATTCCTGAAGCGTAAGGCAAGCATGGAAAAGACGAGGCTCTGCTTCACAGGGGGAGCGTCTGCACCTTACAATCAGCCATTTACAACGGTTGAGCTCGAAGTGGCTCTCAACTCCCGCTAGAATTCTGCCCCCGGTTCCGTTAGAATTCACTACGACATGACCCGACACTTATCTAGAGAGTCACTCGGTGCTCTTCTCACATACTTCAATGGCCTGTGGTGTGGTGCCTACTTCCCTGTTGAATGAAAGCGGGCTGAAGTTATACCGTTGTTGAAACCTGGCAAGGACCCCTCCTTTCCTGCCAGTTACAGACCAATAGCACTGTCAAGTTGTCTGGGGAAAACCTTTGAAAGATTAATTAACATGCGTCTTATTTATTTTCTCGAGCAACATAATATCTTGAATATCAATCAGTGTGGCTGTCGTCCTAAGCGCTCTACAACAGACCACTTGGTGGGGCTGGAGACCTTTGTGCGCGAGGCATTCGTCAACAGGCAGCATTGTGTATCTGTTTTTTTTTATTTGGTCAAGGCCTATGACACCACTTGGAAGTATGGCATCTTGCACGACCTGTTTATGTACGGAATACGCGGTAGAATGCTTCAGTGTATAAAGAGCTTTTTGTGTAAACGCACTTTTCGAGTTCGGTTGGGAACAACTTTATCAGACTGGTTTGTTCAAGAGAATGGTGTTCCTCAGGGTGGAGTCCTTAGTGCCACACTCTTTGCAATAAAAATAAACTCTTTTAGCAAAGTCATTCCTCCTTGAGTATCTTACTCGCTATATGTCGATGACATTCAGATATCAGTAGCGCCATATAATATGTCCAGCTTTGAGCGGCAGCTACAACTGGCCATAAATAAAATGACTTCACGTGCTGATGAGAATGGTTTTTGGTTCTCTCCTGAGAAAACTGTTTGTGTTCCCTTTTCTTTAAGGTGTGGCTTCTGTTTAGATCCTACACTTCTGTTTAATGGAAACAACATTGCTGTCAAAACGGAGCACAAGTTTCTAGGAGTTACTTTCGACCGTGAACTTACTTTTGTTTCGCTTCTCAAACACCTCAAGCAAAAAACTCTGCAGGCATCGAACATACTCAAAGCTCTTTCGCACAAGTCGTGGGGCTCGGATATGAAATGTCTCCTTCGTCTACATTCTTTTCTCATTCGATCCCGCCTCGACTATAGCTCAATTGTCTATGCCTCTGCGACACCGTCTGCTTTAAAAATGCTCGATCCAGTACATCACCTTGGGCTGCGTTTGGCATCTGGTGATTTTCGCACCTCCCCTGTGCTTAGCTTGTATGTTGACTGTCATGAAATGTCGCTTGAAAAAAGGCGACAGCTACTTAGCCTCAACTATGTTTACAAAATTTTGTCGCACCCCAGCTCCCCCACATATAGTTGTATTCAAAACTCTAGGTTTTCTCGCCTCTTTAACCATAAACCAATGTTGTGCGGCCCTTGAGCCTTCGCGTCGAGAGTCTTCGCTCCTCCCTCAATCTGACTCGTGATTTTAACTTCTTCAATAGTTCATACCATACTGCCCCATGGAATGTCAAACCCATTTTTGGTGACTGGTGCTTCACAAAATTCAGGAAGCAAAGAGTCTCGCCATTAATTTTACAACAGAAATTCTGTGCATTGGAGGAAAAATACAAAGATTATAATCATTTTTACACTGATGGTGCAAAGCCGTCAATGTATGTTGGTGCGGCTGTATACTCTTCTCGTTTTTCCAAACTCGCTCGTCTAAACATTCTTGCCAGTATTTTTACTGCCGTGCTATATGGGGTCATGGTGGCGCTTAACCATATAATTCAGAGTAAAACAAAGAAAGCCATCATCTTTGTAGAGTCCCAGAGTGTTGTTCGGGCTGTATGTTGTGTTTTATGAACAAAGAATCGGCTGACCCTAACTGTGCGTGTTAAGGTGCAGCAGGGCCTACAGGATGGCCATGACATTAGGTGTTGCTGGATTCCTAGCCATGTGGGCATTGCAGGCAACGAGGCTGCAGATAAACTGGCCGTCTCTTCGCAAAATCTTCCCGTGTCACATGTCCACATCCCCCACCAAGGCTTAAAAATGCCTAAAAGACTTGCAGTCTTGCAATCGTGGCAGTCCCAGTGGAATGTAGAGGTTAACAATAAGCTTTACACCATTAAGCCAGACCTTGGTACCTGGGAAACATCTTACAATAAAAATAGATTCTACGAGGTCCTCATATGCCGCCTGAGAATGGGCCACACCTACCTCACTCATAGCTGCCTGCTTACTGGTGAAGAACCTCCATCCTGTGAGCGCTGCGGTGAACCTCTGACTGTTCTTCATATTAGAGCGCAGCTCTTAGGGGCCCGTTCCCGGCTCGAGCGGCGTCGCCGTCGCCGTCGGCGTCGGCGTAACCAAGGTCACCTCAAGATCACGTGACCCCCAAGGTCATCCCAAGGTCGCGTGACCCCCAAGATCACCCCAAGATCACGTGACCCCCATAGGTCACGTGACTCCTCCCTTAGGGTCACGTGGCCCAGAAGGTCACGTGACACTCAAAGTCACGTGACTCCCCAAGTCACGTGACCACCCCGAGGTCACGGGACCACCCCGAGGTCACGGGACCACCCCGAGGTCACGTGACCACCCTGAGGTCACGCGATCACTCCGAGGTCACGTGAACCCCTCCCCGAGGTCACGTGGCCCCCTTTCCCCCGAGGTCACTTGACCACCCCCAGAGTCACTTGACTCCCCGCCGAGGTCACGTGACCTCCCGCCGACGTCACGTGACCTCCCCGATCACGTCATTGTCACTGATGACGTCACCGGCATCCGCATCGTCATCGTCATCATCACTGATGACCTCACCGGCATCCGCATCGTCATCGTCATCATCACTGATGACGTCATCAGTAACGTCACTGATGATGTCACCGGCATTCGCATCGTCATCGTCATCATCACGAATAACGTCATCAGTGACGTCACTGATGATGTCACCGATATCCGCATCATCGGCATCGTCACGTCATCACGGATGACGTGACGATGCCGATGATGTCATCAGTGACGTCAGTGATGATGTCATCGGCATCGTCACGTGACCCCCCAAGGTCACGTGACCCCCTCAGGTCACTTCACCCCCCCCCCCCCAGTGCCCTTCCCTCCTTCTCCTCAAGAGCTGCGCTCTAATTCGGTGTTACTGGGAGTTGTAAACGGCTTTCACTTTTTTTTATTTCTTTCTCCTGGTTTTTGGCAGCAGCGAAAATTCTTTTTTCCTGATCTTTTTAAATATCGCATTCCATTCCACCCTGCTTTGCTGCTTGGTGAGCGGGCACTGATCTCATTCAAACGACTTCTTGATTTCCTTGAAAATACCGGATTTTTAAACAAACTTTAGAACTATTCTACTCCCCATAGTTTAATTCTACTCACCCTTTTTTATTGACTTACCTTGTTTGGCGCAGTATGGCCATTGATGCTCTTGCGCCATTAAAACCGCAAAAAACAACAACAACCGACAAAGGCTCGTCCAATCAGTTATTGTCTTACTTGCGACATCAATATTCCGCTGATTGACGGCGCACGGTAGGCTCTGGTACCGGAAGATGATTTTCATGAGTTGGAGAAGCGTCAGGTGCGATCCTTCGAAAAAGGAACCGCTTCATACCGAGACCTCGCCCTGGCACCGAACTTTGGCCGGTTTCCTCTTGGACACCTCACGAGTCATCCACACACCGCACCTCCCGGAGTAGCCATCCACAGATCTAGCACGGACTTGCAGCTTGTCCTCGCAGCTTCGCACTCTGGACACGCACGAAAACCCAGGAGCCAGGAGCAGGCCCATGCGCTAAAGCAAATTAATTGCTTCGAGAGGGTCTTTCATGGCGTCATGAAGACGGCACAGGTTAAACACCATAGCACTGCGATGCTCGCCTCTGGAAGACGAAGCGCCCAGGGCAAAACGAGCATAGCTGCGCTCCTTTGCATTTATTATTTTTATTTGATTCGCCATTTTATACCTCGTGACACCATTCTGACAAACTGATTGGTTGATCGGTCGGACCACACCATCGCGTAACAAAACAAACGCCAAACGTATGTCCACAGACGGCATCGTCACAGAGAAGGGAGTAGTCGAACCCAACAACAGAATGAAGTAACAAAATGAACAAAAAAAAATATAAAAGGGAGACGTTGGATCTTTGGACGGCGTCTTCCTTGATGAGAGGAGGAGCGGCCGTGCTGCTGTGGCTGCTCGGAATGTTCCTTGTTTTTTGTTTGTTTTTACCCTAGAGGGTGCCCCGACGCTTATTTGAAGCTGATTTGTTAATTTAAAGGGGCGATGATACGAATTTCGGGCTGGGAGAAATTATTTTAAATTGGGACTTTACTAATCGCACATCGTTTAGTTGGCCAAAAGGAAGAGGGTAGAAAGTCATAAGCCAGCTTTACGTTAAGAACGTTGAAAAAGATAGCGGACTATTTTGTACCTTCTTTCCTTCGAAAGCTCTCCGCCTTGTCACTATGATACATCCGCGGTTCCCAAAGCGCGTCAGCGGTACCAACCTTACGTCAGCTGAGCCCAGCTCACGCATTGGACACGAGAACTGCGTCACTCGGACGTACGCGCTCGTCAACAATGTATCCGTCGACGAATATTTCGATTCGCGTTCTTGGCCAATGAGTGCCCTGACGGAACTTATCGTCACTGCGGAATGACAAGTTCTATGGTGTGCATAAAAAGCACGGTGGAAGCTAGGAGTCATCGCACCGGTTCCAATGAATGTCACGACGACGTGATTTCACAATTCGCATTTGAGTTGAGGATTAAAGCTAAAAAGGAAGAAGTAGGGAAATCCTTTAATGACCCCTTTCACGACGGTGGTCCATAACAAACACCTAAAATAAACCTTTTGTAACATACTCAGAATTTAACCGCACGAGTTTTAAATTGCTTACGACTTCTACAGAAGACGAACAAAGGTTATCGGCCGCGTCAATCAAAACACCACCACCGCACCTCTGCCCTCTATCGTACCGATACACATTGAAACGCTTGCCATATTCAAAAACTTAATTGTTTCGAACCTACACGGGAAGCCACGTTTCAGTTAGTACTACCCCCTCAGCATCGCATGAGTCAACGACCGAGTTCTATTCGTAACGTTTAGATGAAACACTCTTTATATTAGTGAACCGAAAAGAAAGTTTATTTATGCTATAGGAAGCCAGTCCACAGCCCCTCGCCTTACGTTATTGGAAAGCGCTTGCCTGTATTGATTCGTCTTCATTGTTCGGTCGTAGACTCTGGGGCTGCTGTCCGGAGTGCGTGGAAAGTTCAGACACATTTTCATATACAGTGTTGAAACCATAAAACTTGCTGTTAATGTAAGGTTGGTTGTGTCTCAGCTTATAAACAGAATTTTGCGTTTTGGCAAATTCGTCTAGTTTTCTTCGTTAAAAATATCTTTAAATCCTGCACGAAAGCAAGCGATACAGAAATAGGAGCTGAACCAACTGCTGCTGAATGTAATTGCGGATATTCAAAATTTGACTAGCGGCAGCTCCAAGACAGGTAAAACTGTTCCAAAACCTTGGAAGTTACAGCGGACGAAACGATCACTAAGAAGACAGCAAGAGCATATAGACACCATTGACAATTTTATTTAACCGATCGTTAAGACGACCGAACCCTCAGTTGCATTTTTTAAATGATTACAACTGTGTGCCAGGCTACACAAAAAGCTTCGTGGTGCAATGAAGAATATCGTTATGAGACGTAGAATGGCTTGATAGGCTTGTGACAAACGGCGCGCAAAAAACATAGACAAAGCAGAAGAAGTGCACAAAGGAGTGGTGCTGACTCTCAGCTGAAAGTTAAGGAAAAGAGAATCAGTAACAAGAATCCCATCACTGGATGGTGAATCTACATGTATCTAAAAAGGATCTCTTTCCTTCTTACATGCAGCGACGCCTGGCTGACGTATTTGTTACCCCCTTTTTTAATCGCATAGGTCATTAGGCCTCTGCCTTTCTTTGTCATTAGGCCTCTGCATTTCCTTTGTCATTAGGCCTCTGCCTTTCTTGTCATTTGGCCTCTGGCTCTTTGAAAATGGGTCAGCACCCACAGCTAGCGCAAAAAAGTAAATGCCTCTCGCCCCTCCCCCCCCCTCCCCTCCAACGCTTCCACTTCTGACTCTAACGTAGGGCGTTGGTCCCGCAATTTGTGTTTAACAGATTTGCTCGTTTGGCCAATATAGGCTTTTTTATGGGACAGTTGATTTCTGTAAAACAATTCCCACATTGCAGTCATCATATTAAGTTTCTTGCTTTACCGAGCAAGTGGGGCCATTACCTTTCTTATTCGCAACTCTCAGGCGCAGTTGAAAAACATTGCAGGGGTTAGAAAACGCTAACTGAACATCGTACCTCAGCACAACGTTTTTCAAGGGGTGTTAAATCTTGTGAAGGTACGAAATGCCAAGTGGTCTTCTGCTCGGTCGTTTTTTCCTTGGTCGAGGTCCTCCCTATAGCTCCCTTTAGAAGGCCTCCGCAACGCTCAATAAAATCGATGTTGGGAAACCCGCAGCGGTCAGCCGTTTTACCTGCCGGCCCAAGACTATCGTTATCCACTTGGTGACACAACTCCTCGAGGGCGGCTTGTCGGCTAGAAGAAGCTATACTTCTTTTTACGAAGCCGGAGTGCGACGAATCACATGGGAGGTGACTCTTCCTCGAACGTGGGTGATAAGACCATGCAGACGTGTCTAGCAATCAATTCAAATTTAAAATAAAAAAAAGAAAATCTCCACTCTGATTTTGTTAGTAAACGTGCGCCCTTCCGAATTTTTTTTAATAGTTCTAAAACGGACTTGTGGACGTTTGCATCAGGCATACTCTCAGATTTTTTAAACAAAACAAAGAAACCATCTACGTAACGAAACCCTTTACAATCCCACTCCTCATCCGGATCGTCAAAGATGGCCGCCTTCGTTTGCTCCCCAAACGCGCCCACGCGCTTTTGTTTCCCCCGACCTCAGCTTATGACGACACGTGCTTGGCTGCCGTGTAATCGCGCGTTCCTTGCGAGTTTTTTTTTTTTTTTTTTTTTTTTTTGCCCTTTGATTTACGCGTGCTCCTCCTTGCGTTCCGATGCGCCCTAGGTAGCTAAACTCGTCCAGCACAACTTTGGGTCCGAAAGTTGCGGAGCGCGCTAATTGGACTCTCGCGACGCTGACGTCAAGCCGAGCCAGGTGTCAATCATCCAAGCTCTCTCGGTGCTCAAATTCCAGCGAGAATGTAAAACACAAAGTCTTAGCGAGCTCTATCGAAGCGCGTGCGAGCAACACCGTGGTGCCAGCCGATTGAACGACTGCACTGATGACGTCTCGCCCGAGTGTCCCTACATCCCTACGCCGCGTTAGAGTCAATGATGCGAAGATTGTACCTAGGCGGCCGGTAAATACTCTGAACTTTCTTGTCGCAAGATCGTCGTTTGTGGAAGTTATTGTTGACGACAAAGTGACGTTTCACAACTTTGGGAAGGATTTTTTGAGGCCAAAATCTTCGCTTCGGAATCGAGGCGAAGATTGAACTTTGTGATGTTGTGGAGCCGTGCGCGGTGTACGCGGGTGGCTTTATGGAGCTCATCTTCCGCCACTGTCAACAATGCCGCAGGGGTCACCCACAGGCGGTTTGTGTAGACACGTCGGTAATGCCTGAGAGATGAGGGGAAACGGGGGATAACAAGAAAAAAAGTTGAAGAAAGGGAAATAAAAAAAAATTAAAGACGTTTACAAATCTTTGTAATGCGAAATTAGAGATCAACTCTTGAGGAGGAATAAGGGAGGGTACGGAGAGGGGGTATGCCCCTCCTCCTCCCCTCTTCCTCTTGTCCCCTCCTTCTCCCATTCAGTTTTTCCGCTAAATTTAGCAGGGAAAAGGACATCACATGACAATCTAGCGGAGAAGTGAATTGGCGTTGAAGTCACGTAGCTGGGAATGGAATTGGTGTTGAGGTCGTGTGACGTCAATTTCGCGCTAAATTTAGCGGGCCGGTTACGCCGACGGCGACGCACACGCCGCGAAACCCGGAAACGGGCGCCGAAGAGCTGCGCTCCAAAGAGAGAATTAAGGTACGACCAACACACACACACACACACGCATAAACAAATAGGAGTCTCAAGAAGGGCCGTAGAAATTGTTCGGGAGAGAGAGAGAGAGAGAGAGAGAGGAGGTGATTGTGGTGGAGAAGGGGGATATTCCTTTCCCCTAATATTCTATTATAACTCTCTGAAATGATATGGTGGTTCGGAGCTGGGGCGATACCCCCCCCCCCTTTCCACCCTTATGCGCCTTGCCCCCTTTTTCGACGCAACTGGAGGAGGGGGGGGGGGGGGCTAAATACCCCCCCCCCTCCCCACCCTCCTGTTTCGACGACCCTGCTTAGAGCTGTTCCAATGAGCAATGACGAGGAACAGCACAGCCTGCAATTTTCGAAATAACGGTTCAAGAGATTCTGGAACTAAAACGGCTCGCATTCCATGAACTCAAGAGTGGCCATGACAGACTTTCAAGCGAAGGACTCGTGCCAGGGCACGTATATAGTGTGCGGGCGCGTTCAGTGACGTCATTTTATAGTTGATACCTTTGACGATGGAGTCAGGATTATCAGTTGTGAACGACAAATTTGATGGTGCGTGTTCAAATCGACGATGTCAAGTTTAGTGTCCTTGAAGCATCACCGCCAATATTGACAACCTGACATTACTTTTATTTCCTTATTTCCGTTGATAAACATACTTAATCCCGAACTGACTGATCTTTGAATGTCTACCATAAAATTATTTTATCCCGCCGAGGAGAGGACAACTGCCCGGATGCGAACTTCGCCCGAAAGTGGACAACGGTAGTCGGCTGGTTGTGACCTAGCCACGTCGGGATACACTTTGGCCAGATTCGAAAGGCCAAGATAAATCAAAAGAACGGCAGGAACGCTTTTTAGTAAATTCTGCTTTATCGGCGGAAATAAGAACGATACCAGACTATCAACTTCGACGGTGTTGATTTTAAAATGCAATTCCCAAGCATCCATCGTGCTTTTTAGAGACCATCAAACATGACGGTCGCAGCTGATAATCTTTGTTGTGGCGTCACACGTATGAGCCACGGTCGTCTCCGCGCGCTCTCTAGTGCTGCTCTTGTTCGGTGCTTGGAGGCGTAGGGATTTTTCGTCCCCTCAACGTAGAACGTCGCGAAGACAAACGGATCTGCGGGTTCGTGAGAAAAAAAAAGCATCGCAGCAATTCTTCGGCTCCTCCCCCCACTATGTCATAACACAAAGAATATTTTTGCTGACGAGTTTAGCGACCCTAGACGCCTTTTTGAACACTCGTTCGCCGTTTGAAAACTCTTCCTTCTGCACATAAAACGTACCGTCATATATGAGAAATGATAAATCTTGACACCAAATATAACTTCGGCAGCTCCAGGAACCTATCAGTACACACGCCGCTAGCGTTCCGGAAGCCTATTGCGTCGTTTTTGACAGTACATCCACGTATCGAGAAAAGCATGGCTTTTCGAGGGATGGAGTGAAAAAAACCTTCAATGTCAATAAAACTTCTCCCACGCACGCACGCACGCACGCACGCACGCACCAACGCAAAGAAGTAAAATGAACAGAAAATTGGGAAACGTTTCAGGGAGTACTCGTTCTTCAACAAGCACGTTAAAGATGCACACGGGCCTTCGCCGCGAATTAGCAAACATTCCCGTGTTTGTCACAAGGTGTTGAAAGAGGGCCCCAGTACAAAGCAGAAGAAGAGGCGAAAAACAAAATTAACCATATTTAAAGGCTTGGCCATGCATTGCTGATTCTTTATTAATTACAGTAGTGTGTTGGAATTCCACGTGAATGATGTGACAAACTTGTGTTGCTGTTTTCTGGAGGTGTGCGACACTAGGGCCCGCATAATCTACATAGACCCAGCTTTCCTGGTGGGGCCCATGACAGCTATGTCTGGAAGCGGTCATCCCTTTGAAGCAGACTTGGACGTAGTTCAACTACTCTACTCAAACTACTGTAGTTTAACTACTTTTCCGAGTAACTTGGTAACTTTCAATTACAACTCTATTTGGGTGATTAGTAGTTTAATTTAACTATGTTTTACAGGTAACTTCTACTCAAATTACTAACTACTTTCGAAATTTCATCCTATTTTTTTTTTTCATCACAAAAGTTTGAGTGCAGAAATAAATAAGAAGCTGGCAGATTAAGTGGTATTCACGAACAAGGGGCCCCTTCACAATCCGTTCCCACGCACTTACACTCGGCAGCCCTAGAAACTGCATCACAGGCGTCCTTGGGCCAAGGTGGCGACGACGAGCAGCCAAAACATAACACCGGCGCGCACGAACGCAGTCAGAGATGCTTGACGAGCCTTGGTCGGGTGTCGGCCTAATCCGGTAATGCACGCAAGCGCCGCGTTTCCAGCTGCAAACGTGAAAGACGGGGACACTCCGAGGGTGGTTGTTTGTTTCATGGTGTGCCACTGGCATGAACTCGCGGCTGGGCGCCTGTTCTCATGGTTGCCTTGTCGTCAGCACAGCCTCCCTTGCAATCCGGACTCCCCCGCGCATAAACGCAGACAGGGATAATCCGTTCATGGGAGCAGGTTCCCGCTTCCAGCTGCAACTGTACGAGCGCTGATGCTCGTTCACGTAATCCTTCGCGTCCTTCCGACCTTCCACGCCAGGGAGACCTCCTCTTTGTTGAAAACGTTTTACTTGTCAGGCGCGTCAGGATACCGTAGTCGCAGGCAAGGATTTCGAGTCACCCTTGGGAGATCCTTTAGTTGGACCCAACGTCAACGGCAAAAAACAATTTTTTTTTTTTAAAGTGGCGTAGCTATAACATTGCAACGAGACGCGCAGTCGTCCGGATGATCTCATCGTCGTGGCGCGAGACTTTATCCCTTGACGGTCAGGTGCACTCGCTCGGCGAAATCTCCGAACGTCGTGAGAATAAACAGGGGTCAGTCATAACAATCTCAACTTTCCGAAGAAAAAAAGAAAAAAAGAGGAGAGTTTGTTATGATAGACCCTCTAGCCGAAGCAAGACTCACATGTTTTTTTTTTTTTTTTTTTCTTTCTTTATTGGTTTTGCGGATTTCAATCCGCAGAGGGGGCAGAGATAAAGGCATGATGCCTGACAGCGCCTCTGCCCCCTGCAGTTCATACAGCGGAAATAGCATTTCAAAGAAGTCATAGTGATAATAAATAACAAGACAGCCATCGTCATAAAAACAAATCGAAACAATTATTACAGAAATATCTGAAAGCACATGAAATACAATGACTCAGCTCAAACAACTACACAAGCGGCACTGCTTGAACAATGCGGGGCGATATGCTTATCATAACCCAGAAGTCAAATAAAATAAAAATAAAGATAAAGACAAAAATAGACACCGTTTTTTTACATATCCACTAAACATTTATAAACAAGGACTTATAAGAGAAAGCGGAAACAAGCTAAATCAAAACCAAAAATCAGGCTACAAAGCCAAAATTGAGAATTCCGAAGTTTCGTAGTACGTTACGTTTTATTGAAAATAAATATAAATAGATATGCATGCCTTAAATAGATGAAAATGCGATATCACTGCAAACCAGAGCTCGTCTGCAGTCTCTTTTGAACTTTGGAAAAGGGGAAGTAAAATTAACAGCAATGCCAGGGGAATTTAATAATTTAGTACTCATGTACGATAAACTTTGCCTGCCATAATTTGTTCGTATGCTTGGGATTCTACGTTTCGGGTCTCGTAATGTGTAGGCACTAGAAGGAGGTGTCTGTGTCAAATAGAGGTTGTTTTTGTAGATCCATTGAAATAATTCGAAGTGATATATCTGGTCTGCCTTCAATATATTATATTTAACAAAAAGTGGTGGAGTGCTCAAATTTCTGACATTACCTCTGTAATTTTCGCAAATACGAAGAATTTTTTTCTGAAGGATGATTAGTTTGTTGTAGTTAGATGCAGTGGTTGTACCCCAAACCAACAAACCATAACTGATCTTAGAATAAAAGAGAGAATAATACAACGTCATTTTAAACCAAGTGGGTATCAAATTTTGCATTTTATATATAATACCAACAACTCGAGACAGCTCTGCCTTCATTCTATTTACATGGGTGGACCACGTGAGCTCTTCGCTAAACCAGACCCCCAAGAACTTTTGCTCTGCAACTTGTTCTATAACGGTGTTTTCAAATATAATGTTAATAGAGCTGTTGTCTCGCTTACTAACAGGTTTGAAGATTATGTATTTTGTCTTACTTGTGTTTAGCTTCAATCTATTTACTCGTAACCAATTCGATAAATTAATGAGGTAAGCATTGTAAGCATTTTCTAGGTATTCTTTAGTCACACCAGTAAAAAAGACATTTGTGTCATCAGCATACATTACTAACTCAGGGGAGCCTGGTATTATCGTTATGTCATTCACGTAAGCTAGAAATAATAAAGGACCGAGAATGGAACCTTGAGGAACGCCGTGCTGTATTCTCAATTTACTAGATGCTATGTTGTTAATAGAGACGTACTGCTGACGATTTTGTAGATAAGATTCTATTAGTTTTAGCGCTATTCCTCTTATACCGTATCTCTCAAGTTTTTTTAGCAGGATATCATGTTGAACAGTATCGAATGCTTTTTTAAAATCTAAAAACAAACCAAGCGTGAGCTGTTTGTTTTCAATGTTTTCTACAATTTTGTCCTTAATGTCTAGGAGTGCTTGCTCGGTTGATTTATGTTTCTGAAAGCCATATTGCTCTTTCGTTATTATGTCATACTTCAGAAAAAAGCTAGTTAATCTATCATTGATCACGCGTTCATAAATTTTTGAGAATATTGGCAGAAGAAAAATTGGTCTGTAATTATGAATATCTGTTGCTCCACCTCCCTTGTATACAGGAATAACTTTCGCTAATTTTAGTTCGTCAGGAAAGTCACCACTCACAAGCATCTTGTTTATAACGTCGGATAGTAATGAACTCAGCAGAGCTGCTTTATATTTAATCGGCAGTGCCTTTATTTCGTCATCACCGGCGGCAACATTATTTTTTAAGCTGTCAATTATTTTATTAACTTCCCTTGTCGTTGTCGGAGCTAGCATTATAGATGCAGACGGATTAACGGTCGTTGTGTATTCAGCTATGTAGTCGTGTTGTTCAGCGTACTTGCCGATATCAACAAAGTGCTGATTTATTTTTTCGGCAAGTGCTTCACCAGATACACTTTGATTATCTATTAGGATATGCTCCACGTGGTTGGTTGCTTGCTTTCTATTAGTGAGATCGTTTACTGTGTCCCATATTTTTCTATGGTCATCGTGATTGCGTTCGAATTTATTTTGATAATATTCGCACTTCGCCTTTTTTAGGTCCGAGTTTAATTTATTTCTTATCTTTTTAAACTCAGCGAGCATGCTTAGGTCACGATGCCTAATAAAAGCGTGAAACTTCCTATCCTTATCTTTTATTCTTTTCAGCAGGTCAGCAGTCACCCACGGTTTTCTTATCTTTTTATTTCTTACTTTTGTTTCCTTCAGAGGAAAAGCTGTATCATAGCAGTTTTTAAATTTTACTAGAAAGTTTTGATAAGCTACTGTAGCGTTGTTTTCAGAGTAAACGTCATCCCAGGTTTCCTGTTCTATAAGGGAACTAAATTTGCTCAGGGTATCTTCGCTTATTGTACGATGCCAAAACGTTTTCGAGTCTTTTACACGAGCCATTTCAGGAGTAGATCCCAAGCAAAAAATCGGAAGATGATCGCTTATGTCTTGTACTAAAACCCCAGCTATAACATCATTTTTATTTAAGTTTGTGATGCATACATCGAGAGAGGTGGCAGTATTTAAGGTCACCCTTGTTGGCAGCGATATCACAATATTACAGGCATGCTCATTAAGAAAATCTCTGAATTCTTTTGCTTGTGAATTATCGGAAATGGTGTCTATATTTATATCTCCCAGAATCACGAGAGGCGCTGAAGTTGATCCTAGAACACACAATATATTATCAAGCGTATTCATGAATTCAGCAATATTGCCCGAAGGCGGTCTGTATAAAGCAACAACTACTGTGTTCGATATTTTGATAACTAAGCTTTCAATGTTTTCATCAATCCTCGTGAATTCGTCAATTATTTGGTACCGTAGATTGTCCTTGATATAGATTGCTACGCCTCCACCTCTTTTTTCTTGTCTGACCAGACTTTCGCATTTATAACTATGAAACTTAGGTGGTGAGTCAATACTCGTTAACCAGGTTTCAGTAAATATAATTGCATCAAATTTTGCATTTACAGAATGTAAGAGAGCTTCAACTGTATCGACCTTATTTTTTAGACTTCTCGTGTTCATGTGTACTGCCGAAAACTGTCGTTTGCTTTTTTTTGTACATTTTATTGAAGGCCGTGCAGTCATAATAATTACATTCGGGTTGCAAGTCTTCCATCAGAATGGTAATGATCTATAATTTGTGAGCGTTACTCGATTCAATTTGCAATTCTGTCAACGTCAGAACACGTCAACGTCGTCACGGACACCAAAGATGCCTACACTCGCTTACCCGACCCTGCACAGCCTGCTTCTGAAATTCGACGCTGCCTTTGCATCCAGCGCCACGGTGGAACGTCTTTTTAGCTTGACCGAGGACGTTATTAGAAGAAAAAGAGGAAAACTCTCCGATAACAACTTTGAAAGACAATTGCTTCGGCGAGCGAATAAACTATTTTGGAAGTCATAAAATGACTGCATTTATTTTCGGCTCGCAGGGTTTTTCACTGATCAAAAGTTCTGTTCATTTTGCTGCCACAAAAACATAAAAAGTAACTTCGAAAGTAACTTCTAAGTAATTCGCTGCTTTTTTACTGTAGTTAGTAGTTTACTCAATTATTATTACAAATGCGTAATTTCTACTCTACTTCAACTACTTTTTGCGTCGATGCTCAGTAACTTAACTACCTTTTTTGAGTAATTTGTACATGTCTGCTTTGAAGGGCAATAGAAAGTGGCCTCCTTCAGCCTGGTCAATTCCCGCTGGGCAGCAAAATAAACTAACATTTCACAACTGCACATGACAGTGGGGTGAATGGTGAGGCCGCGGCACTCTTTGTCAGTTGGGTCTTCTGTCTTATGCAATAATTACCAAAACAACCAACAAGGATGTATGTGAACAAATAGTGACCAAACTGTACCTTACACATCTGTACGACTCTTCATATTTCTAATTATCTAAGTAAATGAGCTATTGCCCAAAACAATGCAGTATTGTTTTCCTGATTTTTACAAGACAAACTGAAAAAAAATACATATTTTGTTCTTATAAGATGGGATATACACCGGTTTATGATCCCACGCAGGTAAAACATAACATTCCAAGTGGCTCTGCAGATAACACAATTTCGTCGAAAAGGTCGAAAATTTATCACTTGCTAGGAGTCTTTTAGAACTCACCGCGGTCAGCTCCTTATATGCCCGATGAGAAGGACATTTACCAAGTTATATGTCATAAAATTGAGGTAAAAAGCTTCCTTAATATTGCAAAATAATATTTGTCCCATAATTGGACTACTGCAGTCTATGCAAGTGTTAGCGTGGTTCATGTCTGGTTCAGGTTGATGGAGGTATCTGGTTGTGCGGGCGAAGAAGGAAACATTCTGAAGATTGGTCCGCTTCACATCCCTGCCTGCAAGATGTGTATTCTCTAGAGAATATATGCCAAGAATGGCCAGAGGGACATGGGGTTAGAGCCGCAGACAAAACAACAAAAGTTCAAAGAGCCGCAGGAAAAGAGAAAAAAAGGGGGGGGGGGGGCACTTAAAAAACACGATATGGAGGGACCAGCTTTCCAAAGGGGACAAGTATAGTTGTTGACTACAACAAATAACAAAAAGCAGCAGAACGTTACTTTAACCGCTCAGCAAAAATGAATGCTTCGGCTGGTTTGCTAGCCAGCCACTGCCCCTGGCGCCCGTTATACGTTTAGGGTTCGCAATTCTTTCTAGAAGAATAAGATAAAGAGTGTCACTGTACACACAAATGTGTCAAAGAGCTCTCCAGCTGTATATACGTGGTGCAGTACAAGGCTGCGAGGTCTGTGAGCTTTTTCTTAAATTTTAGAACTCTTTTCGTCTTTGGAACACAGGAATGAAAGAGGGCACACTCACCCGAAAGCCGAGAGCCGCACTTAAACCCGCGATGAGCGGCATGCAGCTCACGAGCCGTAGTTTGGCCACCCCTGATATATGCATTTGGGACTGGTGGCCAAGGTTCATCTGACCACGCTTCATTTATTTGGATGTCTGATGTCACGCATGCTTGTTGGGCATGCAGGAGACAGTGGCTATATCCTTGCCCCGTGGCTCATTACGCCAGTCCCCGGCACGCTCCATCCGTACTCTTGGGAAGCGAGTTTCAATGTGGCCCACTCCTCCCTGCGGTCTGCGGTGTAGGGCTGCATCGGCCTGTTGAAGAACAGGTTTCGTTCCCTCTACAAGCACCGGACCCTGTACCACCCACCGCAGACCGCTGCCACCATCATTGCAGCCTGTGCAGTTCTGCACAACGTTTGCATCGCTGCGGGGCAGCCGGAACCTGAAGCTGAAGAAGGCGACGTAAAGGGCGAGTCAAACAACGGTGGACCTGAGCCACAAGAACCGCCCCCTGGGTCGCCATGGGTAAAGCACGAAGTGTTCTCAGGACACTGCAGTGAAATAGTAAAATAGTGAAAAAAACAATCACATTTGTTCACTATTCCACCAGCAACAACATGCCATTCTGGTGGTAGCACTGTGGGCAATATGAGCTGAAACATCCGACCTGGGTTTTTTCTGCGTATGCACTCCCGACAAGCTCTATTATCTCCAGTTTTGTCAAATAGTTTGAAGTCTGGGACCTCCACTTTGCATTCAATTCCTGGTTTGCACCAAAGCTCTGTCAAAACAGACGGGCATGCCAAAGAAGTGTGAAGGACTGTGTCAGCTGATATTGTCTGTCACAGCACATACATTACAACACGGACAGAGAAACACACTTAACATTCTAACAGTACGCTTATAAATATAAATTACAAATTGAACTTCCACACATTTTATGGCAGCTTCAACATCACTAGGTTTTCTTAAATTATTCAAGGTCATAAACATATCAGTCACAGACAGTGAAACACTATAAAATGAGTCTCATTCATGTGATGGGCGAGAGCTTGAAGCACTTACCAACAGAGGACAGTTTCACTCGCCATAATAATTCGGCACACAAAAGCTCACGACGAGATCTTGCCTTGGGCATGGCACTTTGCCATTTAAAAGAATACGCAAAAATAACAAACCATGAAGGTCTTTTTCTTCGGAAAATGTGTAGGTACCCAGTTCACATAATAGCCAATTATATTTATGCTAACATTTATTTCCGAGGTATCGACCATATATAAAACTAATGTAAATTCTCTGGATGTTTTAAACTTGATTAGGTTTTAAAGAGGCACTGACACATCAAAATCATATTTTTTTTTATTATCCGAAACGATTGAAAACGATGCCGGGACATTACCCTCAAAATTTGAAATTTGGGAATTCAGTATTCGTGAAATAAAAAAAACAATTTCCAAATGCCGAATTCGAAGTTCCCGCGCGATCGGCGCCGGTGCCTTGACGTCAAAAATTGCGGAGACCTGAGAGTCCCCTTTCTTTCACCACTCCCTGCTGTTGCCATGGCGACCCAAAACGAGGGGGAAAGGAGCGAGCGGCGGCGTTCCGGCGGACCGGTTTTGAGCGGTGTCGCCTGTTTTCCGTTGGAGGATACAAATCCAGGAGACGGCACCACAACGAACTCCCGATTTTTGGTATTTCAAAAAGAAGGGCCGTAGTGCGTTCGCAATTGCGTTAAAAAACATGTTTTAGGATTGCCGTAATTAAATGTTATAGAGATGTCGCCTACAAAGCTTCTAAATTTCATGATTCTTGACGTCACCGATCAAAAGAAGCGAGGAGGCGAGAGGCGGGAAAATCAAACGCCAAAAATAAAAAGGCGCGCGCGCGCGCGGAAATTTTTTTTTCGCAATGCGTTTTTTTTTGCGTGTTTATGACTGCAACTTGCATCATTTTAGACAATAAAAATAAATACGACCTTTGGGGTGTCAGTGCCCCTTTAAAGAATTAACTCAAAATCTAGGCAGTAGATACCAAGTCCAGACTGGAGCGGACGCAGCATACAACTCATGCGCAGATGATGGTATTTTAAACTCTCAGGTAGCTCTGGAAACCATGGCAAGCATCCTCGTTGATGAAGGGAGCATAGCATCATTGTGCGGGTCCATCCGAAGTGCGAAGTCCGATAACATGTCAGGATCATATATGAATAACTTTTTGTTTACTTCAGATATGTTGAGCGTGGAAGGACATGTACGTACTCTGTTTTAGAGTAAATTGGATAATGTTAGTCTTTCTCGAATTCAGCTTGGGCCGTTATTTGAGCACTATACATTGAATGCACCAATATTCCTCTGCAATTCTATACAATCTCCCTCAACCTTGCGATATATATTTGAACATGAACGTGAACGCCTCGTGCACTGGCGCATGTGACGCTACCTGCAAGACAAACGAAAACACATCGAAGGGCTTTAGTCCAGACAGATAAAGGGGATCGGTGGCCGAGTGCAATAAATAAAAAAAGGGATCGGTGGCCGAGTTGGCTGGAGCACACCAGCTCGGAGCACGTGGAGCGAAAGCTCGCGCTGTGTAACATATGAATCCTTAGTTCAAACCCCACGCCTGCCCGTTTAGACCTGGATGAGCATCGTACCGGCGTGCGGTCGTGTATCACTATTGCGTGATGCACGTTAAAGACCCCAGGTACCGGTTGTAATGCAGTGGCTAAATTGCTCACCTACAGTTGGGAGGCAAGTCGCATGTTGAGGAAGACTATGTTCTAAGCTGTATAAACGTACTCACACCTCAATTTGTTTACAGACAGGTGAGGTAGCACCGCTTCATTCCACCGTGACATAGTAAGATAACTGTTGAAAGAGGTGTTCATAACGGACATTAGACAAGTGAATTCCCGAGGTTAATTATGAAGACACTAAAGTTATTTGGAGGTTCATTTGATTTTGCCTAAAAATTAGACAAGTAAAGAGAAAAAAAAACAAAAAACCCACACGCACACACAAAAAAACGTACACCTCATTTAGGTAGAAACGTATTTTCTACTTATTGATGGCCCGTTTGGTTTTCTTAGAAATCCGAAAAACAGAAAGTGTTAAATTTAGAAAAAAATTGTTTCGGGCACCAAAACGGTAACGTCAAAATTCAATTTGCATCTCAGAGTAAGCGCGTGTTTGTTGGTTAAGAAAATATATTGTAATTGTACATAATAATAGAAATCATGCTTCTTTTATATATATATATCCACTCCAAATAAAGTCTACAGAGTGTGAAAATATCTGAAATAATGTTTCATAAAATAAATGTCGTTCGGAATAAGTATTTTAGCCTTCTTTGCAACTCATTTAACAATTTCTTTTTTATTTCCAAATACACATTAGTAGGGTGCCTTCATGTGCGCTTTGCTTAGAGTGGAGACATCTGGCAATTTTGTCTTACACTTTTTTTTTGCACAGAAGCGCGGAAAAAAGCGAATCTCGGCACGCGTTTGTGGCGCTGACTGTGCTATGGCGACATTTTGTTTTCGTAGATTTATTTGTATTTTACCCGTGAGCGCGTGCTGTCGGAATCGGGTACTACAAAGGGTGGCATCACCCTCAGCAGAAGGACATTGAGGCACTCTACATATTAGGATATGTCTGTTCAACCCTGCACGATCTTAGGGTGCTTACAAGCCACACTTGTAGCGTATGCAAGCGTTTGACCACGCGCGCCTCAGAGCTGACTAACTTCCCAGCGGGAAGTTAGTCAGCTCTGAGGACATCTGGTGTATTCGTTGGAGATGAACGACAGTGCAGTATACCGCTGCTTACCTGACGACTTTAGCGTACATCACGCAATAGTGATACATGACGGCACGCCGGTACGATGCTCATTCAGATTGAAATGGGCAGAGGCGGTAGATTGAATCCACGATCAGTGAGCTTTACAGCGTGAGCTTTCGCTACACGTGCTACCGATCCACGAGCAACGAGACATCGCGGTCGAATTCGAGCTCGAGAGAAAAACAACGGTAACAGCAAGAAAATCTCCGGTTTGAGGCATTTAGTACTAGTGTCGCCATCTCGTTTCGCAAGTTGGAAATAAAATTAGCAGGGTGCTTTTATTTACACAAATACGCAAATACAACAATATTTTGCTTTCTCGTCATGGTCTTAAAATTAAGATTAGAGGCACCCCTAGTACGTATGGCCAAGCGTTTTGTCACGTTTGTCTTCTAAATATTTGTATTTTCAAAAATGCCTCAAAACGCGCTAAAAACAGTCAAAACGGTAATAATTCTGGATTTCATTAAAAATCTCCAGCGCTCTCAAAGAAACATCCAAGGGCCGTACAGCCTTCATTACGTTATCATAAGTAACCTCCAAAAGAATGAATCCTACCGTGCATTCCTGAAACTCAGGTTTGTGTAGCGAAATTCGCCCATTGAGTGATGAGCGGTTGAATCCCGCTTATATCCGAAAGAAGGGACCCTTGACAGGCAAGCGGCGGCGACAACGTCAGCACAGACCCCCGAAGAACGAGTGACTTCCGGTCACGAGACAACCAGCGACTTCACGTCACGCGACAACAAGACATAAACTTTACACACCTAAACTTTAAAAAAAAAAAAAAAACTAAAAAAACTTGGAGGCTAAAAGCGTCGAGAAAATTTAACAGCTCCGGAAACCCGTGAGCGCATTTCTGGGTAACGTAGGTCAGATGACTCAGTTTTTATCCTTTCGTTTGCTGGTTGAATCACCCGCCCCCTCCCATGACAGCACCACTTAATCACTATTATTTGCTTCTTAGCGACAGCTCTAGTGGCTGTCGAGTGCTCGCAAGAGAACAAGCAAAACAAATTAGGTTGAATGAAGGTATTATAAACAAAGAACACTGGAAAAGATTGGTGAACCTTTATATGTATTTATATGCACCAATAAACAAGTAACATGTCCTCTCCATGTAAAAAGTAATATGCCAAATAAAAAAATAAAAAATGGGTAACACGAAAATGAACTCTACAAGTTATTTTTTTTATTTTACAGTAACAGTAGGCCCGCGATAAATCAGACTGATATTTTTGACTCCTGATTAATTCAAACAGATCTTAAAATTTCGGTGGTCCCTGGATATTTTTAATATGTTTATAAGCCGCTTCACTTGCACGGCGTTTTCATGCATTTTATACTTTTTGTTCTTGCGGCCCCGTTGAGTGCGCTTCTTTCCGAGCACTAGTGCATTGCAGAGAGGCAACACCCGCGAAGCTGACTTTCGTGGGTGTTGCGTTTCCGCAGTGCACTGGTGCTTGCGGAGAAGCGCACTCATTGGTGCTGGGGTGGACGCACATAAGGTATGAAAAGGGGCACCAGGTAAAAATTTCCGTAGCAACTTCCACAGACGCTGCAACGTGGCGGCATGGCATAAGTCCACGTCACAGCGTCAGCACAAGTTGCCATAAAAACTGCTGCGCGGCGCCCTGTCTCATCGTTCGCTTGTCCCCTGTTTAATTGTCCACATTAGACAACCTCTTGGCCCGATGAACAAACTTCATTTTGTGTTAGTTGTCTTTTGCTGTCTAAACCGTCCATGATAAACAACAGTTTTTAGGGATAAAAGAATTTATACAATTCATTTAAAAAAAATTGTCATATGTGGCATACCTGCTTGTGATCAGTAGGCCTACGTAGAGGAAATCATTAAGTATCTGTTTTGTATGTGTAGCCATTCATACTACAAATCATAATTTTATCTTGCATCATATTTAGATGAATGTTTGATAATTCAAACAGAATTTGTGGCTTTCTGGAGTTTACATTAGTGACCCATGCAGCACGGATTTTGGCCAAGGAATGGCCAATGTCTGGCGATGGTCCTTTGGCCGGTGGCCGGAGAGTGGCCGTTCATTGGCCAATGCTTGGCCGATGGCTGGTGGCCAGTGGCTATTGGACAACGGCCAGATAAAGGCCAGTCAGTGGCCAGTCTCTGGCCACTGTCTGGTTACTTGGCCAATGACCATTACCAGCAATTGGCCGATGACTGGCCAACTCTGGGCTGCTTGGGGAGAGTCTAGTGTACTAATTTTAAAACCGGCATCATTCAACATGGTTATAATTATGGCCTATTATCCTACAACATCCGGGATAATGGTCTCATTCCTCGACCAAACATCAGTCTTTGCTCCTATAGCTCACATGGTGACAACTGTTCCCACAAGTGTTCAATTTTAGTTGGATATTCAGCAGTCAATTTATGATTGTACTTTCGGCTTTGAGCTGAAGTTGTGAAGGACTATAACGAAGGTATAAAAGTTTCAGTAAACTGTACACCAGCCGCAATAAACATTCAGTTCTTCAGCTAAATCTGGGTTTCTATTACAGTGTTAATTATTTTTAAATTAGAGCATAGTTCAGTCCTTTAAATAGGCCCCTGTAATTGGCCCTAATAAAAGGCATTGTTATAGTTATGGCCCTGTAGCTATTACCTACACTATTGTTTTCCACCTTGAAGACACTTGATGTGCAAGGAGATACATTTTATACTAGCTATGCTAGTTTGACAACTGATGTGCTCCAGGCCATATTGGAAGACTGTGGTTAAAGCTCTCTAGGAGACAGGATCCTTTGATTTTTGAACCCTATACATTTGCGACAGCCATATAAGTGCTTTGTAAAAAACATTTAATGGTAAGCGAATTCAATTGGGAAGAACTACTCTGCCCAGCCATATCGGACATAGCACATGTGTAGGGTGATGCATCTCCAGGGCATTTTCCAAAATTACTCACATATTATTTGAGGGAGGTCCGCTTTTTATCTTCTGTTAGGAAAGTTCACATATGTTGACCATGCATAAGCTGCATATTTCTCTGCTTTGATATTTATGTGGTTATTGGCCGCTGTAATTTGTTGTGAATCTATTTTCATTAATTGCTTTGCTGAGTAAGCAAATAAAAATGCTGAATAGTTCTGGTATGCCGAATTTTGATAAATTTTCAAATGTGTCCGACAACAGTGGTTAAACATTTTGCCTAGTGATATATTTACTTCCTAGATAGCATTCAAGGTAATAGTTTTGCGATCTGGGCGGACGTTTCCAGCATAACATTACAGGCCTAGCTGGTCATTTTGCTATATTTACAGGCCTTTTCTCAATCACGGCTTCATCGTTTTTGGAAGTTGTTCAGGGGGAGATGTCGAGAATATTGACAGGAATGTTTCCATGCACAGCCACCTGTGTGGAAATCAATCAAAGATCATTAACATGTTTTGCACATACCAATTTCCACAAGCTAGAAAAGTTTGAAGCATAAATTAGAAGTTTAAAATATAAATATATATAATATATATAAAGTACAGGCAGCTCTTCCTGTTCTGGTAAAGAGGTTCTTGTCCTGAAAAGTCACCCGAAATTGTAATGTTTACTATGAGAGTCGAAAGGAGTGTCAAGAGAAAGGGAACCAACCTCGCTATTAATCAGGTGCGTCCCTAGTCAATTCCGTGGCCACTTTCTGTGCGTTGAATTGCCAGGAAGGTAATCGGGCACAGAAGCCTCGTGGCCTGCGTGCTCACGCATACCAGCTCGTTTGTCGCCTGTTCGAGGGAAAAAATAACTTTTGTTTAACTTTATTAAATCATTTCACAGAGTGCAATATTTGATGAATTTATTGCCAGCTTCATACACAGCTTTTCTTCACTGCATAATATGGTGCTCTTTGTAACATGTGTAACGGGCCCAAGAATTTTCTTCATTCAACTGTCGTACTTGATCCTTTTATGTTGGCACGCACCATTCCACCATCCACCCAATCGAAAATGTTGCCGTCTAAATTTAATTTATCACCCGAGAGCACCACGCAGGTCTGAGTCTTGTGGTTATAGTTCATAGCGCGATATTGTTTGTTTTGTGAGGCCCAGAACGAAGCCGTGCGCTTTCGTTTACATAACGTGGTTGGGGGCACAAGGGCGTTGACTGCAGCTTGAGTTTAGTCTGGTAGGTTGCTGTCGATCGCGGGTGTTGTATTGTTCCGGCTACCACTGCCATCTGCTTCCTCTAGATTGCCGAGAGGAATGTCAATGTTGAAGTCTCCCACTTGTAGGCTCTGGACTGCATCGATCGGTTGCGAATGTTCAGTTGCTTCAACTGGTTGCAGGGGTTTGTCCACGTCGACATACTCATCGTCGACACGCTCATCGTCCATGTACTCAGCATTGACATACTCTCGTACTCCCTCCAATGTTGCAGGGTCGGCAGTAAGGACCTCGCCACGTGAATTGGGTAGAGCAACACCTTATGTTTTTTTACTTGATATGTACAAAGCAGTGCATCATGTATCCATAAGTATCACTCACATTACTGCATATCGCAGGGTGAAACAAGTGTAGAAATGTTTATTCCTAGCAAAATGCACACAGCACCATCGCACATTTCATGCGGAATCTGTATAAATTGTGGTGGTTTAAAAAGCGCAAAAGACTAAAAAGAGAACGAGGGGACAGGACCCCTCATTCTCTTCTTCGTCCTTTGCGCTTTTTAAACCACCGTCTAGATATTCAACCAACTAGCCCCCCAGTTAATCCTGTATAAATTGCTTGCTTCCTCCTTGTTTGCAACTATTACGATGGATAATATGTTATATAGGCAGTCACACATGTAATTGATAACTATGCCCTGCACATTCTCTGCCACTTTGCACAGCGTATTACCAATATGCTGATTGCCGCTTTGTGGTAGTAGAATCATAAATACTAGTTAATCGGAGCTTTACATTTCATTTACCTGTCACAAAACTATGTACTAATAGGACCAGGCTAATGAAACCAAAGGGTAAGCTTGCCTAAATTAAAGAATATCTGCCCGATGAAATAAGGAATTAGAGCCACTTATCTGATAGAAAGGGGATGAGTTTGGTACATCCACCGCAAGGGTTTACGCATTATGTGTCCTACGTGGTTTGCAGTTGTGTCACAAATATGACCAGCCTATTGCACCTGATGCGTAATGTGCAAAGTAGAGATATTTGCTTTTTATGGTTGTCTACTGCTTCCATTTGTTTTAGGCAATGATTGCACACGTGTAATTCGTATATAATGAACTGCCTCTGCACTCACTTTATAAAGATGAGTGTCCAAAAGTTCATGCTTCAGATTCTTGAGTGAACTCGCTGCGTGCGGATTACACGTTTCTGGTTTACTGAATGCATTTGCTTTGTGACTACCTCGACCTGCTGGTGAACCGCTTGAATGAGCCGTGTGACCTGGGTCACTATGTCGGCCTGGGACTCTACGAGG
Organism: Ixodes scapularis; assembly: GCF_016920785.2. Lineage (NCBI taxonomy): Eukaryota > Metazoa > Arthropoda > Arachnida > Ixodida > Ixodidae > Ixodes > Ixodes scapularis. The sequence goes on along the minus strand of NW_024609883.1, from coordinate 7,825,103 downwards.
AGATCGCCTGACTCCTCTCTGAACCGGGTGGGGTGGTAGTGGAGACTACCGGCACCACATACTGGGCGTGGAGTGGGGCCGAATAACCCTGGTTAAGGAAAATTATTATCGGATTAACATATCATGTTTTCTAATCAAGATAAAACTGTGAGACAACCTCAGAGATGCGCAGATTGTATGTATAATTCATTCCAAGAAATTTAGGTTAATTGAAAGAAACACTTGCCTCCTGCCTCGTCATCCGGCTCAGCGACTGGGCTCGATGGTCCCCGAATTCCGTCGAGGTTTATGGCCCAGTTTGAAGGGCATTTTCAGCCGATGGCTGAAATAGTTTTGGCAACTCTATTAGTGGCTAGGACGTGCAAACTATTGGCCCACCAACTATCGACCCACGTATCCCGCTATCTTCAGAACCTTTTTTGATATATGCAGTCAGGCTTAAAATTAGCTACAAATTTACTGTGACCCTCTACATGACAGCAAGATGGTGATGTACTCTAGGGAATTTGAGCAAGGTTTTGCTTCACCATGCAGAAGGGCAGCAATGTTTGGGGCTGTTTTTCCCACTGCTAATCGGTGCACCATAAAAGTCGGCAAGCGGAATGCAAAATGGTGTGATCTCACTTCCAGTCCCAGCACTGGACCGCCGCAACGTTGGGCTGTGTCCACACCGAGGATTCCAAGAATTCTCTCCTCCTCTGGAGTCAGAGGCGAACCTCGGGGTGTCCCTCCTCCCAGGCCCCTCCCGTCCTCACTCAGGATACCTGCTTTGCCTTTTGCTACTCTAGGTTTCGCACTAAAAAACTAAAAAGAACCCCCCGCTCTGGGGGGTTCTCCAGAAAGCCAATCAGAATGTTCAATCGTATGGCGGACACGCGCGGTTTTTATTTTCTAGATTTTGAAACGGCCGGCCAAACGGGCGAAGCGGGTAGCGACGCCATTTTCTTACGCGTCTGTCTGGCTGTTGCAACGATAGCAGACGACTTTTTGTCAATATCTTCAATGATGGATTTACTGCACTATTTTGCGTCAAAGGGCACGAGAAACCTTCAGTCGATTCAAATTCCGCTGAAATGATTGTCTGAAAGAAGTTGACATGCCTGCGCCACCAAGACGACAAACTCAAAAGCGAAACTGAAACCACTTTAAACTCATCGAACCTGTCCCGCGTGGTGGTGCTTTGGTACTTCCGAGTGAACCTGCAGACTCTGCAGACGACAGGCTTTGCTCGAGATTTGGCAGTGTGGGGCTGTTTACGTTGTCATCGCGAAAATTGAATGCAAAGGAACGATTTATGCCTAATAGCACTGGCACCGCTGATCTCTTAGGAAGCGGGATCGCTGATAGAGGCCTGGATTGCTGGGGTCGTGTGGCACCACCGGCAGTCATCGCTTGACTCGAGCTAATGCATGCTATAGGAGAAACTGGAATACTCTATTATATTACTTTAGTAGGTTGTTCTCGACCACGAAAATTTCTATTGTGTTTTCCGCAAATAACAGTTAATATTCTGGGCAAGAATATCCAACGCGTTAGAATACTATTTTTTTTAAATAAATATGCTGTTGAGGGTCATGGGTGACATTGTTGGGCATTAACTGTGATGTGTTTAATAAAACAAGGGTTACCGAAAGTTGTTGTGGAGTCATTCGTGATCTCGAAGTCACCAGAGCTTAGTAAACGATAAGTTGGAAGGCCTTTTCTGGGGGATATTCGCATCGTTTTATCCACTTGTACATAGTACTTCTGGTGAAAGATTTTCTTTGGACGGCTGTGAGGGTTTCCGTGGCAAACTAATACTCGGAGCGTGCCGTTCAGTCGTTCAACGTGTCATTTATTTAGCAACCGAAGCAAGCGACGTCGGTAAACCCGGTGGTGCTCCTGCCCACTTTTTTTTAAAGCGATGTTGAAACGCCTGACGAATGTCTATTTGATCTTCATGTACCCGATATAATGATCGCAGCACGTCATAAAAAAACTCGTCCACGAGTACCGCCTACAAACTTCCTACTTCAGTGTGTTTCTCGTTTACAGTTGCGTGTATTGCCTGTTTTCAAGCAATGGGCGCCGGTGATGCCAGCGACGGGCTCCCGATCCGTGATCCGGACTTGCACTATGAGAGTTCTACCGCATTGCACCCGCGGGGTGCTGCACGGAGAACCGGCCCCGAACCAACTTGCCAAATGCACCGAGTGCAGATTGATGCTGTCGCCATATATGTAGAAAAGTACCGACTTCAAACTGAAGCTTGCACGTTTCTGTTCGACGTGATGGCTGGGAGTGCGAGAGTACAGTCGCTGCCAACGTTTATCTATAAACGTTGGTTGCTGCAAAGTGTAACTTATATTTGCGATGACTTCCAATTAAGCAACTCGGCTGTGAGAGATATTTACAGACGACGTAAGTTCCCAATACCAGCTGACTACAAAACAGCAGACACTAGCGAAGATTGATGACACTGTACGCGCAAAAGCTTGCTTCGTTTTAAGGGAACTCCGCCGATTTTTTGGTAGACTTCGATTTGGCTGGAAATTTGCAGACCGCATCAATGACCCTTTCTCAACTGATAACCAAGATATTAAAAAAAAATTCCGTGAAGTTTTTGAATTTTAAAGTTACGCCAGCCGCGAGAGTTCTAGGAGGCGACTCTCTACTGGCAACAATGAAAAATCCCTACTTTTCCCTACCCGCGTACGTCATGGATGTGCAGGCGGACGAGCGACTCGGGCAGCCGCATAGTAGCTTTCCGGACGCCAGCGATCGAGATAATTTTTTCGCAGCTCAAAGTTTGAAAGTTCCTTTGCAATGGGTAGCAATCTTCTCCGCGATAGATTGTGGAAACAGTGCCGGGAAAAAGCTTCTTTTTTACCCTTGTTTTCGTGGGAGAAAAAAAAAGCGTTCCCCGGCAGCAATGAAGGCCAGACACGTCAAGGTGCTTTTGCGCAAACTGTGAGACGAGAGAACTAGTATCACGTGAAACATTTTCACTTTTGCTCGGAATACTTTATAGCCTCGTGCTGCGAGTTGAGAATCCTTCAGCAGCTGGAACAGCTTCAATAGCGGCAAGCGCAAACTCATGCCGGCTGGGACCATTACGACATCCGTCCAAAGAACAGCGCTAATAATATCGAGAAATATAGTAGACAATCTGGCACTATAGTCGACATTTTGTACAGTCACATTTGTTATTCACAATTGGTTCAGGATTTTTTTTTTTAATTTTCTACCTACACTATAAATGTTGCGGACGTCAAATCTAGCTCGGGCTACTCCCGGAGTTCCACTCACGCGGCTGACATGTTGAAAACGAGAAGTGAAGCGTCTAAACAATGTTCAAGACTGAATTTATACATGACTTTCGACTTATTGCTCTTTCTGTCTGCTATTACAGAAGGTTATGAAGCAGGTGTTGAGCTCCATTAATATACGATTGAGCCTTGCCTCGTTTGTAAAAGCGTGCAATAGTACCTGCAGAAGAAGGGATCAAAACGTCTTTAATTTATTCTATTGTGGAGAAATTTCGTATAGGGCTGAAAAGTTTTTTTTGAACCATGAAAATAATAATGTCGTTGAGTGGAGGCATGCTAATTTACAACTGATGGAAACTGTGCTAAGCCAATTTAATTTTAAAACACGAACTCCTATATAAAATTACCCCCTTCGAATGTGCTCTCCTGGATGGGTGTTTGAACGCGTTGCATTCTACTCCAAAAGTAAAAAGAAACAAAATAGGGGTACATATTCTTTAGTAGGTTTTGTTAACTTATTTTAAATTAAAAGATTTTTTATATCTTTCTTTACCTCACGCACTATTGTATCTTTAAGAAAATATTCTTTATTTGGAGATGAACAGTGTATTTTTGTATTTTATACGCATTCCATTGCGCCTTGATGTTTGGCTTGGTGGTTGCGGAGATCTTTTAATCGTCACTTTAACATAATCTTCATGACCAGTAAGCTGCCATATTATCTACACGAATGCAGTTCATTCTATTTTATACATTTCATTGTTTACGAGAATCACAGTCTACATGTCTTAGATCCCAGCCCAGCACACACATGTTCATCGCTTTGGAAGGCAAGCAATGTACGCGCCACACGCACGAACATTGAAGATGGCTGGGAATGAGCGCCAAAGGAGCGGGGACAAGTGAAGTAGTGGACGACAACACGGGGAACAGTCTAGACAGAAAATTTATTAGAAGACACACATGCTTAAATACCTAAAAAAAAAACCTTGCCACTTACAGCGTCCCCCCCCTCTTTCTATAAATATAGAAGTTCTTTATCTGATAAGGCCACTGACTGCTCGCTGATGCAGATATACCCCTCTTGTTTCGATGACGAATGATTCGTGAATCTCTCTGGTTGTTTTTTTGCTGTGTCGCCCCAGGAAGATTATGTTTGACAACTTCGAGGTGCACGGGCATCGATCACAATGCCCGGCCTTATGGCCTGACGCCGTCTGTTTGCTAGTTGCTGCGTGCTCCATCGCACGATCATTAATGCAGCGGCCTGTTTGCCCTACTTCCGAGCGCCCACAGGATAATGGTATATCGTAGACGATAGATGTTTTACAATCCACAGACTTCGTTTGGTGTTTCTTTTTGCATTCCTCACTAGCCTCTTCCGGGGCATTTATGCTTCAGCACAAGGACGAGAGTTTCTTCTGGGCCGGAAAAACAACCCGAACGTTGTAACGCTCCGCAACTTTTTTTAAGTTGTGGGAGATTGCGTGAAATTAAGAAATGATGGCCGGTCTGGTTTCCAGCCGTTCACGGGCGTTGAGGCGAACACCTCTATATTTCCTTTTCAGGCTGTCCGCTGCGTCAGTCAGAGATTTCCGCGGAAAACCCACACTTACTAGACGATCCACCTGTAACAGGAAGCTCCTTCCCATCTCATGATGACAAGATTTGGCCAATGCAGCTCCGAGACAGGACTGGGCGATACCTCGTTTTACAGTTGGTAAAGTGCGGAGTCGTAAGGGAGCACACCCTTCCTAATACGGGGTTCATAAGGCCAGCAAATGTGGTCTTCTAGGAACACAAGTTTCAAATCTAGAGACTGCAAAGAGCCCCCCGAGGTTTTTTCATAGGTAAGCCTCAACCCATGGGAGCAGGCCGCAAAAACTTCCATCAAATCAACTGCATCTTTTACAGTGAGCACCTCAGGTGCGAGGACAATGACAAGGTAATCATGAACATACCTAAAAACTCTCAAATCGCCTTTATTCTCAAGTCTTTCAGCTATAGCTTGGTCACAATGTGCCAAAAGAAACATCACACAAGACGGGGGCCACTCGCGAACCAATGCAAATACCCTGTTTTTGCACATACACCTCATCATCAAAATACAGAAAGGTATATTCAAGATAGAAAGACAGGAGTTCAATGAATCTCTCTACACTCAAACCACACGAGCTCCGGAAGGCCATTTCTCCATTCCTTTCGATGCATTTGGTTACAACTGTAAAAAGGGCCTGATGAGGGACAGAGTAAAGATCTTCAACATCAAATGGAAAGGCATCTCACTTCCCTCTAGACCAAACCCTCAGGAAGTCAATCATCTCATCTGAGCTACGGACCAGGAGCCCATCATGCAGTGTCAATGACGAAAGGTGCTTTCTGAGAAAGGTGGAAAACTGGTACTGCCACGAGTCTCTTTGTGTAACTACCGACCTAAAAGGGACGTCCCTTTTATTCGTCTTAGCCGCGCAAAATATGTCCCGGGACAGCTTCTTACTAGTGTTCACGTTCTTCGCTAAAACAGGAAGGCCTAATCCACAGCATAATTTCTTTGCCCTTGACTTCACCTTGTTCAGAGATCCGCCGCCCAAAAATACAGGTGTTTGAATAATAACAATAGGTGCCGTTATATAAAAATACGTGATCTGTGCGTCAGCTCTAAGAAAACGTTGCTTGAACGATAACAATTGCTTTTGTTAGCATAGAGGCATACATGAGCCAGAGACATTGTAGCAAGCGCATAGCAACAACGCTGCTGTTGACCGCACCTGTGAAAAGCTTGCCGAGGTGGCGTGTTTCTAAAGCCACAGATAGTGACGCCGGTGCTTCTGGTGAACAACGAAAAACTCTAAGCGAAAAAAAAAAAGACTCGGCTACGGCTATTGTTATACTTGTAAAATCAATTCCGATTCTACTAGTTGAGGTTTCGGTTTTCAAACATTATTTGCCGGTTCCGCTTTTAGTTAAATAAAGGCTTATTTTCGATCCAGTCAAACACTTAAGAAAACTCTTAGAAATGTGATCTTTAAAACAAAAAGCATTAAAACTGCGCTTTCTTTTCTAACACGGCGTACTCTTTCTCACTAAAGAAGAAGATTTTGTAGTCAGCACTCCTGGTGTCCAGCATTAAATTCGAAGCTGATCTCATTTAAATATTTACACTGATCCCCGAAGGCACGAGACTGTAAATTGCTTACGGTTTTATAAATAATTCGTAAAAATAGCTTAGATATATTATATTCTAAACATTTTAAGATTTTTAACTTTGATGCAAAGCTTCAAGTTGCCTAGTGGACCAGAAGAAAACTAGTACACGAGGGTAGAAAACGAGAAGCTAATTTTTTATATAGAAATTTGGAAATAATTGTGGACTCTTTTTCGCCTCTTCGAAAACTCACTTCACCGTCATGCATCCGAAGTGCCCATCAGGCGAATCAGGCTCACGTATTGACTGCGTCACTAGGTCTGCGCACGTTAACTAACAAACAATGAGTTGGTGAATTCTCGGATTAGTGTTTGTGGTCAATAGGTGCTGTGCCGGAAATTACAATATTTTAAGCACGTCCGCAACATGCGGAATTAGTTGCAGTTTGTTTCTCCTTATGCGCCAGTTAAAGGGGTACTCCACCGGTTTTTTCATTGTCTCCGATTTGCTTGAAATTTTGCTAAACTAACCAACAAACATTGCTAAAATAGTATCCAAAATATTAGGTCAAAATATTGTTTTTTCGCGAAGTTATTGAATTTACAGTTTTGGTCTTCACCATGTTTTTCAAACTGAAAGTCTGTACTGGCAACAACAACAAAGTGACGTCAGTGGAAGGCAGGCGTTAACTTTTTGGACTACAGAACGGATCCCAACGGATTTGAAGCAGTTTCTTGATGTCAAAAGAGTGCTTTGGAAGCTCGTTCCCGTATCCGCGCTCAAGCACGGAACAAATGATTGACATATTCTATTTTTAGACTACTTGCTCCACTGGCAATTTCGCGATGCTAAATAGCATACCGGAAAGGCTAAAGGTCGGGGAGTCAGAAAATATCGTTAGTTGTGGTAGCTGAAAAAATCGGTGGAGTACCCCTTTAAGCGTGCTGCAAAAACAAGTGTGGTGGCCTGAACGAGGCTTTCACTGCACGAGCGCAGGAGCTCAGACTTGGGTTTCAAAGCTCGGGGTTCGGCCTTGTAGCTTCTTTACGCCCGCACAAAATGTTCTTTCTGAGGCGCCTTGTTATATACTCCCTTTCTCGCCACCACCCACATCTTTGCTGAACATGTTCAGCAAAGATCCCCAGTACGTCCTTTCTCCGCTTTCCGCAAGTGTAGAAAAACTGGTCCCGGAAAAATGTCCCGGTGTGACGACCCTAAAATCTGCGTTTCGGTCACTAAGTCGTCACGGGCTCTGTCGCTGGAGTGAGGCACCCAGGGCTGTCGATAACAAAACTGCACTTTTATACAGGTAAGGTAGATAATTATGGCATAAAATCACTCACACTCTCGCAAAATAATTAGGAATGTTCCGAAAGAGTTCCACGCCACGACGCGATAACGAGTTCGAAGGGCGAACACTCACGACTTGGTTGAGTGCTTGGGTGGAGTCTCGGAGGGGACTCGGACGTCTCGAAGGGAGCTTGGATGTCTCGGAGGCTGTCGAAGTCGCGCAGAGTCCAGGAATGTCGACACTCTCGTTGGTGTCGCCCCGCAGCCTCACCGATTCCCTTTGTTCCGCTTGCCACTGGCCTGGCTCGCCTCCCACCCTTCGTCTCCGCCGCCCCCAGTCCTCCTCCCCGGGCTCTCTTCCCTTTTTGTTCCCTTCTACAGGCTTGTCCATTTTCCCCATTGCAGGGTAGTCGCCCATCAGTTTGGTCCAGTTCACCCATCAGAGGGTAGATGCCCAGCAGTATCAGAGGGGTGCATCCGCGTTCCTCACCGCTCCCGAAGAGCCCCTCCTTGCTCGCTCTTCTTCTCTCTCACACAGTCACACACACCCACACACCCGCGCGCGCGCGCACCTGGCCGGATTTTGGGTTGGGCCCGAGCGCCCCATTTCGAAGATTAACTCAAGACGGGTGCGTCACACCGGGAATAAATGCTCCCGGAAAAACTGGCCCTGGAGGATTTGGGTTCAAGTAGAAAATAGAAAAAAAAAATAGTTCCAAGTGGCACAGAACCAAATATTGCCGAAGGAATCCCTTTGAAATTGTAAATAATAACCTCGCCAAGTTCTGACCAAACCGCAATCACATTACAGTTCAAAGTTTTGTCCTTTTCTTTTTTATTTGATTAAAAACAAACTAGGGAATTCGCTTCAACACGCTGACGTGAACATCTAAGGTGCATGTACAAATGTTAGGATTGCATGCTATGGCCGACTGCACACAAGAACTTTTCAGCTGTTGTCATCTCATTGACATATGATACTCCTCACAGAGATTTTTGAGCCGGCGTTGCTTTTCGACAAGTGATGGCTTGCTCCTCTTCTTGGGAAAAGTGCCGCCAGGGTCCTCGGCCATCTTCATGGTTAGTGTCGACACCCTTGAGAGTACTGCATCAATGGCCCTCCACACTGTTGGATGGCTCAACAGTGTGGAGGGCCATTGACATCGAGGGCCATTGACACTCAACATCAATCCCTTCCACGTTTCAGGCAAGTGTGTCTAAGTGCACCTCCCTATTTTCCATTACAAAATTTAAATAAAAAGCATTTTATACAAAATTAAATTACTGTGTTGAGGGCAAATTTCCGAATGGAAACTTACTACCAACTCAATAATTCTCTCTCATTTCCAAATGTGTTCTGAGGGAATTATTTTTCTCCTTAACCTTTGGGACGTTTTTTTGTTTTTTTTTTCCAACTTTTCGCTTGGGGCCATTTCTTCTGGGGTCATTTCTTTCGGGGCCATTTTTAGGGGCTCTTTTTTCAGAAACATTCATTTTAGGGACATTTTTTACGGTAACATTTTTTTCCGGTACCAGTTTTTGACACAGAAAAACAAAAACTTCAGAGTCAACCAGCAAAAATAAAAACATAAATAAACGTGTTATTCTTTGAATGCAACACTAAAAACTTGAAATGACGAATAACGTTTAACGCATAGCGCAAAGTCGAAGAGCATTGTGTGCTTTCGCGGGGCAGTTTGGTTTTCTGGTTCCAAAAGGAAACACGAGGAACGTAATCTTAAGCATTATTCCTGGGGCGGAATTAAAATTTTAACCTCGTATCAGTTTCCCCCAAATGACCGGTTTAGGTAAAAACGCTTTATCGCCGAAAGAGGGATCAAACTCTTGGGTCAGTTGCATTTGTTCCCTTGCGTGCCCAGAAACTTCCTCCCAGGTACGGGGGGCTACACCGTCTGTCAAAAAGAAAACACCCAAAAACACCCAAAAACACACAAAAAATTAAATATGTTTTGTTATATTCCACCCCGTGGTACTCCATACTTCTTTTAATTGCTTCAGAAGTTTCTTTCGTTTATAGGGGGACGACGGCTATACCATCATTTAATTTTAGGGGCGAAGCTCCTTGAGGGGTATTCACACGAGGGAGAAATCCCGGGGATTTCTCCCCGGCACGCGCATCCCACGACGAAAACATCAGGCTTTGCGATGTGCGAAAGCCTCGCGTTTTCATCTCATGATGCGCGCGTGCCGGGGAGAAATCCCCGGGATTTCTCCCTCGTGTGAATGCCCCTTTAGGGGCTAGCCATGTCCGTATTTCCGTCCGCCGTCGGGTGCACGTGCTCCTGCTCATGAGGTCACGTGCTCACGAAGACATGAGCACGTGCTCCCGTGCTCGTGTAGGGCAAAAGAAAACAAAAAAAAAACGCATCTCCACGTTGTGAATGATGTTGTTTGGGGCGAAGTTCTGGTGGTGCTTGTCTGCGTAGACGATGAGCTGCAGCATGCCGAGCCCTTCGTTCGTTTTCATCCATGTCAGAAAGAGAATATGTGGTATGGAACGTGGTTACATACGCATTTGAGCATTTTACCGCAGCGTGAAATGGATGAAAACGAACGAAAGGCCCGGCATGCTGCGGCTCAGCGTCTACGCAGACAAGCACCACCAGAGCTTCGCCCCAATCAACGTCATTCACCACGTGGAAATGCGATTGTTTTTTTAAATATATTAGGCAATTCCTTCAAGCTTGGTGCTTATTAAATGCAAGCACACGCTATAGACTAATACATGGCTTGTAACTAGAATAATCGCCACCACTTCACCAATATTTTTTCACTTGACTTTTACGGTTTTAGATTAATGATTACTTTAACGAAATTAATTGATAATTTCCAGTAGAAAATATATTCAATAACCTGTTACGTTTCAATAAAAACAATAAAGCAGTGCGCACGCAGATCGGCTAGCTTAACAAAATGCCAAACAATACAGGTTAATATACAAAAAAAACACTTTTTCCAACAAGGAAATGACGTCAAACACAAGGATACGAGGGCTGTTGCATTTGGATTCAGGCAACGAGTGCAGTGTTTTTTTTTTTTTTTTTAATTTACTTTAAATTATTATATTACGTGGCGCATATTCCAAGAAGAACAATCCGTTTTATTTTAATGTCTTGACAAGTTTAGTTTCTGAGAAAAAGCAAAAAAATTTCAAAGAAGCGGGAAAGAATGACGAGGATTCGACAATATAAACTTCTTCCAAAACCGAGGCGTCCCATCGCGGCGAAATACCACGCAGTGCACTCTGGGAACTAGTTGCCCACTCAGTTTTGGTTTCGATTGAGCAGCTTCATCTCATGCTATTACGGCGCGACCGAACGCGCGGCTTGCGTTTTCAATTACCTGACTTTTCACAAACGTACAATACACTCATTCTCGAGCGATACAAAACGAAGACCGGGGCACTTTCGTTGGTTCCCGAAACACCGGATATTGTGCGAGCGTATGCAAACGTAGTAAGTCGTGGCTTAGACACCTCATCCCTCGAGTGTTTCTTTGAGCTCAATTTCAATAATCCAGTCTCGTACCAGTGAACAACAACTGAAATATGGTCACCTTGAACCTTACACGTATTTTGTTTGCTAAACGCCCGCTTCTTGTTACTTAATGGGCGTAAAGCAAGCCGCATCCTCACTGGAGTATTAAAGTTGAGCCCAGCGTTGACGCACGAACTTTTAAGGAAACAATAAATTTGACCTCAGTAGTGCACAAAAGTTACTATGATGTCTTCCTCGTATCATCACATATCTCTCACTAAAATTTTATGCTGATAGAAAATAAAGTTCTCGCAAACGCTGGGATCGGCTTGCTACGACGGAGGCCATTAACAAGCGTCCCCTAGTCCTCGCTAAGCCATTTTAGACGAGCTTTTACTGACGCCCAGGATCAGTGTCTGAGCGGTGTCTGAAATTATCTAGGCGTACTCAGTCAGGGGAAAAGGGATTACATAACAAATATTATGGCCATTAGCAACCGTCAAATGTGCTTTGAATAATTTCGTTCGTTTGGCGCACCGCATAGGGGTTCATGCCCGTCGGCGCACTTCTGACGAATGGTGCGACATTCTTCACACAAGTGTTCGACTTTTGCTTTCTTAAAACGGTTTGCATGTGCGAATGTGCCTATAGGATTGCGGGATAACTTTATGCGCATACGGGATGTTGAATATTAGTGGAATGCAAGCGGGTGGTAAGACTGGTGACTTCACTTCGTGGAGTGCTGCGAGTCAGTACAGATAGGAGATGAGAAGTGTGTTCAAATGGAGCTTTTCAATGGCGCCTCCCAGTTTTACCTCACTAATTAGGCGTATTAAGAAAAAGAATAATTCCAAAAAACTATATTTTGCCTATGGACGCACGAAACAAACTTCCTGACCAACAATACTAATGTAAAGGAGCGAGCTCGATGTATGTATACTTATTGGTTGCTACAGCTTGTTGATTTGTACATAAGCAAGATCCCCGAGCTTCGCAGCGTCGAGATTCTTTGCACTGGCTCGTCCACATACCTCGATTGGAACGCTAACAGAAAGGCTCAAGTACAAAAATACAAAACGCATGTGTTAAGACAAGCTATACGTCTCAGGCTTGTGCTAAAGCTTCGAGGTCTGGCCATTTAGGTTAGTTTAGAGACCAAAAATGACGCTCTCGGGGCCAGAAAACATGAGATAACTGCCGTTAATAGTCCATGCTCTGTGTATAATTTCTTGTCGACGTGTCGCTCGAAACCGAAACTATGCCTGCCAACGCGCGCCGTGTTGCATGCAGGGGTTTAGGGAAGTAGTCTATTGTCGTGTGTGGCGTATTTGAATCCCTCTCAATCTCAAAATATTCAACAGAGAGCATCTATATTTTTTTACTGTGATATATATGCAGGCAGGTAAAACTACATTCTAACTACTATTTATTATTCGTGGCTGCAATTTTTATAAAAATCCCCAAACATGCCTCCGCGAACAACTGTGACTTATACAGCGGATTTTTTTTTTATTCGACTAGGTTTAGTATCGCTTTTAATATAATACCAGGCGTAGAACCTTTCATTGCCTTCCATATTATGCAAAGTTTGTGTTCTTATCGAGAAATACTGAGAAATCAAATATAAAGCAGAGAAGGTTTTCACTCTTTGCTCGAATTCAGCACGTTGGATAAAAAAAAATATTTTTGCTTTTTTTTTGCGTTGCGTTGCCTTCACATCCTTCTTTTAGCCAGAATACATTCCGTGAGAGGTAAATGCAGTGGTTCTGAGTTTTCAGCCTCTAAATATGCTAAAAAAGAGCAAATGTCTACGGTGCGTTTATGGGTTAAATTGACGATTGTCATGTGTGGCGTTGTTAAATCACTCTGAATCTCAAAGTATTCAAACAAGAGCTTCTATATTTTTGTATTGTAAAATATAGGAAAGTATATAAAACTACAGTCCAACACTATTTATTATTCGTCGCTTCAATCTTTGTAAAAATCCCCAAACATGCCTCCGCGAACTACTGTGACATAAACTGCGGATTTTTTTTTTTATAGTTGACTATGCTTAGTATCGCTTTTAAAATAATAGCACCTGTAGAACCTTTTATTACACTCCACATTATGCATAATTTGTGTCTTAATCACATGCGAGAACTGAGAAATAAATGATGAAACAAAGTTTTATACAGTAGTAAGGTGGTTAGTTGGGCGAGTTGGTAATGATTGATTTTAACTATGTTCAAGGTTTTAAATTTTTGTTCAATTTCATCACGCTGTATATAAAAGCAATCTTTTTTTTCTCGTGCCGCGTTTTTTTTTTTTTTTACACTCTTCTTTTATTCAGCATACATTCCGTTAGAGATATATGCGCTAGTTTTGAGTTTTATGCCTCTAAATATGCTAAAAAAGAGCAAATGCCGATGGTGGGATTATGGGTTCTAGCTCCATATTTTATTCTTTATTATAAGACTCTAAGGGAAGTTTAATAAGTAATCATATTAAATACATTGATGTCGTTAGGCGTACAATGATAAGTTTGGCATTCCAAACGTCTAAACACTCTATAAATTCGCAACTGCCGAAAGCAGGTTTTCTGACAATTTCCGCCAATGCCATGGTTGGAGAGGCCTCAAGCCTGAATTCTATGCGCTACATAAATTAATCTATACTATGTTAGAAATGTCAAAGTATAATGTTGTGAAACATTAGAGTGAAATACACTTCCTATTGGAAGCCTAAATTTTAAATGCGAAATTTATTACACTAAATGCGAAATTACAGTTAATAACAAAACAAAATCATGTTTTTTTTTTATTTTTGTCACTCTTTATTGTTTATATTCTCATTTTACCCGGCAAACAACACGCGTTTTTTTTAAATAATGTTTTTTATGCAGCTACTGAAATTGAACAAAATTGAAAACCTTCTCTATTTCAAAATTTATTTCTCACTACTCGTACATGATTAAGACACAAACTTTGCATAATATGGAAGGTAATGAAATGTTATAAACGCGGTATTAATTAAAAGGCGGTACTAAATAGAGACGACTAAAAACAAATCCGCAGTTTAGGTTACAGTTGGTCGCGGAGGCATGTTTGAGGATTTTGATGAAGATTGGATCGACGAATAATAAATAGTAGTTGGAATGTAGCTTTACCTAGTTACATATATATCCAGATAAAAAAAAATATAGATCTATTTCAAATACTTTGAGATTGCGAGTTATTCAAAAACGCCACACACCACAACCGTCAATTTAACCCACAAATCCACCATCGGCATTTGCTCTTTTGTGGAATACGTAGAGGCTCAAAGTCGAAACAGGGCCATGTACCTCTAACGGAATTGTATTCTCGCTAAAAGAAAAGTGTAAAGTGAACGCGACGCGAGAAAAACAATTTTTTTTATGCAGCGTGCTGAAATTGAGCAAAAATAAAAAGCTTCTCTGTTTTATAATTTATTTCTGAGTACTCGTACATGATTAAGACACAAAATTTCCATAATGCGTAAGGTTGTGAAAGGTTCTACACGTGGTAATATTTAAAAAAGCAATACTAAACATAGTCGACTAAAACAAAATCCGCAGTTTAGGTCACAGTTGATCGCGAATGCATGTTTGTGGATTTTTACAACGATTCGAGCCCCAAATAATAAATAGCAGTTATAATGTCGTTTCACCTACTTGCATATACACCAGAATAAAAATATAGACTTTTTTTTTTGTACTTTGAGATCGAAAAACGCCACACACGACAATTGTCAAAAGCTGGTCGTTCTTTTTCGCTTCTGAGATTTTTTTTTCTAAGAATCTAAACATTTCAGGACAGTAAAATAAAAAAAAAGGATTGTTCTACTTGGAACATGCGCCACGAGGTATAAAATTTGAAGCAAAATAAAAAATACGGCTGCACCTCGTTGCCTGAATCCATATGAAACCGCACACGTAAGTCTAAATAAAATCCAGTGAACATGTGGTTTTTGGTCGATATAGTTGTGTGGTTTCATGTCAACAGTTCTATTGCACAACAATTGTTCTGAAGTTCGTTGTGTTTGAGCATTGTTCGTTGTTTTTGCTGTCAAGTATTTTATGCAATATACCCTTGGCAATATCTCTTGTTACGTGACCGCTTCCTATGATATAAAAGATGTAAAAATTGCTCTTCAGAATACAGACTACCACTTCATCGTTTTTGAGGTAAACGAATCACGTAAGTTTTTTTACTGTAATTTAAATATTTTCCATGACCTGTGTCTGTCGCAGTAGAACTGTTTTGTAACGAAAGTTTAGTGCGTCTGCTTATAATAATACATTACTACTGTACCTGTAGAAAAGGCTAGACGTTTGAACGCAGAATAGCACACATTTTGTAGACGAAAAGAAGTATGTGTGGACTTATGCTCGTCCTTAATTAGGACAATATCGAATTTCATACGTACGAAGCCCATTTGAGTTTACATATAACTAAACACCAAAAGTAAAGTTAGAACAAAGCGTAAAAAAGGCAGCCTAAAACCGTTGGAAATATTTAAGAAGGAGCCAAGCTGTATTGAAAACAAAATTGTGATAATAAAAGCCATCTAAAGTGCGTACTGGTTTTCGGGAAAACCCTAATTTCAAAATTCGTACTTTCGTATAGTTTGACCTGTCTACTCTCGCATTTTCAATTTTTAGTCTCGCGTTTTCCAAACTTAGTAACGAACAAATTTGTCCATTGAACTCGTGGCTCCACTGAAAGTAAATTTTGTACGTTAAGAAACGCACACGTTATCTCTCTGCGAAAATTTCATAGCCAATATGGGCTAAAACGGCACGTGAGCCTGAACACTCAGCTCTCTGATCAGATATGTTGAACAAGAACGGTGCACAGTTAGCTGAATAAATCGAACATGTATGTCACTGGCAAAGCTTCTGGAGTAGGTGTAAAATTAACAATACATGTAGATATTTTTTTTTATTTGCAGGTTTGTATTAAAATTACCATGGAAACCCAGGTAGCACGCCGGAGAAACGCCCAACTTTGGCGAAAGGTGGCAAACATAAGGGCCTAACTTGGGCCTGGTTAGGTTTTTCTCCATGACGCTTGTCAGTGCCGAACTACGTTGCCTAACTAAGCCATAGTTTGGAGATACTAGGGCACGCCAAAGTTTGGCTTTACTCTGGTCCACCAAAGGAGTGCCGCTATAAGAGAAATACTCGAGCTATAACTGCCAAAGCAACGAGTAATTTGGGTATTTCACACATGCCAAAGGTTGACTTTTCTAACTAAGTGCCATACCTGAACTAGAACTGCCAAAGTAACATCCAATTTGTGGATTTCGGACATGCCAAAGTATAACTTTTGTCTGGCTAGCTACTGGAGTGTCAAATAAATGCCAGAAGTGCCAGAGAAAACCCAGAGGCCTGCCCAATTAAGTTCGTAATTTCTCTGGTGTGCCACAGAAGGGCTATTTCACATGCTCCACACACACAAAAAGATTAAATTAAATAATCGTTGGAAGCATGATGGTCAGATGTCATCATCTTCATTCCCAAGCAGCAAGGCGATACTTGGTAGTGTCGGGCTAGTACCGGCCGAAAGTCGGTTCCAGCATCGCGCAAATTTCCAGTTTTGCACCAAGGTTTGACATCCGGCAGGTATTGCAGTACAGTAGTTTTGCCCCGGCCTAGTCTTCTTGCGGTATCGTGCGAATACTCTACGATGCATCTGCTCCGTGTTGGCCGCACGTCGTGCAAGTCTGTGTTGTATAGGACGTTGCATATCATTTGTTGCATATTGATCACATTCACGGACGAACAGCCTGTTTTCCATCGCCCCCAGAAGTTTATTAAACCACTATCATTACACACAGCTTATCCTCGATATGTTTACAACGGTATTGTTTCTGTGTAAAACGAAAACCAAATTATAAAATAGAATTAACACTGTTTTAATGTCAAGCAGAACTCGAAAATGAAAACACAAAAACGGCGGAGATGGAGAGGGAAACAGAACTACTATCCGAAACATGCTTGTAGTGTACTTATTAATAAAAGAGCGATATCATGTAATCCTTGATAGATGCATAATCCGCCTCGGGCAGCCTAAATACACAGTCGAGAAGCAAGGTTGCGTACATTCAACTGACGTCTCGTCGTCGGCGAAGACCAGTTTTTGTCGAAGCGCGTCTAACATACACAGTACAAGAATTCCTGGGAACCCGGCGAAAAAGATGGCCATTATAAAAAAAAAAAAAAATTGCATGGACGTATTTTGGCTGTTTACGACGACAAACCACGGCTGGGTCTGCAACGCACGAAAGCAACAAAACACTGAAGAGCGCATTTCGGAAACCGCACCTATGTGGCCCGCCTTGGAAAACGGCGAAAACAACAGCCCCAGAGATCCCATCAACGCGAGTGAGAAAGTCACGTGACAAATTTTCGTTCAAGCTTTTTGTCCTACACGCCTTACGTTGTGAGGTCACGCGTTTCGTTCCACCCTTCTGATTTGCTTCAAGCGGCCGTCGCGCTCGCTGACAGACACACGAAGACACGAAAGCAGGTGGGGAGGCTTAACGAAAGACGAGGTCGATGGGGCATGAACAATGCAGCTAAGCTCCCTCTGCTTTCAGAAAAGCAAAGAAAAGACAACTTAAAAAAGAAAAAAAAATTCTTGCAGTCCAGCCAAAGCTACAGGGGAGAGAGTGTATTCCGACCAGATCAAGTGGAGGGAAAGGAGGAAACGGGGAAATTCCAGCCCCTCTCTTTCGTTGCTCCTTTCCCTTTCTTGGACAGGTTCGCATTCTGACTCTTGTTTGGCGACTTTGGCCCGTAGCTGCAGTAAGCCTAACTCTGGCGCTCGTTTGACGATTTTGGGCCGAAGAGGACAGATACCAGCCGAACTACCAGGAAAACAAGCCTAACTTCCGCACTTCCTTTCCGAATTAAGGCCGTTTCCTGACTCTTACAAAAGAAGGTCAAATTTGGCTCTATTTGGGCTTCTTCGGGTTTTTCAAAACCCGAAACTTTCAGACATTTGCCAAATTTTGGCCCAGAGCTCTGTGCTACCTGGGAGCACAGTTAGTGTGGTCTCTGCAGGTGAGTTACACGGTCAGGTGGACATATTACAGGACACTGTCATCACGAGAGGCATATAATTAACTAAACTTTTGTTATTTATTTTTATAGCGTAAAAATAAGAATTTGCTTCGATGTAGAAACTTGCTCACCGTCAGTAAAATACCCTAAACAGGTATACTGAATAAATATATAGAGCATGCGGGAAGCACGGTAGTGCGCTAAAATTCACATTGGTTCAACAGGCGCATAGCTGACGGAAAGGAAACGCGGATGAGACGGAAAATGAAGGTCGGTCGGCGCGTGCACAGCCGCTCGTGCACAGCCTTGCGGCTGTGCACGAGCGGGTAGTAAACGATACCACCGTACGTACCACCCGATTGAAGTTTTTCTAAAGTTTAAAGGTGTCGTAGTGCTCGATGACGCTAAGCAAGTCTGCAATGAGAACCCTACGTTAACATTAAATATTTGAAAGTTAAATAATCCAATTTATGTAATTAATTGACTTAGCATGAACATTAGCACCTTATATTATGACCCCCTGGCCGCGTAACCAAGCTGTACAAAGCGCAGTGGTGTAGCTTTCATGGTTAAAAGAAAGAATCTGTAAAGCCTAAAACACAAAAAGACTTGCTTCAAATTTATAAACTTACTTTTGTTTGATTTTCACAAATATTCATTAAGAATGACGAGGGACTGACAGAACTCCAAAACGAAATAAAATTACTAGCTTACTATTTTATTTCTATGGATGTTATAAACTCCTCCAGGCTTTATATCTATACAATTAACAAATTACATACATAAGAAGCCCCGTTAAATGCTCGACTTTCTGCCCATTTATACACTAGAAATAAGGAATAGCTGCTCAGCGAATTCACCTTCCTTCTTTAAGCTTGTTGAAACAAGCGTCTCATGCCACCATTATTTGGGTGGCACAACGAGTTAATTATTAACAATAGAAATAAATAAAATAACGTTGTACGTTTGAAAGCTTGGCCCACATTGGTAGGTCAGTTAGGATTCGTTCGGACAGAACGAATCCTAACTAAATTTTCACCTCGGCGCTTTTCTTTTTTCTTTTCTGCGTATCGTTATCACCTGTGCGAGAAGGATATAGAAATTTGGAGAGGAAGCCTGACAAGGCAAATTTAAGGTAGAGTAGTTGTCTCGGGTCGGCGTGAAAGAATACGTTAAAAAATATCTCAGGGTAGGGGGACAAATTCTACATAGAACTTTGTCTTTCCATTTTCGAGACATGTATCAATATTTTTTTAAGTAAAAGCAAACAATTTGTAATTGCAATTAGAAATTGAATTCATTCAGTGCTACAAATTATTTAATTCTTAATTTGTCATTTTATACAATATCACATTGTATTTTAAAAAGGATGATTGAGACCACTCAGTTATTCGCCCACCTATTTGAATCCGTCAAAGAAACATTGGAAATATATGTATGTCTCTCTTAAGTTCAAACTGCCATGCTTTGTTTTCTTGTTTGTTATTGTTTTAGGTGGAAGATAACCTGAAAAGTATGATGAAAATAATGCTTCTGGCAATCTTTGCTGCGCTGGTCACTTTGCACGTCGACGTCGACGGTAAATATAATATCACATGTTAAACGCTGTCTGCCCTATATGTGTCTATAAACATTGATAGGAATGTACAGATAAGTACGATTTATCATAGATTGAGAATATCTATATATGATGGCCGTATATGATTATCGATTCCGGTCACAACACATACTCTACATATTGGGACGCAATCTATTTGCTCGTACTTTCAGTGCCTGTAACCGTATGCAGGCTAATTATAAATTGGTTTGACTGTGAACAACTGTTTTTTTGCAGTGTTTCGCTCATGTTGCCATAGTAACCCTCCTAAAAAACGTTTAGAATTCGAACAAGTGTCAAACTAGTTGACCCACTGAGACCATATGGTATTATGAGATTGTTGCACCCGTTTAATGCTAGTACCCTTTTGACACGGGTACCCGTCTAATACCGGCACCCGTTCATACAGGTACACATTCGATACGGCCTTATTAAAAGCAGCTTGTGGCTTCTGAGGAAACTTCTTTTTAGTCCCATATATGTACCGTCTAAAATAGCTTCACCCCTTCTGAAGAAAACCCTTTGAAATTTCAAGAGGTTCATACCGGTACCCGTTCAACCATAGCGGTATCTGTTTCGACCTTCGCTTAGCAGCATATTCGAGCTGCTCATCGGTGTAATCAAAATAATCCCAGGTTTAGTTAGCTCAACGGTTTGATCAAATCGTTTGCGGGTTTGATAAAACCACGTTCCTGTTCGAGCGTAGCGGTAGGAGAACCTGTTGGTATCGCACTGAGACGAGTGAACCGGTTTGAAACTGCTCACCAGTTCGTTCAAACCAGTGAGGAGTTCGACCAAATGGGTAAGCAGTTTGAACAAACCGGCTATTAGTTTGGTTATACCGCTGCTTCGTCACCATGGGGGGTGGATGGCCCGCTATCAGGGACTTAATGTTGGGACTTGAACCCGTTCGAACGTGTGACCGATGCTTTCGGCCGACCACCTCCGACCAGGTTCTCGCGAGAGTTGTACATGGGAAGCTCTGTTTACGCTTGTCACCACTATACTCCGCTTCCCCTTCTGATACACCGCAGGGGACGCTACAACATCATTAGTCCCGCTGTCCAGTCGTATCACGAGGCTAAGCGTCGCTTTGTCTTTCCCGAGGGTCAAGCGCGACTCTCCAACTGCTTTGGGTTGGCTCCGATTGCTGTAGCGTCCGATGCGGTCTTATGTAAGGTAAAACAGAGCATATTGTGTCAGTTAGTTTGTTATCAATACAATAAGCACGTCGGTGTCCCTCCATTTGCTTTTGTCCGTGTGCCTACTTCCGAGATTTGCGCACAGCTCGCGCAGCAAACATTCGAATATGGCGTAGCGGTTAAGGGTGTAGTTTAAGGATTTTTTATTGTAACTTATTTGCTTCAAAGTGGCTCAACACGCCGATAGACAAGACTGTACTAGTCCCCCAGATATTGTATAAAGAACAAGGAAATTTCACGAACGTTTTGAATTTTCTTATTTTGATCTCACCACGCTTAACGAACCGAGATCCCCTACTGGCAACATTGTAGTGTGACGAAAGAAATGGTACACTATGTGCAGTAAACTACGTTCCCAACTGACCGCAAGACGTTTGCTGGTGGGAAAAAAAATCCTCGGAAGCTCATTCATTGAGAAGCAAGAAAAAACACTCGACATTCTCGGTTTAAGCCCAGCTGCGTGACCTGAAATTTTGTACCATTTGTGATGTCACACGCTTGGAGAACACGCGGAAATTTGAATGTTGTTTTTGCCATAATATTAATTTCCGGTTTTTCTAATAGCTGTTTTGAATTTCGATACAATGAATAGCATACCCTGAGCTATAAAATCCGGGTAATCAGAAAATTCAATTTGTTTTGGTAGCTGAAGAAACAGCTGGAGTACCCCAGTTGATTCTCCAGTTGATTTTCTGCTTACCCCAGTTGATACTCCCCAGTCGGTACTCTCCAGTTGATACTCTATATGTAACTAGTCGGGAACTCCATATATATGTAACTAGTCGGGAACTTTCCTATTGTATGCAATAACTGATGCACTGAAGACCTTGAGTATTTCTACATCCGAATTTTATCATAAACCCGCACCCTTTGAATGAATTACAGCCTCAGGGAACCGATCTTGCGAGATTAGTTCAAGTGGTTTCCACTGAATATTTTCTTAATTATACTTTAAAACTGAATATAAGTATAAAATTCTATAGTTATTGCTCCCTCTTCTTCAATTACAAGAGCTATTGAGTGCAAGCTTCTTTACAGGGTTTTAGAAAAGTAAACTAATAATGATCTTCAAACTTACTATATAAGGTTTATGCTGAGTGAAGTGTGATTTTTTTCAACCCACGGCGGCTTCCTTCCTGTTGCTGTTTTGAAGCTTTTTTTCTTAGTCGCTTTGTTTGTATTACATTTGTGAAACATCTAAAAAACACATTTTGAAAGTTGTAAACCATAAAAGTAGAATATTTTTTCGTCATGTTTAACGCAACTGTGTTCTTTTATTTTTGATTGCGTGTTATTATTTTTGCAAGATGTCAGTCGTTTTGTTCTAATTATTTTACTAGAATAATAACTGTTTTCCGTGTTCCAGTACCCTTGAATGAAAGTTTTAACTTTTTTACTGAACAATGTAGATACTGTCGGTACTCCTTATTGCAGTGTGGAGCGATCACATGTTCATATTCTAATTGTCAACGTTCATTTAATAAAAATTTGACACTATAGGTATTTACACAAAGATACATTGGTCTAATTATAATTATTTAGGATAGATGTAGCTCCAGGGTGTACCGTTGTTTGTATATACCTGATGTTTCTGCGAAGACTTCTAAAAGTTCCTAAAAGTAGAGTGTTCTAGGAAAGGAACTATTTTGAGAACAAACTGGTGGACGTCACGCATTGCAAAAATTATGCCAGCTAGTAAAATAACTATTTAAATTTAAATAATTAATTTGTAGTAGGTGAATATAATAAACATGGTTTCAATTAGGAACAAAAGGGAAGTTCGGCGTGCGCGAAATGTACCACTCGGGCAGCAGGCGCAAGAACGGCGATAAAAAAACGCGTGTTGCACTCATATCATCCATGTTTTCGCAACATCTTTACGTGCAAAATATATTCAGATACTTTAATCTGAACAAAATTGTACATAATTGAAAGATAACAAATTAATTTTCACGTTCCTTTATTACAGGAGGGATTGTGAAACCAGAGGACGCATATGACTGCTACTGGAAAATTGCTAACGCGAGTGATAGAGTGTGTCGCAACCATGATCAAGATGTAAGTAAAATTTCGACAGTTCCTGTATTATGAGCACTTATAATCGGCCCTAAAACAGGTATGCACAATGAATCAACGGCTGGAGTGTTCATTAGCACTGCTGCCATGCTCTAAATGCATGTGAAAGGGAGTGGTCGGGACTTTCAAACCTTTCTGTCATGCTTCGGTAGAGAGTTTATGAGCAAAATAATTAAAATACGCAGCCAGCATTTTGCATCACCCTCGCTTGGCACAGAATTTTATTAATCGGCCTATAAAAAACAACCAAGGGCTGTAAAGCACTCGAATCGCTCTTTCTTGCTTAAGTTAAAGAGTGATGGCGCCAGTGTACCCTCAAACACTTCCCTCAAACACTTCCAGTTCCCAGCTAGACGGCGCGTTTCGCTGTATTTGAGAGATTAAATCCACGCGCTATTTTTTGGGAAAATGGTCTCTCATTTGACTCTTGCAGAAAATTCCCTGTTAGGGGGGGTGGAAGAATGATGCATAAACATTACCGGAACTGGGAGTGCGCCCGGGCTGCCGAATAAATAACGCCACTAAGTTTGTTAAAAAAAAGCGAATAGAAAGGAAGGTATCGCTCACTTAGCATGCAAAATGAGAAACCGCGTACAGTCACGTGGGGTTGGCAAGCGCCTGACGAAGACTAGCGTCGCTTCAAAAGCGCTCTTTTGGAACAAAAATGGTCCCCGCGCGGCTATCTGCTTGCCGATATGTTTTATAAAACTCTCAGTAATTAGCTTTATTTGGAGGCTTGCACCACTGCATGGTAAATAGCCACCCTTTCGCTGGCCCGGAAATCACCTGCTTTTACCGATCTATTTTAGTTTGGACTGTAGATTAGAATGTTAAGGAGTAAAATGCTGAGCGTTGAGGGATGTCAGCTTCGAGTGTAAGTGGCACTAACTGCTAAAGGTATATGCACGAGTGAAAAAGAAAACAAAATCATGGCAAGACTGAAACATATGGAAACACAACGCAAAACCTGAATCTAAATCAGCACTTCATGAACATTAAAGAATAAAACAGTTTTTTAACTCCTTGTGAAGCTTTATAGTTCCCTGCACCAGGATAATATAAGGAGCGTTACCGTACAATTGATTGACGCCACCGAGCTCCAAAAGTGTCATAAATGGTTATACTGCCAAAAAAAAAGTGTAAAGGTCGAGTTTGTCTTTTTATAAATACCCAAATGAAATCAAAGAATACCTACGTTTTAACGTAGCAAAGCTTGCATCAATTTTGTTGTAAGTCTATTGGTAGCTATTGTATTGTTTCGCTGTATTGACACGAAACTATAATTTATAAAAGCGAGTTTGTGCTGTATCGCCTAACGTTTTCGAAACGTCGCTATGTCGTTGTCCTTGATTTCCAGCTAGTGTCTAGGAGGCACTGTTATAAGACGTAACGAAATTGTTTTCCCCGCGCCAATTATTCAGCATGAAAGCAATGTTTTTCTAAAATGCATGCTATTCTAATCTCCAAGGTACAGCGAGTTAGGAACAGGTCACGAGTATTCCAATGAATTTCTTTTCTACTTCTGTTGCATTTTGGCCCGAAATGAAATGGCAATGGCTTTATAACGCATTTCATTTTGTCCTTTTCAGGGATTTTTCTTTTTCAACTTTCTCACTTGTTCGGCACGATGCAAATCTGATAACATCGAACGGCGACTGCCTCCCGGAATAACGTGCGACGAAGAATATTCCCCGAGGGACGGTAGCCTGGTGAGACATTTATTATTAAGTCGAAAAATAATTTTAGGTTACCCTTACCAAGGATAATTGCTAAGAACTTGCTGGAGCTGACGCCCTTTGTATCTGGCAATGAAGGGGGGGAGGGGGGGGTGAAGCCTACCTGCAGTCATCTTTGTATGTTGGTATGCAAAGCATGAGCCAAGTTTTCTCTTGTGTTCATGTTGTGCTTTATTACTGTTCGTCGGATATCTTTCGGAGGCGTACACAAGCAACTGCACCTTGCGCGCCAACGGCCTCTGTCATGTCTTCGGGTCATAATCAAGGTTAGTCTCATTTATTTGTAAAGCGCACCGCGATCTTCCTGAAAGCAAGCCTACCAACTCGCTCCTCTCTCCATGAAGAGCTCAGGCTCGACCCCCCTATCTCCGCTTGCGGCTCCGCTCTCACTGGGGCCGGCCACCTCCTTGGGCGCTAACACCTGCTCCAGGACCATAGGAGACGAAACACTATCGGGACATCCCCCCATAATAAACCCCTTTCGTTCACCGACCTTTCACTCTCCCCCCTTCCCTAAACCAAAGATGATATTCCGAGCAACGGCTACGAAAAACACTCCCTTTGCCTTCCCTTCTTATAAAACTCTACAGGGTTGGGCAGTATCGCGATACAAATGTATCGCAAGAGTATCTTGGAGATGCTTTTGGGTATCTGTAATTCTGTGTCGAGATAGACGTGAGAAATGTATTTTTATCTCAGTAGTGAAACACATTAACAGTGTATCGCTTGTATCAAGATACTTTGCCAGATTTGGGTATCTCGTTAGATTCGCTACGCCTTTCGTCGTGCATGCCACGCAGTATTGACCGTTCTGTAACTATCTGGTTCACCAAAGGTAACATGTTTTCTTTAGCGGCATTAAGATAAACAAAGATTTCGAGGTAAGGGCAACAGCATAAAATGGCACCAAAAAGAAGCACAAGCATAAATTATCATTCGCATTCGCCACGAACTGCACTCACCCCACCCAGCACCATTCGGGAGCAAACGCATTTCTATAAGTATCTGTACCTGTATTCCGGAATACTTTTTCGCTGGGTTTGCAGAAGTATCTTAGAGATATCCCGTTGCATCAAAAACAAATGTATCTCAGTATCTGTATTTTGGGCCTTAAAATGCACGCAACTCAGTATTTGTGTTTCCAAATACTTTCTGGAGTATCTCTGCTCAGCCATGATACCCTACTGCTACTCCAGCAGATGTTCGTGCAAGGCGTTTCAGCTAACTTGTGCCTAAACTTAAAACAAGGTTGAGCTCTACGCGTGTCAAAATACCGCAGTATCTCTAACAGCCATATCGAGCAAGTCAAGGTATTGTCGCGACGGTCAAAACTGCTTAAATAACAAAAAAAACATTAGTTAAATTTTCGCACATTGCTTTGTGGTTGAATCTCGCAATACAAAACTTGTAGACCGTGTTGAGAAATACCATACCGTGCTTTTTTCCATCAGAATAGTCTTCGCGTATCTATTTGTTTCAATCTATTAAGAAAGCGCGAGAAAATAAAAACATATCGCGAGACTAATGGCTCAGACATCGCAGTTCACCTGTGGGTAGTCACGCGGGATTTTCGGTCAACCTCGCGCTTTACATAATGTTTGATAAATTCGAAAGAAAATAGCTACCTCGATGAAAACTACATAATGGGATTTTGTTTTACACGCACTGCAACGTTTTTTTAATGGTTTACCCAAAAAGGAAGAAACTAAGCGGTTAGCTACTCCGATTTTATTAATAGGCCAGTTTGGCATACCCCAAAAAATAGCTGCTGTGTCGTTAGCACTTCCCAACTACATGCGAAATGCACCGCATTGATAGGGCCTTTTCACGCTCGAGCACCTTTGGCGGGCACAGGAATAATGACACTGAAGGGTGCATGACAATTTTTTGTGGCTATATAAAGACGTCACAATGTCGCGGAACACTGTACTGTCACGTGAGTACGTGGTGTCGCGCTAAGTCACTATATGTTACAATATATTTTCCCCCGACATCAGTGTCAGGTGACGCCACCTGACGCGACGCCACATTGCTACGTCATGGTACGAGACGCAGTCACGTGACCTAATGATGTCAGTGCCACGTGACCTTATATCTGACGTCACAGTGTAATTTCAGGATGTAACCTGACTTGACACTACCAGGTGACGCGCTTCACGGGACACTGTGACGCCCATGGTTCACGTGTCGTCACCGGGCTCTGTAATGTTCTGATGTCGGCCAAAGTCAAAATGCCACGTGGTGCAATAGGTCAATGTTGTGTCAAAGTGTCGATGGCTGTTTGAAGGGACGACATACATCGGTTTCTGAACGTATCGAGCGTGAGCGCGAGCGTGAACGTATCGAACATGAAGATGGCTTGCGAAAGGTTTGCACAAAAATGGCCGAAGAACGCCCATTAAAATTAAATGCACCGAACAAATGTTCCAGAGTAGTGAGTTAGAAATGAAAAAAAAAAAACATGAGGCACCTACTTACGATGGTTGTGTGCTCACCAAAGTCGTCTGAGCGGTGCAGCAGCCGATAGATCT
Source organism: Ixodes scapularis (assembly GCF_016920785.2). Classification (NCBI taxonomy): domain Eukaryota; kingdom Metazoa; phylum Arthropoda; class Arachnida; order Ixodida; family Ixodidae; genus Ixodes; species Ixodes scapularis. The sequence goes on along the minus strand of NW_024609883.1, from coordinate 7,797,712 downwards.
CTGCGTCAACAGGTGGGGGCCTGCCATGGAAGGCACCAAGTACCGCATTTTTCAGCATTAACTTGGTGATGGCAGCACTGTGGTCTGTGGCTTATTTTGGAGGTTTCTCTCCTCGTTGAGGCGTCTCAACCAGCGTAGACTTGCAGGGGAGTCCGGAGGTCGAAGCCAAAGCTCCTCCAGAAAACGTCGGCGGACATCCTTCGTCCTCTGACAGCCCCCGTACCAGAGAGCAACCTTCACTCGCTTTTTAGGAGCTAAGCGCACCATGAAGACGGCTTGCATCCCTAAGCAGCGCGGATAAAGGTTACAGACAAGGAAAGAAACGCGGTAAAAACAAGAGACTGCAAAGCGGATGACATTAGCCGAAAATAATTGTCGAAACATATAACACGAAAATACAAATCTGTTTTGGAGTTCTTTTTTCATCTTCGAGTTTTATATTTTAATGTTAAAATAAAATAATAATGCACGAAAATTCGCAATAAAAAAAAAACGGATTGCTTCTAGCTCTTAAACATTTTCTGCTCTATTGTCGAGGTCGAGGGAAGCGCCCGCCATAGCCGCCTGTTGAGAGCCTAGCTTGAAGAGAAGGTCCATCTCAAACCACGGGGAGCGTTTGCAATGTCACAGCTGACGCCTTCTGCGGGGATCGGTCGCAAGTCCGCATGCGCTGCGTTTTCGCATGGCGAGAAGGAAAGCAGGGGGAAAGGCGGAGACGTTAGCAGACGATCAACACTTTCGGCTCCTCCTCGCAGCTCGTCTTGCAAACGCGACCATAAGCCACGTGACTCCGATTGAGCAGTTGGATACTTTTTGCAACAGTCTCTCTATCTACCTGCGATCTTACTTGTCGCCCTCTGTCGGTTGTTGCGACAATCAGATGCGTTTTGGTAGCAGAGGGACGCAGTAGGTAGGGATTTTAAGTTTTTCATTCTGTGCCTTTTGCTGGGGAAATTTGTGCAGGGAAATCTGCATTTCATTAACGCACGCTCTTCGGCCACGTCTGTACAAAATCTTGGTTCAATACCTTTACAAGCGGATTTATCTGGTCCCTTCACCGATCCCGTTGCTTTGCGCTCTATATCTAAGTCAATGTCATAGTGTCGAGTGACGTCACCGTGTCAAGTACTAACATGGTGTCACGTCATGCGATGTCCCTTCACGTTACGCACCGGGCAGCAGGAATATTGAAACGGTGGGCAGTATTGTGCCTCCTCCGTCATGATGACAGCCTTCTCCGCGCAGGATTTCCCTCAAATCTCCTTCGCACTATCCACCAGCGACTCATTGCAGCATCTAACTGCCCAACCCAAAAACAGGAAAAAAAAAGTAAAGCTTCTTTTTGATACTGTATGTGCACAATATTGCTCACCGTTTAAAACCTCTCGCTACCCGGTACGATGCTAAAGTAGTCCTAAAAATTTTAAAGTAAACATTTGAGAGATCTGTCTGGTTGGGAGTAATTAATATTAAAAAATTCGAACACCAACTAAGCCCTTCTGTAGGGACCCAACGTTTAAAGGCCAATTCGGCCTCTTCTTCAGGGGCGACGACGGCTATGGCCGTTGAGGAGCAGTGTCCTTTTATTTTTCTCCTACGGCGTGTGTCTGGTCTTCTTCTTCTACGGCTGTGCCTTTTTCAATGATGTGACGAAGCCCATTCACATAGGCGGATGGTAAAGCCCCTAGAGATCTGTTGATGTTCTGTGGCGTTGTTTGAATGTGCCATGATTCTAGGAACAGTCTTTTTCGAGGATTTGTCTCAACGTCAACGATACATGCGTTGTCGAAGTCAATGCGATGGTCCTGGACGTCGCAATGGTCAGCAATCGCGCTACGCTCGTGATCGAACTTGCGCACGTCGTTTCTATGTTGACGGATTCCCTCTCTAAAGTTCTTCGTTTCGCCGATGTATGAGGCCGCGCAAACCCCGCACGGAATCTTACATACAACGCCTTGGGCCCTTTCTTTACCAGGGCGTTCTTTTGGGCGTGGCATGAGTCGTCCAAGGGTAGACACAGGTTTGTGCGCTAGTTGGATACCCTCTTTCGCAAGCACACGTGCCTGTGCCTCGCTTGTTCCGTTGATGTAGGGAACGCTGATGCGGGAGGTTGGGCGGAAATTCGAACTTAACTGTTGCTGCACGTGTCGTTGGTTCCGGCCTACACGGCGGGCAACGCGATGGATGAAGCTGCTCGTGTAGCCGTTTTTCTTAAGGTCAGCAATGACGGTTTGTTCCTCCTTTCTTTTGTCCTCTTCTGATGAGCAGATGGTCTTTGCCCTAGTTAAGAGTGTCCTGACCACCGACGCCTTATGATTGGCTGGGTGGCTGGATTGAAGCTGGAGGTAGCGTTCAGTGTGCGTCGGTTTTCGGTATACAGACAATTTTAGCTGTTCCTTTTGCCGTTTTACTAGCACGTCCAGGAAAGGTAAGGTGCCGTCCTTTTCGCGCTCCACAGTGAACTGGATGGCCGGCTCGATGGTGTTGAGATGCGCCAGGAATTTGTCCACTTCAGATTTTTCCAGGACGCAGAAGCAGTCATCTACATACGGCAAGACAATCTTGGGTGGTGTAGATAATGACTGCAGTGCCTTCTGTTCAATAGCTTGAATGCAGAGGTCTGCCGTGGTGACGGAGATGGAAGCACCCATCGCGGTTCCACTGGTCTGCTTGAAGAACTCCCCCTTAAAGCTGACATATGTACTGTCGAGGCAGAGCTCAAGGAGGCGGCACAGTTGATCCACGCTGAGGTTCGTTCTGTCGCTGAGGTTTTTGTCTTTTTCTAAAGCGTTCCTAGCCGTGGCGACTGCCAGGGGAACAGGAACACTTGTAAAAAGCGAGATGACGTCGAACGATACCATGGTGTCCTCAGCGCTCAACTTTAATAGTGCAACCTTCTCTACGAAATCGCTGGAATTGCGCACATAGGTCGTCGCATTTCCCACAAGAGGAGAAAAGGTATGATGAAGATAGTTGGAAAGAGCACGAAGTGGCGAGGTGGTAAAATCTACAATAGGCCGAAGAGGAACGCTAGGCTTGTCAATCTTCGGAAGACCATACAAGCCTGGAGCAGATCCATTCCTACATAGAAGTCGCAGGTGGAGGCTTCTTGACTCAGGGTGCTTCTTGAAGATGTCCGCTAGAACTTTGTTCATTCTTTCCTGGACTTGTGATGTACGGTCCTTTGGCAGCTTGGGTGATGTAGATAATGACTGCAGTGCCTTCTTCTGTTCAATAGCTTCCATGCTGAGGTTTGCCGTGGTGACGGAGATGGAAGCACCCGCGATGGGTGCTTCCATCTCCGTCACCGCGGCAAACCTCTGCATGGAAGCTATTGAACAGAAGGCACTGCAGTCATTATCTACACCACCCAAGATTTTCTTGCGGTATGTTGATGACTGCTTCTCAGTCCTGGCCAAATCTGAAGTGCACAAATTCCTGGCGCATCTCAACACCATCGAGCCGGCCATCCGGTTCACTGTGGAGCGCGAAAAGGACGGCACCTTACCTTTCCTGGACGTGCTAGTAAAACGGCAAAAGGAACAGCTAAAATTCTCTGTATACCGAAAACCGACGCACACTGGACGCTACCTCCAGTTTCAATCCAGCCACCCAGCCAATCATAAGGCGTCGGTGGTCAGGACACTCTTAACCAGGGCAAAGACCACCTGCTCATCAGAAGAGGACAAAAGAAAGGAGGAACAAACCGTCATTGTTGACCTTAAGAAAAACGGCTACACGAGCAGCTTCATCCATCGCGTTGCCCGCCGTGTAGGCCGAAACCAACGACACGTGCAGCAACAGTTAAGTGCGAATTTCCGCCCAACCTCCCGCATCAGCGTTCCCTATATCAGCGGAACAAGCGAGGCACTGGCACGTGTGCTTGCGAAAGAGGGTATCCAACTAGCGCACAAACCTGTGTCTACCCTTGGACGACTCATGCCACACCCAAAAGATTGCCCTGGTAAAGAAAGGGCCCAATACGCTATATATAAGATTCCGTGCGGGGTTTGCGCGGCCTCATACATCGGCGAAACGAAGAACTTTAGAGAGGGAATCTGTCAACATAAAAACGACGTGCGCAAGTTCGATCACGAGCGTAGCGCGGTCGCTGAGCATTGCGACGTCCAGGACCATCGCATTGACTTCGACAACGCATGTATCGTTGACGTTGAGACAAATCCTCGAAAAAGACTGTTCCTAGAATCATGGCACATTCAAACAACGCCACAGAACATCAACAGATCTCTAGGGGCTTTACCATCTGCCTATGTGAATGGGCTTCGTCACATTATTGAAAAAGGCAGAGCCATAGAAGAAGACCAGACACACGCCGTAGAAGAAAAAGGAAAGGACACTGTTCCTCAACGGCCATAGCCGTGGTCGCCCCTGAAGAAGAGGCCGAATTGGCCTTGAAACTTTGGGTCCCTACACAGGGCTTGGTTGGTGTTCGAATTTTTTAATATTAAAAGTAGTCCTCACGTGAAGAATGAGGTTGAGGCACCTTTGAAAGCGTGTCAACAATCCAGACCCTCCATGAGAGTGTTCCATCAATCACCCGAAAAAATGCATCAACTGCCAAGAAGGACCTATTTCATTCGGTTATGTTGCGGTGGCCAGTACATCGGCCAGACAAGGAGATACCTGAATGTTCGCTTCAAGAACCACTTTCTGCAAGTCTCAAAGGTCCCCTCTGATTTCTATGATCACATAGTCGTGCGCGCACGCATTTGTCCCGACTGCGCCCCCCCCCCCCCCCTCACTTTCATCAAAACAGAAGCTCTAGGTACACACATCACCAAGCTTGCAGGAGGAATGATTGAATCTTGCAAGATCAGCAAGCTAGGGGGAGGAATGACATGGATCTTGCAAGATCAGCAAGCTACGGGAGGTATGATTGAATCTTGCAAGATCAGCAAGCTAGAGGGAGGAATGATTGAATCTTGCAAGATCAAGCGGTCCTTCAGCAATGTGTCGACGGCAGAGCTAAATTTCTTATCGCACGAGCTGTTACAGCAGCCTCTTTTTTTTTTGTTGTTGTTGTCATCTCCGCTTTTTTGTTCTTTCTTCTTTTTTTGTCTCCACTTCAATTCCTTCCTATGTTCTTTTCCTTTACTTCTGCCCTAAGGGAATACCGTTGAATTTCAGTAGATGCCGTCGCTCATTGAAATAATTATGTATGTCTGCGTTTGCCCCACTAAACGTCTTTATTCGTCCTTTGTTTTTGTCTTGTCAAAACGTGCGAGGGAAATAGGTGCAGTATGCAGGAGTAACACTTGAAACTGCGGGTCATACGTGAAGTTACACCTTGTGCGAAACATAAATTTAATGCGAAATAGAAATATGTGACCCAATCGCCTGTAATAAAATGAATTCGCAGTTTTCTACATAATTAAAAGAGTAGATATGCCTTTGCGCAACATCTGTTGCATGTACTCACGTGGGCTGAGTACAGTGTAAAACCTTGATAATTATACGAACCTGAACCAATTAAAATGTACTAATTTTGATAAACCTTATTTTTCTTGTGCGCAGGAATGTCTGGGTGAAATTGGTCAAAACGACGAACCCCTATTATGCCTAGGCTGCACACCTGATGTCATCAGCAAGCTGAGCAGATGGCAGTCGGGGTGAGATATCCAGGCAGCATTTCGGTCTTGGTAGCAGAGGTTAATTGTGACACCACTGACACTGCATATAAAACTGTCAGACCTGATTGATGTTAGGACAGCAAGGTTGAGGTCCTTTTCTTCCTTTTGATGACGAAAATAAAACGCTATATTCTAACCTTTGCTGTGTATGATACATGAACTACACGCGGTGCTTTTGATCAATTAAAATAATGGGGACCTGCAGTGTCATCATGGAAATAACACCGTGTGTCACAAACGGGAAGACAGACGAAAAAACAAACGGGCCTGTTGATCAAATTCCTCCTAGCTCCACCCCGCGTTTGCAGTCGTTCTCTTGGATTCCCACAATGCCCAAAAATCGCAAAGTGGTCTAAGCAATTAGCCTCGGAGGTCAAAACAATATTGGAATGCTCGGTATCGTCAAAAGCCTTCAGATCATTCAAACGTTACCTTTGCCTTATAGACGTATTGCTATGTTACCCAAGCATCAAGGAGAATGCAGGGATTGGTATTCCACGCGGCGCACGTGCTGGCGTCAGCAGTCGTAACTCTTCTAAAGAAAATACCTAAGACAAATGGCCCCTTGCAAGCGCGTTCGTCAACATTTTAGTTTGGTTATTTACTTCGAACCTTTTATGCGCGTGGGAAAGACACGTAGAATGGGATAGGCTGCCTCAATGTCCTTCTGTTTAGGGTGATGACACCCTTTGTAGTACCACGGGTAGTAATTAGAGCCACTCGATATGGCAGCGTAGCTGCCAGAGTAGCGCCACGCTTTTCCCTGTGCCGCCTCTCACCGTGATTGGTCACACGCGGTACCATAGCAACGAGCTGAGCTGGCTCGGTTTCCTTAGCAACCGAGTGACTACTCGTCACGTGACCTCGCAAAAGCCGTGATGTCACCGGTAAGATGGCAGCGCCCAGAGCTGGTGGATACGAGTTTGTTCGGTGCGCGGTACTCGTAATGTGCCGCTGCTTGCCGACGATTTCGGACTTCTTCATGCTCTCTGAAGCAGCTATAACGCGAAGATCTGAAAGAGTGTGACTTTATACCTTTTCTGTGCAAGATCGCTCTGGATATTAGCACCTGTGCGACAGCATCGGTCATATCGCCGTAGTGGTGCTCGTATTCCTGGATGTGTTCGAGGATCGATAAGACATTTTGCATGCAATTTTCGCATACTCCTAGCCTTGTTTGAACGTTGGACTGTCTGAGAATCAATGCGAATTGTATGCGTCGCATATTGGACCTTGGGGAAGTTGTTTCAGCCCCATGTAACCGCGTAATCACAAACTTTTAGCGAGGAAGCTCCTGCGATCTTTACGTCTTGTACTAATCAACGATCTTACAATATAGCTTTTAGTATAACATTTTCGCATTTTCTAGCTTCCTTTAAATGTTGGAATTTCTGAGAATCGAAACGAAAGGTATACGTCGTGTGTAGGGCCTAGGGGAAGTTGTTTCAGCCTTGGGTCACCGACTAATCACAGCAACTTTAAGCGAGGAAGCGCCTGCGACCTTTAACCTTTTGTACTAATCGACGATTTTACGAATTGACAGTTCTGAAGACTTTGATAAACGTCCTTTCGTTGCAAAAGCTTGCATTTGATCGCAGTGTTTTTTTTTTCAAGTGACAAGCAGGCGTTTGCTCAAATGATGTATATGAAAGGACCTGCTCTATAAGAATGCATCAACACACATTATATATTTCATATCCTCAGAGGTGTGTTCGTTTTTGTAATTAACAAGTTACAGACAATTATTTTTCACGAGTGTAGTATTTATTTTCTGTAGCTGGGCCCGTTTTGTACTCATTAATGTCCGTGTGCCATGATGCTATCATCATGTGTGTATGGTTCTAAATATCCTATTTGCAATGCCTACAAAAGCCAAAATGACGCCAGCCTACCGCAGCTCACGCATTTGACACGAAAACTGCGTCACTCGGACGTATGCGCTCGTCAACAATCAATTCGTCAATGAATATTTGAATTCGCGTTCGTGGCCAATGAGTGCACGTGAGTGTACTTGCGAATGACAAGTTCTATGGTGTGCTTAAAAAGCACAGTGGAAGCTTGGGGTCATCCCACCGGTGCCCTAGCATCCCTGTTGGAAAATCTCGATGATGGAAAGATGACGGAAAAGGCTCATACAAGCGTAACCGTAATATGGGACATCCTATACAAGCGAAAAAGGCGGCTCCAGTATAGTGGAATAAGGCGGAACGATACAGGTGGGCGGAACCATACAAGCGTGTCGTATTATGGGACATCCTATACCAGCGTAGTGGATATAGGCGGAACCATATAGGCGACGGAACCATACATGCATAACGTAATATGGGACATCCTATACCAGCAAAAAGGCGATACCAGCATGGTGGAGCCATATGGCTCTAGCGTGTTGGTTTCGCCTTTTCACTGTTGTACAGGGCGATTTAGTTTTAAGCTTTACATATATGTTTAGAAAAGTCGTGAAAGCTATATTAATGCGGTTTGTGCAGGCGAGTTATACGGCCAGGCATACGTAGTATAGGGACCTAGTCGTAACGATCAGTCAGATAATTAAATACAATTTGTTAATCAACTTTTTAATTAGTGAAAATGAAAATATGGTTTCAATTAGAAACTTGCTGAGTCATTGAAAACCACAAAATCAAGTTTCTTTAAAAGGATATAATTCAGGGGTAGCGTTTTATGCATTCTGTAAAAAGCTTTATTTGGACGAGTTTCTAGGTTTCAGTTTCTTATCAGAGCTCATCTCTGCGCCCACGGTCCTGTTCCCCAGGGGCATAGACACGCAACACACATGCGCCTTGCTTCCCTTCATCCTACGAGGGAGGCGAGGGGGCGGCTTCGCACTGCGGTCACCGGGCAGCTGGACCGCAGGTGCAAAGATGCGCTCTGGTAAGAAACCGAAGTCTGGAAATGCGTCCAAATTGACCATTTTTTTATAACGCCATAAAATGCTACTCGTCTTATATCTTTACAAAGAAAATTGATTTAGTGTGTTTTGATGATGCTTAGCAGGTTTCTAATTGGAACCATGGGTCTATTTTCACCGATTAAAAATTTCACGAACATACTATACTTAGAGAGAGGCTGAAGCAGTTTTGTATTTGAGAAAACACTTTTAAATCTTCTTCATTCGACCTCCAGAATCTCAAATATCAAAATTATTTGCTAATTTAATTAATCAAGGCTGCATAGTCATTTTTAAAGCGCTGTGAAAACACCTCCCTAGAGAGCGACGTCACAACAGCAGCTTTCAAAATCTTTGTTCGCGCATCTTCAGCGCCTATCAAAGCTATGCACGCAGATGCTATTTTTTAAAAGGGCAGAAAAATGTGTCACGACTGGTGCCAGTGCCGGAGAATATACCTAGAAAACTTGCGATTGGACGCGCGGCCCTTAAGCGACACACGCTTGGCGGCCGAAAGGTCTTCTTACGATGTCACTGTTGGTGGGATGTTTTTTGTGTTTTCTCACGTTTAGTTATATCTTTGAGGAAAACGAACGGGATATTCAGATTCGTGGGATAAAACTACGCTAGAATGAACCTCCATCTAGTTTTCTGAAAGAAGTCTGGCACATCTCTGTAATAAGCCGACGGATCATTACAAATTAGCCTTTTATACTATGCCGCCCTGGCCATATAACTCACGTGCACAGACCGCGTAAATGTAGCTTTTACGGCTTTTTAAAAAAAAATCTGTAAAACATAGAAAAAAAACTCTGTAGAATGTCCCCCAATACGATACGATTGTATGGTTCCTTCCCCGCTTGCATTGTTCAAGAAAGACTTGTGGACATCCAGCGTTTCATTGGAATGCTGGATGTCAGCGAGTCTCTACATCAGTGAGTGGTTTCAAACAAGCATGGTGTTTGCACACCAGTAAGCTCTTATCCGAGGCTCACCAGGACCACTAAGAGCAGAGGCGAAATGTCGTGACCTGGTAAATTTGGTTGCAGGTATTTATTTTTACAAGAACTGCATGCAGCAAAGCTTAACTTTGCTTAAAAGAAGATTATTAAAAATTCAATACTGAACAATGGTGTCCCTTGAGCTGTCAGACCAAACTCCCACTCTTGCCACTCAGGAGTTCCTAACTTGTGCGTAGAGGATCAGCACAACCCAGATTTGTGCTGCGAGCGCCACTGCAATATAAAAGTTGAATAAACATGAGATGAAATATGAGACGTTTACAATTCTCTGTAACATGAAATTAGAGCACAGATCTTGAAGAGGAGGATGGGAGGGTATGCCCCTCCTCCCCCTCCCCTCCTCCTCTTCTGCTCCCTCCCATTTAGCAGGAAACTTCCCTGAATTTAGCGGGAAAATTTCCCCACTAAATTTAGCTGGTTAAGTTTCCCACTAAATTTAGCGCAGAAATTGATGTCACATGACCTCAACACAAATGCAGTTTTTCCGCTAAAAGTAGCAGGGAAAATGACGTCGCATGACCGTGTCACGTCATCCATAAAAAAATTCAGTTTCTCAGCTAGACTTAGCGGAAATATTAACGTCACATGACCACAACATTAATTCAATTTCCTGCCAAGTTTAGTTGGGTGGTTACGCCGACAGCGACGCCGCGAAACGCGGAAACGGGTGCTAAGAGCTGCGCTAAAAACTAAATGCATCAGGTGAAATAAAGTGAACATTAGAGATACTGTAAGAAAAAGAAGAGAATCTAAGATACCGTTCTCAGATCCTTCCTTTTGTCCGTTCTCAAATGTTTTGATTTCAAGAAATGTTTATCTCTTTATTCATACCCAGAGAACCCCTCCCAGTTTCAGCATGAATGCAATAAATCAATGCAGACTAGACCTTGTAAACTATAATCCACATGAAAATTAATGTTTGCCACATAGTCATGTATGAGTCAGTGGCTCAGATCTCTAAATACATTTGTATTGAGGAACATTCTTGAATAAAACTTCTGGGCTTCGAATTCAACAGTTTGTACTTCCATAAGGAACACTGTATGGCACTGATTTTTTTTTTTGTGACACATCAGAAACAGCACAGCACTGTCATCCTCGCATACCTAACAAGAATTTGTATTTTTTTTTAGCATGGCATGTGCTATTCTAATGCCCATACAGCATCCTTTAACAAAATTTCCTTTGTAGAGCTTTTTATTGGTTCTTATTTAGCTCGCACGACAGATTCGGTACCTTGAATTCTCACTCGGCATCAACAGTTTTATATATTAATGTAATAGCGAAAGACAAGATGTATGGACTTGAGTACGGCTCAGCAAGCACAGATGTTGAGAAAAGTACTGAAGAAAACTCAAATGTCAAAATAAAAATAAGCTGGAATGTGGAATTATGGACATGGACATGAATACAGTTAGCAGATTCAATATGAAGAATATGTGTTAGACGCCCGCTCAAAGAAACCTGTTGCATCTATATTCATTCAAATTACTTTGCAGAACCCAGCGCTGCAGTCTCAGGTGGGAGTTCGCTGAATGAGTCTACTGAAAATGAGTGTAGACGGAAAAAGCAGTTTGATCTGCGATAATGAACATTACATAAGTGACATGTCATTATTACTGTTACAGTACCGAATGTTCCAAACTGTCAGTCGCATCATTCTGTGAGTTCCCTCCGTACATTACAGGGTTTGGCTCTCTCGAATGCTTTGCGAGAAAAATGATGAACTGGAAATATCTAGAGTAGTTCTAGAAAAACTATTTCCAGAATCTTATCTCAGCATCGCAAAGAATATAAAAAGTTTCTAAAGACAAGGTTAGTGCAGGAGTTGAATAAACTAAATACTTTGTTTTTCGAAACCATCTTGCCGTAGTAAACGTATGAAGTTCCCCTAGGTAGAGCTAGTCATTACGGATGATTGTGCCCATTGCGTACCATAAAAATTTAATTTGCGACCTACAATATTTACAAACTCAATTAACTCTGAATAAGTGGACCACTTGGCATTAAAGATTGGCCTCACCATGACTGTCTGCCAACATCTACATAATAATTTCCATGAACCTATGTATTTCAAGAAAATATTTGGTGCGAGCTGCTTAAAACACAATAGCACTTTTTAGCAAGTGCTGATTGTTGGGCAAGTTGGTACGGTACGTTAGAAAACATGATTGTGCTTTGAAGACGGGGACATAGGAAGGACAGACACCACAGAGTGCTAACTTTCAACTGATTTAATTCAAGAACCTCGGCGTAGAAACACACTGCGTCACCGCACCACATCTCAACCAATCCGTGGCCCTGCCACGGACCGCAAGTATGCCAACTCCTTATCCACCAAGTCAATTGACGCCACGCTGACACAACACGTGCCGGAACTATTTATAGCATCAGCCTCCATAATCTCTCTAACAGTCATATCTTTGTGCCTAGCAAGAACAGTAGACTGAGCAAATAATGGTTTGCACTCGCAGTCATGATCTGTCGTGTCACTGTCATGACTGCGGGTGCAAACCATTATTTGTTTCGTCTATTGTTCTTGAGAGGCACAAAGATAGGACTGTTAGCGAGATTATGGAGGCTGACACTATAAATAGTTCCGGCACAAGTTGTGTCAGTGTGGCGTCAATTGACTTGGCGGATAAGGATTTGGCGTACTTGCGGTCCGTGGCAGGGCCACGGATTGGTTGAGATGTGGTGCGGTGACACAGTCCGTTTCTACGCTGAGGTTCTTGAATTAAATCAGTTGAAAGTTAGCGCTCTGTTGTGTCTGTCCTTCCTATGTCCCCGTCTTCCAAGCGCAATCATATTTTCTACCGCACTTTTAACACTAATAGAAAGACTGTAGTGGGCCACAACTTAAGCAGTTTTCACTTCATTATAAAGAGCAATTACACATATGTGAACCATGAATATAGGCCTGCACTGAATTTTTTTCTTAAGCTGAACGTGCTATGCTCTGTTTACTATATAAATCTTTGCAGAGCTGACAATGTGCAAGTTCCTGTTTTCTTATATTTCACATGTCCCGACTGGTGAGTGTGGTAGGGACATAAGATTGATGACACCAACGAAACACAATGATTATTTTAAGAATTTGTTTGGGTATAGCACGAGCAAGGCGATCTGCGGGAAGTTATTTCTGTGACACCGTCGAACCTACATCCGCGGGCTTTAAGTTCACATGTTAATCATGTCTGCAGACTCCTTTTTGTAATTGGAATTTCATCCAACCCAAGATTTGAATATGTTTTTTTGCATTTTAGGCTTAGTAGTGGTTTTGCTGTTCTATTAATAGGTAAGAAAAATGCTTACTTCAAGTGGCATACCTAACACCTGGTGGCACGAGGACTCCCCTGTCGTGACGCAGACCGAAAGTCACAGCCAGGGAGATATTGCGATGCTCTTGTTGCTGGGATTACCTCCCCCATGGTCCTGCCCAGACCACAGAAAAAGATTGAGTCCAAGCTTGTGGCCACTAGGATCTCCAGATCTTGAGGCACCCAAGTAGCTGAAAATAAAAACAAATCACAATCAAGTACTTGGCAGAGCTACATTAGAATGGCTAGCATATTCTTTCGTGATCAGCACATAGATCCTCTTATTTTAGTCATAGTCACCCCCCAGGACAAAGCTACGTAGGCGTTAAAATGATGGGTACCGAATTTAGGTGAATGATCAAATGCATTCATTTAACCCCCTTTCGCCCCAACCTGAGACTTCTGTCAAATATTCACATTCAACTGTAAAGACTACAAATAAAACTACTACTGCAATGCAAAGCCGTATAGTGGGAGAGTTTAGCCAGCGGGTGTGGCAACGAAGGCGCCGGAGAGGAGGAAAGGGAGGAGAACGCCGAAGGAGGGAGAGAGAAGGCAGCAGAGAAACAAAGAGGAGACGACCACCATTTTGACGCAAAGCTGTCTGCACGGAGCACTGTTGAGGCTACGTGTCGTCTGCTACGGGCTTATTTATTTTTTTTGCCTAAATAAAAGTGCGTTCAAACATGGAGGACCTTCTTTCTTTAGGTTTTTAAGCAACCGAGGAATAACACTATATCATTTTATTGCCAGAGCCTGCCAAATAAAAGGAAAGAACCAAAATTTGAATATCGATCCCATGCCGGGCGAATGAATGAAAATGGCGGCCCTCCCCGCTCAGCTGGGAGCAGCCTAGAGTTCACGCGCATGCGCTCACGCCTCTTGCTCTGTGCCGCGGGCTGATCAGCTCACTCGGAAGGGAGACGTTACGGCAGCGAAATCATAGACTGCCAGACTCTCCCCATATATGGCTCTGCTGCAATGGAAAGATTTTCCTACCCTCGTGCTCAGCGAGTGTCGACTGTGGATACAACTCCGGTTCATACACTCGCTGAACATGAGGGTAGAGTGTACCAGCAGAGGGCAGGTGTCTGTATACAAAGAGTTTAGTTGGCACACCAAGAAGCTAACGAATAAGAATGGGTACCACTCCGAGCAAAATGCCAAAAAAGCGTGGATCTCGGCTTGACACTAACAGCGGCACACAGTATCTATTTTAGTGACAAAGGGGTACTAAATCATTATTTTCAGCTTCCTAACTAAACTAAATATTCTTCCCGGCTTGCTTTTTAGGAAAATCTCCAAATTTACAAAAACTACTAAGACAATGTCTAAAAAAAAAAAAAGCAATGGCAAAACCAGCAATCGAATTCGCCTGCTCTTCAGTAGCACGACATCTATGGCAGGCAGACCTGCAGAATGAGCAAGCAGTTTAAGAAACAGAGTATGTCCTATGTATAATTTTTTATGCTGCAAAGCAAGTGCTGGAAGGAGGTTTCACGACATTAACGAAATTTCTTGCAATCGGTTGAGAACAAATTAGAGCAGTGAACTTGTCCTTGCTTCTGGCATAACGTTTTAGTGTTGCCCATGGAAACTCACATAAATTTGAAAATAAAAACAAAAGACTAACCTTCATAAAAAAATCTAACTTTGGCAAAGAAAAGTTACCTTGGAAAAAATATGTACAATACAGTTGTACAGCGTGCATTTGTGTGCTTAACCAATTTTGAGGCAAATCGGCGACAATGAAAAGAAGACGTTTGAGTACAATTAAGGGAAAGACAGAAAGGATGCATACCTACAACAAAAACATTTAGAACGACCACGGGCAGGAAACTCTGGTGAGGCTCTCGGAGTGACTCCCTCATATGGGCCTGCGCAGACCACAGAACAAGATCGGTCAGAGCTTGCAGCCATAAGGTGCTTCATACCATGAAGTTACAGAAGCGGGTGCAATTGGAAGCAAAGTGCATTTCATTTCTCTGAAAAACGAAGAGTTTAATAGGTAGCTTGCATTCATAAGGTGATACAGTCATGAATACACAGACTTTTCAATGCAGCGCTATATCACCAACTTGTTAACCATGCCGGGCAACACTAAAAACTGAGAGCAATATTTTAAACTATCTCAGCTTAAAGTTAACCACGACAGAAGCTTCAAGCCATCCTTGCAAATTCAGTGCACAAAGCAAGCCATGTGACCTTCTAGTTGGACGCCATGGTACGTCGATCTTATAATCATGCGTCATGCTGTTTTTGCTGCAAAGGCTTGTAGTTTCAAAAGTGGTCCAGCTTAAAGAGACTAAAAGTATAGACGTTTATGAGTGGGGCCCTCACCTAGTCTGCAGCCACATTGCGAAATAGGACGTTCCAACCGGGATGTTTGCTGCCTGTAACCACACGACCAGCTTGTGCCCAGCGATTGTTCGAGCTGAATACATGTCCTCGACAGTGCCATTATTTGACAAGCATTTCTATGACTGTTAAACATGACTGACTTACAGAGAGACTCCACCTCAACGACTAATGACTTGGGATACCTAACTGAATACTGATATATCAACTAAATGAAAAACAATTACCTGGCAAGCATTAAATTTTTCAAGAGGCTGGGTCGACTCCGCATTAAGTTGAAGGAGTCGATGCGTAATAGGACAATACAAACAAAAATATGCCTTAGAATTCCTTTTGCACCCCCAAAATGATGTGTTTTTGAAGGTAAGGTACACAATGTTCTTGATTTAGAAAGTGCCTCAGCTGTACAAATGCATATGCAATAAGGGCACTTGCCAAGCCTATTCTACTCAGCTCTGTGCAGGTTAAGCTAAGTTAGAGTATAGAAGTACATGCTCACTGACACCATCAGAAAGGCAGGGAGAAGTCTCCGTTGTTCGACCTCCAGCCCGTCTGCTACCTTCGATGACGTTTCAGCGCCTGATGAGCCTGGAGCGAGCACATCTGTCTAAAGCGGGGTGAAAAGCACAAGCATGTGCTAGAGGACGCCCAGCCATTCTCTTTTTGTCATCGGCTATACTACATATTTTTAGTAAGACATATTTTTAAGTGAGGAAAAGTACTGCAAATATGCAGTCCACCTTAAAGATAACAACAGTTGCCATTCACCATTTTCCAAATAAGTGCTCCCACGTACCGGAACATCTACACATGTGGTGCGTGAGTAGGTTCAGGACTGAGAGGCTAGAAAACGAAGCGCTCGCAAGGCTTGTCTGGCCCTTCCAACCATGCGGGTACATTCGTTGCAAGTTCCCGATTTGTAGACAAAATGATTTAGAATGAGCAAATCTTGTCTACGCCCGAGGTAGACATTGAATTGCGATTCCCCCATATTGTGCGAACCATCCTTCAAACTGCGGTACCACCTGCAAATAAACTATGTTGTGCTGCGGCACGCGTCCATGCTGCCTGCTTCAGAGGAAAACCACTGCTCGTGTTGAAGACGACATCGCACAGTGGACAGGCAACAATTTTTAACGAACAAAAACAAAATTGATATCATTCAATAGACACAGATAGGCTCACAAAGTGTCGGCACCATGATTGTTGTTGTTGGTTTAACTCTTGCATACAAACAAAGGTGACTTCCTCTCTCCTCCGATGGACAGTAAAACCCCCTTATCTTGGTGGCCCCTATTTCTCCTCGAATCGGTCACAGAGGACATAATCGCAGCCACTGAATTCCGCAAAATTAAAGGCCGCGAAAATTAAAGGTTCGCCAACATTAAGGGGTTTACTGTTCTTCTGAGTGTCACATGATGTTAACATTTCAAGGAGGCTGAAGGTATTGGTTTAAGAAAAAATTGACCTATGAAAAAAATGCCCTTCTCCAGGTTAGGCACGAGAGGTTCTTTTGCACTACCTATAAGGTGGCAAGTTTATTTCGGCAGAGCTTTTGGTAAAACGGAGTCACAAAAGTAGCTATACTTGGCGTCAACTATTTTGTGCTGCATTATAAAGCCAGAGTAGATTCCACAGTGCGTGCTTCAGCAGAGCACTGTTTGTTGCGAGAGCATATGTGGTTTAGTGTTGCATCCCATTTGCATAATCTAGAGAAACTAGCGCTGACAGAGTTGGAGCACTCCAAATATTAACAGCCGACTGTAGAAGCATTGAGAGATGCACACATGCGAACTGTGCATTTCTTAAAGGTGGGTTCGAGCAAAGGTAAAAACAATATCTATACTTACGGCGGCCATACTTGCCTTTCCCAAGCACGACCACTTTTCCCTCGGTAGCACCATCCAGTAAGAAGCACCAGCAACACACCCATGAGACGCCGCCGCCTCCTGGATTGAATGACGACCCGCCTGAGGTCTTGGAAGGAGATCCGGAACACTGCTTTAGGCCAGATGTTGTATCTGGTGGGGCAGAGACTAAAAGCAAAAATTAACAAATTTATCTGAAGCGCTACATTCCTATAGGACAGCAGTATTTTTTTTAGGCCAGTGATTCGCTTTAATTAAACACAAATGGTTGGTTTATATGATGAACCATCAGCCCCTATTTTTCTTAAGTGTAACGCAGTGTCTAACGTTACGTCCGACGGAACCCGAAATAAAAATTAAAGTTACGCCCAACGTAACTGTCAAGCATTCGAGTTACGTCCGACGTAACCCAAAATAAAAATTAAAGTTACCGTATTTACTCGAAAATAGGTCGAACTCTATTTGTTGGACCCACCGAGAATAAAAAAAAAATTCAAAAATAGGTCGACTTTTTTTTTATTTTTAAGAACAGGGGAAATTTTGGGCAAAAGAAAGAAACCTTTATTTACATCACTTCACAGCTTGGTAGACATCCTCGCAAATCCGCCACAATACTTCACTGACACCGTTGTAAAATGACGACAAGAAACGAAAGAAGGTGCGAAGCGACGGAAGACAAACTACAAAGACGCAAACAAAGCCGCCGTGTCGCCATAAGCAACACGCGAGCCGAGCCGCCTCAAGCAACTAACAAAAGTAACATCTTTTTTTTTTCTTTTTTTTGTGCGCGTTTGCGAGGATGGAGGACAAAGTGCATGGCGCATCGCGTTCCTCTCCTTCCCCATTGCCCAGCATGGGGAACGCTAGAGGTGCGATGGCGAAATCCAATGCCCCAAGAGGTGCGCGCGATAGCGGCATCGGCCACCGCTGTTTTCGGTTGTTTAACAAAAGCTTTTGGAAACAAGAAGCGGCGCAGCTCTACGGCAACGCCGGCTCGATGACTCGATAGCTTCTTGCCTCCGGTACGGTCGCAAAATTTGGTCGCGAATGTAGGTCGAAATTCTTTAGTCACGATTTCCGAAAAAAAAAAAAAATAAAAGAAAAGAAAAAAAAAAGGTCGACATATATTTGAATAAACACGGTAGTCAGCTGCGCGACGAGACACACATTATGAAAGCGATTGGTGCGAGCGATTAAGGTGATGAACGACGTTTTCTAGAAGCCCAGGAACCGAGCGGCGCAAGCAGCGAGAGTGAGAAATCTTCGTCGCTCGGCGCCGGCACTCGTAGCTTCTCGTCGTCGCTCGTCTCGTTGATCGCTATATTGCTTACATGCTGTTCAGAAAGGTGCTCTAAGTGGTTACCATTGCATTGGGACCAGCCTCGCATCCAACCGTAACCAGTCTTGACTTTTTTTTTAAGCCGCCCAGGTAGAAGTTAACATCGTACATACATCGTTTTCAAGCATGGCTCCTCGTTCATTGCTCGATTTACTTTTCGTAAATGACAAACCGCAATGAAGCACAATTATTCTAGTTCAAAATTGTCAGGAACACTTGGCACGCATGCTTACACTGTAGCGCACCTAACGTAATTTAAAAGTAGAACGAAAACGGGACGAGATTCGCTTACCGCTTCACGGAAACAGAGTCCTTCGGATCCTAGGCCTAACGGCCGAAATCGGAAGTCGCCTGCGGTCCGGCGATGGGACGAGTTGAGCCGGCCGCGCTGTGCTGACCCCGGCTGACCACGCCTGGTTGAACCATGAGAGGCGTCGTCGAGTTGAGAGCCAGAGACGCAGTAGAAACGGACCGTAAAACATCTGTCCCGTAAAACGCAGAAGGAGCCAGCGCCAAAACCGCTACGTCTGGCTGCGTCGCCATCTCCGCGACGACCGGAAGCGTGTAAACCGGTGTAGGACGCCGATCTCACTACCCCTCCGCTTCGACTACGGTAGTGGTTATGGCGTACGCCAAAATCAATACCGTAGTCGTTTCGGCGTACGCCATAGTCAATACCGTAGTCTTTTTCGCATACCCCAAACACACTACCCTTACGCCAAATTCAATACCTTGAATAACGTCGGTTCAGCAGGGGTTGAGCCAATCCGTATTTCTCTAAAACTGGCGGAAGTAACTTTCTGCAGCAAAATACCCTGATTGTTTGTTGTTGTTTGTATGAGCAGCGGAACGCGCGCGGCGTTGAAACGGCTGACGGCGCACAGAGCTGAAGGGCACAAGCAAGGAAGCTTGGAGTGATTCTGTGTCGATGTGATTTGACGTCGCTTCTTTCTGGTTCTTCAATCATGGTGCAAATGCAGGTGCCCGACTCCCGAACGATTCGAAGGCAAGAGTGGTAGCCCGCCTATCCGCTGGTCTTTCAATCGGTTCCCGGACATTTCATCGAACGCCGTTTTATCGAACACCGTTTCATCGAAATAATGGACGTTTCATCGAACGCCGTTTCATCGAAAGCCGTTTCATCGAATCGCTGACGGCCGTTTCATCGAATGTCTTTTATATAAAAAATGCGAAAGATGCTCTTTTCTGCACGGATCGAGTGCATTTTCGTGTCATTCTCCCATTTCATCTTCAGGTTTTTTGATGTCCAAACTTATAGCTGTTGCAATTTATTTTGATGCAAGTAACCCATGAAGATATTTGTACCGATTTTTATGTTATCTGTTCACCCCTTCTGTATTACTCGATGAGCCTTGAGGGTGTTGTAACAAATGAATAAAAAGTCTCACTCCCGGTAAGAGCGCACTCCAACTCATGGAGGCCAGAAGGCGACTTAGGTTTTGTGCAGGCGCAACAACTTAAGCCATGTGAGCCTCTTAGCCTCTCATGTCTTGCTATTTATACTTTTTTACTGCCCGAAGCTTGCAGTAGCTAAAGCTGAGGTGCTATTTATGAAACTACAACGAAACATTTTTTTTAAAGACTCAATGAAGTCAAAAATAAGTACGTCGCTTCAAATTTTATTTTAAAACTTTAAGGGGGTCATGTGTTCGTGCGACAGCCATTCACAGTTTCAAATGATGAGCAATTGCTCTCAAAACGTCCCCCTCAGCCATGCTCCGTCGGTTCTCATAAAAAAGGCGGACCTTCTAATTTCCTGCCGCTATGGCCTTCTTCTGGCGAGGAGGCTCTTGGGAACTCATTATCGCGTCCAGCTTGTCTTCCGTCAGTTGATGTTCTGCGGCGATGCAAGCCAAAAACTTCCAGAACCCCGGATGGGCACCTCCGACCAGCTTCAGGAAGCGGGAATGTCACCCTGGCGTTAGATAAGACGGCGTTCAATAAAACGGCATTCGATGAAACGGCTTCTATGAAACGGTGTTCGATGAAACGGCGTTCGATGAAACGGCATTCGATGAAACGGCTTCGATGAAACGGCGTTCGACGAAACGGCGTTCGATGAAATGTCCGGTCCCACTTTCAATCGCATGCCCTGTCGTTATTTTGGGCACAGCGGAAGAAAATAAGACGCTCACTATTTTAAATAGCGTGCGATCGGCCTGTCTAGGTTTTGGCGACACCGTTTCAGGCTGTAGATGAGAAAATTTAGCCACTACAGTACGACTGCTAGCCTGGGGTCTGTGCCTCGCAACAGATCGAATCGGGTGGGGGTGGGGATCCCTGGCAGTGGGACCTTTCGCCGTACGAGTTGCGGTGCGCTAACACGCTCGACCTCCGATACCCCCTTGGGTCGCAGCGCTTGCTGAAAGAAGTTTTGGATCGTTTTACGCAGATTTTGCAGCGCGTACGAGACGCACAACAGCTACGTACTACTGGTACTACGTCCTAGATGCCCAAACTGAGGATCGCTACTTGTGCGCGGCTCTCGTGATCTGGGGAACAGCCATGAAAATGTTGCATTGAGAAGTACGAAAAAGTAATATTATAAAAATAGAGTATTTAAAACTGGCTTGCATTGTCACTGAACATATGAAAATCAAACTGATTAGGAATGCCGATCAGATCGGGTGGGAATGTGATATAGATCTTTAAATAGGCTCGGATGGTATCGGATTATGTGCGAAGTTGTGTCGGAACAGGTGGGCAGGGTTGCTATATTCTCCATCCCCCACATAATTCAAACTCGTTGCCCCCCCATCCCTGTTCCTATATTCTTCCAATGTAACAGGTCTTTTTTTTTTTTGTGTGTGTGTGTGTGTTTAGAGCTGCAGTTTTCTATACTTCATCTCCCCTTAGCATGGACTGTTAGCCAGATTCTACAAGTGTGAGCTAATTGCTTTGGATCACCATGGCGGTTGCACGAGTGCTCATTCACTGCAAGCGCTGTGAAGGCAGTCTAGGCCATACCATCTTGTGCTTGCGCAGCCTTTGCGGTTTGAGGTCCTTTGTTTTGGCCTGTTCTTTTGTGTCTGGGTTTCATGTTCTTTTTGTTTCTTGTTTCGTGTGCTGGATATGGTTGGAAGTTATGTTACGCCTAGTAGTAGGATCTTTTGTAGAAACATTGGTTTGAGAGTAAATGGTTCTAGTACCTTCTTTCTTTTCCTTCTGGCCGAGCAATGAACCTTTTGTAGAAACATTGGTTTGAGAGTAAATGGTTCTAGTACCTTCTTTCTTTTCCTGCTGGCCGAGCAGAGCGGGAAAATGGTTTCCTCGTGCCGACTTCGGGACAGAAGATAACCCACGATGGGGACAAAGGCAAGTTTGGGGAAACCGTATCTAGGTCACAGCGGCTCAATGGGCAAACAGGATGTGGCTCACGTTTTGCGTGTGGAACAGGTTAGAGAGGCCTGGTGCGCGCATTGTTTTCTAGCCATTTATTCTCTATCCCAATCGCGTGTCCAGGTGGCAGCACGTATTCACCAAAGGGTGGATTGTGAAGGAGGTTTGGACGTGTATATATATAAGGCGGTGTTTGTTGAATAAACTTCAACCTGTGTCCGAGACTTCAATGTTCATTTCATTTTTATTTTTATTTTCCTAAGTCTCGGGTTTACTATGTTTGTCATTCACCAGCTCGCCTGTGTTTTCTCCCTTTCTTCACTGAATAATGTACTGGTCAAAAATTATCTGATCTTACCCAAAGTCGAAGGGAGACCAATGAAGTTTGAGGTGGACACAGTAGCTTACCACCTTGACCAGGGCAAGACCCTATAGATGACGCGTTGCTGACACATGAGGAAGTTCTTGACCCAGGGATGAGCAGGCACAAAGAACCCTCGGTGAACCTGGATCTGAAAAAAGATGAAGCACTGCGCTTTTTGAAGGCCAGCCCTGTTCCTTTTGCAATGTGTACCGCAGTGGAGGCAGAACTCCGGATGCTCCAAAGCTAAGGCATAATTGAGCCAACACAACACTGAACGCGGTTGAAAAACTGGCAGTAAATCTGATGCGGGCTGTAACAGATTTTGTGGTGAGCGTGTTTGGAGGCACCACTTTTTCAACACTGGACCTCACTAATAATAATAATAATAATAATAATAATAATAATTTTTATTTGCACGAGAAAGTTTGCCCACTCAGCGGCGTGCGAGGCTGGACAGAAAGGTTAGTACCCTTACGCATGTGCGCCTGCTAGCCCGCCGCTGAGTAGGTGTAAACATAAACAAACTCTAGTCGTAAGTACAAGATAACACATATACACGTATGGAAACAATGAATAATCATAACCCAGAGGGGAAGATAAGAAAACTCGCTGTGCCCCAACCCACCGCCACGCAGACCACGGCAGAGGCCCCAGCCACAAGGCATTCCACTATATCTGTGTGTGACAGTGAAGACAGCAGATATGCTCACCATGAACACCATCAAAGGACGACACAGAGTGAAAAGGATGCTCTTAAAAATTTTGGCTGCCGCGGCAATTTTCCAGCTCTGCAAGGAGACAGTCCTAGCAGGAAAACTTATCATGAAAGTTTACCTGGGTAATGTTGTGACGATCTGGATCGGTCATCAAGATAAATGGGCACCGTGCTCAGGAAAGACATGTCAACGTCATCAGCTACCATGCCAAAACTACTTCTTTTATTTCGATCATGAGCGCTCGCACGAGCCGCTTCAGAGCGATGTCTCTTTTGCAGCTCGTCACGTGCCAAGGTTTTTAAGTGTCGACCTGATATCACGCTGCCACGCAACAAACACTAAACAAACATTAAACAAATACTGCGTCGAGCAATATGCACATGATTAAATAATGATATACATACGACGTGATAAATAAGAAAAAAACATTAGATTTACAAAGTTCAGTCCCCAGGTAGAGGCTGCACAAATTTGACGACCGGCTTCAGTTTCTCCACATGCACTACATCGCGGCCAGTACCGTCCACGAGTTCAAGCTCGTAGTTCACGGGAGAGAGCCGGCTCACAATTTGGCGAGGACCAGTAAATCATAGTGTTGCCTTGACTCTGATGAGTGGGCTCTCCTACAACACGAGCTAGTCCTCAAAAAGAACATCCATGTGCCACTGTCAAAGTCGCTTTCTTGCTTTTCTTGAGCATGCTTGATTTGTCTGGAGGTCAACTTCCGAGCTGCGTACCGCTGTCAAATGTGACACCAACGTTGGTGCTGAGGGTTGACAACTTTCCAATGTTCTGAGACAGAAGTCCCCTGGCATAAAAAGGCTTGATCAATGGAAAATGGGGTCAGTGTCTGCATTGCTGAGCTTAATTGTCTTGATGCCCACTGCAGCACCAGAGGTGATGTAACAAACTACTGATGACACCTTCCAGGCAATAGGGGCATCAGGTTTTCACTTTTCTCCGTCAACAATGCAACAGACTCAAAGTGCCGTTGCCATTCCAGAAATTCTTGGGTCAGCTCTTGCCGGCATCACGTGACAAAGTGGCCGCTTCTCTTACAAATGAGACGTAGCGGACGAACTTCAGGGTATTGGGACGAAGAACATTGAAAGTCCCACGAAGCTTTTGACACATGCTGAAGCGACGCATGCTGCTTCTTTTACTTC
Organism: Ixodes scapularis; assembly: GCF_016920785.2. NCBI lineage: Eukaryota > Metazoa > Arthropoda > Arachnida > Ixodida > Ixodidae > Ixodes > Ixodes scapularis. The sequence continues at coordinate 7,773,643 of NW_024609883.1, read as the reverse complement.
TCTGTTGCAGAAGGGTGCTGGTGATGATTGCTGTCGTCAGCGTTCCGATGAGGCGGTGGCCGGCACTGCTTCGAGAGCAGGAAGGAGCGCGCTTTCTTTGTCCCTGCGCAGCTTGCACTCGCTCTGCAGCGAGAGCCAAAACCGGTGTCTTTGGTTGGCTGAAGACAACCTGGTCAAAGCAAAGGAAAGAGTCCAGCAACTCATTCAACGAAGCGAAGCGCCTGTCGAAGCATGCTTTCGTGCTTTGTGGAAGAGTGTGGCCAGGATAACCTTGCATTTCCCCGCCTTCTTCTCTGGGTAGCTGCACTCGTGGATGAGCTCCAGTAAACGGAAGGCGGAGTTGGTGCAGGACTCTCCCGAGTGCTGACTTGTGCTGAACATCTTTTGTTTCGCCTCAGCTTCGTTGTCCAGGTTGTAACGACGACGGAAAGCTTTCTTCATTTGCTCCTACATTGTTAGCTTGGCTGTCTTGAGGTGGTACGTAATCCACTTGGAGTCCTTAGATGGTGGCTTGGATACAATCAATGGGATGGCCTCACCTGGTGCAACTTTAAACGTCTGGAACCTGAAATCTATCTGGTGAAACCAGGCGATGATGTCCGTGCGCAGTTGAGAAACCGAGCTGACAGTCACGTTGGTCAGCGACTGCAGTGTCTGCAGCTGACTCAGCTTGAGCAGGAACCCTCTTCCTAGGTGCCTTGGACCTTTTTTTCTTTGCGGACTCTTGGAGCAGTGTGCGTCAGAGTCCACGCTGCACGAAAACTCCGAGGACGAGGTTTTCGGCATCCTTGCCTCGAGCTGATCAAGACGGTCCATGATGCTGGCAGGTGCCAGCAGGCAAATTCAGTGTTGCCTTTAGCTGTGCGTTGAAGAATCTGAACGCAGACATTTTGAGCAGACTGCCTTTCCTGCGGGCAAGGATATGAGCCCAACCCTCCCACAGTTCTGCTCATGTTGCAAGCGTTGACAAGGGCGCTATAATCTGTTGCAGGTCAAGAATAGCATGAGAGTGGAGAAGAGGAAACCACCTCTACTTGTCATGATAGGTGGTTTGCTTCTCTCCAGTGTTCGCTCCGCCAATGTCGAGAGAGAGGGACAGAGACTTCTCCTGCTATTCTTGACCTGCAGGAGACTCTAATTATGTTCCAGAAGCTGGCAGAAAAGACCACATAGAATTTTACCCTCTCGCACATGTCCGAAGCAGTTCAGGGTAGAAATGTCGGAGGCCCCAGAGAGGATATTTTTGACCTATTCAAGAGTTTTGTTACACTGCTGCTGCCGCTATTCATTCTGAGAACTGCAGCCCCTGCACGCGTGATAACCCCGCTGTGGGCCTGTGCGTGCAGTACACGAAACGACACCACCTGTCTTGTGCACGGCCGTCTGTCCCCTGTGAGCAGTTATGGCATCACCAAGCATGTGCACAATAGCTGGTGAGATCAGTGTGTTGGTGACATGATGTTGTTTAACGCAGGGATCATGTGTTGTGATACCAATGGATCCACGGTTTGGGTCGCTGACTCTGGTGCACTCCGTATACCGCAGAATCATCGCCATGGAAGCCTGTGCCAGAAGCTATATGTCCGATGGCCAGGAATTGGGGAAAATAGCATATATGGGTGTAGGACAATATGGTCCTGGACAATATGGTCCCAGACAAAATCGTCCTGGGCAAAATGGTTCCAGACAATATGGTCCCAGACAAAATGGTCCCGGGTAAAATGGTCCCGGACAATATCATCCCGGACAATATGATCCCGAACAATATGGTCCCAAGCGCAAACCTGGACAAAATGGTCCCAAGTAAAATTTCCGACACATTTGACGCACTGTTTAAAATGTCACTGATATCTGCAGCGATTACTTTTAACGGTCTATTCGTCACATGTCGATTCGTCATAGGGGGAATAAAGGCAATCTACCGTGCAGATACCGCATGTTTTGGTGCAATGTTAGAAAATAAGAATGGAAAATAATAAACATGATTTTGAACACATGACATGTTTTATTACGTTCCCACAAAAGGTCTACCCTTCTTTGATGCTGTTTGGCCTCAGCAGCCCTTGCGCCATAAAAACCCAATCCAGTCCAAAAAGGTCTACGATCTTGAAATGGCACTTGGCCCACGCCTTTCAGAGGGTCGATGATCGATACGGCTCAATTGTTTGTACTGTGTGCAGATTGTTTGAAGTTGCTGTTGCATTTCTCGGTAGACTGGTTGAAACTCAAGTTGAACACACGAAAAGTAGAACAAATGGCGAAAATTATGCGTGAAAAATATAAACTCTAGATTGACGAACGGCTCGCAATATAAGTATTTTGCGAATCACATTTAATAACATAAACCTGTGAAGACCAAGCAATTAAAAAGTAACTTTAAAATAATCAATGGCTCATGTCACAAATGTTTACCAAAAATACATACATGCAATCTACAAACCTGTGAAAAGCAAGAAAAAAAAGAAAAATGCAGCGAAAACAACATGCATGGGACCATTTTGTCCGGCTAGCTGGCACTCGGGACCATTTTGTCCGGGACCATATTGTCCGGGACCATATTGTCTGGGATCATAATGTCCAAGACCATTATGTATGGATCCCATATACTCAATACCGAACAACCAGAAAGCCAAGCTAAAAGCACTGACAGTGAGAATGGCCAACATCTTGGAATGAAATTCACATAGGCTTTGCTGGTTCAGTGATGAAAAGCATTTCAGGTTGTTATACACCAAATGGCTGGAGGTGTGAGTGGATAGCAGCATGTCGTCGAGCATAGTAATCAAGGATTTATGGTCTTTATTAGACACAATTGAAGTGTTAATAAAGGTTTGTTCGGGCAACGGAGCTGCTTTAAGTTGCCATGATTTATTGCATGAATATCATCTGAGTCACGTGCCAGCGCACCTCATCACCGGCAACTCACAGGCTGAGCAGATGGTACAGGAGCTCAAGCAATTGCAAGGGCAACTACAGTAGATAAAGAAATTTCAGGTTTATGATTGGTTAAACGTCATGTAGGTACAACAGCGCAAAACAAAGAGGACTAAGGAAAGGAACAAACACCACAGGACGAGTGCTGCACTAGTCCTGTGGAGCTAGTCCTCGTTGTTTTGCGCTGTTTTATGTTTAGCCTTCAATAAAATGACCAGATGTCTCCATTTAGGCGGGGACAGATAACGCTTTTCCGGCCTAGGTCGCTGTCCCGCCAGCGGGCTTGTGGGACAGCGCGTTTTCTTTTTTTTTTTTTTTTAGGGTCGAAGCTCCTTAGGGGCTAGCCATGTCCGTATGTCCATCCGATGTCTGGCGTCAGGTGCTCGTGCTCACGAGCACGTGAGCACATGCTCCCGTGCTCGTGTAGGGCAAAAAAACAACCGCATCTCCCCGTGGTGAATGATGTTGATGGGGCGAAGCTCTGGTGGAGCTTGTCTGCGTAGACGCTGAGCCGCAGCATGCCGAGCCTTTCGTTCGTTTTCATCCATGTTAGAAAGAGAATGTGTGGTATATGGAACGTGGTTATATAAGCATTTGAGCATTTGACCGCAGCGTGACATGGATGAAAACGAACGAAAGGCTCGGCATGCTGCGGCTCAGCGTCTACGCAGACAAGCACCACCAGAGCTTCGCCCCAATCAACATCATTCACCGATGCAGTTGTTTTCGCTTCGGCTGCCCCGAACCCAGAATAGATGAAAGACACAGTTAAACGAAACTATCGCACCAGTGAGAGGTTCCCTGATGAAGGGACAAAATATGCTTGGCAAAGAAGATGCTGGTGCTGTTAATTTGCATATGACATCCCGGGCCAGTTGAGGATTCCCATTAGATTCCAATTGGAATTTAAAATTGGTACCAGTTGGGTTTTCAGACAACCAATTTATCCCTGCCAAATGGCAGCCGAATTCGCTAAAGGGAAGCTCATCGCCATCTTCTCTAAACTGGGTTCTCAAGGGATTCGATAAACCGGGGTCGGTAAAACGGCGTTCGCTAAAACGAGCTTCTCTAAACTGGATGCCTCTGAATTATTAAATTCCAATTGGTGAGACCCATTGGTCAATGTACTGATTGGAACCCACTAAAACCAATTGATTCCGGTTAAAACCAGTTAAAATTCCAATTGGATCTAATGGGAATTTCAGCTGGGGATCTACTATACTAAGAAATATTCTAACCAAATGTATTAGATGTGTATACCAAACAGTATGCAAATGGCAAGGAAATGTTTTCACAGTGTATACAGAATAATAAAAAGGAATGATTTGTTACCGAAATTCAAACTTTTCAAGTCTCGAACACAATAATTCCCCCTCCCCCCCCCCCCCCTCCCCCCTGCAACACTACAATTTACTCATGTATACACCGTGGCACGTACCCAGGAGAGAGACCCATGGCGCCCGGGCTCCCCCCGAAATCTTCCATTTTGCTGGGACCTCCTCTCCACCCTCCCCCTTATACAGAATTTAGTCATGGGCGGGCGCCCCCCGAAAAAAAATCCTGGCTATGTGCCTGCACCGTGCAATGGCTTAAATGTCGACTAAATATTGCTTTGCGGCGCTTTGGAATACGCGTGCCTAATAACTAGTGCCTTAACCAATCTGTACCCGTGCACAATCATCTCTATACTACCTCAACCCCTTCCTCCTCATGCCTTCCACATCTGTCAGTTGGAAGAGCTGGACCGCCCCACCCCGGGAAGCACAACTGACATGGCCCCAATTAGTGTCACACATTCTCAACGTCGCAGGGACCATGTTGCCGCCCTCACTACCAGCATCTTTTTGACCGCTAATGATTGAGATGCAGATAATGCGGACGAAGCATCATTGTAAATAAAATTTGTCTCCCTCTCCCTCCTAGCTGTTAGCCAAACGTCTCCAATTAGATAAAAGTAATTGGTTTTTCGGCTAAATGGATACGCTCCAGCATGTTAGATTTCCTCACACCTGGACTAACCATAAGGGCTGCATGTGACCCCCCCCCCCCCCCCGAGGTCACGTGACCCCTCCTCCTCCGAGGTCATGTGACCCCCCCCCCTCCCCCATGAGAAGAGTGAGACAAAGTCGGTGAAACGGACATTAATTGTTTGCCGCCCCTGCCACTGCGGGTGCTGCTTCCTTTATCTCCCGGTTTCGTGCTGACTCGATTCTCAGTCGTGTGCTAAACCAGACAATTTTTTGTTTGTTTAATGCGTGGAGTTAGAGTTACAGTTACCCAATACAAAAGAAACAGTCTTACAGTTACAAGTTACCAGCAGTAAAGAGTAACTCGTTACCAAAAAGTAACTCTAGTTACCAGTAACGCATTACTAGTAACTAGTTACTGCCCAAGACTGCTTGTCATGCACGGTCTGGATACGAGTGCTTCGCTCTTACCAGCGCTTTGGTCGTATAAAAAGCGGCCTTTGAAGTGTCATCTTCGATGTCACTCATCAAAAGCATTGGCTTATCAATTATTGCAAATAAATTGTGCACATCAAAATGCTGAAATGGCGAATCACGCAAAAAAAAAGAAACACCCTTTGGGTTTAAATTTTTCTAATTTCTCAGTTTACCTTTCTTCTTACTGTATAGTGTAACAAATAAAATAATATTGTTTTGGTTTGTGATTTCTTAAGTCCAATTTTTGTACTGTGACGAGAAAGTAACGGCGTTACTCTTTTTGCAGTAACTGTAACATTTTAGTTTTTGAAGCCGGTGACTGTCACCGTAACAGTGTTATTTTTCCCCCCTAGGTAACTCTAACTGTAACACTGTTACTTTTTGCTGTTAACGTGCCCACGACTGATGACTAGGTTCAATTTCTTTGTTATGCTCTGGTAGTAAACACCGGGCTATGGGGACAAGTTCAAATAAAGTACCCCTTATAGTTTGATCTCCTGCCCATCGTATTATCGGACACCGAACAATGGTTTTGAGCACTGCGACACTTTGCGCACCATACTGCTCGACATTTAGAGTCTTTACCCAAAAGGAGACTTTGCTATCTTTGACGGCTTAAATGTTCCAAACATTGACTGGGTTCATCTTACCACGAGCAGCTCGAATGCTGCACGAGAGTTTTTCAATAACTGTTTGAATTTTAACCTCACCCCAGTTGTTGAACAACCCACCCGTGGCGACAATATTCTTGACCGTAGCCCTACAAGCACACCAGAAATAATAAAAACTGTCAACTGTGTTGCTGGCTTAAGTGACCACGGCATCTTGATCATCGAGTTATCTATCCCTGTGCCGACGCTGAGCCCAACTGTTCAAACAATTCGTGAGCTATAACAAAGGTGATTACTACGTCACCATAAATCGGAATGTGTAATCGTTCTATCAGTCGTATGTTGAAAACCTTCGTTCAAGATCGGTGGAAGAAAACTGGTCACTATTTAAAAACAAACTTAATATTTTAACTGAACAATTTGTTCCGAATGTTATTGTACACAGCGACGGGCATAACCCCTGGTACAATATAAAACTTTGCAATCATTATAAATAACAAAAAGAAGCGCATGTATAGAAGAGCTAAAAAAGCAAATAATAACAAAGTCCGTGACAAATATTTTTCATGTCTCAAATCTTGTACAGAGCGTAAGGTTGACGAAAAAAAAGTTATTTTCTTTGGGCCTGCCAAGAATTCTGCAAAGTAACCCCCAGAAGTTCTGGAAGGTATTTTCACCCAGAGATAATACTGACTCTATCCGACTAAAGAATGAAAATGTAGATGCCGTGTGTGAGCCACATTGCGCTACAGCTTTAAACAAATATTTCTCTTTCATACTATCAAACGAAAGCGTTGATCATATACCTAGTATATAGTTTGCCTTGCTCTGGTTTTGAGCCCATGGCCCCCATTGACACTAACATTTCTGCTTCCAGAATACTTTGACCTATAGGTTTAAAACTCTCATCATCTTGTGGTTCAGACAGTATTAGCCCCAAAATTCTTAGCAACACCAAAGTAATATCTAGTGAATTCCTCACATTCATATTTTCTTAGTCATTACAGCAGTATTGCCTATACTCTGTTTCACCTTCAGTCCGAGCACAGCGGACGCTAGGAGCTATCCCAGCCAATCCAGCGTTGAGAGAGTGTCATGTACGTGACCTTGAGCTCCCTGCGTCGCTCTGGCCAACTGAAAGGTCACACGACTTTCTCCCGACGCTGGATCGGCTGGGATAGCTCGTGGCATCCAGTGTGCTCGGACTGAAGGTGGAACGGCATATACCATTGGACTGGAAGCTGGGGAAGGTCATTCCGGTCTTTAAAAGCGGTGACCGTGTGCTGGCCTCAAACTATCATTCCATATCATATTTAGAAGCCAATCATATTTTTTACAATCATCAACATGAATTTCGTAGGGGTTTTTCATGCGAGACGCAACTGTTTGAACTCAAACACAAGTTAGTCACTAACCTTGACTCGCAGGGCCAAACCGGTGCTGTATTCCTCGACTTCTCGAAGGCATTCGACAGTGTTCCCAAACGTCATCTAATTTCAAAACCTTCTATCCTGGGCATCGACCCTTTGGTCCTTTCTTGGATTCGTGACTTTCTCTTTTCTCGCACTCAGTTCACTGTGGCTAACAACCATATGTCAGATATTACTAACGTTATATCTGGGGTTCCACAGGGGGCATTACTAGGTTCACGACTGTGTCTTATTTTTATTAAAGACTTATCAATTGTAGGCTTTCTCTCTTTGCTTACGATTGTGTCCTATATCGCAAAATTACTTTGTCTGATGACCATTTAAATCTTCCGAGTGACCTTGACCTGATTCATGCCTGGTATTTCAAATGACTTATGTCATTAAACATGCCAAAATGTAAAGTACTTCGCGTTACTTGGAAACATGTAACACCATATTTTTCGTATTCCATTGGCTCTGGACTAATCATCTCTGCCTGCCTCCATCTATAAATATCTTGGTGCAACACATTGAAACAGACTCAGCAGAGGCTTCACACACTCTCGGGTACATCAAAAGAAATCTGAAGGTGCCACCATCTCATCTCCAGAAAATGGCATATGAGACTTACGTTGGACCGAAGTTAGAGTATGCAGCAGCAATTCGGAATGCTCATCAAATTTATCCCATTAACCATATTGAGTCAGTTCAAAATCGCACAGCCCGGTTGATTCTTAATGATCATTACCGAAGAACTAATGTCTCTGCACTGAAATTCCAGCTGTATAAGTCGCGCCATAAGATATCATGCTTAACCCCCATTTCATAAAATTTTTTATTATAATCCAATGCTTCATAACTCACTCCTACTTCCTCCTAGAAGAGCATCGTCACGACTAAACCACCCCCCCCCCCCCCCCATATCACATATATCTCGGATCACAAACTACTTCAACCAATCAGAGAGGGAGAGAGAATAAACTTTTATTCTGAGCATTTCAACACGGTGGTCTGTGCCGGATGGAAGAGCTTCCCCCTTCACGAGATCCTATATGCTGCCTTGTCTGCCTGGCCCCTGTTGACCAATTGAAGCTGATTCTCCAGGGCAGGGCTGGACAGCAAGTTCATCACTCTACAGGGGGAAGGGTGGGAGTAGTGGGTGGTCTTGATTGAATCTACACTCGCCCATTTTGTGACGGAGGGTTCCTATGTCTTGGCACACTGGGCAGTTCCCACTGTATTGAGTGGGGAACATATGCGAGTGAGTAAAAGGGGGTGGGGGAAGGACCCTGACTGACTTTGCCTATACGCTACCTGTTCCTCCAGCGTTAACTTAGGATGCGGGGCTGGCAGTCTTCGCCTTTCCTTGCAGTAGAGTGCAACTACTATTTCCTTTTAGGTCACCATGGGTTGGTCCTGCACCTCTTCCATGGCTGTGGCCCGGTAAGTCAGCGCGCAGGCCTGCTGATGAGCAAGTTTGCTGCCCTCTACCACGGAGTGGGCAGGTACCCATTCAAATTCTATGGGCTCCTTTGGGGGTCTATTGTTTTTGAGCACCTGAAGTGCTTTTCAGGACACCGAGCCCGACTGGAAGCTCCGGAATGCTTGGTGTGAGTCGGTGATTACCCTGGTTCTGCCCGGCAATAGGCGACCCTGTCTTGTTCCGCAATGCTTCGATTACTCTTTTAGCTAGTGTATTTATGTACCAGTTTTATTTCACACACACTTGTTCTCACTGTTTATATTACTCACCAGCCCTGTCCGTGTAAGCCACCTGTCTGTTTATATGTTGATGTTTTGTATTTTTCATGTACTTCCCTTCCCCCCCCCCCCCCCCCCCCGCTCCTTATGTAATGCCCCTGTTGGGACCTTTGAAGTTACAATAATAATAATAATGATAATAATAATAATAATAATTATTAATAATAATAATAATTTAAAAACAACTGCCAGCAACATTGGAAGAGTTTAGGAGCGGGGGTGGGGCCAACAAGTTTGAATTCCTGTGCCGACGCAACTTCACACATAACTTGAGAACATATATATCACATTTCCACTCGATCTGATCGGCATTCCTAATCAGTTTTATTTTTTCTGATCCAATCAGTTCAGTGACAACGCGAGCCAGTTTAAAATACTCTTCTTTTATAATATTACTTTTCCGTACTTCTCACTGCAACATTTTCATAGCGAGCATACTGTTCCCCAGATCACGAGAGCCGCGCACAAGTAGCGAGCCTCAGTTTGGGCATCTAGGACGTAGTACGTAGCTGTTGTGCGTCTCGTACGCACTGCATAATCTGCGTAAAACGATCCAAACTTCTTTCAGCAAGCCCTGTGACCCAAGGGGGTATCGGAGGTCGAGCGTGTTAGCGCACCGCAGCTCGTACAGCGAAAGGTCCCACTGCCAGGGATCCCCACCCCCACCCGTTTCGATCTGTTGTGAGGCAGACCCCAGGCTAGCAGTCGTACTGTAGTGGCTAAATTTTCTCATCTACAGCCTGAAACGGTGTCGCCAGAACCTAGACAGGGTGATCGCACGCTATTTAAAATAGTGAGCGTCTTATTTTCTTCCGCTGTGCCCAAAATGACGACAGTGCATGCGATTGAAAGACCAGCGGATAGGCGGGCTACCACTCTTGCCTTCGAATCGTTCGGGAGTCGGGCACCTGCATTTGCACCATGATTGAAGAACCAGAAAGAAGCGACGTCAAATCACATTGACACAGAATCACTCCAAGCTTCCTTGCTTGTGCCCTTCAGCTCTGTGCACCGTCAGCCGTATCAACGCCGCGCGCGTTCCGCTGCTCATACAAACAACAACAAACAATCAGGGTATTTTGCTGCAGAAAGTTACTTCCGCCAGTTTTAGCGAAATACGGATTGGCTCAGCCCCTGCTGAACCGACGTTATTCAAGGTATTGAATTTGGCGTAAGGGTAGTGTGTTTGGGGTATGCGAAAAAGACTACGGTATTGACTATGGCGTACGCCGAAATGACTACGGTATTGATTTTGGCGTACGCCATAACCACTACCGTAGTCGAAGCGGAGGGGTAGTGAGATCGGCGTCCTACACCGGGACTGGCCGGGAAGTTAGAAAAGGCGCGGCAGCGGAAGCCACTGGGCGGAAGCTTTACGTTTCGGTTTCGCTTTTCTCCGACATCGGCCACGGTCGCGGGCTGGTATGTTTGCGGCTGGTTGCGACGACGCGAGGGGCCACGAAAAGACGCCGAGTTGGCCGAGTACGAGTCACGGCCCACGATACGAGCAACGGGCCATTTGCCCCTGTCGACCGGCGATGCGGTATCCGCGGCTTAGTGTCACGATCGGTTTGTTGCCGTGCACGTTGACTCAAAGCTCGAAGTTATGCAGTTCCGTCAGTTCCGTTCCGGCACCAGCCGCACCACGTTTTCCGGTGCATCGCACGTGGAGGCCTTTCGAAGCATTCGGTGAACGTAAAGATCGCGCCCGCTGTCTTCGGTGCTGTGGAAGAAGTTGGGAGACGGAAGGCGTTTAGGACTCCAGGCCGGGCCGCCGGTTCACTCTGAACGAGAGGCGACGTGTGTGTGCACGCTTTGAGGAAGCCTCCGCGTTTCGCCGCGCTAGACCTCGCCGATCGCGACCAGACCAACCGGACCCCGAGTCCGAGAGGCTCTTGCGGAGCCAGGAACTGCACCGAGGTAGGAGCTGCTCGTTCTGCGCTACCATGCAGTGCTCTACAGTGCTCGGAGCTCTCGGTGTCATTCGTGCTTGCACCGAAGCCTTTGTGACCCCTTCGGACGCGCAAGTCGTACTTCGCAAAGGTTTGGACGGGGCCGCCCTCACCGAGCAGCTCCGCTAAATTTCGCTTACTTATGATCGCAATAAAAGCTTGCGTTTGTTCTCGGGAAAAAAATTGCGGGACCGCTCTCCGCGCCGCCGACGAGGTTGGCCGCCACCATGTTCTCAGCTGTTCACTCGCTCCCGCAGCGAGCGCCTTCCGATAATCCTCCCCGTTCCAAAATGCGATGCGATCTTCGTTTACATGGGCTGAATGAATGCGCACTCGCCATCTCGATCCACCTCTGTCTAGCGACTTTAATGCGATGCGCTTTGCGCATTATGCCGTTTACATGACCGCATATTGAATGCGGCAACTGGATTCAATGCGACTAAGTCGCATTCATGTAGTCGCGGCTTATGTTATTTTTCGACATGTATGATGTATGTAACGATACCGGTGGTAAACGATGGACGTTTTTGTTGGAAGATGGCGGTCGTCTTTCTGCATGTATGGTTTAGTTATACCGGTGGTCTTGTGGTATAGGCGTTTCGTTGGAAAGATGGCGGTCGCCTACGTCATCGGACGCAAAATCATACCAGCCATACAGAGTCATATCGGCGAGCAAACCGGCTGCCAGTATAGACAGACCCGGAGCCATAGCGGTGCCGGTATCTCCAGTTATGGAGAACGCAAAACCAAACTAGCTGCATGTATAATAACAATAAATTATGGTGGTGTCATACCAGGACTGTACAAGCAGCAGGTTTGTTTCTTGTACGTTTTTCCAATAGGGCATGTCACGACCGCGTGATTCCACTGTTCTCTTTTGAGTTGAGGATTAAAGCTAAGGAAGAAGAAGTTAAAGAACCATTTCATGGCCCCTTTAACACGGGTATACGTGCTACACCAGATAAACATATTGACATTTTGCATGCCGGTAAACTTCCGGACGACCACTTGGCCTGTCGGCAAGAACACCTCATATGCGACGTCCGTCTCTTTTAATGGCGTTAACAATTTTCTGTAGACAACCGTGCTGTCCTTCTTCGTTGAACCCCGTCGACTGTTCATCGCCCCGAAACGAGGGTGATACCGTCGTCGACGTCGGTGCCCGCCAGTCGGTGAGATAATCTCATCTTGAACGAATGATTGGGTCTTGAAGAAGTATGGTGCTAAGCATACATTCTCTTACTATGGGGCAGCCGAGCAGCAGTCATGTCCCAAGGCGATCGTCCTGTCGTGAGCGGCGTAATCGGATTTTGTTCCATAGGAGCGAAGTCCGAAAGTGCAAGGACGGTACGTTCGTCCCACAAAGTCGCCGCCATCCCGGCGGCGCGGAAAACCACTTGCCTTGTCCGTGCGCGCTGCAAATCGTCTCATTTCACAGAAGAAACAGACACCGCTCCTCCAGAGGCCCGTGCCGTACCACCATGCAAAGTACCTTTTAGGTCTTTTACCACTTGTCAATTAACGCATGGAGATATCAACTAGATAAAGGTTGCCGCCCGGCGTCGCTAGCAGTACGGTTACCATAGAAACCTCCCAGGCCCAAAATGGAGATCACTATAGGCGCTTCTGGCGTCGTGTATCTAGATAATTTTGCGTCGTGTCGCTACTCTGGCAGCTACGCTGCCATATAGAGTGGCTCTAGTAGTACCCGATGCTGACAGCACGCGCTCAAGGGGAAAATACAAAGAAATGAACGAAAACAAAATGTCGCCATAGCACAGCCATCGCCACAAACGCGTGCCGGGACACGCTCTTTCACGCGCTTCAGAACAAAAATAAAATAAAAATAAACATGTGCGACAAATAGGCGACATGCCACCACCCTAAGCAAGGCGCACATGAAGGCACCCTAGAAGGGGATGTCATCATTAGGTGTTCACAGCCGCTGTCATCACGTGATAACAGCCACTTCATCTCGCCTGGTTCGAGCTGCATCCGACAGAGGGCGCTGGGCGCTATAGGATTTTAGAGTGCCTTCATACACACGCGCGCTTTTGCTTGAGTGGTGCCATCTCAGCCATTTTTCCGCCCACTCGTTTCTTTATGCGTTTTGAAGCGCGCGCAATCCGGTGTCACTCAGCTCGAGCGCGTAGCTTTGGCTAATGCATAGACGCCATTTTACCGCCCAAGTCACGCACCGAGTGCGCGGGAGCGTCACGCGCTGGCACATTCAGGGCAACAATGGATGTCTTCACCCTGAGACAGACAGACATGTAGGCACCCTATAGGATTTTAGAGTGCCTTCGTACACACGCGAGACATGTAGGCACCCTATAGGATTTGAATTGCGGCTGGGGAAAGTGGATTGGCGGGGCGTCAATGCTGCGGTCACATGACGACGAAGGTCAGGTGATAATATTTGAATCGCTGCGCGGTTAATGTTTCCCGGTACATTGTGCATAACAGTAAAACACTCTACCGCCTGGGCTAGCAGCACATTGCTTCTTCGACAGCTTAAATAGTGTTAGTTATCCGTATGTCGCGCGCGCGAAATTCAGATCACATGTTAAAGCTGTCCTGCTACCGGGCTTTTGTAACCTGCAAGAAATGAATAAAAACGTAAATCGAAGTTGTGCGCGCCAATCGCCATCTGTCAGTTGTCATTCCTGCGCTAATGTTGCTCGAATACGTGTCGCGTGATTTTGCGCCCGATTCAAACAGTGCTCGCGGGCTCGTCACCTCGTGGTGCCCCCGTAGCTGTCGCATTTGGGCTCGAACCGTCATCAATGTGACAGAGGTCGATCTGACAAGATGCTCGTGTGTAAAGGTCTGGATGCCTGCGCAGAAGAACACACTCAGTGGAGTGATGTGGAAGCCTGAGGTCGGATTCCCGAAACTTTTTTACGACAAAAAAAAAAGTTCATAAATTTATCTTACGACAAAGTTACGAACGTTTGAGAATTCCCGAAGCAAAAAGCTCGTCAGCTCTGCGTAAGTTACGGATTTCGTCTTAACTTACGCGAAACTTGCGAACATTTTGCTTCGGGAATATTCGAAAGTTCGTAACTTTGTCATAAGATAAATTTACGAGCTTTTTCGTCGTAACAAAGTTTAGGGAACCTTACCTTTCAGCTGCACATGGAAAAGCAAACAACAACTTTTTTGTTCCTGCGTTCAATCTGTTGGTGGACCTTGTTGTGTTTGGCAAGTTCATTTCGTATGAAGTGGACCCCATTGTGTTCGGGACAATATCGCAAGTCTGAAAGCGTTTCAAGGGGCGGACAAGGAGTGGGAATTGCACGAGCATCCCTTTGTGCTCTTATCACAATGGTCTGTCAAGTTGTTTACGAAAGTAACCGCATCGGAGACGACAGACGTGGTGGAATTCATCTTGGGTACGCTGAAACCATCAAACGTGCGATGCGTCGTAAGCACCACATTGAAGCAACCTACACCAATTGCCTGAACACCGACGTTCTTCAATATCGTCTGCGCACCGTGCATACCATAGACTCGTGGAAATAAAAAAAAAAAACACTAAACCTAAGATGCTATGTGTGTGTGTGTTTAATTCTCTCCTGCGTTGGTCGTGTTGCTCAAGAAAAAACTGGACATTTATAGCGGTTCGGTCTGTCTGATATTGACCTACGAATAGATCAGTCGCGAAGAAGAAAAATGAGGGATCAGTTTTACGTGAATCTATTCACAAAGTCCTCGTCGGAAATTTTTCACGACAATAGTTTAAGCAAGCTCGAAGTGCAATTGTCTCCTCCTATTATATTAAACGAACGGTACGAGGTAGCCCTAGCAGAACTGAATTTCCCATTTAGCTTTAAAAATGTGAAGAGCCCATCCAACGAGTTGTACTCGGTCAGGCCTACGGATGCCGGGAAACTGGAAGGCACCAAAAAGATACGAATATAGCCAAAGCAAGACCTTTTCGCGCTGGTGAAAAACGGCCTGCGAGGGCTCTTTGGTCCCAAGACGATTTTCGAGCGAAGAGGAAAATGTTACTCTATAAGTTTTCAGAAAACTAACTCACTGCGCATGTCCCTTACATTGTCGAAAAACTCGGATTTGCAGAGATCGTTTTTGGAATAGGTCAGCCCGTGGAAGGCAGCGCCGTGGAGGAAGGTTCATTCGATCGGGAGGTAGAGGTAGAACTGACGAGGGTTAGGCACGTCATGAAGTAGGACCGAATTAAAACCCTCGAAGGCTTCTACGAATCGCCAAAGAATCTCATTAAAGGGGCGATGCAACGATTTTTGTATTTTGCTCAAATACCGCTTAGAACGAATCCCTGACGTTAATGACCTGTGAAATACCTGTTCGTTTTTGACTACACGCAATCGAAGTCGCAGAAAAAAATAAAGAAAAACGAGCAAAATTCACCCCCTCAACTCGCAGCCAAAACAAGCGACCAGGTGATCTGGAGCCGATTATTTGCCGCCAATGTTGATCATAGCCATGCGCTGGGGTTGGCAAGGCACAGGACACGCGCTGAGTTCCAGACATTGTTATGGTTCGGCTGTTGTCGTCATTGCAGCGATTGGACACAGGACACTACCCGAATGCTTCTCGAGCTATAGATTATCACGAGCCCAAATCGAGTGCCCACGTAATGCTCGGGTCCAATCTATGAGCCGTATTCAAATATCGTCACTGGGCGGTACTGCTACCGCCGAGCTACGTCATCAGGTTTTGCGAAGGAGAGATTGAATGAAAACGCTGGGTTTTGTCCTCAAAATTACAGCGCAAAAAAGAGTTTCTTGGTCAGTGGCTTTGCGTGCGAGTATCCTTGAATCCCACTAGTGCCAGTAAGCTCGTGTAAAGTGAAAAATATTCCAACTGAATATTGTTGCACCGCCCCTTTAACGTGACAAATGGCGCGCACCAGCCTCATCTTAAGCTCAATTCCTTAAAAATATTTCTTCGTTATATTCCATACATCAAAGTCGTAGAGTTAGAGTTGCACCACTTCGGTTAAACTTTGATCAATGCTCACTTATCCCACATCCTTGGCTTTAGTCAGAAAAGCGTATACACTTCCTTCTCAGGGGCAGACCGTGATGTTATATTATTTCCCAGCAATTACATTTTTACTTGTTGTGATATTATAGAAGTGGAGCACGTCGGCGACGTGAAAGTCCCTCTCTTGAGAGTCATGCACTTCGTAGTTTCAAAACGAAACGAAATGGCATCATATTCCTTCAATTCATCACAATATAAGGAGGTTGTTTTAAAAGAAGTCAGCACAATTTGTCTCAAGCGTGTTGGCGAGAGAGGAGGAAGCTATATCTAATTTCTCGACGAATCGGGTCGCGTGGCAGCCAGTCTTCATTTTAGAAAATGCATTAAAGTCCCCACCGTGTTGTTTAGAACATTTCTCCGGTCCCGGAGAAAGACCGCTCACGCATTTTGTGTCCGGGCCCCTGTTTCAAGTGGTGAGCGGACTGCTGTCGGATATTTGTCAAAGGCTATTGCCAGTGTTTACAAAGCGAGCTGCCCCGTACCTGGGTTGAGAACTAGTGACCATGGATAGAGATATGGCAGAGCGAATGAGGCAGGGTTCCTCACTGAGGGGCGCATTAATGAAAGGAATGCTCCTTTTCCACAAACCAACGGCACAGTTGGTGAGTGCACGAATTAAAAATTGGAGAAGTGTCGTGAGCTACCAATCGATATTGGGAGCTACGCTACCAGTTTCTCCGTTCTCTGAGCTGCGGCGCGCGCGCGACGGCAGGCGAGTCAGGCGAGCAGTACGAAGGTACGCACCTAGAGACTTTCAAACTTCGTGGTCAGCTTCGTCGCAGTCCCTCTACTCGCTGATCCACAGCCTCCTTCCGAATTTTCTCCATTTTTCGTGCCGACTTCCGCCGCTTGGCATAGGCGGTCGCGCGTGCGCAGAACGCTTCTCGGAAAAAGCCCAGTGGGCGTACGTATCGAAGCACCAGAGACTAGTTTCTCCAAAAGCTGCAGTCTGGCGGACGACTTAAAAGAAAGGCGTTCACCCAGTCTTGTTCACTTTCTAAACGGCAAACAAAAACAACAAGAAAAATAGAAGAAAAAAAAAACACGACAGGTTGTGCGTGACTTTTCCGATACCTAAATAGGACGGGCGATATTTTTACCCTGCACGAGCGTTCCTGCCTGTGCACCAGCGGAAAGCTCGATCTGTTCTCTCTTCCGCCTCCGTCTTCTTCTTTGGAAAAGCCTGAATATATCGAGCTCTTTCTGGTCGCCGCGACAACACCCACTTCCGTCTTAGAATTTCACCTTCCCATTCTAGGCCCTCACTTCTACGATCTGAAATCAAGCTTCCTGCACATCCAAACAAATATCGTGCTAGCCAATGGCGACCCCGCGAGCACCACCGCGACGGAGGGAATGGTCGCGTACGATAAGGCATACCGGTTCAGGCCTTTGGAAGCTCTATTTTTCAATACCTCCACTTCTACCTGAGTCAGAATTTGGTGAGCCAGTACGAGACTTATGCTTATCGTTCCTATCTCGATATTCTCCTGCGCGCAAACCAGGTCAGTAGAGATCACTCTCTTTCTGCGATGCTGTGCGAAAAAGACCCAGTAAATACGTCTGAAAAGCTCGACATTTCCGCCGATGCTAAGGGCCTGATGTCACGTTTTAAAAGAACTGAAGGAAGTACGCTCTGTGATTTGTTTTGTCCTCTCATGACGATCATAAGAAGCATGTCCTGTCACCAGGACATGCTTCTTTTGAACAGGGTAAATATCTGCATTGTGCTGCGGCAATATACCGAATATTTCAGACTATTGACTGCTTCGACGGTTCCCCCAGAACACGTCAACCAACTTCCTCGTATTGTGCTCTGCATTCTACGCGTGCAAGTGACACCGACGGTGCTTCTGTGCATCGAAAGACGTCTGCAGTCCTCTTTCGCGACTTATCTATTATGTGGGGTGGAGATCAAGACCAGAACCGCTCCTCCCGGCGTGTCGCACATTGTCCTCGACGATCTCTATCCGCATCGGGTGCCGTCAAAGCTCCTCGCCGCCTTCGTAAAGAGTGAGGCGTTTCAGGAAAGTCGCGAGCACAACCCCTTCAAGCTCGAACACTTCAACTTGAAAACGGCAGTCCTGAACGTGGGTGGATGTCGGCAGACGGAGCAGCTTAATTTTGCTCAAGGTTTGTATACGAAGGCCTATATGAGGTTTTAACACCGCCTCAATTGAAGATACGTAACCGCTCATTCACACTGGAAGTGGATCCGCGTTCGCAAAGCGGTTGCGAACGCGGTTGCATAACAATCCTGTGCACTCTCACGTGCACTTGATGTCATGCAGTGCGCGTGCAATTGTACTGGATCCTTATACAACCGCGTTCGCAACCGCTTTGCGAACGCGGATCCGCTTTCAGTGTGAATGAGCGGTAAAGGTGCCTCCTGAAAAGACTTCTTTCTGCTCTACAACGCTTTGACTCCGGACAGGGAGCAGCAGATTCTGTGCCATATGTCCACGGCAAACATGAGATTCACCTTGACTTTAAAGCAAGAGCTAACAAAACCATCACCACTCTCTTTATGTCAGAAACGCCTCGCGTTTTGGAAATTGACAAGGAGAAAAACGTCAAGTTTGCCCGTTGAAATGGAAGAACACGAATTTTAGCCAATGTTCGCGGGAAGTCATTGTGCGCGTCTCTGATTTTTTTGTGGAACGGTGGCGTGCGATGAGTTTAGTCAAAAGACACCGTCACCCGGTCTTTACATAGTGAATACGGCACCGAGGTCTTCTTTCGGTGAGCACTGGGGTATTTTCTATGTATGCCCAAAAGACAGCGCAATTAGTTATTTTGAGAGTTTCGAAATGATTCCGATTCACGAGGAATTTCGCGACTTTATTAAAAATGCAGCCCATTTTCTCCTCGCCAAGAAAATAATTCAAGCGTCTTTGTCGCACCGCCTGCGGACTTTACATTCTATACTTCGGTGAGCTGCTGTGTTGCGGTGTACGGCTTCGCGAGTGCATCCAAAACGTTTCCTCGAGCGACTATACCGACGGAACGACAATCTGATTTCTGTACTCGCGCGCAAGCAATATCCTTCTTCCACGTTAAAGCTTTCCTGCTGCTCCCCTTTGTAACCTAATTTTGAAATAAAGACACAGACAGAAAAGACACAAAGCGAGGATGGATATTTTTTTATTCAATATCCGTATACCTAAGACTCTATATATATTCTCAAAACATGCAGAAACAGATAGCGCGACAGCGTTTTATACAGATATTTACACTTGGCGAAAAAAACATAAACTTCACAAATGTTTACATCACCTTGCATCTCATTAGGTAAAGCTGTAGTAAAGTGCGCTGTTTAAAATCAGTCATTAGGTAAAGCGTGTCAAAAGTCTCCAATGTCCGAAAGGGAGAGTTGAAACGCTGCCATCTACAATGAAGTGCTTGTTGTCTAACGGATTCAGTCCTATTCTTTCCACGATAACACTCGTGGTTTCGCACAACTTACGAGTTATAGCACGCTGTGTGATCTTGTGTAGAGTTTGTTGCTCGAGAGTGTGAACGTAGAGCTCATAGGATAGCTTACGAGACTCGCATCTTTTCATTCCATTTGCCCTCACGTGCTGCTTTCTCCCAGGTAGCACAAAACATAATAAAAACAGTAATTTTTTGTTCTGTAAGTTGCAATAACGTTTTGTGTTAGGTGTAAATGTTACAGCAACGTTCAAATACAACACACAACGTTTTAGGTATGTTCGCAGTGTTAGTGTAACGTTCAGATTAAACATACAAGAATATTGTTGTGTACAAAATGTTATAACAACATTCAATATATTACTGTAAAGCAATGGTATGAGCACTAACATTCAAGTAAAATTTAGTAACATTATGCTGCTAACATTATTTTGAAGTTTACAATGAAGCACCACTTACAGTAACAATTTATTGGTGTAACGTTTTCAACAGAGTAACATTTTTGCAAATGTTGTAAGAAAATGTAGTACACTATTTCAGTTTCAGACTTTATTGAAATGTAGCGTGAAGGTACAAAAAATGGCAAGGAAAATGAAAATATATGCTATGCTACTTTTTTGCATTTCATGTCTTTCGCCCTATAAAGATGGAAGCATTTCAATTAACCATTTCTGTAGCAGCTGCAAACTCCAAAAACGGAAAATCTTGGAAACCTAAATGTAAAATGTGATCCATAGAAAGACGACCATAAATAGAATGTACTTGTTTCACTTGTTTTTTGTTTCACATGAATATTCTCTTCCCTTTACCAGGAAGGTCTGAGGGAAGATGTAGTGATTATGTCGACTATGGAGCTTGTGGATAAGTAAAGCGATGATGTGCTTCACGACAGCCCTTTCATCCCTTCTTGATAAACGGTTCGTCTCTCGGCTTGCCAGCTTGACCCTTCTGAGGTGCTCACTATATTTCCTTGGCCCTCTTGAAGTAACCTGCATCACACTATGATTTACTACAGAGATGCCCGAAGGTGGTGGATTAATTATCTGAAACTATAAAAACATGCGCCTCCATAAATAAAAAGAAAAACGATTTTTTTCTCATAAAGACATTTTCGTCATCCGTATCTTTAATTTTTTCAAAATTATCAAAAATTATTTTGAGCATATCTGGTGTTTATTACGACTAAATAACATGTGGAATGGTAAAAAAATAAAATTGGCAAACAGTATTTGCTTCTTTCGGCCAGAATAAACGTCTCAGTGACTCAAAATAACAAAGTTTTTTTTGTTTTCCCTTATTTGAATTAGATGTATGTATGATATATTTACTGCACTTTGTATGTAGGGAATGTACATAGGTGTGCTGGTGCAGTGGGAAGGCTAGCATCCATGCAACTGTGTCTGTGGTTCCTTTGGCATGTGAACTGAAACGGCACGATCAGGGCAACTCTGCCCTCTCTCGACGAGTCCTTGCACTGTAAAAAAATTCCATAATTTTACAGACACTGCGTTGTAATTCTGACGGAGTCTGAGTCCGTTTCTTAGTTAACGGACATAAAACCCATCTTTTGTTAGGTTGAATAAAATAGTATACAGTTGTGTGCCTATGAGTACCATAGTAGAGGATAAAAGCATTAAAAGTGTTTTTATCATTTAATCCAGCTAAAAGCAATTCGTTATAGTAAAGAGGCCAAATACTGTACCAAGTAACCTACAGAACACTGCAAAAGTAACAAGTTAAAGGGGTGGGAGGAAACACTGAATAGAAATTAAGTAAAAGTCCATAATTCACAGTAAAGCACATAGGCACTGCTCTACCTCCGTGGACTGAAGGTGGAAAGTTGCCTGTCTACAGATGTTTTCAAGCTTGTGACGATTGTTAGGGGGGTTCTGCATGAGTGCACATAAGGAGATTGCCAGAACAGTGAAGACCACACCAAGAAGGAATGCGGTTGCTCTACGGTTGGAAACGGTTGAAAGGCACCGGCACGATTCTTGCAAACAACTCCCTTCAGTGTTGTCTCGTGACCTTGCAGCTCCACAGCGTTGTCTAGGAGCCATAATAAAACGACCCACTAAAGCGCCATACTTGAGATCACCTCTAGCCTGCCAGTGAAGGGCCAGAATTCTAGCCAATGTGAGAGCAGTGAGTGATCGGGAGCGAACATGGCTGCCGAAGAATAGCTGAACACTTTCAACTGATCTTATAAGATCAACCTTATAGGAGTATCATATGGAGCTGTGATACTCTAGGGGTGGCAGGCCCAGGGCTATCAAAGGCACTTAAGTGAGCTATGGCCTGTTTCGCTGCACACGCAAAGTACAAAACCCAGTGTTCCGCACATTTTGGACAAAACGGACGACATGCTGTGTGAAGAAACATAGCTGGTTGTTTATAGCAGCCCTTGTCGATGTTCTGCAAATCTTTGTGGTTTCCGGGGTCACCTGATAAGCAGCACCACAATCAGGTCAACCGTAACAGCAGTGGAGTCGTTTGGAGGAAGGCATTATCACGATTAATAAGCATGCTGCGAACAACTGGACTGAGCACACCGTCCCGTCAAACAGTTGAGCACTTGGGCCTCTGGAAATAGTTTCATGGTAAACACTGCACTCCGAGCGACTCAACTTGAAAGCTCCTAGTATGCACGCATTTAATTAATTCTAGCGTTAATGAGCACCAGTGGCTCGCTGGGCAAGCCGTAGGACTCGGTCACGGAAGCCAGGCAGCACGCACAGTATAGCAGCACCTTGCCAAGCTTGTGGGAGGTTCCAGCTCCAAGTTACGGCGTCGCTAAATGGGTAATCGGAAAAATACCACGACCAGCACAAATCTAGAGTTCTTAGCATGATCCTTTCCGTAAGTAGCGTGCTCCACTGTATCAATCGACAGGGTGACCACCATAAACCGAATCCTGCATCCTCGTTTTACATACCGATAGAACTGACTTGGAATGCGTCTCAGGGAGTGAGTGAAGGTGCAACAGCTCAATTGGGGCCAAGTACCCATTTTGAAAATCATGCTGCGAGTTGACAAAACGCAGAAGGCTCGCGTCTCGCAGCGTCGCTTGTAGAAGGACCATTCGGAGAGTCTGCACACTGTGAAAGTAAGAGCGCTCACATTGAAGAGCTCATCATTGAAGGTGGCTACTGAGGTTTTAAGAGCCACTGATTGCAGCAATCGCACTACAAGGACGCCGCGTTGTCGTAGATTGTTTTTCACCAGCTAGGTCATGTAAGGCTGAGGCCGGGGCTGGGGGATCTGTCGCCGGAAACGTGAAGGAACCAAGCAAACGACGTGAGGCTCACTGACTCAGTTCGTGGGTGTCGACGACGTCCGAGCAACCCTAGTGAGGTCCTTGCTTCCAAGGAGACTGCAGATTCTTTCCGGCGGGCCCATAATTTCCAGACAGCTTGCTTGTGGCTGATGCGAATCGCAGGAGGTGGATATCAGGACAACCAACGCACGAGTAGGTCGAGTACGGCCGGCACTCAAGAAAATGGTGGTCGCCGTGTTAAAATGAAACCAAGTCAAGTTGGCCAAGCTTCAGTTTAGTACACAATGCACTACCAGCCAGGTATATTACAAATAATTATATAAATGTTAAAACAGCTTTTTTGTATTTGAAAGTTCTAATTAAGTCGACTAAAACAAGCACGTTCACGTTGCGTCAAATGAGCTTGGTCGGAACCAACGAGCAAGACTATCGCCGCATCTCCATCGCCATCGTATCAAAACACAAAAAACAAAGCGAGCGGGCGCTTTCAGCCTTTCGGGAGAAACATCGAAGAACGTTTTTAGAAAAAGGAACTGTCCTAGGTGCCGGCGTGCTCATGGAACCAGCTGTGGCTTTGAGTCTAATTGGTAAGTGCTCGCCCAGTTTTACTTTTTCAGTCCTTTCTGTTCGGAGCGTTTATGGCGTGTTCTTGTGTGTGCAGTCGGCGTCAAAGCAAATGTGTGCGTGTTTTCCGCATTGGATGACCTTCGAGCTTTTGACAAGGAAGTCTCGAAACCGACCTGTCACTGAGCGAGCAGTCAGATTGCTGGAACGCAACCAGAGCCAAAGGTCCCACCGGAGGCAGGCGGGCGGGCGAGCGAGGCACCTGTAAGTGTATCAAGGAGCTTTATGTCGTAAATCGGTGGGCAAGGCTTGATTTCTGCAAATCAGGTGGCGGCTTGGTACCACCTAGCTAGGCGGTGTGTTTTGCAAAACGCATGACCGCTAAAGGTGTCCCTTAGCGTGCTGGCGCACGCATTCGCTTCCACTGTGGGAGTTTGGATTCAAGTTCGAATTTCTTTCTCGGAAACTACTCGAAACATTGCTTGACGCGCACCTTTAGAAATAGAGTCTGTATTGATTATGTTGCCTGCGAAGAGTACAAAGAGTTCTTTTTCGAGTGGGGCACTGACTTTTTATACGAAATCCTGTATATGTTGCGCCACAGGCAGTATTTCATTGGGAAGGTTGGAAGAAAAAACAAAAGACGCGCATTGAGTCGTGACAAAAGAAACACAAAAAGCGTTGAAAACTGTCTGAGGACCTATGTAGCTTCCATGGAATCCGGCAAGGTGAGTACAGTTGTTTCCACGTGACCCACATCTCCGGTGGCAATGGGTTAAGTCCGTAAACCACAAACACTTTTGCCCAGCGCCATCCTCTCAACTGTGCTCGGAACATTTTGTGAATGGAGCGCGCACCAAACTTAAGGCTGTACTGTCAATGAACATGGGGTACGCTTGCAAGGTGCATGCAAGTTTTCTTGTGATAATTGCTGTTTCAGCTTGGAAATTTTTGTAACTAAATTTATCGTCATATTGGAGTTTTGAAGTGTTGACAATGACTGAATTTTATCAGCTACAACACTTAGTTGAAGGCTAATTTTCGAAGCCGGGTGTGGTTGGAAACTGTCGAAAAGCCAGTTCTATCGGTTTTCCTGAATCCCAATCTCCTGCGCGATACCAGAGAGCTGTGAGCCTCTGTTGATTGTCACAATACGACTAGTTCTTATTTTCAAAATTAGTATATAATATATATGAAAAAAAAAACCTTCAATTTCTGTTGCTGAAAGTTAAAACATGCTCGTGCATCGATCTTGAATCGTTGGATCGCTGATCGACTCGCTCCGGCAATCGGCCCATCTCTATTTTGCTCTTTTCAGTTCTCGACAAAAGACACGCTCGTCAGCACGGAATCCTCAAATGAGACATTTATTAACACCGATCCATGAGCATGTTTCAACGTTTATAAACATGTTTCAACTTTCACCAACGGAAATTGAAGGTTTCTTTCCAGCTACATTATGTACTACTTTTGAAAATAAGAAGCATCCAGTCGCGTTGTGACGGTCAGCATAGGTTCACGGCTCTCTAGTTTTGCGCAGGCGATCGCAATTCAGGCAAAGCGATCAAACTAAATTTTCAACAATTTCCAGCCACACCCGGCGGCGGAAATCAGCTAACGAGAAGTATTAAATATCCGAGTTTGAAATATCGCGAGCCTACTCTATACACAAACTCTTCTCTGTTACGTCACGGCATGGTGGTTGCGCGTCGCTCACACTTCCGGTCTGGGGCTGTGGGCGGAAGTCCCCATGCAAGACGTGTATTCCAGCATTGTTTTGAAAGAAACCAGGCAAAAACCTGCCTTCTTGTCGAAACGCCGCGACTGAGGCCGTACCAAATGTGTCGAGAAAGGTTTTAAGGTCAATTTTCACGTGCTCGGTTCCTCTGAGAATCTGGATATGTGCCGTGAAAAGGGAAAAGCAGACGCCGTCGGACAACGATTCCTCGGGCGGGAAGCACATTGGGTTGAACTGACGGATACTTGTGGTTATCAGATTTATTTGTTTTGTTCCAATATGAACGCCAGAAAACCGTCAGGTTGTGCGGACTACGTTCAGTGCGCCTTCAAGTTCAAACGGCCGCCTGATCGTTCGAACTGTCGTCTGCTCTTTCAAACGTTTCTGCTTGTCGTCTGCTCTCTTAAACGACGCCGGCCCATAGACCAAATTTTGGCCGGTACTTGCGATAAGAAGTAAGTGCAGGCCTCGAAAGACTTAAATTTGAAGGTTGGTAAGCAGGCTCGGATATAAACAGTAGATACAAAAAATATGTTGATCATTGTTACCAGCGACCATCACCGACTTGTTAGCCCTAATTCACTTGGTCCGATTCTGCTTGCGATTTTCAGTATCGACATCGACTATCTCAGCCACGGTTCACACTTTTGCAGCCCGAGCGGCGTCGCGACTGAAAATTGCGAGTGAAATCGCATCATGCGAATCAGGGTTTAGCGTACATACTGCAGCGTCCACGCGGAATGAAGCGCCAGATGTCACATTATTCACGCGAAGTTTTGCGGTGTAACGAGCCTCGGTAATTTCGCTGACGCCGCTTATGTAGTCAGACATCGCCAGAAAGACGTAGAATCAACAATTCGAACGCGAAAAAGGGCAGGGGGACTCACACCGACGCCGACAACATCGCATTTCAATGGTTTGTTTATGGGCGACGGCGAGCTTCTTACCCACACCCCCATCGCGCATAGGCGGCACCTGTGGTGTCCGCTAGGGGCGCTCCGGTTTCTTGGTAAACATGAGTTGGTGTATGCACAAAGGGAGATCTGGCTCAGTTTGATGTGCTTAATATCACTGAATAGTTCTGCAATTCTAATTTGCGAGTTTTATTTCTCAAGTATCTTGTTGTATGGGGTACTCAAATTAATGCAAACTTTTACTTTGGTTCAATTTATGAAAAGTTTGTTTTATATGTCATGTACAGTACAAAGCTGGGGAGCTGGGCTAGTTGGTAAGCATGTTGCTCGCTCACTTTTACTATGTATGTCACATAGAATTTGTTTTGAGTGTGTATTGATTTCAAATCCTCTTCTGCTCTTTATTTCAAGCTGCACTTAGATGCGCCATGAAGATACCGAAGTCTTCAACTGAAGGACAACTCTAAGCACAAGCATGGAGGGGCATCTAGATGGCCAGCGGAAGGACAACTATAATGTAAATTATCTCCAAAGTTAAAGCAAGGCATGCCTCCATCCAATAAAGGTATTGTGGCAAGTTGGTATGGCTGAGCTTCAAGCTGTCCCAATATATACTCTTGTTCGTTTATTTCTGATCACCTGCTCTAGTCACTACTTCTTGTCAGTTTTAAACTTGTTGTGGTAGGACATACAGATTTGTTTTAAATTATTGGTGTGTCATTTTGACAGCTGAGTCTAGCAGCATCCTTGCTCATATGTCTATGCTTCTTTTGGTTTAATTTGAAACCACAATAAATCTGTTTAGTACATGTACCTGACTGATTTCATCTTTGGAAGGGTAGCAAATTGCAACTAATTTCGTCTCTTATGTGCTGTGATGAGAAGCAGCTTGGTAATGGTCGTGCATTCTAGCGTTGTTGCTAATAGTGTGCAGTACTGTGCCTTTCACAAACATTCTTTTCCTCGGTTGACGAACATGCTACGATCAAGCTGTTTCAAAAGGTGCATACAGTCAATTCTCTGCAGTTATGTATATAGCGCACTGGAGTCCGGTGGTTCATCTTCTGGAAAACATTGCAATGTATGGGAAAAAGGACCTCCTTGAAGACCCAGGACACAATATTTTGCTGCAGGTCTTAGCATTTTCAGTCCTTGGAAAAGCCATGTCTGTAGCGAAACACTGCCTGTCGTAGGGTTTCATGGAGGTTCCTTTCCAACACCTTTCTTTCAGCTTTGACCTCCTACGGTTTTGTTGGTACGCAAGTTTATAAAGCATTAAATCCACATCAAAGAAAATGGTACTGCTACACTAGCAGAGTATCCACAAAATGTTAGAAAGAACTTTTCAGTTGTAGAAGAGAAAAGTGTTGTAATCGGACGCAATTGCTACCTATGCAGTTAGCCTTGTTCACAGCAGAGGCGTAACTGCGTAGGTAGCGTTTGCGTCTGATTTACAATATTTTTGTCTTCGTCAACTGAAAAGATCTTTCTAACATTTTGTAGATATTCTGCAAGTGTAGCAGTACCATTTTCTTTGGTGTGAATTTAATGTTTTACAAACGTTCCATACTGGTTGGAAAAGTGTTTCTCGATGTTCCTTCAATGTTAATTTAATGTTTTGCAAACATTAAATTTATGTTGTAGGAATGTTTCTTGTGTGTTCAAATAACGTTTGGAAAAACATTAATCTAACGTACAGGTAAACATTGTGGAAAGATTAAATTAAATGACATTAAGGACATATTTCAAACGTTCGGGCCAAACGAAAAAAATAACATTATTATAATGTTCTGGTGCTACCTGGGCTAGAGGCTAGATCGATCGAATAGAGTTTTGGATTTAAACAAAGAAATCGAAGAATGGGATCTTTTGGAAACTCGCTTTTGAACAGTACTAAGTTCATTTTGTTTGTGGAGGAAAACAAGGGGTGATCGGCGGGGTAACCAGAAGGTGAGTTTCGGCAAGGTTCGCAAGCTTCAAGTCTACATCAGGGTCGCTGATTTGGAGGATGAACGAGTCCATGTCGCTATACGCTGCGCTAGCGTCCGGGAAAACGCGCCGGACTTGTTCGTAGAGAAATTCACATGACGATTTTGGACATCTCTAGGATTGAGAAACACAAGAGGGAACACAAACCCGTGTTCCCTCTCGTGTTCCCAAGCTCGTGTTCTCTATCTAGGATAGGAAACACGGGTTTGCTCAAAGTAGGGTTTTTTGAGAAAACTGAAAGATCACCATGGTCGGGCTGATTGCCGCAAACTGTCTGAGGTTAGGCTTCTGCAGGGCTTTCAACACTTCGTCCACCCTCGCGCTAATGACAACGTTATTGTACTGAGGTGGGTTTTCGATTGTCTTGCCATAAATTGAATTCATAATAAGCTTAAATAAGTTATTTTGAAAAGCATTATTCGCCTGTTTTTGAAGGTTGCGGTTGAATTCGATGAAATCTTTTAGGAATGCACTCTACGAAAACTGCAAAACGCGGTGAATGACCTCTAGATTTAAACCCAACTCCCGGTAGAGCTTGAGATTTCGGTAGTGAATGACGTAATTGCGTGTCGGGTAAATAGTTAGAAGTAGCTTTCGTTCAGACTCTCGCTGGGGTAGGTGCAATTATTGAACCAGCGCGTATTGATAGGGTGACAGTCATTCAAGGGGGACTTCTCGTTTCTCAGGTGCCAGTAGAATGTCCGCCTGCGAATCGTGTACTTCGTGAGGGCAGTCAAGGTCCAAGTCTAAAATCTAACCCTCGGCACCCGTCGTCGGGTACCTGGTAAAACTGGAGAGCGTCAATTTCCTCGCGGTCTAGCCAGCAAAAATCGACTCATGGAAGGGGTTGTCGCATAAAGGAAGCGTACAGGCCGTTCACGTCGAGGTCTAAAATGTGAGAAACCTCCGTGTCGGGATCCAAACATATGGTTCCTGGCACGTTAGCCTTCGCGTTACGAATGGCACATTGAACGATTTCTACTTGCAAACCAGCTTCGATGAAGAGATACACATCCACGTGGTCGAGCAGCTCCAGTTTTATCCCAGTCTGTTTAAGTGCGCAGTCGAGACTGAGCGCGGGGAGGGAAACCTAGTGCAACGGATCATCGAATACTTTACTAGGGGTAATACATTACACTCTTCTCAAATGCAATATCTTTGGCGCAAACAGGCTTTCTGGGCTTGGCGAGAGCCATCTATCGTCGGGGAGGTCTCGGCTATCGACGATATTGATGTTGTACATGCCAAATTCATTGTTGTGGAAATGCGCGAAACACCTTCCGCGCGCCACTTTTAAGAATAGCATGGCGTCTAAACTCTAGCTCAGCGGTGCGCTAAATACTTTGCTGCACTGTGCCGCCATGATCCTCCCAAGGGTCGCACGTTCCACGTGCCTCGTGCATCGACGCACCTTGCGCTAGAGCCACTAAATAAGCTGCGCTTAGAGTATCGGCACTCCGTTCCCCGACATTGTTGTGGGCGCCGCCATTTTGGCTCGTATGCAGAACAGACGCAACGGCCGATCGTCATGATTCAAAAGTGCGACGGTGTTAGGAAGGTCATGTAATGTTGCTTTGCTCTGTTGCGAACGGTTTAAACATTTGTGGAGGGCGGAAAAGCATTTCCTGTGATTTCAGATAAAGCTTCAGATAACTGGCAACCATGATTTCAAGCCACAATATGGCCAAGTGTCGTTACTCTGAAGCGTAGCTTATTTAGTGGCACTACCTTGCGCTACTTTTGAAACAGGAAGGGGCTTGAGGTGGTATCAGGAACAGCACCGCCGCGGCCGCCGCGAACATCCACGTGCACTGGCGCGTGGACTGCCGCAGGCCTCCACTCCGTCAGGGCTGGATTCGGCGCTGTAGGCGTTCTGTCTAATGCAAATGAGCAGAGTGGAATGTATTCCCCCTAGTAGAGTATTTGGATTATACTCGTACGTGTCTAAAGCTCATTTCCCGAAATTGTGGAACACGTCGGCGAGAAGTAGGCAGTCGAGTTGCAGGTAGCAGTCACTGTATTTTCCTGGGCTTTTGAAATGGAATGTTTAAAAGACGGGTTGGGCGTGACGGTAGTCCTCTTCTGAAATTTGGCTGGCGTTAAGCTTGTTGTAAAACGGCTGGGGTGGTGGTGGCTCATACTTCTGGCAAGCCTTAAAACTGGTTACGTAGTCATAAGGAAATGCAACTTTCCGCTGCAGAAGTTCGACGTGCTGCGGAAAAACCTGGTTAAGGCAGCACAGGTTATCTGGAACGGAGGTCCTGAATCAGCGCGTCCAAGCTGGCGGGGAGAAAGGCTAGGCTGTCGAGAAACCCTTGGTTTCCCACGTCGAGTCTCTTAAATTGTTCGCAGCTAGTGGCGAGCACTCTTAATATTTTCTAGACTCGAATAAGTCGAGTTTCGGTAAAATAAAGGCCAGGTCATATGAGTGGTTGTGTGCAACCACTGGAATGACATTCTTGTTTACTATCAGATTTAAATTGCATCCCTGACAAAACGACTGCCTATACGATCCGCTGAAATGATCGTGATCTTTGACTTCTTTCTTTCTCTTTCCGGACGATTTGCCACAAATCGCGCTATGAGAGGCCGACGCATGAGCCTCTTGGTCCACGCTCACCATTGACACTTTCTCACTTCAAATCCCTTCGCCAAAATTTATTAAGTATAGAAATTAACTTTTTTACGCAGTCCTCGCCCCGGTACACAAACTGCTCGACGATGCGCGAGTCCGTGGCTCGGATTACGAGTATGCAAAACAAACTGGGGACGGGCTTTTCGTAAGCCTGACCAATGTTTTGCGCTTCCAGAATACGCTAGAAATCATAAAGGCAAAAGTAGGGAAGAGGCTTCATCGTGTGTGGGCTCCGGAAATAGAACGCGTGTTCCTTTGCTGGACACAACGTTCGGACTGCTTTCTTTTCTTTACACATCGATAAATGACTGTCCAGCGCAGTGCGAAAGCGAAAGCCAATCATGCACTTTTTACAGCGAATACGGTGACTCTCCCTGTTCGCGAAAAGTCCGGCAAAGTGGATGATTAGAACAAAGTGAACGTCTACTAGTGGCAAATACACGTGCCTTTCCAACTCGATATCGTTGACTTTGAGTGGGTAAAAGAACCTTGGTTCTCGATCGTTGGCATACACGGAGTTTTCTCTCTCGAAAACCGGCACGTCTCGCGGAAACCTCACCAAATGACTGGTGGGGAAGCAATACTTGGTCAATTGGTCTCGGTACCAAAAAACTCTCGATTAATTAGAGGGCGCGGGATGGAGGCCGGCCAGCACGGAAAACACAAAGCACATGTTTCTTTACGAGTCATTCAGTTGCTCGTTCACATTCACTGGACGCTTTCTGCTTGGGAGTTCCCTGGGTAACACAAAAGTTGCAGAACCGACCGTCTGCGGAATGAAGTGTCTAACGGTGGGATGGTGCAGTTATGAATGGCGACGACGAGAAGCCCGGATCCGCGTTCTTTTTACTGTTCGATGCGAGCGGATATCTCGCCGCATGCAGTTTGTAGAGCATCAAAAATGCTACCTGCGGCCCAGGACGTGTGAACTAAAGAATGAATGTAGTGCACGTTGAATTTAAATTTGCCGTCGTCATTGAGATGAGTCATTTCCACGTGCGAGGTGATGAAAAAACACAATGGCATTTCATGATGCCTAAAAGCATTGGGCATTGAGCCGGACAGAATGCGAAAAAGCGTAGATATATCGCGAGACTCGTCGTCGAGTTCGTGCAAATGCATAAGACAACGCGCATTTAAGTTTCGAAAGGCGCACAGTGAATCGTTGAACGGAAGTCAGCCTTGCGGGGCAATATTGTGAAGTTGGTCCAGAAGAACTTGTATTGCCTCGGTGGTGGAGTACTGCCGCCGCTCTCGCACATCACACAAATGACAAATTACCATTTTTTCAATTGTTCTGTGACTCAAACTTCTACTCAGAGCACGAGAAAGCAATGACTGCTGACCGCTCGTCACCTTTGGTCTTGTAGCGACACTCAAAGCCAGCCTTCGCCATGAACGACGACGACGAGGTTCAGCTACCTCTGCAGCGCGAGCGATTAAAACAGTTCGAATCCAAACGCTGTCCGAGCTGGTTCGTTTCGTCCCAGCTCCCAACAGATTTGGTGACCCGGAATCGAACTCGCTCCTTCAAGGTCTGCTGCTCCGATGGATGCCGGCGCGTCCAACGCTCCTGACGGTGACGCCCTTCATTCACCCTTGGCAGTGATCCAGAATTTTCGGCTGCCACCTTTTTGGCAGAAAAATCCGATCGTATGGCTCATGCAAGTTGAGGCCCAGTTCCGTCTCCGGCACATCGCCAGCCAGGAGACGCGGTACCTTCACACCGTGTCCTCCTTGCCAGCCGACGTCACCGAGGAGCTAGCCGACATTCTGGCCCCTCCGGATCCGGTCAGCCCCTTCGACCAACTGAAGGCCGCCATTCTTGACCGAAAGACCGAGTCGGAGCGCAGCAGGCTTCAGCAACTCCTTAACACCGAGGAGCTCGGTGACAGACGACCGTCCCAGCTTCTCCACCGAATGCGTCAGCTGCTGGGAACCCAGAACCAAGACCCCAACAACCACCTCCTGCGTGAGTTGTTTTTACAACGGCTCCCATCGACCATGGTATCGAGGCCCTGAGTCGGCAGCTTGCCACCCTCGCACCCTTATCACGACGTCGCCAACAACGGTCCCACTCCCGCCGGCGCCCACGCTCTCACTCACGTTCGGTAGAGCGCACCAACTCCTCCAACAGCGGTCAGGTCGACTCTGACTCGGGCAGGTGTTGGTACCACCGTACCTTCGGCAACCGTGCCCGCAAGTGCACCCAACCCTGCGCTTTGGCGGAAAACTAGAAGACCGGACACTGGCGGCGGCAGGTGATACCGGTAGACAGGAAAGCCGCCTCTTTTATGGCGTTGACAAGGTAGCTGGCCACCGCTTTCTTGTTGACACAGGAGCCATATACACAGTGTATATGTATACATATGTGAATGTATATATGTGAATGTATATATGTATATGTGAATGTATATATGTATACATATACACAGTGTATATGTATACATATGTGAATGTATAAGTATGTGTGTTTATATGTGCGCGTGGGTGTATGTATATGTAGGTATGTATGTGTGTATGTATATGTATATATATGTATATATGATTATATGTATTTGTAACAAACTTGAGAATGGAAGATATCAATCTCAAGTGAAAAACAAAAACTACTGTAAAAAACATTTCTTACTGACTAACTTTTAACCCAAACAAGAACGGAATCCAAGAAAAAGACAACCAAAAGTCATCTTTAAACCCTGAACTGCTAATATGCACACTGTCGATGGCCTTGGAAGACCCAAAAGTGGTGGATAGGGGGGTTTGGACCAGTTCCATTCTCCGGGCTTCCTTAGCTTCTTAGAAAAAAAAAAAAACGCCATCTCCATGAGAAGACTCCATCTTTGGTTAGGAGAGCCGTGGACTAGTTCCTGGTTCGGAGCTTCTCCTTAGCTTTCTATCCTGAACCAACACCACAATCAATGGCAATTGGAAGGCCCACAACGTGATCAGGGGGAGTGAGCCAGTTTCCTTCCCTGGGATTCCACTAACCACCCACGACAAACAGCCATCCACAGAGAAGACCCCAAACAACAGGTTACGAGGACCTAAGACCAGTTCCAGGTTCTGGGCTTCTCAGCAAGAGTAACGAGAGTATCTGCAATAAAACTGGAACAAGAAGTCATCCACTCTCAGAGCAACAGTGTTCAGGAATAGACAACCAAGACAGACAGTGAAAAAGAAAAGAGGTTGATCTCTTATTGCACCCCTCAAGGCCGACCACCAACAACAAACAACGTACGAAAAGAAAAGTAATACTGACGAAAACGACTAAATATTTAGTGTCTGTTTCAAGACATAACCTCATTCCTTCCAATCTCAAAAAAAAAAAAAAAAGATTAATAGCAACACATGATAAGAATACAGGATGCAAACATGAAGTTTTATAAGTGTGATCCTTCTCCTGCGGGGGAAAATGTAAATATGTAAATAGGTAAATACTAAGGTATGTATAGCTATAATAATAATCTCTTGCTGTAAAATATAATCAATAAACAAAAAAAAAATCAAAAACAACGAAAAATTACAATGCTCTCTGCTCCCTCCTCCCCCCCCCCCCCCTCAAAAAATAATTAAGGCGACAGACAAATAAGAATTAAAATGAAAACATACATGAGAACGCCAAGATACGTAGAAATACATAACTAATTTTAAAATAAAATCATTAAAAGAGAATAAAATTTTAACATTGTTTCCAATCCATTTTCTTATATATTCCAGTACGAAAATTTTAAAGAAGACAACTTCCTCGTCGTCAAGAACACAGAAGACAAGAGGCAGGACCAAGCGGAACAACAATTAATAACTTAATACCAAAGGAAAAAAAACGAAACACAAATACTCATAATTGCTCGCAAGATTCTCCAAGTTCGTTCCAATGCCAATGTTCAGCTGTCTCCCTGTTTTTCTTTTTAATTGGCTTTAAGGACTAAAGAAACGTTTGGTCAATTACGGCCCTCATTTTTTATATTATATTGGATCAAACCTGTTATACCGTCAGGTGGTGCAGGTCGAGAGGAACAGTTTATTTCCTTTTTTATCTCTCAGAAATTGAGTAATTGAGGAGCCGAGGTCAGCGTTCTACCGGCCTCTCTTTTGGACCGACAACGCAATCAAAAGACCTCCCCGCTCCAAGCGATCAACAACTCATCTATCGCCACCTACGGTCAGCGGTCCCTCACAATCAACCTTGGACTGCGCCGCACATTCCGGTGGCTGTTCATCGTCGCCGACATCAAACAGGCTATCCTGGGAGCGGACTTTCTCAACTTCTACAAACTGGCCGTCGACATTCATTCACGACGCCTCATCGACCTGACGACATGCCTCTCCGTAAATGGCGTGCTCTCTACGACCACGGCAACAGGACATAGAGCGTTTTCACCATCAACGGCCTATGAGAAAATTCTCGCTAATTTTCCGAACCTTACGAGGCCACACACAAGGGAGTCACCGGTGAAGCACACAATTACTCACCACATTGTCACCTCTGGGCCCCCTGTTTTCGCTCGTCCTCGACGGCTGTCTGGAGAACGCCCGGCCATTGCTCGTCGTGAGTTTGAGCATATGCTCGAACCTAGCATTGTTCGTCCATCATCGAGCAACTGGGCCTCCCCACTGAACATGGTCCCCAAGAGAGACCCAGGCGACTGGAGACCATGTGGCGATTACCGCGCCCTCAATGCCAACACCCAGCCTGACCGCTACCCGCTACCCCACATACAGGACTTCACAACGAATCTGGCTGGTTGCCAGATATTCTCTAAGATCGGCTTGGTGAAGGCATACCACCAGATTCCGGTTGAGCCTGCCGACATACCAAAGACCGCCATCACCACACCATTTGGCCTCTTTGAGTATGTGAGGATGCCGTTCGGTTTGCGGAATGCCGTCCAGACATTTCAACGAACCATCAACGAGGTCACTCGAGGTCTAGACTTCGTCTTTGCTTACCTCGACGATCTCTTGGTCGCCAGCACGTCAGAGGCCGAGCATGAGGAGCACCTGCGCGCTCTTTTCACCCGCCTCGATGACTACGGGTTGGTCATCAACCAGAACAAGTGCACCTTCGGCGTCACGACCATCGAATTTCTCGGGCATCAGGTAACACCTCAAGGCATCAAACCCTTAGATGCAAAAGTTACGGCCATTCGAGACTTTCCGCAGCCAACATCTCTGAAGAAACTGCGCGAACTTCTAGATCTCCTAAATTTTCATCGCCGTTTCCTACCGAGTTGTGCGCAACTGATCAAGCCGATGACGGATCTTCTCGCCACCAAGAAAGAACACTCTGCGCCTCTTGAGTGGAACGAAGATGCAGCGTCTGCTTTTTCTTCAGCGAAAAAGGCGCTCGCTGACGCTGCAATGCTCATTCACCCCGTTCCAAACGCAGAGCTACGACTCGCCACCGACGCATCAAGCATAGCGGTCGGTGCGGTTCTTCAGCAGAATGTCAATGGCTGGCAGCCTCTCGGATTTTTCTCCCACAAGCTCAAGAACCCAGAACAGAAGTACAGTACTTTTGCACGCGAACTTCTGGCAGTGTACCTTTCCATCAAACACTTTCGCCACTTCCTCGAGGGCCGGAACTTCCATGTTCTTACAATTATAAGCCCTTGACGTTCGCATTCCAACGAAACCACAGCGACCACACAGCACGTGACATCCGGCACCTCTGCTTTATATCAGAGTTTACCGTCGATATCCGCCATGTCAAAGGCCATGAAAACACTGCTGCGGACGCACTCTCCCGCGTCAGTGCTATTTCTTCAGCAGATCTGGTGAACTGGGAGGAGCTGGCAACTGCTCAAGGAAACGATCCCGAGCTGCAACGCTTGCGTGCCGCTCCTGGATTACTGAAGTTTGCTGACGTTCCTCTGCCCTTTTCTCCAACAACAGTTACCTGCGAGACGACAACTGGTGCGTCCCGACCATTCGTACCACCAGCATTTCGTCGCGCTCTTTTCAACAACCTGCACAACAAGAGCCACCCAGGAATCCGTGCTTCACAGAAATTAATAACTCCTCGTTTTTTCTGTTCCAGCATGAACGCGGATGTCCGTTGCTGGGCACGAACGTGCGTGCAGTGCCAACGCGTCAAGATCACGCGACACACAATCACCCCCATCTCACCCTTCCGACCACCGGACTCCAGGTTTGCACACGTCCACATAGACTTAATGGGACCCCTTCCATCATCACGGGGAGCCCGCTATTTGCTGACGTGTGTAGACAGATTCACCCGATGGCCCGAGGCATTCCCCGTCCCTGACATGACAGCAAAGACAGTCGCTACAGCCTTCATCGACGGCTGGGTGTCTCGTTTCGGCTGCCCTGCTGTAGTCACCACCGACAGGGGACGGCAATTTCAATCCTCCCTTTTTGCTGCCTTCGTCACCGTCCTGGGTGTCCGACACATTCACACCACTTCTATCATCCCTCGGCTAACGGCATGGTGGAACGGCTGCACCGCCAGTTGAAGGCAACTCTTGCCACATACGAGCCGCGAGAACGTTGGGCCGACCACCTTCCTCTTGTTCTGCTGGGCCTTCGCTCGGCGCTTAAGGCAGATCTTGGCTGTTCTGCAGCCGAGTTGGTCTACGGCACGCCACTGCGCCTACCCGGCGAGTTCTTCTCTCCACCCTCATCTGAGTCAAGAGAAGACCCCAGTGGCTACATTGACGACCTTCGACAAACCTTTCGTCTTCTCCGTCCCGTTTTACCAGCTCAACGGAGCCATCGACATGTCTTCGTTAGCCAAGACCTCAAGACGTGCTCGCACGTTTTCTTACGTCGCGACCAGGTCCGTCGACCATTGGAACCGGCCTACCACGGCCCGTTCAGAGTGCTGGATCGGCAAGCCAAGATCTTTACACTAGACATAAAAGGCCGTCGTGACGTAGTCACGACCGACCGTCTCAAGCTGGCCTACCTAGAGGCAATATCTCCTACATCCCCAGCAACCGCCCCTTCCCCGTCAGCACCTTCGGCGCTTGCAACAAGAACCAAGCACATCCCATGGACCCTTCCAGGGCCCACGGCTCCACAGGGGGGAGCCTTGTAGCGACACTCAAAGCCAGCCTTCGCCATGAACGACGACGACGAGGTTCAGCTGCCTCTGCAGCGCGAGCGATTAAAACAGTTCGAATCCAAACGCTGTCCGAGCTGGTTAGTTTCGTCCCAGCTCAAAACAGTCTTCTTCATCAATAGTCCCTTTATTTCCCTCATGCTCTGGATGTATTCCTTGTTCAGTTCCGCGAACCGCTTCGGTAAAAATACTTTACCATGTTATTCTCCTGCTGAAAAGTCACACAAACGGATGGCCCGTAGCGCGTGTTCATTCGGCTCAGCTCCAGCATGGGTATCTTGACGTTGCACGGGATTGAGCCCATGCTTACAAACACAGACGACGACGATGATCGCAGTGAGGACAGCGTGTTCAGTATCTACGTTACTATTAGCGATGTGCGCGGCCAAAAGCGTCGCTGTTGTCAGCTTTCCACGATTGGCCAGACCATGGGCATATGAGCACTGTAAGATTGTCAACTTTGACGGTGTTGGTTTCGGATTGCGATGGCTCCTAGCTTCTACTGTGCTTTTTAAACACACCATCGAACTCGTCGTTGCACCCGATGGTAAGTAGCCAGAATAACCACTGGTGACGTCACGGCGAGGCAAATCCCAGTCGTGACGTCACAGAGGGAAACCATAAGAGGGCGCCACCGAAACATCTCGGCGCTAATAGTGGGATGCAACCTGAGAACAATCTTTTAGCTCCACCCGCAAGCGCATTGCGCCCATCTGAAGTGCCTCCGCCATCGAGAAAGTAGTTCGCTAGCAACGCTGCTTTTTCTTCCTCCAGGAAACGTGTCTTAAACTACTACAATATTTAATTCATTCAGGACATTTAAATAAGTTAGAATATTTTTTGTCAACGAAATAGCTGGTTAGTAAAGAAAGAAAGTCATGTCCAATGTACCGTCTTCCCAATTCATTTTATGTCCAAGATAGTGTCTAACATATCGTCTTCCAGCGCCTTCGATTGAGGGAAAGCGAAGCACTTATAGTTCCTGCAAACAATAAATATTTAGTAATTTACTTAGTTTTGTGGGCTTTGCGCACGAAATGTGTGCCTTTATTTTGTTGGATGTATGGAAAACAAGAATAATTATACTTTTCGGGTTTTGACAAATCGGCACCCTCCCAAGTCATCGACACCACCACCGCGCCCCGCTCTCTTTGTCTTCCGTCATGGATCCCACTGAGGTGACAGCGGAGAGCGATTCCCCTGATTCTTCTTGGACGAAACAGCCTGGTGCAGCCTTACCGGCGACACCAAAGCGGTCCTTCAAGAAGCACAAGAGAGGTCGGGTTTTAAACAGCGGCCAGCGGGAGCTGATCCTGAACGCTTACGTTCGGACGCGACATACCGAGCCAGACTTGACAGTCAACGAGGTCTGGATAGCTAGGTTCGACATTGTACATGTACCTTTTTTTAGTACACGGAAGTGACGTCATCACGTCCGATTGGTTGGAAACAAAAGTGATGTAATTTCCCTAGAAAAATGTGGGCGGAGTCTGCAAAACTGGGCGGAGTCGGCTACCGGACGTGACAACAAAATGACGTTTCGTTTTGTACCGAGTACGTTTCAAAAGGTACTTGCTCGGAACTAGGTGTCATTGGCAGAGGTCGGCATTTTAGGTCGCCCTCACTCACCCTCACCCTCACAGCCACACTCACCTAAGCCCCTCACTCACCCTCACCCTCACAGCTACACTCACCTTCAGCCCCTCACTCACCCTCACCCTCACAGTCACACTCACCTTCAGCCCTTCACTCACCCTCACTGAACTTCACGGCCCTCACGCACTCACCGCCCTCACGGCCCTCACGCACTCACCGCCCTCACGGCCCTCACGCCCCTCACGCCCCTCACTCAGTCATGGCCCTCACGCCACTCACCGCCCTCACGCCACTCACCGCCCTCACGGCCCTCACCGCCCTCACGGTCCTCACACCCCTCACGCCCCTCACGCACTCATGGCCCTCACGCCACTCAGGCCAGCTTCAGATGGGGCAATTTCGCCCAGAAACTTTACGTCGCAACACCAGCAACACGGGCCACCCGCGACCACACGCAGCAACCAATTGCTGCAATTTGCCATCGTCATCATAAAAAATTTATTTTTCTTGCACTATTTAGACAGAATTACGCGTTATAAACGTGTTTTGATGCAACTAAACCTCGTTAAGAATACTAATGCACCTTTCTGAAACAGTTTATTTCCAAAAAAACGATCGATTTCAAACCAGAACCAAGTCTTTCGGTGTCATCATCACCGGCACGAGGTATCACGTGAAACTTTTGCGTCCCCGATTGGATGAAGCCGCTTCAAACGTATTCAAATTGCTCCGAGTTGCTTGCTTATTTCGAGCCGGACCCGATCTCAGCAATTCGTGTCGATCTAGGAAAAGCTAGAGAACAACCCGCCACTAACACCAAAATTGCTGAGAAAGATGCTGGATCTGAAGGGGGCCTCACGCACTCACTGCCCTCACGGCCCTCACGGCCCTCACGCCTCTCATGCCACTCACTGCCCTCGCGCACTCATGGCCCTCACACCCCTCACGCACTCACCGCCCTCACACCACTCACGCACTCATGGCCCTCACGCCACTCACCGCCCTCACGGCCTTCACCGCCCTCACGGCCCTCACCGCCCTCACAGCCCTCACGGCCCTCACAGCCCTCACGGCCCTCACGGCCCTCACCGCCCTCACGGCCCTCACGGCCCTCACGGCCCTCACCGCCCTCACGGCCCTCACCGCCCTCACGGCCCTCACTCACCCTCACACTCATGAATTTTTCTGGTTCAGAAACTCACTTACCCTCACCTCACCTGTGAAGATGAGGGTGAGTGAGGGTGAGTGAGGGCCCATATGAGTGAGGTTTGCCGAGGTATGGTCATTGGCAGCATGTTTTCGGCGGCGAGGTGTCGCCGTCTCGTCACTTCGACTTTTTCTTTAATAGAGCTTTTTTTTCGCCAGAAAGGCTGTATCGGGAACACCGCGATGCATTCGAGCTCCCGGAGGAGATCTTTCGGAAGCAATACCGCCTGCCCAAGATCGTGGTGCGGTGGTTGTGCGACGAACTTCGCGAGGAACCGGAGGTGAGGAGAGTGCGTACCACGTCATGACTGTGGAGCTTCAAGTGTTGTGTGCACTGCGCTTCTACGGCGCGGGAAGCTTCCAAGGCATGGTGGCGAGCAATGAACACGTAGCGCGGGAACAAAAGACAGCCAGCGTTGCGGTCCGCGCCGTGTCCGTCGCTATCGTGCGTCGTCTCGGGGTACAGCGTGGCTGGATCCACTTCCCCGAGACGCCGAGCGAGAGGTTCGACGCGGAGAAGGGCTTCAGGCTGCTCGGCAGGATACCCGGCGTCATCGGTTGCGTGGACGGGACCATGGTCTCAATCGTCGGCCCGTCCAAGAACGACCCCACCGTCACGAAGGCGGCGTACTGGTGCCGCAAGTACTTCTACGCCCTCAACGTGATGGTGTTAAGTACACTCATGTTACGTTGTCAAAACGCGCCCCAAATCTGTAGAAAAAAAAAACGTATTGCCGATATGGTTTAAGTATGCCGTTTTATGACTGCGGGCTGTGGGGTCTCACGACTGCGCGAGCGTGTGCTCTACGTAGCATGTGAGCCGTGAGACTCTTCTCCCAAAAATAATACTTGTCTGTTAAAACGTGCAAGCTTCCGTAAAAAAAAAAAACACATTATTTTTGTTTCAAGGTAGTTAGTTGTACCTTGCATCCAGGAAGGTGTGTTGACATGCATGTGTCAGACAAAATAACTTAAAAGGTTCTGAAATTGCGACTGCTTTGTGAACCATAAGTACAATCTACTACTTGTGGATTCAGGTAATTACATGTCAATATCTCTCTCACTTTCAGGTGTGTGACGCCGACTGCCGGATAATGTGCATCGACCCACGGTATCCCGGGTCGGTGCACGACTCCTTCGTGTGGCAATTTTCCTGGCTCCGAAACCAACTCGAGCAAGGGCAGGTGCCACGCGACGGCCGGTTCCTGCTTGGTGAGCATACTAAATTCATTCCTTACGCACACGGTGGCTCCCACTGCTTGAAAGCCACAGTACCACACATACTGTGCTTGTTGTGAGGCACACAGACACAGTTGCTGGAACTCCTTGAAGTGAGACAAAACCCAAAGTTTGGCCATTAATCTCTGTTTATGTCCACATAACTCTCACACTCTGCAGGCTACGAAAGCCACACTACACCAATCTCACGACAGTGATAGACTATGCAAGGCATGCGACCGCAGTGCGAGTCGCTGTCCGGTTCGGCCCACTCACTGTTACTGTCTGCCTGTACCCTCTTGCTGGTTGGTCTTTGCATGAAGTTGGAGCTCTTTCACTGATACTTGGGGGCTCGCCTGGTCGCTTTGACGGTCGTCAGTTCGTACGGAATGGGATCAATTCCTCCTTGGCCACTTGGGGCTCACCAAATCTGTCCTCGGGTCGTCTCTGTCCCACACACTGGATTCTTTTCCCTGACCCTTCTTCCTCGGTCTGCCTATATAGCTCCTCCTATTAGACCCTCCGTGTCCCAACAGGACCTGACTCCTTTCCAATCTAACCACCCCCTCTCTTTTCCCCATCTCCAACTCCACCGAGGATTAGGAAAGAGGTTCGTCGAACTGGCGCCTTATCCCCTTGCTTGCCAAAGACAAGGCCAGCGTGTTCTGCTCTGCCCGTGCCTAAGGTCACGGCCACACTCCCAAAAGCAACAGAGCTTTTATCTGTCGGATGCAAGGGCCTAATAATGCACTTGCATACAACACAGCACCCCTAAGGAATCGTGCACACATCCCATACAACCCACCAGGAAAACACATAGTTACATGAAATAACAGGGAGTTTGCAGGCAAGCTGGTGCTAATTAATCAAAATGTAAACTGATACTGTAGTGCAGAAATATTAACACACTTTTAAGTCCCACTTAAGTTACATTATAATTGGCATAGTTGCACACATCTGTGTTCTTGCCTTTTATTTTAAAAAGTAAAGAATGTAATATGTTCCATCCTCTACATGTGCAGGTGACTGCGGCTACCCCTTGGAGCCTTGGCTCATCACCCCTGTCCCCGGGAACCACGCGACCTCCACCGCTTGCGGCCGGTTTAATAAGGCGCATTCCTCGATCAGGTCTGTTGTGGAGCGCTGCATCGGGCTGTTGAAAAACAGATTCCGGTGTCTGCAAAGGCACCGGGCTCTGTATTACCATCCTTCAACAGCCACCGCCATTATTTCGGCATGTGCAGTGCTCCACAACATCTGCCTTGCATCGAGCGAGCCAGAACCGGAGTCAGACTCCGACCCTGAAGAGACAGAGTTGGAGTCTGAGCCGAGCTCGGAGA
This sequence comes from Ixodes scapularis, assembly GCF_016920785.2. Taxonomy (NCBI): domain Eukaryota; kingdom Metazoa; phylum Arthropoda; class Arachnida; order Ixodida; family Ixodidae; genus Ixodes; species Ixodes scapularis. Next base: position 7,730,505 of record NW_024609883.1, on the reverse strand, counting down.
GGTCAGCGTCGACTCCCGAGAGGCTAGCTCCTGCCGGCCCTCCGGTCGGCCTTCCGGTCGGCCTCTCGGACAGGGGGAAGGCTCCGAGGCAGCGCCTTGTCGCCCGGTTCGGAACCCGCCGCAGACGTGCCCGTGCGGAGCGCCACACGCAAGGGGTCCGCCGCCACGACGGTAGTCCCGACCACCAGGGACACCGTCGGGAAGCCCCTCAGCGCCCTCGCTGCGGTGGTGCCCAGCACGGACGCCGCCAGCGACAGGGAACCTCTCGCCACCACGACTGAGGTCCTGACCACCAAGGACCCCGTCACATCCTTGCCCTCAGTGAAGCCCTACGCGTGGAAGCCGTAAAGTGCACACTTCGCTTCCTGCTCCACAGTCATGGCCGTCCACAAGCTACATACTCTCTTCAGCTCCTACACCTTGTGAAGTTCGTCGCACAGCCAGCGTGCTGCCTCCGGATACGTGTCGAGTGCATCGCGGTGGAATCGATACAGCCTTTTTTTTATTCTTATGAGCAGAAGGCACGAGACGCAGTCGACAGTGACAGAAAAGGTTCGGAGGTTTAGTTGCCAGACCAACAAATCATCTGGATTGCCCCTGCAAAGAACTCAGAATTAATTTAAACTACCTCTAGAAAGAAATGCTTGCTTTTGCAGAGATTGCTTTCTTAGTTGCTGATTGAACCAGGGATATTGTTGTCATGGACATTGTTTCATTTTACAAATGCTTCAAAGCGTCTTGCCTTCTGCTCCATTTTATTATCTCTTTTATGGTACTTCATCAAAGTTAGGTGATTGTGTTATGTCAAGACAGTGCACATGTAGTTTGTTTTGAAAATTGCTTTATTTCTTAAAGAAAAACCTGTGACTTCATGAATAAAAGTGTGATAACATGGAATGTAATATTTCATTCTTGGAAGTAAAACTGAGCATCGACTGGAACCATGTAAGCAATTGGGCAATCTTAAAGGGCAACTCCGGTCCATACTTTCGATTTTGGGATTATGACTGTTTTTAGCGCAGTCAGCGTCCCTGAATTGAAAGGGGTAATTTTTTTCTCGTTATTGTGCGTAGTTTTAAAGATATCGACGTCTCAAAGTTGTGTTTGGGGCGCGGCCGACAAAACCGAAATTAGCCGCTCGAGGTTCCGGCAACATTGGAAATCAGCCGCTATGTGGACGTGACGTCATGGTCGTTCTCGTTCAACGAGCACGCAGGCCGAGCGGCACCTACGGCTACCTCTGTTGCGCTAGCCGTCTAAACATAGAAGGTAAGCTCACTTTGTTTTAATTCTGCATACGTGGTAGTTATCCAGCACATGTAGCAAGAGTTAGTGAGTATACCCAAAAGCTAGCGACTAGAACACCCGTCAACTCTTTCGGTGCCGTGCTCGGCGGCTGCCGCCGTGCGTGCGCTATGCCGTGCCGTACTCGTCGCTTGTATACCCAAAAGCTAGCGACTGGAAAACGAGTGAACTCGTTCGGTGCGTACTCGGCAGCTGACGGCGTGCGTGCGGTCTCACGTAATCGTCGCTAGGCCTAAATTGTCATCGGGAGTCCGTGGAAGGAGCGGCGTTGATCTACGCCGCGCTGCCAGTGACGTACAGTACTGGGGGCCCTCTTGCTTTCGCGCTGCGGGTCAGTCCCAGACACAAAACTTTGACGCTCTCCGGCGCGGGCCGCGACACTTGAACAGGCGTGTGCTAAGCTGTAGAGGTCTGTTTTTTCGATCCTTTTTCCTCAGGCGCGTAAAAGCCAAATTTTTAAGCTATGACACTAATTCACCACGTAAGTTCGTCGAGGTAGCAGTGGCGTCACAAGGGGGGGGGGGGGGGGTTGGAGGGGGGATTCGCGGCAGGCCACGCGAGAGCGGGGGGGGGGGGGGGGGGGGGGGTTCGCGGCGGGCTACCGCCCCGGGTGCCGTTGACCCTCGTGACGCCACTGCTAGATAGTGAATCTAATACGTAAAAATAAAATAACTTGCCGCACTAAAAAAAGAAAAGAAAGAAAAGGAAGTTCTTTGGGCAGTCATTTTCTTCTCAAAGCTAGCGAAGGTTTTTGTGGCTGATAGAGGAAAACAGAGAACGTTAGCAAGGTGAGAACACTTTCTTTCCCTTCCACATTCCCTCCCCCCCCCCCCCCCCACAATAACAATTTTTTTATTGGAATACGTAGGATCTTAAAAGTTTTCCTTCGTAACTTTCTGACTAAGGCAAGTGTTTTTTTGTTTTTTTTTTGTTGTTTTTTTTGCATTTTTAAATATTATATTTACCTCCAGCCGAACTCGGGTAAATTAGAGTTGTAACTTACAAATCCGAACTTTCGCGATTTTTTGAAAGTCCTTTGTGGTATCCACAAGCCCAGTGTTAATTAATACTGCTGCGTAACGGGTTCAAACGATTGGGAGGCGAATGTTTATACCGCATAAGCTTCACGCGCCGGCTGTTCGCTCGTAGTCGTTACGGACCTTTGTATTACTCACGAGATAGCGTAGTAAACAAGCACTGGCACAAAGCAGAACATTTTGTTTTCCTTTTCATTATAAGCCACCAGCAACCAACACCCGTAGGTTTAGTTCGTAACTCTCCTGCGAAAAATGATCGGAGCAGAGCTTCGATCTGGGGGTCGGTGTCCAAGGCTTTCCAAAGTCCACTCGTCGAACGGCGTTCACCCACAGCTTCTCCAATTTCCGATCCGTTGGAAACTTGTGAAAAGGCACCTCCGGGTTGCGCAGCGGGTTGTTTGAGCAGCCCACAGCGGTACAAGTTGTACTCGGCATATTTCGAGGAACAGCCGGGCAGTCTTGGGCGCACCGAGTTGCTCGCTAAAACGAGTCTTGGAGTCCTCGCAAGCAAATAAACAAAAAGCTATACCGCAGCTACACGGGCTACAGATGAAAGGAACGTCATCACAAGCCGAAGTGGCAGTGGTAGCGGCACAAAGAAGCGCGCGCAACGGGTGCGCCGTGCGCCCGTCCGGAACGGAGAAAAAAAAAAGAGAACGACTATGACGTCACGGTCCAATGTTGCTTGAGCGATCGGCAACCCGCTGCCCGCCCGCTAAGGAGCAGCGGCTCGCGGCGGGTCGCATTTTTATTATCGGCATTAGTTGAGAATGCGGCGTCCCACGGGCGTAATGTTTTGGCTGGGGTCGTATTTTGTGTCACTAAAGCGATACCAGTAATTAAATTCATTTTGAGTTTTGGCCGGAGTTGCCCTTTAAGTATATATCACAGATATCTTGTTGAACACTCTGGTCTTATTTGAGCACAATAGTTAAATTTCGAAAGGAAAAAAAAATATACTCTCTGACGAGCATACCGCCATATAAACACTGGACCACTTTGAGAGAATTATCACAGATGTTGCGCCAAACATTCTTATTTGAGCACAGCAATAGCAAGTTCTCGAAAGATAAAAAAATTGTTTCTGACTAAAGCAGCCGTCACTCGCGCGCTCCCCGTTGGTTCCGCCGACCCCTCCGCTGCCCCCGGCACACCCGGCTCCTCGTGGTTCGACATTTTGGTTTGAAGAAGGCGCGTAGAGCACATCCCGCATAATATTGGAACAACTTTCTCTCCAATTAATTCTTAAATGTATTGCAAAAGGGTACAAAAAAGCGGTTTGTTTTAACAACGCCCAAAAGGTTTTGATTGTTTTTGAATACTTTTACCTGTACTAGAACAGATGCGACGGCCAGCGACGCACAGGATTGGTTGCCGTTCCTTCGCTAAACGCAGGAACTGCTCCCCGCGTCGTAGTAAATCCTACCCCGTATCCCGCGCGTAGGGACGCCTCAGGGAATGCGTAGCTACTTCCGCTCGTCGGTGGTTGGCTCCGGACGTCGCTGAAACGGGTGACGGGTGCCAAGTTTACGATGACGTAGCGGCGTCAAAGTGGGCAGAGCCGCCACGTGAGTGTTGCTAGGATACGCTCCTCCTTTGCATTACGTCACTTCCATGTACCTTTTCTCAAATGTCCAACCTAGCGATCCTGTAAAACTGTCAGCCGGTATACAGATCTCACCTGCGACTGACAAGCACGGCAATATCAGCTCACCCCGCGGAAACCACAGCAAATTGAAGCAGCGGTGTCAGTACTATGTTGAGTAGCAACGTGGGGCAGAGGCGACAGAAATCCAACGAAGCAGATGACGTCCGGCGTAGCTTCTCACCTCTCAGCAGTGCTCAGCCTCGCGCCCGCTTCGAAAATTTCCTTGGCGATAGCGTCGCTGGATTCTCACGTTGTCGCGCAAAGACTGCTGCAAACGCAAGCCGATACCAGTAAGATTTCGTGGCGTAACCTCGGGCACGTAAAACACGGTGCAAAAAAAGCAGAATAATTGTCACGAGAAACTAGCGTCGCGTTCCTAAGGCCAGCAGTCATGTTGAGCTTTTTTTTTTCTAAAGGATTGCGATGGGTCCACGGAATCGTGAGTTCATGAAAACGATTGGCTGGCGTTTCTCGGCGTAGGATTACATTTTCCTCTGAGAGACATTTTCGGTTTCTTTTTTTTTTTTTTTGCTTGGAACCGATTATAGAGCAAGCTCAGTTTCACAGCTCCGCCTGCGACGCAGGCTCAGTGGCGGTCACGAGAACTAGCAGCGCTGCAGTCAAGTCTTGCTTCCAGATTTTCTAGCCCGACAAGTTTAAATAGCAATACTTGAGCTTGAGCGAGTTGTTGATTCGTACTAACACTTCACAGCGCAAGGAAACAGGCGCACCCAAAGAAAAAACTCACAATGCGCTGACTCTGATCTCTGTGGCGTCTTACACTTCATCTTCGTCATCTTTTTTTTTTTTTTTTTGATATTATACACGTAGAAGTAAAAAAAAAAAAAAAAAGAAAAGAAGAAAAGAAAAAGAAGAAAAGAAGCAAGATCCGACTGCAGCGCTGCTGGTTCTCGTGACCGCCACCTGGGCCACTCGCATCTGCAGGCGAGAATAGGGAGCTGCGAAACTGAGCTTGCTCCAGTAACGGTGTTCAGGATCCCGTCCATTTTGGGTTGATTGGAGGGGGCGGTGGCTCAAGGGGAGATGACGGGTCTGAAAATAATCTGATTAGTACACAGCGGGCCTTGAACTACAAAGCGTTTTCTAGCATTACCTTTTCTTCTGAAGAGAAAGCAGTGAAGAGACACGGGTCGATCCCTCGGCATTTATGCCAAGCAGACTACAAAATGACAACTCGCTGTAAAATCAACACGCCCGTCACTAATCTCTGTCTATAAAAAAAAAACGAAACTAAAAAAAAAACGAGCAGAACGACAAACAGCCTATTTATTTTTCAAATGAAAAAAAGAGACTATCATATTGCGAGCTGTCGAGACATTTCCAAACCAGTCTAGACTCCTTCCTGCTGGACGGTCTCGTATCGCGCGGTCCGCTCGGACCTTGGAGAATGTCCGTTTATTTTTATAGCATAAACTTCTTTGGGGGTAGACACTGTGACTCGGAAATACTTACACATTCGGGCGACGCTATAAACTGCACTGTTGCGACGCATGTGAAAATTAACATTTACTGTACACTGCTGCAGGAAATATGACGATAGCTACTGGTAACCAACAGAGTTTATTCCTGCGCCGCCGGCGCTTTATATAGAAGACAGGTGAGGGGAAGGCGAGAGGAAAGGGAGAGGGAAGCCGAGAGTAAAGGGAGAGGGAAGGCGGAAAGATAAGACGGGAAGCGCCACCGTGCGTGTGGTGGCGTCGCCGATCCGCAACAGACTTCTTCCTCGTAGGGGGAAAACCGTACTGGGGCTCTTCTGGTCTGAGCAGGTCGTTGCAGGCGTGGCACCGCCTCCGGCTGCGGGAGGCGTGGCGGACTGGGAGCGCTTTGCAGTGGACTTTCGGGAAGGGGGGATTGACTTGATCGAGTGGTCTTTGCAGGATGTATCCCTCGTTGCCGTAGCCGGTTACCATGCGTGCGCTGTCCCTGGACTGTACTCTAGCTGGCGTCCATGGTTCACCTCTTCCGAAATTTCGCACCCATACTGGTTCCCCTGAGTGGACAGTTGCATAAGTGTCATTCCGATGACCGATTCGTGATGCTGGGGGTACGATCGCGTTATCTAGCCTAGAGCGCAGCTCGTATCCCATTAGCTGCATGGCCGGGGTAATGCCTTTGGCGGTATGTGTCGCCGGTATCGATGCAGCACCCTTGCTAACAACGAGTCTGCAGCGACCCTTGCTGGTTTTTCTGAGGTCCCTTCTTTACTGTGCGGACGCCGCGCTCCGCCGGCCCATTAAATTGCGGGTGGTAAGGTGCCGTACGGAGGTGTACGATGTTATTCAACCTCGGAAACTTTCCAAACTCTTCAAATGTAAACTGTAGGCCATTGTTCGATACAGTGGTCTCTGGCAGCTCGAAGGTGCTAAATACCAATCTGAACACCTCAACCATAGTAAACCCATTGGCGCCTTTCATGAGCACCGTCTCAATCCACTTCGTGCGTGAATCTACCTCAACTAATAGCTTAAAACTATCCACTGGTCCCGAAAAATCAATGTGCAATCTGGACCAGCGTTGCCCCGTCTCTAGCCACGGAACAGGTGATTGTCTTGGTGGCATCCGTTTGGCCTGAACACAAATATGGCGCGTCATTACAAGTCGCTCAATATCTTGGTCAATGCACGGGTACAACAGCGTTGATCGAGCTAGTGTCTTCATGGAGCTCATTCCCTGATGTGTGTCATACAGTAGTCGTAGCATTGTTGGTCTGGCAACTTCCGACAAAACCACGCGATGGCCAAAATAAGAAAGCCCATGACTAACAGTCATCTCGTCTCTCATGTCAAAGCGGGGTTTTAACCGGCTTCCACGTACCTCAGGTCGTCCTGAAATAAGACAATTTTAGTGGACCGTGCGCTATAGCTTTGCGTACGCAAGGAAATTGCGGGTCGTGAGTGCGCATGCGCAGAACGCAATAGAAGGGCTAGCGTATTGCGTACCCACGCAACGCTGGGGATTTTGCGTTGCTCGCTAGTGGGCCTTGGTGGACGCTCTCGAGAGATCTCGGACCCAACGAGAGCGCCTGTGTCAAGATGGCGGTTGCCTCGACTGGCGCAACAAGGGCGACGTGGTGTTTGCGAAGTTCTGTGTTACGTGAAATTGCGTAGTGCTCAGCTCGGCGATTCTTTCTGGGACCTACTGCGGTCGAATCGGATCGCCGTGCAGCTGAAGGAGTGCACAGTGTAAATGTTCGCCGCTCGCAGTGTGCGTCGACGCTGCGATGTGCTCAACGCTAAGCCTATTCCCAAAGTTCATCGCAGACGGACAAACGACTCTAAAAGAAATTGCCGAAGTTCTCGCTATGCACTGGACATCAGGGTCATGACTTTCATTCCGCGATAGCATTATTAAAAGGTGCCGTTTCCACGGGACGACTGACGGAGGCACCGTGATCGAATTGGGCTACGCACTCGTACTCGTAGCCTCTGTACCCCGCAGAAAAGCGCGCTTGACGAGGCAGCTGTGGCTTGGTTTAATCTGAAATAAAATGATTGGACACTTTTTCTTTTTCAATATTTCTTTCCAGGAGCATGGTTGCGCTATAAGCACGCAGAATTTTACGGCTCTAGCAAATTTAACCAAGATCATGCGCGGTGTTCCTTCGAAAACGTAACGCACAACAAGATTCTGTTTAGCGTACGCTATACTATGGCGTATTGCGTAGGTAAGGTCCAGCAACGTACTAAAACTGTCTATTGACTGATTTAGGGGTTTGTGATGACGCTAAGTAAGTTTCTGATTGGAACCATACGTTTATTTGCCGTAATTGAAAACTCAATTTGTAAATTTCGGTAATTCGTTTTCCTAATTAACGTGTTTTTTTCAGAGCGCATCTCTTAGGCTCCTGTTTTCTGCTTGAGCGGCGTCGCCGTCGGCGTCGGCGTCGACTTTGGCGTAGCCGCGCGTTGCACTGTGGGAAGCGTTTTCCATAATGCAATGCGCAGGTCTCACTGGTGACCCGCGCGTAGCATAGTGGGACATTTCCCATAATGCAACGCGCAGGTTACGCGCGTTCCATTAGGAGGAAGGAGGAGGAGGAGGGAGGCGGATGGAGGAGGACGAGGAGGGAGGAGGAGGAGGAGATGAGGAGGGGGATTGGAAGAAGAGGAGAAGGGGAGATGCGAGCTTCCCATTGTGCAGGCAAGTGATATCACCATTCGTAAATCACACATGTACGGGTCCGTGCCTCTCTGCACAGACCCGTACATGGGAACGGGTGGGCTGTACCCATCGATCTCTGTGGCACGTCAGACGAAGTTGGCATATTGTGAGCCGCCATGGTCGGCAACGGCTTGCTTGCGGTAACTCTATCTCTCGCCTGCGGCACTCAGCAAATATTTCGTGCAAGACAAAGAACTTCAAGCCAGTCATGCAAGTGAATATCTCCTAGGCCCCGATGGACGTGCATTCGCTGTTCTGCTGTGCCATCTCGGGGGAGCACGCTCAAGGCTAATACTGAGGAAATCAAAAGCGCCCGGCAGTCTTTGACAGAGCCGAGAGCAAGTATGATGACATCGAGTGTATGGCGTGCTTCGTCGAAGTCTTGTCTTTAACGCTGTCTTGTTTTTCCGCCTTGCTGCTGCTGTCCTGTTTCCTGGCACTGGCCGAACTAAGACAGAGTGGAGCTTTCCGATGTGAGAACTGCATTTCCTCTCTCCGGACAAGCGGTGAGCGAGAATACCAGAATATATATAGGGTGGTCCAAGTCACCAGGCTAGATCTAGAATGAACCATAAAAAAGTGAAAGCCGTTTACCACTCCCTGTAACGCCGAATTGGAGCGCAGCTCTTGAGGAGGAGGAGGGAAGGGTACTGAGGGGCCACGGTTTGTCGGGGGGGTCACTTGATATAAGGGAAAGGGTCACACGTGACCACCCCCCCCCCCCCGAGGGCATGTGACCTTGGGGTCATGTGACATCGGGGGAGGGGGGTCCACGTGGAGGGGGAATCACCGACGGCAGCAAGGCCTACCAGCGGAGCTCGGGCTTCTCTCGGACAAGGCTTTAGCAAAGACCGAGACCTCAGGCACCGGGATTATGTCTTCCCCTGCTTCCCCGAGTCAAATAGTCTTCCAGGTTCCGCGAGCACCGAAGACTTTCCACGGGGACCTTTACGAAGACGCGGAAGACTGGGTCGAGCATTTTGATCGGGTAGCAATACTCAACGGTTGGGACGATTCGTTGAAGTTACGGAACGTTTACCTCTCGCTTGAGAACGCAGCCCGCGTTTGGTTTGAAAAGCGACAAACAAGCTTTACGTCATGGGGCGAATTCAAGTCCCAGCTCCTGCGGGCCTTCGCCAACGAATAGCGCAAGGAGAGGGCTGAGCGGTTGCTTCAGGCAATAACGCAGCACCCCAATGAGGGCCTCGTCGCGTACGTAGACGAGATGATTCATATCTTCCGTCGTGCCAACCCGATGATGACCGAAGAAAAGTAGGTGCGGCACCTGATGAAAGTCATCAAGCAAGACCTTTTCGGGAGTCTCATGAGGAATCCTCCTTCGACATGGCTGAGTTTGTCGCAGAGGCATCTACACTCGAGAAAACGCTACAGATGCGCTCCCGGCAGTTCGAACGCCAGTTGCCGACTACCTTGCAAGACCACCTACCCAAGGAGCACATTATGACCGGCTCAAGCTTGAGCCAGACTGGGCAGCCGGGGAAGTTTCACTGGGCCTAGATTGTTTTGCCCCATGGCGCTAGCAGCCTCATCCTGGTATACCAGTCTGGCGACCACCGGCAGTTCCCTGTATAGCCATGGACTGGCTCACCGCTGGAATTATGGCCTGGCCCAGGCTGGCAGTTCCATGGTCAGCCAAGCTTTGCAAAACGGTCTAAATGCAGCCTGGGCCACGCTGGCAGTTCAGTGGTCAGTCAAGCTTGGCAAAACTGTGTCAATGCAGTGTGGGCCAGGGTGGGAGTTCTCTGGTCATTCAATCTTGGCTATACGGGGAATTTACAGGCTACTCCCCAGGAAGCCTATGTTGTCATTCAAAGGTTGTTTTTGTGGCATATAGCCCAGCAAAATCTCAAATTTTCGGTGCGGTGTGCAGAAAAACTGGTTGCTACTTTGTTTGGGATTTATTGCCTCACGAATAATAAAGCTGCTGAGTAATTTTTGTGCGAGCTGTTGTATTTATTGTGTGATCAGCATGCAAATGAAGCTGCTAAATTGAATCAAGTTCGATACAGTCGTTTTTTTATTTAATGTTTAGTACAAGGCGCTGGCTTATGCCCGCGTCCCACTACAGCAACGAACAGAAACAAACGACAGCGACAAGCCTCAAACCTGAAGTGCCGTTCACACATATGCATTCGACTAAGACCGAGAGGGACCATACCGGTTTTTTTACGCATCTTGCGACGTCTTAGGACCGGATGCGCTGCAGCGGAGCTGATCCTAAGACGTCGGAAGAAGCCTAAAACCCGGGCTGGTCTCTCTCGGTCTTACTCGGTTGCATATGTGTGAACGGCGCTTTAGTCTTTCGCGATTTGACAGGCTTTGTAGAATAAAAAAAGACTATGCTTAAACACAAGCATCATGCACGCGAGGGTATCTTTGGCAGGCTTACTATCACTCGTGCTTATTTCATGAGCACCAAACGAATGAACGCCTGCCAGAGGTGCCATCAAGGGCATGCTGCATGGGTTGGAGGCTCATCCGTGTCGTTTGTTTCTGTTTGTCGCTCTAGTAAGACTCACTCTAGTAAGACTCGGACATAATGCCTGAGTCCCACCAGAGCGACAAAGGCTGGATGCTGGATAAGGCAGGCAGCTGGCCGAGTGTGTGCTGCCTGGTAACTGGGCTTCACAGCAAGCAGGTGGCTCTGCCGATCCGAGTACTAATGACAGCCATTGTCGATGGTTCACCCCATGGCCACTTCATGGCTGTGACGTAGCTAGAGCTGGATAGCAGCACCTGGAGGAGGAACAGGATAAACAGTGATGCATGTTTAGTACATATGTTTTTGCATGAATGATAAATCAGGCTCCTAATTAAAATAAAACACAACAGAAAAGCTACCCAAATGGTCTTGGTGGTATTTCCAGTCTCTTTCAATATAAAAGACCTACTGAAAGTGCGTGGCTGAGATGGGAGTGGTCGGAAGATCTATGTAAGCTCCGTGTGATTCAGTTCTGCCTCGAGGGAAGGACTCTCACTCAAGGCTCAACTGGTTCTGAACTTGCAAACAGTTTTTGGTTTAGGCTTAGCCAAAGAGTGCGCTTCATCGGCATCACGCCCAGAGATATGGTCACGAAGGCTCAAAGCAAGCAATGCTAATCACTGTTTTTGTTATCAGTTGTTTCTGGAGTAAAATGTGAGCACAGGCACTGCCAAATAAACAAATGTTAAAATTACGTCCGAGTCTCATGTTTGAAAAAAAAAAGTGCGGTGAAGAGCGGATTCATTAATTAGAAGGATGGCACGAACCTTGTTGCACTTTAACGGTCAAAATCATTGCCTTGACTCTGGCCAGTCTCTCTCAGAGAGTAGTTTCTGAATCAGTAGCCGTGACATTATGCTGATGAACCACTCTCCACCGCGAAACCGAAAACTAATAAGCGCGTGTTGCACTTCAGCTGAGCCCCGAGTGAGTCCTCCCCTTGGGTAGATTGGAATCTCCCAGAGCGCACAAAGCGCCCCTACTAGCCACTGCCTCGGCGAGGCGCTCCCATTGGGGCTTTCATATTGCAGGACTACATAACGCATGGACTACAGAAGTCGATAGTGACAAGCGCGGTTTCTGTCTATGTAGTATACTAATGTCAGTACATGCAAAATAAAAGCCAGTTAGAGCGCCTCATTGTGAAAACCACCAATAACATGCAGTACTCAGGAAGGTTCCTCAGATCATCTGAAAGTAAATTTTGAATTGCCGCAAGGTAAAATTTGTTTGTTTCTCTAGATAGCAAAACCGAGCCATAAGCACACTTCACTATAAAGACAATGTTTTCTATGCTTTCTTTTAAGATGCAAAGAAGTTCTTTTTGATATTTATGTTGCATACCTATAAAATTGCAATATAAAGTGGTGCCAACTTCCACTGACAGCCCTGAAGCTATAAAATCACAAAAGCAAATTCCCCAGTAATTAAAACGCAACAACGAAAATTCAGATCAGAAAAACATTCAGTCTCACTTAGGTATATTGAATCAATAAATACAAAGAATCCCTCTCAAAATGTATTTTAAAATGTCAATGTAAAATGGAATCAGACATATAATACTGGAGTCCTACTAAAGCGACCAAAAGAAACAACCAACCCCGACCAGACTTCAATACATCCAGCATGGCCGGCTAGCCATTTTTCGGGGCTCATGAAGTAAGCACAAGTGAAAGCAAGCCTGCCAAAATATATCTTTGTATGCATGCTGCATGGTCTTGGGGCTTAAGATGTGAAGTTGGGCTAGTTGGTTATTCATCACTGAATAATATGCCAAATAAACACTGACAAAACGAAGGAAGATCTGGACAGGACACGGCATAACTTTCAACTGAATGGTTCATATAAAAAAAAATACATATAGACCCTTTCAGGCAACATTTCATGGGCGCTGCCATCTTGACGTCACGTGACCCTGCCGCCATAGCCGACCTTCAGTTTCTCGCAGTTGCTCCGCGTTGTGTGCTGCATCGGCCACCACCGGAGCATTGTTTTAGAGTTCTTTTAAGTTCCACGTTGAAATCGTGTCTTTTCTTTAGGTCCTTTCGATGTTTCGGGCTTTCATTTAATCATTTGATATCTATATTTGAACATAGCTCTTGTATTTTTGTATTTATAGAATGGAATCGGACAGCGAATGGATCGACGATACAAGACTATGGCCTAGGCTTCGGAGACCATTAAGTTCATCACATTCTTTTGTTTTTATCGCTAATCAACGGCAGTCAACACCACTGCGACACAAAACTTTCAACTGACGCAGTAAGGCTATCGCAGTCGTGCTTCTCGCTGCATATTTATTTATTTATTTATTACATGTACCCCACAGCGCCCGTGAAGGCATTATAGTGGGGGAGGGGCAAAAAGAAGAAAAACAAAGGGCGTCACAAAACATTAAGTAAAAGCACTCGCAGCCTGCAGCAAGGCATAGAACAACATGAAACCAGCCCTGCGAAAATGTAACGCAGAGAAACGCGCTCATTGTTGCACCAATATACACGTAACAAGGAATAACACATAACGAAGACAGCATACATTGAGTGCTAAAGGCCGAGCAGAGCTTGAAAAATGTTTGAGTTGTTTTTCTCTAACACTAATTCCTCCGGTAATTCATTCCAGCTCTGAATAGTGCTCGGGAAGAAAGAATGTTTAAAAATGTCAGTTTTGGATGAGAAAGGTCTAATTTTCCTCGCGTGATCACGTCTTTGGGAAATGAAATGTGGTTCAAGTAAGTATGTTCCTTTATCAATTCCAGAGAGTTCGTAATGGATCGCGTGTAGTAGTTTTAATCGAAGGCATTTACGGCAAGTTTGGAGAAGCTCCCACTTGAGCTCCTCTTTTAAGGCGGTCACGCTTTGACGTTAATTATAGGAGTTAAGAACGAACCTGGCAGATCTATTCTGAATACTTTCTATGTCGTTTATGAGGTACTGTTGGTAAGGGTCCCATAGCTCGGAGGCATATTCAAGAATCGGCCTGATGTTCGTGAGGTAAAGGGTATTTTTTACTTCGCGTGGGCAATCTTTGAAGTTACGCCTGATGAAACCTAACATCCGGTTTGCCTTAGCTGTCATATATTCTATGTGGTGATTCCACGTAAGATTATGAGAGAAGTAGACGCCCAGGTATTTTACTTTGAGTGACAAGTTGATTACAATGCTGTTTATATTGTACGTGGTAATTACAGGTTTTTGTTTCTTCGTGAACCTCACAAAGTGACATTTCGCTACATTCAATTCCATTCCCCAAGTGAAGCACCAGCTCGCTATACGATCGATGTCCTCCTGGAGGGCAGCACATTCATCGAAATCTCTTACCGCGCGATAAATAACACAGTTATCTGCATACAACCGTATAGAAGATGAAACGTTTTCAACAATGTCATTAATAAATATCAAAAATAGAAGCGGTCCCAACACGGAGCCCTGGGGCACACCGGAGGTAACTGGGGTAGAATCGGACAATTTCCCGTTAATTACCACTGCTTGAGTCCTAGATCTAAGATAGTCAACGAGCCATCCAGAAACGTTAGGAGATATTTTGAGGGCTGATAATTTATGGAGAATAAATTTGTGTGGTACAAGATCAAAGGCCTTCCGAAAGTCAAGAAAAATACAGTCTGTCTGAAGGCCCTTGTCATATGCTTGTGCCAATTCGTGAAAAAATTCTACCATCTGGGTTGTGCAAGACAATCCCGGGCGAAATCCATGTTGGAAAGGGGTGAAGAAATTGTTAGCGTTTAAATGCTGTACAATGTTGGTGTAAATGACGTGCTCTATCAGTTTGGAGGACGTGCTAAGGAGCGAGATAGGCCTATAATTTCTACTTTGTTTCTGGGACCATTTTTATGTACGGGCACTACATATGCTTCTTTCCAAGCGCTAGGCAAAGTACAATCAGAGAGTGATTTAGTGAACAAGACATATAAAAACATTGAAATCACACCTGAACATTCTCTGAGAACCCTATTTGGTATGCCATCAGGACCAGTTGATTTATTGGGGTTAAGTGATTGTAGAAGTTTAACTAGACCATCAGAGTTAAACACAAGTTCCTTCATATCGTGTAACGGGGTGGCGGTAGGGGCCATTGCGGGACAATCATTTGAGCCAGGAGATGGAGAAAATACCGACTGGAAGTAACTACTGAAACAAGTTGCCTTCTCCTGGCCATCGTGCAGGGTCTGACCAGATACATCAATCGGCGGGATACCAACTTGGTCCTTCTTGTTGCTCTTTACCAACTTCCAGAATTCCTTGGGACTTCTCTTTAGGCGGTCACTTAGAGTGCTATGAAAAATCCTCTTAGCGATTTTTAGTTTGACTTTAAATAGTTTCCCTAGGTTACGTAACCTTGCCAGTGATGCTGCATTAGACGTTCTGCGATGTGTTAGATATGCACGCTGCTTCTTATGTAATAAACGGCGCAGATTTTTATCTATCCATGGTTTGTGGTTTCGCTTCTTGGGTCTAATTACTTTGTTCGGAATATAAGTGTTCATTAGAGCTATGAGCTTAAACCTAAAGAGTTTCCACAAATTGTCAACATCCATCTCGTAGGAGCTCATTTCAAATTCGGCAAAAAAAGTCGAACAATTCATCTGCAAGATCAGCATAGTTTCCCTGTTTATAAAAATGTACTTTCCGTGGGCATGGTCGTACCGCCATAACACGCTTGCACCTCACTCTTGCAGTTACTATGTCATGATCACTGATTCCTGGAAGGTGGGTGACTGAGGATATAGCTGTCTGGGAATTACAAAAAAGAAGGTCAAGCGTGCTCGAGCGCCTCGAGTCAGCTCGGGTCGGTTCCGTAACGTGTTGAATCAGTCCAAAACTTGAAACAAGATGGGAAAATGTGGAGTACAATACTGAAGAGTTGCAGTTACTAACTTGGCCATCACGCCAGGTAACATCAGGGAGGTTAAAATCGCCCCCCAATACTAGGTAATCACTTGCAATAGAGGATAGTATTTCGGATAAGTACATTAGTGACTCATTGTTTGATCCAGGTGGCCGGTAATATGAACCAGCAGCTAGAGTCTCTCCAGAGGACAGATAAATTTTACACCAGACAGATTCACAAGTTGGGCGGGATACATTTAATTCCGAGCTCTGAAGGGCACTGGAGACCAGAACAAAGACGCCGCCTCCATGCGTATTTCTATCTTTGCGATAGGCAACATACTGCTCAGGGAAGATCTCAGCGTCACTTATAGCCTCTGATAACCAAGATTCGGTACCTATTACAATGGACGGTTCTGTTGTTGATACAAGTTCTGCAAACTCATCGATTTTGTTTTTTATGCTCCGACAGTTGATTAGAAGTACATCGAGGTTCGACTGGTTAGCTCTTAACTTTAGCCTTTTCCGCGGAACTAGTTATGCGCTTCCCTGTAGTGCGGGTGCAGAGTTTTGTAATTTAATTCGGCGTTGTGTTGTTTCATCCCACGTAAATGCTTCACCATTTATAAATAACTTGTCGTACCGTAAGAAGACTTTATCATCTGATGTACGTGTGCCCTTTATACTGTCCCAGAGTTGCCTACGCACAAGCTGAACCCTACGGAAAAAATCCTCGGATAGGAATATTCTCCTACCCTTCAGCCTACGTGAATTGCGGAGCAGGTTTAGTTTTTCATTAAAGTCATAGAGTCGCAAGATCACAGGTCGTGGCCTGCGATCATCAGCTCTCCCAATCCTGTGAATACACTCGACGCTGGTAACCTTAAGTCCTAGCTTGTTCTCAAAAATTTCGGTAAGTACCAGTCCTTTCAGCGATTCTGTATTTTCATCTTGAGACTCTTCAATTCCGTGGATGATTATATTATTTCGCCTTCCTCTGTTTTCCAGGTCGTCAACTTTTTCCGTTAATGCCGCTACAATATCCTGAAGTTGCCTTACGTTCTTATCACACTGCTCTGCCTTTTGGGAAGTCGCCGTTAACGCGTTCAATCTGGATTCAATCACCTCCAATCGCCTGTTGGAATCGGCCATGTGCGTCTCAAGCTTTGCTTGCATTGAGCTTATATCAGCGGAAATGCCTTTTTGGTTCTCCAGAATTGCAGCGAGCTGTTCTTGCATTGAGGGACCGGGGTTTAGTTCGACATCACCACTTAGGAGTAAGACTAAGAGACAGAATGTGTCAAAGCAACCCGTAACACTCGCACACAACACTTTTGGGCAGGGCAGCACAAGACATAGACGATTGCTCTTGAATGTGGGAATGCAATAAGGCTCACCAACCTGAAGCAGGAAAAGAAGCGGGTTCAGGCACGTCCGTCTCATTGCCGTGCTGCCCTGCCCACTGACGAAAAGCCGGCGGGGGGCGTGGGTTCGTATCTCAGGTGATGTCGATGACGATAAGGCGGCTGGCAAAGACCGAGGAGCAGTCATCGTCGCCGCAAACCACTGGTCGCTGACGAATCCGGTAGCGCTGTAGACAGAGCCAGGCACAAGAAATCTTTCCTCGTAGTCAGTGTAGTTCACACGCGCTGGCACGTACCAAGAGCCACGATCCGATTCTGGGGCGTAGCCGCAGGCAAGCACACTGAAGCAGGAAAAGAAGCGGGTTCAGGCACGTCCGTCTCATTGCCGTGCTACCCTGCCCACTCCGTGCGCTTGTGCGCTTTAGACATTGTTTCCGTAAGTAAAAGCCGAACCGCATGTAAGCGCTCTCGCGAGCAGCGAGAACGATGAGAGTCGACAACGAAGATTTCTCACTGTTGCCCGTCGCATCTCTTGGTTTTTAGATTTCTAGAAACGTCGCTCATCGTCTTGGTAAGCTTGCTCCCGTCGCTTCCATGCTGTTTGCCTCGTCACGCGACTGATCCGAGCGACAGCGAAGCGAGTCGCTGTCGCTTGACCTGTCGCTCGCAAAATTGCTTGCGTGCGGTTTATACTTAATTTCGATGCAGCGCTGAACCATTGGCGCCTCAATATTAAGTATATACTGCATGCAAGCGATTTGGCGAGCAACAAGACAAGCGACGGCGACCCGCTTTGCTGTCACTCGGTCAGTCACGCGACAAGGCAAACCGCATGGAAGAGACGGGAGCAAGCAACCAAGACGATGAGCGACGTTTTCTAGAAATCCAAAAGTCGAGTGCCGCGACGGGCGACAGTGAGAAATTTTCGGCGGCGACTCGTCGGCGACTCGTCGTTGTCGTACGTCGTTTGGCTCGTCGCTCGCTAAAGCGCTTACATGCGGTTCGGATTTTATCTACGGAAACTATGTCTAAAAGTGCGCACATGCAGCGACAAGCACGACTGCGATAGCGTCGCTGCGTCAGTTGAAATTTTCATATGTCGCAATGATGTTGACTGACCTGTATTAGCGACAAAAACAAAAGAATGTGATGAACTTACATGGTCTCTGAAGCCTAGGCTATGATCTAGTATCGTCATCCATTCGCTGTCCGATTCCATTTCATAAATAAGAAAATACAAGATCTATATAGAAATATAGATATCAAATGATTAAATAAAAGCCTGAAATATCAAAAAGACCTAAAGAAAACACTCGACTTCAATGGGGAACGTAAAAAAACACGAAAACAAAGCTCCGGTGGTGACGGTGCAACACACAACGCGGGGTTAACGGCGACAAACTGAAGGTCAACTATGGCGGCCCGGAAAGCGTGCGGAGGGCGCACCGACTGGTGGCAGCTCGAGTAACTGACTCCCTCAAAGCGTCTATACAGATAAAAACTGACACCTGCTGGCAGAACACTCTAAGGTCAAAATGCACCCCCTCAGAAAGCAGTGACATTAGGTCCACAGAAAGGGAAATTCTGTCAGACAATGACACTAAGGGTGCACTCAGACAAGAGTTGTTACTCTGGTATTTTATCCAGGTCACCTAGCAATTCACTGTGTCCATTGTGAGTGCAAGTCCAACTTAGAGAAAGACTAGTGCCATGGGCTGCTACAAGACAAATACAAAGGGGAAAATTCACAATGCCTGTTTGATGAAATCCTAGAATAACAACTCATGTGAGCACACCCTCATTACAAATATCTGACAAAGAATTTCACGGTCTGCAGAGCCAATGACGCTCGTTTCTGGGGGAGTGTGTTCGGACGTCACGAGTCCACTTCACATGGCGCGATTTCGCTTGCAAGTTTACACCTGTGACGTCAGGCACTGCAGCTTCCCCTATGCGTTTATTTCACTGCACGAGTGACGTCGCAAACGCAAGTTCGCAAGTAAAATCACACCATGCGAATCAGGTTTACAGTGTTCTGACAGCATGTGTTACTTCCTATCAGAAGATATATTTTTTTTTACCAAAGAAAACCATTCAGTTGAAAGTTACGACGTGTCCTACCCAGATCTTCCTTCATTTCGTCCATGTTTTTTTGGCATATTATCCAGTCTTGAGGCATACCAGTGTCAGGTGTTTTTTTTTGTCGCTCTAGTACGATTTGGGCAGGGTGGGTAAACAGTAATGTCTCAATAATATGGACACTCTGCTACATAAAAAAAACATTTTTGGGGACCAACCGGGTAAATACCTGCATTTTGTTATGTTATTATGCACAGCTCACATTATGGACGCTTTTGGGTAGGAACGGAGGTGTCCATTTTCATGAGACATCACTGACAAATTCCCTAGCGTTGAAATTAATGACTCCATGCTCTGAAGCCACGTAGCAGGCTTCTCTACCGAACACCAATGCATAGTGGTGGCATGGCAGATGTTTGGGGCTGCAGAACACACCACAGGCAAATGATATCCAATGTGGACAATCATGGATATTTGACATTAGAATGAACCAACAAATAGGACTTCATGTTGTCACAGATTTCCAACGATTCTTGTTTTTTGTTGGTTTCCGTTTTGAGTAAGATGCACGAGCGCCGAAACCACGAGCTCGGAAGGGAAGAAAAAGAAAAAAAAGAAGGAAAGCGGAAGCTGCGCAGAGCTAGGCTTTGGTGGTTGGAACAACAAGCAAGGCTTCAGTTGTGTGGGAGGTCGAACCCCGAGCAAGGCTTCGTCAGGATGGTTGGTGGGTCGTGAGCAAGCTTCGACGATGTGCGTGTGCTTGTGAGTGAGCGCTGTTTGGCACTATAAGTACCCAAGCCACCACGACTTCTCGGCTCTGACTGGCGGCGCAAGAGACCGGACCACCACCGACATCTTGAAACCATGATTCGACTTTCCTCACCCGAAATGTATGGAGTCTTTGATTTGGCTTCTGTTCCCTTTGTTACGCTTTCTATGCTTTTGTGATTTTCTTGCAGCGGTTACGAAGAGCGGAATGCTTGGAAGATATGTTATTTTCCTCTATTATTTTTTTTACAACCGTGTGTGCGTCCTGTGCACCTTTTCTTTACTTCTGGATTTCATTACTAATTAATAGTGTTCCGTAACACCAGGTACGACTCGCTCTCAATTCCTGCCGCCTCTAAGGAAGTCCCTCGTCTAGGCTTAACCCTAGCACCTGGACAGTGGTCCAATTCAAACTACAAGTTCGTTTGTTTATGGCATCTTTTCCAACCAAACCTGTGACAATCTGGCAGTCACGACAGGACTTGAACCTGCCGCAAGTTAGTCAAAGGTTCGGTTGGAAAAGATCCCATAAACACAAACTTGTAATTTCAATTGGACCGCTGTCCAGGTGCTAGGGCCAAACCTAGGCGATGGACTTCCTGAGTGGTGGTAGGAATTGAGAGTGAGTCGTGCGTGGGATTACAGAACACTATTTAATAGTAATGAACTTCAGAAGTAAAGAAAAAGTGCACAGGATGCACACACAGTCATAAAAAAAATAAAGGAAAGGAATATATCTTGCAAGCGTTCCACTCTTCATAACCGCGGAAAGAAAAAACACGAAAGGTTCGAAAGCATAACAAAAGGAACAGAAGCCAAATCAAAGATGCGATACAGTTCGGAGGACGAGGAGAGTCCAATTATGGTCCCAAGATGTCGGTGGTAGCTTCGGTGCCTACAGTGCCACACAGCGCTCACTCACAAGCACAGGCACATTGTCGAAGACTTGCTCGGGGCCCACCAACAGTCTTGAAGAAGCCTTGCCCGAGGTTCAACCACCCAAACCCCCGAAGCCTTGCTTGCCGTTCCACCGGCCATAGCGCCGATGCCTTGATTCGCGTTCCACCACAATCACACCGCGCGTGGGTTCCACCTTCTTTCTGTTTGTTCCGGTCCTCCGAGCTTGTGCTTTTGGCGCTCGCGCATTTTGCTCAGATTGGAAACCAGAAAAAACAGAACAAAAACCATTGAATTCCGTGAGAGTTGTCATGGCTTTGAATGTCTAAAGGGCAAAGTTGACATTTGCAACAAAACTTTAAATAATAAGGCATGTGGAGAAGGAGACAAAGTTTTGTGTCACTGGAGCTCACAAGATCTTTGAAAGCACTTTGGGTAAACTACTCAAGAAACGGTCTGACATAGAAGAACGACAAAACATTCTGATGCACGGCATATTGAGACATCGAGAAAACACTAGAGGGGTGGTTTAGAGATGGGGGCAAGCAACATTCCTATATTGGGACCAATCTTCTAAAGGAATGTGAAAAACTCATTTTACTCTTGAAGTGAAGAATCTTTTAAAAGAATGTGAAAGATTCCATTTAACTTGATGTGAAGAACTTCACTGCAAGTGGATAGCTAGATTACCTTAAGGGCCACCATGGCATAGGAAAAAAGACCATCTAAGGGATGCATAGATGGCTGCAAACGGCTGTACCTTTTGTAACGGGATGTAGTGCCAGTGATTGTGATGGGACTATTGTGGTGGCAGTGCCAGCGTTGAAATAGAGTCAATCGCCCAACAATCAAGTGAAGCCAAGTATAAAGCCAGAAATAGTTAAATGCCTTGCCTCGGAAATGTGCCTGCAGTGGCGAAAACATCCCTGGCAAGCGATTCACAGTTCTCATGGCAGCTAACAGAACAAGGCCCAGATTACACAGCTTTTGAAAACCAACACGGATGACACCACAAAAATGTATCCTTAGTGGTGGGAAAGTTTAGAATGCCAAATAGTATGAAGAACTTTTGCAGTAAAACCATCATATACGTATGAAACATGAAATCATGGATGATTCGGGATCTCTTTGGCTGGGTCTTTGTTGGCTCGTGGACTGGGAAGCCGAGTTTGTAAATAAGCGTCCCAGCGTGTGCCTACTTGGTGACATGTGCCGCTTAACACTATCCAGTTCAATTCTAGCAGCCAAACACGACATCCAAGCTACATCTGTTAGACCAAGGCATAATTCAAAGGTAGTCTAGATTGCGTTTACCATTTATAAATGACCAGGCACGTCTGTGATTTAGCCCATCCAGAGGCTTTCGGAGACGGTCACAAGAGCCAGCAGCTTGCTTGGGCAGCTCACTGTCAGCCACTCTGTCCCTCCATGCACCGTGCCATCTCCATGAGCTGCCACTGAAAAACGAAAGTAACAGAATCGGAAATTATAACTGCAATAAGAACATCTAAGCAGCAGATGCTACGGTATGGTGCCTAGAATGCGCCTCCAACTGGTACGTTTAGCGTTCTATACAACCCATTGGTTGTATAGACCCAAAAGTGGTCTCTAAGCGACAAAATTAAATGACATCACAGGAGCCGGCATGTCATGCTGTCGGATGTTGCAATCTTGGCACTTGGTCGTAAAACTTCCGACAACTCGTAATATAATTCTGCGTCAAGTTCACGAATACAAGTATTTGGGTATTTTTTTCACGCCTAGTCTCAAATGGGATAAGCACATCAGTTCTATTTGTTCTCGTGCTCTGCAAAGGCTAGGATACGTCAAGAGAACTTTAAAATCTTCAACTAGGGAAGTTAAAATAACGGCGTACAAGACCTTGATTAGACCTATCTTAGAGTACGGTTGTGTGGTGTGGGATCCCTATCTAAAAGGTGATATAAAGCAGATTGACGCAATACAATCAAAGGCAGCTAGATTTATTTGTAATAGATATGACCGCAATTTTTCTCCTACATCTGCCATGACTGACATAGGACTTACGCCTCTTGATTCTAGACGCGCTGTAGAACGGCTCAAGCTCCTGCATAAAATAGTGAATAATAACTGTACACTTAATCGAGAAAAATATGTTAGTTTTGTTACTGAATCACGCACTAGAAGCTTCCATCCATTAAATCTTGTACCATACAGAGCCCACCTTAACTGTTTATATATTCTTTTTTTCCTAGAACGATAGAAAACTGGAATAACATAAATGGATCCATTCGTTGTCTCGATTTTGATAAGTTTGTGTTAGAAATAGAGTAGGTGTTCTGGTATGGTGCCTGGAATCTGTACTTGAAGTGTATGTGATTGTTTTTGTAATCTTTTGATATTGCATTTTTCAAGGTTTCCTAAGTTTTGTTTGTAGGGTGTGTACATCTTTAATCGATTGTCTTTTTGAATGTATATGTATGTTTTCTCTCCACTCCTGCGATGACCTCATCGAGGTCGCAGTATTTTGAAATAAATAAATAAATAAATACTCGGCGATCGTGGTTCAGCTCCCTCAACCGCAATCCTCGTACAAAAACATGCACTGTAGCAACTGTGTGGTTGACACGCCAAAACCCAAAATGAAACCAAGACCAAAAAAACAAACTATTTGGTGTGCTAACACAGAGCCATTAGAACTGCCTGCCTCCCCTCCCTAGCTTTTCCTTCATTGCCAAAGAAAGTTGTGCCCAAGAAAAGATGCTCAAGCCTCGTGTTTTTTTTTTTTTTTTTGTTGCTGTCTTTCCACCCAAGCGCGTTCACTGAATCAGTCACGTCACTGAAAACTTCAAGGTGAGGCCCTTTATAATAAAATATCAAAGTGCTCAGACATCTTCATCTACACATATCCCATCCACAAAACACATTTTCGTGAAAGAGTAGATTGCTGAACTAGTTGGTTGTTGAACATTGTATTATAAAAGTGCACAACGACGAGGCACAAGACGAAGAAAGGCGCAGGACAGACGTTAACATGAATCTAAATGTTCCTAGAAATTTGTAGAGATTACCGCTTCAAAAATGTACGCAGTTTGATTTCTGCACGATACAGTGTTTATCTGTGCAGACAATTTTCCTGCTGCCATGCCTTTGCGTTTTGGCGTTGTGACATTTTCCTGATAAGATATGTGCTTGTGTCGCAGAGACCCGATAGGGATGTTGGAATTTCAATAAAATACTTAGCTACAAGTTAGCGCTTGTATTTTGCTTTTTTCTTCTTGTGTCACTCTCTTGAAGTTATTTTAATAACATGTGCAAATTTCCGGTTCATATATTTTGTTTTACACATTCCTCTTCTGGTAGTGTCGATGTGCGAATACAGTGAACAATATAAATGTCGCGTCACTTGGGCTGGCAGATTCTTTAAATTCGAACAGAAAAAAGTATACTACCCTGACAAGCTGGAGAATGGCGAGGGAAGTCAATCTTGCCTTTAGCACGGCACTTTCTAAATGATTTAAAATAGTGGGTGTACCGTTTTTACGGGCATTAGCTTGCGCTACCTATCCCTTCACTCTGAGAAAAAAGGGTGTAGTCGGGTGCATCAGGCGCCCATGCACCTCCTTCTTGAAAGATGCACCCTCCGTTACCCAGCCAGTGTACTTGAACACCGACAATGAGCATCCTCCTCTCTCTTAAAAAACCCTATGTGTATCAATGCACCGCCACGCTAGCCACGCGCCCCGAGCAACTTGTGCTTGGATTCCCCCTTGGGGGTCACTTTTTGGGTTGCGCAGTTTCTTAGGAAGTATGGAGCTATCCTGTTCACTCGGTATTGACAGTGGAGTGGACGCTATGCTTGTTTTAGGCCTATCGGGTCTCTGTGTAGGATCACGTGACTACAGTCCCAAGCTAGAGATAAGGCAGAGCACGACACCTGGTTGAAGGCCAAGGCCACGAATAGCATCCACTGCACTATTCACTTTTCATCAAACTTTCAAGAGGATATAAGTGACAAACCCTCTCGTTGTGGACATTGTTGGGATGTCCCTCAAGATAAGCCTTTGCGAGGGCGCCCTCCTTCGGCCTTGAAGGAGGTGCTATTTTCCTACTCTTTTTTTCTTTCTCTCCCTAAGCTGAAAGCGTGGTAGAAGGTCTGCAGTCGCCGGAACAATGAACCGGAGGCTTTTTTATCCATCGACCCCGCTGCATGGGCCGCGGGTAACGGCAGAAGCGTGATCATGTGGTAAAGGTTTCACGGATGACGTAGTACTTTTTTCCGATCTCGAAATATCTGCTTCCCGGCATAGTTTTTTGTGTGCTCTGCTGCGAACAGGGGGGCTGCCGTAGATTTCGTCCGCGACAACGTATTCGAGTGTACCGAGATTTCCAGTGTTTGAAAAGTCTTACCCGTATATCGGCAACAAGCGATTTCTTTTAAAAAAAAGCCAAGATATTAATGTGATACGTTCAGTGTTCTTTTCGGCAAATTACTGCTTCCGCCACATTGTGTTAAATCTTCACGGACCCCTTCCTATCGTATGTGTGTCACTGTGGATCTGCAGTGCCCGCGTCGACATATATCTCTGATTACATCTTTCAAGTCCGGTATTTTCATCGTAAGTGCACTGCAACCTACTACTTTGCAACAATTGTTAGTTCCGTTCCGGATTACCTCTAGAATTAGGCTGTGTCTATTCTCTAGCAGCCGGGAAAATAATTTCCCCAAAATTCTATCGGCAGTCGCCAGCCATTAGCTGTCTACTATCGTGTGACACCTTCAGGTAGAAAACTGACTTTCTTATTCTCCCAGTGTTTTGTGAAAACACGTTTCATGGACACCTCTTCATTGATACACGTTTCATGGAACCTTTTCATTGATACACGTTTTTTAGACACGTTTCATAGACACTGGAGTTTCATCGTCACTCGTCACGCGAAATGCACGCTGTAGGGACATTTCGTCGCGCGTGTATCTTTGAGGCGCGTGCTCACCGACCCAGCCTAAAGCCCCTTCATGTTTCAAAAGTAGCGCAAAGTGCGTCCATAGAGTTATTATAATGTACGCTAGAGGTTGAACTGGCACTAGTGTCTAAGCGACGTCAGTGACGCAAATTGAACCAGACAGCAACCAGTCTACTTTTGCGGAGCTCCCGTACATTCCCATGGGGAAACGCTGGCGCATTCTGTCTCTTCGCCGGAAAACAACAAGAAACACTTTCGCTATTTGGGTCGTACCGAATAGTAGTACCTTGATTAACATGGTAAAAGTGCAATTGCTTTAGTTAGCGCATTTTTCTTCTTTAGTGAACGATGTTTAACTTCGCTACATTTCAGTCCCAAACATGTGTTCCGCAGCAGGTGTGTAAAAACAAGCGACGATTCAAAGCAAAATTACAATCGAATGGAATGTAGAGTGTGTTCAAGGTTCACCAGCATTCCGGTGACGCTTATATATTGCTAATATGCCAGTCCTCTCGCTATATGAAAATGACCCCGTCGTGCATGAGCGGATAAAAACATTCAAAACATAAACAATAAAGTACGTGGGCTGTGAAAGGTGCCTCTTCGTATAGTTTTCTCTGCCGGGCACCTTCAAGCATGCATGCAGACACTTGTTCTCAAATATTTCGAACGTGCGGGTGATATTTTGAATGTAGAACAGGCATATCTCCGCGCAGAGCAGAAAGAATAAAGCGGTACTTAGTTATTTAAAATCGGAATACATTACGTGGCCTTCAAATCATTTTTATCGTGCATGCACTGGTAGTTACTGATCCAGGGTTACATAATAGTTCTTGTCGTCTCTCTTGGCTTTCGAGATGTCCTTCCTTGGTATGGCACGTATATCCCTCATGCTGAAAAGCGCCGCCGTCGTGTTCGCGCTAACAGTGTCCGATAGTGCATAGAAATACACGTACAAAGCCGTTTTAACACCATTTTTAATGCGACGAATTTGAACTAAAAACGAAGTAACTGACCAATTTCTTAGTCGGCCTGACTGAGAAATATTCCAAGCTACCGAGTACATACAAAATATTCGGGATATTTGCTTTTATAATCGAGCGCAGAAAGGAAATGCACTGACTTTTCCCCATAGAAATGCTTTACCGAAAGTCAATTTTCGACTGTTTGCTGTCTGCTTCAATTTGCGTCAGCACACTAGCGCCGCCTGCACCTCTAGCGTAGGTTATAATAACTCCATGGATGAGTCGATGCACGAGATAGTGCAAAGTTCACCCCTTGCAAAGATCATGGCGGCTCAGCGCAGCACTGTGATAGATTTCAAACGCCATGTTCTTCCCAAAAGTGGCCCGCAGCTCGTGTTTCGAGCATTTCCACCATGATCAATGGCGCCATTTTCCCCAGGATAGCCCTATTGGAAAAACGTACAAGAAACATACCTGCTGCTTGTACAGTTCTGGTATGACACCGCATAATTTCTCGTTATTATGAATACAGCTATTTTGGATAGGCGATCTGCATAACTGGAGATACCGGCTCCGCTCTGGCTCTGCGTCTGTCTATACTGCCAACCAGTTTGCTTGCCGATATGATTTGGTGCGGCTGGTACGATTTGGCGTCCGATGACGTAGGCGACCGACATCTTTCCAAAACAACGATTATACCTTAGCACCACCGGTATCACGAAATCATATATGCAGAAAGGCGACCGCCATCTTCCAAGAAAACGTCCAACGTTTACCACCGGTATCGTTACATATACCATACATGTCGAAACGGAACAGAGACCGACGTTGAGCTCACACGAATTCCTCGGTCAACTCTTTACGACGACGTCTCGAGGCGACTCTCTCGAATAATGTATACCACAAGTATTCAACAGCCGCACCAGCCGTACCATAGCAAAGTCAACGTGCACGGCAACAAACCGATCGTGACACCAAGCCGAGGATGCCACGTCACCGGTTGACAGCTGCAAAGGGCCCGTTGCTCGTACCGTGAATTGTAGTCGGCCAACTCGGCGTCTTTTCCTGGCTCCTCTCGTCGTCGCAACCAGCTGCAACCCCACGATTCCGCAACCGAAACTGGCGTCGGCTAAAAGCGAAACGTAAAGCGGCCGCCCAGTGACTTCCGCTTCCGCTGCTCGGCTTCCCCGCTTCCCCAGCTCCGTCGTCGCGGAGAAGATGGCGGAGACGGGAGGCACTCGCTTGATCGAATGACGTTTTAGCGAACACCCACGTTTCACCGAATGACACTTTAGCGAATAGTCGGACGCCGCGAAGCGGCGTTTTCGGGTGGGTCAAATGGGTTCACGTTTTTGCAATGAGCCGCCGCAGACTGTCGCCGGCGAAGCGGCGAAAGCGCAGCGCGACGGATGGGTTAACGCGCGCCCTGTTATTCGCTAAAACGTCGATTCGCTCAAATGTCGCTGTTCGCTAAAACGTCATTCGCTCTTGTGATATGGACCCCGGCTGGCTCGCCTCGTCCAATCGCCGGACCGTTGACGACTTCGAAGTTCGGCCGGTAGGCCTGGGATCCGAAGGCGTCTGTCTTTCCGTGAAGCGGTGAGCGAATCTCGTCCTTTTTTCGTTCTACTTTTAAATTATGTTAGGTGCGCTACAATATAAGCGTGCGTGCCAATGTTCGTGACAATTTTGACCTAGAATAATTGTGCTTCATCACGGTTACTGAAAATGCAGGAGCCATGCTAAAAAACGATGTACGATGTTAACTTCTACCTGGGCGGCTTAAAAAAAGAAAAAAAAATACAATATTGGTTACGGTTGGATGCGAGGCTGGTCCCAATGCCATGGTAAGCACTTAGAGCGCCTTTCTGAACGGCATATAAGCAATATAGTGATCAACAAGACTAGCTACGGCGACAAGATGCGAGTGCCGGCGACGAGCGACGAAGATTTCTCACTGTCGCTGCTTGCGTCGCTCGGATTTTGGGTTTCTAGAAAACGGCGCTCCTCGCCTTGGTCGCTTGCAGCAATCGCTTTCATAAGCTGTGTCTCGTCGCGCGGCTGACTAAGCGACAGCGAGTCCATGTGGCTGTCGCCTGTCTCGTCGCTCGCCAAATAGCTTACATGAAGTACACCGCCCTACACTCTTCTGCAGCGGTGCAGGAGGTGCGTGTAAATTGAACGAAGTTTTTACACACCGCGAGCGTTCTCTTGACCAACTCATACTAGCGATTAGTTTCACCGTGTCGATTACATATACGCAGTGTCTAGCGTTACGTTCGACGGAACCCGAAAGGAAAATTAAAGATACGTCCGACGTAACTTTACCCTAAGGTTTCGAGTTAAATCCGACGGAAATAAGTTACGGTTAGTGTAACCTACGGAACCTTATTAAATGTTACGGTTTGTGGCCGAAACACGGCGTAAACAGAAAGAAAAATATTATAAATTACTTTTGCATTACGTCCGATGCAGCATTCGTGATTTGATAAGAATCGCGGCTTTATGCGTACCTTTAGGTTTGTTGAGGGGGTTGGAGTGTGTTTCTTGTATGTAAAAGCTGCGTAGGCCGGGCGGGTTCGATGCCCGTCACAGAAGCTTTTTTTTTTTTCCTTCTCGTTTATTTTTTTTTTTAGAAATTTTTTCTCCTTTAAATTTTGTTTTGTTTTTTCAAATTTACTTTTTTTTAGATGCGACATACAAATGAAAAGCAAAACATTATTTAAATGCAAACCGCAGCACGCATGCTGCGAGCCCGAGACCCTGAGATATCAGTGTTGGACCGTGTTGGTTCGTAGGTCAGATTGAGGGCCCATCGTTTCGTCTGCAGCCCCTATATATGTCGTGATCTAGAAACAACGTGTTGCTCGTATGTAATTACACGAACGCGTGTACTAATAATTACACGAACGCGCGCCGGTATCACGACCTACGCCGGTACGGAACTCATCTAGGTCAAAACGGGCAGCGGGTGGGGGTAACTTTATTTTTTTCTCGAGTTCCGTCGGACGTAACTTTTCACATTGGGTTATGTCGGACGTAACTTGAAACCTTGGGGTAAAGTTGCGTTGGACGTCACTTTAATTTTCATTTGGAGTTCCGTCGGACGTAACTCTAATTTTTATTTTGGGTTACGTCGGACATAACTCGAATGCCTGACGTAAAGTTACGTTGGGCGTAACTTTAATTTTAATTTCGGGTTCCGTCGGACGTAACGTTAGACGCTTCGTTACACTTATGCAAAACGGGGGCTGCTGGTTCATGATATAAACCAACCATTTCTTAGTTTAATTAAAACACATCACTGACCTAAAAAATCCTTCTATCCTAGAGTTTATGCTATAGGAATGTATCACTTCAGATAAATTTGTTAATTTCGACCTTAATCCCCTGCCCCGCCCCGCCAGATACAACATCTGGCCTAAAGATCTGTTTCGGATCTCCTTCCAAGACCTGCGGTGGGTCGTTGTCATTCAATTCAGGAGTCGGCGTTGTCTCACAGGCGTGTTGCTTGTGCTACTTAGTGAATCGTGCTACCAAGGGAAAAGTGGTCATGCTTAGGAAAGGCAAGTATGGCAACTATGGCCGCCGTACGTATACATATTGTTTTTACCTTTGCTCGAATTCACTTTTAAAAAATGCACAGTTCGCATGTGCGATCTCTCAATGCTTCTACAGTCGGCGTTTTGTTATTCCGGAATGCTTCCAACTCTGTCAGCTCTAGTTTCTCTAGACCATGCAAATGAGATGCAACACGAAAATAGTGGACGCCAAGTATGTCTAGTTTTGAGTGTGCGTTTTACCAAAAGCTCTGCCGAAACAAATCTGCCATCTCATAGGGAGTACAAAAGAACCTCGAGTGCCTAACCTGGAGAGGGGTGTTTTTTTTTGCATAGGCTAATTTTTTTTTAAATTTAATACCTTCAGCCTCCTTGAAATGTTAACATCACGTACTGTAAACCTTTAAAGTTGGCGAGCCCTTAATTTTCGCTTGCCTTTATAATTGCGAAATTTAGTGGCCGCGATTGTTTTTTTTTTTTTTTTATAGGGGCCACGAATATAAGGGGTTTGCTGTACATCGAAGAAAAGAGGAGGTCACTTTCGCCCATATGCAAGAGTAAAACCAACAACAACAATCATGGTGTCGTCCCTTAGTGAGCCCATCTGTGTCTATTGAGTTATATGAATTTTATCTTGGTTCGTTAAACGTTGTAGCCTTACGTTGTGGGATGTCGTCTTCAACACAAACAATAGTTTTCCCCTGAAGGAGGCAGCGTGGACGCGTGCCGCAGCACAGCAGAGTTCATTTGCAGGTTGTACCACAGTTTGAAGGAGGATTCGCACAATATCGGAGAATCACGATTTAGTGGTCCACCTCGGGCGTAGACAAGACTTGCTAATTCTAAAAAAATTCGGCTATAAATCAGGGATTTGCGACTATGTACCCGCATTGTTGAAAGGACCAGACAAGCCTCGCGAGCTCTTTGTTTTCTAGCCTCCCAGTCCTTAACCCACTCACGCACAAATGTGTAGATGTTCCGATAGACAGGAGCACTTATTTAAGAAATAGTGGCCGGCAATACGCATACACTGTTGTTATCCTTATCAGAGTTCTGTATTATGGTCAAAAGTGGACTGCATATTTGCAATACATTTACTCACTTAAAAATATGTCGTACTAAATATATACAGTATAGCTGATGACAAAAACAGAATGGCTGGGCGTCATCCAGCACGCGCTTGTACTTTTCTCCCCGCTTTGGACGGAGGTGCTCACTTGAGACTCATGAGACGCTGAAACATAATCGAAGGTAGCAGGGGGGCTGGTGGCAAAACAACTGTGACTTCTCTTTGCCTTTCTCATTTTCTCACTGAGCGTGTACTTCTTTACTCTAACTCGGCTTAACCTGGACAGAGCTGAGGAGAATAGGCTTGGCGAGTGCCCTTAGCGCATATACATTTGTACAGCTGAGGCACTTTCTAAATCAAGTACCTTGTGTATCTTGCCTTTAGAGACACATCATTTTGGGGGTGCAAAAGGAATTCTAAGGCATAATTTTGCTTGTATTGTCCTATTACGCATCGACTCCTTTGACTAAATGACGAGTCGACCCAGCCTGTTGAAAAATATAATGCCTGCCAGGTAATTGTTCTGCATTTAGTTAATATGTCAGTATTGAGTTGGGTATCCCAAGTCATTAGTCGTTGATACACAGTCTCTCTGTAGGTCAGCCATGTTTAACATTAATTAAAATGCTTGTCCAATAATGGCACTGTCGAGGACATGTGCTCAGCTGGAACAATCGCTGGGCACAAGCTGGTCGTGTGGTTACAGGCAGCAAACATCCCGGTTGGAACGTCCTACCTCGAGGTGTAGCTGAAGACGAGGCCAGGGCCGCACTCACAAAAGTCTATACTTTGTATCTCTTTAAGGTGAACCACTTTTGACACTATAAGCCATTGCAGCAGAAACAGCGTGGGACATGATTATTAGCTCGACGCACCATGGCGTCCAACTACAAGGTCACCTGGCTCGCTTTGTGCACTGAATTCGCAAGGATGGCTTGAAGCTTTTGCCGTGGTTAACTTTAAGCTGAGATAGTTTGCAATAATGCTTCCGGTTTTAGTGTTGCCTGGCACGGTTAACGATTCGGTGATATAATGCTACATTGAAAAGTTGATGCATTCATGGCTGTGTCACCTAATAAATGCATGCTAGCTATTAAACTCTCCGTTCTGCAGTGAAAGGAAATGCGCTTTGCTTCCAATTGCGGCTGCTTCTGGAACTTCATCCTATGAAGCACCTTATGACTGGAAGGTCTGACCGATCTTGTTCTGTGGTCTGCGCAGGCCCATTGCAGGGAGTCACTCCGAGAGCCTCACCAGACTTCCCTGCCCGTGGTCGTTCTAATTTTTTTTGTTGTAGGTATGCATTCTTTCTGTCTTTCCCTAATGGTACTCGGGCGTTTTCTTTTCATTGTCGCCGATTTCCCTCAACATCGGTTAAGCACACAAATGGACGCTGTACAACTGTATCGCACCTATTTTGTTCAAGGTAACTTTTTCTTTGCCAAAGTTACAGACCTTTTTATGAAAGTTGGTCTTGCTTGTTTTTATTTACAAATTGATTTGAGTCTTTACGGGCAACACTAAAACGTCATGCCAGAAGCGGGTTCAAGTTTACTGCTCAAGCTTTGTCTCAACTGATTGCAAGAAATGTGATTGTGAAAAATGAATGCCGTGAAACCTCCTTCCAGCACTTGCTCTGCAGCACGAAAAAAAAAATATATGCATAAGACGTACCCTGTTTTTTTAGACTGCTTGCTCATTCTGCAGGTCTGCCTGCCATAGATGTCGTGCTACTGGAGAGAAGGCAAATTTGATTGTGTATTTTGCCACTTCTTTTTTTTAGCTGTTGTCTTGATTGTTCTTGTAAATTTAGAGATTTTCCTAAAAAGCAAGCCGGGAAGAATATTTAGTTTGATTAGGTAGCTGAAAATAATGATTGAGCACCCTTTTGTCAGTATAATAGATTGTGTGTGCAACTGTTAGTGCTAAGTCGAGATTAGCGCTTTTTGGCATTTTGCTCAGAGTAGTACCCATTTTTATCGGTTAGCCTCTTGATGCGCCAGCTAACATCTTTCTATGCAGACACCTGCCCTCTGCTGGTACACTATACCCTTATGCTCAGTGAGTGTATGAACTGGAGTTGGTATTTCAGTCGACACTCGTTGAGCATGAGGGTAGAAAAATCTTTCCATTCCAGCAGAGCCATATATGGGGAGAGTTTTGCCAGTCTATGATCTCGCCGCCGTAAGGTCCCCCTCCCGAGTGAGCCAATCAGCCCGCGGCGCGGAGCGAGAGGCGTGAGCCCATTCGCGTGAACTCTCGACTGGTTCCAGCTGAGAGGGAAGAGCCGCCATTTTTATTCATTTGCCCTGCGGAATGCGTAGGATCGACATCCAAATTTCGGTCCTTTACTTGTATTTGGCAGGCTACGCAAACTTTGAGTCAGGCGAAAAACAAATAAGCCCGTAGCAGAAAACACGTAGCCTCAACAGTGCTCCGCGCCGACAGCGTTGCGTCAAAATGGCGATCGTCTCCTCTTTGCTGCCTTCTTCCTCTCTCGCTCCTTCGGCGCTCTCCTACTTTTCCTCCTCTCCGGCGCCCTCGTCGCCACACCCACTGGCCAAACTCTCCCAGTATATAGCTCTGCATTGCTGTAGTATTTTTTCTTATAGTCTTTACAATTGACTGTGAATATTCGGCAGAAATCTTTCAGGTTGGGGCGGAAGGGGGGGGGGTAAATAAATTCGTTTAATCATTTGCCTTAATTAGGTACCCATCATTTCAAGGCCTAGATGGCCTTGTCCTCGGGGTGACTATGGCTGTGGCACTGAAGGAGCAGTTTTGTTTTTGTAAGTACAAGTACAAAGTATAAAAATAAAAGGATCTATGTGCTGATTGCGAAAGATTATGAAATTCATTATAATGTATCTCTGCCAAGTACTTGACTGGGATTTGTTTATATTTTCAGCTACCTAGGTGCCTCAAGGTCTGGAAATTCTAGTGGCCACAAGCTTGGACTCAATCTTCTTCTGTGGTCTGGCCAGGACCATGGAGGAGGTAATCGCAGCAACAAGAATTTCGCAGTATCTCCCTGCCTGTGACTTGATTAGCGTCGTGACAGGGGAGTCCTCGTGCCACCAGATGTTAGGTATGCCACTCGAAATAAGCATTCGTCTTACCTGTTCCTTGAGTGAAACAGCAAAAACACAAATAAGCCTAAAATGCAAAAGACATATTCAAATCTTTTGTTGGATAAAGTTCCCATTACAAAAAGGAGTCTGCAGATTGATTCAAATGTGAACTTAAAGCCCGCGGATGTACGTTCGACGGTGTAACTGAAATAACTTCCCGCAGATGGCTTCGCTCGTGCTGTACTCCAAAAAAATTATTTGAATAATCATTGTGTTACGTTGGTGTCAACACTCCTATGTACCTATCGCGACAAGCTGTTGGGAGATGTGAAATATAAAAAAACAGGAACTTGCACATTGTCAGCTTTGCAAATATTTATATAGTGAACAGAGCATATAGCACGTTCAACTTTGGAAAACAATTCAATGCAGGCCTATATTTAAGGTTCGCATGTTTGTAATTGTTCTTCATACTGAAGTGAAAACTGCTAAAGCTGTGGCCCACTACAGACTTTCCTTTAGTGTTAAAAAAGTGTTATGGTGTTTTAAACAGCTCGCACCAAATGTTTTCCTGAAATAAAAAGGTTCATGGAAATTTATATGTGGATGTTTGCAGAGAGGCATGGTGAGACCAATCTTTACTGACAAGTGTTCCACTTATTCAGAGTTGGTTGAGCCATTAAATATTGTAGGTCGCAAATAAAATTTTTATGCTGTGCAGTGGGCACAATCATCCGTAATCTCAGGCACCACAGGTCATTGGGCCAATATTGGAACCACGCCGGTGAATGATGGTCCAACATTGGGCCACTGAGCCAATTCGTTACCAATATTGGTTATACGTTTGTGAACAGTGGTCCTTTGTTGTCCTGCTATTACCATGTTTACCCCTATATTGGTTCACACATGGCATACACTTTCCACCGTTGACCCACCATATCCGTTATTTAGCCAATATTGGAGCACCACTGGCGCAATCAGGTAACTATTGACCGACTAATGCCATATGCTTGCCAAGGTTGGAAGATCATTGGCCCACGCTGGACAACATTAACCTGCCATAGTCTTTGGCTTGCCAATGTTGGCAGTCTATTGGCATAGACTGGTCAATACTGGCTTGTCATAATGAATGATTAGCATATATTGACAAACGTTGGCTATAAGGTGGTCAATATTGGCCTCTCATAGCCAGAGGCTGGCCAATGTAGGCAAACGCTGGCTAGAAGTTGTCAATGTTGTCTATTTAAACCAATTTTTACCAATATTAGATTGACAATGGTTCGTGTCATTCAAAGATGGCCCCCTATAAGTGATAATTTGGCCTATGTTAAAATGATCATGGCTTATGTTGGTTAGTGGCGGCATCTATAGAAGCCAACATTTTCTATTGTGTTCAACACTTTTGTATATATCAAGAACGCAGCACTTCCATGGCTGTAAACTTAAACAATTTATTTTAGCATATTCCTCTAGATAGATGAGGGATAATCGTGGCTGTTCATTTTTCTTGTTTTATCCTCGTATTTGAAACGAACGCTGGACGCTTGGGGAGTTTCAATGCCGCGCAGCAAGGCCAATTTGCACAAATTTTATGCCGTTTGAAAGATGACGTGCGTGGTACAAATTTAATTGTAATACCTCAGACACTCAGATAAAAAAAAATCTAACTTTTTGGGCAAAATTGCTTTCGAAGGCATTCATGTTTTGGTTCTTTTTTTTTATAAATGTTCCGCAACAAATAAGAAATATGAATTGAAACGACCATGGAACCGATTATGCATGAACATATTTTCCTAAAAGAATATTGCAGCTTTATACATTGCAAATATTTTATGTCGCTGTTCAAATATGGTAGAAACGACATTGCCAAAATATCACGGAACATTGAAATAAAGGGAGGATCGTCTGGTTTTTGCGTCCTACACTTGTTAAGGCTTTTAGCTTTTGCCTCTTCTGCGTCGTGCTACGACGTAAATGCTAGCTTCATACTGACCTAATGAACGCAACAGATATAGAATCACAATGAGTAAATCCCAAAGTCGACTTTCTTATCATCGTTCCACATTGAGTAGGCTTCCTTCCAGCAGATATATTAAAAATATTCGATAATGTGTTTCAACCTGTATTCAAGTGGTAGAAAGCCTACGGCTGTTCAACAGAAAATAATTTGGGAACACGCAAAAACAGGATTTCGGAGTTGCTGGTGGCTGCTTAGTTGATTGACAGCATCATGGTGCAGTCAATCCTTTTGCTTGGGTTTTTGAGACAGTGTAACACTATTGAAGATGCCACATAAAAGGGTGCTAGAACGAATTAAGTATGCAAAAACATTGACTTGCCAGCACCTAGAAGAGCTTCCAACAACTCCAGAAAACCTTCATATCACAGAGAAAAAGAACAGGACATTGGTGGTATAGAGGGCACTGAATGCAAGGTGCCAGCTGCAGAAATGCATTTTATTGCACAAAAAAGGGCATTTTGTAAAATCATTGTTTTCCAGTTGGAAAACATGTAGACATCAGAGAGAGGCACCCAAGACGCAACAATCTGCATGGGAGCGTGCAGAGCAACTATCTATCACGACGAAAACCTCCAGCAGCAGTTAAAGCTCCCCAGACATCTAGAGTGGAAGCCCACGTAACCGGTAACAGCCTGCACGAGTGTTTGTAAAAACAAAAAGTTCTGTATGAAAGAAACGTTCCGCCGCAGCTAGCGCTTCCGTGACGTGCTCATAGATGCCGTACACAAAGTATGAGCCACTTCGCAGCCTGCATGAGTGGAGCAAATGTTCTAGACGAAAGAAACGACACTCTGCAGCTAGCCCTTTTCAGACGTCTGCAGGGACATCACAGGCAAAGCATGAACCACATACCATCCTGCACAAGTGGAGAAAAAGTCACAGGCGAAAACAACGTCTTGCCGCAGCTAGCGCTCTTCAGGCGACTGCACGGACACTGCACACAACACACAGCAAATCGCACAATAGTTTGCAGAGGAAAACTTTGTCACGAGAAAACTTAACCTCGTTCTTGGCACATGAATGTCCTGACAAACGTCCCGGTGACCAGTGGCTTCACCTAAATATGAGTTCAGGTGAAGAAGTGGAAATATCAGTTGTCCTTCCTTTTACTTGAGTATCACGCATTGTATTCCCTTCCGGATATCCGAAAGAGGCGAGGCCTTGGTTCCCTCGCTGAAAGTATCACCCCTCCAGACACCAAGCTCCGAAGGCTTCATGTGAACTTTGAAGAAGTCTCATGCGTTTGGCAAGATGCCTCCCTTGAAACCGTCTTGAAGGATCTCAAGGACGACAACAGGCGACTTGTTCAGCATGAAGATTTCCCCTGACTTGACAGACTTCTGCACTTTTTTCGTTTGTATGTGGGAAACGTCACGGACTTTAGACAACCTCCTGCTAAGCTGCGCGAGTGGCACGCAGGGGGATCGAATCTTCTTCTTTATCTTTCCGAGGTAGCTCTCGAACGGGAAAGCACTAAACTCATCT
Source organism: Ixodes scapularis (assembly GCF_016920785.2). Classification (NCBI taxonomy): domain Eukaryota; kingdom Metazoa; phylum Arthropoda; class Arachnida; order Ixodida; family Ixodidae; genus Ixodes; species Ixodes scapularis. The sequence goes on along the minus strand of NW_024609883.1, from coordinate 7,692,764 downwards.
AGAGTGCCACGATCCAGGCACTGGTCAGCTGGGTGGATGATGGTATGAACATTGTAAACAAGCTTTTTCTCGCCGTAACGACTACCAAAGTCTTGTACGAAGTATCTGATCAAGTCCCGGGCAAATCTGCTGTAGGCTCTGTTGTGTTCCAGTTATACAAGGATTTTCACTGTCACGTGGAACATCAGGGAATCCTCATACTGCTTATTCGTCAGCAAAGACTTCAGAAGCGCTGGCCCTACATAGAGCAGAAAGGTAATACATTTAGTTGCCTTCCAGCGGTCAAGTTGTTCTGTGCTTCGCGGCTTCCTCTGGAAACACGATGTGGAGGACGTGGCTGACTGTCGTAGTCGTTCTTTAAGGCGGCTTCGTTGGTTTCTGCTCAACCTCGTCCCGTGTCCATGGCAGACCCAATTGCGGAGAAGTCAGCGCTTAACGCCTAAGCATACGAGGTGCATATACTCCGTCGGGAATAATGACCCCATGTCTACAATGAGTGACAAGAACGGAGACAGGCCAGTGTCGTGGTGCTCATCGCCCTGGGCACGGAATGATGCGTTCGTTCGCTCTGGTGCATACAAGTCTAAGAACCTCACCCGTCTTTCAGTGTGTTAGCCTTTCTGGATGCAGCGTTCGCCAGCATGGTAGCCTGTATGTCCAATTATTGGTTTCACATAGCTTCTTGCAGGGGCATCACACACCATTGCCGTTAGACTGACGTGAACGTGGATGAACTTGATTACCATCCCATTAGAGGCCAGGTGAGATACTTCTTCTAAGAACAGATGAAGGTAAAAATCATATTTTGGAGTTTTTCGTGCCAAATCAACGACGGGCATCTGGCACGCCCCAGCGGAGGACTGAGGATTAACTTGGACCACCTGGGGATCTTTTCACGTGCAACCGAAAGCTCGGTTACACGGCGCCTCCTCCGCAATAAGCCTCCGTCAGATTGCGGGCACCTGGGCCGGGATTCGAACCTGCCACATGGGGATCCGTAAGCCAGCGCTCTCTCCTCGGAGCCACCGAGGCGGCTGGATGAAGGTAGTCTTGTAGACTCGGCGGCTTTCCTTTGCCATAGTAGACACTCGCCATAAATTGTAAAGACGCCTTGATGTTTGTTATGCGGCACAATTTGGCCAGAGTCCAACCTGGCTACTTTTGTATAACGGCAGCCCATCAATGTTGCCATGAAGCTTCAGCTCGCGTGGAAGAGGCGCGGTCTCCAACGCTTGAAGTATGCCTACCTCGAGGCCAAAGTGCGCAAACGAACTTTCGCGGTCTAGCTCTGCTTCGCGTTATGCAGTTATGCACGGGAAAGAGTTGAGCACGTTGGTTACATATATTTATAAGAAACCAGCTGAACAAACCAAGCATACAAATGTAAGGAGGACGAGAGAGACGCATTCAACCGATGGACTACCAACTGCATTTAATGGAACACTTCATCTTCATCGGCAGGCTAGGATCAATCATACCTAGCTTGCTTCTCTTCTTTCTTTTTTTCCTCATTTTTAAACTAAGGCATCATCCTCGTCTGTCTACTTGTGGGCGGTGCTTCCACCTCGCAAGAACATCCTCTCTTCTCTGGTTAAGGTCACAGATGGTAAACTAACACACATGTCCCCTTTCTCTTGTATGTTTAAAGCTTCTAAAACCTCACGTGCAAACCGGTTTCGATGGTGCCCCATGATGGTAACTTTTTCTAGGTTCGCTTTGCACTTGCAGTCACGGCAATGTAGGGCTAAGTGACCTGCTGCCGTCAAGGTCTTTAAACTGTTGGCATGTTCCCGAGTCCTATCATTTATACACCGCCCTGTCTGGCCGATGTAACAGCGGCCGCATGCCAGGGGTATGTGGTATATAACCTCCTTGTCGCACTGGGCATAGACGGTCCTGTGATTGGTGCCACATCCCTTGCTGTTGCTGGTTTGCCCCTGATTGACCTTGCGGCACAACGAATAGGCCTTATTGGGCGCCGAACACAGCACTTGTACCTCGTGCCGATTTGCCATATTTTTTAACCTATGTGTAATCCCCTGAATATATGGGACAACCACACACGGTCTTCTTTTCTTCTTTTGCTGTGTGGAAGGGTCGTTGCGTCCGCAAGTCGTCTGGATGGTGCGGCAAATTCTTTCGCACACGGAGGCAATTACATGTCGTGGGTAGCCCGCGTCTTCGAGTCTGGATATTTGCAACTCAAAGCTTCGGGAGATCTGATGCTCACAAGATTTTTCCAGGCTAGAAAACAGGGCTGTGACAGCTACTGCCTGCTTAACAGCTTTTGAATGCTGCGACGAAAAGGGGAGAAACCTTTTGCCTGAACGGGCTTGGTATCTCCAGCAAACATGATCTGCTCTGAATTCCAAAACCAAATCAAGAAACTTGATGGTCTTCATGACTGGAAGCTCATGCGTGAAAGTGAGCCCCATGCATGACTGCTGAAAACTCCTCAGGGTGTTGTTGAGGCACCCGTCGATATGATCGTCAAGTTCTGTAGTGCATAAAATGAGGAAATCATCTACATACCTAAATATCGCCGCGATTCTTGAATCTTTAATGCTTTCTTGGATGGCACGCCCGCACGCTCCGCGAAAAACTTCACACAGATGCGGGGCCACTTGGGATCCTATGCACACGCCGCTTCTCTGCACGTAGTGGCGATCTTGGTAGGCCACCACCGTGGCTGAGAGGTAATAGCCCAAAAGTTTTAAGAAGGTATCCACTTGCATCCCTGCCGCATTCTGGAATGACGTGAGGCCTTGGTCTTCTATGTTTGACCGAAGAACTTGTAGTAGACGTGCTTGCGGGATGGAGTAGAACATGTCTTGAACGTCCATGGAAAACCCAGAAACGATGATGTTCCCTTTTTCTTTTGCCGCGCAGTTATGCAGACCCAACGCAAAGCTCCGCTTTGCGTTCGGTCTGCATAACTGTGTGGGCATCTTTTGGAAGGTCGGGAATTCCTCGGCGACTGCAAAAAAATCAATATCTCGTTTATGTTGGCGTGGGTCATGTTGGGTACCTGCCGGCATTCAAGGCGAACTCCTCGCTTGCAGAAAGTTTGTGCTCTGGAAGTGCGTCATAGGAAGGTCCAGTGAAGGTCCAGTAAAGGTCCGAGTCTCCAAGGGACTCGGTGGAGATGTCTGAGGAGTCAGTCAGTGGTCAAGCGCTGCTCCCCGTCTTCATTTGTTTCGCTCTCTGCAGAGCTATCCTCAATTGACATGGCCTGCGCAGTTTCATTGTTGCTACCTGGATCGTTCTCCATAGGCTGTTCCGAGGTGCCTTCGTCACAATCAACAATGCCGGAAAAAGAAGCATTTCCGCTGCCACTGATGCAAGCGTCGTCCGTGAAGGTATCGCTTCGTGGTCTTTTGTTGCTCGAGGACTTCGGTGGCGGAAGTGGATGCACGGTTTGTTGCGAGACACCAAGCTCCGCAAGGATCTCGTCGGACTCCTTCTTGACGATTTGACATTTCTTTTTTTTTTATATTTCGAGACCATACCGAACGTCGTGAACCAGAGATGACGTAAAAAAATTAACACTACGTCACAGACAAAAGAGCGCATGCGGATGCTTCAACGTAGACGGCAGACTCTGGCAGACTCTAGCTCAATGGATTAGCACACGCTGGATTGTGCATTGGATTGGGATCTTTCACGAAACTGATTATATATATATATATATAATATATATATGTATAGAAAGCGAAAACGATTTTATTTCACATTTTTGGAAACCGGAGACGATGGACGACAAAGGGGAGGACACACGGGACGTCTCAAATTCAGCTACTAACTTTATTGGAGCAGTTTCTTATATACCACTCTCCCGCGCGCGAACTCGGAAATATTTTATTTACTCGATGTCTGAGTAGGTGTTTCAATTAAAGAAGGCGGTGATCCAGAAACCAGAAAGTAAATATTAGTTCAACGCGTGAAACACAGCATTTGAAGACGAGTTTCAGAGTTCCTGCCAACGCACCGACCGTACCGAGCAAGTACCCGCAGCCACCACTGATCTTTACGACGATTGTTAGACCGCGCTTCCCCGCTCTGTCGCTGCAGTGCGAGTGGAGCCAACGGACGGCCATCTTGGTCGTTGACAAATTGCAATTTTGCTAGCGTTGCAGAGGCTGGCGGCGACGTGCTGAATACACGTTTCTACTCGTTCGTCGTCATTCGCCGAAGAAGTTTCTTTAGGACCCTGTGAAAGCGTTGAGACTCGCTTACACGCAACTTACACGACTTACACACTTACACTACACTTACCACACTCTACGCTACACTACACGAATTATACTTACAGCTTACACGGCTTGCAACGCTTACACAGGGTCTTAAACAATCTTTGGCGAATGACGAAGAACGAGTAGAAAACGTGTTTTACGCACGCTACCGCCAGCCTCCGCAACACTAGCGAAACTGCAATTTGTCTACAACCAAGATGGCCGTCCGGTGGCTTCACTCGTGGGAGCGAGAAGCGCCATCCAGCAATCGTCATAGAGATCATCGGCAGCCACCCATAACGTGTTCAAATGTGCGGTTAATTGCGAGAGCATACTTCGTATTTTAGTAAAGTTTTCATTTCTCCAAATAATGTTCTCATTTAGAAATGTTTTGATTTTACAATAATAACATTTTATGTTTTTATTGAAAAGGTGGCGCTGTGGTCGAGTATGGCGTCGAACACATCCTGGATGTGTGTTGGCTTTGTGTGGGTTGTATTCGGTATTCTTTATCGGCCAGTCTTCCGTTTTTCGTCTCCGGGTTGTCAAAGGTTTTCCTGGTTCCTTCTTCGACGTTCACGCTGCGACCCGGTATCTGCGTGAGTATGCACATGGTTCTTAATATGTTGCAGGTTTACGCTTCTGGTTAAGCGTTCATTTCATGTGTTTTAAGGTGCAACCCCACGCTTAGTTAGTGTGATTCTGAACCAATAGATGCCGGTGTGATTGCCTTCCAGGCCTGTACATCAATGCGACCAATCGTGCATGGTGGCGCTTCGAGACAGTGGGGTATATTTCTATGTCCTGAATTTGACACCCCTGGTCCCTGGCTTGTTCTTCTCTGCACGAGCTTTCTTTGGAACGCGCACGGCTGCGCCAGTTCTCGTGCAAGGAGCCAGTTGCCTCCGCTCCGAGCTCACGTCTCCAGCAAATGTGAGCAGAACAAAACGCGAAAATCGTCCTGTGCCAAATGGCGAGACACATGCATAACAAAACCACCGACGCGTTGAAAAATATAAAATTGCCCGTGCGCCGTTATCGGAGATTTCAGAGGCCAATTAAACATATTTCAATGTGATCAGATTAATATTGTCACGAATGAGGGTGACGAGAGGACGAACAGTCAACCGAAAAATAAAGGTTTTATCGGCGAACTTGTGCCAAACAAAAAAAAGTAAAGAAAGAGCGTCGAGGCAGCAGAAACCAGGCGGCGATTCGGCAGCGTAACAGAGAGCGAGAGTGAGACTGACTCGATAATGTCACGGGCAGCTGCTTATCTACAGTGCGTCACTATCTCGAAAGTTCGACAAAGAAGGTTCGAGCGTCACGTGCTCGGGGCGAGGATGAACTGGCGCTTTCGAGAACAAGAAAGCAGGGCGAAAGTTAAGTCTGGTGCAAGAATGAACGCGAATCTTCTAGAAGTCCGTGACCAAGCTTTGCTTTCTCGGCTCTGCGGGCGGCAGTAAGACGGGCCGGCCCTTTTGTCGTGCATGTGTTTGGCTCTTTGTGGATTTCCAGGAAAACGTGATAACGTGATAGACATGGGTTTCCAAAATTCTAGCTTAAGGAATTAACTACCTAAAATATCAAAACAAATTAACTATTTTTTGGGCGGTCAGGTGTATCATTTAGGTAGCTGGGTGTTTAGTTTGACCAAAACCACGAGGCTGAAAAACACAAAAAATTACACTCAGGTTTAGATGTTGAGTTTGGTAAACCCAAAGCCGGACTGGTGCGGGAGTCATAATAAAAATATGCCGAGGTTAATAATTCACCCACAGCAATAAATTATAATAATTAATTTTAATAGGAATCCAGTGATAAATGCATGACTGCCAAGGCAAAGATTCTGGGTCTGTGGATAGCTTTTGCACATAGTTTAAGCAGTCTGCAGTGTGTCAAAAAAAGAAAAAACAATTACAGGATTATTTTTGACGTTGAGTTTGAGTTTGACGTTGTATAAATATACAGTGTTAGCACGCACATGGTACGCTGATTAAGAATGAAACAACCCTACATTTTACACTAGCGTTGACCGTATCGAAAGTTAAGGATGCATCAAAAGCTAAAGCTTGTACACATATACTGCTCAGATCGATATGTTTGAATGCTCCATAGTACTTTATTACCTTCAGACCTTCAGATTTAGTGTAAGTTCTCTCCTGATTGCTGACAATAGAAAGAAGGAAACGTTCTAACTCTCGGTTGATAGAAAAACTCTACCTGCTGACAGCTACCAATCACCTCAGCGCCAATTATGAGTATTCACTGCATGCCAACGGTCGCGTGCTTAGAACGAGTTTTTCCCACGTGATGTCATACAATCGCAATTGTGACGGACACACAACAATGTTTACTCAGGCAAGCGGTCACATGTGAAGCTTAGAATATTTTGTATTGATCGTGGCACACGTAATAAATTGCATAGATTTTTTTTTTTTTTTACAATCCGCGAAATAGAATGCTTCTGGGTTACCTTCGTATCTAATGCATGTAGCACTCAAAAAAGCACGAAATGAATCGCAGTGGGAAACGAAAACAATAATGATAAACAAGCGTCCGTGTAAACACGCGAAAACTATAAGGACCTTGCACATATGCAGAAGGTAGCTTTGTTTCACTAAATACATTACCAGTAGAGTATTTCATTTTATCGTGTGAGCGAAGCGGAACATAAAAGTGCGAGCGTACTGCCCTGAACTACACTTCCAGTGAACAAGCGCTCCATCCAATGCATCGAGCTTGCTTTTATAGCCTTTTTGGTGCGCTCAAACCTTTGAAAACACAATTATAATCAATTCTAATATTTCAATTATTTTTATTAAGTGCGCCTATGTGTATGTTTTTGTTTTTGTTGTTTTTTGTCTTTTGCGTTCACGTGCTATTTTTTTAGTTATATAATATTTTCTAGAAGTCCGACAACTATAGTCTGTTTCATAAGTAAGAACCGCATAATCAAAGATGTAGAAAAAAAAAGAACGCGAAAACGCAAACACACATTAAGTGCAATGTAACGGAGCATTCAGAATTAGTCGTTAGCTTTTTAGAGAACAGGAGTTTCGTAGGGCGACATTGTTACCCGTTGAAGATTATAAAAAGTGCTGTACAACTGTTAGCTCGGTGTCTTTAACGTGCATTACGCAGTATATGTGGTACACGATCGCACGACGGTAGGATGCAGATGGGCGATTGGACCCAGGGTCTCTGCTAAAGCCCCTTGGTAAAAGCGTTTTTTAAGTACCGCCAACCATTGTTGTGGAAACGCGCAAGACACGTGCCACGAGTGGGTGCTCCACCACCATTCTCTTTCAAGGGCCAGTCATTTTAGTGCTGCGCCGCCATTTGCCTCCAAGGGCCGCTCGAGAGACGGGCCTCGTGAACTGGCACGTTAGAGGTTACATGAAAGACCAGCGCAAACGGCATTGAGGGAATTTAGTTTCTACTAGTTTCTAAAGGTTCTGCAGCGTGAGCTCCGTTCCCTGAAAGGAGCTCGCGCTCGAGCATTTCTCTACGTGCTCTTGTCTGCGGTGCCACAACACACTCAGCCAACGATCCCCCACCGCACTTGGTTTAGCTAAAGCCCCTTCATGTTTCAAAAGTAGCACAAGCTTCGTCGATGCACGAGGCACGTGCAACATGCAGCTTTTGGGAAGATCACGGCGGCACAGCACAGCACTGAGCTAGATTTCAGACGCCATGAATTTCCCAGAAGTGGCGCGCGGCACGTGCTTCGAGCATTTCCACAACAATGAATGGCGCCACTTCTCCCAGGATAGAGGGGCCAGAGCCGTTTATACTGAGAGAGTTTGGCCGATGGGCGGAGCTTGTTGGCCGCTAGAACAAGCGGATTTCGCGATAACACAATATGGCGTTACTTCTTTGTCTTGTTCATTCCTGAGAAATCGCGTAGAGTTCCTATGTGTCAGAGCCACAATATGGCGGACGGAAGTAGTCATCCCCCGGTTGTCAGACTACGCTGCTGTGGTTGTCAGGCTGTCAAAATCTCCTTAAGAAGGCCAAACTCTCTCAGTATAAACGGCTCTGAGAGGGGCTTTAGGTTTAGCCTGTGAGGTAAACCAAATGAGCTACGCTTAAGGTATTGGCACTTTTCCTCCCGATATTGTTGTGGGCGCCGCCATCTTGTTGGTTTGTACCAAATCAAACGCAACTGCTGATCGTCATGATTCAAAAGTGCGACTTCCTCAGCATTCGGTGTCAGATAGCTCCCGTAATATTGCATTGCTTTTTCTCGAACTGTTTAAGCATTTGTGAAGGACGGAAAAGTGTTTCCCGTGATTTCAGGTAAACTTTCAGATAACTGACAACCATCATTTTAAGCACCAAGATGTGTATGAAGCGTAGCTTATTTGGTGGCTATAGCCCGACCGTATAGACCTTTCCAATGTTTACAAATCCACAGCTCAGCGTGCGATCTCCACAGCTCAGCACGCGCGTGTGCGTCGCGCTTCGGAAAGCGAGCAAATCACGCGCGATACGCACGAACCCTGAAAATGAAACTGTCCAGCAGCCCTTTTCTGGAAAGGTCTATAGGCACAGAAAGAGAACGAACAGCTTAACGTCGCGCTCTTGGCGGTGCTTCAGTGGCTTCATCAGCTCGTAGCGTTTGCTGCGCTCTGAACTAAGTATCTCACAAGTCAAACCAACAAAAATCACTTAACACGCCCTAATTAAAAAAATGCGGGTTGATTTTGACTAACTGGAGATCTTTTGACGTGCAACCGAAATCTCAGATTGGCCTCCGTCGGATTACGGGCACCTCGGCCGATATTTAAATCCGACAAATATAGATTCATGGGCCAGCGCGTTGGCTCAGAGACACCGAGACGATTTAATGTTTTGTGTTTTGTTTTAATATCATTGTTACTTAAGTGCCACCGAGGTGGTTTTTGAAACGCAATATAGTCGAACCATTCCGACAAGCATAGTTTGATTGCGAAAATGATTTTTTCAAGTGATAAAAACATTAAAATGTTTTCGCATACGTGGCGGAATCTGAAATGGCAGAATGCATTTCATGGCGCCCATTTCATTTGGATCGCAACGGGCATGTGAACCGACGCACAGTAGAACGCGCGCAAAAGTAGCTGTGGTGCTCCCGCAGCCTCGCGTTTGCTGTTCTGACATCTCTGGCTCGCTCACTGCGAGCATCCAGGCATCTGACACCCTGACATCTGGCGCTTTTTCTGTCTTTCACGTGGCGTTCCAAGCGGCACACGACGGAAAATGCTCATCAAGCTCTTCTTGAACACGTGTCGCCATCTGTATTTTATAATAAGAAACTACAATTTGCCGTAACTGAATGGGAAAAGTTTCAGGTCTTATAACATCATTAACGTGTAATATATCGATATGGAAGTTCTGGAAATTGTAATGTCGAAGGATGTTTCATAATTTAATGTCTCGTTATTTCGATTAGTTGACGTGATTCCGTTTTTACAGCGCCATGAAAAAATGCCATTTTAAACTTTATTTTGTATTTTAAAATATACATTATCTGTACAGTTTTTGCTTACTTTTTTTATTTTATTACATCCAACCGAACGTTCACGTAAAATATCGTGGACAATGGGACGTTATAACTCGAGAAATAAATTTTTCAATATTAGAGACTCTGGTCTATTAAAGAATAAATAATTAACTGACCACCAAGAATTATCGTAATATCGAGATATTAAAGTATTGTTGAAAAACAGCTCTTTAATTTGACATTAATTTTATAAATGTAAGATACATAGAAAGAGATTCATAAGCCGTCAAAAAAGCATGAAAACGTCATGCACGGTGGGGTTGCACCTTAAGAAGCGGAAAGCCCCGCCGTGTTTTCGGGTCAGAGC